>NW_025422005.1:7437500-8677500 GCF_011764305.1 Mustela putorius furo | reverse complement strand
TTTCCGCATTCTACTTAAACCACCCACAATTTCTTTACTGAAAGATTAAACTCGGAATTTCTTATCCTTCACAAACAAAAACACTTTATGTCCCATGATTTTAATGCCTTTCTAAGTATTTCTTAAAGGAATACGACCACAGGTGAAGTTCCAATATACACAGAGTAAGAAAAGCTCTTCTTTAAGAGTCAAAGCTGGTGTTTTGTTCATTTAAAATCTGGACGTCAAGTCTGTGATGCTTTGAAGAATATGTAAGTATGTTAGATGTATGCCATGGAATACAGTGCAGGAGTCAGAAGCAATGAACCAGAAATAGAAACAGCAACAGTAATCAATCTTAAAAATACAGCTTTAAGTGAGAAAAAAGAAAACAAAGAAACCTAGCCTGTGATACAAACATAAAGCATACACAAACACGATATATTGTTCTGAACTACACGCAGACGCAGTATGTCAGGCAAACCCACTACAGACTGGAGGCCTGCAGAGGAAGAGGGTCATGGGAATGGCGACCGGAGCCACAGAGAACAGAAACCTACGTGGCGGGGGTCCCACACTCTACTTCCGTGCTGCGTTCCGACACAGCCCTCTGCCAGAACCCTACCTGTAACTCCACCTGGGGCAAGTCCCCCAACAAAGTGCAGTGGGCATCCCAGTAGACGCTGAAGTCTGCCACATCTAGTTGCTTTTTCCGCATTAACTTCTGTACCTGCGGTAAAACAGGGAAGGAAAAAAACATGACTCTCTGTAGTCACAAACTCACCCATCCATTCAACAACCGTTTCTGAGGAGGCATGCAATGGTACTTTGCAAGGGGGCTGGGGATACAAAACTGAATTAAAACACGGTTTTGCTCTGACAGTGTTCAAAATCTGGCTAACTGGGGACACAAACATGCAACAGTTTTAACGAAGCAGAGGGAAGCAGAAGAAAAATACATGAGAGGCTATGAGCAAGCAAAAGAGAAAATGTCGCCGCGTGGATAAGCCTCAAGAGATGTGTATGGTTTGGACACCAGGCAGGGTAGGAGGCAAGGGTGGGGACACACGTCGAAGCATCAGGTCCGTCGAAGCATCAGGTCCACCGTACAGATGGCCTGGTGTCTTCAGAGGGTGGCAACTCCACCTGTGTGACGGGAGCACCGCACTCTCGGTGGGAGGGCAGGACTGGTACACACACTTGGAGTGGGTAGTCAAGTGCTACTGAAAGCAGCGTGCAACGCCACTAGGTGTCCTGGGTGAAGTGCCACCCCCCCAGCCCCAGAAATTCATGACTTCCTAGAACCTGTGAAGGGGATGTTACTCGAAAGAGAGTCTTTACAGATGTAATCCAATTAAAACGAGGTCATACTGGATGAGGGTGGGCCCTGGTCTATGACGAGGATCCTTTTAAGAAGAGAAGGCAGACACCCAGGGGAGAAAGATGGAGACAAAGATAGAAGGCACGTGTCCAGGAGGCAAGAAATTCGACGGCAACCACCAGAAGCAAGGAGGGATGGCTTCTCCCGCAAAGCCTCCAGACGAACCGGCCCTGCGAACACCTGGATTCTGGACTTCAGGCCTCCAGAACTAAAGAGAATAAATTTCTGTCGTCTTGAGCCATTTCACTTATGGTGACTTTTTAAGGCAGCCCTAGGAAACGAATACGCTAGGAAAGAAGTCTATGCCGCACTAAGGAGTTTGGACTTGATACTTTAAGAGACACGGAGCCACTAAGGGCTGTGGTGCAGGCCTGCCAGCAGGGTCAGGGATGTGTCTGAGGAACAGGAAGGACTCTGGCAACAGTGCAAAGTGGAGCTTCCCTCCTTGGTGTGCTAGAGAAAGAGTCGTGAGTATACTGGGAGATGGGCATGTTTATAGGCTCAGGTTACATTTAGAAATATCTGGCTCACCACCTCCAGCCCCCAGCAGCTGCACACATTGGCCCCAGGACCTTGGCCAAATGTGGTGTGCCGTGGTGTGGAAGAGACGGGGAAGCACTGCGTTAGAAAGAATCGAGAATGGAAGCAAGGAAGTCATGAAAACCGGATGTTTTATGAGCTCAGACCAAAGCTTACAGGGTCCTGAAGGAAGGCAGACGCAGGGAAGACGAGGGGAAGAGACATTATCTGAGACACTCCGCAAGGAAACTGGCAGGATGCGGTGAGCAGATGGATACCGAGGCTGAGGAATAAGAACCAGAAGGCTGAGCACAGGCTTGGGGAGCTGAGCACAGTGGCTGAGGACCCGTGCTCCGGAGCAGGGGTGCGAACTTTTTCCGGCAAGGATCAGAGAGCACATAGGACGGGTTCGTGGACAGTACGATTTCCGCTGGAACGACTCAACTCTGCCTACACTGGAGCAGAAAAGCAGCCTCAAACGATCTATAAATGACAGGTGTGGCTGTGATCCAGTCATTCTTTATGGACAAAAACAGAGAGTGGGGTTCGTGGACAGTACGATTTCCACTGGAACGACTCAACTCTGCCCACTGGAGCAGAAAAGCAGCCTCAAACGATCTATAAATGACAGGTGTGGCTGTGATCCAGTCATTCTTTATGGACAAAAACAGAGAGTGGGGTTCGTGGACAGTACGATTTCCACTGGAACGACTCAACTCTGCCCACTGGAACAGAAAAGCAGCCTCAAACGATCTATAAATGACAGGTGTGGCTGTGATCCAGTCATTCTTTATGGACAAAAACAGAGAGTGGAGGGGCTTTGCTCTACAGTCCGCCATTTGCCAACCCCCACTTTGCAGCTGGTCCATGTGGGTTCGAGACCCAGCTCTGCCACTCCACCTCTCTGTGCCCTGGCATACTTAGCTGTATGCAATGTGAGGTTAACAGTGGGGGTGAAAAGTGCTGAGAATCCAATGAGGCAAATCATGTAAAATGCTAAGAACAGTGTCTGGCACATGAAAGTGCTCAAAAGATGTTAGTTTTGTTTAACATTCAGTAACGTGTTAGAGAATAAAAAGGAAATATTGGTTTCAGGGAAGTATAAAGGGCCAGTGGAACATAATGGTATAATTTTGCTTATGACAAGCCTAGAACACCACAGAGGTGTCCCATAGGTAGTTAAAGACACGAACGAGAAGGTCAGAAGAGAGGTGGATACAGGGTTCAGATGTGGAAGGCATCAACAATATTCCCAGGGCATGGCTGATTCTCTGAAACAGAACGAGCTTACCCTGGGAGTACACATAGCATGAGATAAAAATCAAAGCTGAAACCCTTTCTGTGACTCAGTTTCTTTGTGCACAAAATGAAAGGGATTTAACATTTAACATAGGAGTGAAATAAAGAAAGGTCAGAAAAAACTGGCCATTTCTTGACTTTGGCAAATTAATCTGTTGACACAGACAAGAAACATACATTCCCGCCAAAGAACAGGGTGATAAAGAACGCGGCCTCCTTTAGGGAACATGAAATGACCGAAGGCAGAGCCCCCAGTTCCCAAGACCCAGTGCTTTCTTCCTAGTTTGCAAGCACAGTTCATACTCACAGGCTCATTCACAGCATTCTGCACGGACACATTCTTAATACAGATGCCGAATGCAAAAGGATGGGACGGATTGGTAATACCATCTTCAAAGCGCAAATGGACATCTTGAATTTTTAACTGCAGGGGAGAACAAAGGAGAACTTTTAGATGCGCTACAGGTAGAATACTACAGGCCGACGCCAAACTGCCCTTGAGCATCAGAAAGTCACAGCCGGTAGTTTATACAAATGCTTACAGCACACATATGTCCAACGCTATGAGAATTTTAACCACAGTCCTGAGAGCTAAGATCAAAAAGGACATGAAGGACATTTCTTTGTGTTTGGTGCTACCTCCAGATAAGAGCTACAATACTTTCGTTAAATCATTTCATAAGACCCCTTTAAAAAAAAAAACACCAAAAGAAATACTGCCGGATCTAGATAACAGGCCTGCCCTTTCTTACAGTATCTTAATCTTGCCTCTGTGTCCCCACACCTAGACACAGGAACACCAACAGGACACACAGATTTTATACTTATTCATTTCTCCTGGCTCCTGGAGGTGGGCTACAAAAAAGACACTCTGCTTCAGTGAATTAAAACTTGTAACAGAAAGTGAAAAGACAAACCACAGGATGGGAGAAAACATTTGTCAATCATGGACCTGGTAACAGACTAGAATCCAAAATATATAAGGAGCTCTTGGGCCACCTGGGTGGCTCAGACAGTTAAGCATCTGCCTTCAGCTCAGGTCATGATCCTAGGGTCATGGGATAGAGGCCCACATCAGGCTTCCTGCTTAGTTTGGAGCCTGCTTCTCCCTCTCCCTTTGTCTCTCCCCGCTGCTTGTGCTCTCTCGAATAAATAAAATCTCTAAAAACAACAACAACAAAATACTCAACAATAAAAAAACAAATAAACCAACTTTTTTAATGAAAAAGGGCTCTGGATAGACATTTCTCAAAAAAAAGATATACACATGACCATAAGCATATGGAAAGGTGTTCAGCATTAGCCAGTAAGAAATTGCAAATCAAAACCACAGCAAGGTAGCTCCTCATACCCACTACTGTGGTTATTACCACAAGACAGATAACAAGTATCAGTGAGGATGTGCAGAAATTAAAATGTTCCTACATCACCAGAGAAACTGTAAAACAGTGTGACCTCTTTGGAAAACAGTTTGCAAGTTCCTCGAAAAATTAAACACAGTTACCATATAACCCCCACAGTTCTACTCCCAGGTATCTAGTCAGGAGAACTGAAAACATACATTCACAAAAAAAACATATACATGAAGGCTGACACCAGCATTAGTCATAAGAGGCAAAAAGTGGAAACAACCCAAATGTCCATCAACGGATGAGCAGATAAACAATATGCAGTAGATCCCAAAACCCACAAAACCTCTCGGTAAGAACACTCCATTCAACCTGCTGTACTGAGAGATGGGACCACATTTAACACGGCTTCTAGCACCTAAGCCTGCGTCGCTGCGACATTCCAGCCTCATTCTGTGTTCCTGTCTGGAAAAGCTCAGGGCGGTTTGTTCCAGCCAAAGCCCGACAATAGGTCCCTGACCTCCCTTTCTCAGCGCCTTTACCAAAAAGGGCTTAAAATTGTGAATCCTTTCTCTGTCCCTATGAGAGGTGTATGTATGTCCTATAACCAAGGACCTGAGAGCCATTCCTTTGAAATGCAATCATCAGGGAGGACAGGGCCCATCTCTCAGTCTCAGCCTCTGCGAGAGCACAGAAGCCCAGCCAGCAGATACAGCTGGCCTTATCATGGGGACACTGACCCTTCGTCATTCTCCACCTGAGCCCTCCCCCACAGGACCCTCTGCCTCACTCCCCCTTTAAAAGTCCCTGCCACCTCTGTGTTATTTGGAACAGAGCTCTGCTCTTTCCCCTTCTGTCAGCAGTTACTGAATAAAATCTGTTTTCACCACTTTCACAAACATTCAACTTTATCTTTGACCGTCCACATCTCTGACCGAACCCATTATTCGGTCATAAAAAGGAATCGAGTACTGGTCCGTGCCACAATGTGGAGGGACCTTGAAAGCATGATGCTAAGTACAAGAGGCCCGACACAAAAGGCCACACAGACACAAAAGGCCACACAGCGTAGGATCACATGGATACAAAACGTCCAAAACACCAATGCGAAAGCTTAGTGGTTGTGTGGGGCTGGAGGGAGAGGAGACACGCGAGTGGCTACTAAGTGGGTATGGAGTTTCTTTTGGGGGTAATGAAAGTGGTCAGGAATTACGGAGTGGCAGTCAGGGCACTTTGTAAACACCCTGTAAAAACACTACAGTGTACACACTAGAGGGGTAAACTTTACGGGATGTGAACTAAATCTCAATAAAGCTATTAGTAAAAATAATAATGATGGGTTATTTTAAATGACAGCTAAATATATATATATATATATATATATATATATATATATATATATATATATAAAACTGCCTGAAACAGAATTCAAAGCACTCACCTCAAATGTACTGATCTCTCTGTCAACATTATGACAGTTACAAAACCAACAATCTCAGACTGCATTCGGCTAGCACTGCAGGAAAACCCCATAGGTGCTAAGTACAGGCTCACTATTACGGCACTCATAAAAATTAGCATGGACCCTGATCTAGTCTTCAAGGACGAAACAAAGCTGTAATTAACGCAGAAAACGTGGCCAACAGCCCTGATATCGTAACCCTTCAAACCGCCACCAGATCCATCAGTGAGAGACTCAACACCTCTACGGGCTATTGGCCATTCACTACGTAACCACCTAGAAAGCAGGTATGCAACCTCCCTTGTGTTACAGAAAGAAACCGAGACCAGAGAGGTGAAGTGATTTGCACTGAAATGATCAGTCGTGAAGGCTTAGGTGGCCCGGCTTCTAAGGAGGTACACATCCTTTTGGCAAGTAAGAGTCCAACGTTCAAAAACGAAGCGAAATATGAGTGAAAGGAAAACTCCTACTCACATGAGATGAAGCAAGAGAAACCTGTCTGGCCAGAGCTGGAGACGAGCTTTTCAGGTTTTCCTTGGCCACTGCCTAGAAGAGGGCATGACTGAGCCGTCAGCGAAGGCTCTGTACACCCCGGCTCAGTCGAACCCACGAGAAACAAGGTACTGAGAGGCACAGCACAGTTAAGCCTGAGAAGTCTCCCTGTCATTGTTCATACTTTACCAAAGTCAGGACTTACTTCAATATTCTCCACAATCCTCGTAACCACAGAAGCGGTGACTGAGTACCAGTAGGACTCCCCCTTCCGCTGGCGTTCGTTCTACAAAGGAAAGAGGGGGGGTTAGCCAAATCCAGTGCTCTGCTCGTTTCGTCTGTCTCACGCAGAGGGTCTGGGAGCCGAGGGAGTGTGCCTTGCCTTCCATCTGTCCTCCAGGGCTTGGAGCAGAGCCTTCTTGCGCTCCCTCTCCAGGAGCTTCTCCTTCTCATCGTTGAAATCCTCTAACTTTTCAGGGGCTCCGATTAAGTGAAGGCTGGAGATGGAGATCACCCAAGGGTCCACGTGGGGGCGGTAAAAGGGAATCTGAAGCGTTACCTTCCCAATCAGGCCTGGGGAAAGCAAAGTCTTGTCAAGTGCCCATATACGTTTTCACTTCCTACATTTTTTTTCTGTATTCTTTTAGTTTTCTATAAGAAGCATAGGGACTTTTATCACTTATTTTTTAAACTAAGAGAGCAGGCAGCAGGTTCTCATACATGGGAAACAGAAAGTTAGTAGGCTGAGATCTGTAAGAACGAGGCACAATAAAAAGCCCAGTGTGGGGGCGCCTGGGTGGCTCAGTGGGTTAAGCGTCTGCCTTTGGCTCAGGTCATGATCCAGGGGTCCTGAGATGGAGCCCTGTGTGGCTCTCCCTGCTCAGAGGGAAACCTGCTTCTCCCTCTCCTTCCCCACGTGTGCTCTCTCTCTCTCACTATCTCTATCTCTCTGTAAAAAAAAAAAAAAAAAAAAAAAACTTAAAAAGAAAGGAAAAAAAGAAAAAGCCCAGTGTGACCCTATCAAATGCAATGACCCTCCTCCACGAAGTGCCTCTTCCCCAACTGAACTACTTCTTAAACTTCCTTGGAGTGTCTTTCTCCCCAAAGCATCTGCCCAAGCCCATGAGTTCAAAATTCATTTCTTGTCCGTTATTCATGGGCTGGTTGAGAACCACTTCTTGGGAACTACCAGACTTTGAGTATGTCCAGTCTTAAACATATCAGCTGAAACATGGGTAATAATTCTAAATCCTGATTCTTCATAAAAACCCAGACTGACATGAAATCGCCTAGAACCATGATACTGATTTCCCAAGCCCTACCATTTCTGGCCAAGTCTCCTAGGACACAGATCTTCTTTAAATTCAGTTAATAAGAGCCAAGTTACTACTAAGGAGTAACATGTAAGAGTATCTGAACTATCCTAAGGGATCTCTCAAAGATCCACATGGCCCACCTAATATGCTCCCTCTGAAAAAACACACGTCACCAGAATAATCACTACCCTCTAGGACCTAGAATTCAAGTGCAACTGATCTGTTGAAGATAAGACAATATTAACACCAAGTGCTTGTGTAATAAATTAAGAAATATGGCAATAAATAATGAAAAAATGTTTTCATTTGGATTTTATTTCGAAAAATGAAAGTAAATTTTTTCTATTTAATAACTGAAGCCAAATACAAATTTTCACCACAAAGAGTTTAATTGGTGCACAGTTGCAATTCTAACCTAAGTTATTAGGGAAAAGAGGCATGTTTGATAAGGTAGGTGACAGCAAAAGAGAACCTCTGTTATTGAGGTGCCTGGGTGGCTCAGTGTGTTAAAGCCTCTACCTTCGGCTCAGGTCATGATCCCAGGGTCCTGGGATTGAGCCCCACATCGGGCTCTCTGCTCAGCAGGGAGCCTGCTTTCTCCTCTCTCTCTCTCTGCCTGCCTCTCTGCCTACTGTGATCTCTGTCAAATAAATAAATAAAATCCTTAAAAAAAAAAAAAAAAAAAAAAACCTCGGTTACTGTTACATTTCATTTAATTTTTGCAGAACAAGTACAGAGTCATTTTTGCAAAAATATTAGGAAACTTCATCAATATTCCCCAAGAGCTTCTCCTAATCCTTTGATATTCAAATAATAATCTTTGGAAGTACCCTGGGTATCATCATTCCTGAGTTCCTTTCAGATTCTAACTTCTCAGTGTCTCTGCCTGTGATTCTGGCAGTTTACCCATCATGAACTGACTTCAAGAAAGCCTAAAGTCGGGCGCCTGGGTGGCTCAGTGGGTTAAGCCGCTGCCTTCGGCTCAGGTCATGATCTCAGGGTCCTGGGATCGAGTCCCGCATCGGGCTCTCTGCTCAGCAGGGAGCCTGCTTCCGTGTCTCTCTCTCTCTGCCTGCCTCTCCGACTACTTGTGATTTCTCTCTGTCAAATAAATAAATAAAATCTTAAAAAAAAAAAAAAAAAAAGAAAGCCTAAAGTCTTTTGCAAGATTTCTACCCTGCTCCACCTAGCAACTGATTTGCTTTGTACTTGCATTTTATTGTAATACAAGTACCCAAAATAATGAAAAGACTGGCATCAACAGGCTATTGCTGAATCATGACTGGGTATCGGAATAGGGACTAATTTTACACACGGCCATTTAATATGGAATTTTTTTAAGACTTTATTTTTAAGTAATCTTTACACCCATCATGGGGCTCAAACTCATAACCCCAAGATCAAGAGTCGTAGGCCACACTGACCAAGCCAGTCGGGCGCCCCAACTAAGAATATTTTTATTCTAGGACAACTCTTGTTTCCTCATCAAACCTAGGAACTGCGGAACTCCTATCCTAACTGTAAGCCTCTACTGAGAGTGCCAGGCATTGTTCCAAGTAATTTTGATGCATTAACTCACGTCTTCCTCTCCATAACCCTCTGCTGTAGGTAGAAGGATTATCACCTCTTCTTAGAGACTAAGAAGCACACACAGAGTGGTGAGGCACTTCCCTAAGGCCAGAACAAAGCAGATAATGGAATATACACACAAGCACACCGTTCCAGAGTGCACTTTCCATTCAATAAACTATCTCTCTGTAATATTATGAATTCTCCAAAAATAAGAACTTCCATATCTAGACAGAAGTTCTCACACTTCAAGAAACATAAGAATCACCAGTGGCACTTATTAAACATACAAGTTCAATGACACATGCTTGGTTCTGATTCAGTAGGTCTGGGAAACACCTGACCTCCCCACTGCCACCCCAAGATCATCCTGATAGAAAAGGCCACATTCGATGACTGATTGAAACTCTATTTCCTATCCTGCCTCTTCCTGCTCAAACACAGCCAAACTCGAGGACTCTGGGTTTTCCTGTCCCAAGCAGCGGAAGAAGCAATGGAGGACTGCAGCCCTGTCCCGCAGAGTTCTACCCACCGGCTTTGACTTCAAACGGTAACTCCAGTTCTTTCAAGGCATCTTTCTTTAAGGGCAAGTTTTCCAACTCAACAGCACCTGAAAAATAAAACAACAGTGTGAAATGTTCGCCCAACACAGGCAGTAGGCACCTACTGTGTGCAAATCTTTGAAGGTTAAAGGGAGTTTTACAGCTCAGCCTGGCTAGAAAAAGCCAGGAGTAACATGGCGACCAGCACCAGTTTCCTGCCCATCTCCCTCTGACAGCGGAAGCTCACCAGCAGGTGAAGGGTGTAGGCAGTGATCTTTTTCTATAATAAGCCAGACAGTACTTATTTCAAGTTTCATGGTATCTGTTGTATGTTCTCTCTGTTGTTTTTTTGTTTTTTGTTTTTTGTTTTACAAGCCTTTAAAAATATAAAAATCATTCTCAGTTTGAATTTGGACAGCTGGCCAGTGTGCAGACCCCTAGTTCACCAGACCACCATTAACATCTGGGCCACCTGGGAAGAAATGCAGGCTCCAGGGCCCCCTGCGAACTACCTGCTGGGACTGAAATAGAGAAATTTGCAATTTTTAACAAGCTCCAGCCACTCCCCTCCCCCCAACAAAAGGGCCTATCGCACACAACATCTGGGAGCCCATGAGAGTTCAATAAAATTGGACATCAAAAAGAATTCCACTCTCCCTTCTGGACAGACCCGCTCCACACGATCTGGTCCACGTCTGTGCCTGCAGGCTTCGTCACCCGTTCCAGGGCACAGAACAAACCACTGCTGAAGGTCCCTTGCAGACCCAGCTTTTATAGGACTTAAGCCGAGAGCTTCGGGACGTCTCTGAACAGCCAAGGCTCCCTGCCTCACTCTCCCAGCTGTGGAAGTCACCCGTCCGCACTGACACACCACCGCCCAGTCTCCAGCAGGCACTGTGCTGGCCACTGGGAATATGAAACGAGAAGGCAGGGTCCCCATCCTAAAGGGCGGAAGAGACAGCCATCATTCTGCAAAACTGTTTGCCCAACTTAAGGCAATTTCTGGGAACAGGGAGTACAGACAACCACCCAGCAGCCACTGGTACAGGAACTCAGAAGAGAGGCAGGCCAGCCAAAGACAAACTAATACAAGAAGCAATTATTTTTTCCTTTAAATGACGGCTCAAGACTTGACGGTAATTGGCTTCTAAGGTATTCAAATCCAGTAGCTCGGCAGATGCTGGGCAAATGCAACCAGCTTACATTTTAGACTTTTACAGGAACACACGTCCCCACGAGGGTCCCCACATAACCTAAGACTAACCAAAAGGAGAAGTTAATAACCCCAGAGAGCCTGGAAACAACTCTATTTCCACATTTGGGGAGTGAATGATCACGGGGCGGCGGGGAGGTGGGGGGGGGGGGGGCATGAAACTTGTTCCTCAACAGTGGACACTGACTTAAAGGAGGAAAGCATATGGTTTCTTCTTTTGAAGAGCATTATTTGCAATTTGAATCATTTGCCCTATTTTTCAATCCCCAAATCTGTCACAAAGGCAGACGGCACTACGTCTCCTTGGCTGTTGTGCACCTTGGAGAAGTGGAAGGAACAGCAGACAGCCCACGCTGGGAGAAATTAACTCCGCTGAACTGCGGGAGAGCGGGAGAGGTGCTCTAGGAAGGGGAAGAACCCGGGGAAAGGACGAGAAGGAAGGGCAGCCTCCAGCATTACGGAAACAAAGGAATCAAGCAAAACAGCAGCGGCGGCCAGCGGCTCAGTGGTTCTGGACGAAGGCTGGAAGGCTCGCTGATGCCCCACCCACTCAAATCTGCACCCACACCTGGCCCTGCCGGGAAAGGGCCAGCGGCTCAGTGGTTCTGGACGAAGGCTGGAAGGCTCGCTGATGCCCCACCCACTCAAATCTGCACCCACACCTGGCCCTGCCGGGAAAGGTCCCTGGAGGGACCCAGAGTCCGGAGGACTTTATAAATGACAATGCTCTTCGTTTCTTTCCCAGCAGATAACGTGCAGGCTTATTCCTGGACGTCTCCTCCCAAAACGCCTCCGCTTAGCAGAGCAAGAAGCAGAGGCCCTAGAACTGGGGTACACCTAGAGGCTGGTGGCTTTTCGGTCAGCACCGATGACTGCTGGCCTCTCTTCCCGCAGCCCTGCGTCACCCAGAAAGCCAGACTGAGGTAAAGAGCTGATAGGAACAAAAAGGAGGGGCCCTAAGTGCTGGGCCACAAACACAGATAGGCCTGCAGCCCGAAGCTCAGGGCCCCTGATGTGACACCGGCAGCTGCTACCTTCTGGCCTCAAACCATCCCGAACAGGCCTGGGGAGTTCTCCGCCTCCTGCCTGTGCTCACAAGCGTCAGTCCTCCAGGAATGCCGTGCCCCGCCCAGCGCCACCAGCCCAACTCCTGCTCAGCTCGTCATCCCTCTCCAGAGTCCTGCCAACAGGGGGAAGGACTCCCCTGCTTTGCACACCTCGCCCCCCCCCCCGCCCAGCCCGTGCTGTGCCTGCAGCTCTAGTGGAACAACTGACAGCGCCTGGCATGCCCAGCAAGGTAACGGGTGTCCGAGGACAGGGACTGCCGAGGTCGAAAGAAGGACAGGAACAGCGACCACTCAGTGCGATCGGACTCGAGCCGAGCGCTTATCCCACCAAGACAGCGAAACCTCCCAACAATATGAGGAACAGCCATCCTGTTTTCCACTCTGAGGTGAGGAAAATTAGGTGCACAGGTAAGCAATTTGCTTAAAAATCACAGAGCTAGGAAGCCTGGGTGGCTCAGTGGGTGAAGCGTCTGCCCTCCGCTCCGGTCATGATCCCGGGGTCCTGGGATCAAGCTCCACACTGGGATCTCTGCTAAGCAGTGAGCCTGCTTCTCCCTCTCCCCTGCAGCTCCCTCTGCTGCTCCCCCTGCTTGAGCTCTCTCTCTGCCAAATAAATAAATAAAACCTTTAAAAAAAAAAATCACCAAGCTGTTAACTATAGACTATAGTTCATACCAGGTCTGTCTGATCTCAAGTGGCAGGAGGAGAGAGATAACTTGCTCAGTCACAAACAGCTGTTAGGTGGAGAGACCAGGCTCAGACCACGCCTGAGCTCCTGGTATCTTCTCCTGTCCCCATGTTTTCTATCAGTCCATAACACAGAGCCGTCCATAGCCAAAGCAGGCACTCAGTGGTGTCTGCAGAGACTGAAAAAATAAAGTCATATACAAGTTCTCTCTCCTTCGAATACTCATTTGCTATTTTGCATTTTTATTACATTTAGTACGTGTGCACAATCCACCCTTTAAGCCCCAGCCAAGCCAATCATATGGTGACGATCCTGACAATGGGACATGGTGACTGACTGAGAGCCCACTACACGCCCAGAAGGGCTCTAAGCTCTTGGATCTACATTCATGTCTAGTCCTCAGAACCTCGTGACACAGTTCATATTCTCTCCAATCTACAGAAAAGAAGAATTTGAGAATTCACGAAGAATTGGAATAACCAGCCCAAGTTACTGGTAAGTAGAGAAATGGAATTCAAAATCAGTCTGACCGGGGCACCTGTGGGGCTCAGTCAGTTAAGCATCTGACTCTTGATTTCGGCTCAGGTCGTGATCTCAGGGTGATGAGATCAAGCCCCAAGCCGGGCTCTGCACTGTGCAAGGAGCCTGCTTAAGATTTTCTCTCCCTTTGCACCACAACCACCACCACCACTCACCGCTTTCTCTCCCTCTCTCTCTCTCTCTTTCTCTCTCTCTCTCTAAAAACAAACAAAAAAAACAGTCTGGCTCTAAAATTCATATTCTTAACCACTAGCTCTGTCTTCTTGGCATCTCAGACACTAAACATCTATAGACGGACTAAAATAACATTCCTATTCCTATGCAGGACCCCCTGCCTCCAAATGGTGCTCACCTATAACTGCGATGCTCACAGCTCCAAGCTTTGTGGGGTGCCTTGAGTCCATAAGCAAGGGGCACCACACGAATATTGGTTATGAAAGAAAAATTATTTTTCTATTCTGCAAAGAGAATATTTTTTAAACAGGAAGCACAGAAAAGTACTTTGAAGCATCAGAAAGATACACACAGTTGTCATTACGAGATATACTCCAAAACAGACCAGAAATCTGTTTAGTGTAGAATCTATGATACATCGGATACCACAAATCTCTACTCATTTCTTCCGCAAACATCCTATCTCTGTCATTAACAAGGTTATGGTCTGCGCTTCCCTTTCTCGGCTCCCCGCCCTGTGCAACCTGGATAGCTTCAGAGCGTGTACGAGAACTTAAGTAAGTGAACCAAGAGGTAAGCTTGACACTCCTCTTGTACTTTGGACACATCCTCTTCCCTGACAGACTGGTCACTCTCACCCTGTACTTAGTAGCTCCCTTCTAAGTACAGGAGGAAAAGGTCAGGACAGAAGTTAGAGATGAAGAAAAAAACCTACTTCTGTTTCCAACAAAAGGAAGAGAGTGGGCGGGGCGAGCGGAGAGCTCACGACAGCCTGTGGCCACCACAATCCTTGCACACGTTTAGATGGGTCAGAAAAACGTGGAAACAACACTCCTGGGGACAAGCGAGCCACGGACACCCTCTTCACAGACCCCACCAGTGTGTACCACTGCCATGCCCACTAACCTGTCCTGGTCCACAGGCCAAAATCCACAGCCTCAGGAAGGCGAGCTTCCCGCATCTCTGAGATCCCCTTTCCACTTTTTGGGCTGCTACACGCTTGCAGACTATCTCCTCTCTCTAGATTTGCTCAGGGGCTCCATTTTGAGTTGAGCAAAGAGAACTTACATTAAAACAAGGAAAAGGAAAAACAAAGCGATTTTCTGATCCTCACACCAGTTTCCCCGCACTGCATTCAATCACGTCTCCGCACTCACCAGGGAGAGGCCTGTGAACATGACTCGAGCTTTAGTCTATCAAAGACCCCACAGTAACATATTTTAAAGCTTCAACTTGGTGTCTGTTACACACTAGCCAGACGGGAGCTGTAAATGTCATTCCATTTGATCGGTGTGAGCCTTACAGCAACCCTGGAGAAGTACCTTTCCCACTTTTCCTTTTCTTTAAGATTTTATTTACTTATTTGAGAGAGGGAGTGAGAGCGAGCATGAGCAGGGGGAGAGGCAGAGGCAGACCTCCCACGGAGCAGCGAGCCCAACGTGGGGCCCACAACCCTGGGATCATGACCTGAGCCGAAAGCAGAATCTTTACTGACAAGAGCCACTCAGGCATCCCTTACCCGGTTTTCCTAAAGAAACTGAGGCTCTGAATTTCAGTGGCTTGTTCACATAGCTCGTAAGTAATGCAACAGGATTTGAAGCCAAAGCCAATGCCACTGTCACTACGTCACTACATCACTACATCATGGCCACCTCCAAAAAGCTTCATAAACCTAAACAATTAGCTGGGATAAAGCACACTCACCAGCAGCATAGTCTTTTTCTTTCTCATATTTAACAGTTCCCCTAAAATCTATGGCAATACAGCCACATACTAAAGGTACCCTGCCATAATAATCAGCGTCATGTGAGAGAACATATTTCCTTTTACACATAATTAGTACAAAGCCATCTGGGCATTATGTTTTATTATTCTTAGTACAACAAAATGAATATAAAAAAAAAAACACACAAAAAACCAGAAATGCCATCTGCAGTAGCAAACTTTACCAAAAAGAGATACACGCACGCACTTACCTTTCAGAAGCGCGACAGAGAGCTGATCGGTGTTCAGGTTATTGACGTATTTTCCCAGATAGGTATTGAGAACCCAGGCTACAAGACCTTCCAACATGACTATATCCTCAAGACAAGGTGTTTAAAAATCATGGATCATTCTTTACTTCTCCCTCTCATGGTCATAGAAGAACCTAAGGAAGAAAAAGAAAAAAAGGAAATCAACAGAAAACCAGATGATTTTTTTTTTTAAGATTTTACTTATTTATTTGACAGATAGAGATCACAAGTAGGCAGAGAGGCAGGCAGAGAGAGGAGGAAGCAGGCTCCCCGCTGAGCAGAGAACCCCGATGCGGGGCTCAATCCCAGGACCCTGGGGTCATGACCTAAGCCAAAGGCAGAGGCTTTAACCCACTGAGGATGATTTTCTAAGCTGGCTTCCTATGCTACCTTCCCTAAAGGTGGATGAATGAAAAGCACAGATTTAAAAAAAGATGGGGGGACCAGTACTGTAAGACCCCGTGTTAGCCAAGGATCAAACAAACATGTTCTCACACAGCTACAAGGAACAGTCATGTATAAATATACCAAACATACCTACAATTCCAAATTGTCTCTCCTTTCGGTGTAACTGATCATTAAACTGCTTGCCTTTAGTAATTCACCTTGGCATTAGACTGTCCTGGTCAGAGCTTCTCATCCAAGTGTAACTGGGCAATGTCTAGACACATTTTTTTTTAAAGATTTTATTTATTTATTTGACAGACAGAGATCACAAGTAGGCAAAGAGGCAGGCAGAGAGAGAGGGGGAAGCAGGCTCCCCACTGAGCAGAGAGCCCAATGTGGGGCTCGATCCCAGGACCCTGGGATCATGACCTGAGCCGAAGGCAGAGGCTTTAACCTACTGAGCCACCCAGATGCCCCACTAGACACATTTTTTATTATCATGACTGGGGTTACTACAGGTATCTCGTGAGTAGAGACCATGGAAAGAGCTAAACACCCTGCAATGCACAAGACAGCTCCCCCATAGCAAAGAATCATCCAGCCCAAATGTCAACAGGGCTGAGGCTGAAAAATACTGTCTTTAAAAAAAAAAAAAAAAAAGTAAGAAAGAAAGAAAAACCCTGTCCTAGATTAAGGCAAAAATGCCCTAAGAGATTTCAATGAACATATTCTACAATGATCCTCTTTAAGCCTTCTCTAATTCAAATGTGCAAATTTGTTCATCAAGATCATTCATAAAATAACATAAATGAAAGGGAGAAGGCAGAGGTTTATCACTGTTCTCAAAAGTTTCTGAAACTGCGGGTGCCTGGGTGGCTCAGTGGGTTAAAGCCTCTGCCTTTGGCTCAAGTCATGATCCCAGGGTCCTGGGATCGAGCCCCGCATTGGGTTCTCTGCTCAGCGGGAAGCCTGCTTCCTCCTCTCTCTCTGCCTGCCTCTCTGCCTGCTTGTGATCTCTGTCTGTCAAATAAATAAAATCTTAAAAAAAAAAAAAAAAGTTCTGGAACTGCATTACAGGAACTCAGGCACCAGACGATGCTGATACAATGAACTACCTTAGTCAGCAACACAAATACAAGAAATTCTCTGGTTCCAACTACAGTATTTACATCCACTACTGCTTTACCACTACCTGTAAGAAAACTGTGTTTATTAGCATTGCAAAAAAATATACACGTTACTTTTAGTATTGTATTAAGTTATCATGAGGGAACTTGAGACATAAAAGTTTCAATGTGCTCTGAAATTGCTCCACTAGCTAGCAGATCCCAGTTAGAACTGTGAGTTCCAAATCCTGCTCTGAGGCAAGCACATCAGACACCAGCCCACCATGCAGGACACTCCGGATTTGCTATGGCATGTGTCCCACTTGGAACCAGCCCTTTCAGGATCCTTTCCAGGCACTCTGCCCCACCCCCACTGATTCATCTTAGTGCCAGAAAATACACTTATCCCAAAAGAAAGGCCATTACCCAACGAAGACCCAAAACGCAAGGCCCTGTAAGAGTTAAATGAACCTTCAGGAAACACTGGCTTTTATTCGTCAACAGTGACTTGCACTTGCACTTTCCTTTTTATTTGCTATCAGTGACAGTAAAAATAAACAAGTAAATAAATAGCATTTGATGAAATACTGATTTCTTTTCAAAAAATTTTAAGCCATATTTTGTGTAAAACTAAGAATTTGCTAGTTATTGGATACATTTATTTAAAGGAGAGGTTATAAGAACAAACTCTTAAAAATAAATGTTTAACAATCTGGTAAAATAAACACTTCTATATTACAACTTCAAACAAGTAAATCTGTGAGAACAAAATATGAATCTGACTTATTCTAGTATTACTATGTAGACTCCAAACACACTTAGACGGAGCCAAAATCAGAGTGCTCTTTATTTTTGAAGTTAATGCCATTGCCTCCACCCCTAAAATGCCAGCAAACTCTCTATTAAGTGCCAACTACAAATACTCTCCCAGTAGAGGGAGAAACTGTCAGGTGGTACCCAAGATCCGGCTGGACGCTACTTCCCCTGAAGGTGGAAGAGTGCAAAATACAGATCAAGGAAAAGATGGGGTGAGAAGCACTGTAAATGCCCTGGTCAGTAAATTAATACTCAAGCCAGAAGGAGTCTATTAGCTCAGCTAAGCATCTAACCCAGGCTTGAAGCCACTTCAAGGATTCCCTTAAGGAATCCGGTGTCAGGAAGGGCCGCCAGACTGGCTAGAATCCCAAAGTGTTTACACTCGGGTCCACCAGGGCTTCCAGGCAGTCAGTCGCCTGGCACTAACTCGCACCTGACCTCGCCTAATCGGTGGGGTAGGTGACACTGGGGATCAGGGCTCAGCCCACGGGCGGGCAGACAGCCGGGCATGACCTTGAGCCAGGCCCCTCCCTCGAGGGGCGGCCAAAGCTGGGAGTAGGGACAGGCAAAGGGACCAGAGCGCTGCTCCCCGAGCCGGCCGGGCCCGAGCGCTGTGGGAGTCAGAGAGCTCAGAGAATTCGGGACCAGAGGGGGCCTCGGGCCCCACAGGAATGGGACTGCCCTGAAGGCGAGGGTCCCACAGCCCTTCCTCCATCCACTCCGTGGGCTCCAGGGAACCGAGACCCCAACACCCAGATAGAGGCCGGAGGAAACGGCGCCTGGGGGCTGGGGTCCCGCACCTGAAAGCAAGGACTCAGCTTGGGTGTAACCCTGGGGAGCGGGGGTAAAGACTGGCTTGAGGCCTGAAGTCCCCAACCCACAGCGTAACCCCAGAAGGCTGGTGGGTGGTTGAAACACTGTGGCGAACTGACCAGCGCCCCCGTTCTCGGGCGTGCGGGAGAGGGGCTGCACACGGGTCCCGCACAGAGACCGTGGCTCAGGCGGGGAGACGCGGGCTGACACCGTCCCCGAATCCCCCGGCAACAGACTGCTGGGACCCCGGAAAGGGTGCCGGGTCCGGTGGGGACCCGGACTCCCAGGGCAAGGACGCCGGGGTCCCGAGAAGCCAGGCAGCTCCAAGCCTGTCAGTCCCTGGGGTGCCCGTCGGGGCTCGCGTGCAGGGGCTCGCCATGAGGGCAGCGGGCTCGGGGCTGTCGGGAGCACGGTCGCCCCCGGGCCCCCGGAGAAGCTCAGACCGCGGGAGGGCCGGACGCCGGGCTCCCCGGGCTCCCAGCGGCGCGCTCCCCGCGGGCGGGCCCGGGCCCCGGATCCGAAGCGGAGCCGGGACGACAGACAACAGGCTCACGGCCCACCTGCAGTCTCCGACCCTGCGTGTCGCCCGGCGTCGCCCCGCCTCGGCCCGTACCTGTCTGTGTCCCGGGCCGCCCGCCTAGCCCGGCACTGCGCGGCGCTTCCTCTCCCGGCTCCTCAATGGCGCTGGCCGGCGGCGCTCCGGCCCGGCCAGACCCGACCAATCGAGCGGGCGACGTGCCGGAGCCTGGCCAGCCGAGCGCCGAGTCATCGAGGAGGCGCCCCCTGCCGCCCGCGGCCGCTCGCGGCGGCGGCTGCTGCTGCGGCTGGAACCCGAGAACCGCCCAAGGAGCCCGCAACCTACGGGGCTGGGAGGAGACGGAGTCCCACGGGAGGGCAGGGTCACAAACTCGTGTGGCTTCAACAGTCTTGGAACCCAGCGTTCTTCCTCCATCTGGCCCACTGACAGTGGGTTCCCCACTCAGTAGCCGCAGGGGTCTGCTAAAACATAATTCAGACCAAGCCACTTCCTTGCTTAAATCGGCTTCCCCCCAATGCTTGAATTAAAACCCGGCTCGCTCTGGCTAGATCTGATCCATTCCTGTTTCTGCCACTCTCTCTGGCTCCCTGCCTTCAGCAGCCTTCAGTTCCCCCCTAAAAGGACCCTGTGCTTTTGCCATTCTCTCTACTTAGGATGCCTTTTCCCGGGATCCCTACTGTCCGGTAGAAATACATGCCACACATACAAGATACATCATAATTTTTAATTTACTATTTGGTACATTTTTAATGAAGAAAAAAGTGAAAATGAGTAATGTATTTCATTTAATTCAATATGTCCAATACATGATCATCTCAACCTGTAGTCAACAGAAAAAAGAATCAATGAGATATTTTAAGGGGTTTTAATAGTAAATTTTTAAAATTTAGTCTGTATTTTATACTTACGGTGCATCTCAATACGAACCAGCCACAGTTCCCAGCCATAAGTGGCTGGTGGCTACAGAGCAACCTTGGATAGTCCTACAGTCCATTCCTTCTGGTTTCAAATATTCCACTCCAGAGAGCATTTCCTTACCATCTTATCTAAAGTTCCCTTCAACCATCACCCAGTTGTGTTTTCTTCACAGACCTTAATGCTATTTGAAATTATCTTATTTGTTTATACTTGCCTTGTCACCTTTCTCCACCTTGAAAGTTCCCTGAAAGCAGTGATTTTATCTTTTTCACAAATGCCTCTCCAGCACCTAGACATTGCCTAGCACAGAAAAGACTCATTTAAAAGTGTTATATGTGAATGAAGGAATAAATGAACAAATTAGCAGGTCATCCTGCCTTAGCTGCAGAAGGACAGGAAGAAGACCTCAGGCTCATAAAAAATCAAAAGATACAGGAGACATAATGGTAAGTTTGCAACAGTGTATTTGCTGTAGTGATTATCAGCTCTCGTGATGCTGAGCTAATGAAGGTGACTATGGGCTGCACATACCTGGCAAGATCTGAGTTCCTCTGGAGTGGGAATAACCTATCCAAATCTCAGTCCTGAGTCCACCTGGGGGCTAAGGTTTGGGTATAAAACCTCAGACTCCATAGACGGAAGGCAAAAGAGAAGGAGCCCGTTAGAGAAGAAGGTTCTCAGAGTCCAGATCTTCTAGCACAGAAACATCTGGCTATACCTGAGGAGTTTATTAAAAATGCAGATGCAGGGGCACCTGGGTGCCTCAGTGGGTTAAAGCCTCTGGCTTCCCCTCAGGTCATGAACCCCGGGTCCTGGGATCGAGCCCCGTATCAGGCTCTCTGCTCTGCAGGGAACCTGCTTCCTCCGCTCTCTGCCTGCCTCTCTGCCTGCTTGTGATCTCTGTCAAATAAATAAATAAAATCTTTAAAAATAAATAAATACATAAATAAAAATGCAGATGCATGGACACCACTCATTCAACTAGTATTACTGAGTCTTTGGGCCCTCACTTTGGAATCTGTGAAGGTATGTTTACCAGACGGCAATCCTCCTACTAAATATTTACCCAAGGGATGCCTGAGTGGCTCAGTCGGTTAAGCGGCTGCCTTCAGCTCAGGTCATGATCCCAGGGTGCTGGGATCGAGCCCGGCGTCGGGCTCCCTGCTCAGCAGGGGGCTCTCTCTCTCTCACTATATATATATATGTTTTGTACTAAGTCTTCAAAATTCATTCAGTATTCTGCATTGCGATGTAGTGCACACATCTCAGTTTGGACTAGTACACTCAGATGCTCAATAGCCACACATGCCTAGTGGCTACTGTATTTGACAGCACCAGTCCAGAGTCTCTTGGGAAAATGCAGACAGGCCGGTAGCTCAGTGGGTTAGGCATCTGCCTTGGGCTCAGGTCATGATTCTGGGGTCCTGGGATCGAGTCCCACATCGGGCTCCCTGCTCAGTGGAGAATCTGCTTCTTCCTCTCCCCCTCATCCCACTCGTGCTCTCTCCCTTCCTCACTCTCTCAAATGAATAAAATCATGAAAGAGAGAGAGAGAAAAGAAAGAGGAAAAAAAGGAGGGAGGGAGGGAGGGAGGGAGGGAGGGGGGATGGGAGGAAGAAATGCAGACAAGCCCTATGGGAAGGACAAGGCTAGACCACAGCTCAGGGCCAGCCCCTCATCTTACAGCAGGAAGCTCTGAGCTCCAGGCGGGGACAGTGGCTGCTTTAGGTTCACACTGCAGGTACCTGGGGACAGGATCCTGGGACTCCTCACCCTTAGCTTTACCCCAAGCAGCCTCTCCACTCAACCTCCTGGCTTGCTAGATCTGCCCTGCTTGTCCCCTTTTGACTACGGAGCTCCAGGCTGTCCCGGGAGAGAGAAAGTACTTGCCCTTTAAATCCAGGCGTAGTTGATTTTCTTGGGAAATTCTAAAGGGCTGGTTATCAAGAGCCTCCCACAGGAACAGGCCGTCCTCTAGACTAGATTCTAGATAAGTATCAAACCTCCGCCCTGCCCCTAGGTGTCCTCCTCTGCAGAGCGGGGATAATGGGTACTTGGCCTATCTCCTAAGGCAATAATGGAGATCAAATAATTGAAGGCTGTCAGGGCGCTGGGGTGACAGCGGTCAGTGATGGCATCTGACTTCTGGTTTCGGCTCAGGTCTTAATCTCAGGGTCCTGGGATGGCCTGCTACCTTGGTCTCTGTGCTCAGCGTGAATCTTCTTGTCCCTCTCTCTGTGTTTCTCCACCCGCCAAATAAATACATTTCCCAACTCTTAGACTAGGCAACTTAAGGAACATCTCATACTCCCCGGACCCTCCTACATACTGAAGCGTAAAACCCAACATCCTTTCCAGTGGCTTCTAAAGCAGCCCTCAGGACCTCCTGTCCTGCCCCACCCCCGAGGCCCAAGGCTGTACCGCCCTCTCTTCACTCAAGGCCTCTGCTCAAACAGCATCTCCTCCAAGAAGCTTTCCCCAACCCACCCAGCTAGCTAAAAGCACCCCAGCCCCCCAGCCCCGTCCCTGTTGCTGCTTTTTTCTTAGCACTGCCCGTCACCTGGCACGGCCTACATGTGTTTCTTTACAGTCTGTCCTAGCATGTCAGTTCTGGACAAGGACCTTGGCTGCCCCAAACTCTCGCATCCCCAGCACCTACCTACACACAAAACAGCAACTACCATTTACTGAGCACGTACTATGTGCCAGGCGTAATTCTAAGTGTTTTACAGACAGTAACTCAAGTAATCCCTCACTCTGAGGGAGGTACGATTTTAATCCTAATATTTCAGCAGATAAGGAGGCTGAGGCACAGAGAAGTTAATTAACAACCCCCCAACCCAGGTCACATGGGAAGTGGTCACACCTGGGCACACAGGTTTTGGGAGGGGGACCCCCAAGTCTTGACTTCTCTGTTAGTGCGCCAGAGCACCCCACAGCAATGATGATGGCATGAAGATTACATGGAGAAGAAACAGTCACCATGACCCCCGCTGCCCACCCCCCGCACTGGCCCGCTTCAGCCAAACCACTTGTTCCATCATGGTTAACAAAGAAAAAGAGGCAGGAGGGGCTGCATGTGGCCCGTTTTACCCGATCAGACAAATTTACCCCCTCTGATATTGTGTTTTAATTGTTTTTTTTTTTTTAAGATTTTTATTTATTTATTTATTCGTTTGAAAGAGCACAAGCAGGGGGAGAGGCAGAGGGAGAAGCAGACTCCCCACTGAGCTGGGAGCCCAACATAGGGCTCGATCCCAGGACCCCTGGGATCACGACGTGAGTGGAAGGCAGACATCTAACCATCTGAGCCACCCAGGCGCCCTGATCTTGTGATTTATAATAAGAACTACCTATTTGGTCTCCATCCTCTGTTTCTGGCCCTTAAAAGGCTTCAAATTTCCTAACTGATCAGAGCAATGGGAGCATTTTTTGTTCTTATGTTGGGCCCTGCGTACTCAGTTCGGGAAAGTGCTTAAGTCACAAAGATGAAAGGAGTGTCTTGTTATTCCCGACAAACCCGTTTCAACCACAGCTGAGTAGATGTTACTGGGGTAACTGGAGGAAAGCTGCTGAGCATGGGGGCTGGTTGCCAAGGAAACCAACCATGGGATCAGAAGGCGGGAACCCCTCACCTGCACCTCTGGGCTGGGGAGAGGGGCTGGAGGTTGACTCCATCACCAATGGCCAATGAGTTCATGGACCATGCCCATCTAATGAAACCACCATAAAGACCCAAGAGGACAGGGTTCGGCCAGCTTCAGCATTGGTGGCCACGCGAAGAAGCTGGGAGGGTGGCCGATGTAGGGGACCATGGAAGCTCCAGCCCATTCCCACCTTGCCTTATGCATCTCTTCCCACTGGCCGTTCCTGAGTCCGAGTTACAGGCTTTGTAAGAAACCGGTAATCCAGTGAGTAAACAGGTGTCCGGAGTTCCATAGGCCGCTGTACAGATGAATGGAACCGAAGGAGAGGGCTCGTGGGGAAGCTCTGGTTTATAGCCGGGGAGCCTGAAGCACAGGTGAGACCACTTGCCCGGGTGACTGGTGTCTGAAGTGGGGGGCGGGCTAGTGGGGCCGAGCCCCTCGACTGCTGGGTCCAGTGCTCCCGCCAGGTAGAGCATCAGAACGGAGTTCGTTTTGGAGGGCGCCTCGCCGGTGTCTGCGGAGAACTGGGGAATTGCCGGGTGGCGTGGAAAACACTCCAGACCCTCTCTGGTTGATGTCCTGTCTGTCGCCTGCCTCAGCCGCAGAGCTGAGTAGTCACAGAACCGTTATGAGTCCCCAAGCCTGAAATGCGTACTAGACGGCTCTGTACGGGAGGGTTGCCAGCCCTGCTCTAGGGTACGGGTAGAGGAGAGGGCAGGGCTGTGGGAGGAGAAGTCCAGGAAATCACCGAGAATGAGGAGCGTCGTTCTGAGGGAGTGACCGTGACCCAGGAAAAAGGGTGAGTGACCCAGGGGTTGGCTTAGTGAATTCAAGGCCCAGGGTCTCTTCTCTCCCTCCCGGCCTTTACATGAACCCCGTCTGCCTGCAATCTCTCCCCATCCTTTGTTCTGGAAAACTGCTCCTGCCTCAGAAACAGGTCAAAGGTCACATCCAGAACTATCCCCTGGCTGTATGTGTGTGGGGAGGGAGGGGCAGAGGCTCACCCCCTAAGTGAGAAGGGGTGCTACATGTGAACAAGGAGATCTGTAGAGACCCTGGCTCACCCCAAGAGCAGTGCCTCACCCCAAGAGTCAATGACACTGAGGGACAGGGCTGATGAGGGCATAGTCAAGAGGCCGGCGGGGGGATTCTGGTCCCAAGGGAGTGGCCAGGCTCTCAGCAAAGCTCAGCTGTGCTTTGGGGGAGCTTCCAGGGTCCGGACACAGCACGGGCCAGTCAGCCCCGTGACCCGGACTCCATCTCTCCCTACACATGGGCGGCAGGCAAGTAGGACCACGGGCGAACCCCAGCTCAGACCCGAAGCCAGAGCCAGGAGCCCGTGTGTGAAACAAACAGGAGGTTTATTGAGAAGCGGGAATGCTGTCCAGTATATACAGTACAAACTCTGTCTTGGGATCCACACAAACCTGGGAACTGAGGCCACATCCAGAAAGGGCCTCCTTGCAATTCAGAGCTGCCCTGGGAAAGAGCAGGGAGGCTGAGGTCGTCCCAGGACGGTCCACCAGGGGGCAGACACGCTCCATCACTGCCCGGCGTCCTGCACCGGCGGGGAGCCCGGCCAGTCTGGACTCCCAGGGAATGCGGATTTCGAGGAAGCTTTTACTTTCTCTTCATGGTAAAGGCTGGACTCTCCCACCCTCCAAAAGTTCAGCTGCCAAGTCCAAGTCCAATGGTCTTCTTCAGCAAGAGATCCAAGTACCTGGGACCCAACTGGCTTCTCCAGGAGTCCCCTGCTCCTTCCAGAATCCAGTGAGGGCCACAAGCCATGCTCTGTGGGACTCCGGGCATGGACTGGGGGGAGCAGACGGACTCTTCAATGGAGAAGAATGGTTTGACAAAATTACTGATTGCAGCTGCCTCGGGCAGGCCATTCAACCCCACAACATGGCTACACAGACCAGCCGCGCACGACAGACACACGGACACAAGGCTGGCTCTCAGCACCCTATGTCCACCTGAGATCACGGCAGGCACAATACCCAAGTGGTCCCGTGCTTTCCCTGGGGCCTGGGACTCCAGGAACAGCGAGGGGGGCCGAGGCGAAGAGGAGCCCCTCCTCGGGAGGCAGAGCAAGGCCCATGAGGTAGGAGGAGAGACGGCTGTGGGCCTCAGGCATCTCCAGGCCCTGAAATTCCCTGACCGGGGTGTGGCCTTGCACAAACTCAAAGTTTGGCTTTGTCCTTTCCTTGGCTTGTTGGCCTGCATGGCGCTTTTTTATTTTTTAATTGCCCCATGCTGAAGTTGGCAGATTTTCGGCTAGAAGTCTGCCATCTTGCCCCAGCTACAGGACTCACATAGCTTGGCTCTCGGGGGTTCTGATTCTCCCACCATCGTGCAAGAGGTGAAGCTGGCAGGAATGGATCTGGAGATGGTACCAGCGAATGTGGGGAGGTGGGGCGACCCCGGTCCCCTGCAGGTGCTGCCACCCCCTCCCTGCACAGGACCATCCGATCCATGACACACACCCCCGCACCGCCCGGCCCCCGCTGGAACCATCCTGTGGTCTCGGCACTCAAGGCCCAAGCACTGCTCCTTTTCCACGGCCCCTTCTCCGGGGACCACTCACGCAGCGTCCGTCTTCCCCGGTAGGCCACACTGGAAGGCAGGATGCTGGGGCCTCCCAGGGAGCCAGAGCTGGGCAGCACCCAGGGATCAGAAACAAAATGAGGGCTGCAGAAGCCCAACTCACAGAACCAGCTGGGGGGCAGCTCTCAGAGCGGCGGGGTCTGGCCCCAGGCTGGCCGGCACGTCCGTGTCCAGCGAGCCTTCTGAGAAGGACACACACCGCGACAGGAGCGGTTTTCCACAATTCTTCTGCCAGTAGACGAGAGGAATTCTGAGGCGGTGGTGGCCACTAAAGGAATTTGGCCCAGAAAGAGCTAGAGTCCTGCGGGTGGGAGGCCCAGGAGGACCAGGGAAGAGCCCACCGTGGCTGAGACGTGACTCGCACCAGTCTGGCTAACTGGGCATCATCCCAGCGTCAGGCACGCCAAGGGGCAGTGGCTTGTCCTCTGGGCTCGCCAGCAGAGTCTCTGGGGCCCCCGGCTGGGACTGAAAAGGGCATTCTTCCTTGGAGAAGGGGACCTGCTCGTCATCTGGGGAAACGGAGGGGCTGGCGCCCACGTCCCCCTTCGTGTAACTGGCCTGTGAGGTGCACTGAGAGGCGTGGTCGGAGCTGCTGCACACATTCACGATGCAGGTGACGTTGACCTGGGTCCCGTGGCCACCGGAGGAAGTCTCTGCTGAACAGAAGACGGGGGAGGGGCGGTCAGTAGGGGGTTCCTGGAGTGGAGGAGGTCGGCCAGGCCCGTCTGCTGCCCAAGAGACACATTAAGACAAAAGGGTCAAGAAGAGCGCCGAGCCGGAGCCTAGAGGCCACGGTTCTAGCCCAGCTCTGCTGTGTAACCTCGGGCGAGTCGCTTAACCTTCATGTGTTCGTTTCCTCGTCTGTCAAATAATTTCCCACTCACATCAACCCCACAGATGGGAGGAGCCAGTTACATAAAGCCGGTGAAGGTTCTCGGAGCACAAAACACACACCCCGCAAAGAATTGGAGAAGCGAGCAGGGACCGGAAGCCAGGCGGAGTTCTCTTCCCGGACCTGCAGGAAGCCTTGGCAGTCCTGGCGGGACCAACCAGGGAAAGACCAGACTCCTCTGTCAGTGGCCCCTTATCTGCTGGCTGCCAAGTCCACATCAAAGGGTTTGGAAATTGCTCCCTTATGGAGATGCAACTTTGACCTTGACATTGCCTTTATTCCTAGCAGCTCCTGTTTCCTCCACATAGGGCTGCCTCTGTGATTTCATAGATCTGGGATTCCAGAATGGGGTGGGTGGTGGACTGTCCCCATCACTGAAGCCAGGAGGTCTGGGGCAGGTTCACGCGCACCTTCCTGCCCGGCCCTGTGGGCACCTGCGTTTCCTAACTCGGTGAGGGACGAGGGGCTAAGTATAAGGGGCTGGATGCGCGCAAGCCTCTCTAAGAGGGGGAGCTGCCCCTGCTGTCCTTGCGGGGACGTGCCAAGTAGCCAAGCATGCAGGGGAGGGCTGCAACTCTGGGGAAGCCTGAGAGCAGGATGGAGACAGCCAGCTGCTCTGCTCAGAACAGCCACAAAGAGGCCAAGCGAGGGAGGGCTGAACTCATTGGGCCGGAAGGAAATTTCCACCCTGGTGAATGAGACACTGCCGGGGCGGATGGGTGACCACGAAGGGGGCACAGCCACATGTTCCCACAGGAGAGGGAGGTGCTGGGGTGGGCGGAGAGAGGGGGAGAGCCGAGGTGACACCAGAGAGCAGGGGTGGAGGGTAGAAGAGGTGGACGGCCGTGGTCAAGGATCCACGTGTGAGCCAAGGAGGAAGCCGCAGCAGGATGACCGTGGAGATGCGGCTAGGCAATCGGAAAGATGAATCCCAGAGATGGACAAAAACCACGAGTTTATATCTGGGGCTCCGTTTGCTCATTCAACGAAGGTTTAGGACCACAAGCTACGCCCCTTCCTGGGGGGGCTCTCAAGCTGGGGTGGGGCACCAGCAAGACATCAGAATGACTAGGGCAGCCTACGGCAGGGGGCACGGGTGGTGCCCCTTGGTGCGGGCGGCAGTCGGGGGCGGTGGGTGGCAGTCCTAGAACAGGTGACAGGGAGGAAAGATGGTGCAGCCCTGCCAAGGCGAGGCCATGCTCCTCTCCAGATGAGGAAACTGAGGCTCAGAAGGGTTAAGGAGTCTGTCAGTACAGTACATCCAAAGAAGGCCCAGGCTTTCTTGGGGGAGACCCCGGAAGGGCCTCCCTCCACTGTGGGCTCTGAAGCTTCTTGCCACGGGTGACCCCTGCCATGGACCAGGCCCAGGGCAAAATGCATTCTGTGTGGCTTCTCCAGAACCCACGAGGTCCCCGCAATCCTGAAGCCCCAGGCCCAAAGGGACTGGACAATGGGCCACAGTGAGTGGAGCCCTGAAGACACCCATTTCTTCATCTAGCTTTGCACCCCAGGACTCTGGAGCCTGAGTACCCAGGGGGTCTTCCTGGCTAGCTGTGTGCCCCTGAACAAATGCTTCAACCTCTCTGGGCCTCAATGTCCTCATCTGTAAAACATAATAGGTCTTAATATGAGCATATTTAATGTTATATAGTAACTTATATAATATACAAGAAACTATATAATATGTAACTATGTGATAATACATGTATAAAAATATTTAATTATATATAAATAAATATAAACTTATACACAAATATATAAATATTTAATTATTTATATTTAATTATAAATATTTAAATATATGTTTATTTATATATTATAACATATAGGAAAACTCCCTTCCTAGATATCAGGGACTCCAAGGACAAGCTGGGATTGTGTAGAAGGGAAGGTGTTCCTGGGGAAAGAAACCACACGGGCAAAGGTAGGCAAGATTTTCTGGGCTCAGAGAAATGAAAGAGGTCTGTGGCTCGTGTTGCACCCGAGGGAGACAAGGCTGGCGGGTGACAGAGAGCTGGAGGTGGGGGGTGGCAGGGAAGGAAGCCAGGTGGGTTCCCGCCTCTCACCTGAGCCGCCGGAGCCGGCCCGGGCCTCCCCGGACCCACTGGCCTTCTCGGCGCTTGGTGCCGGCGTCGGGGTCCTGGCGGGCGCCCCCCTGTCTGCGGTGCTGGCTGAGCTCTCCAGGGAGCTGCTGCTGGAGCTGGGGGCGGTGGTCAGCAGGTGCTGCTGTTCTGCGCCCTGGGCGCCTCGGGCGTCATCAGCCGGCAGGTGAGGCTGGAGGGGCGGGAGCGCAGAGCGCGGTCAGCCGGCTCCTCCTGCCCCTTCCTCCTTCTCACCCACCTGCCCCCCCCCACCCCGTGAGGTCAGCGTTGCGGTTGATGCCGCGCCCCGGCCCACGCGGGCACGGTCCCCCCACACACGGCGCTTTCAGGACGGTGGGAATCTGCACGGTTTCTGTCACCAGCGCCTGGCTGGCCTCCGGGAGCGTGAGCCGAGGACGGTGGGCCCGTGCGGCCCTGTCCTCCGAGCTGTCCTGGAGGTGGGGCAAGCCTTTCACCCTCGTTCTGCATCAGGGAAGCAGAGGCCTGGAGAAGGAGAGTGACTCTCCTAAGGTCACTCCAACGGCACGGAATGACGTGGCCCAGCCTAGCAGCCGAGAGCGCAGACTTGGGACAGACAAGAACACGTGGGTACAAATCATGGCTCCTTCACTTACTTAGCTGTGTGACCTGGACAAGTGCCCTAGCCCTTCTGTGCCTCCTTCTTTCGTATTATTGGGGGAGCATTAAAAACCTGGCTCCTAGGGTTGTTGCAAAGAGTAAACGGCTGACTACCTGCCACGTGCTCAGAACCATGCCTGGTCCACCGTGAAGGCCTGGGCCCGGGGTTCCTTACGTGAGGGCTCGGCACACTTACCACCACGAGCCGAATCTGGCCTGCTACTGTTTTTTGTACGTACAGGACACAAGCCAAGAAGGCGTCTTATATTTTTTAAATGGTTGGGGAAATGTTTAAATAATATTTTGTGACTTGCAAAATGTTCTGACGCGCAAGTGTTAGTGTCCATACACAGCCCCTTGCACTGGCTGACGTGTGTGGCTTTCCTCCTCCGGCGCCAGGCTTGAGTAGCTACGACAGAAACTGTACGATCCAGAAAGCCTGAAATATTTGCCATCTGGCCCCTTCAGGGACAATGTCTGCTGGCCCTTGCGTTGGATCCATCAATGCGGTGTAGACAGCCCTAGCTTAAGACCCTCAGCCGTGGGGTGCCGGCAAGTCTTTCCAGATTCCGCTCACCAAGCCTGCCCTGTGACTGCGCCTCCTACCTTCTTCCCACAGAAGAACACGAATGACACCAACCATAATAATAAAGTAGTAGCCAATATCTGAGGGCCATCCAGTGCCAAGGGGATGAAGTCCTTCCAAGACTCTATCTCGAAACTTCCAACTCTGCCAGTGTTGGCAGAGGAAGGACCCGAGGTCCAGACAGGTTGAGTTCTTTGTCCAACGCCACACAGTCAAGACATGGTCCAGGTGGGCTAAAACCGTGACCCCTTTCCTGAGTGTCTGGGTTTTCGGCTCTGGAGGCTCAAGACAATGAGGTGCTATCCAGGCACCCCCGCGGGGAAGCACATCAGAGCCTGTGGCCGGTCCACACCCCCTGAACAGGCACACAAGCACTCCTTGCCTTGGGGTTCTTACTGATTGCTGGATCCCAGAAAAAAGGGAGACAGAAGGGCTCATGTTCTCATTTGCTGCCCTTGGCCCCTGGCCTGGCAGGATGCAAGGGTCCGGTCGGGATGGCAACCACGGCAAATGAAGGGCGGGGGGGGGGGTGCGACCAGGAGGACAGAAGAGGAAGGGGGGTGGTGAGGGTCAAGACGGCAGGCCTCTGCTATAGGGACGGGGGTATGTCAGCCCCTGCTCCCCAGGAAAGGCTGGGACCCCTTGGCCTCATTCCTGCTCCCCGGGCTCCCCAGGGAGCAACAATTTCAAGTGTGCTCTGGGCAGCCCACTCACTCTAGCCAGCCCCCAGCCCCCAGCCCAGCCTACCAGGGCTACGGCCTCTCCCACAAATGAGCCTGCCCCAGCCCTCAATTCCCTGAGGCCGGCCCACTGTCATCAGACTGTAGGGTCTTTTTTATAAGCTATCCCTTGAGGACACGGAGTCCCAGAGAAGGTGAGTCCCCGGCTCCGTATCACAGGGCCGGTCTGGTCCGTGGCAGAGGCACAGAGAATCAGTGTAGCAGAGATGCTGCCTTCCTGGTTTACAGCCCCTGGCTTTGGAGGGATGGAGGGCATTTCAAGTGCAGGCTGAAGCTTGGCCCAGGTGGTCTGACTTAGGCCACTGGACAGCATTCTAACCCTGCTCCGACTTGGACGGGGAGGAGGAGGGACCGGAGGGCCATCCAAATGTCACTTCTCACTACCTCACTACCTCCAGAGAAGGGATTTTTGGGGCCAGTACCCTGCTCCTCTGCTCGTGGCTAGGGCTGGAAAGAACAGGAACCCCCAAAGGTCACAGTCCGCGTCCTTCCCCCCAAGCCACAAGTAGCAAAGTTCAAGTAGGCTCTGAGCGGGGAAGATGGATCCTGAGTTCTACCGCTTGGGCCGGGCGGGGAGTACTGAGGAGGCTCGCTCAAAAACACAGGACTGCAGACAGCCCGCCCTGATCATGGCCCAGCCCCGCCATGGGCAGGACAGAGCCCCCAGCCAGGCCCTCCAGAGTCCCACGGCTTCCGTGTTTGCCTGTGCGAGCACGTGCTCGTGAGGCTCACATCTGAATGTACAGGTGTGGGGGTGGAGGGTGTGAAGGGTGCACACACACCTGTCTATGGGGGGGAGGGGTGCATATCTGTGAGTGGGAAGTTCATGTGCGTGCTGGGGCTGGTGAGGAGAGGCCCTCCTAGGCTGGTGTGCCAGGCCACTCTCATCAGCTGTGTGACCTTGGGAAAGTTCCTGAACTTCTCTGAGCCCAAATTTCCTAGGCAAGACACCTGGGGCAATAATCATTCTGCCTGGGTTGGAGCCTGGGCTGTAGCCTAGGCTGTGAGACTCAGCAGTGCTCTGCTCCTCGCCTCACAAACATTCACTCTGCTGTGAAACGTGAGCCCTGCCGGGGCGTGTCTATGGGAGTGACTGTAGGTGAGCTCACACACGTGGATCTGCCGGCCTCTTCCGAACGGAGGGAAGCCACTGTCCCTCACGGAGCCTTGGTGTTACCCCTGCAGCAGGAGGGACAGGAGGCGCGGGGTCTCTGCACTTCCTACCCCAGCCCCCAAGCAGGGACAGCGGCCCACCGCCGAGGAAGAGCTGGGCACCGGCCAAGCGTGGGGGCACGGGTGGGAGAGGGGGCAGCAGAGGGCCCCGGCGGGGGTGAGGGGCAGGCCCACCCTAGGCGCGGGCAGAGGCCTGCGGATTCCCATGGAGCTTGCAAAACCCAGGCTCGGCCACTCACCCAGGTGTCTAACCTTACACGGGTCCCTGACCCTCCCTGGGTTCATCTCCTGAGCAGCAACACGCAATCGTGGTGGGGCTTCCCTCCCGAGGGATGCATGGGGGCACAGGCGAAGGGCCTGGCGGGGCTCCCGGGCTGCTTCCCCACTAAGTAGTGAGGAAGCTCTCGGGAGCCTGAACCCGGCCACAGTGGGAACGGTTGCAGTGTTGTGCGCAAACACCACCCATCAGAGTCGGGGTTTGTTGGGTTTTTTAGCAGCCCAGAGAGCCGGTTACCAGCACACCACTGGGCTCTTCGCTCAACCGCACTCAGCAAATAATCAAGTTATTCTCAGTGAACATGAAACTCAGGGAACGGAAAGGGGAAGTGGAGGCCACAGGGCCACGCCCAAGACACGTTTGCTGCCTCGACTGCTGGGAAACCCTTGGTGGGGACACGGGCTGCAGGAGCCGAGCGGCTGGCAGGAGCCGGGAGGGAGCCCTTGCTCTGCACCCTGCCAGGCAGCAGCTGTCAGTGCCCCTGAACCAAAACCAGAGGAGAGGAAGGCGTGGCCTTTGGGGGGGGGGGGTGGCGGCTGAGAAGCCCTGTGCATGTCTAAGCCCCTACGTTTGTCTGCAGCAACACTGCAGAGCAGATGGGCCAGAGACACACTGCTGTGTGACCTTGGGCAAGTCACGTTCCCCTCTGCAATTCTTTTCCTGCCGGCAACTTCAGGAGCTGAGATCAGTCTCTGCTCCTTCCCAAGGCCAATTCCCTGTGTAAACCTCGTGCTCTGGGCCACCAAGGGTGGAGCATTTCCCTAGCATGGTGGTTCTGGATCAGGGGCAATTCTGGCCTCAAGGTGACACTTAAGCAATATCCGGAAACAATTTCAGCTGTCATTCCTGAGAAACAACCAGTGATATTGGTGAACAGCCCCCAGAGCAGAGGACAGCTTCCCCCTACCCCTCAAACCTCCGTGACAAAGACTTATCTGGCCCCAGATATTAAAATGGCTGAAGTTGAGAGACCTTGACCAAGCAGGACTGGGAACACAGAGGGAGCTCCTCAGACTCTATTTCCTCATCTGTAAAGTGGGTTAAAAAAACCTCCCCTGCCTACCAGGTGGAGGTCACAGCACACACTGCTCTGGCTCATCCGGCACCCGTTCCCAAGCCCTGTCCCTCCCCTCCTCCCCCACAGAGGCTGGGAACAGCCAGGGGTGGTCCCACGGCAGGGCTCTGGCCAATAAGAAAAGAGAAGCCCACCCAGGGCTCCGGGGACAGTTCCTGACCTCCTGACCACTGCTGGCCTGGCCACGTTCCCCACTTCTTTCTGCCTCAGACCTGAAGGTCACATCCAGAGTGGGGCCCGCGATCTCACAAGGTAAGGCCACAAGCAAGAGAACAGAAGCTGACACGTGGAAGGGGGCAGAGCCGGGGGTCCTGCGGGCCTCACAGAAGGATGCACCTGAATGGTGCCAGCAGCTGACAGCCCCTCGACTCTCTGGGACGTGAAAAAGACAAACCCCCTTTGCTTTAAGTCACTTGCAACCGAACGTCTTCCTGAGGAGAAACCGATGAGCTACCCTGCCAGTGTTCTAGCAAAATCCTCACAGACCTCACTTTAGAAAAAAAGATCGAAGGCGAGCTGCTTTGGTCAGAACAGAGCGCAGGACGCAGGGCCCCAACCCCAACCCTCTACCCCGGAGACGACCCCCTGCCAGGCCCAGTCTGGAAGGCCAGGGCACCCCCATGAAGGAGATGTCTGTGAGGCCTCAGGGAGACGCTGAGAACTGCTGCCCCCAAGCGAGCCGCACAGCCCTTGCATGGGGCTGAGCAGACACTGTCCCCTTCCAAAGAGGAGGAGACAAAGGTCATGAGGAATGTCACATCTGGCCAGCCTCACAACAGGGGTCGGCGACCAGGTGCGCAACGACACCAATGACCCCCTGCTCTCTGATGGGGCACTTCGCACGCACACTCTCGTTTAGCCCAGGAAGGGCTGCCTAACCCCCAAGGACACACTGGCTGGCCTTTCCTCGGCCCCTCAGGGCTGCACACCGCCTCACACCAGACGGACCAGCCGACCTTCAGAACTCACGACTTCCCGTGGGAACAACACAGCCCACCAGGAGGGAGACCAGGGGAGGAGGGGAGAGGCAGAGAGACACTTACCACATTGGCTTCTCCTTGTAGGCAGAAGGGCCTCTCTGTAAAGAAGAGAGAGGGGACAAGTCAGAGAGCGGCTTCCTCAGGCCACACCTGCTCTAACGAGGAGGGCAGCATGGGACCCAAGTAGAACCGTTCAGAGTAGGCCCAGCCCTGGGCAGCAGCAATCACCCACCAGACAAGGTACACAGAAGCCCCCGCCCCAGCTCCCCAGCTGACCCCACCCCCCTCCACCACGCCCAGCTGTTCTCCAGCGGCCCCATCTTTGCTCACACCACGCCCTCTCCTAAGTGTGCCTTCTCTGTCCTGCACACGTCTTCCCACGGAAATCTGACCCAGCCCCGATACCACCTACTCCAGAAGGCCAGGAGAGATCCCCCAGGACTTCCAGACAAGAATCCCCGACAGCTACCCCCTTGCATGCCCAGACGGCATCCTGCCTCCTAGTAGGTAAGTGAAGGCAAAGCCTTTTGCCCGCCTCTGGGCTCCCGCGGGACCAGGACTGCCGTGTCCAGGTGTGTTTGACCCACACGGCTGCGCCCAGTGCTGGACTCACGGGAGGAGCCCCAGGAAAGCTTCCGAGCAAATGGATGAACATATGAAAAAGGAAGGCATGAAAACCTACTCTTTTTCTGGGTCACGATGACACAGTTCACCAGCCCTATCATCAGCAGAACCAAGGCTGTCACGCCTACGATGAGTCCTAGAAAGAAAAAGAGAAGCTCGAGGTAGCTGCAGAAAGCAAACTCAAACGCACCAGGGCCCAAGCAGCCAAGTCCATGACCGAAGATGTCTGGGATGCCACAGGGGGGTAAGCCCAGGCTGGGGTCTCTCAAATTCCATTATAAGACAACAAGCCAAAAACTTCATACGAAACGAAATGTGTCTATTGGCCGCATCGAGTGCCCGGGGCACCACTTTGAGATCCATGGCCTGCTGGAGTCCTAACCCCAGAAGGGAAACCTGTGAAGTGACCTGGCCCAGCCCACCAGCTAATGAGTTCATTAGAAACGGCAACCAGGAGACCATCTCATCTCCCCTTGCAGATAAAACACTGACACCCTCCCCACCCCCACCAGCTGTCCTCAGTGACAGCACCAGGTCTTGGCAGAAGACAGGTCTCACCAGCACCCACCTCCTGGGACAGAGGACAGGGTCCAGCCTGCAGAGGGCACTCGGTAAGACTCTGAGATAGTAGAGCAGCTGAACAAGCCCTCCTGGGACTTACCAATTGGAAGAGAGATGTTGCCTGTGCTGAGCCCTTCGGTGGGGGGGCTCGGAACCATCGGCAACAGAACGAAGGAGCTAGGAGCCATGCTGGGCCCTGGAGCTGGCTCCATGCGCTGGGATCGTGTGGGCCCTGGCTGGGACATGGAGGCCGGGGGTATGGCCATTCCCAGGCTGGGGGGCACGGAGGTGCACACTGCGTCCATGCTGGCATTGCCCGGGATGGCCACGGAGCTACAGCTGGGGGAGGAGGAGGTTTGCTTAGGCGACAACAGAGGCCAGAAGGTCTCAGCATGGCTGGGCCCGCTCACGGGAGACAGACCAGCAGGCAAGGAGTCCCAGCAGCCAGGATGCAGGAGACAGTACTGGTGCCACCCCACCCCTTCTGTCCCTCCCACCCCCGCCCTGCCCCAGGCTGCCCCATGCCCCCCACCATGTGCTGACTTCCAGGCCAAGGCTACTGTACACCTGCTGGCTGAGCTAGGACCCGCCCACCAGCCCACTATGGGTTGAGCCATCCCGGATGAGAATAAGGCTCCCCAGTGCTTTGACCCCAGGCAGTGAATTGGGGGGGGGGGGTATTTCAGGACCCACGCCAGGGCTGCTCTCTGCGCTAGACCACACGGTCCCCCTGGGGCCGCCCTCTCTGCTCCTGCAGAACCCGGCGACTCAGCCACTCACATCTGGTGGGGCTTGCAAGTGTCCGTGGATGATGTCGTGTTGGAGAAGGTCCCGGGGGCACAGGGAGTGCACACCACGTCTGAAGTGTCAGTTCCTTCAGGGAAAGATCGGAACCCTCACCAACCCAGACTCTCAGTAGAACGAGTGGGCCTCAGCACGGGCGCTCTGGGAGAAGTCTGAGGGGCCTACGGACCTCGGTCTGCACCTCTGCCTCTTGAAACACACACGTGAGCATGTACGTGCGTGCGCACACACAGAGCTGATCCCATTCTGGACCCCCCCCAAGGCTGAGCACACAGTAGGTCCCTAATCCTGCGTGCTGGAGGAAAGAACGCGAGGGGGAGGGCTGGACAGCTGGCTGGGTAGCCAGCACCTGGCCACCACTGCCCATGATCCCAGGGCTGTCACGCTGACACCCACGCAGGAGAGGCCCCGGGGGACCCTGAGGACTGCTGGCCCTGCCCCCATACCTGGTTTGTCCACGCCGAAGCCCGGGCGGCACCTGCTCAGGGTTGCACACAGTCGGCACCCTTCCTGCCTCGGCAGCGTGCAGTACGAGCCTGGTCTGCAGGTGCAGATCCGGTTCTGCTCCCGAGTGCAGGCCTGGGTCTCCACTTGGTCTGCAAGAGCCAGAAGGCCACCCAGGGTCATCCCTGCCTCCACCGGCCCCACCCACCACGTGCCCACTCCACCCACCCACCCCCCTAGCTGGGCCCTGGAGAGCTCTGCTCCCTGACAGGCTGGCGCAGTACCTCCCCCCCACCAATCCACAGCAGGGGCGGAGAGAACACCAGCTGTGCAGTCCCAACACCTGCGGTCTCTCTCCATCTCCATCTCCATGAGCAAGTGCACCTGCTCTCCAGGGCATGGCTTCCTCAGCTCTAAAATGGGCACAGTTCTCTCCCTGCTACCCTCGGCCTCTCTGCCCATGGGGCTGTTGGACAGGATAGGGTGAGACAGAGGGTGAAAATGCCCTGGAGGGGGATGCCTGGATGCCTCAGACAGTCAGCTCAGATCGTGATCCCAGGGTCCTGGGATCAAGCCCCACATCAGGCTCCCTGCTCAGCAGGGAGTCTGCTTCTCCCTCTCCCTCTGTCTCTTCCCCCCGCTTGCTCCCTATCTCTCAAATAAATAAATCTTAAAAAAGAGAGAAAAAGAAAATGCCATTGGTGAACAGGGAAGGGCTGTCCGCTTACAACCTCATGCTCTGGGGCACGAAGACAGCTGGCCTGGGGGAATCCTAGCCAGCGTTCAGCCGCAGGGGCTGGGCTGCACAGCAGCCAGGGGAAGGTTCCAGGGCTCAGCCCGCTCTCTGCGCCCACTCACCGGCGCTGCAGCGGGAGTTACAGCTCAAGCACTCGGGAACCCAGTTCCAGAGCTGGGTGTATGTGCTGTCCTCGCAGCGGGCACACACGGTATCTGAGGTATTGGTGCAGAACGATCGTACATGGAAGCCTGAGGAAGCAAGGGCCAGAGGTCAGTGGCTCATCCACCCCCCACCCCGCCCTGAGCCCCAGCATCCTGAAGCCTGGGTGAGGAGGCTCTTTGAAAGCGTTCCTGTCCTTCACCGACTCATCTCACATCTTGGGGGCCCCAGCTGCCCCTCCATGGCCAAAGCCCTGATGCTCATAAAATGCCTTTTCCTCTGCTCTTTCCAGATGGCTGGGATTCCACCATTGGAACTGTCTATGGCTAGTCAATCACACTTTAGTGAGAAATGCTTTACTAGCTCCTTTCTTCTTTATCATTGGCTAAAATTCTCCACCTGTGGGTGTGAACTACAACGACTAATGGGAATGCAGTCCCTGGTTTCCCATCGACGATGAGGGCATGGGTCTCTTGTGGGCCTGGACAGAAGGCATGCCAGGAGATGGGAGAACACCAGAGCAAAGCTTTAAGTTTCTCTCTTGAGCCTGGAGCACTCTCCTGCCACATTCACTGTTGTGCTAATCCAGTAACTTCTTACCTTAACCCTGCCAGTTAACAGGAAAAGGAGTCACTTGTGAGGTCTCTTCAATTGGCCATGGGCAATGACAGGTACACATACGCCTGCCCACACCTCAGGCTAATGGCTCAAGGGCCCTCCAATGGCTTCCTAGCTTCTGAATCTAAACTCTTACTGTGGCCCCTGCTAACTTACTGTCTCTGGGCCACACATTGGCCTCACTGTTCCTCAAGTTCCCCAAACAGGCTCCCACCTCAGGGCCTTTGCACTTGCTGCTTCTCCAACCTGGCAGGCTGCTCCCTGTGTATCTGTATGACCTACTCCCTCACCTCCTGCATGTCTCTACCCAAGGGTTGGCTCTTCAGAAAGGCCCTCCCTGACCACCCTGTACCAAAAAGCATGTCCTCCTTCATCAGGCTTTACCCTACCCTGTTTTTTTCACAGCATTCACTCTGGGTAGGACCACACATCTATTTCCTCTGTTGGCTTCTCTGTCTGTGCCTCTATTAGATGCAAAATCCATGAGTGTCAGGATTTGGTCTGCTCTGCTCTCTGCTGGACTCCCAACACTTAGAACAGTGCCTGGCACTTAGACGGTGCTTCATAAATGGCACAGGAATGTGGGTATCAGTGAACGACTAGACGGAAGACACCTACTCAGCTCTCCCAGCTGGGGTCAGGCTTCAGGCCCACCATCTATGAAATGGGTAAGCTCGCATCGATTCGGTCAGATATGTGCTGAGCACCCACTATGTGCCAGGCGCTGGGGAGTCCGTGGAGAACAAGCCCACAGGCCCCTGTCCCAGGGGAGGACGCCGTGGAGGTGACAAAAGAGGAACCAAGCCATGACTGCTGGCTGAAGAGCTGCTGCTATGGGGGATGCCCGGGGGCCCGTGGGAGCTTATGGGAGGGGCCAGATCCAACCAGGCAGTGTGGGCAAGCTTCCTGGAGGAAGATACATCTAAGCTGAGGTCTACAGGAAAAGCAGCAGTTCACCTGGGGAAAGGAGTTGGGAGTTAGGCCAGGAAGAGGGAACAGAATGTGCCAAGGCCCTGAAGCAAGAGGCAGCAAGGGACCATCTCATGGCACTAAAAGGAATTCAGCTCAAACGGTCAGTTAGGACCCTACCCCGCTCCCTGCAAGGCACCGGTCCCCAGGGCCCCAGGTGTCCAGGAGTCAGGGCCCCAGGCTGCCCTCACCCGGCGCACACTTGCTGCAGCACATCTGGACCCTCTTGTTGAAGTACTCTCTGTGCCGGCAGGTGCTTCCAGGCCCTGGAGCATAGGGGAGCGATGGCACCTGGAGGGAGAAGGGAAGGACGGCCATCAGACAGCCACCCCTGGATCCTGTCACCCTAACACCACAGGATGGAGGTCCTGGGGCCTGTGAGCCTTTGGCCTTCTCCCTGTTGGGGCTCTCCTGATGTGGAGACATCTCCCGTGGAGGGTTAGGTAGACAGGAGATTCCCCACCTTCTTTCCCTGCCTCTTCTCCCCGCCTCACAGTCACACATGCATGTCCGCTGGTGAAGGCACCGAGCCAGATGGCCGGAGCATGGGGCTAGCTCTGGGCCAAGCACAAGGCTGCCCAGAAGGCAGCAGCTTCAGTCACAGAGGACCACGGTGCCTAGCACAAAGTGGCTCTCTGCCTAGGATGCCTCCTTCTCCCTCCTCCACCTGGGAATCACCCCCTTGGTGCTTCCAGCTGAGTGCTGCCTCCTCGGGGAAGCCCTCCCTGACTCCTCCAAGCTGTGGCAGGTTCCTCCCCACTCTGGGCTCTCTCTGAACACTGGATACAGCCGCTTCAGACAATCAGCTCATTATGCTGAAGTGGGGTGGGGGGTGCGCATGCACCATCACACGTGTGCACACGTACATGCACGTGTACACACATACACGCACGCACCACAAACATCTGTGACGCAGGAGCAGAAACAACGGCCTCATCCTCTCTAGACCCTGACACAGGGCCCACACAGAATCGGGGCTCCGTAGATGAATGCTGGTCGATGACGACAATGACGACAGTGACCATGCCCTTAGCATTTACGGGAGCACCAGGTGCTGACCCAAGGGCTCCAGGTGCTCCAGGCAGCGGATGCCACTGCACGCCCCTGAGGTCCCCTTGTGGCAGGAGAGCGTCCAGCCCCAGCCGCCCATGCTGCCCAGGAAGGGCCCCGGCATCCCTGAGGGACCGACACTGTACAGTTTACGCCCCAGAGACACCCCCCGACCCCGGGAGTCATGCCTGCCAGAGCCTGTGCCGGGCCCTGCAGGGGGGGGGAGCGGGCTGGCAGGGCCTGCCACACCCACCCTGACCACCCATGGCTTGGGGCCAACGGCTGGAAGTCTTGGGGCACGCGGAGATGACCCCCAGGACAGGGGATCCCTGTGACACAGCGATCTGTGTCTCTTCCTGCCCGCACGCCTTGACCCAAAAGGCCTCCTCTGCCCGGAACAGCTTCACGTTTCCTCGGACAAAACTCCATGTATCTCTTCTGCCGGCAGCACCCCTTGAAGGCTTCCAAGCCCACACCCCACCCTGAATCATCACTCAGACCCAGAATCCCGGCCTCCTCCTCCAGGGCTCCTGTCACCTGGGGCTGTGCCCCCACTAGCTGGGAGTCCTCTGAGCCTGCGGGTTGGGCGTAGCTTGGTTATTACCCCGAAGCCTGGCCCGTAGCAGGTGTTCAGGGCTCACTACCCTAAGCAGTGGGCTTCATTACAAGGTCATTCTGCAAGGGGTCCAATCCTGCCCCAGGCCACACTGGCCTGGCCCTGCAGCCTACCTTCCATCCCGGAGCCAGGGCCGAACCCCCTCCAGTGAGGCTGAAAGACACAGGGGGCTCGCAAGGGAAGTGGGAACCATTCCGCACAACACAGAGCCTAAAAATGTAACCTCCATCCCCACCGGGACTACAAGCTTGCACGCCCATGGCTGCCTGCGTGTGTGTGTGTGTGTGTGTGTGTGTGTGCGTGCACGCACACATACACACAATCCCAGTCCTTCTTCCTTCCCCATCTGGTCCTAGAGCCGGCTGGACAAAAGGGGAAGGAAGCAAGTCCTTTATCAGGGCTCCTCATGGTTGGGGTGAGGCTCACTGTCAGCGTCTGAAACACCTGCACCAACGATGTTCCTAATGACTCGCACCCCAACAGATGGGGCAGAAGCTCAGGGAGTGGGCCCAGAAGCTGTCCACTACAGGAAGAAAGGAAGAAAAAGAGCCTCCACCCCCACGGGATTCTGATGCCTCACTGCTGAACATACCCGACTCCCTGGCACCCAGGCATGGAGCGAGATGACCTATGGGGGGGTGGGGGGGGTACAGACAGGAGACCCAGAGACCAAAGGCCAGGGGAGCCCTGAGCCCGAGAAATCATACTTTCTGCAGCCCCCTTTCTATACATGCTTCAACTGCACACCAACCGCAGTGGGGGGCCTGATTGTCCCCAGACGGGCTTCCCTGCAGGCTGTGGCTATGCGGCTTCCCGAAGGGAAGGGGCTGTGTCTCTCCCTCCAGCTGAGCACCCCAGAGGCAGCTGCCTGTCCCCAGAGAGCAGGGAGGGCTCTACCTCCTTCTCTTGCAGACCCCTTGCAGGCCACCTGACCCATCATGCTGTGGGCTTCATCAACACCAGACCCTGGGCAGTACCTAGGGAGGCCCCTCACTCGCATGCGGCCGAGAAGCACCAGGCCGGTGCAGCTCCAACGGGCAGAGAGAAACCCTCACCCTCAGAGCAGCTCCTGGGGTGCAGTCCCAGGAGGCCTGCCCTGGCCGGGGTAGGGGGAGGATTTCCTGTCAGGGTCCAAAAGGCCTGATGGGAAAGGGCCCTGCCCTGGCCAAGTCCATGTTCTCTCTCCACCCACAGGCCAAGGGTTCCTGGACAAAGGCAGGCAGCAGGACCCCCACAGTCCGCCCCCTCACACAGCTTCCCCAGGCCACTGCCCTGAGCTCTCCCCTCCAGGGCCTTTTCCAGTCACAGTCTCGTTAAGCCCTTCCCTATACTTCCTCCTGCTGCTCTGTGTGATCCCAGAGCCCAGGGGCTGGCAGCGGGCAGGGGGGGTCAGCCCTCCCTTGAGCAATCTCCAGGCTTGTTTATCCACTCGGACAGGAGAAAAAAAACCACCAGCCACAGCCTTGTCATGGCTCAACAATGAGGAACAGAAAGCCCCTCTGCAGAGTGGGACAAAAGGTCACTCACTCCCTCTACTGTGGAGCTCCCCAGAGCAGAGGCCCTGCTGGCCCACAGCCCCAGGAGCCCCATGGGCCAGGGGTCTCCGGATGTCCCCCAAACGGGGCAAACGGGCTCCGGGGAATGCAGGGCTATGGAAGCTTCTAGATCCTTTGGCTGCTGTTGGGGAGGCTCAGACCCACATATCACCCACCCACGAGGGAGCTCTGACTGACATTTTAAAATGAGGAAATAAGTTGGATAGAACTTAATTTACTCAGCAGTTTAGCAATCTTCCAAAATGCAAGGTTCCCAGGTAAAAATCTGAAAAACACTGATGACGCTGAACCACTCCTTGAACGGGGGCGGGTAGGGGGGGGACAATCCGTGACCCCGTGTGAGGAAGGGGACTGGAGAGAAGATGGATGGATGGGGGGAGGGGAGAATGACAGCAGGGATCGGAAATAAGGGGCAGAAAGGAAACTAGACGAAAGGAAGGAGGGAGGGAGGCAGGGGAGGGGTGGGGAGGGGTGGGGAGGGGTGGGGAGGGGTGAGGAGGGGTGGGGAGGGGTGAGGAGGGAGGGGGAGGGGGAGAGGGGGGGAGCCCAGGGAGATGAGGGAAGGAGGGCCTATCTAACACACAGTGTTACGCGGCACCCCCGATTGTGTGGAATAGAGACCAAAAGAAGCAAAGCCACCTCCTTGGTCTCCCAAAAGTTCTAGGCCATTCCCAGGCCTAGCTGGTGGCAGGCTGACGGAGGACCACGCACAAGGAGGCCATCGGGGCCCCCCTCGTCCACCCTCACATCGGGGTTGCAGCTGCCTTCCCTCTGCTCGACATGCCCCACCCCCCACCCCCGGACAGGGCGGACTGAGCACCTGCCATCTCCCAGGACCAACTGTACGAGGCGCCAGATGCATGGCCTCACGGGGTCTCCCCTCGGACCCTCCCAGCCGCCCAGAGGGGAAGTGCCTAGAGGGGAGGTGACACGACTCGCCCGTCCTCTCCTGCCTCCCTTCCTGTGGGAGGTCTCCAGATCATGGGGCCCAAGCTTCCCTCCCCCTCGACATAGACCCGGGACCCCAGGTGCCCCCAAAGCTCAGCGCTCCCTCCCACCACGTGGCCTCCATCACTCCTCCAGGCTCTCAGCTCTGGCCCTTGGAGGAGGCAGGAAAACAACAGGATCTTCAAGCACCTACTGTATGCCAAGCACCCACGCTCTACCTCTGCCCCCAAAATGCTGGTGGGCGTGTGCCCATCTCACAGCGGACGGAGATCAAGTCATTTGTCTGAGTTCATCCAGGAAGGGTGGGGTGGACTTGGGGTGTGACTCTTGTACTGGTCCCACTGGAGAAGTCCTCATCCCCTCCTCAGAACAACTGAAGGCGCCAGCTCCTCGTCCCCAGGTTACTGCAGCGCCCTTGGCCCCCGTTCATCTGCCTCCGTGCCACGAGGGGACCAGGGCCCCAGCTCACAGGGGTGCACAGTTTTTGTCTGTCACTCGGGCTCTCCTATACACCCCAGTGCGGGGGGACCCCTCTCGCCTTAGGCCACCATCCTCTGACCTCAGCCCTGACTTGGTTTCCAAGGGGAAACCCCCCCCCCCAACAGGAACCTCAGAACAGGCCGGTCCTCTGCAGCAGGCGGGGGCAGCGGCCACCTGACGCCTGGCTCCTCCCAGAACTGCCTGTGTCGTGGGGCTCCCGAGAGGATCCGTCCCTAGCCTCAGCTTTGCCAAGCGCTGGAAGGATGCGTGGGAGCCCAGGAAAAGGAGGTCGGGGCCCAGAAGTTGGGGGCAGGAAGGAGGTGTAGCCGCTGGGGGCCCGCAGGGGCCTCGGACACCACAGCAACCTCCCACTGGACGGTGGGGAAAGTCAGGGACAAAAGGGGAAGCGTGCATTCATTCATCAGGAAACACCGGCGTTCCAGGAGCTACATTACTGCAACGACCCGGTCCCAGTCTCCGCCCTGCCTGGGCCAGAAGGCGTCGGAAGGACAGGTGTGGTGTGTCGCAGGCCCGGCCAGGAGGAGGCCGGGAGGAGGCCAGGCAGCTAGGCAGGGTGCGGCCGCAGGACACAGACACGGGCGCAGGACACAGACACGGGGGCAGGACACAGACACGGGGGCAGGACACAGACACGGGGGCAGCGCCTCCTCCCAAGCTCGCTCCGAGCCAAGCATCGTGCAGAGCTGGTCGCACGCCCCGCCGCCTCTCTCCAACCTCGTCCCAGTACGGTCCGCGCCGTTCGTACTCTGAGGTCACAGATGGAAACTCTGCCTCAGACGGTCTCCTGTCTCCAGCCCTGTTTCCTCCCTGGCGTGAAGCTGGTGTCTTCATCTCCTCCCCCTGCTCCCAGGGAGACTGGACTCCAACGCCCCTGGGCCCATCAAGAGGGCCTCCCTGTCCTACTCAGGCACTCCGCCTTCGGAGGGCAGTAACTGGCTTCTCTGTGCCTCAGTTTCCTGGTCTGGAAAATGGCCCTGTGGGCCTCCTCGGTGCTCTGAGCCCTCTCCAGCTCTGGTTTCTTTCTTTCTTTTTTTTTTTTTTTTAAAGATTTTATTTATTTATTTGAGACAGTGAGAGAGAGCATGAGCGAGGAGAAGGTCAGAGAGAGAAGCAGACTCCCTATGGAGCTGGGAGCCCGATGCGGGACTTGATCCCAGGACTCCGGGATCACGACCTGAGCCGAAGGCAGTCGTCCAACCAACTGAGCCACCCAGGCGTCCCCAGCTCTGGCTTCTTAATGACAGGTGGGGGCAGGCCCCCACCTCCGCCCCTCACTCCCTCCCCCAGGGTGAGGGCAGCCTGTGCAGGGGGCCTCAGGGAGGAGAGGAACCCGAGACACAGAACCTGGCATCACGGGAGGAGAGCTAGAGCGTCTGGGTGCACGTGCTGGTCCTGGGTGACTTGTGGGTGTCACTTACCGCCTCTGAGCCTCAACACTGTCACCAGTAAAATGGTGACACACGGCCTTGCCCTGCCTCCTCCAGGGGCTGTTGTAGGAACGAAGGCAGGGGGTCTGAACACGGGTCCATCACCTGCTGCCCAGCTCCCAGGGGAACCGCCCCCCTGGCGGCGCTCTCAGGGTCTGCAAAGGCTCTGAGCTGTAGACCCCTGTCAGACAGAATGTTCGAACTGGGCCCTTCTGCTTGGCTTCAGCTAAACACGGACAAGGCAAAGACAAGGAGGGCAGCAAGTTGCCCGGGGCCCGTGAGAAGCAGGATGGCTCATGTGGGCCTTGGGAAGGAAGTCGTTCCCTCCCACTTTGAGGTCAAGTGTGGGGAGACTGACCTGTGACCACTGGAGCTGCAGGGCTGCCCACGGGCTAACCCCAGGCCTACTCCTCGAGCTCAAGTCAGGAGACCGCAGCAGACCGGCTGCCATGACAGTGGGGTGGAAGCCTCATTGGGGCGGGGGGTGGGGGTACCCGACAGGCCAGAGGCGAGCTTCCTGGGGTAGTTGCCTCAGGCGGTCTCAAAGGGGCTTCGCTCTAGGGGAACGCCTGCAGGGGTGACGGGACCCCGAAGATGAAGAGCCTGGGTGAGCGGCCAAAACCCAGGGACACAGTGTCCAGGACAAGGGACAGCAATATGGCAGTTCCCAAAAGCAAGTGAGCCTCGGAGGTCTGCTGGGGCCAAAGCTATAGCCAGATGAGAGTCAACCTGAGGAGTCAGAAGTTCCTCTTCCTGCCCGTGTCCCCCTCCCCTCCTGACCTCCTCCCTCCCCACTCACTCCCTCCTGGAGGAGCCAGGAGGAGCTCGAGGTGGACACCGCACCAGGACCACGAGCCGGCAGAGGCCGGGGCGAGCCTGACTCTGGAGTCTGAGTCAGCGCTCTCCGCTCTCCGGGGGAATTGGGCAACGCTGCCCCAGCTGACTTCCTGTCTTTCCCGCTCCTGGAGCACAGCCCCAGCCCTGTATGTGCCCCAAGGTGGTGGCCCTCCGTCCCTCCTCCTATTTATAAATAGACAGTGAGAGCGAGGAAGGCAAAGCAGGGCAGGCCCGGGGAAGGAGAAGCGGCTGCCACCGGCAGGGTCTTCCCAGAGCTCTCTGCACCGAGCCTTCTGCTCTTCCTGCCACTGTGAGCGCAACATCTCTGAGGACTTGGAGGCTTTCGAATTTTCTGGAGACCCTCCCACCGCCAGCTTAGATGCCTGTATTGTTGGGAAGGGGTCACAGCCCAGGGGAGAGGGCCAGAAGAGAAGATGGGCAGGGGACCCAGGGAGAGGCTTCGGGCTGTGGGGAGTGGCACGTGCCTCTCACACCTACCCTTTGCACAGAGCCGAAAAGACAGGGAGACCGTGCAGACCCAGGAGAGACGCCTACTGTCTGCACACAGCACTGCACTCCGCACGCATTCTCTCCTTTATTCCCGCACCGGCACAAGGAGGTCACCATTACCCCATTTTAGGGATGAAGCCATAGAGGCCCCTGGAGATTCCATACTAGGTCCAAGAACAGAAGGGGACCCAGAGGGAGACAGAAGCTCGTCACAGCCACGTCCGCTTCCCTGTGGCCTTGGACAGTTTTATACCCTGTGGCCTTGTCTCCCTCCTCCGTCTTATAGAAGAGGGGCCCTGAGAGGGACAGTGACCCCTCTGAGAACACTCAGCGAGCGAGGAGGGAAGACGCAGTGACTCTCCCAGAAGGGTCTTTGGGGTCCCAGGTGCAGAGGCTGCGGCGGCGCAGAGGGACCCCTCCACAGGTGGAAACCATCTTCAAGCAATAGAGAAACCCCATCATTTGCATGGCAGCCCCCTGGGGCCCTGTGATACTGTGGGAGGTGGGGGGTGGCAGAGCTGTCTACGGCTCCATCGTGGGGGGTTTGCGGGAGACCCGGGGACTGTGGGGTGCGGCGGGGAGGGATAGCCACATGAGGCCGGGCCAAGCCCGCAGCACGGCTGGGGCAGCAGAGGCTCGTCTGCCGTCATGGAGAGAGGGACCACATCACAGGCGGCGGCCCGGGGTGACACTTCCCACTCTATGTCTCCTGCCTGTGATGTCGCTTCCGAAGTGAGCCCGGGGCAGACAGGAAGCCTGGGCTGGTATCCGGCTAGGGGACCAGGCTTTGTGCGGAGCACCAGGGCTCCAGCTCCCTCCCTTTGGGTCCCCAGGCCTGTCAGATGGACTCCACGCCACCTTCCTATAGCCAAGCTGGCCCTTTGAAAACCATCGGCTCCACTGCCCTCGGGCCCAAGCTCAATGCCCCGAGCTTGGGACCTGGGCATCCCTGCCATGGCCTCCCTGGTTCTTTCCCGCTCTTCCCATGCCTCCCCGTCACTCCTGCCGTTTCCTCGCCTGAACAGGACCCCCCACCCCCTCCCCCACACCCCTGGCTAACTCCCCACTTCCTTCAAGAGTCCTCTCCAGGAGCACCTGGGTGGCTCGGTGTGTTGGGCCTCTGCCTTCGGCTCAGGTCATGATCTCATGGTCTCAGGGTCCTGGGATCGAGCCCTGCATCAGACTCTCTGCTCAGCGGGGAGCCTGCTTCCCTCTCTCTCTCTGCCTGCCTCTCTGCCTACTTGTGATCGCTCTCTCTCTGTCAAATAAATAAAATAAAATACTTTTTTTAAAAAAAAGAGTCCTCTCCACTGTCACCCGAGGGAAACCTTCCCCAAACTCCCAGATGGGGCTGGAGGTCCCTCCTGAAGGCCCCAGGCACAACCTGGGAAGATCTCTATAGTGCCCGTCTAGACCACTGTTTGGTTCATTGTCCATTCTGCAGTGTCTCCCCCTCCAAGACAGGCTCCAAGCCCCTCTCTACACACAGTAGTAGGAGCTGCGAGCCAGACACCCGGGTTTTAGTCCCAGCTCTGCCATTCTGCAGCCTCACATCTGTGGTCTACAAAATGGGGACAAACACAGTCTCCGCCACATAGGGCCATTATGATTCAACAGCAGTAAGAGCCAAATGTTACTTGCTGGGTTTTTATTACTCATTGCTCCAGGCCCAGCGCATAGGACACAGCAGGTGCCTAATAGATGCTGAACTGTTTAACAGAAGCAAAAGTCTTTGTTTCCAGTTAGTTGAAATGAGCTGGAGTCAGCATGAGAACAGGGCAGGAAATGGCTCACAGAGAGAGAGGGAGAGGTGTGTCCCTAGTTGGGGGAGACCAACTTTCAGATAAGGTCCCTCAGAGCCACGGTGACCACCGTTACATCCAGGTGGTGGTTTCCTCGGGAGCCTGACCATCTGGGGTGGAATCTTGGCTCTGCCTCCAGTGAGCTGTGAGCCTGGGCACAGGGCTGGACCTCTGTGCCTCAGCTGCCTCGCCTATAAAATGGGGGTAGTGATTGTCCCCCTCCCCAGGGGGCTGTGAGGACTCAGGGCTCAGGGCAGGCAGGAGACCCTTGCCTGGCCCCGTGAAGCACGCCCCCCACCCCCGGATGTCAGCCCTAGCCCTTGGTTCACTGCACTCCCCCAGCCCCAGTGGGAAGCAGCAGAGACACTTTTATCCCCACCTTGCCGAGGGGGAAAGGGGAAACTCCGAGAGGAGCTCAGAGTCCCCCGGGACCCTGGCAACAGAGCGAGGACCCCCCAGAAGTCCTGCCCCCCCCGCCAGCTGGGGGCACATCGCATCTCACACCACACCTGGGATGAATGGGCCAGCCTGCCCAGTCTCAGAGCACCCCAGCAGGAGCCCAAGCGACCGAGGCCAGGGTCACCCTGCGGCTCCCAGTGACAGCTCCAGGAATGCATGAGGCTGACCATGACCAGAATCGCCGGGCTGGGGCTGGGGCAGGGCTGAAGGCAGACGTGCCTTGCGTTTCAGGATGGAATGGAGAGAGACAACTCCTCTTCCTCCTGAGTATCTCTGTCCCACACTAGGTCTTGGGTCTAGTCCAAAGGCTCCTTTCCCTACCTGAAGCCTTCGATCCTTGCTTCCTATTCTGGTGCGACTCTGGCTTCAACTATTATACAGTCTCCACCTCACTTGGCCTGCCACCAAGGCCAGAGTGATCTACACTCTCTGCTCTAGTCACTCCCTTGCTCTAAAACTATCAGTAGCTCCCCATCGCCTCAACCCCCGATAGGAGGTGAGCACGGTGCCAAAAGAGGAACTCTGGAGTGAAGCTGCCCGGCTTTGAATTCAGACTTGCCCCTTATTAGCATGAGAGTTCTTTTGTTTAAGAAATGAAGTTAATAAACATCAATCTTTTCAGACAGTGTACACTTCGGGGGTCTACTGTGAGGAGTGAGTGAAATAAGACAAGTAAAGTGCTGGGCGCCCGGGTGGCTCAGTCGGTGAAGCATCTGTCTTCGGCTCAGGTCATGATCTCAAAGTCCTGGGATCGAGCCCCACGTAGGGGTCCCCAAGCAGGGAGCCCGCGTCTCCCTCTGCTTGCCGCCCCACTGCCTCATGCTCTTTCATATAAATGAATAAAATCTTAAAAAAAAGAAAGACATGTGAGGTGTTTAGTAAACATTCCCCATATCACAGGGCTCCCACGTGACATTTTTTACTACTCGCATTAACGGCCCGAACAGCTAACAGCCTTGTGGGCCATCCCTTCTCCTCATGAGGCTTTCGCTCCCGCAGCACTAGTCCAGCTACTGTCCCCTCCATGCCTCCCTCCACACCATCCCCCCTCCGGTGCCCACTCACCCCCATCCTGCCCACCCTCGGGGCTCAGCTTTTAGAGGCATCCCTGTGGGGTCACCCCAGAAGGAGGACCCGGAAGAGGACAGGATGTGTGGGCAGAGCCAGGAAAGTGACGAGAAAAGATGAGGGCAGTGACCAAGGGGCCAGGCCTGGAAGACAGTGAAGCCATCTGGGGTGCGGGGGTGGGGTGGGGGGGGGATGGCTGGGGGGACAGGGAGAGAGTCGTGCTGTGAGGTGAGGGAGGGGGCTCCGGACCCCTGGGAACGCAGGACAGGAAGGGGCAGGAGGAGAAGCAGCAGGCAACAAGCTCGCCAGGAATAAGCCCCACCCGGAGTCTCTGCGAGTGGCAGACAGAAGGCCCTGGTGGGTCAGCAGGAGGAAGGGGTGACCAGGGGGCCCAGGATGCGGGGTGGGGGGCAGGAGGGGGCAGATCCTGTGAACTAAAGTAAAGTGCTGGGAGCCCCTCCCAGGAGAGTCACTGTCAAGTCCAGACCGGGGCCTTCTGAGTGGGGGCCACACGGGCGCCAGACCTGCACGCCACGCCCACCCCTGCACCACCTCCCCCAGCCTAACACGTGGGGCCAAAGGACACAGAGGCAGGGGTGTGCGAGGTCCTTGCTGTTCTCAATTCCCAGCCCGGGCAGCTGGAGCTCAGGGAGAAGGAACCCGGCCAAGCCTTCCAGAGCAGGAGGCCGAGGCAGGACCAGACCCCCAGCTCCCAGCCTCACGCTCCAGTCCCTCTGCAGCCTCTGGCATCTGTCCTGATGGGTGTTAGACAGGGCCTCCCACGGACACCCCAGAAGATACCGGCACACAGCCTGCCTGTCCCCAAATCCCTCCCCACTCCGCACCCCCCACCCCCGGCCAGGCCCACTCAGTTCCCTAGGCCCGTGGCCACGGCCGCCGTACCCACTCAAGGCCAAGCTCAGAGTGAAACAGAGGGTAGGCCGCTGTCTGGACAGCCAAGGAAAACAAACAAAAGCCTCTGGGGATTTCTACACTGTCTCTGGCCCCTTGAGGTCCCAGCGCTCCAGAGACAGACCCAGCCTGTGCCCCCTGAAGTCAGTGCACACTCCACGCTGCCCATCTCGCCCACGCGTGCCCACCCGGCATCTGCTACAAACGCGGGGAGGGCGGTGGCCCCCCGGGGCCTGGGAGGTGGGTCCCGCAGGCTCCCTCCGTGCCCACATGCCTCACGCGGTGTGAAAGAGCGGGCTGATGGGCCTTCCTGTTCTAGAAAGCGAACCAACAGTCTAGTGATCGTAAACCTGCCCAGGTGACACCAGAGACATGGCCCTGCCCCTCTGCAAAGATGATGCAGAGGCTCAGAGGGGCAGGACGGTGTCACGCAGGATGAAGGCAAGACCACAGAGGCAGCCTGGGGCCTCCTGGGCAGCTGCCCCCCTACCCAGTTCCCCCAGCACGGCTCACATTTGGGGCAGAAGGAAACCTGCTCTTCCGAACCCCAGTCGGTAAACAGACACTTCCTCCGACTGGGTGCGCAACCTGAGAACCCCAAACCACAGTGACGTCACTGCCCCATCCCGTGACCTCACAACACGCCATGGTGGAAAATGACCGCAGGCCCCACAGGGGTGGGGTTCAGCGTCCTGGCCCCACGGTCGACAGCCCAGCAGAGGCTGTGAAGCCCTGGGCTGTGAAGGGGCTGGCAGGACTCCGAACCAGCGGGGAGGGCCTATGCCCACGTCAGGTGACAAAGGGGTTCTTTGAGGAAACCGTCCCTCCCCACCCAGCTTCCTTGAACCTGTGGGTTCGCAGACAGCAGGCGCCGCAGTGGATGCCCACAGCTCTGCCTCACCCACAGTCTGGGGCCCCAACAGGGCTGGCTGCTGAACTTTACCAAGGGCCAGGGAGGCGGGAAACGCACGAATCCTGTTCTGCCTGAAGGTATCCGAGTCTTGTCTTGGCAGCAAGCTGACGGGCCGCCAGGAATTCTCGATGCCCGCGGTGCCTGAGCTGAGGAAAGCATTCCAGGCACAGCAAGTGGGATTGAGGTCAGCAGGAAGACGGTCTGGGAAGCCAAGATATGAACAGTGGGGAGTGCTGGGCTCTCCTTCCTGGGAAAACTTCTGGAACCCTCCCCGCCTTGGTCTGCGGCCTTTGGCAACCCTGTGCAAAGCTGGCGCTTCCCCAGCATTCCAAAGACACCGTTGGGATCAGGGGTGCGAGGTTTGATGGATGGGGATGCTGAGCCCCAGAGAACCTAAGTAACCCGAGCGAGGTCACACAGCAAGCCGGGGAGCTCTGCTCTCCGGACGCCCAGGCCAGCGCTCCCTCCTCAGGGTCTTGCGGTCTCAGCAATCCCTTGGGGGCTGGAGAAGGGACGGGACGGCATGGCCTCCGGGGATCCTCCCTTCCAGGTCACAGAGGTTAGAAATGGAAGAGGTCTTAGAGATAGCCTGAAAGGCCCATCTTGCAGACAGGAAAGCTGAGGCCAGGACAACCCCTTTATGGCCAGGACATCCCCTTCACAGCCAGACCATTAGATACCTCTGTACTGCACCAAATGTGACCCCAGCTCACCCTCAAGGGACACAGAGCACCTGTAACTCATGGACAGGGTAGGGTTGAGATTCCCTGACCCCCTGGGCGTGGCCACATGCTCAGGTCAAGGCCGGGCAGCTGGACAAGTGCAGCAAGCAAGGAGCACTAAGGTAGGAAAGACAGCCAGGAAGAGGCAGGCAGACTGAGCTGTGCTCAGGGACGCTGGGCAGAAGCTCTGGGTAGCTGGAGGTCTATCCCCCACACCCTGGGGCCCCGCGGCTCAGACACTCCATGGTGGTCCCTGTCGCAGCCGGAGCACCGCCCCTCCACCCAGAGTCAGGTCAGGCCCAGCACAACCACAGATGCTCGGCTAGCCGCTCGGGAGCCCTGTGGCCCGTGGATCACGTTCAGCCCTGACCGCCAGCCATGGAGGCGGGGGTTGTTCCCCGATTTACAGAGGGGAACACAGAGACTCCCAGAGACAGAATGACATGGCCTGTAAACAGCAGAGGAAGGATCTGAGCTGAGGTCTGCCTGGTTCTGAGGCCTGGGCCCTTCCCCTAGGTCATCAATACTGCTTCCCCCTGGCCCGTCAGCGCATCCGGAACTGGGACAGGCAACATCTCTACTCTGTTCCCCTTCCCCTGGTGGCACCCCCTCTCCTCCCTAACCCCCAGCTTCCCTCCCTGCCTGCTTCTGGGCAGGTCACATGCCTACCGGGGCCCTGAGTCATTGCCAGTGGGTGGCCCCGTCACAGGCTCGGGTGGGGAAGTACAGGAGTGGAGGGAGCACTTTAGGGAGAGCACCCCAGGCTCAGAGGACCCAAGCACAACATGAAGAAGAGCCCAGAGAAACATCCCAGCCAGAGGGTGACACACTGGACCCCAGCCCTGCCACCCCTGGCTTTTCACTCTTCTGTCTTATTCATAAAGCAGGGCCATAATAAAGGTCAAAGGAATGTTGTTGCTCATTTATTCAATATTTTTTAGCACTTACTACATGCCAGGCCCTGTTCTAAGCCAGGGCAATATCTTCCCCAAGGGCCATTTAGCGATACCTGGTGACGTGGTCAGAGAAGGGCTGAGAAGAATTCATCTTAGCAGAAAGAAGTAGAGTGAATGAGACTAGGGATCTCAAAATGAGGAACTTCCAGGATGAAGGGCAAGGCAAGTGCAAAGGCCCTGCGGTAGTTGTTGGTGTGTGACACGCTCAAGGACCACAGAAGCAGCCAGCGTGGCATAAAACTGAGAACTGGCGTTCAATGTAACACACACATATACACAAACACACAAACATACATGTACCATGGTTGACATCAAAATTCCCCACCCAACACACAACCTTCCTGGCTATTCCTCCAGGAAGTACTAGGTGGTCAGGACCATAAAATATCTCCCAGCCCTGGGGAAGAACAGCACTCCAGGAGCCCCTGGCTCAGGCTCCAGGATGGCAGTGAGGGTCACCACCTGACAAAAAATGCCAGGCAGGTTCTCAGCCATCCGTGCTGCAATGTCTTTCATACCCACTCGGCTCTGTACGGAGAGCAAGGCAGGAAATACTCTCCATGCCCACAGACAGGAAAACGGAGGCTCTCCAACTTGGCCCAGGTCACGAGGTCACAAGGGCAGGTAGGGGCAGAGCCCAGGTCCGTGACCATTGGTGATGCAGCTGCTGGAGGACTGGAGCCGGGTTATGGGCATCTCAACGTTCCCAGAGCCCAGCACGAGGGTGGGCTTGGAGTAGGTGTCCATGAGTGTGGGGGGATGAATGAAGGGCACGCGTTGGGAGTGCCGCCGGCTTGCCCACTGCCCTCTGACGGAGAGCCCCCACCATCAGGCCACGCTCTCACTCAGCACCCAGGTCCCCCTCTGGGATGTCAGGCAGGAGCCAAAGGGACATCCTGGGACCGCAGGAACACTGCTCACCCATCTCCACACCAGAGGCCACCATCCCCAGGCCAGTCTGGGAGCCCCAACCTCTCTCTTTAACTCAAGCTGGCCCCGGGCCCCCGGGGTAATGAAGAGGCAAGTGGTGAGCCCTCAGCCTCAGGACTTGCACTGGGAGGTGGGCCCGACCCCATCCCCGCCCACGAGCAGCCAGACAGACAGCTGGGGACCCTGCCCACCACCATCAGAGGGCACCAAGGGCTCACTCACAGTGCCGGCTCTCCTGCCCTTTATTGGCCGAATGAATGAGTGAATGACTGGATGCTGGACGGAGCGCCGATGCATTCCACAGCGGCCAGCAAATGTGGCTTTTAAAGGAGCCAAAAGCCTAATGGCAGTGAGTCAGCCACCCCCGCAGCCAGGTCTACTGGGGGCTCCTTCAGCAGCTCCATTGAGTCACAGCCCGCATTCCTGAGTCCACAGTGAGGGCGCGGGACCTGACGGGTGCAGGGGGGGCATCCAGACACGGCGAGGGTACAGCAGAAGCTCTGCAATCAGGCAGACCTGCACGCAAATCACCACAGCCCCAGACCTACTCCCAGCTCTGCAATCCTGGGAAATGTCACCGCCTCTCTGGGGCTCAGTTTCCACACCTCCAAACGCAAACAGCCACCAGGCCCTTTCAGGAGTTGCTGTAAGGAAGCTCTCAGTGAGGTTCTGTACAGGAGGCCTCGGACAGTGTCTGGCACTCGGTTCCAAAAAAGGAGCTACTGCGGTCCTAACCAGGAAGAGGACCCCACAGGCCCCGCACTCCAGAAAATTCCCATCGGTCGAGGTAGATAAGACACAACTAGATTAAAAAGCAGAACAGAGTCTGTCCTTGGGAGGAACAAAGAGCCAAAGAGCCAGTCCAGCTGGGAGAATGAGGAAAGGCTTTCCTGGAGGGGGGAGGCATGTGGGACCGGCCCTGAAGGAGAGGGCAAGGGGAGTACCATGAAAAGGGGACAGACAGCTCAAGGACCACATCTCACTGGATGTGGGGTACGGATGCAGAAAGATGGCAGAAAGAATCCAGACCCTTGACTCACTCCAACCTGGGACCCTGGGAGGAATTGCTGCCTCCGCCAATGGGGGCCATAGGAGGCTTCTCAGGCAGGGAGAGAGAAGTGAGTCCGCCAAGAAAGACCAGTGGGAGAGGCAGCAGGGGCCAGGAGACCAGCCCCAGAGGCTATGGAGATAGTCCCGGGGGGAGGGAACCTGTTGGTCAGGAGGGCTGGGAAGTGAGAAACATGGAGGACCCCTCACACTACTCCAGGACTCAGGCCTGGTGCCCCAAAGAGAAGCCCTTCCCGAGGGGCTCCGATGACCCCAGGTTCACCAGCGCAGAACAACACCCCTTGAGGCCTGAGTCTGTGACTTGATTCCGCACTCAGGCTCTCAGATCGGCACTCTCTCCTGACCCTCCTCTGTTTTCAGGACAACCTCTGGGGCAGCCCCCCAGGGCACATCTCAGCGCCCACTGCTGCTGAGTCAATTCTGTTCTGACAGCCTCCGTCCCCTGCCCTCAAGAACTGGACTCGAAAGAAGCCTCTAGCCGCAGCCAGTGAATCACTTCACATTACCACATGAGCCAATGCCACCTGCCACTCTCGTCCCGGTCAAGAAAGTCACCTGAGTCGGCACACTGCACGTCCATCAGGGTAAGATCATGTGGAGGGAGAAATGTCCCCCTTTAAAGGAAGAGTGCCCCCATGCCCTTCCATGAAATACAAGTTCTCTGAGCCTCTGTTTGCCTCCTCTGTGAAATGGGGTTACTCTATCTTACCAGACTATGGAGACAGCCAAAGAAGGCAAAGGGTGAGCCAGCCTACTGCAGACTGTACCTTGCTACTGGATGCAGGTACTGACCTTCATCTCTGGGGCCTCTGTTTTCTTCATGTTCCTGGAGTCCCTAAGGGACCCCGTCTGACTTTAATAACCAGCCCAGAAGTCCTCCCTCACCTCCTGTGCACCCAGAGCTCAGCCCAGGAGAAGGTGAAGACACTGTCTCCTCCCCATCACCCAGAGCCCACAGAGAACTGGCTCTGAAATGGTCCCCAGACACCCCAAGTCGGTTCTGGGGAGGGTCTGTGTAAAGAGCTCAGGAAACAGCCGGCGGTCCTCCCGTGCTCTTATTAGGCGCTTACTGCACACCTGGCCCTGTTCTCTCGGGCGCGCAACCCTGGTATTTCTAAGAAAGAGGAAAACCATAGCCCGGAGGAGGAGGAAGTCTGAAGAGAGTGCCCGCGTCCGCAGTGGGGACAGCGCCCCAGAACGGAACCCCCTCCCCCCGCCGCGGGAGGCAGGCAGGGGTGTCCGAGCTGGGGTCCGGGCTGTAGCGGGGATCAGCCCAGGGCCGGCCTGCCAGCCCCCAAACACCCGGGCCTGCGCGGGCGGAGGCACCGGGCTGCGCCGCGGGGAACAAAGTTCGGGTGGCCCGAGCGCACGTGTGCCACACCGGCCTCGGGGACCGGAGGGAGAGGACGCCCAGCAGGGGTCCAGGCGCGCGCGCGCGCGCGCGCGGCGTCCGTCTGGCCGGCGGAGGGCGGCGCCCCGGTGGCCCCGAGCCCCGGCACGGCGCCCCGGCGGGAGCGCGGCGAGGGCGCCCCGGGACGGGGGTGTGTGCGCGCCAGCCGGGGAGCGTGAGGGCCGCGCGAGTCACCCACCTGGACAGGCACAGCGTGGCCCGCGCCCCAGAGCTGCAGTCCGACGGCCAGCGCCGCCCAGACGGCGGCGGGCGCCATGGTGCGGGCGGCGGCGGCCGAGCGCGGGCGAATCCGGCTGTCGGGGACTGCCGCGCCCTCGCGCCTCCTCTCCGCGCTCCGCAGCCTCCCGCGCCTGGGACGGAAAGCGAAACCCCGGGCGCCGGCGGCTGAAGGGAGGCAGGTGGCGGGGCGGGGCGGGGCCGGCGATGGGCGGGGCGGGGCCTCTCCGCCACGCCTCCTCCCACGCCCCCTCGGCCGCGAGCGGCCCCTCACCCCCAGCCGGGCTCTCCTCCCACCGCGGCGCCCAGCCCGAAGCCCTGATCCACCGACCCACCCATCTGCGGGTCTGTCCCGCCAGCGCCAGCCACTCCCAGCCTCGGGCACCCTCAGCCTCCTCGGACCCCTCCCTTGCGAGTCCCCCTCCCGCCAGGCTTGTTGCTGCCCCCAGGCTAGGCCTCTCAAACCCGGCCTCCGTCCCCATCTCCAACCCTCCCACCTCCCGCAGGCTCCCCACTCCTGAGCCGGTGGGGCACTAACTTGGAAAAACAGCTCACAGAGGTGACACTAGCTCTGGGGGGGACCACGGGTGTTCTACATAATTCAGTCATTTAGACTACAGCCGCCTGAGTGAGTCTCTCCATTAACCTCATAGGGTTACATTTTCTGAAAATTAAAAAAAGCTATCTACCACATACAGTATATATGACATATGTGTGTATGCTTGCAAAATATATCTGTGACTTAAGGAACTGTATATTGTATTAGCTGCTGTCACTATCATTCATTTGCTCATTTATCCTTAAACTTTAGGTAGGCTCCTTGCCCAGGTGGGCTCCAACTCACAACCCTGAGATCAAGAGTCCTGCACTCCACCCGGTCGGAACAGCCAGCCTCTATCATTAGAGGCCGGGAACGCCCAGCCTCTATCGTTAAACATTCTTCAAGCCCCTCTGAGAGTGAGTCAGACGCTGTACTCTCTTCTTGTCTCTTGTCCAGGTGGCAGATAAGGAAACAGAGGCTGGGGCAGAAAGCCATCCAGGAATGGAGGGGGCTCAGAGCGGGACTGACCCAGGCCAAGGGCCACGGGGGCTGGTTGGCTTCCCTGGGGCTCACCTCATGACTGAGCCCCTCCTCTAGCTGCCATCTGGACCTTCTCTCTTTGAGTGGGAACTCTACTGCCAAGGCTGGCCCTGTGGGGCCACAGGGTCTTCCCCCAGCCCTGGAAGTCCTTGCCCGCAGCACACAGGGCATTTCTGAGGAGTGAGGGGGGCAGGGCAGTAGAAGACTATTCTGTTCCCCCGTTCCCTAACAGCAGGCTGCCCAAGAGGCTCAGGGACCTCACCTCTGGGCCACCAACGCCATGATGGAGACAGCCGGCATGGAGCTTCTAGGCGCTGAATGAAAAACTGAGAAGTGACTTGTGGGGTGGAAAATCCCACCTTCTGACCAGGAGTCTGGGAAATTACCTGGTTCCCAAACATTTCTGAGTGATAGCCCATGCTGAGGTTGTGGCTAGCACAGCCCACAAACCGAGCTCGCACAGAGTCAGTCTCTAAAGCTAGCAACAAGACTTCTTCTCTACGGCCATTATGAGCCTCACCTGGGAACGCTGAGGACTCCCTGATCCGCAAGACAGAGATGTAGACTCGGAGTACGGTGTCACCTGGTGGAAGCAGGGGCAAATAGTTCTCGGTGGATGATCTACACACCTCATACCCAGTGGGTCCCACAGAATGGGTCCCAGTGAATGGCACCTTCACGCCCAAACGTAGGGATCCTCTTGGGATCCTCTTGGGATCCTCCCTCCATCAGCTGGACCAAGGGGCAGGCAACAGCCAAGTCGAGAGGAAAGCAAACTCTCTGCCGAGTGATTCTCTAAAGGGTATTTGGGGGCGTCTGCGTGGCTCAGTCGGTTAAGCACCGACTCTTGATTCCAGCTCAGGTCATGATCTCAGGGTCATGAGTTCGAGCCCCTCGTCAAGCTCCGTGTTGGGCTCTGAGCTCGGTGTGGAGCCTGCTTGAGATCCCCTCTCCCTCTGCCCTTCTCCAACCTCCCCAACCCCACGTGCACTCTCTCCATCTCTAAATTTAAAAAGAAAAATGTAAAGGTAACGAAAATATATATTCTAAAGGCTATTTAATAGAGAGGAATTAGTTACAAAGATGTTAGAGGAATTAAAAGAACAATTAGGGGAAAGGAAGACCACCCAGAGATTAGCAACCTGGAGAAGCCGCCACCACCTCTGGGGCTGGAGACCAAGGTTCCTCAGCCAGAAGCGAGGGTATCGGGGGAATCTGGAACCACGGAGAAGTCAGAGCCTCTGGGGGAGACACAAGAAGCTCAGAGGAGGGAAATGTCAAGTCCTGTTGGCTCCTTCCTGCCCCTCCCGTCGCTCCCATTCACCTCCTCCTGGTGCCTCCCACTGGCTGAACCTAAGGTGGGAAACATTTGACAAAAGAACTTGGGAAATGTAGTTTGTGGGGTCAGCCCATTGCTGGAGAGCAGAACAGGGGCACGGCAGCCAGCTGGCACTGGTCCGAAGAAGAAGCCACACTCCACCTTCAACTTGCCGTGGGAGTCTGCCTAGCCCTAGCCTCTGCATGAAATCCTGGGCAGGTCCTGGAGCTTTTCCAGGTGTCTCAGGCAAGAAATGCCCCCAGTCCTGTCCTAGGAACTCATCAGAGCTCCAGTCTCTGGCCAGGGGGCAGCTTCGCCCCTTCTCCAGCTGAACCCAGGCTTTGAACCTGCCTCAGAGAGGGAGGAGCTGGCAACTTCTCTCCTGACTCTGCCAGGTATGATCGGGGAGAAGCTCCCCCCAAACTCCCCCAGCCCTCTGTTCTGTGGCAGCTAAAGGTGTCACCCCGCTCACATTGGAGCTTTTTTTTTTTTTTAAGATTTTATTTATTTGACAGAGAGAGACACAACGAGAGAGGGAACACAAGCAGGGGTTATGGGAGAGGGAGAAGCAGGCAGGGAGCACGATGTGGGGATTGATCCCAGGACCCTGGGATCATGACCTGAGCCAAAGGCAGGTGCTTAACGACTGAACCACCCAGGTGCTTTTTGGAAGCAGTTTGTGGCTCACTCTCTGAGGCCTTTTGAAGGCTTTCTTGGTAATCCCTCTGACCACAGCTCCCCTCACTGGAACTGCCCGAGCCTCCTGCGGGCCACAGCTGTCTGCATCCCCTTGCCTCCAGCATGAAGGGTGGTCCTCCAGGCTTCTCCTGATGACGGCTGCTTGGCCAGAGTTCGAAGCACCTTGGGTTAGAGACGCCCCAAAGCTGGCTTCTTCCCTGGAGTCCGCGGTTGCCCTCTGCCCTTCACCTGTAGCCGCTCAGCTCACAGCTCAGGTATTCCATCTTGCCCCGAGTCGGCCACCTCGGGCCCATCTACCCTCAGGCTCCCATGTCCCACACCTCTATGGAGCACCTCCAGCGAGCCTGCCCCGGGGTGCTGGGCACTCAGTGCACAAAGCGGACAATAACCTCCTATCAGGCCTGTGGGCCCTAAACTCCTTGGATACCGAGCTCTCAGAGTGGTCCCTTGTAGCCGCCCTGCCCCCCCACCCGCTTTTTGCCCAAGATAAAGGGAAGCATCCCCTCCCCCAAGAGGCGGCATGGGGCGCTCAGCACAATGGCCACACCCTTCCCCAAACCCCTTCTTCTTCGGGCTGGGGTTGGGCAGTGGCAGATTCAGTCACTCAGCCCAGCTCCACAGGTGGCCCGGAACTCTCTCTTCAAGACGGGCTTTGTACCTGCCATTGGAGGATCTGGTAGAACTCAGCGACAGCACAGGGAGTTCCCTTAACACCCTGCTTCCGCCTGGATCACCTGGCCCTTTCCTCCTGCCCCACAGATCGGCCCCTGCTTTGGCCTTGGCCGTTTCTCACTTGTGATGCTCCAGTGGCCTCCCAGCTGGTCCTCTGACCTCCAGGCTCTGTCCGTCTACTCTGTTCTCTGTGGTGTGGTCAGGGCCAGCTCTTGGAAGCACAAGGCAGTCATGTCATTCCCCCCCCCCAATGCAGTAGCTCTGAAATCAAGGGGCGATTTTCACCCTTTGCCCTGCAAGGGACATCTGTCCATGTCCGGGGAACATTCGGGATTGTCACGATTGCAGGGGGCAGGGTGGTGGGTAGAGACCCAGATGCTGCTAATATGCTAGGACCCACAGAACAGCACCCAGCCCAAACTGTCTGTGGGTGCCAACCCTGAGACCCCCTGGGGTCCTCCCCACCCTAGCCTGTGGCTCCCTGCAGCTTTCAGAACTAAGTTCAGTCTCCTCGGTGAGATGCCGGAGGCTTCACACCCTGGTCCAGGCTGTCTCCCAGCAGATCCCCACCCCTATCCGCGCCCAGCCCATACTCTAACCACCCTGGACTCCCTGGACAGCCTTGAGTCCCCACCTCCGTGTCTTTGTCGACGAGGGCTCCTCTGCCTGCGAAGTCCTCCCTTTCCATCTATTTGGTGATCAGCTACTCGTCCCTTCAACGTGAAGCACAACTCCCTCTTGTGAAACTTGCGCTTAACCACGTCCCAGCAAGCCAGACAGGGTCTGGTAGAACTTTAGTAAAACACTCGCCTGGGGATGGCTAGTTGCATGTCCCTCTTTCTTAGTCATTGTGATACTAGCGGTTATTGGACATGTCCCCTGGGCCAGATGATTTATGTTGTCTCGCAGTAGAAGAGACAAGCTTTAGAGCAAGCTTAGACAGCCAGGACAGGGAACAGCGCCTTCCAGCTGCGTTTTGTCCCCGCACAGCCAGGAACCTCTGCTCAGCCAGCGGAAACATGGAGGGATGTGGTCATGGTCCCTGCTGTGTCCCCGGTGGCCAGGCGATACCCAGAGGAAGGGGCTCGGTAAAGCCGGCCTGCACCACGGGTCTGGCGTATGCAGGAGGAAACGAAAGGATGCCGAGGTGAGCGAGTGAACGAGTAAGTGGAGGTCAGAGTCGAGGCCCCAGGAAGCGAGTCCATCCCATCACTCCCAGGCCCCACCCACTCAACGTGGTGTCCCAGGTCACGCCTATCTCCCCCAGCAAAGCCTGGCCGCGCAGAAAAAGCCCACTGTCGGGGGGCCTGGGTGGCTCAGTAGGTTAAAGCATCTGCCTTTGGCTCAGGTCGTGATCTCAGGGTCCTGGGATCAAGCCCCACATCGGGCTCTCTACTCGGCAGGGAGCCTGCTTCCCCCTCTCTGTGATCTCTGTCTGTCAAATAAATAAATAAATCTTTAAAAAAAAAAAAAAAAAAGCTCACTCCTTTTCGCTCCTTGGCAATGGGGAATAAGCAGGTTCCGGCAGACAGGTCTGTGGCCCTCTGGTCCCCAACACAGGGCCATAAGCCCAGGATACACTCTTGGCCTGAGGCTCCCTGGAGACTTTCCTCCCTTCCCCGGGAAGCCGGTGGCCCTCAGAGAGCCCCCTGCCATCTCTCCCCACCGAGCTGACGACTCTGCTTAGCAGGCAGCTGGCATGGAAGGCGGCGGGCCCAAGAAGAACCTGTCCATCTGCTGACATTTACTGAACGCCCACCGTGTGCCAGGCTTTTGGAGGAAGGACTCTCCAGCTTCAGAAAGCATCAGAGTCAGCTGGAAGGCTTGTTAAACATGCAGATTCCTGGGCCCCACGGGGCCTGTTGTGTCTGTGGAGCACCTGGCTGGTCTGGCTTTGGAACATACCCTCAGGTGACTAATGGCTCTCTTTTGGGAAACGTAGAGGGTTTAGCAGGTGCTGCGGCCAAGGGCGGTTTGGAAGGCAGAGCTGTGGCTGGGCAGGGACCGGCAGCTCACAGCTGGGGAGGTCTCAGATCTCACCGCAGGAAGCCAGCTCCCTCCAACCGGGGCTGGGGGCCCCCGAGGGATCCTGCCTTGCACGATGGGCAGCCTGAGCCCCTCCCCTTCCCCACCCAGCTTGGCCCTCAGCCAGGCCAAGCAACCTTCTCTCCTCCCACAGTCTGCCCAGCCCCTTGATGACTCATGTCCTAAAATCACGAACAGGAAGTAACACTTGGTGGTAGCCAGAGCGCTGAAACTGCCTCCTTCATCTGAGCCTCTGCCCTCCTGCCCAGGGCCACATCTTGGGCTAAGCTGCCCATATCGAGCTGCCAGCCCCCCTCCCCCAGCCCAATTCCCTTCCAAAGGGGAGGAGGGCCAAGGAGTGCAGCTCTCCCCCAACCCTTCCAAAGCCCTCAGTTTCTTTCTTTCTTTCTTTCTTTTTTTTTTAAGATTTTATTTATTTATTTGACAGAGATCACAAGTTGGCAGAGAGGCAGGCAGAGAGAGAGGAGGAAGCAGGCTCTGTGCTGATCAGACATCCCGATGTGGGGCTCGATCCCAGGACCCTGGGATCATGACCTAAGCCGAAGGCAGAGGCTTTAACCCACTGAGCCACACAGGTGCCGTGACCCTCAGTTTCCAAGCCCTGCAAGTGGGGCCAGCTAAGAGTGGGGCGGGGGGGATTTCCCATTCTAGCCCCTCCCTGTGTGATCTTGCTCCCTCGTTTCTCATCTATAACAGGAGGGAGCTGAGCTAGGTGGGGCAGAGCGGCTGGCTTCATCGTCCATGCCAACTCTGCCCCAGGGCAGCTGCCTAGGTGGCGTCTCTGTGTTCAGAAAGGCTGTGAGCCCCCATGGGCTCTGTAAGGAGGGATGCCTGGCCAAGGAGCCAGGTTTCCGCGGGGTGGGGGCGGGGGAGGCAACCACAGCACAATCCCTGGGCTCCTCTGCCATCTGGGAACTAGGACTAGGACCTAGGGCCTCTCGGGTCCTGAGGTTTGAGGATTGGGATTATCCAGAGATGAGGGCAGGTAGGGAGGCAGTAGGGCTGAGGCGGATTCGAAATCCATGCCTTGAAAGGTACAAAGAGGGCGTGCCTGTCCTGCAGGAATGCCCGGCCCTAGATCCCTCACCGGACCTCCCCAGCCTAGCCCTCCCTCTCACCCTCCTGCACGCCTCCGGTGGCTGTATTTTACACCCATCTGTCTTCTAACCTTACATTTTTTCTTTGCTTAAATTTTTTTTTTAATTAAAAGGAAATTAAAAGGGTGCCTGGGTGGCTCAGTGGGTTAAGCCTCTGCCTTCGGCTCAGGTCATGATCTCAGGGTCCTGGGATCGAGCCCTGCATCGGGCTCTCTGCTCAGCAGGGAGCCTGCTTCCCCCTCTCTCTCTCTGCCTGCCTCTCTGCCTACTTGGGATCTCTGTCAAATCAATAAATAAAATCTTTAAAAAAAAAAATTAAAAACGTACAATCAGAAACACCCATATTCCCACCACCCGGGACTGAGCAAGGTTGACATCGGAGGCTGTCTTCATGCCCCTCCGACCTCGTATCGTCACCCCTCACCCATGTGCCCCCCTGGCTGGTCCCAAACACGCAGTGCACGTTCCCACCACCCGACCTTTGCAACTGCGGTCCCCTCTGCCTGCATCACCCTTCCTCCAGATACCTACATGACTCACTTCCTCGCTTCCGTCCAGCCTCTGCTCAAATGTCACCTCCTCAGACAGGCTTCTCTGGCCCCCGAACTAAAATAGCTGCTTTACTCTCCTCTGAGCATGTCTAGAATTTCTGTTGCTGAACTGTCTGTCTCTCCCGCGATGGCAGGGACCTGGGCTGGTTTGCTCTCTCCTGTGTCCGCAGCTCCTAGAAAAGCAGCAGACACCAATTATGTATGTGTGTGTGTGTGTATGTATATATATATGTATATTTATATAAATACATATATTTAAAACAGTAGGTTCTCAGTAGTTGTTGAATTATTTTTGCTTCAGATTATTTTGTAATGAAAACCGAAGCCCTTCTTGACCTCCTAGTTCTCATTCCTTCTCCTTCTCCCCCAAGGCAACTGTTCCTCTGACAGCGCCCTTTTTCTTTCTCGACCCATCGGGCAACACAGAGCATCCTTCTGGACTTGTGCCTCTGCATCTACCGCAGTGGTAGAAAACCAGCCTCCCTGTTCTGGCCCTTGCCTGCTTCCCCTCCCCTTGGCTGTGTTTCTGAGAACTTTCCATGTTGATGAGTTCAGAACGGGCTCATTCTTTGTACCTGCTGTGCTTTGCTGGCCGCATGCCTGTGCACCCTCCTGCCCCCCACCCCACCCCCGTCTGCCTGCTTCGGGACTCCCTCCCCCGGCAGGTGGTTGAGCTCTGCTCCAGGCCCTGCTCGGGGACGCCCATCCTTTGCCTGCCTCCCCGAAACACAGGATTGAGCACTTCCTAGACTCCTAGGTCATAAACCTAGAAAGTTGAACTGCCAGGCGGTGGGGTTTGCACATCTTCATTTTCACTAGGTCCTGCCAAGACCCTCTCCCAAGGGGCTGTACCCAGTGACACTCCCACCAGTGGCCTGTGGGACTCCCACGTGCCCACATGTGCGAGGACCTTTGATCTCGTCCGTGGGTTTCCTTTTATACCTCTTCATATGTTCAGACGGCTTTCAATTCTCCCGGCTTTCAGCCTCACCTGGCCCTGCAAACATCCTTCTCACTCGAGGCATGAGTGCCCCAAAGTCTCCTGACCCCTGACCCCTCTGCCCTCCAGCCCCCAACCTCCCACCCACCCTCCACCCCATTCTCCAAACCCCCTTCCTCACCCCATTTCACTGTTTCCCTGTCAGGCCCCAGGGAAGCTAGGACACAGCTGGTCCCCACTTTCTATTTAAAAGACGCAAAGATAGATACTATGGCTGCCTTCTGCCCTGCTCTCCCCAGGCACACCTGACCCTGCCTCAGTTTCCCCGCCTCCCCTGGGTCCCCTTTGAGTTCTCCACCCCATGACAAACTGGGCCGCTCTGTCTTGGGCAGGAGGGTCTCCCCTCAAGAGGCTCCTCCCCCACCACCCCTATTTTGTCAATAATTCCCAAGTATTTTATAATCTGCTAGCTGGTATGAATGGACTTTTTTTTTTTTTTTTTTTGCCTAACTTCTCTCTCTTTTTTAAAAGATTTTATTTATTTGACAGAGAGAGAGATCACAAGTAGGCAGAGAGGTAGGTGGGGAAACAGGCTCCCCTCTGAGCAGAGAGCCTGATGCAGGGCTCCATCCCAGCACCCTAGGATCACAACCTGAGCTGAAGGCAGAGGCTTCACCCACTGAGCCACCTGTCACCTCTCCTGCTGTTTGCTGGCCGTCCCCTAGGGCAGTTGTAGTCAATCACGGTCCTCTACGCAAACCTCCGTGCGTGCTTCCTTTTCTCCCCAATCCCTGCTCCCATACCCCTCCCACTCCGAGCTCAACCCTGTGGCCTCGTGGGGGGTTTGGGTCTCTCTGCAGTGGGACTGCCACGTCTGGGGTAACCGTGTACCTACTTCCCTGACACCACCAGAAGTCGCCCCAGGAGGGCCACATCAGCGGGGGTAGGGGGGTCCCACTTCCTCAGGCTCTCCCCCGAACTCACCGCCAGCCAGCGCTCTGATTTTGGCCGACTGAACGGACCAGGACCGGTGTGAAGTCCAACCCACTCCGGTACAATTTGCATTTCTCTGAATATTCGTGGGTTTGAGCACCTCTTCATTACTTGTTAGTCATTTGGGTTTCCCCTTCTGTGAACTGCCTATTCACATCCTCTGACCGTATTTCTATTATTTCCTGTCTTTTTCTTGTAGCTTTGCAATAATTCCTTGTATATTCTAGATATTAATCCCCCGTCATTTTTAGACATCACAAACACTTCTCTCATTTTGTCACGGGTCTGGTATCCTGGCTTAGGGTTGTTAAAAATACATACACACGCACACATCTCTCCTTTATTTTAACGGAATCAAACCCATCAATCTTCTTCCCATTTAGATGTTTGTCGAAAGGTCCTCCCCCACCTGTAGAATAAAGAGGTATTTTGCAGTAATTCTTCTCATTCAGTTTTCTGACCTCCCATCGAGGTCTTTAATACAACCCAATTGTATGTGGTGTGTAAAATCTAGAGACCCAACTTGATTTCACTACGGAGTGAGCTGGTTGCTCCGAATCCACTGGCCAGAGCCCACCTGTGCTCCCTGGTCATAATTCCCAGGGTCTGTGGCTGGATAATCTCTTGCTCCATATGTCTTCCTGCTCCCGGGATAGTTCTACACGGTTTTAATGAGCAGAGTTTTAGAGACGGTTTCGGATCTGCTAGATTGAGTCCCCCCGCTCTTCTTTTTCGAAATCGACTGAATCATACAGGGTTCTCTACTCTTCCATCCTCGTTTTGAAATACACTTGTACGTTCTTTGAGCTCCAGCTGGGATTTGCACGGGATTAACAAGTGAATGTGGAAGACAACTGACTTCATGGCAGCATCGAAGTATCCCACTTACCATCCTGGTGTTTCCTTCATTTGTTCGGAGCATCTTCTAGGTCTTTTAATTTTTTTTTTTTAATTTTTCTCTGGACGTCCGGGTGTGGCTGGGTGAAAGGTGTCACCAACTCCCCCAACCCGTTCCCACCTGATCTCTGCCCTGTCTCCAGGCGCGCTGAATGGCAGAACCTAATAGTCCCGTGAGATGATCGAAGAGATGATCTTATGTGGCTCACCTAAGTCCCCACAGCCAGCAGAGTGTGAACCCGTAACACAGAACAAATTGGCACTACAACCAATATCATTAGAATCTGAAAAATTCTGAGTCATAAGGGATTTGCTGGACCCCCAGGCAGTGGCCTATTATGTTAGGTTGGACCACTCATTCGAAAGAGGCTGCACTTCATAGTTGGAGAACCTGGGGTTCTTCCTGTGCTGGGAACACTAGGCTTTCTCCAGGCTGGCCCCCAGGGAGAGGTGGGATTACAGGCCCATCTGCCCACATCACCAGGAGCTTGTACCTACTTGGTGGCCCCAGCTCTTGAGACAAGCCTGGCCAGGAGGCAAAGACCATACCTGTCACATCTTCTTTGGCCTTTCCTAGAGAAAACAGCTTTCCAAAACCTGTCCTTACCTCACTCACCTTCCTCCAAAGTGCCTTCCTGAGGGCTCCCACCTGGACCCCCAGGTAGTTCTGGCATAAATGTTCTCACATTGAAATGTGATCCCTTCACAATGCAAAGCCATTCTTCCCAGCTTTGCTCCAACCCCACCTCCTCCTTGAAGCCTGCAAGATGTCTCCAGTCCACAGGGGTCTCTTGTCCACTCTACAGGAAGTCTGGTGTTGGAGAAAAAGGAAATGAGCTAAACCAGAGACTTGCCAGAAAATTCTTGGTTCCAGTGGAATCTTACATGGAGAGATAACTCAGTTTTCTCAGATTGCCGGGGTCTGGATCCTGACTCTGCCACTCACTGGCTGTGTGACCTTAGAAGAGTCACTACGCCTCCCTGAGCCTCAGTGTCTTGATCTGTAGAATGGCAGCAATAACTACACTTGTCCCCAAAGCTTGCTGGGAAGAGTAAATGTGACGATACGTGAAAATACCAGGCGCAGAGCGATAATGATGACAATTAGGATGGAAACCTAGTTGATAAAACAGATCCAAGGGCTGCTACTTCTTCTGAAGGGGGCTTGGAAAGGCCTGCTCCCCACTGACTTGGATCACTCCTGACTTAATCCCCAGAACCCTTAAATCCCCAATGTGCCTCATTTAAAACTGAAATAGGTAGAGGTGATTCCTTAATACAGCATGGAGTTTGAGAAGGAGCAGGTCTCTTATGTAAAATAATAGAACAAGAGGGGCGCCTGGCTGGCGCAATTAGGAGAACACGCAACTCTTGATCTCGGGGTTGTGAGTTCAAGCCCCACATTGGGTGTAGAGATGACCTACAAATAAAATCTTAAAAAAAAAAAAAAAGAATGAGAACTAAAAGCAGGAACCCTCTGGAAGTTCCATTTAGAACTGCTGGAGGCAAATCCCTCGGTGGGGGCTCCGCTGAGGTGAGGGGGCCCCCAAAGTCATGAGCGGTCAGTGATTTTTAACTGTGGGGTGGAAATGGTTTCACCTGTATGAGGAGAGCTACAGGTTGGGAACCATAAGTTGGGAAGTTTTGTTTTGGTAATAAATCACCAAAGATAATTTTTTAAAAAATGACTGAGAAGGAAAGAAACCAAAATGTTTGAAGTGGTTATAAGGGGTACAGGATCATGCATAATTTTTATTATTTTCCTTATACTTTTGTTGTGTTTATTCTTTTCATCCCCCCCGATTATATTTACTTCCTTATTTGTAAGGATTTGGGGTTTTGTCTTAATATATATTTTTTAAGATTTTGTTTATTTCTTTCAGAGAGAGTGTGGGGGAAGGAGCAGAGGGAGAGGGACCAGCAGACTCCTCACGGAGCACGGCGCCCCATGCAGGGCTCCTTCCCAGGGCTCCGTCCCAGGACCCTGAGCTCAAGACCTGAGCTGATGTCAGATGCTCAACTGACTGAGCCACCCCGGCACCCCTCGTTTTAATATTTAAAGCACCAGCAACCGGGGTTCTAGTCCTGAGGCTGGTGACTTCAGACACGTTTCCCATCTCCAGGCCTCCAGTTTTCCCATCTGTACCCTGAGAGGGAGGGGCTGCATGGGGCTCTGAGGTCTGGGGGTCCCAGCTGCTCCTGCACATCAGCCCTGCCCCGTGCACCCCATTTCCCTCAGGCGATGTCAGGGCGCTGCCTTGCTTTTGGGACGCATCAGCGCAGATGGCCGGCTTGCCGCCAGGTGACCCCGCGCATGTTTTTCTCATTAGCGAGACTGTGGTTTGGAGCCGGCACAGCTGGGGAGCGATCTGGGGGTGACAGGGCTGGGAGTGGGGGGTGTGCAGGGAGTGGGGGGTGTCCTGCCAGGCTGGACACCACGCTGCTCTGTGCCTGTCTCTCTGACGCGGTACCCAGCACACGAGACCTCCCTTTGCTCATCAGCAAGGAGCGCACAATACCGGTCACTGACCTCATCTTCCCGGCAAGTTTTCCCTTCCCCCATTCAAAAGAAGGAAGAAATAAATAATTTCTCCCCTGGTACGATTTCTCAATGTTCACTCATTCAGATGTTTATGAGTGCACGTCTACGGGCCAGAGCTGGGCTGGGCGGGGCCAGACGGGGCTGGTGATTCAGTGTAGGCACAGCCTCCACCGAAGCTGGGAGGCAGAGAGCTTGGGGAGGGACAGAGGACCCCGGCTCGGGATCCGAGGGACTTCTTGAATTAGAGGACAGTGACTCGGCCACCCCCAGTTCAGCACGCGGGTGGTGTCTGTCTACAGGATCGCACTCCCCCAGGCCTGTCCTGCCTTCCCCACAGATGTCCCCCACATACTCACACTGAGCACCTACTGTGTGCCAGGCAGGTTCTCATGCCACTTGGGGAGACCCTGCTCCAGCCTGGTGCCCAAATGAGGATCCCAGGAAACTGGGAGCGCCTAGCAAGGACGGTAGAAATCCAAGCGCCAAGAAGGCATCAACTTCACCACTGCCTAGATGTGGGTTCAAGTCCTAGTTCATTTACTGGCATGTGACCTTGACTTTGGACAAATCACTTCATCTCCTTGAGCCTACACTTCCTCATCTCTAGGATGGGGATAAAGAAGTCCCCTTTGCAGGGATGCTATAAAATTCAGAGTTTGGGAGTCCACAGCACCTGGCACATAGTAGGTGCTCAACAAAGGGAGATGCCGAACTTGATGGTGGCCATACATCCCGCCTCCAGAATGGAGGCCTGGGTCCCCCAGTGTGCAGGCAAAGGTTTCCCTGTGAAGTTCCCAGAGGGTGATCAGCCTCCCTCTTCCCCTCCACACTCAAAGGAAACTCCCCTCATGCCTCATTCCCCTGCAGCTCCCCCACCCTCAGGAGGCTGTTGTAACTTCCCACCAACACCCAGCCCTGCCCTTCCAGTCTCTTTCTCAGCTCCAGCACAGGAACAGCCCCCCTAGGACACGGCCCTGCCTCCACAATCCTTAGATACTTCGCCATGGGAATGAACTCGTCTCTGAGAGTCACTAGAGCCCCAGCAGTGGTCACACCCTCGGCCACTGCTGGACTCCAGTCAGGCCTCCCCAGTTGGACTTGGGAGTCGCCGAGAGCAGTACCATATATCCCCGTCTCCTCCCTGCCCCACTGTGTTTCCCGGCACAGTTCCCGACACACAGTAAGTGCTCGGTACAGGTTGCTGCTCAAATGACTCAGTGAGCGACTAAAGGAATGGACAAATTCATCTTTTCACGCAGAGTTATTTCTTGGGAGCCTGCTAGAACTGGCCTCCAACCCTGCTCACAGCCAGTGCTGAGGGAACTCAGAGGACACAGAGGTCTTGGCCCTGGGCCAAGGAGAAGGTTGAGGACGGAGGCTTGGGAAGCAAAGCACTGGGCTGAGATTTCCTGGGGAGATTTACCTCCCACGCACCCTGTATTTGGTGATGGTTTGGATACAGGAGCTACAGAAGGTAGCAGGACCTGCCTGTGAGGGCTTGATCGGCAGACTTTGGCTTACAGGTCCTGGGGAACCATCGAAGGTTCTGGGAGAGAGCAGCCCGGTTAGAGCCAGGCTTTGGAAAAGACAGGCAGATGGAAGCTGGCAGGCAAACACCACTCACTGTGCCGTTCCTGAGCCCGGCGGACCCCTGGGTGGCGTTCCATAGGGCCTGGCACTCGGGGGCGGAGCCGCAGCACAGTGGTGATCCCAGCCTCAGCTACAGTGGACCAGTGGTTGGGAACTTGGGCTCCAGCCAGGTGGCCTGGGTTTGAATGCTGGCTGCCCCCGCTTAGCAGCTGTGTGACCTCGGACAAGTGACAGAACTACTCTGTGCCTCTGTTTCCTTGCCTGCAGCATAGGGATGACAACAGCAGTTGCTGCCTCGGGCACTGTGGGGTTTCAAGGAGAACCCAGAAAGCCTCAATAAGTCACAGTTCTTACTGTCTTTCTGATGTATCACTTCTTGGATGGTAGGGATGGACCCTCTTCCCCTTCTGTCAGAGCCCAGCTCGCAGGGGCACAGGGAGGCTCTCTGAGAACTTCCAGTAATGAACCTGGACAGGGCACAACATCTCGAGATCTGGTCCATCTCGAGAGTGCCCCAGCATTCACGTGGGGTCTTCTGCTGCTGGGAGGGGCCCTCCCTTGACACCTGCCACGACACCTCCCTCCCTCCACACCAAGGCTGTGGGTATTTCCTGGGTGAAGTGTAATCGCAATGAAAAACAATGTCCCTGCGACAGCCTCTTGCATAATCTGCCCACAGCTCTCTGTGATTTCCTGGCCAGGCTGGGTACAGCCCCGAGAGGGGGGCCCCCATCCTGCCTTGGAAGGTGCCAGACCCTGCCCCCCTTCTTAGGGGGCAAGAGCGCTTGCAACCTTAGTTTCTCCATCTGGAAAATGGGGTGTTGGAGCCAATTAATTTGAAAGCCTCAAACGTTCTTGAATCAAACAGAAGTAGGCTTGATTTCTGGCCCTGCTGCAGTCTGCCTGCAGGGGTTCCTGAAGGCACAGGGTGTCCCCATGGTCAGATCTCGCTCTGGACACAGGCCAACTTCAATTCCAATTCCCACTGGCTGACCTTGGACACGTGATTTAGCTCCCTTGAGACAACTCTGGGAGCAAGAGCAGTTCGGTTACTGCGGGGATGAAAAGAGGCAGGAAGCAAAGTATTAAGTGCAGTCCCTGTCACATGGTAAGATCTCAAAATTCTTTGTGGGCTCGGGGGGGGTCTGCAGCCCTTCCCCTTGAACCTGGGCTCTGGGGCTGCTTGACCAATAGCATGTGGCCACAGTGATGCTGGGCCCATTGCTGGGCCCCTGTCTTAAGAACCTGGCAGGTCCCGCTTCCTATGCTGTTTGTTCTAAGAAGGCAGCTGCCATGCTGTGAGGAAGCCTCAGCCTCCCCAAGAGAGGCCTGTGGAGAGAAGCCCACAGCCCACACCCACTTGCCATCCGAAGGGCGATCCCTGGGGCCAGCTGTGAACAGAGGCGAGCTCTCCGCACCTCTGAGCCCCAGCCAAAATGCATGCAGAGCTGTGAGCAAAATCAGTTGCAGATACTGCTTTGAGCCACTGAGTTTTGAGGTGGTTTAGGATGTAGCAAGAGATCATCGGGACAGTTCAGGTCAGTTACTAGCCACTCAACGTCACTGTAAGGGGCTCAGCGAGTTCATCGGAAAGCGTGGTCCCTGAGAGCGGACATAGCAAGGCGCGGACACGGCCTCTGCATGGAGCACGATCCGGACAGACAATGACGCCGCCCCTGAAGGAGCAGCCTCCTGATCTGGGAGACCCAGTAGAAAAGGAGAACCCAGGCACCTTGTTCAAAAATGCACAATCATTTGGACAGCATTAAATTTAAATGGAGCATTAAATCAAGCGCTGGCCCTCCAAAGCAGACCGGCCGGGCTGCACAAGCTTCGTGCCTGTGAGGCTGCAGACAGCTCCTGTGATCTAGTCTATCTGATTACGCGGACCCCCTCGACACCTGCAAAGCTGCCTTATCCATAAGGACCTAACTCACTGCGGTTACTCTTGTGTCAACACCACACTGAAAGAATAAATAAATCAAGGGCAGAACCAAGAGCAGCAAGTCCCCTTTACCGATCGCCCGGACAGAACAGTGATCTCCCTGCCTGCCGTCCTGTTCTCCCCCAGGCGGCACGGAGCTGGGACCACAGGGCAACCCACTTTAATCCCTGTGGGGCTATTTTCCCATCTATGATCTGGGGAGGTTTGCTCCTGCCTCGTCTTCCTTCCAGGGCTCCTCGGGGACGTGGGGCAGAGAGTGGGGTACGAGGGGTGGCTGAGAGGATGCCCGGCTCTCTACGCTGTCTGCGCTCCCTGCCCCGGGTCTCCCCTGAGTGAGGCCACCTGGGGGAGTGCAGATCCAAGGACAGAGGTTCTTCCTGGGCTGCTCGGGGTCCTTCCTGCCCTGCCAGGGGGACTCAGAAAGCCACAACTGGTCTGCCGCTTGAGCTCGGCAGGTTGCCCAGGCTCCCGTGAAGATCTCTGCCTCCCCAGAAGAGGAGGGCTCAAACCGACCTCCCTCCTACCTCCGAGCTATGGTGAGCTGGAGGCACGGAAGCTTGTCCAGAGGGCACAGGGCCTGAGGATAACCTTGATATAAGTGCCCAACCAAGCGCAGCAGGAGCCTGGCTCCGTGGACAGGAAGGCACCTTCCTGGCTGTGTGACAGTGGGTCAGTCTGTGTGCCTCTCTGAGCCCTGGTCTGTAAAAGGGAGCACTGACCCTCAGCCTTTCAGCCATTATTAATGAAGCCCAGATACAGAAACCATCAGGTCTAAAGGCCCCGAGATGCCTCCATGGGCCGCCCTGTACCAAACAGGGAAGCTGCCCAGCGCCAGGCCAAACGCTTGAGCCGGCTCACCCCAGCACCTCACAGCCCTCCTGTGAGGGGGTTATCACGTCCGTGTTGCAGATCTAGGAAACCGAGCTTGGGGGGCTCTGTGGCTGGAACTGCTCGGGCTGGAAGTGAACCCTGATGGCACCGCGCCCTTCCAGGCACAAGCTGGGCCGATCAACAATCAACGGAAGGGGGCGCGTGCAGGCTGGCTCCAAAGAGGCCCCTCGCCCGGCACCCAAACACAAACAAAGTTTCCTCCCTCCCCCAGGAATTTTTGTTGTGGTTTTTACTCTCCTGGAAGCCAGCCAAAGAAAGGGGAACCTAGACCCGCCTGGCTCCCAGCCCCAGCACAGTGACATCGGCCCCGGAGCCAGGAACTGCTCTCAGCCAGGAATGCAGTCTGAACTCGGCCTTTTCTGAGAAAGCCTGGACATCGGCCCCTTGACAGCCGGCCCCCACTGCCTCTTTCCTAGATTTCCCTCAGAAATAGGTTAAAACAATCTTTGGCGCCTCTGTTTTGGCCCTTCACGCCTATTCCTGAGATAATACCAGGATGTTGATTGTTCTCATAGAGAAAAAAAGACATAGCCTTGTATACCAGATTTGATGATAAAATCTAAGTGTCCTCCAGCAGCCCCACACGCCCCCTGTGCGCCGCTGGCTTCCCGGCTCCCCTCCTTCTTCTCTCTGCCCTGCTTCTCCCACTGGGTCGGGTTTCCTGAATCTCCAGGCCAGAAGCACTCCTACCTCAGGGCCTTTGCAACTGTGGTTCCCCTGACTTCCCGGAATGTTCTGTCCGCACGTTCCCCGTACCCCCTCTTGTCATGTCACTCCTCTGAGCTCAGCCAGCCACATGGCTGGAGCTGGTCCTCCCCTGCAGACACTCTGCCACACACCCCTGATGGGGGCTTCTCACAGCACACAGAGCAGGATGGCTTCTGGAACCACCTTGTTCACCGGTCAGTTATGCACTGTCATCTGTCTCCATGCACCGGACACAGACCCACGCAAGCGAGTCTGTCTGAGTGCTCTGTGCCCTCTGGAGCGACACGTGGGCCTGGCTCATCACAGGTGTTTTTAAAAGGATGGGAGGAAGGGAAGGAGGGGGTGAGGGAGGCCCCCGGAGAAAGATCTTAGGCAGCAATGTGCTGGAATGCACTAGAACCATGAACAGGACGTCCCCTACAGAGGGACCCACAGCACATGGCAAATGCCCGAGTGTCAGACATCTAACAAACAGCCCAGTCCTAGGACTTTGACTTGAGGGGTTTCTGGGGCACCCCACAGACCAAGAAGGGGTGTATCCACCGTGGGGTTTCCCACACAACCTGGCCGCAAAGGAACCCAGGTTCCAGGAGAGCCTGAGGGCCCTGGTGAACCTTGCCCAAGCCAACACAGGCTCCCTAGAACCAATGAGCAATCACAGCGCGCTTTCGAAGGTGACCTGCAGCTTCAAAGGTGACCTGCAGCTTCGAAGGTGACCTGCACGGGAGTTCTGCCAGCCCCCCCGAGGGCGCACTCGGTGGTAGGTGGCAGCTACGCTGTGCCCAGGACACAACTACTAGCAGCAAGAACAAGCCCCCGATCCCCGGCCTCCAACAGAACCCCGTGACCCTACCGGATACGGGCTGACACTCTTGCCCCGCAGACCAGGAAACAGCTGGACCCGTGTTACCTCTGCGCCTCACATAACCAAGATCACCTTGCTGGTAAGTGGCAGAGCCAGGATTCGAACCCCAAGTCTGACCTGCACATCTCTGCAGTTCTGTGTCTGCTCCGAAGAGCAGCAGTCGGGCCTCTCTGCCTGTGACTTGCTCACAACCACTGGGGACCTGTGCTCCTCTGGTCCCTGGGCATGGCCCCAGGGTATGAATCCAGCGTGGGTGCCAGACCCACGGGAGGGGGTAAGAGCCGGGGTGGGCTCTGCCAGCTCCTCCTCAGGACAGAGCTGACCTCGGTACTTTTAATATTCTCCCTCTGGCCTCCAATCCAGCCTGATGCTCCAAGTTCATCTCTGTCTCAGGCCCTGCTGCCTCCCTCCCACCCGCCACCGCCTCCTCCACTGTTATCTCTTAGAGGACAAGGTCGAGAACGTGGGTGGGAGGGAAGGCACCCAAGAACCTGCAGCCAGAGAGCCGCCTTGTCCGTGCACAGAGTTTCATTTGTTTAACCCAACAAGCCAGTTCCCGGTGACCTCTTCAGGCCCGCAGCCCTGGAGAGGGGGCAGAGGAGCCCCCAGGCTCTGGAGATGCAGCCTCCTGTTCCGTTTCGGGGAGTGGCCCTGGCCTGAGAGATTCTACAAACGGAAAACGGCTTACAATCCACCAGACTGCCGTGGGAAAGAATACGTTTCCTATGAATGCAAGAGCTTCCTTAGGACACATCACTTACCGTCACTCCCTGAATACAACTGTTCAGGAAGAGGGATGCCATCCGTGCATGGGAGGGTCCCTCTTGGCCTGCCCTCTGCCACCCTGAGCAGCAGGGGACGTGTGCTCTGCTCACCTGGACGTCAGAATGGACAGAGGTTAGGAGGTGGACCCTGATCACTGGGCAGGGCAGGGCAATTCTCCCAGCTCTTGGACCAACTGCGTGGCAGGAAAACACAGTGGGTAACCGGCTGGGTTTGATCAAAAGATCTGGGCACGAGCTGGAGTCCTGGGGATGGGGTGGGTGAGGTCTGACCACGGCCCTCTGTCTCTTTCCTCCACCCCAGGGGCGGCACAGTCAAGAGGGGAGCTCCCGGCCGGCTGCCTGGGGTGGGCACTAGGGCCCCCACTGGCCCTGAGCTGTGATCAGGGCTGCACGCTGGGCCCCTCCCAGCTCAGGCCCCAAGTCCAAGGTTTCCATTTACCCCTCAATCCTCTCCTTGCCCCAAAGCCGGACATTCATGCTGCTACTTTGGGATTCCCTTTTCCCAAGCTGCAGGGGCAGCTCCTCCCAGCCCAGAGGGTGGGCCACAGAGAGGCCCAGTATCTCTATCTGCAAATACCCACAGGAAGCCTTATGACAAGAGGTATTTTCTTTTAAATATCCTCAGAGGACAGGTCTTAGCCCAGGGAGTGGGAATTACGTGGAGGAAGGTTTGCCCCAGCAGCAGCAGGCTCCCTGCTGCAGACCTCTGGGTCCCAAGATGCCTCCCCCCTGGAGGGACTGGTAGGGACACTGGGAGACAAGTCAGTCGACAAGAGGCTCACTGTGGGGGCTACAAGAGGAGGGCTGGCAGCACCAGGACGGTCTCACTTGGCCCCAGAGGGGCTGGGGACCAAGCTGGGCACTCACCTCGACACAGGGCACAGAGCTCAGAAGCTGGCCGCCTAGGTAGTTGGGTGAAGGAGGACCCCCCGCCCCATTCTGGGGGAGAGGGACTGCCCAGACCCTTCCTGCTCAGATGTTCTCAAATATTCTCACTCTCAAAAATAGTTTCCTGAAACTTACAACTGGTATTTTTAAGGAACCTTACACATTTTCTGAGGATCAAAATTTCAGAGGATCAAAGGTTTTGTGAAGGGACTTTGGGCAAGGAAGTTCTTCATTTCTCCCAACAGGGGGACCGCATCTTCAAGTCAAGACTGCCAGGGTCCTGCTCAGCGGGGTGGGGCGTACTCAGGCCCCTTCCAGCCAGAGCTCCAGGCACAGGCACCCCGGCCGTTCCCGCACGGCACATCTGGGCAAATACTGTCCTTCACATGGCAACGTCTTCAGGTTCCGACGTGAGTCCCTCTCGGTGTCCTAGCCCCTCCGAACATCTGAGCACTTTCAGAAACTACCCTGTGATTCCTGGCCCAGCCCCAACTTCCTCCAGAGAATGAGCAAGCTGGCGGGTAAACGGCCTGGACTCCAGCGGGTGAATTCCTGGGGCCTGCAGGCAGCTGAGGTGGAATGGCCTGAGCTGTGGGCAGCCCCATCCTCTGCCCACACATCCCTCTCCAAGGCTGGCTCATGTTTGTTCACATGAGTCTGAAAGCCCTGGGGAGAGCAGGCCAGCCAGACCCAAGTCAGGACAGCTTTACTCCTTAACGTGAAATGCGAAAAGTCCTCAAGTCCAGACGGGACTACTAGTTTTTCTGAGAATCCGGAAGAAGGCAGGAAGTCTGGGCGAAACCGTGTTGCTTTCTGACATCCGTGTCCCAACCATGGGTGCTGAGCAGCTGGAGGGCAAGGGCAGGGCTGGGCCCACTGGGCTCCGGATGCATGGTAGGTGTGCGGAAGGCGCATCACCCTGGGACAGCAGAGGGGCCACAGAGCAGGCAGGCACCCAGGAAGGGCCCAGGGCTCCCCACCAGCAGGCTCCTCTGCAGGCAGCAGCTGGGTGGGCAGGGTCTCTGGCTGCGGGTGAGGCGCGGCAGCAGCTGAGCGTCTGGGTCCCAAGGAGCCTCCCGCGGAGGTGACAGCTGGGGACCTTGTGAAACAATCAGTGACCCCAGACACCTCGCCCACCGTGGGTCTACAGAATAGGAGGGGGCTGGCGGCACCAGGAGGGTTTCACTTGGCTCCGGCATGGCTAGGGGCCAGGTTGGGCAGTCACCTGGATGCGGGCGCAGAGCACAGCGGAAGGGGTTGCGGCGGGGGGGGGGGGTGGCTGTTGCCAAGGTGGGGCCAGCCCATGACGACTCGGCCCCTGACTTCCCTTCGACCCAGGACAAACCACCACAGGTGCTGGCTCAGTGCCCTCAGGGGCCACAGTACACTAACTGGGGGCTTCCAGCATGGTGGGAAGGTCTGGGGGGCGTCACTCCCACCGCCCAGGGTGAGAGCTGAAGGCACAGGGCCAGTGCCTCCCGGCCTCTGCCGTCAGTGAGCTCTGGCCCCCGTGGCGCGTGTCTGATGCTTGGGGCTCCGGGGGCAGTGGCAGGAGACAGGTGCCCAGTCCCTGCTGTCCGTCTGCCGCTCCAACAAACACTGCCATTCAGATCCCGCCCCTGGGTCGTCTCTCCTGCACAAGCCCAGGCTTCCCGAGGGTCTGGGCTGGGGGGCAGCAGGGCAGGGATGCAACGAGAGGCCCCTGGACCCCCCTTGCTCCAGGCTGCTCTACCCCTGGGTGCTGGAACCTCAGTTCTGGTCACAAGGGCTTCTGCCCCCAGCCTGGTGCCACCAGGGCCACCCTGGCTGGCACCCCACTGTCCGCTCAGCCCCAACCCAGGCCAGGCTTCATTTCTCCGTGACGGTCACGGGCAAGGAGGCCTCCTTTCCTTCCTCTTCCACCGAGAACATGGCGTCCCCACAGCTGTCCAGAGGCGGCTCTGTCTCCTGCTCTGGGAAGCGGGGGGCGTGGTCCACTTCCAGATCCTCCTCGAACTCAGGCCCCGCCGGCCCCACCAGCCCCCGGCCCTCGGGCACCTCAGTCCTCACAGTCCCCACAATCACTGTGTCAGCCTTCATGATGTAGATCTTCTCTGCAAGGCAAAAGGGAGGGTGAAGAGAGGGGACCGGGGCCCTCGCTGGGCAGGGCGAGGGGGCAGGGGGCGGTTCAGGTTCCAGCTCTGTCTCTCCTGCTATGTGGCTTCGGGCCCGCGACCCAGTCTCTGATGCACAGGCGGTCCCATCAACCTCACAGGTGTCCTGAGGCTCAAAGGACATAGAACAGCTACAAACTGTGTGCCGGACTGAAGGACTGGCCCGCTTGTGGGAGAGGCTCATGACCGCCCCAGCATTGAGGAGGGGATGGGGTAGGGAAGGAGAGAGCCGCGCTGGGGAGAAAATGAGCCCCGGGCAGAGAAGGGGGCGGCTGCAGCCCCACTGAGCAGCAGAGGCGGCCCGTCCAGACCCTTCCACACACGACTCCCGAGTCCTCACAACGCTGCCACGCAGCGGGCAGTCTGTTCTTGTCCCCGTGGACAGATAGAAAGAACCTGAAGCCCTGAAAGGTTAAATGACTGGCCCAAAGTCACCAGGCAGTTAGTGGAACTCTCAGCAGAAACTCCCACCCGACTGGCTACCCTTTCCACTCCCGTCCGCGAGCCTACATCAGACACCTGGGGGCGTGGGGGGCAACGTGTTCTGGTTGGCCTGGGCTGCTCCCGGTTTTCGTAGTGAAAGACCTTTTCAGTTCAGGTAAACCCAGACAGTTGACAGTCTGAGGAAGCTCAGGCCTGTTAATAATGAACAGCAGCCTGTGAGGCTTTGCTCGGGGCCAGATCTCAGTGTTTATTACTCATGGCCCGTGTCCCGCCTTCACAGCTGGGCCTGGCCGGTGCATGGTAGGGCTGCCTGTGCGTGCTGCTTGGAGGAATCGTGGCTCCTGAGAGGCAGGACCCTCTGCGGTCCTCACCATCATCTGCTGGGGATGGGGGAGGCACTTCAGAGGCTCAGGGGAGTTAAGGAAGCTGTCCAAGGAGCTGGGAAGGGAGAAGCCTGGCCTACACTCAGCCTAGCTTCTCTGATGGCCTTGAGCTCGGGACAGGGTCCCAGCTCCAGCAGCTTGGCTCTGGGACTCTCTCTGGAGTCTCAAGAGGGAACTTGACAGCAGGGGTGGAGCAGGGGGCTCCTGACCTGCCTCTCTGCGTCACCCAGTTACGCCCCTCTGATCCAGGAGCTCTCCAAAGATCCCTGGGGGCCTTACAGTGGCCACCCCATGCATCAAGCTAGTCCTTCTGTTTTGGCCTTTCACACTCCGGGAAAGAGGGAAGTGTTCAAAATAGCAGCGAGGACGAGAGAAAAGCTGCGAGTGTCGCAAGCTGTGGGTTGGGGGCCCCTCACACACCCCAAAAGAGAGAGCAGGGCCCCAGGCCCCGGCCAACACCCTCCACCGAGGCCTGTAGGCCCTTTGCCCCGGGAGCCTTTGCAGAGGGCCTAGGAAAGAGCGGGAGCCAGAGGGGGTGAGAGAGAAGGGACCGTGGGGAGGGCGAGAGGGCCCGGAGCAGCCAGACAGGGCTTGGAAGAGAAGACGAGGCACAGGGAACAGGGTGGGTTTGTCCGAAGAAGCCGAAGCCAGGGGCCAGGCTCTCCCTCCCTCACATTCCGAGGGTCCTGATTGCTCCAGCTCTATCCGTCATCACCTGCCCCACCCCCCAAGCTGGGAACAGAAAGGAGGGTCTTTCAGGGGCTGCTCGAACCTTCTATCCCACCCACGGCTCTAGAATCCAGGGAAGTTATCTTAGTGGCCTGGGAGGTGAGGGGCTCCCCCTGCCTGGTGCCCAGGGGCAGAGGGAGATAGCTCGGGCTGGGTGTGGTCCCCCCTGGGGTACTAGATGGGTTTTGTGGGGCAGGGGGTGCTCCTCGGGGATGGTGTCAGAAGGATGAAAGGTTCCCGAGCAAACCTCCAAGGCCCTCTCTCCCAACAACCCTGCTCACCAGCAAGGCTAGCAGGCGGTTGGAGCGGGCTGCCCACACCCCAGCCGTGCTGGAGCCCGGTACACCTGCCCCCGCAGCTCCGGACACTGCACTCAGCACAGATCCAAACGTTCAAGTTATGACTTCTTAGGAAATTTAGAGGAGATGCCTTGTGGGTGGTATTACCCCAAATAACACTCTTCTTAAATAAAACTTGCTGAGAGCTACAGCGCCAAAAGTTTTGGTTTCGTATGAAAGACCCTGGCCCAAAGAGTTCTACCCACCAATGCCTCCTGTAGAAATGTATAGGATGATTACAGATGCCTCTCTGGTATTATCCCGGCAATGCTTAACCCTCCAGAGAAGAAAAAGATGGAGCTCAGTAAGGCCTGCCCTCAGGGAGCTCACAGTCAGATGGGAGCGAGGCAGGGGGCAGAGGCCACAAACCCATTCATACTGCGGGAGGCTGAGGATACAGGGTCTGGAGGTCCGGGGTCTGAGGGAGCACAACAGAGGGGCATTGGTTTAGACAGGAGAGTGGAGAGGGCCAGGAAGACTTCCTGGAGGAGGAGGCAAATAAGCAGGGGTTTCAGGACATCAGGAATTGACTAGATTCAAAGGGGGAGTTGGCTGTCCCAGGTGAGGAGGCTGCTCCCGCAGAGAAGCTCTGAAGGGAGAGAGGGCTCTGTGAGCTCTGGAAACTGCCAGTGAGTGGGCAAAGCAGGCTGGAGGGTTCAGGAGGCAGGGGAGTCTGGTCGGTGGAGGCAGCTCGTGGGCAGTGACCGATATGAATGCCAGAATAAGAGTGCATCCTGGGATTCATCCTGACAGTGACCGGGAGTGCTGAAGTGGGGTGCAGAATGGACAGGCATGTATTTCGGTAGAAACACTCTGCTGTACCAGGACGGAGAGAAGCCGGAGAGGAGGCAGGGAGACTCTTGGGAGGCCAAAGCCGAAGGCCTGCCTCGGGTGGAGGGCGGCCGAGGCTCGGGAAGGGCTGGTCTCTGCAGAGGTGGGCCAGCCACGGGGTTCAGAGCCCCGCAAGTGTGGGATGGGGCCGGGTCCTGGCGCTGCCGCCCGCAGCTGTGTGACACGGACAATCTCCCCGCACCCACCCGACAGTGCCCTTGCCCCGGGTGTGAAAAGAAGAGGCAGGCACTGTCCTCAGAAGGCCACATGACGAGAGAGGACTTCCGTCCAGACAAGGGGCCAGTCTTGTTGTCACTGGAATGTCTCCTCCTGTCCCCGCAAAGGGCTCTTTGCTGGGGGTGGGGGAGGCGTTCACGGCTCACTTTAAAGTTGGCAGCCCCCCAGGCAGTGGGGAGCCCCTCTCCCCGACCCTCACCCGCCAACACAACTTCACAAGCGCCTGCAATGGCCCTGTGGGGGCCGGATCACTACTACACCCATTTTACAGAAAGTTAAACTGGGCTGCCAAGATGGAACAGGCTTTAAGTCTCTCACGAAAAGTTGTTCCTACTTACGAGGGTGGGCAGGGGAACCCACCCCCTCTTCACCAGGCCTTCCTGCCCCAGGGGGTCTGGGTCTCACTCCTCCTGCTCCCTCAGTTCTGAGCACACAGGGACCCCCCCCCAACCAGCAGACTCACCGATCCTGTTGTTGGTATGCTCCGAGGTCACCCGGGGGGGCTCGGGGAGGTCCCTGGGGGACGAGGGGCTCCCGGCGGGAGGGCTGGCTTCCAGCAGCCGCATGCTCTCTCGGCAGACTGCCCCGCCGGGGGAGGCCTCCGCAACCGGGGGGCTCAGCAAGCCCAGCTCTTCCGTGCCCGGCTCCACCACTGACACACTCTTCAGCTGCTGTGGGCACAGAGGTGGTGGAGTTGACAAAGGGTGCCCCCAACCACCCTGGGAAGCCCCCGTTTCTTCACCTCCAGACTCCAGTGAGTCTCCCTCTCTGCCTAAAGGTTGCCACACACCACCCACGGCTTCTCGGCGTGGAGAGCCTGGTGCCCTGTGCTGAGTTTCAGAAGTCCTGTTGCTTTTTACACCTACTAAATAACCAGAGCAGCCAGCATCCCCTACAGCGCTCACCGCGTGTGTGGCCTCAACACGTGTGAATCCTCACGACCGCCCTGTAAAGTGGCTAATACCAGCACCCTCCCACTTCACAGACCAGGAAACTGAGACCCAGAGGAGTCAGGGAATTCGCTCAAGGAAGTGTGCGGGCCAGCCCTCGAACCCCGGCACCTCGCTCTGGAATCCATGCTTATCAGCCTGTGTGGGTTAAGTGTGCACTCCAGGCCCACCGCAACTGCCCAGCCCTGACCTCCTGGGACGGCGACTGGTTACGATTACACTAACGTGTTCTAAAACCAGCTATGTCTTCAGTTAAACGGTGGTTTCGTTTTTGACTTTCATAGTTAAGTATAAAGGAAGAGTGGTCTCATGGAATGTTCTAACGCCTAATATGTACCTTCAGCCTTCAAAATGGAATGGGCTCGAGTGGTTCACAAAATAGAGCCACACAGCCATGACTGTCCTTTCACAATCATCTGAAGTCCGAGAGATGGCATTTTAAACAAGTTTCTATGAAACCATGGACTCTTGTGGCCAAACAATGTTTGATTATCTCACAATCATTAAATGCCTTTTTCATCAAATTTCCTGGTATTGTAATAGTCACTTATCTGACCCAAGCATATTTGTGAATGTGACCTCCCATAATTTGAAACTGAACTCACATTGTGGTTCTGGCTGTTGCATTAAGAAATTAAAGGACGGAAACCTCTCTCCATGTATGAATGTCTGAGTTGAAAGAAAGTCACGGAAAGATTGATAAATGGAAAAAACAATGGGTGAACCGTACACAGCTGAGATGTAGCCGCATGGAGTGTTTTGTCTTACCCCATCCCTCAGCCCCGGAGGGCAATACCCCTTGTCTTACCAAACCCCTCCCCACCCAGAGCGCTCCTGGAGGCTGGGCCCAGAGCAGGGCACCCAGTCCAGCCCGCTGAGGGCCAGGTGTCTGGGCCCCTCCCTGGTCACTGTCAGTCACCAGCAAAGCCCCTGGCCCAGCACCTGCCCACAGCAGGAAGCTCTTTGTCAAAGGCAGGTGAAGAAGTCCTTCCAGCTCAGGGCAACAGTGCAGGGTACCAGCTTTGAAGCCCCACAAACCAGGGTTCAAGTCATACCAGGGCTTGCGGATCTATTTTCCAATCGCGAACCCAGCTCTCCTGTCCGTGCCTAGGTTCCTTCTTTTGTAAAATGAACGACAGTACCAACCTTCGAGTGCCGTCAGGACCACCCGCGATAACTGAGGAGCATAGAGCGAGGAGCCTGCCTCATGGCAAGTGGTCCACACAGGATGGCTATGTGTTCACACTTTTTTTTTTTTTTTTTTGAGAAAGTGAGAAAGAGAGCATGTGCAGGAGAGGAGGGGCAGAGGAAAAGACGGAGAGAGAATCGAGAAGGCTCTATGCTCGGCACAGAGCTCGAGGTGGGGTTCGATCTCACAACCTGAAATCCCTCACAACCCTGAAAACCCTGACCTGACCTGAAACCAAGAGTTGGACGCTTCACCGACTGAGCCACCCAGACACCGCTGTGATGGCTGAGTTTTCAAAGAATCACGTTATGGATTTGTTTTCCCAGTGGAGTGAAGGAGAAAAGGGAAATGAGCCCATCTGGCACCCAGAGTAGCCCAAACCAAGTCCATGGTCTGCCAGACCCTTCTGGAAGTCCCCGGCAGGATGAGCCAGGAGCCAGAGACTACTGAGGGGGTGGGGCTCCCCGTCTGTGCTCAGGACACCCCCCCGTGGAGCAGACCCAGCTTGAACTTGCAGGGGGAGCTCACACCCCCATCACCGTGGGAGGGGAGGGACCCACCAGCAGCTCTCAGAACCAGGGGAACAGTCCGATTTAGGGGCACAGAAGTGAGGGAGGCAGGACGACAAACGGCTACTTACTGTCGGGTTCCTCCCAGGCCTGGAATCTGCAAAAAGAAAAAGAGTAGTGACTTCACCAAGGAGAGTCTGGCAGCTGCCTGGTCTGCCCAGCCCACGTATGGGAGGCAGTGACATCTGTTCGACACTCAGGCTGGACGGCAGGGGACAGTTACAGAACCCTCGCCCATGCCTGGACACGGAGGCTCACTTCCCAGCGCTCGCCTCAGCAGTAGCTGTGGGAGGACTGGGAACCACCTCTCCCCCAGTCAGGAAGCCAACCAGGGCACCAGACTCCTTCTCCAGTCTCCCACCCCACTCAGGCACAGGAGAGGTTCGGGAGCGGCACGCACCGCAGCTGGAGCCGAGGAGACGGCCTATGCTGTCTCAGGACTTGGTTTGGGGCTGCCCCCACTCCCTTGCAGCCCCCAGGGTCTAGAGAACTCAGAACTCCCTGGAGCGCCATGCAAAACTCCCACAGAGGACCTCAAACCTGGGTGGGGGCAGATGACTCATCCTGAGGACCTTTGCTAAAACCCACACTGGACACACCCAGCGTCAATCGACCCTGAAGGCCTTTGGTGGGAGATGGGGTTTTTTATTACGCGTGCGGAAAGATCCCATGTGACCACCTTTGAGGAGGACAGCGGCTCGTCACCATCAACGCTTACCATCCCTCCGCGGGGCTCAGGAGGGGCTGATTCACTGATTCTTAGGCTGCAACTTTACCTTCTCATCCCAAACCCCCACCATCCACACCAGCACTTCTCTCATATCAAATATGGGGCCAGGACACGGCTAAGCATAGGTTGACATTTACCCATGGCCCATTGGCCACCTGACAAGGCAGGAGATTCGGCGCCCAGGAATCTGGTCTACACTGGGCAAATCAACTCCCAGCGTAGACCGTCATCGGGACACACAGCCCTTGAGGAGTCCTGAGGAGGCCCTCTTGGAGACTTGGAAGTGTTGTTCCAAGCTGCCGTTAGGCATGCATACCTGACCAGAGAAATCTGCTCTGGAAATGCCAGTGAGCTGCATCATCTCCAGAACATTCTGACCTCAGCAACTCTGGGAACCATCAGCCCTGATCCTAGCTGAAACACCCACTGGAGGCCAACCAACTAGGATACTACTAGTAAGACAAGAGGTTTGAACATGCTGTGTAGATATTAGGTCAGTTGGGGGGACACACTTTCATGTGCTTGTAAGTGATTATCAGCATGTAAAATGTGTCTAAGGTCTAAAGAGGAAATGAATGATGGTCAAAAAAAGAACATGTATAAAATGACACAATTTTGGATTCTTTCCTCTTCTTCTTCTTCTTTTTTTTTTTTTTTTAAGAGAGAGACAGTGAGAGTGTGGGGGTTGGGAGAGAGGGAGAGAGAAAATCTCTCTTAAGCAGGCTCCATGCCCAGCATAGGGCCCGACACAGGGCTGGATCTCAGCCTTGAGATCATGACCTGAGCTGAAATCAGGAGTTGGATGCTTGACCATCAGAGCCACCCAGGTACCCCACCTGGAGTCTTGATTTAACAAATGTTAAAGTTTCCTTCGTCTGGTAACTGATGCTCCCAGCAGAGTGGTCACCTTGGGAGAATATGGTTCATTCCCGCTGGGAGGCCCCTGTTACCCAAGCGATCCCTTCGAGAAATGCTCTCTGGCCTGAGGCACATTCTTTTAAATGATGTCAGTGAAGACTAATTTTTCCCTTTTGAGAGTAATGTTGACTTTTGCAAATAGCCAGCTGTGGTTTAGGTGGCCAGGGGGAAAGAGTGTGACAAAGTAACAAGATAAAATAAAATAAATAAAAGTGATAAAACTCAGTCTTGGAAAGGATGTGAGTAAAAAGGAACACCATGGCTCATGCCCTGTGAACGGGTTCCATGTTTCTCAAGAGCCATCTGGCAGTGAAAACCTCACACTCTTTGACCTAGTAAATCCCACTTCAGGGACACACCCTCAGGAAATAACCCAAGAGAACACAACAAGGCTGTCCGCAGAGGTGGTAGTTATAATCAAAAAACTGAAAGCAAACCAGATGACAAACAATGAGGCAGCTTGGCAGTCTTGAAGCAGAGCCCTTCCGAGCAAGGAAGCCCCAACACAACATCTCTCCACCTTCCCAGCTTTAGTTCTCGTGTCTGGAAAGTGGGACACAGCATGCCAACTCTGGAGGGTTTTTATGAAGATGAAATGAGACCCAAAACGCGAAGGTACCCAGTGATCAGTCCCACTGAGAGCACGCGCCTTGACATGATGTGGTAAGAACGATCCTGTGCCCATGTGGTCTTCCTCCCCCAAACCTGCCACCCCACTGTCACCAGGAAGAAAATATTATACAAATTCCCATCAAGGGGCATCCTGTACCTAACGGGCCAGCAGGCCTCAAAACTGCCAAGGCTGGGCACCTGGGTGGCTCAGTGGTTAAACATCTGCCTTCGGCTCAGGTCATGATCTCAGGGTCCTGGGATCGAGCCCCGCATCGGGCTCTCTGCTCAGCACAGAGCCTGCTTCTCTCTCTCTCTCTGCCTTGTCCCCTCCCCCAGCTCATGCATGCACGTGCACTCTCTCTCTCAAATAAATAAACAAAATCTTAAAAAAAAAAAAGGGTCTCTTACACACACATACAGAACACCTAAGTAACCCTAGAGTGTGGGCTGCAGTTGAAGGGAATGTATCAGTACGACCTCAGCTACCGGACAGATACACTGAGGCAAGCTGCGCGCAGTGGAGGCAGGAAGGACACCGGGTGTGCACAGAACTCTCTGAACTATCTTTTCAGATACTCTACGCATCTAAAATGGTTCTAAAATGTTAAGTCTGTTGAAAATTTTTAGAAATTTAAATGTGAGAAAGGGACCATTCCCAGGAGGCTGCGGGCCACGCGGCGGGCCCCGGGACACTAACGCAGCGGGCCCCGGGACACTAACGCAGCGGGCCCCGGGACACTAACGCAGCGGGCCCCAGGACACTAATGCGGCGCTCATCACGCCAAAGAGAAAACCAGCACGTGACACTGACTCTTGGGAACAAGCATAAAACAATAGAAAGGTGAAAAGACCGAATCCAGAGGTACCAATGTCTATCTACAGGTGCCTGACAACCCACGTGTGTACTTTGATAAAAACCCAGGACAAACTGTGCTGAGAACAGAGGTCAGATTTCCTAAGTGTGCATCCTGGAAAAATGTGGCTTTAGTCCACGGTCTTCATTATCGGTTTCCTCGCTTGGGGGAGTAACTACGATCTTTTCGTAAACGCGTCTGGCACCCGAGGACACGAGTCCAGGGACACACGAGACGTTGGTGGCCCCCCCGGGGACAACTGCATGGTTTCCCCAGGGCTGCCGTGAAGGCCACTCCAGCCGACCCTGTGAGTTCCCACACCGATGCCAGCACTCCCGTCCGCCCCAGCCCCTGCCCCCTCTCAGTGCCAGCTCCCATCCGGCCTGGGGGCCCCGCTGCCGTGGGAAGCGGAACAGACCCGAGGAAGGAGGCTCAGCCAGGCTTTGGCAACGGCACCCCAAGGTTCAGATCTGGCTCATGGGAGACACAGCTGATTCCAGGGTGAAGGCAGAGAAGGACCAGGTAAGTTAGGATCGTCTTAAAGAAGTGCTCAGAACACAGGAGGACGCCAGCGCCAACTTCAAGGGCCGAATCTGAACATTAACTCAATAATGATGGCAAGAGAATAAGACAGAAAGCCACGAGTGCATGCAGATATAAATAGAGACGACGAAGAAGAAAGTGTGATGAGGAACCGGTTATTCAGAGAGCCTCGCAATTGCTCCCCCGAAAGCACTTACTCCTTGCCAAGGAGAAAAGAACAGCCTCGTGCCAGAGCGGCCTGGGAGGCAGTGCTGGCATCAAGTGCTCCCAGCCAGCCACGCCGGGAAAGGGACCAACCGGCTGGAAACTGGCAGGACGGCCGCCACCTGGGGAGCTCAGCAGCCCTGCTGGGATCTTCCCGCCACCAGAGACACACAACCTGACTCCACTCTCCCATCACAAGGACTGCACCGGGCAAACCCAAGGGGAGGGACGGCCAAGTCAGTGGGGAGATGCTCAAAGGTAGCCAGGTCACAAACGTGACGGAAAAAACAGGAATGGACCCAGACTGAAGGAAACTCAAGAGATGTGACAACCAGAAGCAACATGGAGTCCTGAACTGGATTCTGCTGCTGTGGAGGACATGGCTGGGACAAAGGAAGGATCTTGAGTGGGGTCTGAGAATTCGTCGGTGGTAACGCACCAGTGTGAATTCTCTGATTTTGGTGGCGTCCCTGTGTTGTATAAAAATACACCTTGTTTGCATGAACACACACTATAAAGTATGATAAGGCATCAAGATACTCACTCGCCACAAAAAGTTTAGAAAAATTAGTTCTTTGCATTTCCTTGTGACTCTATCCTAAGCTTGAAATTATTTCAAAACAACAACAATGAACATTTAACAGATAAGGACTTTGGTGTTCATTAAAATGAAGAAGTTTAGTCTGAGTTTCTCAACCAGGCACAATTCCGACCTCAGACTGTTCTTAACCAACTGAGCCACCCAGGCGTCCCAAAGATTTGCTGATGGTTACAGAACAATTGTCAGAACTGGGATTCGAACCCAGGCAGGCAGCCTTCAGAGACTTTGGACTTAACCGTTTTGCTATAGGGAAGGCAGAGCAGACTGTTCTTAACCGACTAGTCTTAAACAAGCTCCTCGACCTTCCTGTGGACCTGGTTTCTCATCTGGGAAATGGGGACAAAAGCTGCAAGTGCCTCCCAGGTCCACTGTGCACCTGGGCTCTGCTGCCGAGGACACGGGCCACAACGTGGAACGGACTCGAGAGACAGCTGGCAGGCGCCGGAGCTCCAGGGCAGGGAGGGCTGGGGCGCGCATCCCCACCTGGCCAGCCGTCGGTCCCGTGACGCACCTGACGCTCATCTAAACGCCAGAGGGAGTGAGGACCCGTTTCTGGACCCAGCACTTGGACCACGATTTGAACACGCGAATGAGCCAGCAAGTGAACGGACGCTCCCTCGCCCCTTCGGGCCCCACTGCTCTGGGGGGGATCGGGGCATCGACACCCTCTGTCCATTCTCATCCTGAGTCCTGGGCGCTTATCCTGGCTTCGCCTTCCATCCAGCTCAGGCCGGGAACCCAGACCCCGCCAGGGACCCACCGGAAGCCAGAGGGCCAGAAATAGCCCCAAACAGGATGGCTGCCACTGAGTCTCAGGGCTTGGTTTCTTGTAGGTCTAACTTCTTCAGGGAAGGTGCTTTTCTGTCTCTCTCTATTTTTCTCTGTGGCAAAACTGCCATCACGAAGGTTTGAAGAAAAAAATAAACTGACAGCAATGGAAATTCTAATACTAGAAAAATGTCAAGAAAGCAAACATGGGTTTCAATGAGACATTAAGGCTGACAGCTCATGGAAAAAGGCTTGAAACTATCAAAACACAAAAACCCCCCTTGCTAAGATCACAGCAGGTGCTTGTGAAACTCATCAAGTTTGAAACAGGTCTCGGTGGACGGGTTTTGTGCCCAAGTCCAAAAGCTGGCGGCAGTGAGGGTCTCCAAGGGTCCTGGGGAGATGGGGGGCAAGAGGGCCATGACCTGGCCACTGGGCTCCTGTGTGGACACTGGAGAAAGCACGAAGCTTGAGGGGAGGGCGGCAGAGGGGACAGGTCCGAGCCCTCCACAAACAAAGCCCACGATCTCGAGGACCAGTGCCTGAGTCTTGAGTCTCACCAGCTGTGTGGCCCCCGCCAGCTACCCACTTTTGGGACTTGACCCCTCCTTATGGAATGGAGATCATCACCCATCTCCCTTGGGGTTCATGGTGGGACCCTCTATGGGAGCCTGCCTTGAAACCAGAAAGGGAAGTTCACTCCTTCCCCCCTTGGGTCGGGGCCCAGCACACAGTAGGTGCTCAATCAGTGCTTGTGGAGTGCTGGCGAGACCTTGTCCTGCCTGAAAGGGCTGCACAGGGGAGAAGAGGCACGTGGCAAGGATGGCTGGGACCCACCCCCCATCCCCCCACCCGCCAACACACACACACACACACACACACACACACACACACACACGCACTCACACCCAGGTGAGGGCTGGAAATAGGTCAGGGGCTCTGGCAGGCGGTCTGCAAAAGTTGGCCTGGAAGCAGGGCCAGAGAAGGCTTTCGAACAGCCTAGAAATCAGAAGGCCCTGAGATGCCTGGTGAGGAAAGCAGCCTCCAACACGGGCTGGCCTGTTGGCCAACATCGACCCTCAGCTGCACACAGTCCCCGCCTCAACTGAGCCGCACGGCCGCCATCTGAGGCAGACCTTGCCACCCCCCTTCACAGTGAGGACACTGAGGCAGAGGAATGATGAAACTCACCAGAGCCATGCAGCTCAGAAGTGGTAGAACAGGATTCCAGCCCTATCAGCCTGCCCTACAGACCCCACAGCCCTGGCTGCCAGCAGGAGAGGGGCACAGAGTGGCGGGGAGCAGGGGGAAGGGGCAGAGAGGCCAGAAAGGAAGGGAGGGCATCCAGAAATGCCTCTCCAGGGGGTGGGCACTGTGGAGGGAAGAACGAAAGATGAGATGGATCTTAGACCTTCCTGCTAACCCGCCCTCCGAATGCCACGGAGGACTGTGGAGGACGGTTCCCGACCGCACTGCATTCCCCTTACCAATAAGCCTGTTGCAGAAAGGGAGCCCCAGACCCAGGGCCCAGAGCTGCTGTGTCCCTGTGGCCCGAGGAGCCCCCTCTGGACATCTGGACACTTACCTGCAGGCTCCAGCTTGGGCCGGAAGGTCTGGACAGGGTAGCACGGGTAGAGCTCTGAAAAGACAGCGGAGTTGGCTGGAGAGCCTCGGCAGCGCCCCCCCGGGGCAGCACAGAGCCCGGGCTGGCCTAGCACAGAGCCCCTGCCCTCCCCCAGGCCCCAAGACCCATGTACTCACTCTGCTGAATCCACTTCCGGCAGGCCCTCCGGTGGCACAGGAGGAAGGACACGGAGCCCAAGACCACCACCAGTAGCACGACCATCCAGAAGAGCACGGGCCCTAGAACACAGAGGCAGCCCTGCTCCCTCTACCCTGATGCTGGGGGGCCTAGGAGCCTCCACTGCAAGCACCCCGGACGGTCCTCACCCTGGACTATGTTCTCCTCCTGGGGCACAGAAGCCATCGGGGCTGGCAGGACGTGGTCCTCCCCCAAGAGGGAACTGAGACCCAGACCCTCTGCCTCCCTGGTGCAGCCTTATCCACCTGCCCTCCCTCCCCTGGCTCGACGGATCCCGTCAGGACAGGTAAATGGTTGACAGAAGAACAAGCCATTCCTGGACAGTGAGAAATTGAGGAGTCGAGGAGCCGGAAGGAAGGCGCCAAGGTCCAGAAGAATACAGTCTGCGGAGGAGGGCCCCTGCCAGGCACGGCCCAGAGGCGGGGGGTGGGGGGGTTGGGGTGGGGGGGGCTGGGGTGGGGGCAGGCGAAGCAGCAAGGAGGGTGACGCGGGGCGTCTGGGAGGGCTCCAGCCCCCCTCCAGACGGGAAGATCCCCAAGGCAGGCAGGGGATCTTCTCTGCACACGCACCCACTCAGCACCTCTTTCCTGAATACCACGCAGGCACCATTACCATCTCCTTTTACAAACGAGGGAAACTGAGGCTTGTGAAGTAACTCACTAAAATGGCAAAGGGCAAACCCCAAGAATCACGGCTTGGGCCAGGCCGGGCCAGGCCAGGCCAGGCAGCTCCAGAACCCACACGCGTCACCGCTGTGTGGGTGTGTGTTTCTACAACTTCACTCAGTACTTGTTCCTTTTTATCTTTGGTTGCTTATGAAGATAGTTACTGTTACGTCCACGTTCAGATGTTAAAACGTAGTAGGTGCCATCTATGTGCTTCTCCAGCTTTAACGTGCATGCCGATCTCCTGGGACCATGTTGCAATACAGATTGTGGTTCCTGCGGCGGGGGTGGAGCCCAGAATTTTGCTCCTCTGACAAGTTGCTGATGCGACAAGTCCCAGACCACGCTTGAGCATGGCCAGCTGGAGGGCTGCCGCCACCTAGTGTTTGACACTAGAACTGCAAGCCCTACACCAAAGCCCCTTAGAATGTCCCCAAGGAGCCCCAAAAGGTGATAGCTACACGTACCCCACTGCTTACTGCCATGCGTGGTATGTGCGACAAAACTGAGGCTCAGAGGAATTAAGCAACTAGTCAAGGTCATGTCTTCATTGTCCAAGTGTTTTGTGAGTAGCAATTATGGGGCCACGGGGACAAAGCTCTGAGTACAAGCCCTGCCTGGAAGCGAGGAACAATCAAGAGCAAGTGACAGAGCCACAGCCCCAGCTCAAGAAGCCAGAAAGCTGGGGTCAGCCTTGGTCTCCCCCACCCAGTGGATGCTGCCACCCAGGGACAAGCCTCCCTCCTCCCGGCCCCCTGGGAGGCAGACCCGTCCTTTCTGGGAGGTAATGGTTACCTGAAACCAGAATGGGCCTTCCCGTGGAGGAGAAAGAGATGGGAGTGCTCGTTGATATGGGGGTGTCTCCCCAAGCGTGGGTGATGCCCCTTCCATGCTCCTTACTGATCTGGGGGTCTCCCGAGGAGACCAGAGGGGCAGAGGCACTGCCAGGAGAGAAGACAGAAGTAAGACTGATGGTGGAGATGGAGACAGGGAAGCACGTGTTCAGGGCTCAGGAATCGTTCCCAGTGATGCCAGCCCAGAGTGGTGCACACATCCTCCAGAATGACTTGTGACCTTGTCACAGAGATCCAGCCCAGGCCCCACCCCTACCTCCAGCCCAGATGCCCCCAGATAAGGCCAGGGAGTCACCTGGTGGACGTCTTGCTGTCCTCTGGGTTGGTGCTGCAATCAGGGTGGGCCTCAGGGGGAGGTGGCTCATGGGTGGCACCCCTTTCAGCTGTACCTGCAGGGAGAGGTCTTAGAATTGGTATCAAGGAGCCTTACCCAGCAGGACTGGAAACTTCTAGGGAGGGGGCCTGGTGAGGCCGTAAGGACACTGCAGCCAGGTAGACTCGGGCTGATGTCCTGACCCTCGTTCCTTCACCCCTTCCTTCCTTCCCTCCGTGCAACAACTCTTTGCTGAGCACCTGCTATGTGTCAGGGACTGTGCTGACAGCTGGGATGGAGCAGTGAGCAAAAGAGACCAGATCCCTACTGTCAGGGGCTCATGGGCATGGTGGAGGGCTCACAGAGGTGACACGGGTGTCACACAAAGGTACACGGGCTCCCCGTAACACGGCACTTGAACGTGTCTGTCCAGGGAGGCTTCCCTCAAGGGAAGTGTGGGTGGGGCTATCTAAGCAGAGGAAATCAAAGACGGGGTGGCCCCAGGCCCCCTCGGTGGGGAAAGGAGGAGAGCAGGCGCATGGGAGAGGCCGGCGAGCCACACACTTGTGCATACGGCATTCTTCAAAGTAGCCAAAGGGTAGAAACAACCCCAATGTCCATCAACTGGACAAATAAGTAAGATGTAGTGCATCTGCACCCCAATACTGTGTGGCAATAAAAGGAACCATGCACTAAGACAAGCCGCAGAGCACAGAAGCCTCAAAAGGATCGTGTGCCGTGAGAGAAACCTGACACAGAGCACGGATTCAGGAAATGTCTGGAAAAGGTCCATCTAGAGGGACAGAGAGTAGGATGGGTCCTTGCCCAAGCTGGGGACGGATACGGGGATTGACTACCAAAGCCACAAGGTTTCGTAGATTGTAGTGATGGTTTTATAACTCTGTAAATGTCTTTACAGTCATTGAATTGCACACTTAAATCTACAGATCCTGGGGTATGTCAAGTGTACTGCAACAAAGCTGCTCTTAAAAACTGCTCCCCAAAGTGAGGATTTGGGATCAGTGCAGTAGATTACATCCTGGGACCGCCTCCTCAGATGGGGGAGGTCTGTGTCCCCACATCCCCAATGCCATGGAGCAGGATGGAAGGAACAGAGTGACTGTCCCCAGCCTGGGCCATTCTGCACTCCTGCACGGGCTGTAAGGAGAGGATGCTCTGGGCAGGTAGTGGCCGCCACTCGTTCCAGGAGTAAGAGAAACACCTGAAGCCAATGCAAACCAAACCTACGCGCCCAGGCAAGACGGCAAAGCCTCCAGCTGACCCAGGCAGGACAGCTGAACCCTGAAATGTCAACGTTGTTTGCTGTTTGCCGTCCGCTATGCCTGCAGGCCCGTGTCTCAAAGGATCAAAGTGGAAAAGCCGCCCCTCACCTCCAGCCAACTGTGATCACACAGGAAGGTGACTTGGTGCTCTACACCTCCTGATTTTATGCAAAAGAGAAACCTGATAAATACATATAAATAAACATATGAAATTACTATCTCCTGTTATTTAAAGTAGCTGCAGTTTTTTGAAAGTTCCTTTCTTTTGAGATCAACTATATTAAGGCATAATTGATATAGGAGAAAATGTCCCTTCCGTTGTACTATTCGATGGGTTTTGAAGACTGAGTCCTTCCAATGTACCTATACCTCCATTCAAGATCTAGAACATTCCCACCATCCCAGTAAGTTCTCTGGTGCCCTTCTGCCATAAACCCTCCTCCTGCATTCAGGCAACCACTGGTCTGTTTTATGTCTATATAGATTAGTGTGCCTGTTCCAGAATCTCGTTAGACCGGCTCGGGCAGGAAGTACTCTCTGGGTCTGGCTTCCTTCTCTCAGCGTGTTTCTGCGATTCACTTATAATGCCCAGCACACTCGTCACTGTGGAGATGTGCCACATTTTCCCGGTCACCCGCAGATGGACAGCTGGGTTGTTTCCAGATTGGAGCTTTTTAAAATAAATTATAAATTATAAATAAGGCAACTCTGAATGTTCTTGTACAAGTCTCCATGAGGACATACAATTTCCTTCCTCCTGATACTTCGGAGCAGAGGGGACGGCTGTATGTCACTGTGCCAACCACACAGAATGCCTTCGAGGACCCCCAGGCAGCACCATGAGGAGAGAGCCTCCCACCTCTCTCTAAGGCACCTGAGTCTGAGCTCCCACTGGACACCTGCCGGAATGCAGCAAAAGAACCACTGTCCTGGGGTGCCTGGGTGGCTCAGTGGGTTAGGCATCTGCCTTGGGCTCAGGTCATGGTCCCAGCGTTCTGGGATCGAGCCCTATGTTGGGCCCCCTGCTTAGTGGGGAGCCTGCTTCTCCCTCTATCTCTGCCCCTCCCCCAACACCCACTCATGCTTTTCTTTCACAATCTTTCTCAAATAAGTAAAACCTTCAAAAAAAAAAAAAAAAAAGGAAGTACCGCTGTCCTTCTCTAAGTGGAGAAGGGGGACCTAGTGCTCCTTGGGTGCCTCTCAACCTCACCTGTAGCCGCCTCCCTTCTCCCGGGGGTAGTGGCCCTCCCCCTTTCCTCTTTCTTTAAATCTGGAGGTGAGGAGAAGGTATTGTTTAGCCCCTACTTAGGCTGCTGCGTTGTCTGGTAAGAGCCAACTGAAAGACAGGGAAAAAAGAAAAAAGAAACTCCCACTCTTATTCCCAATTTAGAACTAAAAAATATAGTATTTGCCAGACTGAAATATTTCTCTTTAAATCCAAACACCTGATCCTTGGGCCATCTGAAGGAGAATGGTCTTAGCATCAAGGTCGAGCGGGTTCTCTTTTTGTGCATCCAACAAGTGCTTAAAATCAGATAAAATTTTCATCTTCATATTTGGAGTGTAGGTTAGTCGGCTTTTTATTTTCCCTAGAGTTCTTAACTGCCTTTTGGTTTTCGTGTTGAGAAGAGAATAATGTGCCTTCACCGTATCATCAAGTTTTTCAAACCTACTACTCAGGAAGTTTACTGTGATTCCTTCTTTCATTCCTGCAGACAAGACAACTCACTGGAGCCCTCCTCCATTTTTCTGTTCTCATCTGGCTCAATTGGTCTGCAGTACAGCTGTCATACTGGGACTTCCCTGCTCTCCTAGGATAGAGTCACTGTTTTCTAGATTCATGGCTTTTTTTGTTTGTTTGTTTTAGCCCCTCATTTAGCCAGATAACATCTTCAAGTAACTTTCTAAGAGAGGACACATGAGAGAAAATCTTCCTGCCCTTTTATGTCTGAAAATGCTTTTTGATGCTTTCAACCTTAATTGTACTTAACCGAATAGAAAATTCTAGGTTCAGAACTAAGAAGAAGCTGATGTGGTCTGGTAGGGAGGACTCTGGGCTGGAACTCAGGATCCTTATGTTCTAGCTCTACCTCTAACCATATGATTCTCTCCATCCATAAAACTAGGTGGGTAAGATCAGGTCGCAGGTGGTGAAAGCCTTTGAATGGGCCCTCAGAAACATTCTGGGTGGCCAGCACAGGAATCTAGTCATCCATCTCCTGGGTATTTACTCATGAGAGATGAAGAAATATGTTTACAGAGTTGTACAAGACTTTTTGTAATTGCTTTATTCGTAATAGCTCCAAACTAGACATAACCCAAATGTCTGTCAACTAGTGAATGGATAAAGACATCTATTTTGTCTAGGTCTGAGTAATCTTCATTCGTCCTGCTTTGCTCTTGGTAGGCCCCTCTGAAGTTTCATATTTTTCAGGTCAAGTATGCAAGGAAAGTTGGGGCATCACGGTGGGTACAAGGCCCGGAGCACAGTGACCAGGCCAACATTTGTGAATGCGGAAGACCCAAGGCTTAGGGTAAGGGGTGCACAGGGGAATTATGGCACTTGGGCTGACATGAGGCCCGGAGTATACCAGTGTCCCTGTTGGGAAGGCCACACCAAGGTGGTCATCAGACCAAGGCTGGGGCTGTGAGGCTACCCAGGGACTGTCTACTCTGGGAACATGACTGGGGCGGGCACGACCAGATGTCCCCACCCATGTGCTCTGCCGACAGAGGGCGCAGCAAGAGCAAGAAAAAGCAAATGCAGCCAAGAGAAGCCTCCTTCTCCCTACAATGGCTCCCCAGTGCCCTCTACTGGCAGAGCTCAACATCGCGATCAGGAGGAGAAACGCAGAAGAGTCTGGTCCAGCAGGTGCTGAAGGTGAATGGACCACGGAGAGGCAATACCCAGGAAGAAGCACACTTTCTTAAAAACTTTCTTGGTCCTCTTCTCTCTTACTATTTCTTTTTCGCAGCATTCTGATCTCTCTCTATGGATGTAACAACTTCTTGAGTTTTTCTGTGGATGCTAATTTAACATTTTAAATATCTACTCCTATTCCTGAAGCCATTTCCATCGCTTCATCCACGGTGTCCTGTGATTTTGTTTTCCTCCATCGTGCAGCTGGTTTCCCTTATCAGTCTGAATGGCTTTACTGCCCACTCCTATTTCCTTAAAGAGGACTCCGCTGCATACTCCAGCAGCTGGTGGGGTTTCTTCTGCTGCGTTGGTAGCACGGCCTTTCCACCTGAGGCCTCTTCGGGAACAGGGGTCCGGCTGGGAACTCTGGGCGGTGGGGAGTGTGGGCTGACCGTCTTCACTTCAGGGGGACTTAGCAGGGGTAGCTTATCGCCAGGCTATACTCCCGAACACACAACCAAAGAGGGCTTTCCACAGGGCGGCAGCCCCCACCGGCAGCCCCATGTTTCTCCAGATACTCCTTCAGTGTCTTCAGCCAAAAAGTCGATGATTTTCACCAGAGGATGAAAACTCGGGCACCATCAGGGTCCGTGGTGTACCACTGTCTCAGATTTTTAACTGTTATTTCCCAGACGAATTTGCAGCCCGCTGCACTGTTCAATTCTCCGCTTCAGCCCCATTCTTCCTTCTCCAGGCCACTCTGAGCCCAGAGCCTCCGTGGGGTCTTGTGAGCAAGGGACCTCTCACTTGTCCTGCAGCACAGGTGGCGTGAATTCCGGGGCAAGGTTTCCTCCCCCTCATTTCATTTGTCACCACCCATCCATCTGTTTTCTACCTTCTAGAAATTTCCTGAAATCTCCTTTCTGCTGATTTACCAGGTTTTTTTTTTCCTCCAACGTCAAGAGTTTATATTTTTCTGTACTCAGAAAAATGTCTACCATCTTTTTTTTCCTTGTTTTCTCTTGTGTTTTTTGTTTGTTTATTTGTTTTTTTAAGTGAGCTCCACACTCAACATGGGGTTCAAACTCACAACCCTGAGATCACGAGTTGCATGCTCTGCTGACTGAGCCGGCCAGGTGCCCCCAAGGCCTACCATCTTGAGTTGGAACGGTCTTCAAAAATTTCATATTGCTCTATCTTGAGTCAATGAAACAGCCTTTCAAATGAGTGAAGATTTTACCAGCCCAACAATTTCAAAAGGAACAATTCTTTTAAAAAATCATCAGTGTCTCTTACTGAGGGGCACCTGGGTGGCTCAGTCCGTTAAGCATCTGCCTTCAGCTCAGGTCACAACCCCAGGGTCCTAGGATCGAGCCCCACTTCGGGCTCTCTGCTCAGCAGGGAGCCGGCTTCCTCCTCTCCCTACCACTCCCCCTGCTAGCGCTCTCTCTCTTCCTTACTCTCTAAGTAAATAAAATCTTAAAAAAAAAAAAAAAAAGAATCTCTTACCAAAATGCCAAATCTAGATTTAAGTTTATTTATTTATTTTTTAAGCAATCTCAATGTGGGGCTCAAACTCACAACCCCAAGATCAAGACTGACATGCTCTTCCGACGGAGCCAGCCAGGCACGCCCAGATCTAGATTTTATTCCACTCACCAGATCTAACTATGAAAACAAAACCAAAGCCCAAACCTGACCTAGTTAACAGCTGGGGTTGAAGGTCATTTGCCCAGTGCGGGGTGAAGAGATGTCCAGCTGCAGGGGCACAGACGGAAGCCCACTGGTTGGGGGTGCAGACAGCTTACCCTGGGGTTTGGTGACGGTCCCTGGTGGGCAGCTGGAGCGGGGGGTACAGCGGGCACAGGAGTTGGTGGCTGACGTGGTACAGAACATGCCAGATCGACATTCGCAGACGCGAGAGGAGTTCCATGTGCACGGCGTCTTCTCCACCAGGTCTTCAAAGGGACACAGAGAAGGGTCGTGAGGAGGGATCTGGGATGGCAAGAGCAGAGGGTCCCGAGGACCCCCAGGAGGGCAGAGAAGCATTTGCCTGGAAGCAAGCGCTCATGTGACTATCCTGTCGAGCAGATCTTTCGGCTCAAAATAGTTGGGCTGAGCGAAAGATGGCAAGGGGGAGAAAAAGAGTATGTACTATCTGATCACGTTTACAGAAAATGCTAGAATATGCAAACTCCTCCACAGTGACAGGAAGCAGGATGATTGCCTGGGAATGGAAGTGGGGTGAGCAATGGTGGGAGGGACGATAAGGAACTCGAGGAAACTTTCTGGAAACTTCTTTTCCTTGATTGTGGTGATGGCTTCACAGCTGCATACGATGTCAAAATGTATCAAATGGCACGCTTTGCCCACATGCGTGGCCCTGCGTGTCAATCCTGTCGCAATAAAGCTGATAAAAGAAAATAATCTAGAGAACAGGGTGAGCACGCATGGGTAGAGATGAACCCACAGTGGCTGTGGCTCGATCATTCGTTCAAAGTGGGTGATGTCCACAGCCATTCCTGACTTTTCTCTACTTCTGAATACGCTTGAAATCTTCAGTGCTGGGGCACCTGGGCGGCTCAGTGGGTTAAGGGTCTGGCTTTAGCTCAGGTCATGATCTTGGGGTCCCGGGCTGGAGCCCCATGTTGGGCTCCCTGCTCAGCGAGGAGTCTGCTTCTCCCTCTTTCCTCTTCTCCGCCCTCCCGCCCCCGCTCATGCTTTCTCTCTCTCTCAAATAAATGAACAAAATCTTAAAAAAAAAAAAAAAGAAAGAAATTTTCAATGATAAAAAGGGTTATTTTTTCCAAAATTAAAAAAAAAAAAGTTGGAAGTTTTATCAAAGAAAGCATGTGATAATGCATTTACATATGCTTGGGAATATTTTATGTGCTCTAAATGGGTGAAAACAGAATGACCACATTAATAGATCAGACACATGTGACTGGCTGGGGAGGACTTTCCTCAATCAGCAGGATACTTCACAGACCTCAGATGGTAACCTCATAGTCTCTTCCTGAAACCTCCAGAGAGAGTGGGAACTGGGGAGGGGTTGGGGAGTTTGTGCGGGCAGCAGGAGTGAGCTCAGCAGTGCCAGCGAGGGCTTGGGACAATGACAGCTGTTATCACAATCTCAGCTATTAACAGCACCGAGCGTGGGTGGGACGTGCCTGGGTGGCTCAGGTAAGCGTCCGACTCTTGGTTTCCGCTCAGGTCATGATCTCAGGGAAGTGAGAGCAAGCCCCACTTGACAGGGCTCTGTCCTCAGCGGGGAGTCTGCTTGAGGTTCTCTCCCTCTCCTTCTCCCCCCTTCCCACATGCACACACTCTCTCGCAAAATAAATAAATAAAATCTTTTTTTTTTTTAATATTATTGAGTACAAACAAGGCAGCCATAATACCATCGGGTGCATGGGGGGTCTTACTCTTAGCATCCTGCCCTGATTAACTTAGTCTGACCTACTTAATTCCTGCATCAGGTCTTCAAGAGAGTACTATTATCATGGCCACTGCAGATGAGGGAACTGAGGCACGGAGATGTTAAGAAACTTGCTTGTGTTTATAAGCTGCAAACTGGTAGGGCCAAGATTTGAACCCAGGCTCTTGGGCTCCAGAGTCCGTGCTCCTGGCCCCTGTTCTCTACCCAACGGCTTCACAGAGTTTTCATCCTAGAGCTGAAGGAATTCTCTTGTTTCTCTATCTGACATGGTAGCTTCAGCAGATGATATTTTTTCCAAAAATGGCCAGAGCAGCATTTCTGGCCCCATCTGTTCTTCCAGACCTCTGCCTCACTGTTGAGAAGCTTGATTTCTTCTCCTTCCGCTGACTCTAGTGGGATGTGTGACTGCCTCAAGAGGTAAAAACTGGCGGAAAATACGCCATGTGACTTTCAAGCCAAGGTCAACAGAAGGGATGTGGCTTGTCCCCACCCCTGCCCCATCCTTGGAATCCAGGCGCCAGGCCTCGAGGAAGCCCCCAAGTTAGCCATACAGAGGCCACGAAGGAAAGGGCTTTCAGACAATTCTCGCCTGTAGCCTTCACGTTTTCCAGCTGAAATCCCAGACATTGTGCAGCAGAGACCAGCCACCCGCTCAGGGTCCTGTCTGATTTCTGACCCATGGAATTCATGAGTAAACAGGAGGGGGTTGGTTTTGCCACCATGTTTTGAGAAAGCTTATTTGTGGCCTTTGCAACTGGAACAGTGGCCCCAGTGACAAATGGTGTTCTTTCCTCTTTGGGCCTCTGCTGACTTCAGCCACTGTTTCTGTGAAAGAAACCTTGGACAAGGAGACACAATCACGCATCCACTCCCTGCTCCCGTGGCCTTTGTGATGGGGCTGGGGATACAATCAGCCACGGCTGTCTGCGGCCTGGGCAGCTGCCCCTGTCCTGCGCAGCCCTTGTGGATGGATGTCAGGGGGCAGCTGGTGGTGCTGTGAGGCTGTGCTGAGTCGGCCACATACACAGAAGTCACCCAGCAATTGCCTGTCCTGAGAATGTTCTAAGGACAGTATAGTGACTAGCCGAGCCCAGAACCTCCAAGTTGAAACTCTGGCCATGCCGCTCTCGGGGGCCTGTGGCCTTTGTAAGGTCTCAGTGTTCTCCTCTGTACAATGGGGACAACTGTAATCCACACACCAGAGGACAACTACCAAAAATAACAGGACAAGCCTGGAACAGGTGGGTGGTAACGAACGCTTCCTTGCAGGAGTAAACAAATGGAAGCTGTGTGAGAAGGGGTCACCACCATCAACACCCCGCAATCGAGAAGGACACTCAGAAAAGGCCCGCTGCTCAGAGATGCCAGCGAGGGGAGCTAGGCTCCTGAGGGCTGCGCAGTCCCAGAACAAACTCAGAGGCCCCCATCCCCAGATTCTTAGCCAAGAGCCCCTGCTCCCAGGAAGGAGCCCCTTACCTCCAGAACAGGTCACGCAGGCCGTGCAGCGGCCGTCCCTGTCTAGGTAGTAGTCCGGGTCACACTGCTTCCCGCAGTCCGATGACCCCTGTGCGCACGGCTGCTGGGAGATCTGCCCTGGGGAAGGAAGCAGAGAAGCTCCAGGCCGGGCCGCCTTGGCAGAGGCCCCACCTCTGCACCCAATCGCCACCCCCAGCTCCACGGCCAGCCCCCAAGCTCCACACATGTCAGATCGATCTCTCAGAGGGAGTCCTGAAGCCCAGAGAGGGAAGGAGTTTGTCTAAAGCCACACAGGAGAGCAGCACTCACTAAGCGGCCCCTGCTTCCGGTCCCTTTCCTCTCCCCAGCCTCCCTGCCGTGTCACCACCCTCCTCAAAACTCGGGGGCCACTTTCCCTCTGAGACCAGCCATGAGGTGATGTCTACTGGCCACAGCTTCTGCTCCGTGTGGCACTGGGGGATCCAGGCAATTCGGGAAGGCGAGGAAAAGAGAGGAAAGTAGTGGGGTCTGGTGAAGAAGACATCAGGCTGTCATGGACAGATGGCATCATTAAAGGGGACAGATGACCCGGAAGAACCAGCAGATTCTTCGATTAGTAGATTCTTAGATTATTAGAACTAACAAGTGAGTTTAACAAGGGGCTTGGAAATAATGTTATGACATCAAAACTGAGTGCCTATATGTTTGGGTTGAGCCACATGAATTGCTATTTTGGTAGGTGAGGCTGCCAAATATTGGCTGTTCACACGGTTCAAAACAATACCAGTGATGAAGAGTTAGAACACGAAATACTGAAAAAAAAAATATATTCCCCTCATCATCAGAAACATCAGGTACCTAGAAATCTAAAACAAAGCTATAAATCTCTCTACACAGAAAATAATATAATATTACTGGGAGAAGGTCAAGCAGACCTAAGTTGAATTCAATAAATAAAAATAAAAGGTTAGGGGTGCCTGGGTGGCTCAATGGGTTAAAGCCTCTGCCTTGAGCTCGGGTCACGGTCCCAGGGTCCTGGGATCGAGCCCTGCATTGGGCTCTCTGCTCAGTGGGGAGCCTGCTTCCTCCTGTCTCTCTGCCTGCCTCTCTGCCTACTTGTGATCTCTGTCTGTCAAATAAATAAATAAAATCTTAAAAAAAAATAAAGAGCGAAATAATAGAGAGCTTTACCATGTACTACTCGATACTGCAAAGATTCTCTCTAAAGTAAGCTGGATTCAGTGTGATCCCAACGAAAAGCCCAAGAGGACAGTTTACAGAATCTGAAAAGTTGATTCTGAAGTGGACACAGAGAGGCAGATGACTGAGAAGAGCCGGTCTAGTGACGAAGAACAAAGGTAGAGACATTGCTCAACCATCCCGATGACTTAATAAAAACCTGTGCCATTCAAGCCCCTGGGGCATCCACACGGTCTAGACGGAAAGACCAACGGAACAGAACATCAAGTCCAAGATCGTGCCCAGGCACATACGGACCTTTGGATACAAAGATGTCTGCAACACAGTGGGGAAGGATAAAAGATATTGGTTCAACTGGACATCCACACGGACCTTCCAGCAGGACCCTTGCCTCATGCCGTACACACAAGCCAAGGCAGACGGCGGGTCTACACATGAAAGGCAAAATGGGAACAATTCTAGGAAGTCGATGCAGATGTCTTCAAGACTTGAGTGGAGGAAAAGAATATAAAGAGCGGAGCATAAAAGCACCGGTCATAAAGGGAAAGATAGATCTATGTGACTACTTTAACATTTATTTTTAAAATATTATTTATTTATTTGAGAGAGAGAGAACACAAGCAGGGGGGAGGGGCAGAGGAAAAGGGAGAAGCAGACACCCCACTGAGCAGCTGAGCAACATGGGACTTGATCCCAGGACCTCATGATCATGATCTGAACCGAAGGCAGATGCTTAACTGACTGAGCTGCCCAGGTGCCCATGACTACGTTAAAATTTGGAAGATCTCTTTATGGGGGCGCCTGGGTGGCTCAGTCAGCTGAGCATTGGACTCCTGATTTCAGCTCAGGCCACGATCTCGGGGACCTGGGATGGAGCCCCACATCAGGCTCTGCACGCCACAGGGAGTCTGCTTGAGGATTCTCTCCCTCTCCCCTTGCTCGCACAACCGCACACATGCGCGCACGCTCTCTAATAAATACATCTTTTTAAAAAATAAAATAAAAAAACAAAATCTCTTTAGCAAAGACACTATAAAGAGAATAAGAAGATAAGCCACTGGGTGGAAGGTGGCCGTCCGCACACCACTATAGGATGAAGGGCTCAAACCCAGAACTGTAAGAAGTCCTATTAAGAAGTCAATGGAAGGGTTGCCTGGATGGCTCAGTCGTTAAGCGTCTGCCTTTGGCTCAAGTCATGATCCCAGGATCCTGGGATCCAGCTCTGCATCGGGCTCTCTGTTCAGCAGGAAGCCTGCGTCTCCCTCTCCCACTCCCCCTGCTTGTGTCCCTCTCTCGCTGTGTCTCTCTCTGTTAAATAAATAAAATCTTTAAAGAAAAAAAAAAAAAGAAGTCAATGAAAAAGACAGACAAGCCCCAGAGATTTCATACAAAGACTTGCTTTTCCTTATTCATCACAGCCAAAAGGAGGAAACAACCCAAATACCCAAAGACTGCTGGACAACCACGGGCCAGCACCGGAGGCCAGTCAGCCATGGCAGGAGTGGACTGAGGGCCCCGCCGGTCGCCGTGGGAACCCGGAGGGTGTCAGACCCACAGCTGCTCCTGCACTAGCACCTCCGCGTCACACACACTCGAGCTGTCCAGCGAATGTCGTCCATGACTACAGCCCCAAGAGGCCTGGAGACACTCTTCTCCTCCGACTGGGAAAGATCACAGCCCAGGGCCCCCCTGCCTGGACCAGCCCGCAGGGGTCGCCTGCCAACGAGACGCTGCTGCCCTGGAAACGAGCCACAGCCTCTCGGAAGAACTCACCTGGACCTGGACCGGGCTCCCGCACCGAGGAGGGAGAGCTGGGGGCTCTCGTAATTTCGGAACCGTGTTCCAGGGTGAGGGAAGCGCCCCTTCCGGGAAGCGTGGTCCTCGCCCTGGAGCTTGCTGAGGCAGTCCTGAGGGGCCTGGCCTGGAGGGTGCTGCTGCCAAGAGAAAAGTTAGAAATGGCACTGCCAATTCTCCTGAGGGGGCGAAGTGGGGGGGGTCTGTGCTCAAGGGCAACCATTTCTGCAGAGAAGGGGGTCCCCAGACCCTCTGTCCACAACGTCCGGCAGCCCTGCCGTCAGCTCCTGGGAGCAAGGACTGTGTTTTCTAGGCTCTTCTCTCATATGCTCTGGGAAGACTGAGCACATGGTGGGGCCTCAGTGGCTTGTGGGCTTGGCAGAGAGACTCCCCGGGGTCCTGACACCCTGGGCTGAACCCCAACCCACCACAGCCAGCGGGGCCCTGAGCATCCTATGGGGCGGGACAGCCCCACACCAAGGTCAGCTGGTGGGGAGAGGGGAGTCACCTGGTGGCCGCCCGGTCAGGACTGGTCACTGGGGAAGGTCGCTCACAGATGGTGTCCCTTTCTGCTGTGCCTACAGGGGGGACAGAAATGCAGGAGTGACAGATGTCACGGCGGAGCCTGAGGAGACTCACTGAGACACTGAGAAGACGTCATGAAAGAGCCTGAGGACTCCAGGCACAGATCTTTTACCACCACAACCCAGAGCTCGGAATGAGGTGCTTGGAAAATGTCGCGGCCATCTGATGTTTCAGCCTGCCCAGTGTCCAGGCCCTGTTGCGGTAAAGCACCTTGACTTTCCCCGGGGAATACTTTCCAGTCTCAGCGCCTGTGCTCAGGGCTGAGGCTGCCTCGCCTCCCTCCCTTCCAGGAGCACACACAGACCAGCTAGACCCATCAACCCCTTTGATTCCTCTGACCCCGGTGAACTGGTTCAGTGATGCGCACGTGACCCAAGGTGTGCCCAGGAGGAACGATATCAAGATTTTGGTTTCAGTTCTTGGAAGGAGAAGCCGTCTTTCCACTGGGGTTGGGTGGGAGGCAAGCCAGGAGCTGCTGGTACGAATCTTACAGATGCCTACACATAGGGGACCAGAGATAGCCCGACACTACCCAGGGAGCTCCAGACTTTGCAGTTACAGGAATCAAAAAATTTTGAGATTTTGTTTCCAGCAACCCAAAGATTCCTGAAGAATACTTAAGAATGCGATCAGAAAGAGGAACACCCATAGCACTTTCCGTCCGGCGGATCTGAGCTCACGTGCCGCCTCCATCATCCTCGCCGTGCCCACCACACTGCGTGACGTACAGTAAATGCCTAACCCATAGCATGTCCTTCTCCCCATCTGTACATTGCTTAGAGAGTGTCCCACAGGTGGGATTGTGATCTGAAGGTTTCTGGGCAGGCAGCGTGAGCAATGCGGATGTGTCATGTGCGTCAAGTGTGGTGGGGTGACCACGCCCGGTGTGACCTTCAAACCCAAACTCGGGTATTCCCTGCTCTGTGGCCTGGAGACTTGACCCATCTCTGGACCTCAACTTCCTCAGCTGTAAAAGACGGCTGATTCGGCCTGCTTGATGGCATTCTGAGCCCTTCAGGAGAGAACACCTGCACCAGCTCTGGGCACACAGCCATGGGCCGACTCTGAAGCAGAAACTACTTTCCATTTTACGGCTGGAGAGTCGCCCTGTGGGAGCAGGAGTCAGCCAGCAGCGCTGTCGTGGAGAAACCTGATGGGAATCCCACACATCATCTGAAACTGCCTCGTAACCACATTTTAAAAAGTAAAAAGAAACATGTGGAGTTAATTTACTTAACCTAATAGATCTAAAATACATCAGTAGATATTTAATATAAAAAATAACTAATGAGGGGCACCTGGGTGGCTCAGTGGGTTAAGCCTCTGCCTTCAGCTCAGGTCATGATCCCAGGATCCTGGGATCAAGTCCCACATCGGGCTCTCTGCTCCTCGGGGAGCCTGCTTTCTCCTCTCTCTCTCTCTGCCTTCCTCTCTGCCTACTTGTGATATCTCTCTCTGTCAAATAAATAAATAAAATCTTCTAAAGTAATAATAATTAATGAAGGGGCACCTGGGTGACTCAGTCATTAAGCGTCTGCCTTTGGCTCAGGTCATGACCCCGGGGTCCTGGGATCAAGTCCCACATTGGGCTCCCTGCTCTGCAGGAGGCCGGCTTCTCCCTCTTCCACTCCCCCTGCTTGTGTTCCCTCTCTTGCTGTGTCTCTCTGTCAAATAAATAAATAAATAAATAAATAAATAAAATAATGAGACATTTTACATTTTTGTCTACTAAATGTTTGAAATCCAGTGAATGTTCTGTCCTGACAGCCCATCTCAACCCAATGGGCCACATTTTAAATGCTCTCTGGCTGCATGTGGCCAGTGGGACCGCTAGGGGCAGCATAGTCCAGGGCATCAGAGAGAGGCCTCTGGTGCCAGCATGTGCCAGTCGCAGGAACACCACGGAAAGGGCCTCCCTGGCAGGAGAGGGTCCACAGGCCTGGCTGGAGCAACAGAACTCCAGGTACTTTTCCCAGATATGCAAGAGTTTCTGAGCTGGAAAGTCCCCCCAAGGCTGTCTACCAACAACTTCACATTTTCCCGATTGGAGACTGAAGCCCAGGATGGGGTGGGAACACGTCCCCCAGGTGCAAATCTAACAGTACTCCAGGGGTCTGATGCCCAGCCCCTAGCATCTTCCACTCCAGCCCGTGGCCCGGCTTGCGGCCCTAGATGACCAGGAGCACAACGGGCATGGTCTAGCTTCATGGAGCTACGGCTCAGGGAGGGAGGCCAGCCCTGATCAAACCAAGAGAGACACAAATGTTCATATCCACGTTTGCGAAGGACGCTGTGCGATAAGAGATCAAACACAGACATGACCTGTGATAAGTCATAGGAAGCCTCCTGACAAAGGGATGTGTGGACAGAGAGCTCAAGGCTGAGGAGCTGACTGAGTGAACAGGAGGCAAGGGTGTCCCAGGCAGAGGGAACCACATGCCCAAAGGCCTGTTAAGAGGGGGAAGCACCACGCAGCCACAGAACTGAAAGCGAGCAGACCAAGCTGAGCCAAGGAAAGAGGGAGACTGGCGCTGAGTCTGGGGCTGGGGGAAGGAGACGACATGGTGCAGGCCGTGTACACACTGTGTCCGGGAGACGGCCTGTGGCAATACGCAGCGGGTGCCCTTTTCCCTAGTCCTCCGACTAAAGACAGCTAAACCATGGGTACGTGTCTAAACAAAGACGACTCTGGACAGCGGAGAGAAGGCCTTGGAACCCAAGGAATGACACGGTGATGAGTCCCCTGGGTTTTCTCTCTGTTCGCCTATCCCAGACATGGAGCCAAATAAGCCAGCAGCCCGGAAATGCCAAACAGCACAGACTTTAGAAAAGAAGTCCCTCCAAAAACCGGTTCTCTTCTGCCAAAGGATCATGGCATTGTCATTAGAGTCATGAGGTGTGTGTGTGTGACAGAGGGAACCAGATTTGGTTTTGCAAGGGTGGCTCCGCCTGTGTGCCACGGGCGAGGAATGACAGGAGGAACTGGGTGTGGGGAATAGGAGACAGAATTAGGTGGACAAATGCTATGGGACCGGCTGTGGCGTGTGCGGGAAGGAAAGGACAGACAGTGGGGGAGAAGGTGGTAAGGATGGTGGAAAGCACCAGGTTAGAAGTGGGAGTATCATGGGCGGGGTGCCGGCACCTTTCTCCCCAGTGGGCGTGGCTCCTCGGATTCCATCTTGCCGCCTCCCCAGCCTGGGGCTATGGTCCACCCACTCCCCAAGCCTCCCTTCTAGAACGTGTCCTCAGTACCACCCACACAGCATCTGTGGCCCTTACCTCCTTTCTGGCCATGAGCCTCCTTGTACGGTCAGAAAATTAGAAGCCCAGAGAGGGTAAGGAATTTGCCTGAGCTCACATGGCAAACTGAGAAAGAAATCCAAGTGTCTCAGTAGCTCTAACTCCCAATGCCTCAATGGTGAATTGGCAAAACCAGCCCTAATCCTCTGGGGAACTCCCACGACAGAGTTTGCTTCTTGTTTACCAGGCATCAGAGAACTTCTGCCCCAAACCTCAAACCAAACCCAAGACTTCATCCCGGCACGCCTGTGCTTCTGGCCACCAGAGTCTCGCTGAGCCCAGGACACAAAGTGCAGGGAAGTGGGGAAGGGGGCTCTGCAGTAGCTGGTGCCCCTACAGGATCTCCAAAGGAGACAGCGGTCTGTCCAACAGGAAGAAGGAAGTGGGAGGTCATAGGTCATTTGGAGATCTGGGGCAGGTGCAGCTGGGCCCAGATCTTGGTGCCGGCCTGAGAGTGAGGATACTTACCCTGGAACCTGACGACCTCCCCTGGTGGGCAGACGGAGTGCGGCCTACAGCGGGCACAGGATTTGGTGGCTGATGTGTAACAGAACATGCCAGGCCGACACTCACAGACGCGGGAGGAATTCGCTGAGCATGGAATCTTCTCCACGAGATCGTCTAAGGGACACAAAGAAGAGTCACAGGGGACAGAGGAAGGACAGGGGAAGAGAGCCAGAGAACCCTCATGGCCAGTGCCCGTTTGGCACAAGACAGAAGATGCCGCTGTGGCCTCCCTTTGGGCAGGGAGCTGGCACGCTCAGCCCTTCTTTCCAGAATGTTCCTGCAACAAGGGCCAGAAGCCAGGCAGGGCCAATGGGGCAGACTCCCCTTCCCCACCCAGATGCCCAGATGTCATTATAATCGTATTAAAAAGAAATTAATGGACCCATTTTAAAATGGGCAAAAAAATAAAAATAAAAAATAAAGACACGGAGGAACCCTTCAAGGCCCAGTGCTACACGAAAGAAGTCCGTCTGAAAAACCTGCGTGCTGTGTGATTCCAACTCCGCGGCCTTCTGGAAAAGATCGAACCATCGAGACACTGTCAAGTGGTTGCCGGGGGTCTGGGAGGAGGGTCCTAAACCTGACATTCATGTCACTATTGCTCGTAATTGCCAAAAAGTAGAAACAACCCAAATGTCCACCGATCGATTGTTCAGCCATAAAAAGGAATGACCCTGTTACAGCATGGATGAACCTTGAAAACACTGCAAAGTGAAAGAAGCCAGTCACTAAAAGCCGTATATTGATGACTTTGAAATGCCCAAACTAGGCAAATCCACACAGACAGAATGTCGACTGGCGACTATAAGGGAGTGGAACAGGAGGGGAATGGGAAGAACAGGGCTTCTTCTGCGGGAGGTGGAAATATTCTGAAGTCAGATAGTGGTGGTGGGTTGCATATTGTGAATACAATAAAACCACGGTACTGCACATTTAAAATGGTGAATCTTAGGGGCGCCTGGCTGGCTGAGTCAGCACAGCTCGCCACTCTTGATCTCTGGGTCTCGAGTTCAAGCTCCACGTTGGGCATAGAGCTTATATGCGAGAACAAACAGTTAATATAATTTAATTTTTAAAATAAATTAAGTGGTGAATTTTATGTCAAGAGGAAAAAAAACCAAATCACTGGTATAAGTAATCGGCAAATGCAAACATCCGTGGAAAGCAACACAGGGCATCCTTGGCCATCCGGAAATGGTGAAGGCTTCCTGAAACATGGAAGCAGGTGGGGCTGCATGGAAGAAGGAGACGGAAACCGGCAGCCCAAAGTATACCCAAGACGGTTATTCTGGGAGAGGCTCCAGTCTCCGAGTGGGTACAGGGCAGGGGCAGGCCCCAGGGAAGCCGATGGGGGAGACAGCAGGAGCACCCAGCTGGGTCAGTCTCCCCACGCTTCTCATCCACTTACGCCACAGGTCCAGAAGCCAAGCATCTCCCCCAGGAGACTCTTAGGTGAGGTGAGCACAACAGTGCCCCAGGGCTGGTCCTACGTGGGAGGAAGGGATCCTACAGAAGATTAGCCACTAAACAACACACGCCCCCATCCCAGCGACCAGATACAGTGTGCAGAAGGGTCACCCGTGGGAGAGAAAAAGAGCTCCAAACTCAAAAAGAACTAACTCTCGAAAGAGCAGATAAAAGAAAAAAGAAAAAACAAAAACCCACAGAACAAACCATTAGAATTAGTACAATTAATATCCTCAGGAATTTGCAGCTATACAACAGAATCCCCTGGAGCTCAAGGAAGAAAGGAAGGACATAGAAGCCATAAAAAGGGATCCTCGGGCACAGAATGCTGTAGTCACCAATTCATTTCCTGTGGGCTCACGCAAAGACTACATTTCCCAGCCCCCCTCAGAGTTGGATTTGGGTCCCGTGACAAGATTCTAGCAAATGAGATGTGAACAAAAATGATAGGCGCTTCTCCCAGGCCTGGCCCCTAAAGCCATCTCGTGGGGGGGCTTTCTCATCTCTCTCTTCCTTGCTGTAGTGGCCCCGGAGCAGTACTCTTGCCTGCACCCCGGAAGCAGTACTGAGGAGAGCATAAAATCCCGAGAATTCTAGAAAATCTAAGAGTGGTAGACTGAGGGCGCCTGGGTGGCTCAGTGGGTTAAGCCGCTGCCTTCGGCTCAGGTCATGATCTCAGGGTCCTGGGATCGAGTCCCGCATCGGGCTCTCTGCTCAGCAGGGAGCCTGCTTCCCTCTCTCTCTCTCTCTCTGCCTGCCTCTCCATCTACTTGTGATTACTCTCTGTCAAATAAATAAATAAAATCTTTAAAAAAAAAAAAAGAGTGGTAGACTGAGGACAAACAGTAGACATCCCTGGAAAATTCAGAAAAAAAACAGAGGCCTGGGCAAAGGTGGGAACAGTGCTGGGACTTGCCAACTTTCAGGAAGGCAGGCCCAGGGGAAATGAACAGAGGCCCCGGGAGTGGGGTACACTTCTTTTCGGGCAGCAGGATCTCTAGATACGCCCCTGATGGAAGGGAAGGCAGATCGCTCTCCCAGCAAGGACAGAGCCGTCTCTGGCTGCACTCTGCCTCCCACCCAGGCCCTCGGGCTCCTAAAATCAGTTTCAAAAGTTAACACTCAGGATTCCTTCAAAAACTAAATAGGATGACCACACGATCCAACAATTCCACTGCTAAGGATATACCCCAAAAGAACTGAAAGCAGAGACCTGAACAGATTATTTGCCGATGTGTGTATTCAACAGCAAAATTCACAACAGCTAAAAGGTAAAAGCATCCCAAGTTTTCACCAACATGAACGGATGAACAAAATGTGGTCGATCCATCCAGTGGTGTATTAGCCTGACACCTGCTGCAGTGTCTTGAAGACACGAGGCTCAGTGAAATAAGGCAGTCACAAAAGATAAATATTTTAGGATGATACTTATATGAACTTCCTAGAGTGGTCAAATTTACAGAGACGGTGAGTAGAACGGTAATTGCCAAAGGCTGGGGGTACCATGCTAGGGAGCTAGTGTTCAGTGGGGACAGAGTTACAGTTGGGAAATAGTGAGAATGTTGCCCCCAAAAATGCGAATGCACTTGGTGCCCCCCCCCCACGCCACAGTACACTTAAAATGGTTACAATGATCGGACGCTTAGGTGACTCAGTTGGTTAAGCATCCGACTCGCTTCCGCTCAGTCATGATTTGGTTACATCATGATCCCAGGGTCCTGGGATAGAATCCCATGTTGGACTCCCTGCTCCACGGGAAGCCCGCTTCTCCTTCTCTGTCTGTCATGAATAAATAAAATCTTTTTTAAAAAATGGTTACAATGATCATTTTCTGTTATGTACATTTTACTACAGTGTTTTTGAAAAGTAACACTCAGCCCCCAGCTGAAGGTCTGAGCTGAAAAGACAAACCAGAGCCCAGGGAGGTAGGGCAGGTATTAAAGAAGTTACGCCACAACAAGCTGCTGCCCCTGCTAAGCTGAAGCAAAAAAAAAAAAGAGAGAGAGAGAGAGAGAAGAGAGCACTGCAGACACACCGTAGCAGTAAAGAAGGAAGGGAGGGAGAAGACTGGAAAAGAAAGAGAAAGATCTAAAGGAGATAGAAATACATTTTGGAAAGACCAAGAACCCAGACTAAAACAGAAGCAATTCCAGGAGTGCTTCACACTATAAAAAAAAGTTAATAAGAATATAAATTCAGCCTGGGTGGTTCACTCAGTCAAGCATCTGCCTTCGGCTCAGGTCATGATCTCAGGGTCCTGGAACTGAGTCCCCACATCGGGCTCCTTGCTCAACAGGGAGCCTGCTTCCCTCTCTGTTTGACACTCCCCCTGCTTGTGCTCTCTCTCTCAGACAAATAAATAAATAAAATCTTTTAAAAAAAAAAAAAAAGGAATATAAATCCAGCAAAGGAAAACCTCAAAGAAAAGAGGATCTTTTAAAAAGCATGGGATGAGAAGTTAGACTAGAGAGTTAAAGTAAGCAAACTTTGGAGATCAACTTTGGAGATGCAAAGCATCTCCAATAAATTCAATGAATACATTACAAGTGTCCTGGGAGTCCTGGTGACACCTGGAGGCAAGCAGCGGAAGAGATCAGAAAGAAGACGGAGTTCATGGCACGGAAAAAGCAGTAAGAAAATGCCAGTGCATGCAAGATAAAAAGATGAAAGAACACAGGGAAAGGGCGCCTGAGAGGCTCAGTCAGTTCAATGTTTGCTTTCAGCTCAGGTCATGACCTTGAGGTCCTGGGATAGAGTCCCCCATCATCATCATCATCATCATCACCAGCACCCTTGGGTTCCCTGATCAGGGCGGAGCCTGTGTCTACTTCTCCCTCTACCCCTCTCCTTCTGCCCTTCTCCCCTGCTCATGCTCTCTCTCTCTCTCTCTCTCTCTAATAAATAAGTAAAATCATAAAAGAAGAAGATGATGAGGACAATGACGGCAGAGAAGGAAGGAAAACACAATCAAACTTCAGGATACGAGGCAACCATAAAACTGATACTGAGATACATATTTAACAGAAACAGAAATCCAAGCCAATTTCCCAGAAATGAAGAAGAACTACATCTGCAGATAGAAAAGACATTCCAGGGACACCTGGCTGCCTCAGTCAGTGGAACATGAGACTCTTGGTCTTGGGGTCGTGGGTTCAAGCCCCTTGTTGGGTATAGAGATTACTTAAATACCTAAAAACTTGAAAAGAGAGAGACAGAGAGAAGACCTTCCAGGTACTAGGAAGAATTCTTTCCAAACAATTAATATCAAGGCACATTCTTATAAGTTTCTGAGCCCTAAGGATAAGGAAAGTGTTATACTTGCAGTCTCCTACAAAGGGGAAAAAAGAAGACAGATAGCAGACCACGCCACAGCAATATTCAGCAAAGAAGACAACGCACCAAACCCTACAAAGTTCTAAAGAAAATTTCTAGGAATAATCATATACAAAGTTGTCATTCAGGCATAACGGCAAGAAACATTCTCAAATATGAAAGAACCCCCTTTCAGGGGGATGCGCAAAGATGAGTCTTTCCTCAAAAATCCACAGGTCAGTGAAATCTAACCAACCAAGCAATATATCAAAATGAAAAATTCAGAAACAGAGAAGTGGTCGTCAATGTACTCCTAGTGCCCAATGAATAACCTGAAATAGCAGAGTAACGCTAACAGGCCAAGGGACTGAGTCTTCTTGTAAAGAATATAAACACCATAGGCAATAACAAAGGAAAAAGGAAAAAAAAAACGTATGTCAGTAATTAAAGTCAGGAAGAGGTCAAGGAAGCAGCAAGCTAATTACTTCATTTTTCATTACAGGAAACCAACCTACCCTATCCTGTCCAAAAACTGAAACAAGCAGAACATGATTTTACCACAAGAGACAGTTATTCCTTTAATGATTTCCAACTGCTTCTTGATTTTCATAATCTCTTCTTAATTTTAGATGGTTTTATTTTTAGAAACCGTTCTCTTGTGATTGTTGTATTTTCACTTTAGTCTCTTCCTCCTCTGATACATTTGAATAAAATCAAATATGATCACTTGAACATCATAAACAGTAAGAGCCCAACCTCTTAAAGATCCCTTTTCTTGGGGTGCCTGGGTGGCTCGGTTGGTTGAGTGGCTGCCTTCAGTACAGGTCATGACCTTGGGTCCTGGGATGGAGACCCATCTTGAGCTCCCTGCTCAGTGGGGAGTCTGCTTCTCCCTCCCCCTCAGCCCATCCCTACCTCTCATGTGTGTATGTATGTATGCTGTATGGGTGTGCTCTCTCTCTCAAATAAATAAATAACATCTTATTTAAAAAATCCCTTATCTCTATGTATGTATAGACTGTCTGGCTGCAAACCTTCCCATGCTTCTTCCCTCTATATAGAGATACAAAGAATTGTCAGTCAGACACCCAAGGAAGGGGAAGGAGAAGGGCGGAGCTGGCTTTCTTCCTCACACTTCTGTATTGCTTGAAAGTTTTATAATGAATGCCGATAACTTTCATTTACAATGCAGTCATTAATTTTAAACATAAAGATATGCCAGAGAAATACCAGCGCAGACAAAGAAGAATGGCAATATTGATATCAAACAAAAATTGAATTGAGGCAAATACACTGTAAGGACCAAAGAGGTGTATTTCATGCTGATGAAAGGTCCAACCCACCAAGAAAGTACATTGTACCTAATAACATAGCTTTGACATACAGAGAGCAAAAATAAATAGAACACAATGAAAATCTGGTGAAAAACAAGCATAGGGGAGATGGATTTTACACATTTAACTCAGACATCAGCCATTTGGAAGGTGACAAAAATAGATAAGAATGAAAAAAAAATGCATATTATTTCAGGGGACCTAGCTGGCTCACTCAATAGAGCATGTGACTCTTCATCTCAAGGTCATGAGTTAAAGCCCCACACTGGGTGAGGAGACTCCTTGAATAATTTTTTTTTTAAGATTTTAATTATTTATTTGACAGAGAGAGCGCACAAGCAGGCAGAGTGGCAGACAGACGGAGAGGGAGAAGCAGACTCCCTGCTGAGCAGAGACCATGATGTGGAGCTCCATCCCAGGACCCTGGGATCATGACCTGAGCCGAAGGCAGCTGCTTAACTGACTGAGCCACCCAGGTGCCCCACCTTGAATAAACTTAAAAATTAGTTTAAAAGAATACATATTTAAAAAAAAAAAAGAACACCTCTTATTTAAATAACACAATTAACAAGCCTGATCTAATGGGTATATAGAGAATTTTGTACCTAACCAACAGAACATCCATCTTTTTCCCAAACACACTAAACATGCTTTTAAAATATGTACATTTGGGACGCCTGGTTGGCTCAGTGGGTTAAGCCTCTGCCTTCGGCTCAGGTCATGATTTTGGGGGTCCTGGGATCGAGCCCCGCATCAGGCTCTCTGCTCAGTGGGGAGTCTGCTTCCTTCCCCACCTCTCTCTGCCTGCCTGCCTCTCTGCCTACTTGTGATCTGTCCGTCAAATAAATAAATAAAATCTTTTAAAAAATAAAATAAGGTAAAATAAAATGTGAACATTTATTAGGGTACAAGAAATCTCCACAAATTTCCCAACCCCACACCACAAAAAACCCACACAAAACAAAACACCAGAGAGCACATAAACCACAACCATAATAAATTAACAATGAAAGTGCTATGGGACGCTTTCTCCTGGAAGCACTTGTGGTCTTAGGTGAATAACAGTTCTGGGTGTCAGACAGACAGCTCAAACTCCTGATCTGCCCCTTACCAGACTTTTCTAACTTTGGAAAGGCCCTTAACCTCCCTAAACCTGGGTTTCTTCACTGTAAAGCAGAGATAAGAAAAGAATTTCCCCCAGGGGCCTGGCTGGCTCCGTCTGTAGAACATGAGACTCTTCATCTCAGGGTCATAGGTTGAAGCCCCAAGTTGAGCATTGAGATTACATTAAAAAAGGAGTGGGGGGAATCTCCTAGAGGTCGAAGTCCCTCTAAAAACGGATGCAAGGGTGCCTGGGTGGCTCAGTTGGTAAAGCGACTGCCTTCAGCTCAGGTCATGATCTTGGAGTCCTGGGATCCAGCCCCACATCCCACTCCCTGTTGCATGGGGAGTCTGCTTCTCCCTCTGTCCTCTCCTCTCATGCTCTCTCACTCTGTCTGTCTGTCTCTCTCTCTCAAATAAATCTTAAAAAAACAAAAAACAAAAACGGATGCAAAACATCAATGGCTGATATCAATTCACAAATACAGAGGGGTAAACTGAGGCACCAGGGGGACAACTCAGAGTCCAGCCAGGCACCAAATGGGGTTGCTCCCCACCTTCTCTGCCTACAGCCCAGAGGGCTCCCCCTTCCCGGAAGCTGCCCCTGCGTGGGAGAACAGGGCCCTTACCTCCAGAACAGGTCACGCAGGCCGTGCAGCGGCCGTCCCTGTCCAGGTAGTAGTCGGGGTCACACTGCTTCCTGCAGTCGGATGACCCCCGTGCGCACGGCTGCTGCGAGGTGTGCCCTGGGGAAGGAAGCAGAGAAGCTCCAGGCGAGCCGCCTTGGCGAAGACCTCACCTCCCCAGACTTGACCTCTCGTCCCTGAAGCCCCTCCCAGCTCCACCCTTCAACCCCCCAAACACGGTGGTCCAGCTCTCGGGTTCTAGGTGGACGCCTTGCCGGGGAGAGCGCAGACCTCGCCTAAGTTCAGCGAGCAGGCGGGCGAAGCAGCCCGGCTTGGGTGGAAGAGCTGGGCCTGGGGGGGTTCCCACTGCGTGGCTCAGGCCAGTTCCAGTGACTCATGGGCACCCTGAGATTAGCAGGATCCCCCGTTCAGGCTGTTGAGCGGGGTAAAGGGATGGTGAAAATAAGCAGGGGTGCTCGGCGCACCGCAAGCTCCGGAGGGCCCCGGCGGCGGTCATTCGGGCAGGAGCCCTGCTTCCCTGCAGGAACTAGGGAGTCCGGACTCCCTAGACCCTGCGGAGCCTCAGCCAGCCTGACTGAGATACGCGCGGATCAGCCAGCAGCCCCCGAGTCCCCTTGCACACGGACGGAAGATGCACGGCGTGGACACCGACTCCGTGCGGCAAAACGGTAGAGCACCTGCGCCTGGACCCAGCTCTCGGTCCCGGGACAGCCCTAGCCGGGATGCCTACCACCCACAGCTTGAGCCCGTATGGGCACGTGAGCCAGATAAGCCAATCAGAATACCTCATCCTTCAGGGTGGGCACATGACCCCAAATAGGCCAATCAGAACACCTCGTCCTTCAGGGTGCGCACATGACCCAGACAAGCCAATCAGAGTCCAGCTTCCTCACCACTCGGCTTCGGAGACACGTGAGCCATGTCCGCCAAAGAGCCTCATCTCTGAGAGCTTCCCAAAAGCTACCAGTGAAGACGGCTTCTCTTTATGGTTGGAGTCCTGGGGCCAAGGGCCGTTGAAGTCCCCAGCTGCCGGGTCGTGGCAGGTGCGGCGTGGCCACAGCCTGCCTGAGAAGGAGGTGATTTAGACGCAGGCCGAGCCCAGGACGGAGAGAGACGGACCCCGGAGGGCGTCCAGCCTGGCTTGATGGCGTCACCGACTTCTCTGTTCGAGCCGGGTCTTTCTCTCCCCTCACTCTGTTCGGGCGTGAGTGAGGCTGAACCATCGGTCCTCGACATTCCTCGTGCCGCCTAGTCATTCTGCGGAAGCGGGGGACCCGGCTCGGAATCGCGTTTCTAAAGTGCGTACAGTACAGTACCTGGGGTGACCCAGGAGCCGCGCTGTGTGACAGCCCCGGTCACAGCGCATTGAATTATTTAAGCCATGGGGCGCCTGGGTGACTCGGCGGGGTGAGCCTCTGCCTTCGGCTCAGGCCATGATCTCAGAGGCCTGGGATGGAGCCCCGCATCGGGCTCTCTGCTCAGCCGGGAGCCCGCTTCCTCCTCCCTCTCTGCCTGCTTGTGATCTCTGTCTCCGTGTCAAATAAATAAAATCTTAAAATAATAATTTAAGCGATGGCGCTATCTGTGATTCTTTGTGAACTCATTACATAAAAATCTAATGAGTATCCTTGTTTCAACGTGACCGAGGAGCACGAAAAATGTTTCGTGATATCTGTGGCAACTGTGGCACTGTTGCAAGGTGTCCGGAGGATATCTGACTTCTACTGCGGGGAAAGCTGCAGACCCTACAAGAACGTTACTGTGCTGTGTTGTCTTAATCCACAAGGGAAGGATACATCAGAGGCTGATGAAAAGGAGGGAACTCATTCAGGTCTAGGCCCCCCTGAAATCTACCCATGGACAACTTGGGAGTCCCTGGACCTCAAGGTGAGCCCCTGCTTAGAAAAATATGTGAGAATCTCTCAGAAATACTAGCTTGATGGCTGGCATCCTCTATCTCAGAAAATTTCTGTAGCTCCCCAGAGGTAAATGTGACCCCATCACCTCTTGCCTAAGACTTTCAAAGCCATCTCATGGCTCTCAGGATAGAGCCCTAGGTCCTTACCGTGGTTAAGGAGGTTCTGCCCACCTACAACTCCCTTACTGTCTAATCTCAAGGCACACTGGAATCTCCATGTCCCCCAAAGGGGTCATGCTCCCTTCTGCCCCCAGGACCTTTGCCCAAGCTGGCCCTTTGCCACAAATGTGCCTCTCCCCTTTCCCCTAGTAAACCCTTGCTCAGCCTTCCCATCATTGTCAGGGTGTCACTCTGTCAACAACTTGGTCAAGACCCCTGTTGTAAACCGTCAGAGATCCACATACCTTGCCCTCCTATGCCCAAGTCTGCTGTAATCTATTTAATCTAGATGTGTAATCATACTTATTTGTGGGATACATTGTCTTAGTATCTAAATTCCTCCCATGACTGTGAGCTCCTCAAGGTTGAATCTTTGCCTTTCTGCTCACCAGTGATTCCCCTCTCACAGGGCCTGGTACATAGATCTGATCGATATGTGCTCTGACCACCTAATCAATATGGACCCAGCCTCACATTCTCAGGCCTCCCTCTGGCTCTGATTCCTGCTTTGGCATCACTGTACATGGCTCCCTTCATGGGCTCTAAGCTGCAGCCACCACTGGGTACCTTGGTCTTTTCTCTGGCACTCCTCCTATGTCCTGGAATGTTGTAATGGGTCGAATTATGTCCCTTGAAAGAGACATGCTGAAACCCTAACTCCTGGTATCTCAGAATGTGATCTTATTTGAAGACCAGATCCGTACAGAGGTGATTAAATTAAAATGCAGTCATTGGGGTGGGCCCTAATCCAAGATGATAAAAAGGGGGGAAATCTGGATACAAGACACATGTGCACATGGGAACAGCCAGATGAAGACTGGACTCATGCTGCCACCAGCCAAGGAACTACCAGAAGCTGGGAGAGAGGCGAGAACATTCCCCAGAGGCTTCAGAGGGAGCATGGCAGGCCAGCACATTGATCTTGGACTTCTAGCCTCTGGAACTGTGAGATAACCCATTTCTGTTGTGTCCATCTATCAGTTCATGGTACTTTGTTGATGGCAGCCCTAGGGAATGAATACAAATGTTCTTCGCACAGGCTGATGAATCTATCCATCTCCATTTCTACCCACTGGGGATCCCTCTGAAGCCAACCAGCTCAGGCTGAAACACCATCCCCTGCTGGAATTTTCCTTATCTTCTGACCCCATCCAGTACCCCTCTCTAGATCCCTTTAAATTCACCTCTCAGCGCCAGGGGCTGTTTGGGGCGAACTCTAGAAATGCACTCTGCTCCAGAAAATGTATTCAGGGATTCAAGTGACTCACTTCATGCTGGGATTCTATTTTCACTCAACTCAACATTTATTGACCATCACCTGTGTGCCAGGCACTGAACATAGAAAGTGGAGAAGGTGAGATCCCTACTCCCGTAGAGCTTATCCTCGAGCCTAGAGGAGCAGAGGCAAGCAAGCACAGAAAGAAATTGGCAAGTCAGTTTCCAGTGTGTGAACAAACTTGGAAGAAAATAAAGCAGGAACCAGAAGAGAAGGCAGAGGAAGAGGCAGGAGAGCTCCAGAGGGAGGGATCGGGGAGGCCTTCCTGAGTTCCCAAGGACTGAAAGAGGCAGCTGCACAGAGGGTGTGGGAAGATCGCTCCAGGCAGAAGGAACCACCTGTGCAAAGGCCCTGGGGACAGAACAGGACATGCCAAGAACAGAAAGTCCATGGGGGCTGGAGCAGACGGAGCCAAAGAATTATGAGCCCTGATTCATTCCTATTTTCTTCTTTGCCCATTCTCCACACAGATTTTCTGCACTGAATCACTTTCAAAATCAGAAACAAAAACAGCAGAGAAAGGCTCAGGGCCTGCAGAGACTGTGCTAGAATGGGTCCCTTTGTCGCAATCTGTCTCCAGCCACTCCCCTTCCATCCCAGGGCGCTTTGCTGACTCCAGATGTTCTCAAAGTTTGTGCTAACAATCCTGCACCCTCTCTCACCTCTGGTGCAGCATCAGGCAACCAGGCCCCAGCTGCTTTGGCCAAAGAAACTCTCACACTGAGAACTGCTCTGCACTTGGTCTGGCCGCCAGCCCCTCCTCCGTTCCCCCTACATGGCCTGGGCTTGGCCTTTGGCCAAATAAAACCCTCCCAATTCTCCAGCGGTCCATCCTGCTCCCCTCGAGGCCTTTGCATATTCTGTGCCTCTTCCCAGAGCACGCCCCCTCCCCACCTTGGCCCGGCCAACCCCTGCTCATTCCCAGGACTCCTTTTCCTCCAGGAAGACCCCTCAGTCAGGCCACATGCCCTGGGAGTGTGTTCCCATGGCTGCCAGCAGCACCACCCCAAGTTCTAACAGCCTGGGGCAATAGACACGTTTTGGAAGGGCTTCCTAGCCCATAAGCTGCCCTTCTTGGAGAATTGTCCTCTCCCTCAAGCAGTGGCCCAGGGCCAGGGGGAACCAGAGCAGAGGTGGACATCTATACCATTGGATGCTTTCTTCTTGGGCTTTGGAACTGGAACTGGAAGATGTTGGTCATGGGTCCCTCTTGGTGAACGAGGGAGAACAGACCGGGAAGGGAACTGTGGGTCTTCCAAGCTTGACCAAGGGCCGGAAACCCCAAGGAGGCTTCCTCCTCCTCCTTCCTGCTCACAGCCCTTGGAGAATCCCCTCTGCTCCTGGGACCCGATGGGGTACACTCACACAGCCCCAGGCAAGCCATGCTCTCTGTATAACGTGGGACCTGTCTTCACGATGTCCCCCCACGCCCACCAGAAGCAGGCTTCACACTTCTGCAGGATTCCCTCCTCCCACTCTGGGCACTAAGGAGAAGGTGATCCAGGAAGGAAGGGGCAGAATAGGAGGGGGTTTGTAGCCCCCACAGGGGCTCCTCGCTGACATGCTCTGTCTTGCACCAGCTGTCAGCACCAGCTAAGAGGAAAGGGCTCAGGTTTCTGAGTTAGCCACACTCAGGCTTTAAGAGATAGCCAGTAGGGGCTCCAATAAGGCTCCCACAGGCTACTTACTAGCATATGACCGTGGGAAAATCTCTGAACCAAGTCCAAGTTTCCTCTCTGGGTTTCCTGTCAGGATTCAGTAAGCTAATGCAGGTGAAGGGCTGGCACTGTGGCCAGCACAAAGCATGCTCCATCGGCAATAATTGTTGTCCTTGTTATGAAACAGTGAGTGAGCTCCCCGTCACTGAGGGTGTGTAAGCAGAGGACTGGGGAGCAGCTGTCAAGAATGCTATAAAGGGCATCCGTGGCTGGGTGAGAGGAGAGACTCATTGACATCAAAACTTCTCAGTCTCAAAGGTCTCCCAGTTTCCTTCCTCTAGCAACCCACCTCCGGCCAACACTGCCACGGCTCAGCTGAGCCCGATTGCATAGGGCGGGCAAAATGTCAGAAATTTCCCCCAGAGACCGAGGAAGGGGTTTTTGTGGGTTTTTCTCTTTTCCTCTTGCTTGCCGGAAGCACCGGGTCAATAAAACTCCAGCAAAATGCCCCGCCCACCACACCAGCAAGAAGCGCTCAGCCGCCTCCGGTCACTGGGCCACAGAGAGAGAACGTGGGGGGAGGGCAGCCCTCTCTTCCCAAGTCACAGCATCGCTGGGCAGGTGTCACTCTGTCTCCGCCCACTACACCCTGTGGGGACTGCACCAGGCAGGGGTGAAGGAAGCTGGAGGGGCTGGGAAGAAAGCGTCTGTCTTTCTTCCTGCAGCTGGAATTATGGGTCCCGTGTTAAGTCACAGAGCCCTGTGTTGCAGTTGTCCTGACTGCTGTTGTCCTGGGGAGAAGCAGCGTGCCCCCCGCCACACAGCACTGGGCTGGTGAGGGAAGGCTTCCTGGAGGAGGCAGTACCGGGACTGCAGGAGGTGGCGGCGGTGGGAGAGGGCATCCCAGGGCAGACAGGCATGTCAAAGGCCTAGAGACTTGAAAGCACAGAAGAAAGGCCAAGGGGAAAAGGGTGAAAAAGGTGACGAGTGACCTCACGATTAGTTGAAGCAATAAACGGTTGTTGGTTGGGTGGGCAGAAGAGCACACGGAAGTGGGAAGGGAGGAGTGGGTGGGTGGATGGCGCCGCATGGGAGGGGGAGGGTGCTGTGGCCCAGCTGTGGCCCCCTCCAATCCACATGCTGAAGCCCTCACCCCCAGTGGGACTTTATCTGGAGACAGGGTCTTCAGGAGGTAATTAAGGACAAATGCGGTCAGGAGAGTGGAGCTTGGATCCGACAGGGTTGGTGGTCCTTACAAGAGAAAAAGGGAAATGTATCTCTTTTCTTGCTCGCACTCTCTCTCTCTCTCACTTCCCCACTCCTCTCTCTCCTTCAGCCATGACAAGGGAGCTGTCTGCAAGCCAAGAAGAGGAGCTTTACACCAGAAGCCCTGCTGGAAACTTGGTCTTGGACTTTCTGCCTTCCAGAATGGTCTGGAAACAAATGTCCATTGTTGACGTGCCCCACCCCCACCCGCACCCCCCAGCCCCACTCCCCATCTGTGGTGTTTTGTTATGGCAGCAAGAGCAGCCTGAGCCAGATGGGGGCATGAGTGGGGGACCAGTGGCAGAAGGAATGGGGAGGGGGTGAAGGACATAGGACGGGGGAGGGGTGGGCATGTAAGAGAGTGGGTGAAGGGTTAGGTGGGGGATGGGCAGGCTTATGGGGAGTTGGTGAGGGGGCTGGCCAGTCAGGCACAGGAGTCCCAGGCCCTAAGGGAAACACAGGCGCCCACCTCGTATGTACTTCAAAACCCACACTAACCCATAAAATAAAGGTGAGAAAATCCAATAAATTTCTACTCTTTTCCCTACCATGACAACTTTGAAACATTTTTGGAAATAGAAAATATCCAATTCTTTTCCAAAATGTTGTTCTGGGTCCTTGCGGGGCAGGGGGCGCTGAGCTTGGGCTCGGTCCACCCTTGCGGTGGAGCAGAGAGGCTATAGGTCTAGGGACAGACTGGGCTTCCCATCCGGCTCAGGCCACTTACCCTGGATGATTTTGTGCACCATGGCCGGGAGCCACCCTCCAGACAGCAAAGCTGGCGGGCTGAGAGGATGGCTAGGTGAGCTCCTAACTATCCCAAAAGTCACCCCCCACTTCCAGTGGCCTCCTGTCCTCTAAGCATGAGGCAGTCCTCATGCCCTCCACAGTCAGAATTAGCATCTTTCCCACTCAAGGCTGCACCCGAGATCAGAGACCATAGTTCAGCTCTAGCTCGTGTCCCACCCAGCCAAGGCTACTGGAAGTGCCTTGGGAATTCTGCTAACAACCACAAGGATGACAGCCTCACCACCCCGTTCTGGCCGCTCGCCTCTTCGGGCCAGAGCCGCCCCAGCCCAGTGAGCGAGAGGCAAGCTGATATTCTACTCAGAGCCAGTCATGGTGCTGGTGCTGGGTGAGCCTCCCAGGAATGGGCGCCGAGCAGGGAGCCTGGTTCCAGAGAGATTTAGGGCTCAGCTGGCCCAGAGATAAATGCACGTTCTGGGCTGGAAAAGATGAGGACTGCAAAGGGCTTCCAGACTCAGAAATGAGGGGCAGTCTGGGGGTGTCGAGAGCCCAGGCTCCAGGGTCACAGAACCCTGGGCTCCAGTCCCCAGCCCCCCGCCAGCTCCCCCATTTCCCAGCTCCGTGACCTTGGGCCAGCTACCCAAGCTTACAGCACCCTCGACAGCCTCATCTACAAAATGGGATTAATAAAGGATGCTGTGGAGCTCGTGCAATGCTTCTGAGGCTCTCAGACCGGCGTGCGTATGGTAAGGGTTCTTAAGGGGTCAGCCAGGACTAAGAGCAAAAGCTTCAGAAATCTAGAGCCAACGTGACGATGACAACATGGGCTTTCATCTTGCCCATTCACCAATCACCCCAGAGTTTTATACCATGGGGACAAAAGTCAAAAGACACCCCCAACCCCGTCCCTCCCCAGCACCCCCACTCACCCTCGGGGCAGCGGTAACAGCACCTCCCAGTAGTCTGGTCATAGGAGTGGTTGGGGCCTTCCTCGCAGGCGTTCCTCCGAACTCCATCCTGAGGGCAGGATACATTGGTGAGACCAGGCTGGTCCCAGACACAGACCCCTCCTGCCCCTCGGATCCCAGGAGGCCAGGTCTCCACTCACTGTCAGCACCAGGCCTGAGACAGAGCCTCAAGTTTTAGAGGAGAATCCGGACAGGAACACCTGATCTCATACCTGCCTCCGACCCGCTGCATTGGGAGGGGGGAGTGTGATGGCAACTCCAGCCTTCCAGAATTCAGCCCCAAACCTGGCTCTGCCCTCTCCTCTCAGGCTCACATCCAACCCATCAGCAAACTCTCTTGGCCTCTTTGGACCAATGTTCTCCCCGCCCCCACCTCCTCCACCTGGCCCGGTCCCCATCCTCTCTCCCCTGGATTAGTTAATTCAGTTGCCTCCTACCTGGCCTCTGACATGGACCCAGCAATATGGCAAATCTGTTTGTTGTGGTCTAACATGCTCTACAGGAAAGTGCACACATCTCAAGGACATACCCACTGAATTATTCCAGTGTGACCATGTCTCACAGCTGGCACCCAGGTCAAGAACCAGGATGTTGCTGGCACCTGGCACCCTCCCTCGTGCCCCTTTCCATGAACTACTTGCAAAAGGCACCGGCTAACCCAACTTCTCTACTGTAGACTGGTCTTGTTCAGCTTTTGAGTTTCAATGGGTAGAATGATCTCTGTTCTCTTGCAACTGGCTTCTTTAACTCAACATTACACTTTGTTGCAAAGCCTGTTGCATTACACAGCTTGTTGCAAATGGCAGCTGTTCCTTCAAGTTCATTGCTGCGTAGTGCTGCCTCCCGTGAATGAATAGGCACAATTGATTTAGTCTACTCTTCATGGACCTTAGTGTTGTTTCCACTCCTGATCATTATGAATAATGCCACTAGGAACAGCCCTATACATACATTTTGGTGCACAAATGTACACATTTCTATTGGACTCCACCCTGGGGTGGGGGCGGGAATTGCTTGGTCATAAAGTGTGGTATGCTCAGCTTTGATAGAATCCCCATAGTTTTCTTTTCTTTTTTTTTTTAAAGATTTTATTTATTTACTTGAGAGAGAGACAGTGAGAGAGAGCATTAACGAGGAGAAGGTCAGAGAGAGAAGCAGACTCCCCATGGAGCTGGGAGCCTGATGCGGGACTTGATCCCGGGACTCCAGGATCATGACCTGAGCCGAAGGCAGTCGTCCAACCAACTGAGCCACCCAGGCGTCCCAAATCCCCATAGTTTTCTAAACTGACCCTTCACTGCCGTGTATAAGTGTTCCAATCGCTCCCCAATCTTGTCAACATTTGGTAGAGTCAGTTTTTAAAATTTTAGCCATGGTGCTGAGTGTGCGACGGCCTTAGATTATATCCTTTATGTTGCGTTTCTCAGGGGCATAACGATGTTGAGTATCTTTTTACATGTTTGTTAGCCTTTTGGATATTGTCTTTTATAAGACCTGAATGAGGTCTTCTTCTTATTCTTCTTTTTTTTTTTTTTTTAAGTTGAATTGTCTGACTTTTCTTATTGATGTGTGGGAACTCTTTATATATTCTGGATACAAACCCTTTGGTAAATAAATGAATAATAAATACCTTCTCCCCTTCTGTGGCTGGCCTTTTCACTTTCTTAAGGGATCCCCCCCCCCCTTTTTAAAGATTTTATTTATTTTGTTTCAGAAAAAGAGAGAGAAAGAGCATGTGAGTCCAGGGAGGGGGAGAGGGAGAGGGAGGAGAGAATCCCAAGCAGACTCCACACAGAGCATGGAGCCTGCTGCAGGGCTTGATACTGAGACCCTGAGATCATGACTTCAGATGAAACCAAGAGTCAGATGCTCAACTGACTGAGCCACCCCAGGTGCCACTCTTAAGGGAGACTTTTTTTTAATTAGTTTATTTTTTAAGATTATTTATTTAAGAGAAAGCAAGTGAGAGAGAGAGAAAAAGAGAAGGGGGAGGGGCAGAAGGAGAGGGAGAAGCAGATACCCCATTGAGCATGGAGCCCAATATGGGACTCAATCCAGGGACCCTGGGATCATGACCTGAGTGGAAGGCATCCACTTAATGAACTGAGCCACTCAGGCACCCAGGGAGCCTTTTGATGAACAGAAGTTCTTAGTTTTAATGAGGGACAATTTATTCATCTTCTCTTTCATGGTCAATGTCCTTTATAAGAAATACTTGGGAGCCCAATGTCATTCAGATGCTCTCCCACATTACCTGCTTGATAATATCCCTTAACCTTCCTTGTCAGGTTTCATTTTGGCGCATGGTGTAAAGTAGGGGTCAACACTCACTTTTTTCAGGAATACACATTTTAACAAGTTCCCCCATAGACTTCCAGGGCTCTTTAAAAGTTAAGTCCTGGGTGCCTGGATGGCTCAGTGCATTGGGCCTCTGCCTTTGACTTGGGTCATGATCCCGGGGTCCTGGGATCAAGGCCCGCATCGGGCTCTCTGCTCAGCAGAGGGTCTGCTTCCCCCCCCCCCACCTGCCTCTCTGCCTACTTATGATCTCTCTGTCAAATAAATAAATAAAATCTTTTAAAAATAAATAAATAAATAAATGGATAAATGAATGAATAAATAAGTTAAGTCCCTTTGTCAGAAGGAGCTTGAGAGAAGAAAATCTCTGCTGACATCCTGGGGGAGGAACTTTGTCCTTCTGGTGGAATGAAAGGGGAGCATGGGGTACCTGGTGGCTTGGTCAGTTAGGCATCTGCCTTCAGCTCAGGTCACGATCCCAGGGTCCTGAGATCGAGTCCTGCGTAGGGCTCCTGGCTCAGCAGGGAGCCCCTCTATCTCCACCACTTCCCCCTGCTCATGCTCTCTCTCTCTCTCTCTCTCCCTCTAAGATAAATAAAATGGAAGGAAGGAAGGAAGGAAGGAAGAAAGGGGAACATGAAGCAGGTTTCTAGGCTCCAGGAAGGGAGACAAGAGGGAGACAGGAGAGAGAAGAGGGAGCTATGTCCCACCTCTGTTATCAGCAGCCCCGCGGGCAGGCAGTGCCTGGCAGAGCCCAGGTGGCCGCTTGTAGGATGAATGAGATGAATGGGCTTTCTTGGTTTGGGGAGAAAACAGAAGCCGTCTCCTAACCCTCCCCCAATAGGGGAGATGCCTGGCTGGTCTGAGGGGCTTCTCTGCTCTTCTCTCCAGCCAAGGGAACAGTGAACACTAATGAATGAGTCCTTCCATCATGTCAGAGAGCAGGAGAAGGCCAGTGTGGCTGGAAGATGGATATGTAAAGTCTTGATCACATTATCCTTTTTCCCCCTCTTTTTGCGCATCTGAAATGTTACCATATAAATGGGAAATCAGTGTAACCTGCCATTTGCGCCCCACCAGTCCCGTGGCACTTGTGTACCTCCTTTCTCACTTAATCCAGAGCCCCAGGACTTGAGGCCTCGACTCGAGGACACTGTCTTTACCCACCCACACCCAGTGCCCTCCCTCCAGCAGGACCTCCTTCTTCTCCTGTAAACTGGGGAGCTTCTGCGAGCCTCGCTAGGGACAGAGACCTGCCTGCCCCCCAACATTTAACCAAGTGAGTTTGGATGCCTACTGGTGGAGCTGGGTGGGGGGTGCAAAAGTTCAGGCCTGCTGAGTGTGGGGAAAATTCTGGGTCGCTGGCCTGGGTTTTCCCCTTCTGGCTGCCCACTCATCTTATTGATAATTATGGACTCTGAGGAGGCTGTAGGTCCAGGCCCTTGTCTCTCCAGGGTCTGGATGGCGGGGGGGGGGGGGCGGGGTGCAGCTGACAGTAGCCTGAATTCTTACCCTCCACTTCCTGCTACCACATCCTGAGTCAGTGGGGGACGGTGGAAGGTGCAGAAAAGAATAGGGAATCCATGGTATTGCCCGTCATGCCCTCCACCCCAGTCACACAGCTCCTCCTTTATGCCACTGACAGCCCTCTCGGGCCAGATCACCCCTCCCCCATGATACTGATGAGGAAACTACAGCTCAGAGAGGCTCAGTCACCCACCTGAGGTCACACAGCAACTAAGTGCCAAGAGGATATTTGAGCATCACTGTGTCCCCAGTTCTCTCCCCCTCTCTGGGCCACAGGCTGCCCATCTAAAGTAAAGACAGTCTATTGTGCTGGGAAGGGCACCGTATCACATCTGTGGTTTCTTTCTACCAGAAGTCCATAGTCTGAATCAAATCATGAGGACACAGCAAATAAACCCAAGCTGAGGGGCTTTCTACAAAACAACTGGCCTGGACTCTTTGCGTGAAAGAGAAAGAAGAGCTATGGCATGTTCCAGAATAGGGAGACTAATGGGACAGTGTGGCTGAATGCGATGTCTGGAATGGATTCTGAATCTGAGTGGGGCTATAAAAGAGAATATTGACATAGATGGTGACATTTGAATATGGACTTTATATTGGATTCTGTGTTCTTTATGCCTACATGCAAGGAGAGAGAAAGATAAAGAAATTGTACAAAACCACACCTGCCAGTAACAGGTGCTCAAAAAAGAGATGGCAACAATTTTCGCAATAAACCTTGTCAATCCAAGGCTGCCACCAGGGGGCGCTGGGCCCTCAGCCAGGATGCCCTGGAAGGAGAGTGGGGCCTTGTTCTCGCGTGGGGCTTGTGGAGGAAGAGGGACAGAGGCTGAGTCCAGGTGGAGGCACAGCTCAGCGCCCTCCCCCAGCATCCACCGCAGATGCCCCCAGACCGCTGTGGCTGACCTTCTCCGGCAGAGACAGTGGGGAATTTTTTTGCCGATGACGTCATGCATGGTTTTACAGGTGCCCAGAAATGGGGCCAGAGCAGTGCACACGTGCTGTAGAAGTCACAACAGTTGTTGAACCCAACAGTCCTGAGAGGCCCTACTACCCCAGAAACTGATCTCGGAGTGGAGAAGGACCTGCCCAACGTAGGTGGCAGGCAGGATCTGAGTTGGGGTCAGGGGACTCCTGACCACCCCGACCACTCCATGGGGGCGTTGAGCCCCTATTGCCCATCAGAGAGCTGACCTGCTCCCCGAATACTCTCTAGGAGCTGCTGCTCCCGTATGGGAGACAACCCCACCTTCCCATAAACTAGAGAGAGGTGGCATCTGGCGTCCTAAGCTTCACCTATGCAGCGCCGTGATGCCCAGAAGCTAGCCCAGTCCCACGCCCCAGAGCCTCACCTCTGGCCCTGCTCTTTCCTATTCCTCTGCAATCTCCCTGTCGGCCCCCAGGTTGCCCTGCACCACTGCCCATTCACATAGACCCTTCCCCTTCAGCACTAGGGCAGCCCCAAGAAGGCTGACCCCCTGGACACTGGGGCGCCATCAATCTCCCCTGGCCACTGGTCCAAACCCTGGATGGCCCATCAGTTCCTGCTGCCCCTGGGGAACTGGCCTTGGCATCAGTTTCTGATGCCCCTGGAAGAGAAGGGGCATCAGAAAGGAGAGAGTGGGAGGGGGAAGCCCAGGGACTGCAAGGGGGGCTTTTGGGTGGGGTTCCCCAGCAGGCTTGAGGCAGAGCGAGGTGTCCACAGAGTAATGAGCTGTGCAACCAGAGGACTGGGGCCTGACCTTGGTGGCATCAAGATAAAAAGAGAGTGGCCTGAAACCTTTCCATTTCTAAACCTGCCTGTTTTCAGGCTGGTTTGGTTTTCCCTACAAAACCTGGTAAATTTCACTTTCAAAAAGCCCCACCTGGTTTTGGCTGCCTAGAAGCGAACAGGAGCTGGGCTGCACCTGCAGGAACCAAGATACTGGAGGTGGGGGGCTGGAGGCTAGGGGAGCCAGATCAAATGCAAAATGCACAAAGGGACCAGAGGCAGGCAGAGCTGGGAGAAGCATCCCACCCTTAGCCCAGGCAATCCCTGCCTCTGTCATTCAAGGTGAGATGCCTGGGCTAGGAGCAGCTAAAGATGCAAAATCTCAGGTCCCAGTCTAGACCATTTTACATCTGTCCCATTTTGCAGGTGGGGAAACCGAGGCACAGGAAGGTTAAGAAACTTGCCTGGACAGTGTTAGCCCCGGAATCTGGACCGACCCATCTTGGGTGGGCTCTGATCCACCACGTTCTGTGTCACTAGTCCTGCCTGCTTAACCCCCAGTGCTACCCTCAAGTTCACCAGCGCTTCCTCACCACCCCCCCAGCATGCACTTGCCGGGAGCCATCCAAGGCTCTCCTCCCATCCGCCCCGGGGCCCTGTGCCCCACTCAGCGCAGATGCCAGACGGATCTTCTCGGACACAGGCCTGGTCTCCTCCCTGCCCCCTGCTGAAGGGTTCCAATGAAACAATGAATAAAGTCCACAGTGCGGGCAGCGGCCCAGGAGACCCAGCTGGCCTGTTCATCCTCCAGCACCTTCTCCCACCTTCTTCCCGTCCCCACTTCTACCCCTACCTCATTTCCTCCCTCCGGCATCCTTGGACACGGTCCTGCCTGACCACCCCATTCTCTCCTTGTCCAGCACCCTCTCCCACTGGTCTTTCGTGCCACTCCCTCAGAGACCCCTCCCTTTTCACCCCACCCCCAAGTCCAGGTCAAGTGTCAGCCGGCCAAAATCAAGGTGTGGGCAGGCGGCATCCTTGCCAGCAGCTGTGGGGGGAGAATCCATTTCCTTGCCATGAAAACCGAGGTCCCACCTCTATGCGGCCCGTCAGCGAAGACCCACCTTCTGGAAACTGCTGTGTTGCCTGGATGGCATTGCTTGGCATACTGCCCCCCTCCTCCTTCTGCAAAGGCCACACTGGTGGGGCAAATCCTTCAGTCACATCTCCCTCTCCTTCCATATCGTCTCTCCCTGACACAGCCAGGAAAGATCCTTCTTTGAAGGATTCTTACGAGGACAGTGGGCCCCCCTATATACTCCACGCCGATCTCCCCCCTCACAGTCTCTACCCTTAACCACAGGCACGAGGTCCCCTCTTCCAGGTAAGGGCACATATTCACAGATTCCAGGGTTTAGGACACGGATGTTTTAAGGGACCAGTATTCTGCTGACTACAGCCCTGGGTTATTCTGTCAGTAGACTGGGTTTGGTCATATCCCCGTCCTGGGGGATTCTGAGCCCCGCTCTCTACCCACAGGGCTAGCTAGAGCTCCAGGCCAAGAGACCACCTAAAATTGAAGTTGTGTGCCTCCCTAACCCTAAGCACACCCGCAGACACACAGTCCACCCCGGTCTCAGTCAGCCGGCCACATCCCTCCTTGATCTCACGCCCAAGAGCAGGAGACGGGGATGGGGGGGCTCTCCCCCAGTTCCCACCTCTGGCTTCCAGGGGGCTGCAGGGGGGTATGCAAATGGCTCCATGCAGCCAGGCCTGTGTCTGGAGATAAACCCAAAGACAGGAGACCCAGAAACAGCCCCCAAGGAGGGGGTCTGGCACTCGCTGGCAGAATGCAAGGAACAGCTGAGACCTTCTCTGAGCTGGTGCTCACCAGAACAGTGGCCGTCCTTCCCCGCAACTCTCCCCTGCGGGACGGGAGAAGACGAGAAGGCGTCTGTGGTGGGCGGAGGAGCACCCCTCCGAAGATGTCCCTGTCCAAAACCCCAGAAGCGACGATGATACCTCTTTATGTGGCAGAGGGGAACTGAGGTTGCTAACGAGTGACCCTGAAATGGGATGATCCTAGATTATGCAAGTGAGCCCAGGGCCATCAGAAGCATCCTTGAAAGGGCAGGTGAGTCCGATCAGGGAAAGCTGGGGACAATCAGAGAGGGGTCTGCGGCCGGTGTGAAGGGGGAGGAAGAAGCCTGAGCCCCAGGATGCCCCCAGCAGCTGGGAAGGCAAGGCAACGCATCTCCCGCCTCGAGTCTCCAGAGATGCGCAGGCCTGCCCAAACCTCCAGTCCAGCCCAATGCCATTTTGGATTTAGGAACCGCAGATCAGAAAGATGATCCTCTGTGTTGTTCCGAGCCACTGAATGCGTGGTAATGATGGCCTGGGAGGGAACTCAGCCAGGGCCCCAATCCAGAAGACCAAGAAAAAAGCCACGTCTCCTTCCACTGAGCGTTCCCTAAAGGCCTGCGGGGAACTGGGAGCTGGGCCCGGCGCTGGGGCCTCAGGAAAAGCCAGTGCCGGACGGTCCCAGCTCACGAACGCAGCTCCCGCGACGGGCCCGCTGGAGACACGACGCACCAGCCTGCAGAACAAAGGACTATAGGAGAACCTCGGAGACACAATGAGACAAACGCAGGGATCGCCGACGCCACGCAAGATGCCGTGAGCCTCACGCAACAGGGAGAGAACAGGACCGAGCGGGGGGGATTCACGACACGTTCTCGGAGGAGGGGCGCTTCCACTTTTTCTCGAAGGAAAGTAAGATCTTGGCAGGAGGGAAGGAAGGGGAGAGCTTCCCCAGCAGAAGGCCCCACAGAGAAGAAGTTCTGAAGAGGGAAAAACAGAGTAGTATGGGAAATCGGCGGTTTATAGGGTGAGACCGTGGGAGCAGAGGGAGAAGAGGCCCAGGACTTGGGGCCAGATGGGCGGCACGTACTCGTCATTCCCCACACGGTGTGCCACCAAACACCGGTTCCACCCACCGTCCTCAGGTGACAAGCCAAAAACCCTAAAAAAGAAATACGACCAACCCACCAAGCCCTGGATTCCATCTGGGAGGTTAACATTTTAAATCTAGGGCCTTTACTGTGCTTGCTCGCTCTCCGATTCTCCAAGGAAAAGTTGGGGGCCCGAGAGACAAATTGTTTCCCAATCTTAGGTGGTCACATAACCCTTTCCTCATGGAACGCCTGTTCCCTGGAAGTAACTTTGGGAAATGTTACCTTTGGCAATGGGGAGCCACTGAAGATTATAGAGCAATGGAGACTAGACGGGATGGACAGCATGGAGGCAAGTCAGTCAACATTACCAAGGTCTGGCCTTGAGTCCAAACTCTGTGACTGCTAGCTCCTCACTTCTCACCGACGCCCCTCCTGCCCGAGAGAACCCCCGGCCCAGCTGCCTGAGCCAGCCATTCAGATCACGGTCCTCCTGAAAGTTCTGGGGCGGCAGCAAAGACTCAGGCTTCACACTCAGTGAGACCTCGGATGGGATAAAGCACCAGCCCTGGGGCTAGCAGACCCAGCAGCAGCAGCCACTGAGGGACACGGCGGCTGCCACGGAAAACTGAATGGCTTTAAAGGATAGGGAGCCCCTCCCCCACCCCTGCCCGGGTACTTTAGCTTTTGTCCGTTCTTGGAGGTGTCTTGGAGGTGTCTTGGATTCGTCCCCGTGTCAGCTCACCTGCTAGAAGGGCCAGCTTGTTTCCGGGACCACCTCTGTCATCCCAGCCTGCACAGGGAGGGGAGCCAGGGACCCGGGATGCAGGGCCCCCCCCCCAATTCCACCACGAGACTGTGTGGACAGAGAGAACTCAGCCTGTCCCAGTGCAGGAACCGCATCTGGCGGGCGCCTTCTGGAAGCCCAGAGACCTTGCATGAAAGCCAACGAGGGAGCTTCAAGAGCCCATGCCCACACCCCCTCGCCGACATGCTGTTCCACCAGGCCATTGGCGAGGACATTGGCCCCCTTCTCTCCTCAACCCCCACCCCCCGTGTCAAAAGCTTTCTCCCTCCAGTGCAGGTGGAGGTGAGCACGGGCCCTTTGTGGGCTCCCACTGGCGGGGACAGATCTCCCCACAAGCGCTAGTCTCTCTTCTCTGGGTCCCTCTTCCCACACCCTCGGGGGCAAGGATCGGTTCATCTTCATCCTGTACCCTCAGTACCTAGCATTCACGAGGAGCTTAATAATGGCTTACCTTTCCACAGCACTCCAGCACGGGCCAGGCCCAGAGAAGCTGCTCCTTTATGATTTTTTGAATGAATGGGAACTTGGAGGAATATCCCCGAGGACCCAAGAAGTCAGTGAGTAATTGAATTGGGTCGCATAGAAAAGGTCCCTCCCCACCGTGGAGGCCAATGAGAATGCCAGTGATTTTCGACCCTAGACAGCCAAGATTTTGGAATGAGGCCTCCCTCCCTCTGCCCCAACAGCCCCTAGGGGAGATAGCAGGGGAGAGAGAAGCTGGAGAACTGGTCTTGCCTTGCCGAGCTGCCTTTTTTGACATTCTGTCCCTGAGGTCTGTAGCTCTGGTCCCGCTCAGACCCTGACCCGTCCTGGCACAATTGGCAAGACCATCCTCTGCCTCCTCGTCTAGAAAATGGCGGCGGTGACCCCAGACGGGCCCCCCCAGGGTCAGCGCATGAGCCCGATGAGGCCACCCCAGCCAAGCCTGGGCTAAACCAACCGTCTGGGCCAATGAACCCTCAGTTTCCGGGGCGACCGAGACCCAGATCTCCCTCAGCCCTGTTTTCCTTCCGATGATGTTCCGGAGGCAAAAGAGGCCTGGAGGAAGGTGTGTTTGAGCTGAAGAATGAATCACAATCAACCCAAGAAACAAGTCTAGGTCAGAGATGAGTGGGAGCAGAGTCAGAAACTTACAGTAAATGCTGCACTTCTTGCAGCATTGACTGATCTCAAGCTGACTAATGTCCCCCCCAACCCCGCTCAAACCCCACTGTGCGCTCCTGGCTGCCCAGGCCACTCTCTGAGGAAGGGGAGGCCCTGGAGTGAGACCAGCCCACACCTCCTCCCCCGCGTCATATGGGTCATCCCGCTCTGGGTCCCTTCTGCCTGGTGCATAGGGTGAAATCCTGCATCGGCACAGCCCCAGAGCGGCTGGAAAAGTCCCCTTTCCCAGACAAGCCGGCATGGAGGTGCCTTCCTGCTGGTGCCTAAAACCCACTATTAGCACTCGGCTGTGTGGGGTCACTAGCCCTGGAAAGCCCTGATGGAAGAGAGACACGTAGAGCTTATGAGTCACCCCAGGAAAGCCTCGTTCAGCAGATCAGAGCCCAGCGGGAGCCTCAGAGCCTACATCTGGGTGCCGGAGGGAGCTTTGTGGTAGCTTTAGCCCTGGGAGAGGATGACAGGAATTTGAAGTCTGCAGAGGTCATGGAACGACCCTGGGCCTCCCTCCCCTGCCACCACCCACCCACCGACCTCTAGGTGACCGGATGAGGGGGCGAGCGGGAGGCCTGAGGGCAAAGAATTCTGAGGATTCCCATCAGAGTGACCCCAGGTCCCTTCACCAAAACCACTCTTGGGGAGACTGTAGCGCGAGGCATCAGAGGCCCAATCTCTTTCTCAGAAGGTGACACACAGCAAGGAGTCATTCTGGCCTCAGGCGTCCACCACAAAATGATGGCGTCTCCAAGCAGACGGTGAGAAAAAAGAATTTAAAATTCAACCCCTGACCTGGGATTTTTTTTTCCTCTTATGACGATTTCCTAAAACTTTGCTGGAATCCCAGAGGCGGAAGAAGCCTTGGGGGAGTCGGAGGACGGCGAGGCCGGGCAGGCAGTCCCCATCCCCCACAGACAGCCGGACTCCTGCCACGAAATGCCCCAGCCTGAGCCCATGAGAGATGCAAATTAAGACAACAAGGATATGGCCCTTTTCACCCGTCACATTGACAAAAATAAAAACTCTGATAAGATCAAAAGTCGGTTAGGATGTGGGGAAGTCACTTCGGCTCAGGCACTGCTTGGGGGGCGGGGGAGGAAGGGGGATTGTCCAGCCACCCTGGAAGCCCATTTGGTGGCATCTTATCACCTGCGTACACTTTCGCCCCGCAACCTCTGCCTCCTCCCGTCAGCTTCTTCCCTGGGGAAAGAAGCGTACACATTCCTGCACATTCCCAAAGGCATCCCTGCCATGCGGTCCATTACAATTCCAAACAAACAGACAACACGGTGGGAGGAAACTTACCACCCACCCATCAGGGACCTAAATAAAGAAAACTATGGAGCCCCCATTTGGTAGAATACTATGTAGCATTTCCCAAGATAAACATGGGGGAAAGAGAAATAAAGAGAAACAGGATTGCCGCTGCGACAGTCTTTCTAAGACAAGCTGCCGACGTAAAAGCCGAATGAAGAACCGCACGTTCTGTATCATATATGGAAAACCCGACCTACCCGTCTACAACTAATGGAACATGGGCAGGCGTTTATGAAGTGTGCTTGTCTCCCTTTTCCACCTATACTCCTCCTCCCTCTGCCTGGAGCCCATTCCCCTTCCCTCCTCGCCCCTGCCCGGAGAGTGGGATGGACAGGGCTGACCTCCACAATAGGGCCGCCCTTTTCTGTAGGACTAAAAAGACGGGCCTGCCCTCCCCGCAACAAACCACTGCTGTTCCCGCCTTTTGCGCTCGCTCAGACCAGTGCCCTGCAGGTGTCTCACGGACACTTACTGTATCCACCAGGGAACTGCGGCCAGCCACAGGCCTCCCTCCTCTTCAGACCCTGTGCTCAGTGCCCTTGGTAAAGTAAACCTTGACCGGTCAATCCGAGCTCGGCTCCCACCCCATGCCTAGCTCGGTGCTGGCCACCAGGGAAGGGCTCCGTTTTCCTAGAGCAGTCCCCAGATGCGGTTCTGGGGTTTTCCTCCAGCAGACGTCAGCCCCATCGCTGACCTTTTCCAGGGGCGGCCACCTACCCCGTGCTCCACGTGCTCCAGGGCCCGGGATCCACGCATCGGTCAGACAGGGGTAAGGGCAAAAGTACGGATCTGGCACCCGTCTAGCACCCTCATTCCCGCGTCTCACCCACACTCAACTTCCCCTCGCCAACCGTTTTAGGGACCAGGAGCCGGTAGCAAGGAGAGCCCCAGCACCAACCTCTTCTGGGCACGGACGCCCCACCTGGGCTGCCCAGGACCCCGACCCGCGAGGAGCCTACCTCCAGCAGGCAGCCCCTGTTGCTCAATTATTGCTGATTGAATGAATAATTGCGGCATTCGGCCAGGGCGGGGGAAGAGAGCCCCCAGCAGCTGCCTGTCAGCCAACCTCCCACCTGTGAATGCTTGCAGGCGCCTCTCCCCCTGTTTGTCACCTGTGCCCCCCTCACCCCAGCTGGGCGGTAACGGGGTGCAGAGACTCCCCGACTTCCACTGTCCCCCCACGCTCCCCACACTGCCAGGGGCGCAGAGCAGCAGTCGCAAGGCGGGGGCTCCGGACCACGGGCGCCTCCCAGGCACCTGCTGCCCTCTTACCTGCGGGAAGGCTCCCAGCACCCCCAGGAGTAGCAGTCCCAGCATGGTGTGGAGGGGGCACATCCCGGGGGCTGGAAGGCTGAGCCGGCTGGGGAGAGGTGCCCACCCAGGCGGCCTGGGAAGCGCGCTGCGCCCACGTGCCGGGCCAGAGCCGGAGCAACACCTGGGTGAACCTCCGGGCCAGCAGACTTCCCCCAGCGCACCTCCCCGGCGCCCGGCGCCGGCCGCAGCTGTGAAGTCACTTCAAAAGTGGGCTGCACTTTCTTTGAGGGCTCTGCCTTAACTCTTCCCTTCCCCCACCATCCAGAGGTGCACTGGCACCCAGAGCGGTTTCCAAGAACGCTAAAATAAAAAAAGAAAGCGCGGACAAACACGTGCAGAGATGACTCAGGACAAGCCACACTCCCCTCCTGCTCTTTGAAAGACCTGTCCTGATTGGCCAGAAGCTGTTCTCCCGGCTCCAGGGAGTTTGCTGCCGGCCCCCCGGGGCACTGAGGGCCTGGGAAGGCAGCTCCCCAACCCCCCGCCGCCCCCCCAAGACCCTGCCCACCACCCCTTGCCCCTGGAGGTGGGGGGAGGCACTCAGGAGATTGGGAGGCTCCAAGCACAATAGTCCCGCCGCACCCCCACCCCAACATAGGGCTAGACCTGAGTTGATTGTGACATGGGTCAACCCAGACCTTCTCTCTCGCCCTGGGGATTCTTTTAGAAGGGACAGCGGAAGGCAGGGGGCTGCAGAAAAAGCCAACACCCCTGAATAAATAGTTGCTAAAAAATAAATCAATAGATAGATGAGAGGTGTGTGGGTGGGTGAGGGAACAGAGCACCCTGGAGATGGGTGTGTGCGTGGATGGCCGGGCAGGCGCCTGGATGGGTGGACAGGCCGATGGACTGACTAAGGAACTGTTGGACAGAGTATATAGAGCATTTTGTTGTCAATCCACAAATATTTCCCTGCCCTCTGAGAGTTTTCTGCCTAGAGGAAGAGCCTGGAACTCCTACCTAAAAGAAAGAAACCATACAATTCTCATTCAAGTTCGGTTCTCATTTGCAGGGGAATAATTTTCCCTTCCAGTGCTTCTCCAGCCCATGAGTTCTCTACTGCTTTCTTTCTACCTTCCAAGCATACATACGGAGCATCCAACAGCCAGACTGCGGGTCACGGGCTCATTTGCTTGTGTTTTTTTTTTTTTTCAGACCTGAAGACAGAGAAATAGGCAGCCAGTTCTAGGGGCTCGGATGTAAAATGGCCAGTTGTTTTCCCTGAGCCCAGAACGGCCCCGTGGCCCTCAGGATTCTACACCTCGGTCTGTCCCTGCAAGATGTCCCCCATCTTCCAGAAACGCCTTCATCTCCTTGGTCCTAGTGAAGAGGAAAATTACCTAGTGAAGAGGAGAAAGAGCAGGCCCAGGCCAGGAGGCTCCAGAAGATGGAAAGTTACCAAGAAAAAATTAGAGATAACCAGAAGCCCTACTGGAAGTAAGAGATAACCAGCCACTTCTCCTTCCACAAACAGGCTCCCTGCATTGCTGGTCCCACCTAATGCAGCCCCACTCGCCCAGTTTAAACCCACCTACCAGCAGTCCGCATACCCCTTGGAATGTAACTGCTGGCAGTCCCCTGTAAAAACCCCATAACCCCACTGTCCGGGCCCAGAACTTAGAGCACGAGCTCATCCATCCGGGTCCACCAGGGTAAAATAAATCCGAGTTCTCCTGCTTCTCCGAGTGTCCCTTGGTGTCTCGCAGGTCTGATTATTTTTCCACAACACCGCCGGCAGTCTCCTACCAGAACATTCCATCACTACCCTTCCTGCCCCACCCGACTTTCCTCAAGCTCCTGGATTCTACTTGGAAAAATTTCCTGTAACTGTGCATCCTTCCGGAAGACCCCCTTCTGGGCTCTGCCCTGGGGGAGCATGCCCTGGCGTGTTTGAGCTGAGACCATGTCAAACAATTACGTGAGTGATCATGGAGGCGACCACCCTTGACTGTTCACGAGCGAGGCAGGGTCAGGAGCAGCCCAGGACACCTGCTTCCCTGCTCAGGGCTTTCTGCTATAGAAGAGCCGATCCTCTGAATAAATAAATTCTAGTGAACCCCCTATGCATAACCAAACACCACCACCAACACGGCCGACCCAGGGGAAATACACACGCATGTCATTACAAGGTTTAAAAATTCCACCTTTCTAGCAAGAGATGCAAATGAATGCAACCTTCATACCTTCTTGGACTTCTTGAATCATCAGGGTTTTTTGTGTTTGTGTGTGCATGTTGTGTGTGTTTGGTCTTCTTTATTGAAAAAACAACCTCGGTAAAATCCAACCCCAAAATGGTGGCGAAATGGGAGTATGCGTTCATACTCTGCTGGGAAGTGTTACACAACCGTTTTCAGAAAGCAATATGGCAATTTTTAGCAAAAGCCCCCTACAAAACACACACACACACACACACACACACACACACACACACTGTTTACAACTTGTGGCTCGGTAATTTCGCCCTACAAAGAAAAAAGAATCAAGGTAATGGTTGAACTGGAAAAAGATAAAGGGAAACCATACACACAGTGATGTTTCCTAAAACATTATTTATAAATGTTGGAAATACCCCAAGAATGACAGCAACAGGGGCAAAGCGGACTGTGATACATCTGTTTACTGGAATACGACACATCCACAAACAGCGATCAGAACAGCGATGCTCTAGGAACCTGTGTCTCCCCCCACTGCCCCGTGTTGCCTTCCTGGGCTTCTTCAGGGACCTTTCAGCCGTCCTCCCCCACACAGAACCCTTGCAGAGGTGCAGTGGCGGGGGTGTTCTCCCCTGAAAAATCAGATCATTTCTAAAGACGTACTGACATAAATAAATAAATCAGATTATTTACTTAATAGCAATAACAATACTGCCTTTTTTTTAAAAAGATTTTATTTATTGGACACAGAGAGAGAGAGCACAAGTAGGCAGAGAGGCAGGCAGAGAGAGAGGGGGAAGCAGGCTCCCCGCTGAGCAGGGGCTCCATCCCAGGACCCTGGGATCATGACCTGAGCCGAAGGCAGAGGCTCAACCCACTGAGCCACCCAGGCACCCCAACAAGAGCTGCCTTCGAGTGCTTACTTTGTGCTAAGATTTTTTTAGGCATTGGCTCCTTGACTCCTCCGGGAAAGCGCATGAGGAAGATCCTCTTTCGTGCGCTTGACCAGGTGAGGGACCAAGGCCCAGCACAGCGAATCCACTGGGCCAGCGCTCCTCCAAGCCAGTGGTGTTGGAGACCCTGCGTCTCCTGGCTCAGTCCTATGGCTCTAGCTTCCCCTTCCCCCGATGTCCCCTGCTCCAGCCACGCGTGCCATCTGTCCCTGCCGTCTCTTTCATGCCTTTACCCATCCCGGTCCTCCGGGAACACACTTTAAGACTCCTGTTCACCTTCAGGGCCTGCTCCAAGGTCATCTCCTTGTTTTCACTTTCCCAGAGACTCCCTTCCCCCTCCCCCTCCCCCAGCCATCTTCCCAGGCAGACTGGCGGTTTCTGTCGTTTTTTTGGTACCTCAATTCTAGAACTGGTCTTTACTGCGTCATGACTGTAATGACTGGTTTGTGTATCCCTCTGTCGCAGGAAACCGTGTGCTTCTGGAGGACCAGGATGCCTCGTGAGTCTGAGACGGTGCCTGGCACAGGGCTGCAGGACCATAGTTGGCCTGCAGAGAGAAGGGCACGCTTGGTGGCCGGAGACCGGGTTGGAGCCCCCGGGGGGTCCAGCCTCTCCTGGAGAAATTGCAGCCTTTGCAGGAAAGTGGTGGCTGGTGAGACTCCAGAGAGCAGGCGCTGGATAGAGCCCACTGGGCACCTCCTGTGGGTTCCAGGCCGCTGGCGAACCCCCTAACAAGCGTGAAAGTGCTTTGAAGAACAGGAGGGGAAGTCCCCGGGCCCCATGCACGGCGCGGCAAGCGGCCGGCCCTGCTGTGGGATCACAGGGGCCATACCTGCCAGAGCGAGCTGCCAGAGCAAAGCCAGTCCCTGGGCCTGCAGAAGGCAGGAAGGTGAGCCGCACCTGCCCACACCGTCTGATCTCAGAGGAAGAGGGCAGAAGGCAGGCATGGCAGGAAGCCCTCCAAAGGACACAGGGAGCCTGTCACCAAAGAGATGCTGTGTAAGACACGAGGTTCCAACCTGGCTCAGGAAATCCAGGGACTTCCCCGACAGCTGGGAACCCTAGTCCCAAATAGCCCCCAAATACCCTCCCCGGATAAAAGGATTCTTTCTGCCACAGGCAGCAGCAGGCGGTAAGGAAGCTGGAACTCAGAAGAGGAAAGCCTGGACCCTTCTGGTCTGGTTAGCCCAGCTCCTTTTCTGAGTATGTTTCTTGGGAGCCTTGATGGAAGTAGGACTCTCCATTAGGGGGCTTCTCTGGAGGGATCTACAAGTCGGGCTACCTCCAACTCAAACACCCCAGAAGTCTCCCCAGCTCAAGGCTGGATCCTGGTCACTCAGCTCTGGCTTCTCAGGGGGTGGTGAGTAGTGGTGACTGAGGGCTGGAGGCAGGAAGTTCACTCCTTGAAGTTGGGAAAGAACAAACATGAGGGGTTTCCCAGCTGGCTGGATAAGCTCCAGCACTGCAGAGCCCCCAAGCAGGCTACCCAGGCCCTTGGCCAGACATTTAATCCTGGCAAGAAGATTTCAAGTCAGTATGGCTGTCCCCACTTCACAGATGCAAAAACTGAGGCTCAGAGTAGTTAAGTAACTTGCTTGAGGTCACACAGCTAGAGTGTGGTAGAGCTGGGATTCGGCTCCAGTCCTGCCTGACCTTCGGGGCTCAGCTGCCTTCTTTTCTCCGTCACCCTTGCTTTCCCAGGAGAAAGGGCACTGGTAAAGGAGTCCTGGTCCAGCCATGTCACAAGGGTTTCTTTTCTCCGAGCGTTATTAGTTCTCTGTTGCTGTGTAACTCAAAACTTAGCAGCTTAAAACAACAAACATTACATCGCTCTTGTTTCTGTGGGTCAGCAGCTCAGGAGGGTGATTCTGGCGTAGAGTCTCTCATGACGTTGCCATCAGGATGTCCCCTGGGGTCGCAGTCTTCTGAAGGCTTGGCTGGGACTGGATGCCCTGCTCCCAGCGTCAGCCACTCCCATGACTGTGGGCAGGAGACGTCCGAGTCACGGTGACCCAAGCACGCAACAGGGAAGCCGGCTTCCTCTGGAGCAAGTGATCCCATAGAAAAAGATGGAAGCCACAGGGTCTTATGATCTAGCCTCAGAAGTCATGTTTCGTCACTCCCACACTAGGCTGCCGCTTACAGAGACTCTCTCCCGGCGTGGGCGGGGACTGCACAGGTGCATGAGTACCCGGAGGGGATCCTAGTCCAGGGGTGACAGGATTCCTTCTCCACCAGGCGTGGATTTGGAAACTGCCGGCCAGCCTTCCAAGGCCTGTGATGAGCCCAGAATTAAATTAATTAAAGCAGAGAAATGTGCCCTTTGCCTCACTGGGGACCCAGGGCGCCCGCTCTGGCCCCAGACCTCTCCTTTGGGGACCACAGATGAAACGCTCATAGTCTGGTGTTCCCCTTGCGCAGGGGTGAGTTTACCGTGGCATTCACCGTTCCAGCCCAGAGTGACTCACACAGGGGTTTCGGGCTCCGTGGCAGGTCCACAGGGGAGAGCTCTGGGGTGTCAGAGGTGCCCCCTGGCCCTCCAGGGACGCCAGAGGGGTGACCATCCCCTGCACCTCGGCACAGGCGAGCAGCCTGCTGATCCCCCTGCTGTGGGGCCCTTCCCCAGGCCTCAGTGCCCAGGTCCAGGCTCACTCTTGGCTCCAGCCTGAGAGGTGGCAGCTTGAGGGGTGGTAAGACTAGACGGAGAGAGTAGGGGGCCCGGGTTCCGGGTCTGCATCCAGCCACACGATTATCCCCCTCCGGGCCTCAGTGCCTTCATCTGTGAAATGGGCTGGGATTTGACCGTCTGCTCTAAGTCCTGTTGGTCCAAGGCTCCAGGGAGAGTGAGGCAGAGGAGGGCTGGATCTTATCCGGGTCTGGGGGCTCCTGCAGGACATGTCTGGCTCTGCTAGAGATGCTAGAACCAGACAGCAGACAGCCTGGATCAATTTCTATCTCTGCCACTAACTAGCTGTGTGGATCTGGGCGAGTCACTCACCCTCTCTGCGCCTCATCTTTTTCATGCAAAATATGAACAGTGATCTCAACTGAAGAGGGTAAAAGGCGTATGTGACTAACACCATCGGGAGGCCCTGCTCTCCGGACTGAGCCACAGGAGGTGGTTTTAACCCTTGTGAGATCCTGGGCCTGGGAGCCGGCCAAGGGCTCCCACAGTTCCTTCTAGTTTCCAGTATTTTCTTCCACCTTCCAGAGGGACAAAGCTAAGACCAGAGAGGGAAAGAGACGTGGCCGAGGCCCAGACTGTGGCGGCGATGACTCCGTGGGCCTCAGCTCCCTGTCACCTGTCTCCCCCAGACCTTCCTGCTCAGTAGGGCCGTTGTGAATGGGGGTGAGTCATTTCAACTCTCAGGAAACCAAGCCTGGTCCAATATTAATCACGGAATCAGAGGCTTCGGGTACAAGAAAGAAACAAGCAACTGATGGTGAGAGCGGCTCAGGTGAGAAGAGTGTGCCCCCTCGGGCGTGTCCCCTCGAGCGTGTCCCCACAGAGAGGCCCCCGATCCTGGGTGTCTGGACAGGAGAGCCCGGGGGAGGCCGCTCGACCGCTCCTCACAGGGGCCTTCCTGTCCCCATGAGCCAGGCTTCCCTCCAGGGAGTGCTGTCCCCACCCTGCGGATGGAAAAATCAAGGCCAGGGGTCTGCTGGCTTCCTAGGAGAAAAAGAACCACCCCCTACAGACCCGGGACAAGGATTTGGCTCCCCATGTTCAGAGCCTGGCATGACATGGACATCTGGTTTTTTTTTTAAATGCAGAATTAATGAGTTAAAAGTGCTTTCAAGGTACCTGGCACTGTACCCCTGCAAAGTGATAGGTTTTTTTTAAAAGAGTGATTTTTTTTTTTTTTTAATCCATGAGAAATCAGATGCTTGGAGAGATAACCTGCCCAAGACACCTAGTTACTGAGGTTTTGTATCTGTTTTTATTTTTTGACAGAGAGAGACACAGCGAGAGAGGGAACACAAGCAGGGGGAGTGGAGAGGGAGAAGCATGCTCCCTGCTGAGCAGGGAGCCGGATGCGGGGCTCTATTCCAGGACCCCGGGATCATGACCTGAGCCGAAGGCAGATGCTTAACAACTGAGCCATCCAGGCACGCCCAGGTACTGAGTTTTGAGAGCCATGATTCAAACCCAAGTCTGTGATGCTAGAGTAAGCCTCTCCCCTCTCCAGGGTGGTAGCTGCACCCCCAGATCGTGATGTCCTAAAGTCCCAGGGGTAGCCCGCACTTCTTGGCTGTCCTGGAACCTGCTCTCAAGCTCCTGGAGAGTCTGTTCTAAAGGAGTTTGCTCTATGAGGACTGGCTTAGTGTTTCTGTCTACTCCCCTTCGTCCCCATATGAGCTGGGTCTCTGGCAGTCCAGCCGCAGGGGAGACTCCCAAGGACCAACCCTGGAGGGTGTGAGGGGGTCAGAGGCACCCGGGGCTCAAATCGTGACTTACAACCTAAACATTCAAGAAGCCAGCTTCACTTTCTGAAGGCTGAGAATTTGGAGACCGAGGAGTGATTGATGAAGGCTCCGTCCGTGGGCCTGCCCCTGAGCCTGAAAGTCCACCATTAGTCATTCCCTTGGGTGGAGGTATCGAAGGCCCTAATGAAAATGTAAATCATTTCTGGGGGAAACCACTTACTAAGTCATTAGCGGGTGTCAAGACCCACATGGCTGATTTTTCAGAAGAGCTTTGGGGGACCTGGACCAGAGGGTCTGATGGCCAAGTATTAAGTAGCTGCCCACTCACCATTCAAGAGGGTGTCAAGGAAGCACTTAGATTCAGAACCAAGCTTCTCTCCTGGGCCAGAAAGACCCCCCAGGTGGGGCTCCTGGCCCTCACCCCCACCACCTTATCCCCTAACATATTCCTCACTGGCCTCCTTTCTGCTCCTGGGGCCACCAAGCTTGACCCTGTCACAGGGCCTTTGCACATGCTAATTCCTCTGTCAGAAATGCTATTCCCCAACTTCTCAAAACACTGGCCCTCCAAGGAAACTCGTGAGGTGACGGATATGTTCACTACCTTGGTTGTGCTTGTGTAGGTGTACATGTATGCAGAAACACCAAATTGTGCCCTTTAAATAGGTGAAGTATATATGTCAATGACCCCTCAATAAAGCCATGAAAAAATAAAATTTTTTATTAAGGTAAACTTTACATCCAACGTGAGGCTTGAACTTAAGACCTTGAGATCAAGGGTTACATGCTCCACTGAGTCAGCCCTGCGGCCCTAAAAGAATAAATTTTTAAAATGCTGCCTTAACATCCTTCAGGTCTTGGCTTAGAGGAAATGGCCTCAAAGAGACCTCCCCCCACCCCCAAGCTGCTGGCACCAGTGTCTGTCACTTCACCCTGTTCACTCCTTTCAAGGAAAGCTTCACACCCTCGTCTGAAACTGTTGGCTGGAAGCCTGACTTTCCCCCTAGGGTGGGAGCTCGTGGGAGCAGGGATGGCCTGTCTTGTCCACTGATAGGAATGGGCTTGGCTTAATGCACATTTTTTGGATTTTTTTGCACGGCCCTGCTTCCTGGGGATCTCTCCTGGGATGCAGCGTAGAGGCTGAGACAAGAAGGCTCAGGAAGTATAACCTGGAACAGAGAGTGTGGGCGCCGTGGTCATGCCACCATCACAGCTTGCCAGTGAGGGATGGGGGGACAGGCCAGGCCACAGTCCTAGCCAGGAGGGACCCTGTTCCTGGCAGGAGCTGCCCATCAGCGTGTGGAGTTCATTCAGAAAATCCCTCTGGCCTTTTGGTCCCCTGAGTCCCTCCACAACACTGAGGAAGGGGCAGGCCTACACCCAGGACATTCTCTCCCTCCACACTGGAGCCAAGAGGTCTTAAAGCCTGGTTGGGCCTGGAGCTCAACAGGCATGCTATTCTTGAGATCTTGGGACACTGAGGCCCAGCCCCAACTCTGGCCTTGGCTGCGTTTGGAGACTGGGACCCTGTTCGGGGCTGAGAAAAACCCTACAGTTGTCCTCCACAGACCTCAGTCACTCCCTCTTACTGCGTTGCTGGTTTGCCTAAGAAGGTGGCCCCAAGTGTAAGGGCTGAGAAAGATCTGGAGAATGAGTCACTTCCCACCCGCTCTTCTACGGGACTGACACTGACCCTAAGGAGAAGTCAGGCAGCAAGTCAGGGCAGAGACAGTCCCCAGACCCCAGGCTTCCATTCGGAGATCCATCAGGCAGAGCCTCAGGTACATCTGCCTTTTTTTGAGGCGATCAGACAGAGAGGGGTCGTGTCTGAAAAGTCTGACTGTTTGCTGCCAACATCCTCCCCTTCTGAAGGATTTAGTCATCTCCGGCCCCTGCAGACCTGGTCTGCTTCTGCTGGTTCTCAGTTCTGGGGCATCCTCAGCTGGTGCGTGTCTCAGCGAGATCTCGGAGCTGCGGCCCCCTTCACTGCTCGCAGCATTGCTTGACACCGGCCCCTGCTTGGCATGAGGGACTCCATCTTGTTCCCTACAGACTGCCCACAACTGCTCATCACACATCCGTAAGAGTCATGCAGGCATCGAATGTGTCTCGAGGCAGCGTAACAGGCCTAGTTTGGTCACATGGAACAAGGCAGATGTCAATGACTTAGTCACGTTTTCAATGAGAGTTGAACAAAATCAACCAAACCCGAACTGTATGAAACATTAATTGATGTCATAAGGTAAAGATCCCATCAATTCCAAACAAGTTAGTTACCTTAAACTGAATCAAGCAAAATGAAGTAAGGATTTAAATCAGAAAACTCCAGGGCGCCTGGTGGGCTCAGTGGGTTGAGCATCTGACTCTTGATCGCAGCTCAGGTCCTGATCTCAGCATTGTGCGTTTAAGCTCCGTGTTGGAGAAATCAGTCAATCATCAGTCAACAAACTTCAACTCAAATTCACATCTAATAATTAAATTAAGTCAAAAAGAGAGAAGAAAAACCAAATCTAGATTTATTGAAGGTAAGTTAACGAGTTAACAAAGTAATTCAAATAAACAAAATAAGAATCATATTTCCAACAATAGACAGCTGTAAGTCCGAAATTACATATGGAATCTTTGACATCAGCTCTGGGCCCATCTAGAGAAGAATGGAAAGGTTATGGCTAAGCATAGTCTTTTGTGACTTTTCCCTCTTGAATCTCGGGGTGTTTAGCGTTCTAACAGCATGCTTAATAAAATGTACAACAAAAATAATAACTGAAAGCAATAGAGTTTCCCTAATGGATTCCCAAACATGTGTAGAGACGGGATTCCATCCCAATTTAAGTATTTTAAAGGGTTACAGTCAGACCATGAGCCAGAACAAATCATGGGTTTGAAGGGTTTCGCTAACAACTCTAGAAAGGAATGCTCATCATGTAGGTTTTGTATATCTTTGTTCAGTACAGCTAGGTTGTGTCAAGTGCAAAGGCCTCATGCATGGTCCATGTGGCATGTTGCGAAGTGGGTAGGCTCACTGGGTAAGATCTGATGGACTTCTCTGAGTCCTTCTAAGTTTTCACCTAAAAATGTTACCTTAACAGCATACAACATTTTCATACATTCATCGTTTATGGTGATAATAATATCATTCATTCTAGCATAAGGAGAGAACATGACCTCTGAAAAACTATTAATGGAAATTACCCAGTTAAAGAGTCCCATGTCTGGGGCGCCTGGACATGGGTTGAGTCTCTGCCTTCGGCTCAGGTCATGGTCTCAAGGTCCTGGGATCAGCCCCGCATTGGGCTCTCTGCTCGGCGGGGAGCCTGCTTCCCCCTCTCTCTCTGCCTGCCTCTCTGCCTACTTGTGATCTGTCTGTCAAATAAATAAATAAATAATAAAATCTTTAAAAGAAAAATAATAAAGTGTCCCATGTCCAGGGGCATTTGACTGGTTCCGTCAGAAGAGCACGTGACCCTTGATCTCAGGGTCATGAGTTCGAGGGTCGTGCTGGGTGTAGAGATTCCTAATAAATAAACTTGAAAAAATAAAGTGTCCCTGTCCAAAAATAAATTTTCAACGGATGTTCTTTTTTTTTTTAAGATTTTATTTATTTATTAGACAGAGAGAGAGACAGAGACAGAGACAGAGCACAAGCAGGGAGAGGGACAGGCAGAGAGAGAGGAAGAAGCAGACTCCCCGCTGAGTACAGAGTCCAATGAGGGTCTCGATCCCAGGACCCCGGGACCATGACCCGAGCTGAAGGCAGTTACTCAGCTCAACTGGCTGAGCCACCCAGGCGCCTCAATGATGTTCTTTTTAAAGGGAAAAGATTAGCGTTAATTTCTCGTTCGTGCCAGGTATAATACCTGGCATGAGACCATTGGAATGCCATCTCTTTGGGTAACAAACATTCATTAAGCCAGGAGTAGAAGCGTGTATGTGTTGCCCCAAGTACAATGTCACCACATCCTTGTGGCACAACATGCGTGTCATATGCTAATAAGCTTTGACCCCCTAATAGTCTTAACCATGAGAGTTTACATTGCCCTAGATTGTCACAACTCCAGGTCTAGAGGTGTCTAATCTAAAAGAGATTCCCTCCAGTCAGAAGAATACATTGTCCCCGTCGCAATGATGTTTCCAACATCATTCCAAGCTCTCTGGAGGCACTGATCCATTCTAGGGCAACTATTTTATGCAGATATCTCTGAGACAAAGTACATTTTGTGGGAAGGTCTGGCCCTTACGGTTGGTGTTCTAGTTAAAATTCCATTGGTAGGCATGGTAACCAGGCGCAGCTGAGACAGGGAATACAGGTTTCTGAATGTGAGGAGATCTTGGGACCTAAACTGACAACTGCATGAAGCAGGGGGTTCATGTGTTTAGTGTTTTGTTGTTTTTTTTTTAAGATTTTATTTATTTATTTATTTGACAGTCAGAGATCACAAGTAGGCAGAGAGGCAGGCAGAGAGAGAGGAGGAAGCAGGCTCCCTGCTGAGCAGAGATTCTGATGCGGGGCTTGATCCCAGGACCCTGAGATCATGACCTGAGCAGAAGGCAGAGGCTTAACCCACTGAGCCACCCAGGTGCCCCATCATGTGGTATATACATGCACATAATTCCTGCTTCATAGTCTGGACCTCTGCTCCCTGAATTCCAGAGGAAATTAGGTTAGCAATGATGCCTAATCCTACCAGGATTATAGGCTTTCCAAACCTAATCCTATCCATGGGGAGGGGGATGGTCAGCTGGGCCATTTGTAGGTAGTTGTTCCTAGCTCTGTGCCCTAAATGTTACATTCAGGTTGTATATAGCACAAATTGAGTTGTTCTTTCTGGAAGATTATTTCTACGCTCTGTGGCATGGGTTTGTATACAATCCCCAGAGGGTTAGGTAAAATAGGTTCAAACATATTTGGCCTGAGGAGTTGGTAAAAGCAGGTGTCCCTTGGGGCTCCAGTTCTCATACAGCATGTAGCCTTCCAGCATCTTCTCTTGATAATACGATAATATGGGGGCCTGGACTCCTGGGTAACACAGCACATTCATCAAAGCTGGCTCGGTTGGCTATGTAAATTGGTATGGGCGGATGGGTTCTGGGTATATTCTCAACAGGATGCTGTGCTGACCAGTGTGTTCCCGCCCACTGCACACCCAGTGGTTGCGTCAATAAGAAGAAATATTATTTCCATCTGCATCAGTCTGTGTCGCTAAATTTGCATTAAAACTAATTCCCAATATTTCCCACCATGCTGGTGATTTTCTTTGTATCATTGAGGCTTTATTAACCCAAGGATAGATCTTATTTTTTTTTTAAGATTTTATTTATTTATGACAGAGAGATGGAGAGCACAAGTATGCAGAGCCACAGGCAGAGGGAGAAGCAGGCTCCCCACCGAGCAGGGACCCCGATGTGGGGCTCGATCCCAGGATCCCTGGATCACGACCTGAGCCAAAGGCAGATGCCCAACTGACTGAGACACCCGGGCTCCCCTCAGCGATCCTGTTAAGGGGCAGTTGCCTACTTAAGAGCTTCAATTCGGGTTGCAGATGTCAATGGCTGAATATGAGCTTATCTCTCCTGCTCTAGAGCAACTTACTGGTCCATCAGAGTAATGTCCACATCCTGTAATCCAGCGTTTTAAAGTCTGCATTGTTCCAGATGGATAATTTAGGCATGGGTTTCTCGAATATTCAGTGTAAAAATATCCTTTGCGTGTGCTGCTGTAAGGCTTCGTTGGAAGTGTATGAGGATTCGTTTTAAAAGCATTGGCCTGGGTGGCTCACTGGGTTACAGCCTTTGGCTCAGGTCATGGTCTCAGGGTCCTGGGATCGAGGCCCACATCAGGCTCTCTGCTCAGCAGGGAGCCTGCTTCCTCCTCTCTCTCTGCCTGCCTCTCTGGCTACTTGTGATCTCTGCCTGTCAAATAAATAAATAAAATCTTAAAAAAAAAAAAAAGAATGTGAGTGGCATATTGGTATGAGATGTTATTACTGTCTTCACTGAATGCGGGATCCGAGCATTACTTCCTACAGGAGCGGGTGGAGAGCAGGGGAAGTAAAATGCTACCTGTTACTCATAAAACTCATAAAACTAAATCAGAAAACAATGTCAAGGAAGAAAAAAACAGGAAGAAGGTGTAAGAAAAAATAAAGACAAATGAACCATCAAGTGAGGAAAGTGATCTAGAAACAGACAGTGAAGGTGTGATTGAACCAGATACCGATGCCCCTCAAGAAAGGGGAGACGACAATGTAGAGATGACCAAGGGAATGATGGATCAGACGAACGATAAAAACATGGCTGTCATGGACGCCCTAAAGGGTGGTGAGTTACCGAAAACCGCCGACTTGTTCCCACATGGCAACCAGCAGATTCCTCACTTGGCTCTTGTGTATGGCAAGAGAGCCTGTGTCTTCATCAAATTATGGAAGCCAAATGCTGTCACCCGAGACAGGGACAGAGCTACTGAAATGCATCCTGATGCAGCTCAGCCTTACAAGTTGTGGCTGAGTCGTGAAGCATCTGCCTTTGGCTCAGGTCATGATCCCAGGGTTCTGGGATCGAGCCCCACATTGGGCTCCCTGCTCAGCCGGAAGCCTGATTCTCCCTCTCCCTCTGCTGCTCCCCCCAACTTGTGCTGTCTCTCTCTCTTTCTCAAATAAATAAGTAATTAAAAAAAAAATCAGGACAATATTGGCAATTATAAGGAACATTTCACCCAGTGGTGGTGTTGGCAGGAAACAAGATCGACACTGCATTTTTGTATCCCATTTGGTGATGTGTGTGTGTATGTGACTTGTCCTACAATGACAAGCGCAAGGTGGGCAGAGGGACGAGAATATATAGCCGTTTTCTGATCTGTAATATGGGGCCTCCCCGGTATATCATTTCCCTCCAGTTATTCTTAAAGTATATCCACAGGAGAAAGATCCTGGATTCTCTTAAGCTGCAGCCATCCTTGGGCCACTGTGGTCCAGTAAGAATGTCTGTGCCTGTGAATGACAATATCCCATGATGAAACAGAATGGTCCTTCAGTTTCTGTGATGAAACGGAAACTGGGATGAAACAGAATGGTCCTAAAGTCACTCCTTTATACGGAAGTCTAGGTCTGCCTACTGTTGCCTGCCTTTTTCCTCTCTCTGGGGAGGGAGGGTTTAACATCTTCTGGGGCCTGTCATTCTGTAATCTGTCTCTGATTTAGCAGAAGGCAAGCTATATCCAGGGCCTGTTGGAAACTCCCTTGTTTTTCTACCATCGTAATTCTGTTTTTAATAATCCATTAAATCTCTCTATTCATCCCAGTGCTGTAGGGTTGTCTCTAGATGGTCATTCCAATGGAAGTCCCATTGATCACGGAGCTTTTTAATTGAGACATCTGTGAAATGAGGTCCCTGATCACTTTCAACTGTTACTGGTGCTCAGGCTCCCCACTGAGCGGAGAGCCCAACATGGGGCTTGATCCCAGGACCCCAGGGTCATGACCTCAGCCAAAGGCAGACGCTTAACTGACTGACCCATGCAGGTGCCTCTAGGTCTGCTTTGATCATCTTCCCCACCAGAGGTGACCATAGTCTCCTGGGTCCTCAGGATGTGGGTCTGGGGTCCCGAGGGTGTTTTGCCCTTTATTTTTAAAAAAAATTTTTAAAGATTTCTTTCTTTCTTTCTTTCTTTCTTTGACAGACAGAGATCACAAGAAGGTAGAAAGGCAGGCAGAGAGAGAGAGGAGGAAGCAAGCTTTTCCAAGGAGCAGAGAGTCTGATGTGGGGCTCGATCCCAGGACCCTGATCATGACCTGAGCCCAAGGCAGAGGCTTTAACCCACTGAGCCACCCAGGCACCCTAACCCTAACCCTCTAAACTTAAATTATTCATTGACCCGTCCTTCCTTATCACTCTGCTAGCTAGCTCTTTGCCCCTCTGCCTGTTCTGGTCTAACTGCGAGATGGTTTTTATTGGTAAGATGGGAACCTCCAAAATTAGCACCTGGGACACTAAAGACTTTGCATTTTTAGAAGCCTTCAGATCCATGATTACATCTCCTGGGGTCCTGGCTGTGAGCTTCTTGCTGACTTCTAACTCTGTGGGTTAACACGGGTCTCCTACACAAAGTATGGTGTCAGGCCTCTTGTTCCTCTTTAGCACCCTTTGTACGCATTTAGCTAGTGGCCACATCTTCCTTCTTCGTAACCTAGCAGCTTGTATACATAATTTCTTAACCATGCAGAGTTCTACTTGCTATGTACATCTCGGAAATTCAGATTTTTCCACGATTTTTGTTCATGTCTTTCTGCCAAGTCATAGATTAATTTGGCCAGTAGAGGCTTGTATCTTTGCAATGTTCCCAAATGGTTTAATTTTTCTTTTTTTAAAGATTTTATGTATTCATTTGACAGAGAGAAATCACAAGTAGATGGAGAGGCAGGCAGAGAGAGAGCGAGGGAAGCAGGCTCCCTGCTGAGCAGAGAGCCCGATGCGGGACTCGATCCCAGGACCCTGAGATCACGACCTGAGCCGAAGGCAGTGCCCAACCCACTGAGCCACCCAGGCGCCCCTGGTTTAATTTTTCTTAGCCTTCCAAGTGCCTTGGAAGCGTCCCATGGTCTCGACTTTGGCTAGTTCCACGTCATGCCCGGCATGCCAAGGGGTGAGCCCCGATGGGCCTCCGCTGCTGACCACTCCCCGCACAGAGCCCATCATCTCGGCTGCCCCTGTCCACCCCTGAGGATTTCATCCTCAGTGGGATGCCTGCAAAGTCTGTTTATTCCTCTGTTTATTTATTTTATTCCTCTGTTTACTGCTTTCAGTTCTGCTACGGTCAAGTCAAGCAAGATTCTAGCATTCTTTTCAGATTCTTCTCGATTTTCCAACACACGATGAGTCAACGACATTCTTCTCGATTTTCCAACACACGATGAGTCAACGACATGGAATCCTGCTGGCCATGCCAGCCGTCCTGAGCACGCGGAGAAGGCGTGCACGCGAGTCGTATCTTTCCACGATGCCGGCTTTATTCCATAGTAAAGCAGGTCCAGGATTCCAAACTCAATGACATTTTACCTGCTGATTAGCTTGGCTTCTTACAGGGCACAAGAGCAGAACACGAGACAAGCCACACAACAAACAGGAGGACAGAGGGCGCAGGAAGGTGATGGACCAGCCGTGAAGTCCGTCTGCCGGCGTCGGGTTGAGATGAGACCTCGGTCCAGCCCGGGGCAGGGCTCAGCACTCACTGCTTCTTATGTTCAACTGAGAAGCATCTCAGTTCTGTTTGGAGATCCGTCGGCAGGAGCCTCGGGGACAGCTGCGTTTTTGAAGCGATCAGACAGAGAGGGGTCGTGTCTGCAAAGTCTGACCGTTTGCTACGAACATCCTCCCCTTTTTAAAGGCGCTTAATTGATCTCGGGCCCCTGCAGACCTGGTCTCCTTCTGCTGGTCAGTTCTGGGGCGTCCTCAGCTAGTACGGGTCTCGCGAGATCTCAGAGCTGCAGACCCCTTCACTGCCCGCGTCATTGCTTGACACGGACCCCCCTTGGCATGAGGGACTCCATCTTGCTCCGTCCAGGCCACCTAAGCAGATCATGACAGGGTGGACATGGTGGTCAGAGAGGGCTTCCCTGAGGAGGTGACAGACAGGCTCAGAACTGTGGGGAGAAAGCACAGGAACCCACAGAGAGCGGGGCTGCTGGGAAGACCTCGGCGAGGGCAGTTAGGGGGAACTTCCAGTGGCCCCATGGGGCCCACGTGTTGCTGAGGGCGAGGAGAGCCAGCTCCAGATGAGGACAGAGGTGGGCAGGACCCTGGGCTGCTTAGTCAGCACCCAGAAAGGAGGAGGCTTGGCCCTCCAGCAGCCCAATCAGACCGAGAAATGTAGATAGGTAATAAATAACCACCGCTGAGTCATCTCAGGCCCTGATTTGTGAGCCTGCTTTGCAGCTCTCCTCAGCCTGCATCCTTCCCAGGAGGGGCCCCAGATTTCAAAATGACCAGGTCAGGCAGAACTCAGCACCCCCGGGGCCCCTGTGTGGGAGCTCAGCCCTGCAAGGGCCCAGGAGCCAAGGTGGCTGCTTCTTGCAGCAGCTGCGTCCCTATCCCCTTCTCCGGACTCAGCAAAATGAAGAGCATATAGAAAACCTCTTTCACGTGACCCGTGCTGCAAATTTAAAACAAAAACTATAACAAAACACACCACACCACCACCAAAAACAATAAAATGCAATGTTGGAGGTAGCCAGGTGTTGCTGAAAAAAAAGAAGAGTTGTTTGGGAAAGCCAAACAAAGCTGGTTTCAAACCGCTCCGCTGTCCCTGCCACCACCGAGCCAGCTGGAGGGAGCTGGTTAACCTCCCCCGACTGGCTTCCCCACTTCAGAGGGCCCTGCAAAGATGAAAGGAACTGATGAGTCTTCCATAGCGCTGGACCCACAGGAAGCTCTAGAATATTCATTGGCCAGCTACTACGAAGATGGGGATCTATTCTAAACATGCAAATGTGTGACCCTCCAGGACAGAGAAGGCCCCCAGTCTCCCTGCAGGCTCCCAGTCTCCAGGGTTCCAGGAGGAAGCCGTTACCCAGAGAGCCAAAGGACCCCCACGGAAGCACGATTCCCGGAGGGCAGGGAGTTTTGCCCCATTGGTTCAATGCTTCCCCTCCCCCTCACCCCCCACTGCCAGGACTTGGCCCTGTAAGAATTTGTTGGTTTAATGAAGACAGCCCCCCTGGGTGAGTAATAATGTCGTACAGTCCGGATTGGCAGCCTTCCACTGAGTCCGCTGCTAAAGACAAGGAGCCCAGAGTGCTTTTAGAAATTTCTTAGTCCTCTCCGCGGGGCGGGCAGCCAGGGCCACGTGTCTGAACAGATGCCCTTGCTGAGCATTCAGTAGTCACCTCACAGTTTAGGAGACCGCCCCCACCCCCGCCATCTCCTAAGACTCAGCCTTTGTCCTACAGTAACATTATTTTTATGATTTCCCAGCAGTGGAAGCCGCATTGAGGCCGAGGGTAAACGAACGTGTTCCCTGACCCACAGGGAGGCAGGCTCGGTCCCACAGCTGGAGGTGGTGCAAATAGACGGTGCAGGACAACAGCTGACCTTGGATGTGCCAGCACGGCAGGAAGAGTGACCTACCCACCAGACCGACTCCCATGCATAGAGCGGGGACTGTGCACCTGCCAGCCACCACGGGAGCCCCACTATTAGCTCGCTGCTGCTGTTGTAAGAGACCACCATGGACCGGGGGTGCTTCAGACCACACACCTGTTTCTCCTAGTCCTGGAGGCTGGAAGCCCAAGGCCCCTGTGTCAGCAAGGTTGGCTTCTCCCAAGGTTGCAGACCCCTCTCCTCTCTCCTCGGCTTGCAGACAGCTGCCTCCTCAGGGTGGCCGCACGACTGCGTTCGTGCACGAGGGGTGCACACCCTCATGTCCGCTTCCTCTTCGGCCCACTACTGGATCGGGGCTCTAAGGACCCGATTTAACCTTACTTCCCTAGAGGCTCTGTCCTCGCATACGGTCACCTTGGGGGTTAGGGCCTCAAGTCTGGGCTTTGGGGGAACACAGGTCCGTCTGTAACTGTCCTCACCCACGTGGGCTCGTTCATTTTTCCCCGTGTCCCCGGGGGTGGGTAGCATTACAACAGCCAGCGTATGGCTATGAGATCGAGTTGAGAGGCGAACTGTCCAAGAAGGGAAAAAAGAAAGCACTTTTCTGCTATTCCAGAGATGAACAACCCTCCTCTGCGGCCCCTGCCCGCCGGGTCCACCTAATCTGGAAAGGAAGATGGGAGTCCGAGGATTTGGGGTCGGAAGAGTCTCAAAGCAGGAGGGCTGTTTTCTCCCACGGATCGTTCTAAGACTTTCCACCTAGCACCTCTGAGTTAAGGAGGGCACAGAGTGCCTGCCCCTGAGCCACTGCTGGCAATGGCAGGAGTGCACTTGACTCCTGCCTGAAGGAGAACCCCAAGCCCGGTGCCTGGGGGAGGGGCGGCACAGCTGGGGCAAACAGGTGTGGCACCCCCTGGGGGAAAGCTGTGCGATCAGCTGGTGACCCCAAGGCCCTGAAGGGGCTCTAGCTACCACACTGGGATCCTCTGTGCCCCAACTTCTCGAACTGCTCACAGGAACCCCCAGCTGAGGACGTTGCATGACACCCTTAGGGTCTGTCCACAAGCTGGGGCCCCGCGGTGAGCTCACTTCTCACCCTCACACGTCCTTCCCCGTACCCCCCCACCCCCCCACCTTCCACTTTGCAAACAGGCTGGGCAGCTGGGGTGGGGGAGGGGCTGACAAGCAAGGCCCCCTCCCCCTTCCCCCCCCCCCCCCCCCCCCCCGACTGGACACCTCAGAGAAGCAAGAGCTAAGCCTGTGGGGCCAGAGCTACAGCTTGTGGCGCAGTCAAAACCACAAGAGAGAGACACTGAGAAAAAATCCTTCCCAGTCAGAATGAAAAGTGAGACCGAGAGAAATTGAGTGAGAAGCTCTCGGCAAAAGAAAAGCCAAGCGTTGGCTTCCATGAAAGGAACGCAACCTAGTGGGTTGTTAAATGACTAAGTGTTGGGGCCACAGTGACAATGACAGGGCCTTCTGCAGCACGTGTGTGTGTGTGTGTGTGTGTGTACGCGCGTGTGCACACACGCACGCAGGCACACACATGGGAGGATGCTGAGTGTGTGGGGGGAGTGGGAGGGCATGTGTGCCCCGGGGTGGGGGTGGCAGTCAGCCAGGGCTGCCCTCACCAAGCATCACACACCGCGTGGCTTACACAGCAGAAGTGTGTTGTCTCAGAGTCCCGGAGGCTGGAAGTCCCAGATGGAGGAGGGGGTGGCTCCCTCCGTGGTCCTGTCCTTGGCGTGGAGGTGGCCATCTTGCCGTGTCCTCACACGGCCTGGCCTCCGAGTGGGTGCCTCTCGGAGTCCAAATTTCCCTTTTTTAGAAGCACACCAGTCATGCCAGATGGTAAAGAACTTCATCACCTTTTCAGAGACCTTATCTCGTGATTCAGTTACCTTCTGAGGTGCTGGGGTCCCAGCCCCAACATACGAATGGCGGGGGGGTGGGGGAGCGCCACACTCGGCCCATAACACTGAGGATTTTGCTTTCCCACGAAAATCAATTCCTGAAGCTAAGAACCGAACTGTGGACGGGAGCTCGCCTGTGAGCAGCTGTCACATGGGCTCGCCCAGTGCGGGGCCGGCCTCACTCACCCCGGACTTCTCGTGAATTGTGTTAGTCTTCCGGGGCAGCCATGGTCACCACAGATGGGGTGACCTGAAGCAAATGAGATGGGTTCTCTCATGGTTCTGGAGGCCAGAAGTCCAAAATCGAGGTGTCAGGAGGGTTGGTTCCTTCCAGAGGCTCTGAAGGAGAATGTTCCAGGCCCCTGTCCCAGCTCCTAGGAGCCGCCAGCATTCCTGGGGTCCTCAGCTTGTAGACGGGTTACTCCAGTCTCCCCCTCTGTCGTCACATCCCCCCGCCATGTGTCTGTGTGCCTTCTTGTCTCTCACAAGGACGCCTGCTCCTGGAGTTAAGGCCCTCCCTCATCCAGAATGATCTCATCTCGAGAGCCTTACTTCCATTCCATCTGAGGTTCTGGGAAGATAAATGTCTTTGGGGCCACCATCAAACCCACTCTGTGGACCCAGGGGTGCTTCTGGCTCTTCCTAATGCTGGTGGCCACCATGTCCTCCAAGGGTATTGACAAGCCCAGGCTGACAGGAATAAGCAGCTGCCAAGGACCACTGACCAGAAAGCCCCAGCCAAGCAAGGCGAGAAGATCCGATGAGCCCACCTAGCCCTGGTCAAGAGACATGCGGAGATGAAGGCCAACAAGGTGGCCCGGGCAGGGACGGCTTCCAGAGCTGGGGGTGGGGTGGGGCGGGGAGGGCGTGGGTCCAGGCAGGGAGATGGGGGAAAGGTCTGGACAACAGTTCTCGAAGGAGAGAGGTTTATTGCTGAAGGAGATGGACGGAGGTCACTGCACGCCCTTGGCCACTCTCTTCTTATGCTGTGTCACCCAGTCCCACACTCTAAATTCTGACCCAGGGATTCCTGGAAGGGCCTGAATGGTTTCCAGGGCTTGGGTCAGCCCAGCCTTGTTGTTCTCAGCCGCCTGGCCGGCTCTCCCAGGCATGCCGGCCGATGGGGGACCCACTCGGTAGGGCTAGGGGGCCAGGCAGGGCCCTTTTTATCAACCATTTACTAAGAAATTACCCAGGATTTCCCCCTCCCCTCCCTCATTCCTGTGTTTGGGGCCTGGGGGGAGGGGGCCGACTCCCCAGAGACAGGCCCCCCGACCCTGCAGGACACGTACTGGCCCTGCTTTCAGTCCCAGTGTCTGACATGGAGTCCGCTCTAAGCTCCGGCTGCCACACTGCTCATCTCAGAAACTTAGCATCTAGTTCAGTCCTCAAAAAACGCCTTCCTTGGGCAGGCAGCATTAGAACACCCACCCTACAGATGAGGAAGCTGGGGCTCCGGGGCCCACGGACTTGCTCTGAACCCCAGGCCCATGGCTCCAGGCCCAGTGCTCTGTCCACTTGGCTGGCATGGACCCCACCAATCTGGGATGGTGTCCCCTCGAGCTGCTGCTCCCTCTCCCAGCAGACTCTGGCTAGGGGGACTGGGAAGGCTGCTGGAATTTGTTGGGAGTGGGAAGGATGGCTCTCCGTCTGGGCTGGGGTTTTCACATTCGCACAGCCCTGAGGCCATATCCCCTGCGTACCACATCTGAGATCTGGGAAATTCTCAGAGCCTCTCCCCTGGCCTTCTTACCCAGCTGAGATCCCATGGGCCCCCTGGCTGGCTTGGAGCTGGGGCCTACAGCACCAGATCCCCCAGCAGGTGCCCTGCCAGAAGCCAGAGGGGGCTGCTGGGGGCTTCTGGGGATGGAGACAGAGGCCCACTTCCAGCCAGACAAAGAGGGCCCGAAAACAAGTACCCTGTGGTCAGGGCTGAGCCCAGTGCCACGACAGGGGATATCCCCGAAGGCCAGCTAAGCCACCATCGGGCACCTAGTCAGGAAGGCCCAACCTCACTGCACGGCCACAGCACCGTCCCGCGGAGGCTGGCTTCCCCTCACGACTTCCTGCGCAGCTTCACCAGCCGCCTCACATGCCCAAGACGCTGGCCGTGGGGAAGGCCCTGGTCACCCGCAGTCCTGTGGCCGACTCCACCGCCCGTCCTCCTCGCTGTGGGCAGGGCCCAACGACAGGACTGCTCTGCCCCCTGCTCTCGGCAACGGCCCCCCGGAGCAGCCGGGGGAGCAAGGCTTTAACCCCATTTACTCCGTACTCCATTGCTCCATTGAAGGGGGCAAGGAAGCGGGAATTCAGAGAGGGCACCACACCCCATTCCAGACGGCGCTGATCTTATGACGGGAGGGGGCGGGGGGCTTGAACAGCCGGTGACAGCTGTCGCGTCTTACCAGTTAGGCCCCTGTTAGGTCAGCCTCCCCACCCCACCGCTGGCCCTGTCACCCTTGACAGAGGGTAGGCCGAGCTGGAGTTATGTGACATGCCCAACGTCATGGTCAGAAAGCCGCCAAACAGCACGGGGTGGGGGAGGGGGTCTGAACCCCAATCTCTGACTTGGGGTGCCCAGTAGAAATTTTCATTGTACCAAAATGTTGTCGATTCCCAGAACATCAGAATGCTGAGTTCAAACAGCACACGGGGAGCTAATTCTGGAAAATCCAGCTTTTTGCTATCTTCTGGGCCACACGCGGTCCACCTCCATGAGGACAGAGGGGTAGGAGTAGGGCGGCTGCTCAGGCCCTCCAGGGAGTCACCCTCCGGGATGGCAACTGGGAAAGGCTTCTGTTCTTTGGGAAGTTGGAGGGGTCCCCTGGGAGGCCAGCTAGCATTCATTCCTCCATGCGTTCCCCATCTGCACACCAGGGACTGGGGCCCACAGCTGCTGACAGGTGCAGGAAGTTTCTGGGAGGGAAGGGTCACTCCCCACATGTCCTCCCAGGAGGCCAGAACCCCCCTGGTTTGGCAGAGACGCATGACAACACGACCCACTGAAAACCAGTGACAGTTCTCATTCAAACCGGCAGAGCCAACGTCCTGGGACACGTTCTCTTTGGGTTCCAGTGGCCTCTGCCTCCCCAAGACCTAGGGGCTCATCCATTCAGTCACTCCCCCGCCATCTGACATATGCCTCGTGCTGCTCTTGGCTACAGCTGAGCACGAGTCCGGGCCCAGCTCCTGCCCCCAAGCGTCTCACTGTTGAGAGTGAGGGGGCTCTGGTGGGTAAGCAGAGGGGGCCTCAAGACACTAGCGGTCGTACCCTGTTCTGTGGGATAGGGAAGGCCTCTGAGCTCCGGATGTGGAAGCTGAGGCTTGGGTGGGAAGAGAGTGCGGGGCAGAGGGAGCGGCGTGGATCAAGACCTGGAGGCCAAGGTTGGCCAGCGGCTTGAAGACTCAGAAAAAAACCTGGGCTGGAAGATTGCTCTGGGGGTGGGAGGCAAGGGGTGGGGTGGGGGGCAGTGGTCAGCACTCACCACCCCGACATGTTACAGCGTCAGCTTCTCCTGCATGGGGACTCTGGGGGGGGGGAGGGGGGCAGGACCCTGCTGTCACTGTCGCCTGGTTCACTGCTCACTCTGCGGAGCCCCAAACAGTGCCTGGCACACAGCAGGACCTCAACATGGTAACCGAGTGAGCGTGTGTGTGAATGAACGGCCCCCATGGGTCTGTGTATCTACGCAGTGATACAGGCAACAGAGGTCAGACTCCCCATTTTGTTTTGTTTCTAGGTTTATTTAAATAATCTCGATCCCCAACATGGGGCTCGAACTCACCACCCCCCAGACGAAGAGTCATGCACTCCACCAACTGAGCCCCCCTTTCTTAAGTGACTGACGCACATCAGTTTGGGAAGAAGTCGGCAATCTTGCTTTTTTCCTTTGGAATTTATGCCACATACTTGGACGGGGAACAAAGAAAAAGAAAGTTATTCATCTGCAGGAGAGGGGAGAAACATGCACGGCCCATCAGTGTGTTCACCCAAACACGAGGCTCCTTCGGCTCCGGGAAATTAAAGCCTCAACACAGGTGGGAAACCAGGCAGGAGGAAAACACCAAACCCTGACTACGGGAGAGCCACTACTTTTGAGAAAATGAAACAAAACAACCCAACTAAGGAAAAAAGACCCTTCCACTCTCACAAAACTACATGCCAGCAGGGGAGAGAGACACAGAGCAAGGAAGCTCATGATCAGGGACTTAACCTGTAGGGCCGAGATGGACAAGAGTGGGGAAGAGAAGCGTGTGACAGTGCGGGGGGGGGGGGCAAGGGGGCACCTGAGGGGCACAGCAGCTGAGATGTGGAAGGTTAAGGGACAGGAAGAGATCTGGGCGATCCTACGGGAGGGGCTGCAGGCTGAGTGGAGCGGGCCTGGGAGACATGAAACTCTGTCCAGGGGTGGCTCAGTCGGTTAAGGGTCTGCCTTCGGCTCAGGTCGTGATCTCAGGGTCCTGGGATCGAGTCCCCTGTCTGGCTCCCTCCTCAGCGGGGAGCCTGTTTCTCCCTCTGCCTCTGGGCTCCCTCCCTGTCTCTCAAATAAGTAAATAACATCTTTAAAAAAGAATAAAATGAAACAATTTTTTAATTTAAAAAATAGACATTGTTGTGTCTCATTCATTCTAAGTAGCAAATCCTTTCACATTTTAACATCTCTGAGAGTAGCACAATCTCACAGGCTGGGCGGCAGAGCTTAGACCCACTTTTCCCGGTGGCGGACAAAGTAAGGGCGAGTCTGACTGTCAATGGGGTCACGGTGTTGGGAGACCATGGGTGTGGTTTCTCGTACAGAGGAGTGACTGGAAGTAAACTGGTGAAACCTACATTTTCAAAAGAATTGTGTTTCCAGAGAAACCACCTACCCTGAGGCTTTCATGGACCCAACAGGCAGTCAGGACTTTGATGGGAAACATCTGTCTCGGTCCAACTGTGGCTTTTTGGGTCAGCTGAACTTCTAAGCTGATCTCAGCTGTAAATTTGTAACTTTTGTTTGGCTGAAGGTTTCCAGATTCTCTTTTCCCTCTGGCCAGAGAATTTCTAACAAAACCACTGACTCCCACAGGCCCTATGACTTAAAATGACATGTGAACAACATAAAAAAAAAAAAAACCAACAACAAACAAAAAAACCCCAAACAACCCGATTTAAAAATGAACAGAGCACTTGAATGTACGTTTCTCCAAAGAAGACATACAGATGGCCCATAAGCCCAGAAACAAAGTTCCCCATCACTCATCATCAGGGAAATACAAACCAAAACCACAATGAGATACCAATTCACACCCATTCGAATGGCTAGCATCAAAAAAGCAGAAAATAGGGGCGCCTGGGTGGTTCAGTGTTTGAAAGCCTCTGCTTTCGGCTCAGGTCATGATCCCAGGGTCCTGGGATCCAGCCCCGCATCGGGCTCTCTGCTCAGAGGGGAGCCTGCTTCCCTTCTTCTCTCTGCCTGCCTCTTTGGCTACTTGTGATCTCAGTCTGTCAAATAAATTTAAAAAAAAAAAAAAAAAGCAGAAAATGAGCAGGGATGTGTACGCGGACAAACTGGAACCCACAGAAGGCCCTGAGAGTTGGCGGGTCCGTCAGTTCCTGCAGCAGAACCTCCCCCGCCCTGACTAGAACGTGAGCCACGCGCAGCAGGCAGACCACGCTTCCCGGGCGTCCCAGCTCCCGTGGAGGCCACAACCCTCGTTCCAGCCCTCTGAGCTGAGAAACCTCAAAAAAAACCACGTGCCTCCTCTGGGCTCCGGCCTCCCACTTATGCCATTTTTATCCTACAAAAGCAGGAATTGCATCATGTTCTACCTATGGGGAGGAAAACAGATACTGGCTGGTAACCCAGAAGGAGATATCCGGACCCTCTGCCAACCCGGCCTCCAGCTCACCACCTGGCTCTTGGCTTCCATGTCTGTGCCTGCGGTGGCTCTCATCACCCGTGGCTCCCAGGCTGGGCTAGAGAGGGCAGGGGAGGAGCCACTGGCCCAGGGACTTCAAGAGAGGCTCTCAGCAATGGCCCCCAGCTTTAGGGACAAGGAAGAATGGGAGCTACACAGAGGACTGAGCTTTATTTATAAACATGCCACAGAATCCTCTTCCCCTCACTTCCCAACCCTGGAGACCCCACCTCTGTCCCCAGGAAGGAGAAAGGCCTGGGCCCATCTACCTGCCCAACTAGGTGGGGGGGGGACCCAAGTCCACCTCCAGCTGAGGCCAGGCAGGGCTCCCTTGTCGTGGGTGCTCCAGCAGAGGAGAGGGGTCCCAGGTGACAGTAGGGGCTCTGTCCTCCTCCTCCAAGTGGCCAGTCCTCAGGGCTTCAGCCAGGGAGCGCGCGGCTGGGCTTCTGACCAGATTGGGGTGAATGGCGGGACCCTGGCTGGCAGGGCCTGGATGGTAAATGGGGAGGTGTCAGAGGGAACCAGGTGAGAGATCCCCCTCGGTTCCCACCTCCTCCCCTTCTGGATCAGAGAGTCAGGTCACCTTCCTGCGTGGGGTGCGGGAGCTGGCAGGGAGCAGGACAGCCTAGAAGGGTGCCGTGGGCTGGGGGGACAGGCCCCTTCCAAGAGATGCTTCTGGGCTCTGCAGTCCCTGCCCCAAGCTGCCCCCCAAGGCCTGCTCCAAGGCATCTGTCCCTCCTGAGGCACCCTGGACCGTACCAGGTGGGAAGTACTGGCAGCTGACAGCTTCTGGTGCTGGGCCTCGGAGAAGACACAGGACCAGAGGTCCAGGCTCTTGGGGGCTGAGCTCTTCTCAGACTTCGGAGGGACAATGTCCCAGCCCAGCAGGCAGTGCTGTGGAGAGCGAGGGGTTAAGGCGCCCGACCTGTGACAGGGCTACCTTCTGATGAGGTGCACCCCAGGGAGGCGGCTGTGTCCCCCCCAAACAGTCATGACGTGCCCCGGAGACTGAGGCTCCCCCAGGGCAGGCCTGTGTCCACCCACTGGGTTATCCCAGGCCTTCCTTTCACTACGGACTCAGGCCCTGGGCCCCTGGCCTGAGACAGAAGGAGGGAAGCCCCTGGATGCTGACAGAGCTCTTCCTGTGTGCCAGACTCTGCCCCACGCCCCTGACATGTACTGATTCACTGAGGTGCCCTACTCATCCCAGTCTGAGGACCGAACGCTGTACCCATTTTACAGATGAGCAGACCGACTCTCCTCAGCATCCCTTCTCCTCCCATAATCCCAGCTCCCCCAGCCTCAACTGAGAGTGGGGTCCCCACAGACGCCCCCCCTACCCGGGCGACACAAAGAACGCTTCCATGGGAGGCACTAGGAAACACAAGGACCTGGGTTCAAATCCCCACTCTTCCACCTGCTGACCCAACACCTGTCACCTCCCTCGGCCTCAGTCTCCTCATCTGTACAGTGGGATGGCAACAGGGCCCGCAGTCTTGGGGGCTGGGAGCGCTCCACGAGCTCATCCTCCTAACAATGCACACAGCACCCCAGAGCTCAATCCGTGAGGTTCGTGTGCGCAATGCGAGCAGCGGGCAGACGCTTCTGGAAGTGATGGGGTGGCGGGGGCGAGGAAAAGGGAGCGAGCACAGTCACAGGTGACGGAAGGAGCCCAGCCTGAACTCTGGAGACCCGTGTGCTCGCTCTCCTGGTGCCCAGCCTCACTCTCTGGGCCCCAGGATCCCCCTGGGGGCCTGGGCTCCGAGCCCAACTCCAACCCCGCCCCGCAGGGCAGCTTACCCGGGGCAGGGCCAGCGTGTCGGAGGCATCAAAGCTCTTCCGCCGGTGGATGCGGTACCGGTGCGGGGGGTCCAGGATGGACAGCGGGATGCTCACCCTGCAGGGGGGCAGCAAACTGGCTGCTAGGGGGTCCACTTTGCCCTCCCGCAGGCCGGGCAGGCCTCAGGCTCGGCTCTTCTCCACCTGCCCCGAGGTGTCCGACATGCTCGGGCCACTCACCTGACCTGCGCCGGCGCCGCCAGAGTCTCAGGACGCTTCTGGTCCCGAGGGGTCCGGCACAGGCGGCAGGGGGTGCCGGGATCGGAAGGCACCAGAAACAGCCGCCGGTTGACGCGATAGCAGTACACGCCTGCGGGGCCGTGAGAAGGAGCATCTCTTCTCAGCTGGGCCCCCAGATCCCGGCATGCCCCCGCCGCTGCCTCCAACACACAGGCCCGCCAACACCCCGCCAAGGCCACATGCACAGGCGCGCACAGGTGCACACATACAGAACACGAACACGCACGTGTGCCCCAGCAGGACACACACTTGGATCCTGCACACGAGCGCAAACAGGAACCGTGGCTTCATACAGTCACAGTCACAGACACACGTGCTTGTGCCTAAACGGGTCATCACACGTGGGACGCACACACAGGTGTTCACGTGACCAGCCCTTGCCTGTGACGTACACACGCATGCGCACCACATGCTGCAGATGTGAACCCAAAGCAGAGACTCAGGTGCTCGTATGACGCAGCCAGCACCCCCACCCCCCAGAGCGCGGGCAGCAGAAGTGGGGGCGCACGGGAAAGCAGGCGGCTGGGGAGGGGTGATGGGGGGGCGGGGAGGGACACAGGGCCGGCCCTCATCCCCAAAAGGCCTGGCCTCTGCTCCCCCCACCCCACTCCCCAGCCCCCATCTAAGGCTTGCCCCATCCTGTCTGGACCTCAGGCCCCCCTCCGAGTCCCCTCCACCCCAGCTGCTCTCGCAGGCGCCGGAGACCTCACCGGCCAGGCTGCGGGGTGCCTGCCGGGAGCTTCGACTCACATTCATGGTCCTCCTCCACGCCGCTGCTCTCCCGCGGGCCGAGGAACTGGGGGCTGTGAGGGGAGAGGGGTGAGCAGGCTGGGCGATGGGGGTCCCCCAGCCGCCCTGCTCACCCCTCGGCACCCCTGCTCACTCGGGTCACTGTTAATGCACAACTCCTTGTTGGCTTCCCGGAAATCCTGTAGCTTCGAGAAGAAGGCCTCGGGCTTGCTGGTGATGGGTGAAGTGTTGTCCAGAGACCCTGGAGCAGGCAAAGCACCGGGAGCTGCTGTGTGGCCACCGGCCGAGACTCAGGGGGCTCTTGGCACAGCCCTCTAGTCTGCACTATCCCTACTCTGTCTCGTAGAGACCTGGAGGGGACGCGCCACTCGCTGTGACTTCCGCTCCTGTCTCCGTGCGTGTCTACCCTCACGCACTATCATCCGTGCAAAAAATATTAAAACAAAAAATAATTACAGAGCCCCTCCTAGGGGACGCAGTTTTACGTGCCATGGGGAGAGAAGGGAACTAGACAAAGCCCTGCCCTCAGGAGCCTTACAAAAACAGTGGCAAGGGGGGTGCCTGGGGAGAGCTGTTGGTTGGGGGTCTGCCTTTGGTTCAGTCATGATCCTGGGGTCCTCGGATCGAGTCCCGCATCAGGCTCCCTGCTCAGTGTGGAGTCTGCTTCTCCCTCTCCCTCTGCCCATCTCCCCACTAATTATACTTTCTTTCTCAAATAAATAAAATCTTTAAATAAAATAAAGAGAGAAATATTTCATCGGGGTAGAAAATAACAGGTTGCAGCTTTACTGCTGAGCAGATGTAAGACTTCGTGAAGTGGCTCAGGGCGGTGGTTCAGCCTTCTCATCTGTCCACGGGGACAGGGGACAACAGCTGCCCCGGCCTAATCAGATCATTGAGAAGAGCAGAGGAGTTAACAGGAGCAAAGCCGAGGGAAGCTCATGGAACACCATAGATAACAGGCCTGAAACAGGCGCCCCATAAAACCTATGCTCCTCACCCTTCCCAGAGCTCGCATGCTGGTGGGACCGACCAAGGAGGAAGCAAATCCTCTGGGAATCCAGAGGGGATGGGGCAGAGCACACAAATGCAGGGACAGGCCCGAGATGGGAGCGTTCATTCCCTCAGGAAGGAGAGTGAGCACAGGGACAGGGCAGGCAGGAGGCGGGTGGCTCCACTTTCCAGAAGCAGGAAGCAAGGCAGTGAGCTGATAGGCCAGGAAATCCTGGAGACAGGGCCTGCGTCCCCACCACCCCTGGGTCCCAGCAACCCCACGGAGTACCTGCCTCCAGAAGTAACTCAGCCTCTCTGTGCCTCAGTTCCCCCTTTGTGAAATGGGGAGCCAAACAGCAGAACCTCTTATGGCCATTCACTCACGCATTCGACAAGGGTTGCGTGAGGGCCTACTGTGCGCCACATGCCTCTAAGCCCGGGCTCAGGAGATACAGCAAGAAGATGGCTGTGGCCCTGCTTGAGTGAAGCTTATGTTCTACTGGAAAACTCAGCTAAGAAACAAGGAAACAGGACGATTCCTGAGAACAAATGATATGAATATACAAATGACTGATGCCACAGGCAGGGATGTTGGGGGTGGGTTCGAATCCCCACTCTCAGGTTCAGAAGCCCCTGAGCTGGGCCCTCAATGATGAAAAGCAACCAGGGAAGTGCATTCAGGCAGTGGGAATGGCAAGTGCAGACTGCAAGTGCAAAGGCCCTGAGGCAGTCATGGACGCACAGAGGCCTATGAGGCTGGAGCAAAGAGCCAAAGGCTGAGAGTCAGAGATCATGTCACATGGCTAACTGAAGCCAGGTCTTACCTCATAAGTCTAGAGAGTAAGTAAGTCTAGATAGATTTTGGATTTTATTAAAGTGCTAATTACTCGGATTTCCATGTTTAGAAATTCATTCTGGCTACCATATCAAAAATAGATAGTTAGGGGCGTGGACAAAGTCAGAGGGAGACCAGTCAGGCCACTGAGGCTGCTGGGGGCGGGGGTGTGGGGCGATAAGCAGTTCGATGGAAAAAGAGATGATATGCACACAGAGTTTTGCAGGGCCCTGGCATCAATACACACTAAATACCGTGGCAGCTCAGACTCCTTCATTCAGCACCCGCAGGGCTCGGGCAGGCACAGGGGGGTGGGCATACCTGCAATCCAGTCATAGCCTAAGTACGGCCTGAGGCGCCAGCTCTTGTCAGGCAGTGCAGCCTCCTCACTGAAGGTCACTCTTGACTGAGCAGGGAGACAAAAAGGGGCAAGGGCTAGGCAGGCAGGCCCGGCCCAGGAGGAGGCCCCACCTTGTGGGAAGGAAAGGGGCCAGGTCTTAACTTACACCCTGACATGGGCCCCAGGGCTCAGCCAGGGGCCTGGGAGTTGGAAGATAAGAGTTTGGTCCCCAAGCCCCCGTCTCCGGGTCACTCTGAACAAGCTTAGCCTCTGAGCCTTGGTCTTCCCATCTGTATAATGGGCTTAAAGATCACCTTCTTCCCAAAGTGCTGAGAAACAACAACCAACCACCACTTTTTAAGTGCTTCCGTGGAGCCAGCCATGACTCAAGGTATCTCCGGGAAGCCTCCCACCCTGAAGGGAGCCTGCCAATGAGTACTTTGTGAGACAGGGAGACTGAAGTTCAAGGAAATGCTGTTCTCCCATGTTACCTTGGACAGTCTGCTTTGCTGATCCAGGGTGGAGCTCTGGGCCTGGGACTCCTGAGGCCCGGGACTGTCCAGCTCTGCTGAAACCTCTGGGTCATCTGAGTTTGAGCTGGCCAGCAAGGGTGCCGAGTAGGGCCTCAGAGAGCCCAGGGATGCCTGGTGTCCGTACTTGGCAGATGGCAGAGAGATCACTCCAGAGCTGGTCCTATCAGACCAGGACGTATCACAGGGATCACTCTCTTGGGTGTCCTGTAGGCTGGAGGGTCTGAAGGCCATTAAAGACGTCTCCTGGGACGATGGTGTCTGGGAGTCATAGCTGCTGGTGGAGTCCTGGGCTGACTGGAACAGGGAGGACCGGTCACCCAGGGAGCAGCCCAGCCACACACTCAGCTGACCTGCTCTAGGCACAAAGGCCTGGATCTTCAATCCTCATCCCCACTCTGGCCTCTGCAGTGTCCCAGGCCAGTCCCTTCTTGGCTGGGCCTCAGTTTTCTCCAAACTGGATGCATTGCACAGGAGGCCTGGGACCTGCCTGGTTGGGCAGCCACTTCCGCGCCTGCCTTGCGAGTTCTCAAGGTGGGTGCTCACCTTCGAGGCCGCCTTGGCCACTGACCGCCGCACGGCATCCTGCCCGGCCCACAGCTGCTTCAGGAGCGCCAAGTTGAGCTGCCGGAGCTGCACCAAGTCCTTGGTCTCCACCATCCCAGGTGTACGGCGTGGCGTCCCCCTGGGCTGCAGTGTACCCTCGGGCTGGGTTCCAAGCCCAGCTCTTCTACCTAAAGCGAAGACAGCACGACACCAGCCAAGGAGACTGGGTTCGAATCCCCACTCTCCTACTTCCACAGCTGTGCAGCCTCAAGCAAGTTATTTAATCACTCTGTGCCTCAGTTTCCTCATCTGCCAGATGACAACAGACCTCCTGAGATTACGCAGGGATTAAACGAGGTAACGCATGTTAAGCCTTAGTTCGGTGCCTGGTACACAGTGAGCATTCGACAAATGTCTATTATTAAACAGGCCAGAGTGTGTTTACTTACATGCCCCAAAGGGAACGATCCCCCTTTAGCAACCTTAACTATGACATCAGTTTAATTTGTAGAAAACAGTGAGGGCACGTCTACAAATGTAAGTATTCTAATTTGCGAATCCGACACAGATCAGGCTTCTGAAGGGAAGCGTCCCTCGGTCCTGCCCGCCCTTCCATCTTCCTTTCTTTCTACAAATGAAGAAACCAAAGTTCAGAGGAATTAACCAACGTGCCCCACGTGACACCGCTAGTAAGTGACAAAGCCTGGATTTGAACCCGAATCTGGCTCCAGGACTCAGGGTCACTCCAGCCTCTCCCTTGAAGCAGAGAGGTGCCTGGGTCGCCACCTCCTCCTCCTCCTCTCTCAGCCTTTTGCCCCCAGGGACCCAGGCTGGAAGCCACACCGATGCCTCTAGAAGGAATTTCTGCAGGCTGGGGGGAGGGGGCTTCCTAATCCCCTCGGGGGTCCAGGTCCAGGCTCCCCCCAGAAACTCGGTCTCCCTCACTGCGCACCAGGCCGGTTCTAACACCGGGTCCGGCCAGACCCTGCTCTCAGAGAGCCGGCCCGGCCCCCCGCCCGCCCCAGCCACGCCGGTCAGCTGTGGACCGCCCACACCGGGAGCAGAGGCCGAGCGAGGCCAGGCTCCGGGGACAGTGCTCCCTCCCCCCTCCCCCGGGCACAGACGACCCTGGGAGGGCGGGGAGGGTGCGGACGAGGGAGGCAAACAGCCTGACCCGCACCACCGGGAGCCCCGGCCCCGCCCTCACCCGAGCGAAAGACCCGGGGTCACAGCCTCTTTCTCAAAAGAAAAACGGGGGCGACAAAACTGCCGGCGGGTTCAGCCTCCTCCTTCCTTCCCATCGCGGCCACCGGATCCTCCGCGGGGGGCGGGGTCGGGATGGGGGCCTCCCCCCGAGTCCTTCCTCCCCCCGCCAGCCGCGCCGCTCCCGCACTCACCGCCCGGAACCCTGGAAGCCCGCCGCCCGCCGCTGCTTTCGCCGCCAGGAGTTCCGCCCGGCCCACCCCTCGCTTCGCCGGCTGGGGGCGGGGCCCGATGCGGCCTCCCTGATTGGTCAGATTGCGGGCGGAGCGGGACGCTTCTGCGAGCGTTACTCCGCGTTCAGAAGCTGCAGTTTCAATGTTGGGGCGGGACCAACAGCGGGACTCAACAACTGATTGGTCAACGTTCGAGACTGCGTCCTGGTCGTCGGTTATAGAAATGGGGGGGCGTGCCCCAGAGAGCGAACTCCGATTGGTCAGGACGGGGCCGCCGGCCACGCCGGATTGGGCGGCGGCAGTTTCAGAGTCTGGACCTGAAGCCGCTCGCAAATGGCCGAGCCCGGCCGCGCGAGGCGGGGCGGGAGTGGGTGGTCGGTGGCTGGAGACCCGTTCTTCCCCACTTTCTTCCCAGGATTTGTCGTGCCTACTTTGTACCCAGAGGCACAGTGCCAGGCACAGGGAGGCAGAGAAGAAGGGCGAGGGAGAGAGAGGAGTGGGTTAAGCACCTGGAATCCATGCCAGCCCCATTTTACGGAGAAAACCCCAAACGAGGTGGTACCAGATGAACTGACTTGACCAGAACGTTTTAAAACCAGTGCAATTCAGCAAATTAGCAGGTAGGGGGAAAAGGATAGTAGTGACGGAGGACGGAAGGAAGGGACTAAAGCAAAGTGGTGGGGGGACCAGGAGGGACGATTCTGGGCGCTGGACACGCTCTGAAGCGGGGTTGTGGTGCAGGCTGCACAACTTTGTAAACTCGCTAAAATGGTTTGCTTGTACACTTAAAATGAGTGAATTTAAGGGTGTGTAAATGACACCTCAATAAAGCTGTGCTGTTGTTGTTAAGTTCATACCCACTGCACGAGCCATTCTACTCCTAGTCATTTATCCAAGCGGGAGAAAATTGTCCCTACAAAGATTTGCATAGGAGTGCGCACAGCAGCTGTTTCCAAACACAGGTCAACAGGTGTCTGCCGAATCAGGGCATATGCACACAACGGCTGCTATCCTGCCATGGCCATGAACGAACTATTGATACGCACAGTACGGATGCATCTCAAGATAATTATGTTGCCTGGGAAAGAAAGGGTACGCACCGTATCTTCCATCCGTATAGAACTTTAGAAAATGTGAACAGATGTATAGTGATAGATCAGTGGTTGCCAGGAGCGGGGATGGAAGGAGGAATGACAAGGGGGCATGACGGAGCCTTGGGGGTGATGGGTGTGTCCATTGTCTTGGTTGTGGTGATGGCCTCATGGTGCATACATATGTCTAAACTTAATGTACACTTTAAACATTCAGTTTATTGTGTATAAATTATATCTCAATAAGGGACGCCTGGCTGGCTCCGTCGGTAGAACATGCGACTCTTGATCTCGGGGTGGTGGGTTCAGGTCCTATGTTGGGCATAGAGCTTACTTTAAAACAAATAGATTAATTAGTTAATTAAATCTCAATAAAGGTGTTAAAAGATGTGAAGCAGGACGCCCGCGTGGCTCAGTTGGTTAAACATTTGCCTTTGGCTCAGGTCGTGATCCCAGAGCTCTGGAATCAGTGGTGTATCAGGCCCCCCACAGAGCAGGAAGCCTGCTTCTTCCTCTCCCTCTGCCTGCTGCTCCCCCTGCTTGTGCTCATGCTCTCTCTCACTCCGTCAAATAAATATATAAATAAATAAATCTTTAAAAAAAAAAAAAAGATGTGAAGCAAGTAAAAGAAACAAATAAGAAGTTGGTCTCGTTGGGCACAGTGTGTTTGCACTAGCTGGAACAGAGAGCTGTCACTCCTGTGTCACCACCAACCCCTCTTGGGAGTGGCCCTGAGGACAAAGATGAAGGCCAGTCCTCCCATTGGACACAGCTGTGCACTGCACACTTGGTCATTCATGCATAAAGAGGGATGAACGGCCGGAGGGAAAGGCACACACCACCACCCTGGGTGGTGGCTGGTGATCTGGCTGGTGCCCAGGAGTTTCAGGGAGAAAGTTTGGAAGATGGGGTCCCAGGAGAACTGGGGAGGCGGTAGGAAGATAAGCCAGTGAGCACCAATGGGAGGGGCACAACAGATGAAATCCATGTCTCGCGTTTCAAATCCGTCCCTCCAGGGCAGGGGAGACAGTCAACAAACAGGTGGAATGGGAGACGTGCTGGTAGACATCAGCCAGCCTCCCTCCGCAGCCTCCCTGGTGTGGGTGCAGAGGGCCCAAGGACAGACACGGTGGCCATGATGACAGGAGTGAAGGGGCCTGGGCTCCTCTCCTGAAGGCCCCAGGAGGTCCTGAATGCCTGGTCTGCCAAAGCAAAATATCTCCAGCCAGCCATTGGTAGCAGGTGGATTGCATCCGGCTTCTGTCTGCCCTGGAGGGGGGCAATTTGTACTTACTGAGATTGATGCTAATCCACGTACCGTCCAGCCTACAGGGGGCTCACCCCGACCACTATCTTAGGGCTTTGGATTCCCCGATGCAGTGACGTGATATACACACATGGGCTCACACTAAGGGACCTGTTTTTGGTAAAATGTGGAACAATGTGCTTGTGACCAAAGGATCCACTGATCTTTTCAGGAACGCCAACACCCACGTGGCATTGCCTGGAAGGACCAAGCTCAGGGACCATACCTCACAGCTCTGCTCTCTGAGCAGCTGAGATAGGCCACCGTGTCCCCTGCGGCTAGAATATTCGGGGACAGGAAGCAGAGGGTGTAAATAGAGGCCCTTCCCTCCAGCACTCCAGTGACCCACTTCTGGACTTTGTGTTTCCTGTGCCCGGAGGCAGGAAGCTTCTGCCGAGGGACACGATACAGTCCCATCGAACTTGAAGATGTGGCCATCCCCCGGTGGCTATGCCTGTCCTGCTGGTGGACCAGGGGACAGAGTCGCCGTGCTGCTGGGGAGAGATTCTGATCCCCGTGAGGAACCAGGGCTGCTGCTATGCAGTGGGACAGAGGACTGTTGGGAACACCCTCGAGTGTCTGTTCCTTGGTGTCTCTACACCCACTACACCCACTGGTACCCACAAGCGGCAGTCATGACAATTATGGCCCAAGCAGGACCAGACAGCCAAGGGCTGGGTCCCCTGGGATGAAGTCTGGATCACCACACCAGGAACCGGCACAGCTGCGGCATAGGCTGGGACAAGGGCAATCCAGAATGGGGCTGGATGATGGACCGGCTGGACCAGGAGGGCCTGTAGCTTTGGTCACTAGTCCCCCGAGGCAGAGACCTTAGGGCTCGTACCGCCTCGTAGGGCTCTGTCAGGTCAGACTGAGATCTCCCCTCCCGGGGAAGAAGGGAAGGAAGGCAAATGCAGCTCTGGGTGATCTGGGGGGTAGAATTTTCTACATAAACCCTCTCCTCCGCCTCAGACCCTCTTGGCCTCACTTGCCTGTTGCTCCAGCTCTGCTGGGACTGAGTGATGCGGGGCAAGCACGACCGGCCCCACCGGCCCCCAGCCCACGCCCGCGCCCCTCACCTCCGCCACCCCCCCCCACTGACCCCAGTTTGGTGCCCCAGCATTCATATATGCAACGCAGAAATACTCAGTGTCCCAAGGGGCAAATCTTCAATCAGCCGGAAGAGACAAATAGTGGATAAATTCTTCCCCCCACCTCCGTCCCCACCCAGGAAAGGTACGAGATTCACCTGCGGGGCTTCTCAAGGTCACCGTCTGTTCATCTGCAGGCCCCTCCGACTGCGGCCAACTCTAATGCGGCCTTCTGCCGGCTCTCCCTCCTTCCGACTTCTCTCCCTCTCCCCCCCCCCCCGCCGGCTCCCCCCTGGGGTTGTTCCGCAGAAATAAAATGAGGGTGCGTGAGCCCTCTCCTTGAGGCTCCGCTTTCCAGAGAACCCTGGCCAAGGCGCCATCCATGTGCTGACTCCCAAAGGCATATCTCCAGGCCAGACTCTGCCTGAGCTCCAAGTTCTCGTGTCCAACTGCAGAAGATGGGCCTTACAGGTAACAAGTCCAAAAATGGAGTCCTGGTTTCCCCCAAACGTGCTCCACTGAAGCTGTCCCCCTCCTGCCATGTGCCCAGGACCCCGAGTCACCATGACTCACCCAGTCCGTCAGCACAGCCCATCATTTCTAGCTTTATATATTTTTTAAAGATATGTCTATTTATGAGAGAGAGAGAGAACCCCAAGCAGACTCCGCCCAACGCAGGACTTGATTCCATGACCCCAAGACCATGACCTGAGCCAAAACCAAGAATCAGATGTTCAGCCAACCTAGTCATCCAGGGACTCCCATGTGATCTTTAAAAGGACTCCAGAGAGCGCCTGGGTGGCTCAGTTGTTCAGTGTCTGTCTCCGGCTCTGGTCATGATCCCAGCGCCCTGGGATGGGGCCCCACATGGGGCTCCCTGCTCAGCAGGAAGCTTGCTTCTCCCTCTTCCACTCCCCTTGCTTGTGTTCCCTCTCTCGCTGTGTCTCTCTCTCTCTGTCAAATAAACAAATAATATCTTAAAAATAAATACATAAATAAAAGGACTCTAGAACCCGACTGCTTTTCACCACCTCCATGACAGTCACCCGGCCCCAGGCACCACCCTCTCCTTGGAACACGGGTCACATTCTGACTGGTCCCCCTGCTTCCATCCTTACTCTGTTGTCTTCACAGCAGCCTGCGACCCCATAAATAGGGGGGTGCCTGGGTGGCTTAGTGGGTTAGGCCTCTGCCTTCAGCTCAGGTCAAGATCTCAGGATCCTGGGATCCAGCCCAGGATGGAGCCCCGCATCGGGTTCTCTGCTCAGCAGGGAGCCTGCTCCCCCTACCCTGCCTGCCTCTCTACTTGTGATCTCTGTCAAATAAATAAATAAAATCTTAAAAAAAAAAAAAATGAAAGGCAGCTTATGGGACTTCTCTGCTCAAAGCTCTCCAATTGCACCTACCGCACTCAGAGTAAAGCCAAAGTCCTTACCTGTGAGATGCCCATCTGCCTCCAGGTCCCTTTCATACCTTGTCTCCTACTCCTCTTCCCCTCCCTCACTCTATTCTAGCCACATCAGGGTCATTATGTTCCCTAAAGATAATGGGCATGCTCCTACCTCAGGGCCTTTGCACCTGCCAGTCCCTCCATCTAGAATGCACTGCCCCAGGTGTCTACAGGATTTCATTCGCACTGTCATCCTTCAAATGTTGTCTTCTCAGAAGGCCTACCCCAACCACACTGTTGTAACGCCCTCCCCAAACTTTCCCAGCCTCATTTCCCCCCACAGTCCTTATCTGCCGATATACTATGACTTTTACTCAACTGGGTTTTTTTAAAAATGATTTTTATTTATTTGACAGAGAGACAGAAAGTACACAAGCACGGGGAGAGGCAGAAGCAGGCTCCCCGCTGAGCAGGGAGCCCGATGTGGGACCAGATCCCAGGACCCAGGGATCATGACCCGAGTCGAAGGCAGACCTGAGCAGAAGGCAGAGGCTTAACCGACTGAGCCACCCAGGCGCCCTATTTAACTGGTTTTGCCTGTAGTCCAGCTCTCCCCGCTAGCATACCAGCTCTGGAAAAAGACAGACGCTTTTATCCACATGACTCAATGCTGTGTCTCTAAGCTAGGCACCATGCTCATCAGCACACAGTAGGCACTCAAATGTTTTGATGAATTCATGAACTCCCTCATCTGCACAGAGACAAACAGATCACCGAATGTCTGAGATTTGGGTTCATGCATATAAATGTCCGACACGTGCTCAGCTCTCCTTTAACATAGGCTGTTCTAATCTCAAGCCTGATGACTCAGAGCCAGAAATCCGTGTCCTGGAGCACAGGGTGAATTCAGCTGACGTCTGTGAAGAGGGCTCAGACTTGGAAGAGGGGCACATTCTGGCCACTTTGTGATTTTACTTTGTGATTAAACAGGGACACTATTACTGGAAAACCAAAAATCCCACGTCTTGGATTCCCCAGAACTCTCAGTGGGTGGGTGAGGTAGGCTGAGCAACCACAGGCATCTGGTCTCCACGGGGCACAGAGAACTAGGCGGTGCTAAGTGAGGAACAGGGTGTGGAACACCTTTTTCCAAACATGGCAGGAGCAGCTGGTGAACAACTTAGTGGGTTGTGAACAGCAGCGGAAGAGAAAATCCCTGTGCATCGCAGGAAAAGGGCATTGCCTTTAGATCTTCGGCTTTACCTATATATACACACGTGTGTGCTGGTTTATCATGTATTTCTAATTGTGGGTAAAGAAGAAAAACAGAAAGACACACAGACAGAAAGAGAGAGAGCGAGAAAGACAGAGAGAGAGGGGGGCGCCTGGGTGGCTCAGTGGGTTAAAGCCTCTGCCTTAGGCTTAGGTCATGGTCTTAGGGTCCTGGGATCGAACCTTGTTATCGAGCTCTCTGCTCAGCAGGGAGCCTTCTCCCCCGCCCTCCTGCCTGCCTCTTTGCCTCCCTGTGATCTCTGTCAAATAAATTAAAAAAAAAAAAAACCTTTATAAAAAAAAGAAAGAGAGAGAGAGAGCTGAAGGAAGGAAGGAAGGTTGGAAGGTAGGTAGGTTTGAAAGCCACTGGGCTTTGGGAAATTAAGACTTGGGCTCCAATCCAGGACCCATCAGCCCTGAAGCTGTTGACATTTGAACATCTGAAAGCCACTAGCCCCATGCCTACTCTTAGGGCGTTTCCAGTACCATTTCATTCTGGGCCCCAAGCCTGGAGGGCTGACAGTATGTGGACTGTGTTATTAGGACAGACCTCATTAACTCAGCAAGGATTAATGCTGAGTTCTGATTCTGGGCCAGGCACTGAACTAAATGTTTGACATTATCAATAAGCAAAACAGACAAAAAGCTCAAGCCTTGCAAAGCTCGTGTTCTAGCAGGCGGACATATCAAACAAACCCTATTACGTGAGGAGGATGGCTAGTGGGAAAACGTGCCTATCCCATAGGCTGCAGGGCGAGGTCCTCAGAAACGCCAGCAAACAGGGAAGGAAAGAAGGATTGTACGCAGGGTGGTCTGGGTAGACCCAGACAATGAGGGAACATCTCAGGAGGCTTGGCAGTGAGAGGGCTAGCTGTGATGTCTAGAGGAAAAAGAGGGTCAGCCAGGGCCAAGACCTAAGGAGGTTATGTGCTTAGCACTTTCAAACAGCAAGGAGCCAGTGTGGCCAAAGCAGAGGGCCCCAGGGAGTAAGGGGTACTGCAGACCTGAAAGGGCCACCGCCAGGATCTGGGCCCATTCTGGGTGGGACAGGAGCCAGGGCAGAGGAGTAGCATGAACTGAGTTCTAGTTCAAATCTATGGCAAGGTCACTCTGGCTGCTCGCTGCCTTGAAACAAGCACCTGAAGGCAAGGGTCGGAGGGACACGTTGTGTGGCAGTGCCCAGGGCTGGAGTGGGGGCTGTGATGGGCCGGGGAAAGTGGTCAGGGTCCAGAGGCATTCTGAAGGTGGAAGCAAGTGCCCCTGGAGTCCAGGATGACACCCCAAGTTCGTGGCCTAGGTTTAGGGAAGGATGAGGCTGCCATCGAGCGCGGTGAGAGGAGTGGGGGAGGCAGAGCCCGGGGCACAGGTGTCGGGGGCCAGGGAGGCTGACGAGTCACTGCCGAGGGCCCTTCAAAAAGCAGAAAGCTCACAGCCAAGTTCTCAGAAAGCAAACTAGGGTGGGCCAGTCTGAGTCATTACTTTTTAAGTGAAAAATCAATGGCTTGGAGTTACAGCGAAATCTGTAAAGAGATCACTCTAGATTTCCTGGTTCTTAAAGATCGGTTACGCCTTTTGTTCTCAGAGTATGAGTCCTTCCAAGAGCAAGAGGAACCCATAGGCAAATCACAATTGGAACTTCCCCTGAACAAAGTTAAGGTCATTTCAAAATACAGCCTGCCGTCGTGGTTTGCCTAAGAACAGTAAACTGAGGCCCTGCAGTATTTCCAACTAGGTTTTATTTTAGTGCCAGTATTATCAGCAGTGATACAGGAGTAATTCAGGCAAGTAGATCACCTTAAGTACATCAGAGAAAACACTCACTGTGTCAAGCACGTCTCACACTCTAGCAAATGAACGTAAAACCGGAGAACAAAGTTAGCAGCATCAAATTAAAGTGCTTTTTGCCACACTTCTGTCCGAGCCTTTCCCTCAGTGGGATATATTTAATTTCACTTACTGTAGAAGAAACTCAAAATTCATTCATTGCCCAGGGGCTACATTCAAAAAAATTCATGTTTAGTTATTAAATAATTTCTTTTTCCCCAAAAAGCACAAAATTCATTGGAATCGTGTGACAATGATTTCTCCTGACACGCTGTGAAGTGACCATGTAGGCCTGGCAAAAAGCTCGAACATCCTCCTGCCGTGGGGCGATCCCGGCAAGGTCCCCCACTTGGTTCCACACAGCAGCTGCACTACGGGTCTGAACGAGCGGGCACCGGACAGGATACCACCTGTGTGGCCATCTACTGGGGAGCAGAGGCCACCAGCTCATTTCCCGGAACCTCGGTGGTGGCGGGGCGGGGGTGGGGGGGATTTCAAGAGGACAAGCCCCAGCTCTTTCTGGGAGAGAGAACCTGCTGGTTTCTAGGAAGTTCTCTGACCTGAACTGTGAAGGCTGTTTGCCCCAGTTAACACCCTGGAGACAGGAACCTGCCCCCACTTCAACCAGTAACAATCCCAAACTCAACAGGGAACATTTCTCAAAGTCAACACGAGGTCAAGTGAGGGTCAGCAAGAGGCTGTGGGGAGCAGGGAGGGCGGGAAGACCGGAGGAGGGCGGCTGGGTGTCCCACACCGTCTCTCAGGCAGCAGCAGCCTTCCTGGCACAGGAGACTTAGTCCAGAGGTCCGGAGGTCAAGGGCAGCCTGAGCCAAGGTAGGGGGGTGGGGGCAGGAGCCTTTCTTAAGGAGCCTAACAGGGACACAACCGAGCTAACAGGGTGGGCTCTCGGACCCCGCGAGGGCTCTGTTCTCCGTGGAGGCCACATTCTCCAGCCATCCTGGATCGGGCCCACCCCCCTCCCTCCGCCTTCTTTCCTTCAACTACATCCTCGAACGCTCTGGACCAAACCATCTCTGACCAACGGAAAAACCAGACTACACGGGCTAAGGACCAAAACCAGAACAAGGGACGCCATGAAGAGGAGGAAGGCCAAGGCCCTCCGTCATCGGGGACGCGGCTACCTGCTCTCCCCGCGCGGCCCCTGCCCTCAGCTACTCTGACTCCAGTGGCTTCTACAACACCTTCCCCCTCCCAGCACGAGGAGGCTCCAAGACCAACCGAGGCGAGCCCTGCCCCCAAGACAAGTCTGAAATGCTCTGCGGAAGGAGCGAGGCCCAAAAGCTGAAGGGCCAAACTGACACACACAGGCAACAGCCCTTCTGGGACGGACTCGGCCTTTCTGGAACTTGTTCCAGCGCAACCTGGGAAGAAAACCCAACCCTCCCTCAGGCGGCCTTTCTCCACAGGGGTGCTGGAGCGCGCTGCAGGCGGGTGTGCGCGGGTCAGTGTTGGTGCTGGCCGGAGAAGGGGGTCTGCCTGGTACCCCCAAAAGCTTCAACCAGGCATTCCGTGGGGCAGGCAGATCCCAGGACCTCGTCACGCACTCAAGTGAGTCTCAGTCCAGGGCTCCTGACAAAGCAAAGACTCGACTCCTTGGTGTCATGCTGTCCACGTCGTCATTAAAGTTTCCTTTAGGGGCACAAGCCAAATCTTCCTGCAACAGCAGGCAAAGGGTGGGGGAGAGAACTAGCGATCAGGGGCTCAAAATGGCATGAGACGGAGGTGCTTTCCCTCTCACAGTGGTGGCCACGGGCAGGAGCTGCGCGTGACCCTGCTGGGAGGCCCACACACTGGCGGCACCGCCCTTGTCCACACGGGCTCCGGCTCGCGGCGGCCCACTAGCCCACTATCTGCTGGGCTGCAGGTACTGGTGCGTGAACATGTTGAGCTCACTGTCCAACCAACCGGCTTTGTTCCTGTGGAGAAATGGTTACTTTGTAGCCCTCGGAGCTGATCACAGCAGAGAGCAAGACAGGCCACCACGCATGTTCTTCTAAGGACGCCTGAGCAAGACAGGCCGCGCGTGTTCTTCTCAGGACGCCTGCCGTCTAACCTTGTTTACTCCTCCAGGCTCCCCCCACTGCACAGATAAGGGAAAGAGGCCCAGAGAGGTCTCGTAACTTCCTATAGTCAACTGTCGTGCCAGAGCCGAAGTCGGGCTTTTCTGACCCTCCAGCCCTATGCTGGCTTCACCTGCCCACAAGCAAGTCCCCAAACTGTCCGGAACTTGGTTTTCCTGCCCATCGGCAAGGGGTTGGGTTGCTGGATAAGCAGCCCTTACGGGTTCCCCCGTCCCTGTTGATGACAAGGGGCAGAAACACGCTCCACCACACACGCCCCCCCATGAGAGGTCCCACATGTCCCCAGAGAAGGCCTGAGCCAGGCTGGTGGGTGGGGAGGGCCCATCTGCACTGTCAGGGAGGGAAAGTCCACTAGTCGCTGAGGGGACCAGCGCTGACGTCAGCAGCAGGGGCAGGAAGCACAGGGTCCCCGCGTGCTGATGTTATCTTGGGCCAAGCGGGCCGAGGACCTTTGCACAGCGCTTTTAGGTGCAGCTCTGTGGCTCTGTCATGAAATCCTGCCCTGTTCTACAGATGAAAACAGTAAGACCAAAGAAAGCTCTGTGACCTGCCCTAAAGTGAGTGCCTGGGCACGAACCCAGGCTTCCTGCGCCTTTGAGCCATCCTCTCCAGCAAAGCACGGACAGAAGCTCTGACTCTCAACAGGGACCCCACAAGGATGGTGTGCCAACGTGGGCCCTGCCAGAGCTGGGTACCCAGCTCTCCTGGCGGTAAAGAGGTTGACCTGCCCGTCCCTGGGCTCAAAGAGAAATGGAGTAAAGCATGTGGCAGGTCTAGCCCAGAGGCCCAGCACACAGTAGACAATGAAAGATCATCAATGTGCAGAGCCACAGCCTGCTGGGGCACGTGTGCCTGGAGTTGTCTACTCCTGGCCTGACCGCTTCCCATGGAATCCTAGGCAAGTAACTTCTGGAGGCCCCAATTTTCCCTTTTAGAAAAAGGAAATGGGTCGTACAAGCTTGGAGAGATGCCCAGAGCTCAAGTGCCAGCCACGGGCTGCTACAAAGACACATACATCTCGGTTCCTCCACTGCCACCCCAGGCCCGACTGCACGCGTCTGGAGGCCGGTGGCCCTCCGTCTCACTGGCCCTCCAGCGGCGTGCCATCTAACCTCTCCCACGCAAGTGAGGTCCATGTCCACACCCAAGACAGAGCCGCGCGGAGGCCCCCACAGCACCCGGGCCGCACACCGGAGCACCTCTGGCTGCCCAGGCTGACCTCACCTGAGCAGTTTTGCTTTGCTCTGAAGTGAGTCAAGAACCTCAATCTTCTTATTCATGGCAGCGATTTCCTGCTCCAGGTTCTCCCGGGTGACATCGACTTGCTGGCACAGATGAGCAAAGGTCCCAGACAGCTCCCTAAAGGAGAGAGACTCTGGATCAACCAGGCCACGTGGCTGTTTTGCCGAATGCCATGCCTGGCTAAGTCCCACCGAGTGTGGGGCAAGCAGGTAGCCCGTACGTCAGCCACTGACAGTTCTGCTCTGCGCCACCCCCCTGTGGCTCCCTGCCGCCAGCAGACATCTTGTCACAGCCGCCACCCACACAGCATCGCCACAGGGAGAGAGCCAGGAGCACCCTGCCTTGGGCACAACCGGCCAGGATTCAGATCCCAGCTCTGCTGCTAATCACCCAGCGGCAGGGGAAAAGGGATGACTCTTCCAGTCTGTTCCCCCCCAAAAAAATGTCGATGCAAACAACGTCTATGTCAAAGGATTCCCAGAGAAAATGAGAAATTAGGTGCCAAGTGCCGAGCAAGGGGCCTGCCACGGAGCAGCGTTCGGCAGGCCGCACTCCCATCCGCCCGCCCCGCAAGCGATCCAGTCCCAAGCTGCCCAAAGCTATGCCAGGAAGACAGGCCTGCGACTTCGCATGTCAAAGCTCTGCCTGTAAACCAAGCCCTCCAAGGCGACCTGTAATAAATGCTACAAGTAGTGTCCCTTGCTTTCCCATCTCCTCCTTTCTTGGGGGAACAGAGGCCTATGTGGACCCAACCCAGGACACAGGCGTCCCTAGCAAGACCCCTCTCCCCGTCCCTGGTCTCAAAGCTGACACTGCACAGCTGAAGGCCAGTGGCAGAGGATGCTTGGGACCCAGTTGTATCCAGGCCCGGTCCAAAGGGAAGCTACAGGGCGTCCTGAGCCACAGGAGCCAGCACCGGCCCCGGGGCAACGGGGCCACTCACTGTTGGACTTGGTGGCTGCAGTTGGAGCCAGTGTAGCTGATGACAAGCTGCAGCTTCTCGCTGGCGTACTCCACAAACTGACGCTTGAAGGCCCTCTCCTTGGCCTTGGTGGTCCACGTCAGGCGCTCGTAGACATACAGGAGGCCATAGAGTCCAAAGGAGAGGGCGATGAGCCGCCAGCCCACCGCCTTCCACACCTGCAGAGGCACAGTGATGAGCGGACACAGACCCTCTGGGTCTCACTGCCCATCCTCTCGGCTGTGACCACCAGGACTTGCCCAAGGGTCCCAGTTCAGAAACAAGAGGAACTTCGTGTTGACCACATAACGTAACTCATGCAAAGAAGACAGGGGGCAGGGAAGGTGGCCTTAGGACTAGAAGCATAGACACGGACACTCAGAATTCTTAAAGATGAATGTAGGCATGCTCTAAAGTGACATTCCATTCCAATGGCACTGAGAAGTAGGAGTCTGCATTTTGTTCCTCGGTGGGTGGCTTCTGTTGGCCTGGTCTGTAATATTTCAGCTCAAGGCAGTGTTGTTATAGTCAAAGAGCAAAGGACGTGAAGCCAGACAGCAAGGCTTCGGTGCTGCCTGCCTGCCTGCCTGAAACTTGGGCAAGTTTCTTTCCGCCCATTCTTCCCAAAAGGGCCATAATGGCCTCCACCCAACTCACAGGGTTGTTTGGATAAAAGGGGGTATTTAAGGTAAGGGTCATATGACCATCAGGTATCAGCATCTGAGCTGACCCCCTGCCAGGTCATCCTCTAGGCACACAGCACAGAATGCACCACCTACAGAGAGGGCGGGCAACGGGGCCTCAGATCCGCCCCCCCCCCCCCCCCCCGCCCTCTTAGCGGAGAACAACTCCTGGCAGCTCTGTCACTGTCACATCTGCCACCACTGTATAGTGCAAAAGACCATGACCGAGAGCAACGCCACATGTTAGGAAAAGTCAACGTATTACCAATGGTGGCTGCAGAGTGTCTTGGGTCAGGACGTGGGGAGCACGCCGGTTATTAAGAAGGCAGCCTGTGAGCTCAGGCCTCAGGGCAGAAAGGGAAGGGCAAGAAAACCAGGAGACACCTTTGCAGGTTTTGCTCTCGGTTTCCTCACCTACAAGGGAAAAGCTCCTGGCCACACCCCCCTATCTAGAACCGAGCTGAGCCCATTTCTCAGGTCTCTTCTCTACCCATCGTGTAGTGCAGGCTCCACTGGGGACAAACAGGGCCTTGAGATCAGAGTTTCAATCCTAAATCTGTCTTTGGCAGATGTTCCTCCACTGTAACGTGGGACTGACGATGTCTAAACCTCACGTTAGCGCACGGAGACTTTACAAAGTCAACGAATATGCACTGGGGCTTAGGCTCAGGCTGTGCACAGTTCCCCATGAGACCACTGTGAATAGTCACTGGTGGCCATGAAACCACTGCTGTGCCCGCTGTGACACATGGGGCCAAGGCAGGGACCCCCTCCCCCACCGGGACTATGCCCCCCAGGCCCCGCCCTGCCACCCCTAGCCTTCCCGGGCAGGGCTTGTCACTGACCACGCCTCCAACAACGAGAATGCCCATGGAGGTCCTGGATGTCAAGGAGGCCAGGCCGGTGACCATGGAAACCATGAGCTCTTCTTGGGTGAGGGAGCCCTGCGGCAGCGGGGGCATGCTGGGATTGGCTGGCGTCAGAGGGACCGGGCGCTGCACCTGAAAAGAGATGACCAGAGGGTGAAGGATGTGGCCAGCCTCTCATTCAACAGAAAAAAAAAAAAAACACCAAACCAAAAAACCAACAAACTTTGCATTCAGCCAGGAAGCATTTAGGCTCTAAGGGGAGGATTAGGAAACCCCACAAAATGAGAGCCCTGGCCTTCCCGCCACGTGTGGGATGTGCCCCAGGAACAGGACACACGTAATTCAAGTGCTATGGACAGGAGTGGTTTAAAATCTGACTTGTGGAATGGTGCCATGTGGGCACGTTTAAATCTTCTATATGCAACAGTATACTTATTTTAATATATATTAAAGACAAAATTCAGCTAACCTGTTAAATTTCATTAACTTTGGATACTTAGGGGAAGACTCGACTGATGTGTGGCAAAAACCGGGACCCATGGTGTGCTGTGCGGCCGCCGAGGCGCCCTGGCTGCTACCGCGGGACAGCCCCGTCCGAGCGGTCCCCGTGTCTGCAGGAAGGGTGAGGCGGGGCACTGCTTGCCTGGTCGTTGTAGCCCATCAGGGCCCGGCGGCTGTTCTTGGGGCCCAGGAACCTGTTCACCAGCATGGTCCACCCGAGAGAGAAGTGGAACTCGATGTCCTCCTGAAAGTCTGCACACAGCTTGTCACAGTTCAGGTCATAGCTGAGGGAGAAGCATTGCCGAGGGACGAGCACGTCTATCTGACTCCGCACAGACGGAGGCAGGAGCGGTTTCAAACCATCTGTCAGGAGCAGAAACGAGGAGAAAGCCCATCAGCTCGTCGGCCCTGTGCCACACCAGTGCCCAGCCTCGCGATGGAAGCCGTGCCAGCCCTGCTGGGGACGTGGACAACTGTGCAGGAGCGGGCCTGGGGCGCTGCAAGGGCCTCCTCAGAGAGGCAGGCCAGCGCTCTCCAGGGTTCCATGCACCGAGGCTGTACACCTGCTGACATCTATGCCGTGTGTGCATCTCAGGACAGGCCAGACCCTCTGGGACAGTCCCGTGGGGTCACCTGAGAAGGCTCCCAGAGTCTGTGTGTGGATGAAGGCACAAGACACCCCGAGAATCGGAGGGTCCAGAAGGGACTCATCAGCACAGCTGACAGAAAAGGGAAGGCCATCATCTCCGCGCACGGGCCTCCAGGGCGGACCAGCGGGCAGCACAGGGCCCCCGAGGCACTGACCTATCATGTCCTGCCGCGTGGCCTGCAGGGAGCTGCTGACGGCCGCGGAGCAGCGGTCGGACATGTTCCGGCCCAGTCCCTCCTCGATGTGGCGGTGCAGTTCCTGTGTGCGGATTGGAGAGGTTAAGGGAAGCAGAAGCAGCACAGCATCAGGAGCTCCTTCTGGGGACCAACCTGAGGCTGGTGAGCTCGGCCCCACAGGGGACCGCAACACGGGCTGAAGCCGGGGTCCTGCCCACCCCCCACCCCGGCTGAAGGGCCCGGACACAGACCAGCAGGGCCCGAATCACCGTCCTGCGTGGCTGCTCCACCCTGCGGCCAGAAGGGGCAGAGGTGAGTGCAGAACCCGTGCCGCTTGACCACTCACGTTCTTGTAGACCTTGAGGACCACCGGGGAAGGATGGAAATCCATCTGGTACTCATCCACCAGCACGGAGAGGCGCCTGATCTCCTCCGCCATCGCGGTGGACACCTGCGGGACAACGGGGCACGCCATCGGTGAGGGCGAGCACCTGCCGCGTCAGGAGAGCCCAAGCGACGCTCGCAGACCACACGAGCGCCCCCGCGAGCCGGCAGTCTCCTCCGCTCTCGCCGCAGGAAGGCTCCGAGGCAGAAGGGATGTTGCAGATGGGCGAGCAAGCGCTCGTCTGAGATGTGGAGGGGAGGCCCGGAGGACAGGGGCTGGCCCAGGGTCACAGAGTGGACAAAGGAGCCCCAAGTGTGTTGGGGGGGTACCGTGCGCTCAGGACAGAGCCACAGCCTCCTCTGCAAGGCTGAGAAACCCTCATGGGAAGGACGTGCGCCCTTTCACCTCCCCAGCCCTCCGGATGCGACCCGGGAGTCCAGAGCTCCCCGAGTGCTTCCTCCCCGAACCTCACCTGCCTCTCCACCTCCTCCGTGATCTGCTTAATCCGCAGCTTGTAGTCCTGCGCCAGGAGCTCCAGCTGCTTGTCAATAAACCTCAGGCGCTCCTGCCGCTCCTCGCGCATTTCCAGGCAGTAAACCCTGCGAGAGCGCACGCTGGGGTCAAGAGCGGGTCCCGTCCAAGCCAGCAGAGGAGCAAGGGGACCGGGGAAGCCTGCGTGCGCCCCGACAGTTTCCTGTGCATGCCCGGAGACATGCTCTCCGCCTTCCCAGGTGCCAGCCACGTACTCTTGGGTCTCCCGCCTCAGAAGGGGGCGGCCGGGGCAGGGAGCGCACTTCCAGGGGGCTCAGACCAAGTTCTGCCCGTTCACAGAGGCAAACAGCTCAGCCTCATTAGTCATCGGGGCAACGAAATTACAAAGAGGTTCTACTCTAGGCAGGCAAAAGCCTGAGAAAAAGCAGCAAGTTTGAAGTGCTGGCGAGGCGTGGGGGGAGCTGAGTCCCGGCAACACGCTGCGGCACTGGGAGCGCATGTTTCCGAGAGCAACAAAGGGAAACGGTGAAACTGAAAAGGCACACAGCCCGAGACGAACGGTTCCGCCTCCAGGAGCTCATCCCAGACAGACTCTTCCAAATGTGCACAAGGGGCCACGTAAACTCATGTCCGCTGCGGAAGGGTTTGCAGCAGGGAAACAACGGGATCTAAAAACCAACCCACAGGAGGGACTCCTGGCCGACTCAAGTCAGTGGGGCACCCGACGCTCGATCTCAGGATTTTCGAGCCCCACACCAGGTACAAAGGTCACTTCCATAAATAAAAACTTAAAACATCTGTGGGAAAATGAGGTATACTCCCCAGGGAATACTCTATGGCAGTTCATGGTCCCAAACTCCAACTCCATGTTATCGGCAGTGTAAGGGGCACAACCAGTGCTGGGCAGAAACACGCGGCGCACTAAGGCAGACGGTCCCAATATGACGTCTCTGCTTTTTAAAGCACACACAAAGCGGGGCAACTGGGTGGCTCAGTGGGTTAAAGCCTCTGCCTTCGGCTCAGGTCATGATCCCACGGTTCTGGGATCGAGCCCCGCATTGGACTCTCTGCTTGGCAGGGAGCCTGCTTCTTCCTCTCTCTCTGCCTGCCTCTCTGCCTCCTTCTGATCTCTCTCAGAAGTAAATAAATAAATAAAATAAAATCCTTTAAATAAATAAATAAATAAATTTTAAATAAATAAATAAAATCTTTTATTTTGAAAGATTTTTTAGGGCGCCTGGGTGGCTCAGTGGGTTAAGCCGCTGCCTTCAGCTCGGGTCATGATCTCAGGGTCCTAGGATCGAGTCCCACATCGGGCTCTCTGCTCAGCAGGGAGCCTGCTTCCTTCTCTCACTCTCTATCTGCCTGCCTCTCTGCCTACTTTGATCTCTGTCTGTCAAATAAATAAAATCTTTAAAAAAAAAAATCTTTTAAATAAATAAAATCTTTAAAAAGAAAAAAAGAAAGAACACACGAAGCAACATTACATACTCTTCCGGATCTGTGTGAAAGTACTTTTAAATGGCTACAGCTACACATCCAATTCAAGGCTGTGGTTGCCTCTGAGGAATGGGCAGATGACAGCAGCACAGGGCTAAAGAATCAAACGGTATTTAATGGTTTTGTTTTTTGTTTTTTTTTAAGACTTTATTTATTTGACAGGAGAGAGAGACAGCGAGAGAGGGAGGGGGGAATGGAAGAGGGAGAAGCAGGCTCCCCACTGAGCAGGAAGCCCAATAAAGGACTCGATCCCAGGACCCTCGGACCACAACCCGAGCCAAAGGCAGATGCCTAACCATCTGAGCCACTCAGATGCCACCTGGTTTCTTTTTTTAATTCAACTTTAAGATAACATAAAGCAAACACTGAAGGAAACAATATGTTTTTGTATTATTCTCTCAACTTTCCCAGATGTAAATTTCTAGCAAAAAAAAAAGCCTTTTAAAAAAATGTCTCCTGGGTGGCTCAGTCGGCTGGCTGAGTGTCTGACTCTAGGTACCAGCGCAGGTCCTGGTGTCTGGGTCCCGAGACTGAGCCTCGAGCCGGGCCCAGCAATCAGCCCGAAGTCTGCTTGAGGTTCCTTCTTTCTCTTCCTCTGCCCACCCCCCAAATCTTCCTCTCTAAAATAAATAAGTATAAAAAAAGAAAGAAGAAAAGTATCCTGGGGGGAGAGTGGCACCTAGCTGGTTCAGTTGATGGAACATGCTAACACATGTCCTGCTTCAAGCTCTAAGAAATGCTGCAGTGCTCAGTGTGGTGCTAGGCCCAGGCCTCCAACACGGGCCTGTGGGGCAGCGTTTCAGGGGACCACCATACACACCAGAGAGGACACCAGACACCCAACGGACATCCTCAGTAGGCGACTCCGCGCAGGTCTGACTGGGCCTGGTGGCAGCCCAGAGACTCGGCTCTGCCGGTAGGCACACGGGGGAGGGGGAGGTGATCACCTCCCGGCACTGCCCACCGCGGGCACGCAGTCTTGGGTTCTTACCGCTGCTCCTGTGCCGCAATGTGCAGGGAATCCATGATGAGACGCACGGCCTCTGCGATCTGCTTTGCCCGGACTGTGTGCTGCTCAAATTTGGTCTTCACCGCGGACTGGGAGATGCACTCCTGGAACAGACAAGAGGTGGTGAGAGGGGCACCAGCCACAGGGCCAGGCTCTGGCATTCACTGCCAGGGACATGGCTGGTGGGTGCTGGGGGACCACAGAATAACGAGATACTGGAATCAAAGGGCTCACCTCAAATCTCCTTTCAAAATTCTGAAACTCGAACATCCTCACTTGAAAGCCTTCTGCAAGAGCGCCCCCTAGGAAAAGTTCACCGCATGAGTCAGGATGTGACTGCAGGGCAGAGAAAACCCTGAAATCCCCCAAAGCCAATCCGACCAGGCACTGCGTTTCCGGCACTGGCAGACGGGCGCCTGGGTGGCTCAGTGGGTTAAAGCCTCTGTCTTCGGCTCAGGTCATGCTGGGATGAAGCCCTGCACGGAGCTCCCTGCTCAGTGGGGAGTCAGCTTGTTCCTCCCTGTTTCCCCTTGCTCATCCTCTCCCTCTCAAGTAAATAAATACAATTTAAAACAATAATAGTAAAAAACGAGATAAAAATAGAATACCAGCAGAGAAGCAAAGAGCTTCTTACTCATGGCTCTTCTTACCACCTCATGCTCAGAACTACCTTCTACTGGCTGACTTAGCACAAACCAACTGTCTCAAACATCAGGGAAAAGGAAGAAGGAAACCTGTTCCCTTGTCACCTCCTTCAGGCATGCCCTGGGCCTTCTGGATCCTGGCGTTGAGCACCTCCTTGGCAGACACAAAGAAGATACGGTCTCCAGCCTGGCCTCGATCCACCACGCCCAGCTCGTCCACCAAGAAGCTGGTGCAACGCTCCATGTGCTGCCGCCGCACCTGAAGCCCAAGCAGATGGGTGTAACCAGGCGGGGTCCTGGGGGGCCCTTCCTGAGGGAGTCCACAGCCCCCAACTGCCTCTCCTCTAAAGAACAGGTAATACATTCACGTGGTTCAGTACCCCAGTACACACACTCTCTAGAGTCTTCCACCATCACCGTTCTCTAGGCACCAAGCTCCCCAAAACCAACACAATGGGGGTCTCTTGGGGTACAGGCTGCCACAGCTACTTTATGCACATACAAGCAGAAGTGCTTAAACACTGGGATGCTTGGGTAGCTCAGTCAGTTAAGCATCCAACTCTGGATTTCAGCCCAGGTCATGATCTCAGAGTCGTGGGATCAAGCCCCGCATGGGGCTCTGCATTCATCTTGGAGTCTGCTTGGGATTTTCCCTCTCCCTCTGCCCCTCTACCCCCCAACTCATGATCTAAATTAAAAAAAATAATAATAATTAAAATTAAAAATAAAAAAGTGGGGCGCCTGAGTGGCTTGCTTGGGTAAGCATCTGTATTCAGCTCAGGTCATGACCCCGGGGTCCTGGGATGGAGCCCCGCATTGGGCTCCCTGCTCTGCAGGAAGCCTGCTTCTCCCTCTGCCGTTCCCCTGCTTGCGTTCCCTCTCTCGCTGTGTTTCTTCCTGTCAAATAAATAAACAAAATCTTAAAGAAAAAAAAAAAAAGCTTAAATATGCTCCAAACTGCCCCTTGTTAGACCAGCACAGCGTCTTCACTTTGGTGCCGGAGAAGGAAAGGAACAGAGGAGCCAGGTAAGACTCTAAACCTGGGCTCTGTCCTGTCAAGCCGAGACCTCCCAGGGCCTCACGTACAGGATGAGTGACTGGAAAACCCCTCCTGGCTCTGAACTCCTAGGGTTTTCCTGCCCGGTGCTTTCCTCAGTGTGAGCAGACCTGCTCCTTCCAACAACTCCGTGACAGCTGCCTCACCGGCGAGGGGCTTCCCAGTCACCCTGCTGGGCACCGGCCAGCCGGCTGTGTGCTTCGCCTCCCTTGTGGCCAATCTGCTACTCCTTTCTCTGGCCTTTCCTGTCTTGCAGGACAAGCAAAGACCTGTGAACCATCAGTGAGGATCAACTCTTACCCCCTCCCCCTTCAGGCTTCTCTCTGGGATGTCTTCTGAAAGCTGAGCCTGCTCTACATGATTAATTCTTTATGAACTGAAGTGAGCACCCGCCTCCAACAAGGGCACAGCGGAGGCGGCGGGGACGCTTTCCGGACCTGGACGGCCGCCTTCGGAAGAGCAGGGGGAGTGGGGGCGAGGGCGTGGGGAAGTGGGGGCGAGCTCTCGGAGCCCTCGGAGGAACACGTGGGAAATCTCTGCTGCAGGACCCTGTCATGGGCCTGCTGTGGCCCGGGTGCCCACGAAGAGGTCCTGAGTAGACCCACAGGATGGCGTCCCCCACGCTGACGGGACAAACAGCCACTAACCTCTTCCATGTACTCGGGCTCCGAGGCAGACGCGTCCCAGCGGTTGTTCAGGATGAAGATGTTCGGGCGGGACAGGCGCTCGCTCACCTTGTGGAAGAACTGCTTCTCCTGACGGAGGAGAAACCCCGGTCAGAGGAGGGGCTGTGCCAGCCAAGGACCTGTCAGCCGCGTGCCCCGCTTCCCGCTCAGCTGGGTTCCCGGGGCGCAGGAAGAGGCGGGAGAAGAGGGGTTACCGTCTGCATCAGGGTAGACTCTGAGTTGGCCACGAGCACAAACACGTCAGCATCCAGGCAAAACTTGTCAATCCAGCTGTCCAGCTCTGTGGTGACATCGATGCCAGGGCTAGAGGTGACAGGGGCCAACTATGGTCAGGCACACAGACCGGGGCCCTATTCTTCCTGCTTTGCACAGACCCCAGGCAGCCAGGCAAAGGAGGAGGAAGTTGCAGATCTGAGAGAAATCGGGCCCGGCCTTTAGTCGGAGGCGCATCTACTTTTCATTTCATACTCTCCTCGACTGCCTGAAAACATGTGTTTTGTTCCGTCCCTGCTCACTTTTACTAAAAAAATGATTTGTAACTTCACTTTAAGGTAACAAGTAAGATAAAATTTTATTTGCATATGACTCCCGAAAGCGCTGAAGTACTGTATATCTTTCCCAGGATAGTTCTAACCTATCCCCGAAGCATTGCTTCGAGAGACATAAAAATACCACAGGGACTCCACCACGACCAGCGCCCACCCCTCATGCGCGCACCAACGTTGGGTCGAGGCTGAGACCCTCCTTCACTTTTGGGTGTTCCCCCCATCCCCCTTTACAGACCATCACTGGGACCTCTCCAGGGCACTGCCACCAACAGATACAGTAACCAAACCCTGCGAGACCCAGGAGGCAGGAGGACCGGGCCGGGCCTGTGTGAAAGGCCGCCCACTTAAGCAGAGCCATGACAGGGTCCCCGGGGGACCCTGGTCTGGACGAGGCAGAACCAGAAACCTGGGGACTGGCCAGTTTGGACCACCGACGGAGGCTCTTCCCCCTCACCTGTCCATCAGCACGAGGTCATCCTTCAGGAGCGGACACTTCGAGTTGGGCCACATCACACTCACCAGGCTGCCGGCGTGCAGCTGCTCGTCCTGGTGAAGGGCATGGGCCAGCTGGTTCACAGTCTGACGGGGGAGGAGGGAAAGAAAGAGAGGTCAGGGCTGAGGACGAGTCCCCAGGCAGGACGCTGCCCGTGCTGCTTGGCACGCCCGGCCCGGCGCCCCAACACTGCGGCCTGCCTGCTCCCCCATCTCCTTTCATTTCGCACAGAAAAGCCAAGAGCTGGGAGCTGCCAGCAAGAAACCACTACTCCTCACTCCCCTTCTAAGCTTCTTTCTTGGATGTTGTCCTAAAGCTGCGCTTATTCTGCACTGATGAGTTCTTTATGAACCAAAAGTAGCGCCTGGCCCCAAAGAGGAACGCAAACAGCTCTCAGAAAAATAAACACAGACAAGCCGCTGGTTCCAAATCACAGAGCCAGAGCGGGAATCGCTCTCTGGCCGCCGCTCAGGAAACGAGGCCCAGGCACCCTTTGCGGCAGAGAGAGGCCGGCGGGCCTGCCCGGCTTTCCACAGGAACGGGAGCCTCCTGACCCCCCCAGCCTTCCTGAAGCTCTGGCACCTCCTCAACGGCTCAGATCCAACGGGGCTTCCCCTCTCCCTCCGCAGGGGCTGCTGTCCCCTCCAGGTGCTGGTGGTCCGCTCACTAGAGACACTCTGGCTGGTCCAAGCGCTGAGCCGCCAGCAAGCCCAGGGCCGAAGGCCGCGCCCACACGCGCCAGCTGGCGTGGTCCCCGCCACAGCCCCTCACCTTGACGCTGCGCTTCTCCTCCGATCCCTCTGTGAGGAGGAAGGCCTCGTGACCGTCTGTGCCCTCGACCCGCAGGAAGCAGTTGGTGGTGTGGCCGATCCCAGAGGGCAGGACTTTGTCCCAGAGCATGGCATTGATCACCGTGCTCTTGCCGTTGCTCGTCCTGTGAGGGGACACCAGGTGTCAGGGATGCTCCCCAAACCGGCATTTCGGCTCCTGCGGTGAGGCTGCCAGCCAGGAAGCCCAAGTCTCCTTCTCTGTGGGGCATGAGTACCCACACAGGCGGAGCAGGCACTCTGTGTTTATGAGGATGGATGGACAGACGCCTCTGGCCTGTGCCGTGGCGTGCTCCCGGTCCATCACTGCACGCCTACCCACAAGCAGAAGCTTAACCAGTCCTTGTGGATCCGCAGCCCGCAGCATTACCACGGAACTCTGTCTCCCTCCGAGGGATTAACCCCCCCTGCTTCTACTGGAAACCAGGGGCTCACCCCCGGGGCGGCCTTCCTCAGTCTAAGTGACGTCAGCTGAATGACCCCCACGCCCATGGCTTTCCACAAAAGGCCCATGTGCTGCTCTTCTCCCGTCATGCGCCCCCTAAGGCGAGAAGCACCCCACTTCAGTCCCCCAGATAACCGGCACCACCAGGGAGACGGCTGGAGTCTTCTCGTCCAGCACAGCCTTTTTCTACATTCTGGTGATGAGAGGGCCACATCTCTGAGATGAGGATAAAGAAGTGACAGCCCCCAGGAGTGGAAGGCCACAGACTGAGGCTGAAGCCACCTTAACCTTCATAATTAGCATGGTGACCTTTAATAGAGGTTCCTAAGTGCATGTGACTGATTCACTAACCCTCGTGTATCTATAAACCTTACATTCCTTTCTAGAAGGCAAACAGAAAGCCCCGACACGTCACAGAACAGGAATTAGACCTCTTGCACAACCTTTGAGCACAGAAAGCCATAAACAGGCACAACCGTATCTACCCAGAATCAGGAAATATTAGCAGCCCCTACACCTTCGTACTGATGAACGACCCCCATCCCTTTAAAATCCTCTTGGCCAGGGGAACCTGGGGGGCTTAGTCAGCTAAGGTCGGACTCTTGGTTTCAGCTCAGGACGCGCATCAAGCCCCGGGTCAGGCTCCGTACAGGTGTGGTGCCTACTTCGCTCTCTGTCCCTCCTGCTACCCTCTCTCCCTCGTGGGTCCTTAGGGGTAGGACTCAAAGCAGAACACCTTCTCCTCAGATGACCGCTGTGTGTATAGCATCCAACCTGTCCAGGTGCCTTTTCCCTTATTAGATTTTAACCTTTTTAAAGGTACTGTGATAAAATAAGGAATGTATTTGATTTGTTTTCTATCCCCAGTTCTTGGCACGGAGCTCCTAAAATCCTTGGAATTTCCTAAGTGATGGAAGTGTCTTTGGTCATTCACAGGAGCCCCTTTGGAGCAGCTTGTCTACGCTGAGAGGGGACCCAGGGTGGGATCCCCAGATAGTCTCAAAATGGGCGGGTCACCAGAAAGACCAAAAGAAGAGAGGGCTGGACTTTCAGTCCCACCCACCCGCTTCAGGGAAAAGGGGCTGTGATTCGACTCCATAAAAAATCTTGGACAAGGTGGTTTGATGAGCATCAGGGTTGATGAAGCATCCGCACCCCTGGAGGGCGTCATTCTGGACCCCACCTGTGTACCTCTTCATCGGGCTGTTGTTCTGTATCTTTTATACCAAACCGGGAAACCTAAGTCCATGTGACCCCAGCTTTCTGAGTCACTCTAGCACATTAATCAAAGTTGAGGAGGAGTCACGGGAAGGTCTGTTCTATCGCCAGGAGGGCAGAAGCCCAGGTTTCCCAACAGCATCTGAAATGAGGCCTGTCTTGTGAGACCAGGCCCTTAACCTACGAAATGTGATGCGTCCTCCGGGTAGACCGTGTCAGAGGTGAGTTCCACCTGCGGAATACCCAGGGTCTGCTGAGAACTGCAGAACTGCTCGGGGTATGGGAAACGCTCCAGACCTCTAGCATCTACCAGACCTCCAAGTAACGAGACCTGACGGCTAAAACTCTAAGATCCTTGTAAGAAAACAGAGGAAAGCCTCATGACATTGGATTTGGCAAATTCTTGTATATGACAACAAAAGTAGAGGCACAAAAGCATAAATAAATACAGGGACTACATCGAAATGAAACACTTCTGTGTATCAAAGGACACACTCAACAGAGTAAAAAGGCAACCCAAGGAATGGGAGAAAATATTTACAAATCACATACCTAGTAAGAGATTAATCTCTGGAATACCCACAAAAATACAACTCAACAAAAACCCCACAAACATCCCAATCAAAAATGGGCAAAGGACTTGAACAGACATTTCCCCAAAGAAGATACACAAATGGCCAACGAACACAAAAGAAAATGCTCCACATCACTAATTAATAGGGAAAGGCAAACCAAAGCCCAGTGAGATCCTACCTACACCTGTCGGGATGCCTAGCATCAAAGAAAGAAGACAGGTGGAGAGAGGATATGGAGAAACTATAACCCATGGGCACGCCTGGTAGGGATGAGAAATGGTGCGATCGCTAGGGACAACAATACAGTGGCTCCTTGGAAAGTTAGAAGTAGAATTCCCACGATCTGGGAATTCTACTTCTGTGCCTACACGCAGAACTGGAAGGAAGGTTCATACAGGCATTTGTACACCCGTGTTCACGTAGCATGATTCAAACAGCTAAAAAGTAAAAGCAACCCCAGTGTCCATTATGGATGAATGGACAAGCAAGACATGGCCTATACACTCAATGGAGTATTATTTCGTATTATTCAGCCTTACAAAGGAAGGACGTCTGGAGATGTGACACAACAGAGATGAACCTTGAGGACATGATCCTAAGTGGAAGAAGTCAGTTACAAAAGAACAAAATACGGTATGATTCCACTCACTGGAGGTCCCTAAAGAGTCAAATTCACAGACAGAAAGCAGGATGGTGGTTACCAGAGGCCGGGGCTGGGGAGGAGAACAGGAATTAGTGTTTAATGGGGACAGAGTTCAGTTCTGCAGGACAAAGACGTTCTAGAGATAGATGGTGGTGATGGTCCCACAACAACATGAATGCACTAAACACTACAGGACTGTAGTATACACTTAACAGTGATCACGATCATGAACTTTCTGATATGTGTATTTTACCACAGTTAACAACTGAAAAAGGACGGGGAGGGGGGCCATGGGTTCTGAGGCACACCGGCTGCTCCCCACCTGAGGTGCTCAGACGGTGAGATCGCACGAATGCCCCCCTCCCTCCTGGCCAGGAAGAAGGGGGGAGGGCTTCACAGACTCACCGGCCAAAAAAAGCCACTTTCATGTGCCGCCGGGCCAGCACTTCGCTGATGCCCCTCACTTTGGACAGGTAGCCTTTGACATCCAGAACCTGTTCTTCTGTCGTAACTGGGTCCAGTTCTGCGTTCCTGTGAGTGTCTGGAGGTGGAGATTGAAAATGAGCCACTGCAGGTCACGGCAGCTGTTGCGGGCAGAGTCCACCACCATGGCTCTCTGCCATCGCCTGCAGGATCCTATCGTGGCACTGTGACCCAGCAGTTCGGGACAAAGCTTGGAAGCAAGGCTGTCTAGGTTCCAGTGCAAGGCAAGTGCTGCTCCTCCCATCTTCCCAGCTCTGTGACCTCAGGCAAATGAACCCTCCAGAGCGTCCATCTCCTGACTCTTAAAATGAACAGCAGCAGTGCCTACCTCTACGACTATTGCAAGGATTAAATAAACAAAATAAAGAGATTTTGCCTGGGAGGCTCGGTCAGTTAAGCATCTGCCTTTGGCTCAGGTCATGATCCCAGGGTCCTGGGACCGAGCCCTGCCTCGAGCTCCCTGCTCAGCGGGAAGCCTGCTTCTCCCCCTCCCTCTGACCCTTCCTCCCTTCTCGTGTGCATGTGTTCTCTCTCTCTTGCTCTATCTCAAATGGATATTTTATTTAAAAAATAAATTTAAAAAAATAGAAAAGAAACAGTCAGTGGACTGACAAATCTTTAGAGTCCAGTCCCAAGGCAGTCACCATACTGCCCCCTCCAAGCCAGGTCCCAAACCCATCTCAGAAGCACTCCGGCTCTCTCCTCCAGCCCACCAGGAGAAGAGGCCTCAAAGTCGGACAACAAAAGGTATCTAAACACCCACTCCTAACGGCAGCACATAAACACCTTCACTAAGCACGTGTCCATCCACAGCACCACCTAAGGAAGCGGCTCAGAGCATCAGCTACAGTCAGCCTGGGCTCTGGGAGGAGTGGCCCGCCCGCCCCATCTCGGCACCCCCAGTGCCAGGTGCACCCGAGCTACTGCCGAGTGAACAGGTAACGAGCTGGAATAATTTCAACTGCCAATCTCAGAACTTTAGAATTCAGGTTTTTAAATTAACAAAACGCAGAGACTGCCTTCTCCTGCATCAAGAACCCCGCTGGGGGCAGGGCAGAGCGAGGCCATTCTCAGTCTTCGTTTGCTCAGGCTGCTCTACCGAACACGACAGACACGGTGGCTCATTCAAATGGGAATGCTCTGCTCCCAGTTCTGCGGCTGCAAGTCTCAGATCAGGGTGCTAGCCTAGGGGGTGAGGGTCCTCTCTCGGGCCATAGACTTCTCACTGTATCCTCATGTGGCAGAAGGGGGCCAGGGAGCTCTGTGGGGGTCTCTTTTATAAGGGCACTAATCTCATTCACGAGTGCTCCCCCTCACGCCCTAATCACCTCCCGAAGGCCCCACCTCCTAACCCTAGCACACTAGGTCTTAGGATTCCAACATGGGAATTTGCGGACACACGAACATTCAGACCAGAGTACTGGAAATACTTCCTTTTTATAAAGGGAGCCTTAAGCAGTGGCCTGTCACGTAAACCAACCAAGCCGAAGCCAACCTTCTCTAATGGAAAGCAGAGGGTGACCTGTGTCCCTAGGGCATTTCCACTGAACATCAAGAGTTTTGCAGACCAGAATTTAAAAAGCCCTGGTCTTGCTTGGGCACCTCTTTCACAAACAAGGAAACCAAGGGCAGGGAAGGCTCAGCTACTGGGTCTTTGCTGACAATCTCAGACACAGGAGCCAACATGTGCCTTCTAGAATGGTAGCCTGAGAAAGCCCGAGGGGTTGGCAATCGACTGAGTGGGGCCCTGGGAACCCTTCCCCCTCTGCTGATCGAGCAGGGACTAGAGGCTGGACTCAAATTAGTAACTAGTGGAAAAGGTGCCAGTGACGCAAGTTTCCTATCCATAATCCCATTGACTATAAATATCAGAGAAGGAACACCCCGGCCAGGGACAGCCAATACCCACACAGGGCCTGGTATAAACGGGCCAAAGAAAACACCTGGCCTCAAGAGTCAGAGACACAAGGTAGAGCCCTGCTGTGTCACTGCAAGACACTGAGCAATCCTCAAAACCTCAATCTGCTTGTCTTCTACATGGCGGTAAGATGTACCGACCTTTCATGAGTCAGTGACACAGAATACGCAGAATTCCTAAATGACAGGTCCCTTGTTTTCGTGGCCCCATCTCCCATGGCCCTGTCTGGACATGAGCTCCCCAGTGGCCAGGCTCTACCTCCCAATCCCCAAATCCTCCCACCTAAACATGGAAGCTGACAGAGGAGTGAGCCCCGCCAAGCAGGTTGCCTGTCTCACCTTCGAGGAAGGTGGCGCTCTCCTGGATGTAGGCCCCCAGTTGCTCAAAAATGCCATTGATCTTCTTCTTGGCAGTGACAAAGTGCTTGAGGGGGGAAGCATTCACCTCAGCCATGTGTCTCTTGTCCTTCTTGACTGTGACAATGGAGTTGCACCGAGAGAAAAGTAGGGACATCGCGCTGCAAGAAAAGACAAGGAAAGTAACCCACGAACGCCCAGCTTGGATGTTCTGCTAGGGCCATGGCAGGGCACGGTGCGGGGTCTGGGGCTAGCTCTGGGTGCCATCAAGAGCCCAGGCCCTCCAGGACTAGCTCAGGGATGGCAAGATAAGAGTCAGTGTCCACAAGAGAACAAAGTGACCGCTGAGGACATGTGGGCAGTTTCCCTGTGACATGGTGTGGGCACTCAGCTGGGGCCAGGGCCCTGAGCGAAGGCCTTGGGTGATCACACCTGGGTTGGGGGATCCTCACCGGGGGGCAGGCCCTGCCTGTCCCACCTCAGAGAGTCAGGCAGAAATCACGAAGCCCTCCTCTCAGCCTCAGGCAGAAAAGTGTGACAGAAATCTCACTTCTTTCCTACACATCACCCACTTGAGAAAAAGCACTGAATATTCAAAGTGGTAAAAGCAAAGTGATGCTCAAGGTCCATGACCCCCACCACAGCCGTTCCCCCCCGCCCCGCCCCCCGCCAGCCAACCTGCTGTCCAAGTCACAGGGCCCCAATTCCTAACTGGTTGTTTTGTTTTGATTTTTGGTGATGGTCAGGAGTGGACAAAGGTGAGGCTCAAGTGACAGAGGTTTATGTCTACTATTTACTTAGAAACACTGATTGGTCTTTTTCATTATAAATATGTACACACTGCAGAAAATGTGGAAACTGAAGGAAAAATCCATAACCCCACCATTCTGTGATAAGCACTGTTTCTCAGGAGCCTGGTTTCTGCAGCTCTCTCACTCTCGATCATACAAACCTTTTTATAGCCTTTATTTTTTCAAGTAGCAATAATCTGTGAGGGGCTGTGAGGCTTAACTCAAAGTCCTAGAGATCTTTGGTCAAAGCCCAAAGAGGCAGACGGACCGGAGACAAGGGCACCTGGATGTGGCTGTGCCTACTCCTGAGTCCCACCGTGCACAGAGCTGCTTCCCCAGCACAGCCCTCGGATCCTGGATGTCAAAGGACAAAGGCCCCTCTAAGGGTAAGGGGGAGTGTGCGCAGCTTCGTGTGCCTGGTCCTCTGGCTCCAACACCCAGCAGATTCGTGTAGGCCTCTCCCTTCCCACGCCCTCAGCACGGCAGCCTCAGCTTTCCACCCGCCCAAGCTGGCAATCAGCACTCACTGCCTCTCGGAAATGAGGAGAAACTTCCCAAGGGTGCCAAAGAGTATACACAAGTCCCGGAGAAGCAGAAAGAACATCTAGAGAAAGTGCAAAACACCTGAAAACTGACTCTTAGGATCTAATCATCCCCAAGAGCGGGCAGACAGACAGACACACAGGGACAAATCGACCCACATGTTTTACCTCAACTTACAAATTAAATTACTCTGTTACTGACTTCTAGGAAGACAGGAGTGACAGGTAACTGTATGTCCATTTCTACCTCCCTCCTCAGTAAGCCACAACTGTGAGATTTTCCTAGTGCAGAGGTAGTGTGTCGAGGACTTCTGGGGCTAAAGAACTCTGAGAAAGGGAATTGGGAAGAAAACACTACTGGCTCCCCCAAAGCATTAGAGTGCACTGAAATCAGGCTTCGTGTGGCCCAGCAGGTAAGACTCTCTGGAGAAATGGAGGATGACAAAAAGTGGAACACATCGAAAGGAGAAGAGAAGGGATCCAGGATGGGGCGTGACACATCCGTAGATGAGATTCTGGAAAAAGACAGACCTGGGTTCAAATCACACTCTTTCTGGGCCGCATAAACCTGGGCAGGTTACTTAACCTCAGAGCCTTGAATTCTTTATGTGTTTGACAAGTGTGACGCCACACAGACTGAGAAGACTCAAGAGGACCCAGTACAAACTTTAAGGTAGTTGTATCTGTTATAAAGCAGAGACAGAAACTCTACCGGCAAGATTGCATGACTCTCCCCTAGAACACCCAGCCTTCGGGGAAGGGCAGAGACAACACCAACACACCCAGGGCTCCCCCACCACTGCCATGGGGACTCCAGAAAACAGGTCTGTTCAGGGCTGAGTTTTAGCAGCGCCCAGCTCTAGAAGTTGACCTGCTTGAGGCAGAAAGTTCCCTGAGATCAGGGGGAGCCTAGAAGCATATGCTTTTGATTTCTGGTTCATTGTCTAGAAGCCCAAAGGACACGAAACCAAAAGTGTTAGTGTTCTGTAAGTGTTAAGATTCAAAGGCAGGCACATTACACAAAGCTTAGTGGTTCAAAGTTGTCCAAAAGTCCAAAGCAGTCCAGAAGCTGACCTGCTCTCACCATTCTCTGGCCTGCAGCCACATGCCCCAATCCTTTCTCATGGATCCTACGTCCGACCCATCTAAACTGTCTGATTTCTCCGGCTCAATGGGCTTCCAGAAAGACAGTCTGATTGGGTCGTGACCTATTTCCATTTTTTTCTTCCTCCTCTACGACTCTGAGAAACATGGATGTACTAGTGAACGTCCCTCAACAGGTCCGCCCTCTGACCCTCCCACCCATCGTGTTTCTTAAAGAGCAGCTTTTGGCACATCACCTGTTTCTTAGTGTTTGGAGCTCAGGGAATCAAGACAGTTGAACAAACTTTTCATATTCCAGAATCTGATCCTTCAAAGAGGGAGCTGGACATACATATGTGCACCAATGAACCAAAGTTGCAGAATACACGCACACAAGCCAAGATAGAGCCCCCACTATCTTGGGGCTTTGCCTGCTGGCTTCCGACCCTTACAGGGTGGTAGGAAGCAGCTGGGTTCCTGTGCCTCCTCTGGGAAGCCCAGATAGTCCCTACTTCACTGCAGGGCCCACGGCAAGCTTGTGGGGCCAGTCCCCCAGGCACAGCTGGGTTAGAGTAGCTCTAGTATCAGCTGGACGTTACGTGGCATGCCTCAAGCTGTTGTGATAGCTACGAAGTGCTCTTCAAGTCAGGGTTTTGGATAGTTTACTGAAGCATTTCCCAAAATGAGGTCCACAGAAAGGTACTACACCCCGTGCTCCATGTAAAGAGGGTTCCATAGTGAAAAAGTTTATAAAACACTATATGCCACAGTCTGCCTCCAACAGAGTACACGACCAAAGCAAAGACTTTGGAAAGGAAGGCCTGTTATAAAGACACTAGCTTAACTGTATTTAATGCAGCATTTCACTAATGTATCTAAAGAAATTCTTCTTCTACATAACAGCATTTAAAATCCTGAGGAACACACTTTGGGGAAAGCCTCCTTCATCCTGGTACTGTCCCTCTTCCACCCCAAAAATTGCTAGGGGCACAGCATTAACAGGTATTAACTTAAGACCAGAACCAAATCCAATTCTCAACTGAAAAAAAAAGAAAAAAAAAAAAAGGCTCGGCCTCAACCTAGGCTATTAGTTGAGGAGTATTAGGCATCTTGCATGTGCAAACAGCGCTAGCAAAATTCACTGCACAGTGTGTTTGGATCCCAAGCACAGTCCCTGAATCCACACCACCTCCTTACCCAGTTTTATGCACAGCAACTCCTAGCAGGGAAAATAAAATAGGTCCACAGATCGTCTGCTGGCACAACTGGAACAGAGGAGAAGCTGAGAAATTGAAACAAAAGAGTATACAGGGTAAAGGGAGCAGAGGAGACTCTCAGAAGAGCTGTGATAAGGAGCCAGTCTCTGCTGAGCAGAGAGGGGGAGGGAGGAGCCAGCATAGCAGAGAACAAGGGAGAGAGATAGAGACTAATTCTTCAGGGAACCCAAAGATTCTAGACACTTTCTGAACTATCAACCTTTAAACAGGCTCTCTCCGCCACCAATGAAATCGTCCATGGAAGTAGAAAGGACATACAGTTGTGGGTTTTTGGTTTTGGTTTTTTTTTTTTCAACACAGATTGGAAAACTCCAGCTCTGTACAAAGATGACCCGATCCAAGACACGTGCCACTGGATGGCCAGCAGAGCACACCCCTTTCCATTCAACCCAGATCCAGGATGCCAAATATCACGGCCACCACTTACTTTTTGGATGGTGAGAGACCTTCACAGGCTGGGCATCATGTACATGGCTGGAGTCAGACGAAAAGAATCTGAGTTCTCCTCTGTCCTGTCTCTCAGATTAAGGTTGGCTACTGATTGTGTTGACTCCACCAATTCCAACTTATTGGAAAGGAAAAGGAACATGTCACAAGCAGCAAATTAAAAAAAAAAAAAAAAGAAGAAAAAGGTGCACAAAACACGTTCAATCAGTTTTAAAGCCAAACAAACTCATCCCTGAGGGAAGCTTAGTCATTGCCCACAATAGGATGGTATGTGAGGGAAGTGCCCAGGAGAAAAACACAACACACAGGTGGGGACAATCCTGGGTGTGCACAAACATGTGGTCAGCCACGTGCTGGTGAGACGCAGGAGCTTGCTAAGGGCACGTCCAGAGTGGTATGAGGAGAGGAGGTAGCAGAACAGGGCAAAGACTGGGCTAATGGCCTGTGGAACTCAAAACTAGAGATGGGAGAGTGGGGGTGAAGAAGAGAAGCAGAACTTATTGAAAGGCTTTGTGTGCTAGAGGCTGTAAAATCTCTCACTTAATCTTCAATTCTATGGGGGCCAACAGAAGCTTGGAATATTTAAAAGATGTACAGACTGCTGGTTAAGTGGCGGAGCTGGAAACTGGGATACCACTTTCCTTTGACGCCAAAGCACACTTGTTTTTAACTTCGTGGAACTGCCTTACTCCACCCTTGCAGGTGGGAAGGGTGATAATCAGAGGCCTTTCTGGGAGGAGAAAGAGAGAAATGGAAGGAACAGGGCAACGAAGGATTACAAAGGAAGGGTAGCTTTGTCTTCATGTATCCAAACAGCTCGTTATTGGGCATCTGTGTGTGCCTCCTGTGTGCTGCTAGGCGCTAAAGTTAGGGATGGGTCAAACAGTACCTGCCCTCAAGGCGCTTACTTTCACGTGAGAAGTCAAACAAGAACCCGGTGACAGCACGGGAGTGCAGTAAGTGCCCAAAGTGGGAGAGGACAGGATGCGAGGGTGGTGAACCTGGGCACTTACGTGCTGAGTAAATGCTGGCATATACAGAAGACTGGATACGAAATGGCCAAAGGGCTGGGGTGGAAAGTGGCGAGGAAGGAGAGAGGGACGAGGAACCTCAGGGAACCCCACCCCGACTCCCGACACCCGCGTCCCGCCCCCTGCTCTCAGGGCCGCGGAGGGCCCCGCAGCGAGGCCGGGGCGTGGGACGCCCGCCTGCCCGGATCCCGAGCCCCCGGGATTTCGGCGTCCCACGGGTCCCCGCCGGGCTGCTCAGGACTCGCAGGGCTGGGCCGGGCTAGTCCCCACCCCTCCGGCGCGCTCCCCTCTCACCTTCACCTTCCCGGCCTCGCGGCGGCCATCATGCCCCCCACGTCACCAGAGGGCGCCACCCCGAAAGAGGCGGGGGGACGCTCACGTCACCAGCCGCCGCACGCTCGCCGCCCCGGCCCGGGTCAGTCGGTGGACTCTGAGCTCAGGCGGTTAGACCCTATCAGTCCTTACAGGTCAGCGAGACTGCCGGCTCAGCGCTCGGAGAGGCGTCTCAAGCAGGCTCGTTCACCGCCAGGGCGTCCCAAGCCCATGACTTAGGCCTGGAGACTCCCGCTGCATCATGGGGGCTGTAGTTCCGCCGGGCGCCCGTCAGGGCGGGGTGGGCGGGGCCTCGAGCTGTCTAGGGGACCGCGAAAACAAGGGCGTGGATCCGAGGTTCCCGCTTTCTCGTTTATTGCCCGGGAGCCTGACCCCAAGGCCCCTGCCAGCTCTGTAATCCCAGCCTGCGCTCTGTAATTTTCCAGGAGAACTCTCAAGAGGAAGACAGGAAGCAAACTTGGGCCTGCTGCCCTTCAGTTGACTTTGAGGAAGCAAGAACAGCCACAGTCACCGAACAGGCAGGGTACCTAACGTACATCATTTTATTTAACCCTCACGGCAGTTCGTGGAGGCTCAGCGGACAGACTTCCCCAGCTCACATATGGCAGCTCACTGGGCCTCATTATGTGCCAGGCACTAGGACACAACAGTAAAGAGGTGGCCTGGTGGCCTCAGCACAGCAGGGAAGGCGTGAAGCCAGTGCTTGCCAATAAGACAGCTACCAGCCGCGTGTGGCAATGGAGCCCCTGAAAGGTGACCACTGCCAATTGAGATGTGCTGCATGCAGACTTAGTACGAAAAAAGGTGGCCGGGAGGGGGGGGCACCTGGCGCAGTCTGCGGAAGAGTATGGGACCATTGATCCTAGGGGTCATGCGTTTGAGGCCCGCATTGGGTGTATAGATTACCCAAATAAATAAATAAGCCTAAAAAATGCAAACGATTTCATCCATATATTTTTTTAAATATTTTATTTATTTATTTGACAGACAGAGATCAAGGTAGGTAGAGAGTCAGGCAGAGAGAGAGGAGGAAGCAGGCTCTCCGCTGGAGCAGAGAGCCCGATGCCCGGCTGGATCCCAGAAGCCTGGGATCATGACCTGAGCTGAAGGCAGAGGCCCCAACCCACTGAGCCACCCAGGTGCCCCTCATCCATATTTTCATATTGATTATGTGTTAAGGTAAAAATATTTGGGATACATCGAGTTAAAATCTATTACTAAAATTAAGTTCACCTGTTTCTTTTCCACTATTTAGAATATGGCTACTAAAACATCTAAAAATGCATAAAAGTGGCTCACTGTGATATTGTGGTTTACAATAAATATGAGGAGCGCCTGGGTGGCTCAATGGGTTAAGCCTCTGCCTTTGTCTCAGGGTCCTGGGACCAAGCCCCATATGGGGAAAATCTCTGCTCATCAGGGAGCCTTCTTCCCCCTGTCTCTCTGCCTGCCTCTCTGCCTACTTGTGATCTCTCTCTGTCAAATAAATAAATAAAATATTTTTTAAAATGTTTAAAGAAAATGATAGTTGATTTTGTCTGTCTCATGAAGTTTCCATGTGTAATTGTTGGGAAGAAGTAGGTTGAATAGATAAAAAGATTTAGAGGTAAATTGTTGTGTGTGGGTTTTTTTTTTTTTTTTAAAGATTTTATTTTTAAGTAGTCTCTAAAGTAAATGCAAGGCTTGGACTCACAACCCTGAGATCAAGAGTCGCTCGCTCCACCAGCTGAGCCAGCCAGGTTCCCCTGTAAGTAAACTTCTAAAGAGCTTCCAAAATCTTTGGTAACTTAAAACTTTGAAATTTTGCTTGCTTAAATAAGAAATTGGGTCCAATTCACTGGCTCTCTAAGTCTTTTCCAAATGAGATTCTGGTGTAACAGCTCAAAATTGCTGGCCCCTTAGTTTCCACTTGAAATTAAGGTTTCTAACCTTTAAGGATATAATTAAGACTACTGAAAATAGTGAGGGAAACAACTCTGTGTGCATGGAAAGATGCCCGTTTTGTTAAGAAAAGAATGAGGGATGAGAATACATTTTTTTTTAAGGGAAAATAAAGTAATTTTGTCCTAAAATGAGACTGGTTGTTTACTCTTTTTTCAACACTTCTTTTAAAAACTTCTATTAAGTAATCTCTATCTCTAACATGGGGCTCAAATTCATGACCCTGAGATCAAGAGTCAGATCCTCTACCAATTGAGCCAGCCAGGCCCCTCCTTGGTTTACTCTTTTTTTTTTTTTTTTTTTTTTTTTTTTAAGATTTACTTATTTGAGAGAGAGAAGGAGCACAAGCAGGGAGCGGGGCAAAGGGGAAGGAGAATCCCAAGCGGACTCCACGCTGCGTGCGGAGCCCAACGTGGGACTCCATCTCATGACCCTAAGATCATGACCTGAGCCGAAACCAAGAGTCATCAGGTGCTTAACCATCCGCACCACCCACGTGCCCCTTGGTTTACTCTTGATTAGAAATTGTAAAGAAAGTTGTTGTTGTTGTTTTTTTCTTTATCTGCCCAGAAACAAAACAAAGCAGTTTCTACATTTTGCCTTTATCGGGCCTTTGATTAGTTTAGGAAACTGAATCTTGGGGCACCTGGGTGGCTCAGTCATTAAGCGTCATGACCTTTGGCTCAGGTCATGATCCCAGGTCGTGGGATGGAGCCCGGCATTGGGCTCCCTGCTCGGCAAGAAGCCTGCTTCTCCCTTTCCCACTCCCCCTGCTTGTGTTCCCTCTCTCGCTGTCTCTCTCTCTGTGTCAAATAAATAAATTCTTAAAAATAAAAAAAAATTAAAAAAAAGAAAACGGCATCTTCTCAATATTAAAAGAGCTAAGGTTTCTCAAAAAGTTAAAAATAGAACTACCCTACAACCTAGCAGTCCTATTACTGGGTATTTACCCAAAGGGTACAAAACATACCGATTCAAAGGGGTACCCACACCCTGATGTTTATAGCAACATTATCAACAACAGCCAAATTATGGAAAGACCCCAGATGTCCATCAACTGACGAATGGATAAAGAAGATGTGGTGTATATGGGGTGCCTGGGTGGCTCAGTGGGTTAAAGCCTCTGCCTTCAGCTCAGGTCATGATCTCAGGGTCCTGGGATCGAGGCTCTCTGCTCAGCGGGAGCCTGCTTCTTCCTCTCTCTCTGCTTGCCTCTCTGCCTACTTGTGATCTCTGTCTGTCAAATAAATTTAAAAAAAGAAAAGAAGATGTGGTGTATATATATATATATGATGGAATATTACTCAGCCATCAAAAAATGAAATCTTGACATTTGCAACGATGTGGGTGTACTAGAGTATATGTTAAGCAAAATAAGTCAGTCAGAGAAAGACAAATACCATATGATCTCACTCATGTGGAATTTAAGAAAGAAAACAGATAAACATATGAGTGGGGAAAAGAGACAGGGACACAAACCATAAGAGACTCAACTATAGGAAACAAACTGAGGGTTAGTGGGGGGGAGGCAGGTGAGGGATGGGGTAACTGGGTGATGGGTACTTTTTCAAAAAGATTTTATTTATTTGACAGAGACACAGCGAGAGAGAGAACACAGCAGGGAAAGTGGGAGAGGGAGAAGCAGGCTTCCCGCTGAGCAGGGAGCCCGATGTGGGGCTAGATCCCAGGACCCCAGGATCATAACCTGACCTGAAGGCAGATGCTTAATGACTGAGCCACCCAGGCGCCCCAGGGTGATGGGTATTAAGCAGGCAGTTGTTGTGATGAGCACTGGGTGTTATATCTAAGTAATGAATCACTGAATTCTGAAACCAATTTTACCATATATGTTAACTAACTAGAATTTAAATAAAAACTTAAAATAAAAATAAATAAAAGAGCTAAGTTTTGCTCACAACTATGTAACCCATAGAATCTCTTACTGCCATCTTGGTTAAATAGGTAATTCAGTGTTAAGGTTTGTAGTGATCTCTAGTCCTATTCTGTGTGTGCTTTAAAAACTTCGGAGGTTGCTTTTTGTTTGTTTTTTTAACAAGCATCCCTCAAATTCAAATTCTTTTTTTTTTTAAGATTTTATTTATTTGACAGAGAGAGATCACAAGTAGGCAGAGAGGCAGGCAGGCAGAGAGGGGGAAGCAGGCTCCCTGCTGAGCAGAGAGCCTGATATGGGGACTCAATCTGAGGACCCTGAGATCATGACCTGAGCCGCAGACAGACGCTTAACCAACTAAGCCACCCAGGCGCCACGCCCCATGGCCATTTTTTAGTCTTTCGTCACTTAGTTATTGTTCTGCTGCTTTTATAAATGTATTTCACTTTCAAGGAGATTCATGAAAGGGACTTTAGATGAATGCAGCTTTCTGATACCCTTCAGATCATAAAACTAAGTGGGGTAAGAATTTTCAGAACTAGTGGAAAAACTGCATTCAAACAAGAATAACACGGGACTAAATGAATTGAGGAAAATGATTATAGCTGTTATGACTCTTGTTTGAAACCCTGCTGGTTCTCTAACTTTTGCCTCTTCCAGATTTAAGGAAACATTTTGCTCTTAACATACCCATGACTTCCAGAAGTTTGGTAAAATAACCCTTTGCAAACAAATGGAAACGCTTATCTTCTTCTGCCTACCCGATCCCTCTAGAATTTGGAAACTCTCATTGAGTAGTCTTACTCTGATGGCAATTATAATTATATACATAAGTTCAAGAAGAATCTGTTCTCTTTGTAAAAGGACACCATTGGAAACATTGGTTATATTACCAAGATTTTGAACGGAAGGTCATATTTGAGAGAGACATGCATAGACTCAGATATGACCAGACAGCTTTTTTCTTTTTTTTTTTTTTAAGATTTTATTTTATTTTTTAAGATTTTATTGGGGCGCCTGTGTGGCTCAGTCCGTTAAGCATCGGCCTTTGGCTCAGGTCATGATCTCTACACATGAGGGGATCAAAGGCCCAACCCTGAGATGAAGAGTCACACGCTCCAATGACGGAGCTAACCAGGCACCTTTACCCAGAGAGCTTTAAGGAACTAAGGTTGACTTTATGGAACCAAAGAAGACCCTTGGAAAAATCAGCCTGACATCTTGTTTACAGGATTCCCAGAAACCTTACCAGGTGAGATAGGAAAGTTATTTCCTGGCAGGCTCAAGAGCCTTAGGATATTTGGAGGACCTTGAAAAGAGAGAAAATGACCCCAGTCTGCAGGTATTGCCAATAAATCTGGTGGCAAGTGTTTGTTTGGCTCCCTAGCTTCAAGAGGCAGTTAAAAGGTCAATGTGATGGGGCACCTGGGTGGCTCAGTGAGTTAAAGCCTCTGCCTTTAGCTCAGGTTATGATCCCAGGGTCCTGGGATCGAGCCCCACATCGAGCCCCACATCGAGCTCTCTGCTCAGCAGGGAGCCTGCTTCCCTGCCTCTGCCTATTTGTGATCTGTCTGTCAAATAAATGAATAAAATTAAAAAAAAAAAAAAAAGAAGGTCAATCTGAAATTCCTTATGAACAGTTGCAGCAGAGTAGATCTAAAAGGACTTATTTGGGGGCGCCTGGGTGGCTCAGTGGGTTAAGCCGCTGCCTTCGGCTCAGGTCATGATCTCAGGGTCCTGGGATCGAGTCCCGCATCGGGCTCTCTGCTCGGCAGGGAGCCTGCTTCCTCCTCTCTCTCTCTGCCTGCCTCTCTGCCTACTTGTGATCTCTCTCTGTCAAATAAATAAATAAAATCTTAAAAAAAAAAATAAAAAAAAAATAAAAGGACTTATTTGGCGCTATTCTTGCTGCGTTTCTGTAAATAATGAGGCCAAGTTTGTTAAAACCGGACTTGTGTTGGGGTGCCTGGCTGCCTCAGGATGCTCAGCATGAGACTTTTGTTCTCAGGGTTGTAAATTCAAGCCCCATGTTGGGTGTAGAGATTACTTAAAAATAAATCCTAAAAAAAGAACTGGACTTGTTTTACGAATGAATGAGTCTTCATTTGGCCATCTTTGGTGAAAATTGGGGTGATTTTACAGAGAAAATATTTCAGTTACACATATTTATGGATGTTTCTAGATTCTAGTTCTGATTGTTCTTCGAGTGCTTGGTGTTTGGCCTAGGAAACTGGGCTGGATCCTGAATTCTCCCAACCTGGAATATCTGGGTATAATTCACCAAACTAAGGTTTTCAGTGTTCCCCCATTCATGGACCTGGACCAAATCTGCTCTTTTCCCAGAAGCCCTGAAAGCTGAAGCTAGACGCCTGCAGGTAAACTTCCTAGAAACTTCCACAACGGCCCATGTCTACACAGTCTTTGTGCCTGTTGCTATATGGGTCATTCAAAAAGATCACTAGAGGGCACCTGGGTGGCTCAGTGGGTTGGAACCTCTGTCTTCGGCTCAGGTCATGGTCCCAGGGTCCTGGGATCGAGTGCCACGTCGGGCTCTCTGCTCAGTGGGGAGCCTGCTTCCCTTCCTCTCTCTCTGTCTGCCTCTCTGCCTGCTTGTGACCTGTTAAATAAATAAATAAAATCTTAAAAAAAAAAAGATCACTAGACACCTCATCGGAGAGGCTAATCAGAAATGTATGCACTAGAGGGGGTATAACTCAGGGGTAAAGCATTTGACTGCAGAAACGTACTACTGTGTTAAAAATGAGGTACAAAATAAACTCGGACTCTCCCTCTAGCCAAGGTTAAGCAAAGTGAGGGTCTTTGCCTGGGGAGGATTGGCTTACAGGTTTTTTTTTTTTTTTAAGATTTTATTTATTTGACAGAGATCACAAGTAGGCAGAGGCAGGCAGAGAGAGAGGAGGAAGCAGGCTCCCCGCTGAGCCCGATTCAGGACTCGATCCCAGGACCCTGAGATCATGACCTGAGCCGAAGGCAGTGGCTTAAGCCACTGAGCCACCCAGGTGCCCCTGGCTTACGGGTTCTATAGTTACGCCCACCGACTCTGGCACCTGGGGGATTTTATGTTTATTTACTTTTTTAGTTAGAGCGCACACACATGTGTGCATGAGGGGCGGGGAGGGGCAGAAGGAGAGGGAAAATCCCAAACCCACTGGGAGCTAAGCGAGCGCGGAGCTGAACTCAGTGCTGAGATTCATGAAATTCTAGAACCTAGGTGAGGTTTGGTGGGCTGAGGTCCGGAGCCGATGACCAAGAAAGAATTCTTGAGACATCTTTGGTGCAAAATGGTGGTTTATTAAAGCACGGGGACAGGACCCGTGGGCAGGAAGAGCTGCTGCTGCGGGTTGTGAGGAGTGGTTGGTTATATACACAGGAGTTGGGTAGGTGAGGACAAAGGGGTGTTCAGAAGGGCTATTGGGGCAAAGAATACTATCAGGATATTGAAGGCTTAGTTGCTATCAAGTAAAGACAATTGGAAGTCTGGTGGAATGTTACATTCCTGCTATCAAGCATCCTTGTTAATGAGATTTAGGTTTAGAAGAAATTTAACTTTATTTACTTTTCCTTCTACCTCCACCTCCTTCGGTTTTTATGGAGGGGAGGGTAACATTAGGCTTGAGGAACTGAGTTCTGTGTCTTTGGAAATTGGGCTATTGATAAGGTAACTTCTTTGTTGTAATCTCAAGGACATTTGCAAACCAAGGGAGACTCCTGTCTTGCAGGATTGTGATCTCAGCAAGTTAACTATTTATCATTTTATGGCAGTCAGGGGTGCCTGAGGAATGCTACACCTGAGGGGAGCGGATGAAGGGGGGGGTGCAAGGCGCCAGCTCTTGCTTTGTCCTCAGCCAGCCTCCTGCTCCCTCATCAGAGATCATGACTTGAGCCAAAATCAGGAGTAGGAGGAGTTGGAGGCTTAACAGACTGAGCCACCCTTAAACCCCTGCGGGATTTAAATACCTTCTGGTTTTCCTGGGTACTTTCACTGGGTGGATAGAGGCTTTTCTCCATGGAACTAAGGGGGCAGATGAGGTCATCAAGGCATTGCCTGGGGTCATGGTTCCTAGCTTTGCAAAGTGGTAATGGACCTGCATTTGTTCTAAAGAAACCATGGGTGTGGCCCTTGCTGTAGGGATAAAAATGGAAGTTGCCTGCTGCCTGGAAGCCCCAATCATCTAGAAGTTTTAAGGCAAAGGCCCCTTTGGAGCACCTGGGTGGCTCGAGCAGTTGGTTTAGTGGCTGCTTTCGGCTCCCAGGGTCCTGGGATCAAGTCCCCATCAGGCTCCTTCTCAGCAAGGGGTCTGCTTCTCCCTCTGTCTGCTGGTTTCCCATGCTTATGCTCTCTCAGACCAAAAAAAAAAAAAAAAAAAAAAGAATTTTAAAAGGAAAAGGCCCCTTTGGGGGATCGAGCGCCTAGACATCCCCGGGGAAGGTTGAAAGATAACAACAGAACTTCACATGTACATGTGGAAGAACTTTTCCAGGCTTGTTCCAACCTTAACTCACCCTGAGGCTGAAATTGAATACGCAATAAAGCATATGATTCACCTTGGGACTTTGTGTCTGCCCTGGACGAGTTGTGCATATACGAGCCTCCCTTTATCACACGGAATAAACTGTATTCCTATGAACCGAGTGACTGGGTTTGCTGGAAGCCAGGGGTCAGCTCAAGATCAGTTCAGCCCTATCTGGACAGGACCTGACTTGGGGCTACTAACCACTCACTCTTCTAGGAAGCTGTTAAGATACAGCTCCCTGATTCATTGCTAACAGCTATCATCCTTAACCTTCCTCTGTCTCCCGACGACCAATGTATTTGGTCCCTGCAATACTTAACTTGCTCATTGCAACAGTCCACTTAAGTCTCATGTTTCACTGGGGATATGAAAAATTGCAGCCCAAACCTTTCTCTGATCCCCAAACTTATCTAATTGCAGCAGCAGGAGAGTCTCACTCCTTGGATCGTCTGGGTGGCATAGTTGGTTAAGCATCGGATTCTTGGTTTCCGTTCCGGTCATGATCTCAGGATCTTGAAATGGAGCCTTTCGCTTCAGAAGTCTGCTTAAAATTCTCTCTCCTCTGCCCCTCTATACATAAATTTAAAAAGAGATAGAGTTTCACTCCTCTAACTAGGGAGACCACGACGCTCTTTCTCAGCAGGAAGCACCTACGGAAGGCTGACCTTCGCCCCAGACCCTTCAGGCATGAGGAATGAAATATCTCAAGGTGGGTGTTTTATAAGCAGGCCAGGAGATTGCCTAGTCCTACTGGGGACAACAAATAGTAGTTCAAGACTCACTGCACTGATTCCAAGCACTGACCTGATGCACATTCATGGGTTCTCTCTGCAAGATCTAAACCCCTCTGAGCACTCAGATACCAGACCAGAATATTAAAAATGGTTACCCGAGCCAGCCCAGTCCCATGAAATATTCCCAATTGCACCAACCCCTTCACGAATATGTATGCACCCTTACCTTCAAACTCCCCTAAATTTGTTGGGGAGACACTGCTTTGGGAAATATGCCCAGTATTCTCCTTGCTTGGTGCCCAGAAACCCCTTCCTTTTCTTATTCTTCGGCTTGATTGTGTCTTTTAGCTTGCTACCCACAGAGAGACAAAGCCCGTTTTGGGTAACACACTCCCTCAACCTCCTGGGAGGGGAGGGAATGGGAGATTGATTTGATCATAAAAGGCCAATGGTTTAATCAATCAGACCTATGTAATGAAGCCTCCATAAAAATCCCTGAACCACACACAAGGGCAGCAAAGCTTCTGGCTTGGTGAACGTGTAGAAACATGAGGAGTATGGAGGGTCCAGAGACTGTGCAAGCTCCTTGTTCCGATCCTATGTACTTTGCCCTACACATCTCTTCTATCTGGCTGTTTCTAAATTGCAATCTTTTTTTTTGTTTTGTTTTTGTTTTTAGATTTTATTTATTTTTCAGGGAGGGAGACAGAGAGAGAGAGAGAGAGAGAGAGAGAGAGAGGGCGCACACATCAGGAAAGGGGCTGGCAGAGGGAGAAGCGGGCTCCCCACTGAGCAGGGAGCTCGATGCGGGGGCTGGATCCCAGGACGCTGGGATCATGACCTGAGCTGAAGGCAGCTGCTTAACCAACTGAGCCACCCAGCCTCAGTCCCTAAGCTGCAATCTTTTATAACAAACAGTAATCCAGTAGGTGAAGCATTTTCCTGAAATTCGTGAGCCGCTCTAGCAAGTTAATGGAACACTCGGATGATGTGGGAATTTCCAATGTGTCACTTGCCGTGGGTCAGCAGCTTAGCACAGCGTGCGCAGGTGATGTATTTATGCAGAAGAGAGCGGGGGACAGTCTCACCACAAGCAGACCCTCTCCCGTGGCATCCAACATTATCTCCGGGTCGTTCGTGTAGAATGGAGTTCAATTTGTAGGACATCCTGTTGGTGTCTCTGCTGAGAACTGGAGCATTGCTTGGTGGGAAAACCCTCTGCATTTGGCGATCAGAAGTGGAGTATTGTGTGCAATGGAAAGGAAAGAGTTTTCTCCCTGCAGTTGGTTCACATGGTATTTGTACTGGACAGCACTGCTTTAGAAAACGGTAAAATCTTGCCACAAATACTTCAAGAGGCAAATCAGTGCGGGCAGACTGACCAGCTAATCAGCTCCCAGTGAAACTGGTCCAAGCGAACAGTCGTGCCCTGAGCGAACTAGCAGCCTCCTGCCCAGAGCCTCAGTCTGCCCCGTGGGGCCGTCCCCAGATGCTGCCTCTGGGTGTGGCCAGGCCTCTGGGATGGAGTACACACGGGGGCCTGCGACCCGCTGCCTTCTTCCTTCCAGCTCCCTGACCTCCCTGAGGGGACTGTCCATTCTCCGAGGACAGGAAATGAATTCCATTTCCTTTCCCTTATTTGGCAGAACCTTGCCCAAGTCAGGTGGAGGCCTGAAGGTTCTCCCTCCTGAACATCTGCCCTGTTCATTTCCTGTCCATTTCCTCCTGCAGGCTCTGGCCTGGGTCCCTGGGTCCCTTGGAGTCCATCCCCCGCCCTCTGGTCTGGAGCTCCAGCCAGCACCCAGGCTTTCTCTCTCAAACAGTTCCAAGCCACGAGGCCCTCGATGACAAGACTCCCCTGAATTGGCTGGTGGTGTTAGTGGGGAGGGGTGCACGGCAGGGTTGGGAAGCAGTTCCATGAGACCTTCCTTTCCTACATGACTGACCTACTTCTGTTTTCACTGACTTTTTCTCAGTGTACAGAAATTAAAGAAAAAGGTAGCCATTAAAAACAACCTTGAACCCCACCCCCCCCACACACGTATAAGAACATATCAGCTCAAAAAAGACACCCAAGAGACAGATTAGGCATGGTGGCTTCTGGGGAGAACACTGTAGCCAGGATTGAATGGGAAAGGGATTAAGATTTGCACTACACGAATTCACCCTAGGGCACGTAAAAAAGACCAAACACTTAAAATTATCTTTAGAACATATGTAAAACCCCAGACTGTCTTTTGAAGCTGTAAGGTCCAGCCCTGCCAAGCCTGGGAAAACCGGCTTGTACAAGCTGACCCCCACCACCGCCCACGCCCTGCCAACCTGCATTCTCTGATCTCATCTGTGTCTTGTTGGCTTCAGCCACCGGGGCCAGAGAGTCTCTGCTCCTGGGAACCTCTTCCCCTTCCAAGACCCTGCATAAATAGCATCTGCCCACCAGGCTTCTGTCTTTGCGCTCCTGACATTTGGGGCAGGTTAATTCCTTGGGGGAGGGTCTGTCTTGTGCCCTGTAGGGTGGTTAAGGGCATCCTGGCCTCTACCCATGGGTGACAGCTGCCCCCCTTTCCCGGGTGTCACAACCAAAAATGACTTCAGACATTGCCAAATATCCCCCAGTGAAGGAAATCGCCCTCAACTGAGAAGCACAGTGTCCCAGAAGACCCAGAAGCTTCCCGCTGCTCTCTGTGGTTCTTCCGGCCACTGAGACACTTACCACACTGGGTCACCATGGACCGTGTTGCAATTCAGGTTTCTGGCCCCACTGCTGACTGCAGGGTACCTTGGGGGGAAGGGACCAGGCGTCCAGCGACATCACAGTCAAACCCCTCTCCTTTACCACTTACTTCTGTGACCCTGCTGGGCTTCCCCACGCCTACAGTTCCTCATCTATAAAAACAAAATGACAGGGGTGCCTGGGTGGCTCAGTGCGTTAAGCATCTGCCTTCGGCTCAGGGGCTCAACATCGAGCTCCGTGTTGAGCTTTCTGCTTGGCAGGGAGCCTGCTTCTCCCTCTCCTTCCCACCTGATGGAGAAAGGAGATGTTGGCCCTCATGATTAATGAACACTCCGAAATGTTATCAGCGTTATAGGCAGAGTCTGTCCCAGGCATGCCGGGGGCCACCAGGAGCTCTGTGTTCTCCAAGATTCCTGTTTGGCAGGAAGTCTGGTCAGAAAAGGCTTCAGGGAGGAGGGAACACTTGCAGATCTTGAGAGATGAAGGAGTAAGCCCCAGCAGCCCATGCCCGGCTCGCAGGCAAGGCTTTCTGGAATACACAGACGATCCAGGGATCACAAACCACTGTATTTGGGAAACACAAGCCACCAAGTCTGCTGACATGGCTTTTCTGGCCAGCCAGGGGCCTCTTAGATATCTCCCTACAGACACTCGCCCTAACACGCCCACACTCATCCACACAAGCATCTCCCACTCCGTGGTGTGAATGACCTTTAATAGAAACTCGTCCATCCCTCCCTCTGGAGGCGTCCAGGACAGGGTGATGTGCTGCTGTGTGTGGACGTCTCACTCCCCCCGCCACCCCTACATTGAGGACGAAGCTGTGGCACCGACACCTTTCCCGTCTCCCAGGAGATTTTCCTGAGTCCTCGTCTCCAGGGAACGAGGCTCTGCTCCCACGATAGGAGCGGATGAGGAAGGGGCTTCAGCAGTCCGAGGGGGCAGGGAGGGAGCTTGAATCTGATCTGAGTCTCGTGTCTGCCCGGAAGCTTGGAGCAGACGTCCTGGGGCTGTCTTCTCGCCCTTAGAGCCTCTCTGGGCAGCGGGCTAAGTCCTTGCTCTGCTCACGTCCAGGCCACAGGAGAAGCCAAGGAAGAGGACTGGGTTCTCCAGGAAGCCGGGGGGGAAAAGGACAAGTTGCTACAAACAATGAACACGAATAGTGTCTCCCTGGGTTGGGTCCAGAGCCCCAGGAATGCCCCAGCCGAGGAGGTGGGCTCTGCCTCTGGCTCGTGGCCGAGTCTGTCCGACGATGGCTCCAAGAGCAATGGAGATCAGGAGCCTGGAGGCCGGGACCCCGAGGCCCCAGAGTGCCGCTGGGCAGTGGTTGTTGGCAAAGAGGAAGAGGTCCGAGGTGACCTGGCCTGGCTGATTAGGGATCCACGAAGGACACGGCGATGTAGCGGGTGCCCCTGGTGGTGGGGAGCCCCTCATGGTAGTGTGTGAGTCGCCCGGGGTGCATGAGGGTCCAGCCCTTCCGTGGGGCTCGGATGGAGCAGTTGTAACGCAGGAAGCGACAACCCCCGCCCTAGAAGACGGGAGGGGTCAGAGGAGGCTGGGCCCTTCCCCCACCCCCATGCTGGATTCTCCTACACAGCCGCTTGGGACACCTTGTGAAGTCACGGCCACAGCTGCCTGAGGAAGACCCTCAGCCAAGACAGAGGGAGCCAGACCCCCTGCCTGGGAGTCAGGCAGCCCTGGCCAAATGCCAGATACGTGCTTGCTTAACCAACTTTCTGCCCCACCCAAGCCTCAGTTTCCCCTTCTGGGAAATGGGTATTAACCTCACAGGGTCATGAGAGTTCAGTGAGACGAGTAAAAGCTTAGCAACGGCGTTCTCAGCCGCCACACTGTGGACGTTTGGGGCCAGAAAAAAAAATTTTTTTTTTTTAAATCGGGCCCAAAAAACCACATGACATAAGCTTTACCAACGTAAACATTCTGAAGCGTGCGGTTCGGTGGTACTAAGTACACGCGTACTGCTGTGCAACCTTCACCACCAGGAGCAAGGGCATTCTCCCTTAGTGGCGGGCTGTCCTGGATGCCCCAGCCTCTACTTGCTGTCAGCACCACTGCCACAATCGTGACAACCAAGAATGTCTTCAGATATAGCCAATGTCCCCGGGGGCTGGGGGACAAAACTGTCCCCTAGGAGAACCCCCGTTTACATGGTGAACGCTCAAGAAAATGAGAGGAGTTTGTATGGGTGTCCTTCGCTGCGGCCAGCCCAGGACTGAGTCCCCGAAACACAGCAGTTTAAGGCATGAGTAAAGGAATGAATGAATGGCCCTCAGCTGATCACGCCTTGAGGCCCCCAGAACTGTCCCCTATCCACTCCCCATCCTCCTGATTTCCCCAGTTCTCCTCCAGCCACAGGCCTGAGCCCCACACCCGGGCTGACCCCATCCCTCCCCAAGGAGCCTTCTTACTCCCAAGAATGATGGATATTCTACACTCTGCATCACCGACGGCTCTCAGGCCTTGAGTGCTTACTGGGGGTCCACATAAGCTCTCCCCTGGATGAGCTCACAGAATTCTCACAGCATTTCTACGGAGGGCGCCCCACTAAGGGTCCCATCTAAGATGGGGGGAAACGGAGAGCCCAAGACACATGCCTGAGGCCACGGAGCTGGCCAGAGCGGGGCAGGCGGGGCCCCAGGTCCGCGCAGGCTGACCTCCGACTCCTGTGTCCCCGCTCCGCTCCTTCCCTATAGCACGGGGACCTCCTCTTTCTCTCCGGTTCTCCGGCCCCGGCTCCCCTGGGCCCTGCCCCCGAGCCCTCCTCCACCACCCTGTAAGCCGCCCACCTCGTAATCCACGCCGACCCGGTTCAGGGCGATGTTGATGGTGAAGGTGGAGGCGTCGTGGTGCGGCATGAGTGAGGGCTGCTCGTCCGGCTTGTAGCGGACGACAAAGGCCAGGTCGAACTGGGCCTGCGTCGAGGGAAAGAGAATCGGCTAGAGAGGGGCTGACCGAGAGCAGAAGAGGCTGGGGTGCACAGAAGGGACCCCTCATCCGGTCTCGGGGGGACACTGGCTCCCAGGGGGCCGATCTGTTTCACACAGTGCTCCCCAGAGCCCGGCCCAGGGAAGGTTCTCGGTAAAAATGTGCGGAGGGAGGAAAGGACAGAAGGAAGGGAAGGTGAGGGAGGAGGAGAGGAGGGGAAGGAAGCCGAGCAGAAGGAGTGAACCAAATCCTTGCAAGCCTTCGTGGCAACTAGGCAGGCTGCCAATTCCTTGAGGCCAGGGCCCAGGCAGTGGGGGCAGGTGTCGGCCGTGAGGGAGAGCAAAAGCCAAAGGGACGGTCAGCAGATTCTCGGCGGGAAGCTGGGAGAGGAATGGGTGCCCTAGCTTGCCAGCAGAGGCGTCACAGAGGAATTTAAGGACACAGAGGAGGGGGTCCTAGGGGTGAGGTCAGAGGTCAGAGGCAAGGTGGGCTGGTCCTACCCTGGACCCTTCCAGAGGCCCCCCTGACCCCAACCATGGGAGGAGACTGCACTCCCACCTGGAGACCAAATGCCCAGGCCTCTCCCGCAAGCTGGGGCTGCTCTCTCCTCCCCGCAAGCCAGTCCAGCCCTGCCCCCATCCCGGCCACCTCCCCCGGGGCGCCCACCCTGGTGTAGTAGCCGGGGTAGAGCTTCTCCGTCATGGGGGCGATGTACTCCACCAGGAACTTGTGCCACTCCCGCTCAAAGTTGATTTGGTTCATGTGGATGTCGATGGTCGGCACGTTCTCGTAGCCGCCCTGGATGCGGTTGTCCTGGAAACGACCCAGGGGAGCGTGGTTAGCGGAAATCAGAGATGGCCGCCTGGTGTGCGGCTGTCTGACCCCCACCCCTGACCTGTGAATGTGATGGGAAAAGGTCAGGGTACAGGGTCAAGGGAGGGCGCTCTGCAGAGAGAACTGAGGTCACTAGTCTGCTGACTGTGGGTTAATCAACAAGGAAGGATATTTAAAAGGAGATCTCGAAGACAGAGAATGTCCTCCTGGCTGGAGGAAGCAGGGCTATGAATTCTTCCCCAGGAGCTCAGAGTAGGACCTGGAGACTCAGAGGAGACCCAAGTCTTGGCTGACATCTTGACGAGATGAGACCTCGTGAGACCCTGAGCGGAGGACCCGGCTAACCCACCGGGGACTCCCAACCACAGAAACCCCTGGAGGATTCCTGGGTGTTGTTTGAAGCCACGAGGCTCTGTAGGGATTTGTGACACCACAGAGGAAACCAGTTCAGAGGGCCCCGGGTTAGCTCGGGCACTGGAGTCCCAGCGCTGACCGGGTCCCTGGAGCATGAGGGCCAGCCAGACCCCAGAAAGCCTGGACTATCCCAGTTACTGGCTTTTAGAGTTTAGCTCAGCCACCAAAGCATGTGGCTTAGGCTGGGAACCGGAACCACAGGGTGGTCCAGCTGCCAGGTCAAAGGTAAGTCAGGTTCTGAGCCGCACAGGCCCAGAGGGTCATGTGCCTTTAAAAGTGCTCCCTAGGGACGCCTGGGTGGCTCAGTCCCTTAAGCATCTGCCTTCAGCTCGGGTCATGATCCCAGGGTCCTGGGTCAGGCTCCCTGCTCCGCAGAGCTTGCTTCTCCCTCTGCCTGCTGGTGCGTGCTCTCTCTCTTTGTCAAATAAATAAATAAAATCTTAAAAATAAATAAAAGTGCTCCCTGAACTTGGGGCTCCTGGGTGGCTCAGTCAGTTGAGTGTCCGACTTGATTTCAGTTCAGGTCATGATCTCAGGGTCATGGGATCGAACCCTGCATCAGGCTCCACACCAAGCATGGAGTGGAGCCTACTTAAGGGTCTCTCTCTCTCTCCTCCTGCCATCCCCTCCTCTCCCTTAAATAAAAAACATTCCCTGAACTTTCCAAGATGAGTGCGGGTACCGGATTCCTCCTCTGGGGAACGCACAGCCTCTCAGCCCGACATGCCACTTGCTTCTGCTGTCTGGCAAGCGTGGCACTCATGTTCCCAATTCTTCCTCATCCCACTCTTGCTCAGTCCCCTCCCATGACTCACCCAAGCTGGGGAAGGAAGCTACGTCATTCTAATAACGAACCAGAAACTGGAAATCTAGCAATTCCAGAGTAAGACGGCTCCAGGTCACCACAGCTCGTGGTCGTGGTAGCATGGGCTGGACCCACACCCCACCCCATTTCTCAACGTTCGCCTACTCTTAAGTGCCAGAACCACCCGTCTGAAGAGCCAGAGAGGCTGGCTGGCTCGCCAGGGCAAGAGCCCAGAGGGCAGGTGTTGGCGGAGGGGCGGCCTCCCGGCACCCCCAGCCCAGGTACTGTGCCCACCTTGTTATCTCCCAGAGACCACTGGCCGTAGTGCTCCATCTCCTCCACCAGCTCATCACAGGCCGCCTCCGTGAAGATGGGGAACCAGTAGACGTCTGGGCAAGGCTGGGGAGGGCGGGGACTCAGTGACAGGGGTCTAGAGGGGCCCCGCTGCACCTTCCCCTGCCCCCACAGGCAAGGACCCTCCTGCAGCCCAGGCCCTTCCTCACGCCCTTGTCTGCCAGCTGCTAAGGGGGGAAGGAAGCAGAGCTCAGGGCTCGCCCTTCTCGGCCGGGGTCACAGAGCTCCTGGTGCAGGGCCAGGAAAGGAACGTGCACTGTCTCTCGCTACTGGCCCCTGGTCCCTAGCTGAGACCACATTTGGGGACGTTTTTTCTCTTTCTCACCGGGGCCAGAGGAGAAACTCAAGGTTCCCAAGGCCTCTGCAGACTCCAGCTGGGAAGGGCCAACAGAAGGAAGGGCCATCCTATGACCCACTCCATCGCCCAAGCATTGCTGGGGCCCAGAAAGGGGACGGGGCAGCTAGTGTCCTCCCTCTGCCCTTCCTCCCTCTCGGCAAGTGCAGGGTAGAGATTCAGGACCTTTGTCCCCAGAGGCGCCCGGTCCTTACCGTCTCTACCAGCTTCCCTGCCAGGGCCTTGGTATAGTTCTCGTGGATGTACTTCTCTTTCCAGTCCTGGGGGGGTGGGGAGCGGGGGCAGTTGGGATCCTCAGGCCTGGCCTGGGCCAGCTGGGGCTCACCCCTTGCCCAACTCCAGGGGACACTGCAAGAGGCGGTTCCTCCCCCCAGGCCCCCTGCAATATGGGTGAATGTGTGCCCGCAGGAGCTGGTGTCTGCACGTGTACCCACATGCGTGTGCAGGTGTGCGTGTCTGTGCGTGCACCCACGTCAGCCACAAGCTCGCAACACCTAGGAATGTTGTCAGCACTTTCTCCTCCTCTGATCTTCACAACACCCTCAGAAATGAGTGAGGCTGGGGTAGTATACCCATTTTAGAGCTAAAAGAACCGAGGCCCCAAAGCCGGAGAGGCTCAAGGGATAGTCCACCGACGGAGGCCTGACTCCTGATCCTCTCTCCTCCACTAGGTGGCGCTGCCGCTCAAGAGCCCTCCCACTGGCCCAAGTCCCTGGGGCGGAGGAAAGCTGGTGCCCCACGGGGTCCACAGCCTTTCTCAGGCTAAGCAGGAGCATCCCCGGCAACAGGCTCACGGGGGTCTCTTCTTCTCCCTCCCCTGCCCGTCCAGCTAGGGCCTCACCTCGGGGTTGCTGAACACCTCCCAGAGGTCATTGTGAAGGTGTGTGGTCTGGTAGTTGTCCAGGGAGAGCAGGTGGCCAAAGGTGTGCCGGTTGGTCAGGAACATGAACACATCCTGGGGAGAACAGGCCAGATGGAAGAGACACCCCCACCCCCACAGTCCCACGCGCGGCCCAGGAGAGGCTCGGCGGCAGCCTCCTCTGTCCGTTAAGTTGGAGATGAAGGAACCAAGTGCGGGTCACCCCATCTCATCTCCCCAGCACCCAGCCCAGGCCTGACACAGGATACAATCAAGAAGGGCTTCCTGGAGGACCGAATAGGAATGAAAGGATGAATGTATGAAAGCAAAGGATGGAGTCTGCTCCTGACGTTTTGGGCATGGGGAAAAACATCATTATGCTGTCACTCTTTTAAAAAATAACCACAAAAACTTCCTGGGTGGGGCACAGGAGGAGGGCAAGGGTGCCTCCCAGGCACACTACTTGGGTATATTTAGGTGGAAGTTTAGGGGTTTTCTGGCTCTGTTGAAAATGGACCTAAAACAGAGGGGTGCGGAAACTGGGTCCACTGAAGTGATCCCCACGGACCCCAAGGACCAGCCTTCATGCCTGCTGCTCCAAGCGCCCCCCCACCAGGCCCTGGCATCTCAGAAACTCCAGGGCATAAGGTAGCAGACACAGACCGCCTTCTCCATCAACAGGGCCTCCTCAAAGTGCCCAGCCCAGGCCGACCTGCTGACGGATATTGGCACAGAAGGCCATGTCAGGGTCCAGCTTCCTGTGGTGGAACAGGTCTGTCTGCCGCAGCTCAGCCCGCAGGGCACTGCCCTTGATCAGGTAGATGTTTGAGATGTATGGCACGTTCCAGACGCCACTAAGGGTGAGAGAAGAAGATGGAAGGCGGCTGCAGGCTGGTCACAGGCTGGGGGCCAGGGCCCCGGGGAGAGGGGGAAGTCACAGGCTGGGGGGCACCGCGGTGCTGATTCGGGCTCACGGGCCCAGGATAATTGTCAGGAAGTCCTTCCGTGTGTCGGGCTGCAGTCTTCCTTGCTTTGGGGCCAGCAGGAATTTGAGGGCAACAAGGCCGGGACTATGGTGGGGGGGTCGTGGACAGACGGATGAGGGGGTTCTCATCCCGCAGGTACTCACACACGCCGGCCCTGCACAATGTCCACGTAGTCCTCGGAGCGGGCGTAGTAGCCGTCCGCACTCAGCGCGCCCCAGAAGTTTGACCACAGCCTCCCATGGCGGGTCATCAGGGGGGCGATGACGTTCCTGAGAAAGAGAGCACGTCAGCGGGGTTCCCCCGGCCCACTGGGAGTCCGGGGCAGATCTAACTGGATGTGGGGAGGGACAGGGCGAGGGCCTGGGGCAGGGCCAAGAGCGGGGGGGGGGGTGTTTGGGGGTAGGGGTTGGCCCAGCTGGGGACCCCACAGCCTCCAACAGGACAGCCAGGGGCAGAGGGAGGAAGGGGCGGTCTGGCTTCTAGCAGGGAGAAGGGAACATTCTGGAGCAAGATGAGGGTGCCAGGCTGGGACAGGCCCGGGGTAGGAGGCGAGGCCGAGGTCAAGGTGGAGAAGGCAGGACGGCGGGGTGGGCCCGGAGCGGGAGCAGGAGCTCGGAGCTCGGAGCTCAGAGGGCCTGCCTGCCGACTGCCCAGGCCTACCACAGCCTCCCTTGCTCACTTGTTCTGCTCGATCAGCAGACGCAAGGTTTTCGGCTCCGTCAGAGCCACGTCGGCGTCCACACTGAAGTAATAGGTGCAGCTCCGGTCCTGCCGGCACAGGTCCCTGCGGGTTGGGGACCTGGGGTCAGTGGGGCTGGGGCTCGGGCGCCAGGGTCCCAGAGAGCCCCGGAGCCGGGCTCTCCAGGCCTGTCCCTGTCCATGACCGCAGGGAACCAGCCCCAGGTATTTAAAGGGGTCGGGCCAGCCCCGGTGCAGGTTCAGACCCAGACCCCGGGCAGCCAGGCTCTCAAGGAGAGAGCTTACTCAGCATCCAGAGCTCACTCAGCGACTGGTATCAGGTGCCCTAAAAACGCTCGTACTGTGGAGAGCATGGCCCACAGCTTCCTACACTACCCGGGGTTGTGGGTACACTGGTCCTGCCCTTCCGAAGTGCGGCTTGGTGACCTGGCCCGAAAGCCTTATGAATATATGTTCTTTTCATTTATCTGGCCAAGGGCTCAGCAGACTGGAGTCCACGGTCCAAATCCAGCAACTGCCTGGTATGGCACAGCTCGTAAGCCAAGGACTGTTTCACAGTTTTAACTGGTTGGGGGAAAAAATTTCTAAAAGTGATATAAACACCATATGAAATTCAAATTCCAGGGTCCATAAATAAAACTCTGTTGGCGTGCAGTCACGCCCAGCAGGCTACAGCCATAGGGCCAAAGCACACGGATTTACTACCTAGTCCTTTCTGGGAAAGTTCACCAGCCACAGTCAACAGAGGACTTGTTTGTTTGTTCGAATGATTGGGGAAAAATCAGAGATGGTCTCTGTCAGCTTCTTCATCTACTTCTGGCCCTTTGGTTCTTCCTCTTTCTTCAGATTTCCTTCCTGCACCCAAAGGACACTGCTCGGCCCCACCCAGAAGCCCCGAGGTGGGTAGGGCAGAGACCATTTCCCCATTTGACAGACGGGGACACTGAGGCCCAGAGAGGGGCAGGAACTTGCCGGAAAGCACACAACAGGCTTCTGAACGCCTGTCTCCTGGCCCTGATGCTCCTGACGCCATGCCCCGCACCCTCCCACCCCCACTACCGTCAGCAGAGACAACTGTGATGCTCTGGTCCCCAACTCACGCGCCCATGTTCCTGGCGTCAGCATTGGCCATCCGAACCTCAGGGCCCACCAGTTTCACAGACGGGTACTCGTCGCCATGCTCTGCCAGGAACTGCTCCACTTGAACCTTATGGTGTGGTTCCTGGGGTGGGGGAGGGGAGGGAGAGAATGGGGACATAGGTTCCACCCCCCGCACCCAGGACCACAGCACCCTCTGCGACTGCAGGCCACTCCCCTTCGTTCCCCGCACACTCTTGCTGGCCATTGGCTTTCCTACCTCCAGACCTTTGCCCATGCCAGGCCTTCTGCCTGGAATGCCCTTCCCCAGCCATCCTTGACCATCGTCCCCTGACCAGGCCTGGCCCACCAGCCTCTTAAAAGCCTCTGTCACTAGGACAGCACCCCTGATCCCACAGGCCCCATATCCAGAGTCATTTTTTCTGGTCTGGAGTATGGCCCAGGGATCTGCTTCATTGCAAAACGCTCCAGGTGATCCTTGGACCACCCTGGAAAAACAACAGTCCACACCAGGGGCCCCTTGCCTGGGAAAGCAGAAAGAACAGGACGTTTAGAACCAAGCCCAGGATTTAGAGTGCAGCCCGGCTACAGTCAGCTGTGTGACCTTGGGCCAGCCACCTCTCCCATCTCGGCTCTCACTTCCTCCCTTGTGAAATGGAAGGGCGATTGCGCCTTCCTCGCGGGGTCACCGTCAGGAGCCGACAAGTCAGACAGGGGACACAGAAAGGCCCAGAGATGGCCTGTGACGACTGTCTTCTTCCACGCCAAGTCACAAAGTCGGAATTCATGGCTGCGCTGTTTCACGTCTCCAGGGAAGCTGGGAGCCTCCCAAGGGCCGGGCCTACACCCTCCCCCTCTTTCCACGGGGCAGAGCTGAAAGAACATCCGTGGCCCAGGCAGATCTGAGGGTGGGGCCACGCGGTGCAGACTGTCAGGGCTGAGAGGTCTCAGAAAGGGCTGACACCAGGTGGGGCAGCTGAAGGACATTTAAGACAAGGAGCCTTGACAACCGCGAGGACGGGAGAGTGTATCTGGCTTCCCAGTTATGGAAATTGGGATAAGCAAAAGCAGAGCTGGGACCTGATCCAGCTAAGAAGAGGAGAGGGAGGGAGCTGGGAATACTGAGCCCGGGGCCTGCTCCCCACAAAGCAGCAGGCCTCAGAGCTCTCCCCGATTCCCCAGAAGGTACACAGGGCAGGAGAACCCATCTGTCACCGAATCCTATCAGGAGGACCTGAATGAGGCAGGGAGAGAAACCAGCCCCACGTTGACAGCTAGGAGTGCCTAGTGTATGCCTCCCCCGTGGCAGGGGCCTCCGCGTCCCACGTGCCCACTCGTGGAACCCCAGCAGCAAATCCACGTGGTCGGCACACTTCTATCCCGATTTAAGAGATGAGAAAACTGAAGCACAGAAAGGTTGAGGACTGTACCCAAGATCACACCCGTACCCAGCCGGGCCGCCTCCATCTGGCCCAGATGCTGCTGCTGTAACTAGTCCCGGAGATGTCCAAGGCCACCCCGTGAGGTAGGCCTGTACGCCAGCCACCTGCTACTCACGTGGTTGTGGATGAAAAGCCGCATCTGTTTCCGGGGGTAGTGGAGGCGCAGAAGCCGCTGGAAGAACAGGGATAAGAAGGGCGTGGGCTGTTCGATGAACACGCCGACCAGGACCGTGGGCAGAGCTTCATCCTGCGTGGGGGCGGGGGGGAAGTGTGAAGGGCTGGCCATGTCCAGCCAGTGGGCCACGGCTGAGCCCCTACGGTGGCCCAAGGGACCCAGGGCCCGAGGCAGAGGTGTGCAGACTTAGCAGGAAAGGGGACCTGGGCCAGGCAGCTCCAAGCAGCCACGTGCAGGCAGGCAGAGGCAGGGCCCGGTGGGGAAGCAGGAGGAGAAAGTCCCAGCTGGGCAGAGCTTGCCTCGACTTGGAGCCAGGCCGAGCTGATGGCCCGCTGTCAGAGGGCCTGGCTGGCATGGGTTGGAAGTGAGCTATAAATGAGGAAGTGAGGTCCGTAAGACGAGAGGGGGCGCTGTAGGAGAGGAATCGGGCGAAGGAACCGGAACTTTGGTGTGGCTGGGGCAGGGTAGGAGCTGGAGCCCTAAGTAATCTGAGAAGGCTTCCAGGAGGAGGTGCCCGGGGGAAGAGGAAGATGGGAACCCCAGACGGGAAGGTGATCCTTTTACCTCCCACCAAAGACAATAACCTCTTCCAGAATCACTCATCCTCCCCATCCAAGGAGACCGAGCCCCTTACGCCTGGCGGCCATACCCCAATCCCCCTGAGGCTTCGCAGGCTCTCATCACACACGGCGCAGCCTGTCTCGAAGGTCCAGAAGCGCGGGATGTAGTTGCCCAGGTAGTTCAGCTGCAGCTGTGGGGAAACAGGGGGTCTGAGACGTGGGGTCCGGGGCCCGGCCCACCCGTCTGTACCTACTGAGTCACATGCCCCTCAGCCCCTGGGGTACCTGCACCCCAGCCCTCTAAGGGGGCAGGAATGTGACTTTCCTTGGGGCAGGTTTTGGAGAGAATGTTCTGTCCCCCTGGAGATCACCAAAGCTGCTCCAAGGGCAGAGTGGGGCTTGGTGTGCTGCCACACCTTTGTCTCTGGATCTGCCAGGAGCGTGTAAAATGCAGATCACTGCCGCCTCCCACACCAGAGAGTCCCACTGAACAGCTCTGGGGTGGGGGTCAGGAAATCTGCTTTCACACTCGCCCCATTCTCTCCTGGCCACGTGACTCTGACACACTGAGGGGCGGGGCCAAGGACCACACTTGAAGCAATTTGCTGTGAGCCAGGCCCGGCTCCCCAGGGCCCATGAGGTCTGGCTCTCACCCCAGCCCCTTCTGAGCCCCAAGAGCACAGGAACTAGTCTGTCCTGCTCATGACTGACTCTGCCTTATGTTCTGGTGCAGACACTCTGTAAATGTTTATTGCCTGAAGAAACAAGTCTGCCCTGAAGAACGGGGTACGGATGACTCAGGTGGCCCAGCTGAGGCCCTAATGGGGACAGTGACCTCTTCTGTGTCTTGTGGTTGAGCAGGGATGAACATCACTGACCACCACAGCAAGGACACAAGGCACCACGCTGAACTCAGACGTGAGGACAGAAGCAGTGACGTGGCAACAGGCCCTCGGGGTCGGTGGGGAGGTGGCCCTGACCCCAAGGAGAAGCCATGGGATCGTGGTGAAAACAGGAGCCTCTGGCCCCTCTCTCGCTCTCTAGCCGCGGGCTGCGGCCTCCCCCTACCTTGGTGGGCCCATTGCCGTGAATCAGGACGGGGAGGGTGTCGTAGGCAAGGTTTCTCGCTCTCACGTGGCCCATCTCGAACTTGAGCACGACCTCATCTGGGGGTCAGAAAGCACAGACACATCCAGCATCAGGCCCAGAGGCTAAGCTCAAATCCTGGCTCCTTGCCAGGGCATGTTCCAGGCCACCAACACCACCTCTTTGAGCCTCGAGTTTCCTTGTCTGTGAAATGGGGTTAAGAGTGGGAGGAGTCCGGAACGCCTGGGTGGCTCAGTTGGTTAAGCAGCTGCCTTCAGCTCAGGTCATGATCCCAGCGTCCTGGGATTGAGTCCCGCATCGGGCTCCTTGCTCGGCGGGGAGCCTGCTTCTCCCTCTGCCTCTGTCTGCCATTCTGTCTGCCTGTGCTCGCTCTCTCTCCCTCTCTCTCTGATAAATAAATAAGATCTTAAAAAAAAAAAAAAAGAGTGGGAGGAGTCCGTGTTGGGTAAGCACTTAGCACCCTGCCTGGCACATGGAGTCCACAACAACCGCCGGAATTTACTGTGATGACTTCTTGGAGCCGGAGGTAGGGGAAGGGACAAAGCGAAGACCTGAGACATCCCAGCTCCAGCTCCAGCTCAGAGCAAAGCCCCAGGACAGGGCCTGGGGGTGTGCAGAGCAGCACTGAGAATATGCCAGCCCAAGCGGAAGCCCTGGGCAGGGTGGGGGACAGATCCTGTCCTGGTGGAGAGGATTCCTCCCGCAGGGTCCTAGCCCCTTTGCTCTGACCCCGTTAGACAGCAGGAAGAAGCTGCCTGTCTGATAGTTATAAATGCAGAGGGGCCCGTCATCAGAGGCCTGGAAGATACCAGAGAGACAGGCCCTCTGTGTGGGTGATCACGTAAGGGGGACCCTCTGTGCAAGCTCTTGGCTTCCCCAAGAGATGTTCTGGACCCGGCTTCTTAATGTAGGTCCACGCACTCCCAGAAGCCACAGACAAAGGGTGTGGCTGTGTCTGCACCTTCCCGAGAAAGGAGTCTTAGTACTGATTGGATTCTCAAAAACCAAGACTCCATTTACCCCGTAAAATCACCAATTAGTGGGGCGCCTGGGTGGCTCAGTGGGTTAAAGCCTCTGCCTTCAGCTCAGGTCATGATCGCAGGGTCCTGGGATCGAGCCCTGCATCGGGCTCTCTGCTCAGCAGGGAGCCTGCTTCCTCTCTCTCTCTATCTCTCTCTCTCTGCCTGCTTCTCTGCCTGCTTGTGATCTCTGTCAAATAAATAAATAAAATCTTTAAAAAAAAATCACCAATTAGCTATTGGGTCTAACTATTCCTTTTTAAAGACGGAAAAATGAGGCCTAAGGGTGTGTGTGCTTGTGTGTGTGTGAGAGAGAGAGAGAGAGACTTGCCCGAGGTCACCCAGGAAGGCAGGCAAAGGACTGTTGTCACCAGCCATGGATTTGGGGCCAGCCCCAGGGGGTTTCTGTTTTTAAGGACCAGGCAGCCTCTCTGCTTGGTCATCTATCACCCTCCTGTCAGCTCAGTCCCTGTGCGTGCCCAGGAAGCCTTCGCCTGGGACGGGGGAGGGCCGGGAAGGAGGGGAACCCGATCACCTGTAAGAGCCAGAGCCCCAGGACAGGGGGCAGGTACCGGCGGTGCGCACTGCCCAGCTGCTCCCAGGCGGAGCGCTTGTCCCCTGCCCGGGTGTCCCTCAGGCTCTCACCCGGACTTCTTGGTCCTCTTTTCTCCACCTCTAGAGACCCACAGCTCTGCCCCAGGCCATCCATCCAGGTGGCCTCTGGGGACCTCAGGACGGGGGCAGGTGACCTCCCAGCACAATGGCCACAGGAGAACCAGCCCATCCTCCTCAATGGGCTCAAGCCCTGGAATCCTTACTTCCTTCCTAACACCCCTCTCAGGATCCCCCTCCCCGTGGGGGCTGCTCACCCAGGGCTCCATCCAGGTTCTGGAAGATACGGCAGCGGTGGTCCAGGGTGATGTTGATCCGTTCCTGCAGGAAAGAGGAGACCAGGCTGCAGCAGGGACAGGCGCTGGCGAGGGATGGGGCCCCATCACGCTCAGCGTGGGGAGCCTGCCCGCCCACGTCTGCCACTTCCTCTCCCCACACCTACTCTGCCCTGTCACACTGGGGTGGCTGGCCACCCTAGGATCTACTGGTCCAGGGGCTCTGCTCGCAGAGAACCAGGGACTTTCCAAGTTGGAAGGCATCTAAGGAAAATAACTAATCCAAGTGCAACCACCAGGATGACAACAAATGCTTGTTTTTTGCTTTACTGTCATTCGCTAAGTACTATAAATGCATTCATTTAATCCACACGACATCCTGACGGGAAAGCGCCACCATCAATCCATTTTACAGATTTAAAAAATATAGCAGAGAGGTCGGATAACTTGTCTAAGGCCACACAGCTAGTAACTGCCTAAGCTGGCATCCAAACTCCAGGAGCCTGGCCCCGCACACGGGCCCTTACCCTCTTCTCTGGGTCCAAGAAGATCTTGGTGTAAAAGAGCTGGTCGCTGTCACTGTCCTGGCCTTCCCACTCGGCCACCAGTTTGCTGAGGTTGGGGGCATAACCGATGAAGCCTGCGGGTTGGTGGGTGACACGCAGAGACAGACACTTAGCTTCCCGCCTCCAAGTCAGGAGCCTCTGCGCAGCATCCACTTTCATTCACCTCCCCCTCCTTCTCCTTCTCTTAGGAGCCTTCCTGGATTGAGTGGGGGTAGTGTCTCCAGGCTGAAAGCACCCTGCTAACCAATGCCACTGGGTGACAAGTTCCCACTGAACTCACGGAGAAAGATCACAGGTACCTACTAACCTGCACCAGCTCAGGTGCTGGGCACCACACAGGTAGGTGGCGAATGAATGGATCAGACCAGGAGTCCCTGGAGAGCAGAGCTGGCGGGGCAGAGGCTAGGAGCCGCTCTTCTAGTTATCTGGGACACTTGGCCCAGAGAAGGGCAGAGGCTGGGCCAAGGTCACACAGTGCATGGCGGCTTAGAGGAATAAGCCCACACAGCATCCTGGCCACAGTGCAGATTGGTAAGGATAGAAGAGAAGAGGGAGAAGGGGACAGACAGGCAGAGGGAGAACACGCCAGCCCTGGCCAGGACCAGACCGTCTAGGCAGTGCTAACTCTCTAACTCTCCCAGCCAAGGGGGAAACGTGGCCGCTGGGGGGCCGGTGGAGGCGGGGGAGGGAGGTGGGGGTGAAGCCTCTTCCGGGGCCGGACAGAGGAATCCGGCCTAAAATACAGATTTTATTCCCCATGCAGCAAAAAGCCATGGACTTGTGTGAATTTGTGAAGCTGGTTGGAGAATGGCCCGGAAGGGGTGAGAGGAGAGGCTGGCGGAGCAGGGAGACCACGGCAAATGACCAGGAGCCAAGTGAGAAGGGGGGCCGTGGGGGTGGACGGGAGGGTGCAGCCCAGAGGTCTTTCAGAGTGGGAGGGGCATGACTGGCCCCCCCCAGACTGAGAGGCGGGGGAGGAGCCAAGGGAGGACATTCAGGGGTGACTGTGGTTTTGCCCTGTGCTGAAGGGTGGCTGTCCACGAGATGAGGCCGTTGGCAGGGGGGCCACCCTAACGGCAGCGGAGGGACCCCTCTGGAGCCCGCCCAGCCCCGCCACGCTCTCTGCACCCAGGCTCCTCACCTCCAGAGCCCAGGAACCTCTTGCCGTCGGACACGGCTGGGTACTTGGCCTCCAGCCTGCGGTCCGGGTAGATGAGTTCCTCGGCTGAAAAGACCACCTGACTCCTGGCTTGCCGGAACTTCTTCAGCAGCTCTCGAGGCCCGGAGGCAAACACCACGTCGTAGCTGTGGCCAGAGCCAGGGGAGGCAGGAGCAGGACAGAGGTGAGCAGGGGCTCATGAGGGTACCTCCTCTCATGTCACCCCTGGGATATCGATCTGCCCCATTGTCCCCGGCCTGGCCTGCAGGGTTCCCACCTCCCCTGGGCAGACCCCCCCCGGCCCATCTTCTCACCACCAATGGAAATGGTCTTTTCTGGGCTCAGGGATCCCATAAAACTATAGGCAACCTTAGCTAGAGTGATCCTCCCCCCTCCCTTATCCTGCAAGGGCCTCATTCTAGAATATTCCATCTCTTTGCCGAGGAGCCCTGCCCAGGAGGCCCCCCACCATCCACCTGTCCGTGAAGAGAATGACCAGGTTCTCCTTGTCTGCATGCTTCTCCAGGGCTTTCTTCAGCAGCCGAACCTTCAGCCCTCCGCCAGCCGACGACCCCTTCTCCCCACTCCAGTCCTCCCCCAGGCCCAACGCCTGTAGAGAAAGGCCCCTTAACATGGGCTTTTGGAGAAGAACTATTTTGCCAGCCAAAATTCCACTCCCACGGGGACAGTGACCATCTTTGCCTGTGTCTGCCCAGGACCTCCTCCTTCACCCATAATGAAACCATTCTACAACGTATGTGAGGCTGACTGGCCTTGGGGGGGGGGGTCCTGTGACCACACCTGACCAATCAGTGTGTCCCATCCTTCCCAGGACCATGGGTTTCAGCAGGTGCCCTAAGCATGGCCTCAGAGTCTTCCCTGGGACTGTTCTGTTCAAACTAAGGAAAATCTGTCTAGTTCTGCTCAGGTTGAGAAGCGGGGCAGGTGGGTCTGTGGCTGGTGGTCACCTTGCCACCATGCAGAGAAAACGGGTCTGCTAATGAAGACCAACGGGACCTAGAGATAGAAAGACGAAGCCCTTACCATGCAGCTTGAACCCCTAGATCCAACTATGCCTGAAGCAACCCTCTGCTTCAACCTCATTCATGTGAATTAATCCATTTTCTTTCTGGCTTAATGCCATTCGATTGCAAGCTGTACAGGCAGTACCATGGTCTGCCTTGCCCACCATCTGATCCCCAGTGCCTGACAGGAGACACTTGACACACTCTGCTGAACAGAGGAACATCTTCCTGCAGGGTTGCACACAGAGGACACCAAGGGGACTGGGCATCGGCCTGTGTTTCTTTAGAGCAGCTTTTACACAGGTGCAGTCTCCACACTATGGGCCATCCTAAAATCGCCTGGGGTGGGGGTGCTGGTGGAAATGCTGGTTCCAAGGCCCTGCCTTCTAAACCGGCCACACACACTTCCCCCACTCTGCCACCTCCAGCATCTCCCACACTTTGACAGTGTTCTCCCTCTCCTGCTCTTCCTAACTTGTCCTCATCTTAAGAGCTTCCAGAAGCCTTCCCTGTGGCCCCCATTCGTTTGGGAAGGGCAAAAGCCCCGCTCCTAGACTCTCCCGCCACCCCCTGGCTGTCCTGCCCCCTCCGCCCTGCCCGGAGAGCCTCTCACCTGGATCTTGTAGTTGAAGAACTGACCCGAGCGCTTGAAGCGCCGGAACCCCTCCGTCTCCCTTGTGGCCACCGTCAGGACTAACAGGTTGTCTAGGGACAGAGAAGGGCGTGGTGAACGGCACTGGGTAAGGAGAGGCGACAGGCGGGAGCAGGTCCTTGTCCCCAGATGTGGCAAATCCTGGCAGGATGTGTCCCTGTGTCCACCCGTTATAGACAAGGGCCCATGCCCCAAGTAGGAAGAACATGGTGAAGGTCTGCACTTGGGTCTCCCAACTCTCCTCCTGAGTTCCATCCCCCTGGGAACTGATCGGCATGACAGGAGGTGTCCAGAGCACGGGTGTCTGCACCTTGCACTGTGGGGCTGGGTCTTCCTGGATTTAGGGGGCTCTGGCCTTGCGCAGGGGTGGAGGCAAAGACTGGCCCTGAATGCTGGACACCAGGAGGACCTCTCTGGTCAATGCTGGCCAGACGCCCAGGCATGGCCACTGCCCTCCGTGCCTATGCCCGGGGCACACTATCTAACCCAACAGTCTTTCTTGCTGAACTTCACTCAGCCACCACGGGAGAACCTATGAGTGGACCCTGAGTGGGAAGTGATTCAAAATCCCTAGCTTTTGGGGCACCTGGGTGGCTCAGTCAATTAAGCAACTGCCTCTGGTTCAGGTCATGATCTCAGGGTCCTGAGATTGAGCCCCGTGTCAGGCTCCCTGCTCAGTGGGGAGTCTGCTTCTTCCTCTCCCTCTGCCTGCCACTGCCCTGCTCATGCTCTCACTCTCTCAAATAAATAAAATCTTTAAAAGAAAGAAAGAAAGAGGAAAAGAAAGAACAAAATCCTTAGCTCTGACTACACCAGCTGTAGTACCTTTTTAACAAGAGACCTCTTTTGGGCTCTGTAGTGTAGCTTCACATTTGCAATGGAACCTGCTGGAAACAACACCCCAGACAGCATCTCCAGGAGCCCTGGGAAAGTCCCTTCCCGATCACAGTTTGAGGCTGGGTTATCTAAGGAACAAAGGCTCCAGAGCTGGCCTGCCTGGTCAGAATCCAAGCTTTGCTCCTTACCAGTTCTGTGACCTTAACAAGTCCTTGATTTTTCAGGGCCCCATTTTCTTCTTTGTCAAACAGGGACAATAATAGTACAGTAGGAGCATCTGGCTGGCTCGATCGGTCAGCACACGATTCTTGATATTGGGGTTACAAGCTCAAGCCCTGTGTAGGGCACAGAGACTACTTAAAAAGAAAACAAAACCCAACAGTACAGCAGTCCCCCCTTTATCGGTGGAAGATGCAGTTCAAGACCCCCAGTGGATGCCTGAAAACACAGAGTGTGCCAGACCCCTTATATACTGTGTGTTTTCCTGAATGTACCTATCTAGGATATAGTTTAATTGTAAGTCAGGCTCAGTAAGAGATTAGCAACATAAAACAGAACAATAACAATATACTGTAATAAACATTCTATCAATGTGACCTCTCTCTCAAATGACCTTACTGCACTGAGCTCTCCTCTCTTGTAATGGTGGGAGATATAAAAACCCTACATGACAAGGGGCACCTCGGTGGTTCAGTCCGTTAAGTGTCTGCGTTAGGGTCAGGTCATGATCTCGGGGTCCTGGGATTGAGCCCAGCACTGGGCTCCCTGCTCAGCAGGGAGCCTGCTTCTCCCTCTCCTTCTGCCTCTCCCCCAGCTTGTGCTCGCTCTCTCAAAAACCCAACCAACCAACCAACCAACCACACTACAGGACAAGAGGAAAGAAGTGTAGCTCTGTGACACGGTCAGGCTGTACTGACAGATCCTCAGAAGGAGGATCATCTGCTCGCCCGCAGATAACAGAGACCCCTGTACCTACTTCAAGGACTGATCAGGGAGAGGCAAACATCTTGCTCTGGTATTCAAGATCCTCCCTGATGGGCCCTCTAGGTCCCAGGGCCAGTGACAATGACACCCCTTTCCTGCCACCACCTCTATGAAGCCTTCTCAGATTTCTCCTGACCTTTCCTGCCCTTAGAGGTAAAACCCCCTCCCCTCCTTTGTAGAACTCATTACTGTTTCCCTGAAGTCTAGGACATAATGCTTTTCTGGGTGGACAGACCCAGCAGGTGGCCAACCAGTAAGGCCTTCTTGTGCACCCGGGCTCTGTGAAAGCAAGAGGAGCCCAGGCTCAGAGAACAAAGGGGTCCCGCCGGGCGGAGCTGGCTGAGCTGGCAGAGCCGGGCAGGCTGCTGGCCCCAGAGCAAGGGGCGGCCCAGCAGTTTGGGCAGGAATCCACTGGAAGTGGCCCCAAGGATCTGGGGAGGGAAGGGTGGATTCACTAGGCAGGTGTGGAGAGGGGAGGCCTCACCACCTGACCGCGGGGACCAGGAAAGTGGGGTGCTGCTCCCACTGGAGGAAAGTCTCCCCCAATTCTGGCTTGGATGGTTAAGTGAGCAGAGGCGAGTTGCCAGCTCTGAGGCCCTCCTGTCCTTGGCAGGGGCTGCTGGGGACAGGAAAAGTGTCACATTTCATGGATGGAAAAAGCCAGCGTGTGTGTCTGTGTAAGGGGCTAGATGGGGCTCCCGCAGTCAGGCTGCAGGGGGAGGGCCGAGGGGATGCGGTGGACGTCTTGAGGCTCCTTTGCTGAGTTCCCTCTACCAAATCGTGGTACCAGATGGCTAACCTTTACCGAACACCTTCGGCTTGGTTCTAAGCCCTTTATTGGTCCTAACCCCCTCTTCCTGGTGAGCAGCTTGCCCAAGGGAGCCAGGAAGTGGCAACACCAGGATGTGGACACAGAAGCCTGGACCCAGAGTCCCCCTTAACCCCTGCACACACTGCCCAGGCCCGGGACAGTGACCAGCTCTCTATCTCTCCATCTGTAGAAACCCTCACTGTGGTGGAGGAGAGAGCCCCAGGCCATGCCAGACAGCCCCCTCCAACCCAACAACTCAGTCTGCCTCTTCTGTTTTCCTGGATGCTGCCATGTGTCCCTCCCAGAAACTTCACAAATCTAGTGCCTGCCTCCCTGGCTGAGGAGGCGACCAGGTCACCCAGTTCAGAGGTCCCAAGCCTGCCTGCACAGCAGCATCACAAGAGACGCTGTGAACTCCAGACTCCTGGGCCCCAGGACCAGAGGGCCGAGATGGGCCCAGAAGTCCAGATTTATCCCACATCTCCTGGGTGATTTCTGAGGGTCAGCCACATTTGGAAACCTCTGATCCAGCCCATCTCCTGGTCCTGACTGTGGGCCTGGAGGTGAGTCACAGCAAAACTCCAGGAAGGCCCCTCCCCCAAGGGATCCTGGCATTACCTCTCAGCACGGCCCACCCCCCACAAAAGCTGCCTCACTGAACCCAGCGTTTATTCCATTCCTGTTCCCGCCTGCACAACTCACTCCTCCTCCTAAAGAGGCCTTGGTCCTCCCACCAGCACTGTAAGAGGGTTACCCTCTCTCCACATCCTCTCCAACATCTGCTATTTCTTGTCTTGTCAATTTTTGCCATCCTGACTGGTGTAAGGTGGTACCCCAGTGTGGTTTTGATCTGAATTTCCCTGATGGCTAATGATGTAGAACATTTTTTCATGGGTCTTTAAGCCATTTGTATGTCTTCTCTGGAGAAGTGTCTGTTCATGTCTTCTGCCCATTTCTGACTTGATTATTTGTTTTTCCGAGTGTTGAGTCTGAGAAATTCTTTATAGATCTTGGAAATCAGCCCTTTGTAGTGTCATTTGCAAATATGTTCCTTCATTCCATAGGTTGTCTCTTTGCTTTGTTGACTGTTTCTTTGGAAAACTGTGTGGATGTTCCTCAAAAAGTTAAAAATAAAGCTACCTTGTGATCCAGCAACTGCACTACTGGGTATTTACTCCAAAGATACAGATGTAGTGAAAAGAAGGGCCATGTGCACCCCAATGTTCATAGCAGCAATGTCCATGATAGCCAAACTGTGGAAAGAGCTGAGATGCCCTTCAACAGACAAATGGATAAAGATGTGGTCCATACACACAATGGAGTATTACTCAGCCATCAGAAAGGAGGAATACTCAACATTTGCGTCAACATGGATGGGACTGGAGGAGATTATGCTGAGTGAAATAAATCAGAGAAAGACCATTATCATATGGTGTCACTTACTTGTGGAACATAAGGAGTAGCATGGAGGACATTAGGATCAGGAAGGGAAAAATGAAGGGGGGGAAATCAGAGCTTAAGATGAACTATGAGACTGTGGACTCTGGGAAACAAACTGAGGGCTGGCGGGGGGATGGGTGAGCCCGGTGATGGGCATTAAGGAGGGCATGAATCGCACGGAGCCCTGGGTGTTATCCGCAAACGATGAATCATGGAACACTGCATCAAAACGAATGACGTACTGGGTGGTGACTAACATAATATGGTAAAAAAAAAAATTAAAAAAGAGGGGCGCCTGGGTGGCTCAGTGGGTTAAACCTCTGCCTTCAGCTCAGGTCATGGTCTCAGGGTCCTGGGATCGAGCCCCACATCGGGCTCTCTGCTCAGCAGGAAGCCTGCTTCCCCCTCTCTCTCTCTGCCTGCCTCTCTGCCTCTGATCTCTCTCGCTCTGCCAAAATACATAAATAAAATCTTAAAAAAAAAAAAAAAAGAAAGAAAGAAAAGAAAAAGAGGCTGTAGTCCTTCCTCCGTGAAGCCCTCCATCCTCTCCTCCCCTTATCTGGTGCTGCGCTGGCGTGCCCAGCAGGTGAGACACCAGTACAAACCTGCCCCATCTCCCTTTGCTGGGCCAGACTCGCGTCTTCATCTCCTTGGCCTCCTGCCCCCACCCCGTGGCTGGGACTGAGTGTGAGTCTGGACGTCTGGTGTGTGCTGTCTGGTCTTAGGGAGCACGTTGGGAAGGTGATTCTAGAAAGCACAGCCATCGGCTGAGCCCTTAGGAGACATCACGCGCTACACGAAGTGTATTGCGTTCACCATCACCTTAACGATCCACATCCCATGTGGCGGGCGGCACTTCTATTCCCCCTTGTGCCTGTGAGGAAACTGAGGCACAGAGAGATGAAATACCCTGCCAGAGGTCACAGAGGCTTGAAGTGAGAGGTGAATGAGCTGGAATTCCAGAGGCCCGTGTTCCCGGCCTCACCGTTTTCCTGGCCAACATTCTAGAATGCTGCGGACCGAATCCAGCACGTCCAGCCGCCTTTACTTAGGCATCTCCAGTGTGGCCGGACACTCAGCTCCCGTCCCATGGCGGGCACCCACCCAGAGCACAGGGCACACCACGGGGCGACACTGAGCAGGGTCCAGTTCCAAGCACCAGGTCCGGCCCCCCTGCATTCTGGCTGGTCCAGCAGGCCCGCCTGGGGCTCAAGCCCGGGTCTGCGTGAGGCCTGACACCCAGGGCTCCAGGCCTGCTTCCCGGGACAGACAAGCTGTGCTCCAGGATCAGCAGAGGTGAGTGGGAGGGAACAGGGCAGAGTCGCTGACAGATTGCTGGGTGAGTAACTTAGCCTCTCTGAGCCTGTCTCCTCCTCTGTAAAACGGGGTCCTAGGAACCCCAGTACCTTCCTCCCAGAGACCTTCCCAAGGACTGTAAGAGCTAATGTCTGTGAAGTGCGTGGCACAGGACCTGCCCATGGGGGCCACACAGGTTCTTGTCATAGGGACCCTTCCCGGAGAGAAGGCCAGCTGCTGCCCTCGGGGTCCCAGCTCCAGAAAAGCTGTCTTCCTTCCAGAGGGCAAGAATGATGGGGAGAGGCTGTGCCCAGGGCCCTGGCGGGGCGGGGTTTAGGAAGACACCTCTCTGGGGTCCAAAGATGAGGCTGAGAACCCAGGCCTGGGTTGCTTTGCTACAGCTGGTGCTTCCTCCTCCCCAAGAGGGGCCAGCCCACGCAAGGCAGAGGAAGGCTCTCCAGGCACCATCGGAAGCTGGGGCTGCTCTCTGCAGCACGGGAATGAATGAAGCTCCTCCCCCATCCTCTGGGCTCACCCCAGGCTTGAACAGAAGCCATAAAGCAGGTGTGGCAGAATGTCAGGAGATGGGGATTCCCAGTGCCCAGGAGCCAAGTGTGATTCTCCTGGGTCTGGCGCCCCACTCGTGTCAGTCTCCTGCAGACACTCCGCCGCCAAAACACACACACACACAAACACACACACAGCTGGGCCTTCCTGACTCCTGGGATTTTTCCATTCCCTGCATGGAACAGTATGACCCACAACCCCCGCCCACGCCCTGTTGACCTCCTGGAGCCTCAGAACAGCAGCCACCAGGCTCCAGCTGGTCCTTCCCTCGGCATGGCCAAATCCAGGCCCTCAGGGCAGGCAGGGAACAGTAATCAGCCAGAAGCCTCTACAAGAGGGAGAAAGGACCAGGGGGCATCTGGACTCTCTCCTGCTCCCAACTCTATGAAAATTTGCTTGTTTGGATGTTGCTTTGCTGACAGCCTTTTTCTGTCCCCCACAGTGGGCTGGGGACACCCCCCACCCCGCATAGGTCAATGTCCCCTTTCCCAAGTGCAGGGCATTCTGGAAGAGGAGAATTGTATCTCCCCCATAAGATTGGGCATCTACTGAGGAGAGAAGCTCTGAGTCCTCCCCTAAAATTGGGAGCTCCCTAAAGTGAAAACTCCATCTTCCTCTCCATGTGCCAAATCCACGTGTGTTCGGGTACGGGGTGGACAAGCCGCCAGGAACACCATTCCTGAGCCTGCCCCACTCCTCCCCAAGAGGCATCAGCCCACACCCCTCAGCAGCTGCCCCATCCCAGCCCCCTGGTACTGACCAGGCATCTCAGCCCAACCAGGGGACGGAGGAGCTGGCCTCTCTGGCGGCTGCTGGAGTGTCCCTGCCTCCGGACCCCTGTCAGTGGGTCTGCAGGACAAACCACCCTCCCACTCTGTCCTAGCCAGCAGGCTAAAGTTGAACAGATTCCTCCAGACAGCATCTCCACGCAACAGGGGTGACGAGCAGTGGGTCTGAGTCCCAGTGAACGACTCTACCTCCAACCACCTACAGCAACCGGAGACCAGCTATTTAACCTTTTGGGGCCTCAGTCTTGCTATCCGCAAAACGGGGCTAATGATTCCTTACTTATCAAAAGGGTCTGAATGGAGTAGGAGAAGAAAAGGGCCTCCACTTGACAGTGGCTTGATATCAGCTCCATGTCTGGCCTCCCCTTACTTCTTGTCCATCAATCTACTATCTATGTAGTCTCTGCCGGGTGCTCGACCTGGACCATCTCGATGATACACAGGATCCTGCACTCTCAGTGGTGGCTACCTTCCGTGACCTCTGTCCCCTCCCATCACCTGCTGCTGGGGTCAGGGCACCTGAAGCCCCGTCACTGATTTGGTCCCTCTGACTCTGGGGGCTTCGCTGGGGGCAGCGGGAGTTTTCTCTCTTGGCATGGGCTGGGGGAGGACGGAGCACACATCGGCAGAAGCAAAGCAAAGAGACGCCCAGGATACAAAGGCTATTCTAGGGCTCCAGTCTCCTGACCAGTGAGTAAACCCAGGCCACAGGCCTTTTGCACACACCACCAGCCCAGCGCTGTGCTCAGCACCTGCCTCACTGGATTTTTTTTTTTTTTTACCTGATTCACTACCCTGCTGGAATACTCCAGGAAAGCAGGTGGTGCTGGGTCCAAGGAAAAAAAAGGCCTGAATAGGCCAGGCATAGAGCTGAACCCTCACCAGCAGGCTTCATCCCATACAATCCTGGCTAGAGCACTAGGACTCGGGTACCACTCCCCCCAGTTTGCAGGCTAGAACACCAAGCTTCATGGAAATTGGTCACCACAGGCTTTACCACTGGGAGATGCATAGCCTTGGGCACAACCTGGCACAAAGAACGTACTCAGAAATGGCAGTTTCCACCCCGTCCCTGGTGAAGGTCTGAAACAACACCTTCCTGCTCCCTCCAGCTAGCTCCTCTCAGAGGTTCAGCAGACAGCCCTGGAGGTGCCTGGGGGAGGGGTGGGGTGGGCAGGGGCAGCACCCCCTCAGAACGGTGGGGCACACTCTGAAATCCAATCTGCTTTGGGGATGGAGAAGGAACACGACTTGCGGAGCCCAGCAGATCCCGAACCAACCATTCCAAGACCGAACAACCCTAGGCAGTCAGTGCACCTGTCTGAGCCTTTTCCTGCTGTGCCCCCTGGAGGGAGTAAGACCCACCCGGCAGGGGTAATGCAGACCACATGCCTCTGCCATGGGGGACCCCATGCCATCCCCACCCCCATGGCTGGGATGCCTAGAGGCTCCCACGGAACCAGACACCGCTGAGCGTCAATCCTGGTTCCAAGGTCCGCACGTTGTGGGATCTTGGGCAAGTGAACGGACTCTGGAGCCTTAGTTTGCGCAGCTGGAAAAGGGGGATAAAAGCAGAGCACACGGGAGGTGGAGATCACCCTTCACGGCTGCCTGACACATACACAGTAGCCAGGTCCTTACTACCGAGACAGCTCTAATCATCTGACCCTCTCCACGCCCCTCCCCTCCCGGCCGCACGACGCGGGAGCCGCAGCCGCAACAGGGGAAGTGATTCGTCCAAGCGGCCAGCGAGTCAGTGGCCCAGGGACCGGAACCCGGATCCCCTCGGAAGCCCAGGCCTCCCGTGCAGACCGGCAGCCCCCAGACCAGCCCCCCCCCCACCCCCCGGCCCCCGGCCAGGCCCGCGCCCTCACCCTCCGGCTTGGAGTCGCCCTTCGCTTCGGCCAGGAGCAGCCAGGCCAGCGGGGCCAAGAGCAGCAGCGGCCGCATGGCCGGAGTCTGGGGACGTCCGGCCGGCCCGGCGGCGCTCGCAGGCTGGAACTTTCGCGACGGGGTCGGCGGTCCGGCTGCCACGCACGGGGCCCGCCCCGGGGGCGGTGTCGCACCGCCCTCCTCTCCCTCCCCGCCGCCGCGCCCGCCCGGGGGAAGGGTTTTCCCGCAGACTCGCCCGAACCCCGGCCGCCCCGAGCTGGGGCGGCTCCCGGGTCCTTCCGCCGGCCGGTCCTCCGCCCCGCGCTTCTCCCGGGGCTTCTCCGCCGCTGGAAGTGGTGGGCGGGAGCTGGGGATGGGGGTGGGGTGGGGTGGGGGAGAATGTCGGGGAGTTCAGAGGCGTCCACGTCCCTGGCGAGATCCTCCTGGCTGCTGGAAATGCAGAAAGTGCATCACCATCTACCAAAAAAGGAAATCACTTAATCCGCCTTTGTGTTCCTGGGTGGCAAACAGAACCTCTGAGCCGAGGAAGGTCTTGCTCTTGAGGTCGCCCTGTTAAGTGAAATGAATGAGTGAAAGCAAGGAAGCAAGCAAGGAAGGAAGGTAGATTAGTGGTTTTTCACCAACGTGAGTCTTCAAAGCTCATCAAACACTTTAAGGGTTTCTTAGAACAAGGGCTTCCCGAGCCGATGTCAGCCAGGGGCAGCCAGGGAAGAGAAAGGCAGCCTCCCTTCCTTGGAAAAGGCGCTCAGACAAATCTGAGAGCCTCCTTCCAGGACATTAGTTTCCAGAGGAAGGGTGGTGGGTGCGACTCTGGATGGGCAGGGGCTACCATCCCCCAACCCCTGGGTGAAGAGAGGGGACACGGGGAGGGTGTTACTGAACAAGGCAGAGTGGGCCATGCCTAGGTTCTGGGGAAAAGAGAAATCAAACTGTTTCAGTAAGCGAATTCCTCTACCATTTGCTAAGTGTAAGTGCAAAGAAAGGACATACACTATGACCCCACTCAAAAGAATATCCTCTTGGGACGCCTGGGTGGCTCAGTGGGTTAAAGTCTCTGCCTTCAGCCTAGGTGGTGATCCCAGAGTGCTGGAATCGAGCCCCACATCGGGCTCTCTGCTCCGTGGGGAGTCTGCTTCCTCCTCTCTCTCTGCCTGCCTCTCTGCCTACTTGTGATCTCTGTCAAATAAATAAATAAAATCTTAAAAAAAAAAAAAAGAAGAATATGCTCTTGTGGATATAATAGAGATAGTGCTAGAAGCAAATGACAGGCAAATGTTTGCAGTGATTATTTGCAGATCGTGGGATTGTATATGCATCTATAATTATATATTGCACATATTATTTCCTGGTAGTTTGATTTTCCTACTTATATTTTTCAATGTTTTTACAATTTTCTTTTGCAAATAATATATCCTATTTGTACAATCCAAACAAAACCAACATGTTATTTTTAGAAGATAGGTAGAATCCCTGGGAACGTTAGAGATCATCTCATTGTACAGAGATTTACTCTGTTACGGATGGTTGACGGGCCCAGCAGCAAGCTCAAGGTCATAAGGCAAGTAAAGAGGCGTGAGAGCAATCCAGGTCTTCAGTCTCCCAACTGGGACCCAGGGTGGGGAGTATCTGCAGCTGGGGACAGGATTGGTGCCAGAATCCACCGGATGTTTTTGAATTCAGGAGGATGCAGACTGAAATTCCAGATCCTTCCAGAAGGAAATGGAGGGATGGGCAGAGGGGCGGAGAATGAGCGTGTATGTTGGCTGACTCAATCTTCAAAGCTCTTTCTCATTCTGTGTTCACAGCAGCCCTGTGAGTTGGGCAGTATTGCCCCTATCTGTGAAATAAGGAAACTGAGGTCCAGAGAGGCGAACCAACCTGCTTGACATCACACAGTTGATGCAGGACACGGTAAGGGAGGCAGCTTTAGAACACGCTCAAGCTCCCCCATTTGCTGGGATCCAAGGAGAACCTCTATGGTCAGGTCCTGTGGACAGAAAAAAATCCCTGGGCGGTGGGGTACCCGTGGTCCACGTGCCCAGAGTCGGTATAACTCGGGAGAGGCAATCAATCCAGGAGGCTGCTGGCTTTCCCTGGAGAAAGGACTCACCGTGGCAAAGCCTGCCCTCCATTCCTTCTGTATCTTTTTTCTGCTGCTTTTGCCAGATTGCTGGAACTTGAACCTGGTCCAAACTTCATCCAGAACGAGAGTCTGTCTCCTTAACCAGCGGTGGCTGCTGCCCAGATGTTACTGCTGGTACGTGCTGCACGTGTTGTGAACCGTTAAAGGCGCAGGACTCTGGTTTCCCTGGGAAGGTGCAGAGAGGACTGCTGGCCCCGAAGGCAGTTAGTTGTCTGGTGCCAAGGGGTGGCGGTGGTTTTCTCATTTTCCTTCTTTTATTCATTTCCTTAGCTGAGCCTGAGCCAGGGAAAGGTGCTGGCCTCTGCCACACCCCGCTGCCAGTCAGCCCTCAGCCTCCTCCTCTCTGTTCACATCCATCAGCCAGACCCACTGGCACTTAGCCCCTTTAATAGCAATTAAGGATGGGATTTCCAAGCTGTTCACTATTAAGTGAAAATAGAGAGATACCGGTGTATATTATATGCTACAGTTTCTGTGAGTGGAAAATAACGACACTTGCTTCTAGGGAGAGGAACAGAATAACTGGGGTCAGGAGAGGGGAAGACATCACCCTTCCCCTCCTTAGCCCTCTTAATAGGTTAAAATGGTGAATGGTTATTTTTAGCCAGGCAGTATGCTAAAATGTATCACATGCCCGTGTCCCTGAAGTCTGAGAGCAATCCTACTCTGTTTTATAACCCCCACTTTATGGATGGAGAAACTGAGGCCCCAGGAAGTCAGCTGACCTGCTAGCAAGGGGTAAGGCCAAGATTCAAAAACCCAGAAAGCCTGATGCCAGGGTCCTCCATACTCTTGGCCCCTGGCTTTGTTGTGGTTCTTTTTTTTTTTTTTTTAAAGATTTTATTTAGTTATTTGACAGAGAGAGAGTACAAGTAGGCAGAACGGCGGGCAGAGGGAGAGGAAGAAGCAGGCTCTCCATGGAGCAGGAAGCTGGATGCCGGAATCTATCCCAGGACTCTGGGATCATGACCTGAGCGGAAGGCAGACGCTTAACTGACTGAGCCACCCAGGCACCCTTTGTTGTGGTTCTATTGTTGACTCTGGGCTGTGATTCCCTCCCGGGGTGGAAGGGAGGGTGGCGAGGGAGTGAAGAGCACATAATGACGCTTCCTTTCGACCCAGGAATCTGTTTCTAGGAATTGCTCCCCTCTGGAATGTTCACATAATAGGCCAAGGTGTATGTCTATTACATAGTTGATTGTAATAGCAAATGTAATTATGTAGCATGACATTTACTGAACATTCACTATGTGTCATGCACCTTGCATTCCTAGCCTGCACAAACTTATTTATTCCTCAAAAACACGAGAGGCACATTCTCTCGTCATCCCCATTTCATAGTTAGAATCAAGCCTGGTCCTTGTTCTCACCACACTGTGCCACCCAAGGACTTCTGCCTTCCCAAGGGGGCATTGGATGGAGCCTATCTTTCTAACGGTAGGTCATGGATCCCTGCACCTCCGTGAACATATTCTGTAGGGTTTGTGAACCAGGTGGGAATTAAGAAGTTTATAGGGGTGCCTGGATGGCTCTGTGGTAAGAGTGTGTGACTCGTTTTTTTGTTTTTAAGGATTTTATTTATTTATTTGTCAGAGAGAGAGTGAGAGAGAGAGAGTGCACAAGCAGGCAGAGTGACAGGCAGAGGCGGAGAGAGAAGCAGGCTTCCTGCCGAGCAAGGAGCCCGATGCAGGACTCGATCCCAGGACCCTGGGATCATGACCTGAGCCTAAGGCAGTGGCCTAACCGACTGAGCCACCCAGGCGTCCCAAGAGTGTGTGACTCTTGATGTCGGGCTAGTGAGTTTATGCCCCACATTGGGTAAAGAGATTATTTAAAAAAAAAATAAACTATTAAAAAATTGTGTTTATGCTTTGATAATAACCCTGAAAAAAAAAAAAAAAAAACATCACCTGGACAGGTACTTTCTCAAAGGACGCCGGCAGTCCAACTCGGTAAATGAATCAGTGTCTGCTCACAGCCCACAGGAAGCCACCTCAAATGACTGTTTAATTTTCGACAACTGAAAAGCACTGTCTGGTTTTGGAATGTCCTGAATCCAAAGTGGAAACAATTGCTCCATTGTCCGCCCCTGTGCCCGTATTGAATTTTTTCCCCAGAAAAAAAAAAAAAAAAAAAAAAAAAAAAATTTCTCTTTTGCACTGATAATTCACAATTTAAAGGCATTTTCAAATAATGAGACTTTAATGTCTCATGTCATTTCGTGAATTAAAACTCAGGGTGACATCAAAAAGACGACTTGGTGTGGTAGAGAAATGGACAGTCCTGGGCTGGGTTCGTGTGTCTATATGCTGAACGTGCAGCCAGACAGGTCTGGAAGAGTTGTCAACAAAATATTTCCTAAAAAGTCTAGTTTACAATGGTTACTTTCCTCTTTCTTTCTTTCTTTCCAACCTTGCATCGTTCGTCCGTTCCTTCTTTCCTTTCCTCCTTTCTTCTCTATATTTTTTTGCAGGGAGGATCGTAATTTTTACAGAAAAGTCTCCTTTTTATTATTTTCTACTCTTAGGGCTGTTGAATCCATCAGTGGCAAACTGGGCCCAACACGTGTTCAGTTTGGCTGGCTCAGTATTTTTTTCTTTTCTGCAAGTGCGTTGGATGCTTCCAATATCCACCCCAGCCCCCAGCCCTCTCGAGGACTGCGCTTTATCTGTCCGGGATACTACGGTCCAGCCCGGATGGCTCCCGGCGCGTCCTGGCCGTGGCTCCGCCCCCTTCTCTCTGGCCCGCCCCGCCTCTTCCCTCCGCCCCCTCCTTTCCTGCGTGTCGCAAAAGACCCGGCGGCGCTTGACGGCCGGCGTTGTTTGACGGCGGGGGGAAACAGAGAAGGAGGAGGAAGCGGCGGTGTCTGCTGCTGCGGGCGGCTACGGCAGGGGCCGGGGTGGGCGCCGCGGTCCGGGCCTGGGAGTGAGGCGCGGGCGGCCGGGCCGGTGGGCTGGGCGGCGGGCCCGGCGGCCGCCCCCGCGCCGCGCCTGGCGGCCCGATGTGGCTGCAGCAGCGGCTTAAGGGGCTGCCGGGACTCCTGTCGAGCAGCTGGGCCCGCCGCCTACTCTGCCTGCTCGGCCTCCTGCTGCTGCTTCTGTGGTTCGCCGGTTCCGGGGCGCGGCGGGCCGCGGGCGGCCTGCACCTGCTGCCCTGGTCCCGCGGCGAGTCGGGCGCCGCTGAGCCTTCTGCCTGCCTGGAGGCGGCCACCCGCTCCTGGCGCGGCCTGCGGGAGCGCGGCGAGGCTGTTCCACTGGGCCCTGGAGTGCCGGCCCTGGTGGCCAACGGCTTCCTGGCACTGGACGTGGCCGCCAACCGGCTGTGGGTGACTCCTGGAGAACGAGAGCCCGCCGTGGCGCCAGACTTCGTGCCCTTCGTGCAGCTGCGCCCGCTCAGTGCGCTCTCCGAAGCGGGAGAGTCAGTGCTGCTGCTACGTGAAGGGCTGCTGCGCCGAGTGCGTTGCCTGCAGCTTGGGACCTCGGGTCCTGGCCCTGCGGCCGCCGCCCCCGGGCCCGCCTCGGCCTCCGGCCTGGTCACAGGATCAGGCCGCGACTGCGTGCTTCTGCAAGAGGACTTTCTGGCGCACCGGGGCCGACCCCACGTCTATCTGCAGCGTATCCAGCTCAACAATCCCACGGAGCGGGTGGCCGCGCTGCAGACTGTGGGGCCCACTGCCGGCCCGGTCCCCAGAGCCTTCACCAGTACCCTGGAGAAGGTGGGAGATCATCAGTTCCTCCTCTACTCAGGCCGGTCCCCGCCTTTTCCCACGGGGCTGGTGCACCTGGTGGTGGTGGCCGCCAAGAAGCTAGTGAACCGGCTCCAAGTGGCTCCCAAGACACAACTGGACGAGACAGTGTTGTGGGTGGTGCATGTTTCAGGCCCCATTAGCCCCCAGGTGCTCAAAAGCAAAGCATCCAAGGAGCTCAAGGTGCTCCAGGATTTGGCCCGAAAGGAAATGCTGGAGCTCTTGGAGATGCCGGCGGCTGAGCTCCTTCAGGACCACCAGCACCTCTGGGCTCAGCTCTTCAGCCCAGGTGAGGCCTGGCCAGTTCCTGGTCCATAGTCCACACCTTACACCAGGGAGTACACGGGCCACTATGGAGATACTCCACTAAAGTGTACGAAGGGGACACTGAAGGGGAGTAGTGGGGTGGTCTAATGTGAGATTCTAATGAAAGAATGAGTGTGAAAGACAGGTCTTACTGTTCCTTGTTCTTGTAGATGAGCACTGATACTGAGAATGGATGTGGGGGTCAGTTTTTAAAGGATAAATCAACAGGCGGAGAGATGCCTGGCTGTCCCCAGATTCTCTCCTGAGTTTCCCACAATCTGGCTGGTGACAGGCCTGGGCTTTTTTCTTTGTTTTTAAGCGAACTCTGTGCCTAATGTGGGACTTGAACTCACAACCCCGAGATCAAGAGTCACATGCCCCAGGCGCCCCCAAGGCAGGGCTCCCACTCGGCTGAAGTGTGCCTTGGCCAGAGTGGCTGCACCTTTCCACTGGGAGGGAATGGAACGTATTCTCCAGCAGGTTGGAATGGGCAGGTCAAATGAAAACTTCTTTCCCTCGTTGACTGTTGCGGTAAAGGAAATCCTATTCTAGATGAGAGAGATGTTGGTTTCCAGGGTGCTTGTTGTCTCCATTCCCACGCTTACTTGCTCAACGTGTGTTTAATCCTCTCAGCAAGAATTGATTGGATCTTGCCAGGGACTGTTCTCCCCATATGAGGGTATAGAAGTGAATTAGAACAGAGTTCCTGTTCTCCTGCTTGCTCAGATTCTGGATGGGAGGAAGGTGATACTAGAAAAGTGAAAATCTGAATGAGTAAGGAAGGGAACTTGTCGGAATAAAAAGTTCGGTAAAGTTAAAAATACGTGTTGGAGGGTGAGGGGAGAGTGGGGTTAGCCCCAGTTGCCGGGGACACCGAGGGGAAAGCACTTAGCTCAGACTTGAATAACAAGAAAGCAGCCGAGTGATGATGTGGAGGGAGCCAGCGGGTCAGAGGCCCTCGGGCAGGAGCAGGTGTGGTTGAGGCCAGTGTGGCCGGCAGGTTGCAGCCGAGAGGCCAGCGCAGCCGGCAGGTTGCTGGCGAAGGGATCACCAGATCCTGAAGGGCCTTGTAGACCTTGGTGAGGATGGTGAATCTGATTCCGTGTGGGATGGAAAACAAGCAGAGACACCCCCCAGCTGTACATTTGTAAGGCCCCCTCTGGCTGCTCTGTGCAGAGAACAGACTGTAAGGGGATGAAAGTGGGACACGGAGACCCCACGTGAAGATTTTGCAGGAGCCCACGTGGAAGAGGAGGGTGGCTGGGACCAGAGCTGTGGCCACTCTGTGGAGACAGAAGTGGATGGCTTCTGATTACTTTTGGAGGTGGTGCCAGCAGGACTTTGCATGGACTGGGCGTGGGGCGTGAGAATTTGAGAGTGACTCCTGAATTTGTGGGGAAGGCTTGAGCAAGTGTCTGGAGATAGTCTGGTGGAGGATTGGCTTGGAGCTGGAAGAGTTCAGACCACGTCGGGTTCAAAGTGTCCGTCAGGCATCCGGATGGAGACACCCAAAGGGCAGCTAGCTGTTTGAGTCTAGAATTCATACAGATTTGGGAGATCGGGTGTTCAGATGTTACTTAAAGCTACAGGGCGTGAGAACGAGATGTTAGCAAGGAGCAGGCTGAGACGGCCAGGGCGCTGGTGACTGTGTTCTGGAGACAGAGGGCTTGACTTTGGCCATGTCCTGGCCCCATCTGTGTTCTTCTGGGCGCTGGCAGGAGGCCCCACTTTGTGCAGGATTTTAGGTTTCAGGCCTACAGGGTCAAACTGAATGACTTTGTCTCCTCCTCGGGGGAGACCGGAGCTGCCATGTGCCTCCTCGAGGCCAAAGCTTCCTTCTCTTGTTGTTCTTCATGTCATGACCTTGGCCTCCCGGCCACACCATTCCTCCTTAACCGTGCACCCTCTGTGGCATTACAGGTGTGGAAATGAAGAAGATCACGGATGCCCACACCCCTTCGGGCCTGACCGTGAACCTGACTCTGTACTACATGCTCTCCTGCTCCCCGGCCCCCCTGCTCAGCCCCGGCCTGAGCCACCGGGAGCGCGACCAGATGGAGTCGACGCTCAACTACGAAGACCACTGCTTCAGCGGCCACGCCACCATGCACGCCGAGAACCTGTGGCCGGGCCGCCTGGCCTCGGTCCCGCAGATCCTGCAGCTGTCCGACCTGTGGAGGCTGACCTTGCAGAAGCGCGGCTGCAAGGGGCTGGTGCGGGTCGGCGCCCCCGGCATCCTGCAGGGCATGGTGCTCAGCTTCGGGGGCCTCCAGTTCACCGAGAACCACCTGCAGTTCCAGGCCGACCCCGACGTGCTGCACAACAGCTACGCCCTGCGCGGCGTCCGCTACAAGAACGACCACATCGACCTGGCCGTGCTCGCCGACCCCGAGGGCAAGCCATACCTGCACGTGTCCGTGGAGCCGCGCGGCCAGCCCGTCAAGGTCTACGCGTGCAAGGCGGGCTGCCTGGAGGAGCCCGTGGAGCTGACCTCGGCGCCGCAGGGCCACATTTTCCCGGTCATGGTGACACAGCCCATCACGCCGCTGCTGTACATCTCCACCGACCTCACGCACCTGCAGGACCTGCGCCACACGCTGCACCTTAAGGCCATCTTGGCCCACGATGAGCACATGGCCCAGCAGGACCCCGGGCTGCCCTTCCTCTTCTGGTTCAGCGTGGCCTCCCTCATCACCCTCTTCCACCTCTTCCTCTTCAAGCTCATCTACAATGAGTACTGTGGGCCTGGGGCCAAGCCCCTCTTCAGGAGTAAGGTATAAAGCCCCTGTGTCCTCAGAGCCCGGGGCCCCGGCCTTGTGTTCTGTCCGGAGCTCAGCGCAGGGGAGGGCCCGGGCCGTACTGGGTCTCCTCCTTTTTATCTTTTTGAAGATTTTATTTGTTTATTTGAGATAGCGCAAGAGTGAGAGAGAGAGCGCGCTAGCACAAGCAGGGGGAGCAGCAGGCAGAGGGAGAAGCAGGCTCTCCGCTGAGCAGGGAGCCTGATCCCAGGACTCCAGGATTGTGACCTGAACTGAAGGCAGACGCTTGACCAACTGAGCCATTCAGGCGTCCCTGGGGTCCCCTTTTAAGCCAGTGCCCTCTGCCGGCAACACAGAGAGGAGTATGTTTAGAGAGGATGTCAGAAAGTGACTTTTAAGAGGAGACCCTAGGAAGGCCAGTGGTGGGTAGCTGTCTGCTGGCCTCCCAGGGACAGTCCCTTCCCGGCCCCAGTAAATCGCAGCATTTACGAATTGCAACGAGGCCCTACGTTGACTCAAGCCTCCGTGTAAGCTGCAGTTGGGGGGAGCCCTGTCTTCACCCCGAGGGCCCCGTTCACTGCCCTCGCTGTGCATCAGCTAAGGGGGTCATGTCGTCAGTGCAGGGCACGATCCTTCCCCACCCTGTTTCCTGAAACATCTTTGCCCCCAGGAAGCCGTGACTTTGAGCTCGGCCGCTGTGGGACTCTCAGCTGAAATGTGTCTTGGGGATCAGGCTCAGCCTCGGGGAGGCCGCCTCATCTGCCCTGCCAGCCGGTCCCCTGTGCTTTCTCGCTGCCCGGATTTCCTGGGCGGGAACAGAAGGGGGTCCATTCTTAGCAGTCGCAGGAGAAAGTCCCTCAGAGGGAGCTGGGCTTTCTTCCCAGTGAGTGGAGAGATGCACGAGCTCGCGATCTGTGCTCTCAGTGGTTAAGGAGCCTGTGCCAGCTCGGGAGGAATGCCTCCTTACCTCCACAGAGGGCTCTGTGCCTTCTGGTTTCTAGTTTCTGGCCCGAGGCCAGGCTGAGAAGCAGCAGCAGTCAGCCTGAAGGAGTGGGGGAGGGGTGGGCGGCAGGTCTGAGCTCTCACCTGACGAACACACGGAAAGTCACATGAAAAATCTTTCCGAGCTGGATGAGAACAGGGGCTGACAGCCTCTGAGGGAGGCACTGCTGCTTGGTGGGCCTCTGGCTACAGCCATCCGCCTTGGGTTCCCCGCCTGATCCAGGATGGGGGCAAGCCAAACCCCTAATTTGGGGGTGCTACCCGCCCGGCCCTCCGTTTCCTCGGGCTAGCTGGGCCACGGCAGACCAGAGCCCGGCAAACACCGCGCGGGCCCGCGGAGGTGTCCAGGCCATGAACTCCACGGCAGCTGTGGCACGTCCCTGGGCCAGGAGTGGCTGCAGAGCCCGATCGGAGCCTGGGCAGGGGGGCCACCAGGGTCATCTCCGTCCTCTGATCCCCCTGGTAATCGTGTAGCCTCCCCAGCTTGGTGGTGAAGAGTAACAAGCTGTTTTGCTCATTGAACAGGAGGACCCCAGTGTCTGAGCGCGCCGACAGCCCCGCTTTCAGCCCCGTCTGCACCAGACGCCCAGCACTGACAGTCCTGCCGCGCCAACAGGGAGCCTTTGAGAGCACCCACCCTTTTGTGCCTTGTTGGGGACACCGGTGACGCAGAGCGCGTGTGGATGTTCAGGAGTCGGCCTCGGGGAGCGGGAGGGGAGGCTCAGTGGACTTTTTGTAAGCTTTCGACTCAATAAAATGAACCTAGATGGAAAATACTTGAAATTGAACTCACTCCTTCCGCTTCCCCACCCCCTTTCTTCTGTCCCAGGACATAGACCCCCTTTTGAAAAGACGTGTCTAGGAAAAACTGTGTTCTCTTCCTAATTTAATGTGTTCTTTCTCAACTGAATTTTTAATTTATTGTTGTTGGGATCTGGCGGGGTGGCTTTGGCGTCCACTTGAGACAGTGAGTGGCGGAGGTGACCTGTGACCCGGGCCGCCCCACCCGGCCTGTGCGGAGGGCGGGTCCCGGCTCACCCTGGGTTTGCACATTGTCTCTCATCAGGAGCCTGTGGAGATCTGTGCTTTTTGTACTTCTGGGCTTTACTGGAGGTGTTTAACTTTCTAGTGATCGATGATTGTTGGGTTTTGAAATACCAAAGCTTCTTTTTTGTTCTGTTTTTAAATAAATCTCTTTCAAACTTCCATGACCGGTTTGTGTGTGGTTGAAACCCGGAGCCGTGGGGTCTTCCTCCATCACCAGGCTTTTGGGGTGGGCTGGTGTCTGAGGTGGAAGGACCAGCCACCTGGCCCTGCCCTAATGACAGATTGTTTCCCCATGTCTAACTCTTCAGGAGATGGGAGGTTGCCTCCTTGCTATTCGCCCTTGGGGCGGGGGGGGGGGCTCAGGACCTAGGCCATGGTCCCTGTGTCACAGGTGCCACAGCCCGACTCACCCTGGAAGCCTGGTCTCCTTGTCACCAGCTGAATGTTGTCGCTCACAACTGCGGGCCGGGAGAGAGAACAAACAGGCATGTCCAGCTCCACCAGGAGTCGCCCTGGCCCCACGTGCCTCCCATTCCACACCGGACAGCTGTGCCCTCCTCGTCCCCCCATGAGTCTTCGGTGGGCCTGCCTATTAAGGGAAGCAGGAAACTAGTGGGCGCCATTGGGTGTGTGGCTTAGGGTGTGGCATGCCCGGCAGCGGTCCCGTGAAGCTGGAAGACGCTGGACAAGAGCCCCACTTCAGAGCACCCCCACCCCCGCTCTTTAGCTCGGAACCCGGCCTGCTGGAGGTGAAGGGAACCGCACGTACCCGTGGCCGAGAAATTCAGCCTGAACGCCTGGAGTCTCAGTAACGACTTGTGAGGGATGGCATCGGGCACTCCCCGCGTGCTGGGGACCGTCCACCCCCAGAGGAGGTGAGGATGGGGGTTTGAGAACAGAGGAGGCCACCTGGGGTGCGGAGGCCGCCAGGCCATCTAGGCCGGGGGTACCAGGCTGCAGTGCGGCTCCTTCCCCCCCACCCCTACCTCTGGGGGCTTCCTCCCCTGAGCAACCTCGCTCCCCGTGGCCATGGCATCAGCAGCCCATCCCAGGAGCCCCAAGAATGACAGGTGCGTGCCGGGAGCAGGGGCCACCCCGCACAGGGAAGGAATGTAGACGGCCTCGGCCTAGCGGGTCGCCCTGCGCTGTCCAGTAACGCCTCTCGGAGGGACATGCAGAGGCTTCGAGTAAACCTGACCTGCTCCGGGGGCCCCTGCGGGTGTGCAAGCCCCTCGGGAGCTTCCCAGGTGTCCTCTGAACCTGGTCCCTGTTCCCAGAGGGCGGGAGGGACTGAAGACGAGGCAGGCCACTGCAGGTGCGTGGCTGGCGGGTGGAATAAGGGGCGCCCGGGGGGCTCCGTCCATTAAGGATCTGTCTTCACTCAGGTCATGATGCCAGGGTCCTGGGATCGAGCCCTGCGTCTCGGGCTCGCAGCTCCGCTGGCAGCCTGCTTCCCCCTCCACCTGCCACGCCCCCAGCTTGTGTGCTCGCTCTAACAAATAAATAAAATTTAAAAATCTTTAAAAAAAAAAGAAAGAAAGAAAGAAGAAAGAAACTTACCTGTGAGGATTTGGGGGGCACTGTCAGACGAGTGGGTCCCCACACCTGCCCACCTACACGTTAAAACTTCTCCAGAGGCCTCACCTGGCCTCAGACACGAGCTCCGTCACCATCACGGGGCCCCTGGGGCAGCCTCTGGGAGCAGGAAAGGCGCTCAGATCCCACCTCCAGGGACGGGGAGGGGTAAGGAGCCTCTGAGGTCACTGGTGGTCACACCCTCTCCTCAAGCGCCCCCAGCCCCCTCTCCCCTCCTCTCAGCCCACTTTCTTCTGTCAGCTGCAGCTCTAAAGAGATGGGGGTACCTGACCTTGACCTCGAGTAGCTTCCCCCTTCCCTTCAGGAAACTGCTCCCATGGGTGTGTGCGGGGCCTCCGCGCAGGCGAAGGCTAACATTTCTCTGGGAGCCCTTCACCCAGGGGAGACAGACCTAAGGGGGGCAAGCGCTGCTCTTGGTCCCTGGGTGGAACGTTCTGGGACTTGTGCTGTGCGGCAGCTCCGCAGACTGGTCCAGCCGGGGGCTGGCCCCACTGCTCAAGGAGGTGGGGAACCCCATAAGCACCCTTGACCGGCTTTCCCTCCATTCGATTTACCCTGCCTCAGTCTCCCGCTCCTGGCCCCTGGGGCCTCAATCCAAATCCGCTACCCGCACCCGAGCTCCTGCCTCAGACTAGGACACTAACCATGAGGCCCGCAGCTCCTGGGGGAGGATTTTTCCAAAGGGAGTTGGATTCTCCCAAAGGCATTGGTATGGGCTGAATATGTCCCCCAGATTCCCATGTTGAAACGCTAACCCCCCGATGTGGTGGTGTTCAGACGAGGCCCTGTGGGAGGTGACTAGGCCATGAGGGTGGGAGCCTCCTGAGTGGGATTAGTGCCCTAATCAGAGGGATCCCAGCGAGCACCCTCATCCTCTCCCCTGTAACTCAGACGGGGTGCTCACCAGAACCCCTGTGCTGGCTCCTGATCTCAGGCTTCAGCACCCAGAACTGTGGGAAATACCTTCCTGTTTTTCCCCCTGTTATCGGAGCCCAAACTCTGATATGTTCAGCCATATTCCTGCAGCGGAGCAGTGGAACTTTCCGGAGGTGAAAACAAAGCAAGGACCAGAGATTCCCAGGATCTTGGGTGGAGAAGAAACCTTGTTAGATGTTCCTGTTCAGGAGTCTGTAACCAGGATACATGAGATCATGGACCCCAGAATGGTCAACTGTAGGCACTTTTTTTTCCCCCACAAGAAGTCCTGTAGCTTTCCTCAGATTCCCAAAGGATGCCTGACTTCAACATAAACAACACAACCTGCGCTTTGGGGTCTGGCTTTTACCCTCCCCCCACCCATCTCGGGAAGCAGCTATAATCCGAGTTCCTGAAGCCTGGCTCGGGGCCTGGCGATTGCGAGGTCCACAGCACTTGCTGTGGGGCAGATGCCCTCCCTGCAGAAAGGAATCTGCCCCCGGCACTGGCTGGGCGAACAGCTTCACTCTAAACCAGCTCCTGCCGTCTGACACTCCTGGTTCCTGGGAGCCTCTCCTCTGGACTTGGGCCAATGGAAGCTTTGAATAAATCATTTGATTCGATAAACTTTTATTGTGACTCTTCTAGCTGGCCATGCACCTGGCCCATGGGTGACGAAGGGGGAAAGATTACACTGGATGAACAGCTACGGTGTGCTTGGCACTTACGTTTTGCAAAGGCGGTGACTCTGTCTTTTCATCTCTGACTGGCCAGAAACTAGATGTCCGAGGAATGTTTGTTGAATTACATTTGTATGCGCTATGTCCTTTAATCCTTGTGCTTGGGGTTGCAAGTGACAGAAAACCTTAATTATAACCTCCTCAGAGCTGAGCCTGGGGTCAGTCTCCAACCACTGAACAGGGATTAATAGGAAAGAAGTAGTTTCCCAAAGGAAGTTTGGCGCACTCTCATCAGGAAGGAGGAGGAATAGTTTCTTGGCGGCAAAGCGCACGTGGCCAGCACACCCTGCAAGGTAAGTTTCATTCCCATTTTGCAGATGGGGCAAGTGAGGCTCAGACCATAAGGCACTAAGCCCTGGAAAAGGAGGGAACAACATAGATACAGTCTCCGACCTCAGGGACTGCACAGTATGAAGTGGAGACAGACAGATAAGAGGTCAGATTGCGACGAGCATGGGGCTGGCACACTGAACCTCTGCCAGAGGGTCAGGGAGGGCTCCCCAGAGAAGCAGAAATCTGCAAGCTGGAACCTGATGGATAACGGGCGTCCCCCAGGGTAAGGCATGGGAGAGGGCTGTCCAGACAGTGGGCAGAGCATGAGTAAACGTACAGAGTGAGGGATCTTTAGGGACGCACGGGCACAGTAAACATCAGATTGTCCCGAGTGTAGACTCCTCAAAAGGAGCAAAGCGGGTGATCAAGTTAGAGACGTGGGGGTCTATGGATCTTTCTTTTTATTGATCTTTATGGGGGTGATTGATCTTTGACTTCTTTTTCTCCCCAGCCCTTGCAGTCTAGATCTTTGACTTCTAAAGGCAAGGGGTGGGTAGGCTCAGCCCTAACTTACGGCAATGACAAGATCACAGGTGACAATTCCTCCCATGGACATGACATGTCCTCTCCTCTTCTTACTGTTATAATTTTAGCCGATCTTTACAGGTTCCCCCTAAACCAAGGGAGGACAGTTTATCACCCTGTTTTACAAAAGAAGAAACTGAGACCAGGTGAGAGAGAATGACTTGTCAAAGGTCAAAGGGAGGTCACCAGAGCCTTGCAGGACTGATGCTCCCCCACGGACAGGGTAATGACTACCTCTGCTCACAGGTAAATCATAGCTCCTAGATGCCCAGCCGCCACATGAATCAACGTGACCCCCTATGGGTGTCCTGAGAAATGACAAAACAGGACAGCGAGCTCAGGAGAAAGGCTGTGGGTTCTCTCAAAATAAAACTTTGCAATGGAGTGCCTGGGTGGCTAGATTGGTTAAGTGTCTGCCTTCGGCTCAGGTCATGATCCAGGGATCCTGGGATAGAGCCCTGCCTGCATTGGGCTCCCTGCTCAGCAGGGAATCTGCTTCTGTCTCTCCCTCTGCTGTGGTCTCTCTCTCTCTCTGTCAAATAAATAAATAAAAGCTTCAAAAAATTTAAAAATGAAAACAAAAACTTCGTGAAAAGGTAATTAAACAGCATTTCTAGCAGCTGGGTATAAAAGAGTTGGCCGTGGGCCAGGAGCTAGGGGACCTGGTTCCATTTCCAGCTTTAGTCATTATCATTGGTCATTATCATCGTGAAACCTCAAACAAGTGCATTAAGCTTTTATACTCCAGGTTCCCACCTGTAAAATGGGTCTAATAGCACCTTCCAACTTCAAGAGACGGTCAGGGAGTCCCACTAAATAAATGACTGTGCGGGAATGTGCTTTGATAAATTCGAAACCTTCTACCCACACAGGGGATGGTTTGTACTGATACCTGGAGGCAAAAGAAGGTACCCCGGAGCTCCTAAACCCATGGTCAGAATCCAGAGGGGCTGCAAACGTGGATCAGAAATGAATCTTTATTTTCACTAACCTCTAACTGAAATTTCAGTAGCTCCTCCCATGATTAACTTTGGCATTTAGGTCATTGTCACAAATAAAAATCACAGTGTTCACGTCCCATTAGAATTGTTGCAGGGATCTCCAAATACTGCTCATGGTCATCGTGACCTTGAAATTATGGTAATCTTAGATTTGCCACTGGACCCTTGTGTTTAATCTATTAATGAGGAAGCACAGGTTACCACTAGAAAATTTGTTTTAAAAATATGTTTAGGGGCAGGACGCCTGGATGGCTCAGTCGGTTAAGCATCTGCCTTCTGCTCAGATCATGATATCAGGGTCCTGGGATCCCCCCATGTCGGGCTCCCTGCTCAGTGGGGAGTCTGTTTCTCCCTGTGCCCCTCCCTCTACTTGTGCACGAGGTCTCTCTTAAATAAATAAAATCTTATTTATATTTATTAAATAAATTTATTAAATTACAAATTATTAAAATATATCATTAAATGATTTTTAAAAATATATAAATATATATACTTTTTTAGGGGCTCCTGGCCCAGCCAGTGGAGCATGGGACTCTTGATCTCAGGGTTGTAAGTTTGAACCCCATGCTGGGTGTAGAGGTTACTTAAAAATAAAATCTTTTGGGGCACCTGGGTGGCTCAGTGGGTTGAAGCCTCTGCGTTCGGCTCAGGTCATGATCCCAGGGTCCTGGGATCGAGCCCCGCATCTGGCTCTCTGCTCCGCAGGGAGCCTGCTTCCTCCTCTCTCTCTGTCTGCCTGCCTCTCTGCCTACCTACAATCTCTCTGTCAAATAAATAAATAAAATCTTAAAAAAAATAAAATAAAATCTTTTTTAAAATTTAAAAAAATATATAAAACTTTAATATAGTTCATGTTAAACACACACAAATAGGCCAGATGGGAGATAAATAGATACATACAAGAGGAGGTTTATGATGGGAATTGGCTCATGAAATTATGGAGGCTGAGAAGCCCCACAATCTGCCATCTGCCCATGAAGACCCAGGAAAGCTGGCGATGGTGTGAGCGGAAATTAGGGCCAAGAACCAGGTGCTGAAGATATGTCCCAGCTCTAGCAAAAAAAAGAGCCAATTTGCCCTTCCTCTACCTCACCGGGTTTGGTGAGGCCCACCCATTTGGGAAGGACCATCTCCTCAGTCCATTGATTCAGACGCTAACCTCTTCCAGAAACACCCCCTGCAGACATACCTAGAAATAACGTTTCTAGGGGGACATCTCTTAGCCCAGTCAAGCAAAAGTCACTCAGCATAGTGGCCAGTTAGTTCAGATTTATTTAGTATTTTTATGAACTCACAGACTTAAATAGATTGGAGATGCCTTGATCCTTTGAATGTATGAATCTTCTCGATGGTCCTTCAGCATCTTTGGCTTTTGGGAGCCTCTGCAAGATGGTATATGTCCTGGCTCACACCTGAAATCTCCGTTTCTCCAAGGAACCGGCCTCCTTTGACCAAGTCACAGCATTTAGAGACCAGGTGCTCATTACCCTGGGTTGTTTTTGCCAAAGGTGAACAAGAAACAAGTTTAAAACCCCTGCTTTGGATACACAGCCAGCCCTCAGAGCCCAGAGACCGCACTGGCTGCCAGCATGTAATTCTGACTGACCGACCTAGGCAAAGTGAGGAGCACTTCGCTGGGGACAAAGAAAGGAGAATGACCCTCATAGCTTGAATATGTCACAGACACTGAACCCGCTCCTTGGGGAGCTGTGGACCGAGAGCACACCCAGTGCAGGTGCCTGTCTCCCAAGGTCACTTTATTTGTACAAATAAGGAGACCTCGAGGAATAGTTTCCAAAGCTGTGACTCTTCCAGCAGGGGGAAGCAGGCTCCTTTTATTGGGGTTTGGGGTAAATATTTAGAGAGGGATTGTAATATAAGGGAGCTGAGGGACCTGTGGGCACTTGCTGACTCATCTGGACAGGTATGGTTCCCAGATGTTTCTTTTACTGTTTAAGCAATTTGTTAGTTTCTAAACGATGAAATTGACAGGCAGAGGCTTCTGGGAGTTTCCTGAGTTCAGGTCGTCAGCCCTGAATTCAGTGGGTCAAGGGGTCTCCCTGGTGACAAATGCGGGGACCAGCAGAGCAGGGCTGGACTGAGGGTAACTGCCTCAAGCACCCTGAGCCTGGGTCATGGTCCTCTATACAAAGGGGCATCAAGGGGTTCCTGATGGGTTAAGCCACCAACTCTTGGGTCTGGCTCAGGTCAGGATCTCAGGGTCCTGAGACGGAGCAGTGCATGGGGCTCTGAGCTCAGCGTGGAATCCTCTTAGAACTCTCTCTCCCTTTTCCTCTACCCCTCTCCCCTTCCTCTCAAATAAATAAATATATCTTTAAAAGGTGGGGGCGGGGGGCATCAAAAGTGCCCAGGAAGGAGGAAGGAAGAACTGGCCTGGGAGGTGGAGAAATTCAAAGAGGGAACTTTGGGATGCCTTCCCTCCCGCGCCTGCTGGTGCCAACACTGCTAGTTTTCTTGCCTTGGGGGAAAGACTACATTTCCCAGCCTACCTCACACCCAGGCGGGATCCCAAAGCTAAGCTCTGGCCCGTGGGATTGGTTAAAACATTAGCTTCCTCTCGAGTTTAATCAAATCCATTCTAACCACGGTTGAAAGCCTTTCTCATTCAGAGTTTTCACAAGTGATCCAGTGCTGGTTTTAATGAACCTATCGGGAAAACCAAACCGACAGCAATACTTACAAACCTGTTATAGGAAAAACAGCCAATCACGCTTCAGTTGTTTGAAGCTGTTTCTTGGGTAAACGCGACCCTTGCAGCCAGGATCAGAAAGGTGCAGGGCCTGGACGGGCATTTGCCTCCTCGAAAAGCGTGCGAATAGGTATGCCGCGGTCATCTTTGACAAAAAGCTTTAATCCCAAGTCTGGGCAAAACCAGGTTTAACTGGATGTTCTCTGCTGAGCAAAAACGCCTGTGCCAGATTCCGCGGGGGGCCCGGGAGCGGGGGCAGGTGGGTGGTTTTCTGCAGTTGGGGTTCGCTCAGAGGATGAAACTCAGATTTGCACAAGGGGTCTCGGCGCGGGGCTGAAAACACAAGCTGTTACACCAGCCGTGGAAAGAAGTTCCGGAGAACCCCCAGCAGGTGCGCCCAGGCACGCGAAGATCTGAAAAATTGGGAAAAACAACGTTAAGAAATAATAGATTGTAACGTGGAAACTTTAGGACTAACAACATAGGGCGAAAACACAGATAATCCTAAAACCTGGCAAGTTAGGATACTAAACAAGCAGACAAATCTTTCATTGAACAACATCAGTAGCCTTGCAAAGGCAAGGCCTCAAAAAATTGGTAAAAAACTCAGAATTGTTCCTCTCCACGGAAATCTTTAGTAAAAGGCGAAAGATTTATGCGATCTGAAGAGAAACCAGAGTATGCCCCAGAGCGTCCGCACACGTTCCTCGGGTAACTGTTACCCCGAAGACAGTGATGGTGACTCTTTGCTCGAAAGAATTACTGATTTCTGTCTTTCTTTCGGACCATTTTGTGACATTAGCCTTATTCTGGGGGAAAAATAATTCAAAGAAAAAGAGAAAATCGAGTCATTTCTAAGTGAGAAATTGTCCTGTGTGCAATGCATTTTGGGTATGCAAATGACCGTTCGCCGTCACGCCCCCGTTCCTGGAAATGCCTTATTTAACGGTACATTCGTTTTCCTGCTGGGACTGGGACTACCGCCAGGGGGCAGAGCGGAAGCCAGATTTTCGGGATTATAGATTTGGTCCAACTAGAAAGTCTGACTCTGTTTTATAAATTTTGACTGCAAGTAAAAATGTCTTTTGTCCTCAAATAAAACAAAAATAAAATAAAACGTGGAAATATTTACATTCATTCAACCACAATTTGCTGAGCACTGCATTACTCTTTGTGCTGGGCTCAAGGAATAGAGTGGTACCCCAACGTTTCATCCTCAAGGAGCGCGTAGGTGACGGCGGAGCCAGGTGTGCATGGGGACCACTGGTGACAGACTGTTCAGTGCCATCTGGGCAGAGCATTCCACGATCTGCAGAAGGAGGGCGGTGAGGGTTCTAAGCAGTGCAGAGAGGACAAGTGCCAGATGGCTGTCATTGCAAAGGTTTGAGCTTGGGTTTACCTTGAGGGCAACAGCTAGGCACTCAAGAGAGCGGCGCCTGGGTGGCTCAGGTCAGGATACGGGAGTTGTGGGATGGAGCCCTGCATCCGGCTGCCTCCTTGGCAGGAGGCCTGCTTCTCCCTCTCCTACTTCCCCCTGCCTGTGTTCCCTCTCTCGCTGTCTCTCTCTGTCAAATAAATACATTCTTTTTTTTTTTTTTTTAAAGATTTTATTTATTTATTTCACAGACAGATCACAAGTAGGCAGAGAGGCAGGCAGAGAGAGGGGCGGGGGAGCAGGCTCCCTGCTGAGCAGAGAGCCAGTTGTGGGACTTGATTCCAGGACCCTGGGGTCATGACCTGAGCCCAAGGCAGAGGCTTAACCCACTGTGCCACCCAGGCGCCCCAAACACATAAATTCTTAAAAATTTGAAAAACAAAAAAAGAGTTTTAAGAGAGACCAATGAGATCAGATAAGTGTTTTAAGGCAGAGGTTCCCTCCATGTGGTCCCCAGACCAGCAGGTCAGTGTCACCTGGGTACTTGCCAGGGTCCCCAAATTCTTGACTCTCTCCCCAGACCTGCTGGATCTGAAAGGCTGGAGGTGGGGCCCTGCAAGGGATTGCACGAGCCCCCCCAGGTGACTGATGCAGCCTCCGCTGACAACCACTGTGGGACAACCATTCTGGCCTATGTGGCCACCCTAGAGACAAAGAGTTTGGGGGAGGTGAATTAGGGAGCTGAGCACTGGGGGTACCTGGCTGGCTCAGTGAATTTTGCATCTCTAGATCTGGGGATCATGAATTCAAGCCCCACGCTGGGTGTAGAGGTTACTTAAAAGATAAATAAAATCTTAAAAGAAAAAATAAAAGAAAGCTAAGCATTAAAGCCAGAGAGAAATACACAATGACCGACCTGGAGGGCCAATGCCTGGGAACGGGGTTGGCGGAAGAAATCTAGGTGGGTCCTTGGGGGGTGGTGGCATGAATGAGGGGTAGGTGAAGCGGGAGCATGTGAAGGGGATTAGGAAGACCCTGGGGGAGGGGTAGCATCCGGAAAACCAGGAATGGGGGCTGCACAGAAGTCAAGGGCAGAAGGAAGCTGTGGGACGGGTCCACCAGAGATCAAGTAAGGTGGGGATGGCAGAGGCCGGTGGGTATCATGGCAGGGAGGTCGGTGGCCTTGGACAGAGACCATTTGGAGGAGTGTGGGTGCTGGAGACTTCCAGCAGCGGGGAGCTGATGAAGGAGGGAGAGAGGGGCGTGGGTGGAGAGTGAGGACTCCACAGGGACAGCTGGGAGGGGTGTGCGATCAAAGCAGGCGCTTCTATTTCTTGGTTATCCTGGGAGTGCCCTTTAAATTTCTCCCATGATGCTCCCCTTCCTGATTCTCAGTCTCTAGCCCTGACCTTCCCCCAGGGATTTCACTGAGCCAGCAGAAGCCTTTGTCTGCGCACCCAAAACTAGAAGCCAGAGGGGTGTCCGCCCCCTTCTTGTGTCTCCCCCCATCTAAGGCTGACCCACTTGGGTTTTGTGCCTCACCCCACAAAGACGCTGCCCCTCCCATCAGACCCCCTCAGCATCACCTGTCTCCCCAACCTGCCACCGGATACCCGGGTACCTGGATACCTGGCAGGGCTTCCTTACATCCCAGCATGGAAGAGAGAGGGAAGACCAGAGACAGAAAAACTCCCCAGACCCCATCATGCTTTCCTCTTGTGGAGTATAATAACCACCACCAACAAACACCACCACCACCACCACCACCATCACCACCAACAACAAAACTCCTTACTTTGTATTTCTCTTTCAGAAAAAAAAAATCTCTCAGAAATCACTTTATTAAAACCAACTTATGCTGCTTTGTACCTACTTGGATGGCAACAGTAATAATAAAGGAAATGACAGGTGTTGGCGAGGATGTGGAGAAATTGGAAACTTGTGCTCTGTTGGGGGGAATGTTAAATGGTGCAGGCGGTGTGGGAAACTTTGGAGGTTCCTCAGAAAGTTAAACACAGAGGTACCTAGCAGGCTCCGTCCATGGGATGAGTGACTCTGGATCTCACCGTTGTGAGTTCGAGCCCCATGCTGGGCATAGAGAGTACAAAAAAAAAAAAAAAAAAAAAAAACTTTAAAAAATTTTAATTCAATATGATCTTATGACCCACCAACTGCTCTCCTAGGTATGCATCCAAAGATTTGGAAACAGGGACTAAGACATTTGTACCCCTATGTTCATAGTAATAACATCCATAGTGACCAAAATGTGGAAACAACCCAAGTGTCCACCAACAGATGAATGGATAAAATGTGGTGTCTCTATCTAATATTATTCAACTTTAAAAAAAAGGAAGTTCTGATCATGTTATGACAGGGATGAACCTTGAAAAGATGTTCGAGGCAAGAAGCCAGACACAAAAGGACATATTGGATGACCCCACTTCCATAAACTATTGAGAAAAGGCAAATTTATAGAGGCAGAAAATGGATCAGAGGGTATCAGGGGCTAACATAAGTGTGGAGCAGGGGGGATAAGGAATTAGTGGGTAACAGATACAGAGTTTCTGTGTGGGGTGATGAAAAATTTGGAAAAAGTGATGATGTTTGCATAACATTGTGAATGTATTTAATGCCTTGAGCTATACACTTAAAAATTGTTACAATGGGACGCCTGGGTGGCTCAGTTGGTTAAGCAGCTGCCTTCGGCTCAGGTCATGATCCCAGCGTCTTGGGATCGAGTCCCACATCGGGCTCCTTGCTCGGCAGGGAGCCTGCTTCTCCCTCTGACTCTGCCTGCCACTCTGTCTGCCTGTGCTTGCTCTCCCTCTCTCTCTGTCAAATAAATAAATAAAATCTTAAAAAAAAAAATTGTTACAATGACAAATTTTGTTACATATATTTTTACCACAATAACCAAAAAACCCCATACCCTCCTGAAGCCACAAGAGAACAAATCAACCTGTTCATTTAATTTTAAACATTTTATTTATTTATTTGACAGACAGAGATCACAAGTTGGGCAGAGAGGCAGGCAGAGAGAGAGGGGGAAGCAGGCTCTCCACAGAGCAGAGAGCCCGATGCGGGGCTTGATCCCAGGACCCTGGGACCATGACCCAAGCCGAAGGCAGAGGCTTCAACCCACTGAGCCACCCAGGCACCCTTATTCATTTTGTTTTTAAAAATATTTTATTTATTTGTTTATCAGACAGAGAACCAGCACCTGCAGGGGGAGTGGCAGGCAGCGGGAGAAGCAAGCTCCCAGTGGAACAAGGAGCCAGATGCGGGACTCGAGCCCAGGACCCTGGGATTGGGACCTGAGCCAAAGGGAGCCACTTAACCGACTAAGCCACCCAGGTGCCCCCAACCTATTCACTTTAAAATAAATCTTAAAAAAGAAAGAAAGAAAGAAAGAAAGAAAGAAAGAAAGAAAGAAAGAAAAAGAAAGAAAGATACTAACCTTTACTGTCAATGCATTTACATCAACTAGAACAATATTGAATTACTTTTCACACTAAGACTTTTTCTAAATGGCTTAAGTAATTAGACAACACTTCACAATCTTAAGACAAATTCAAGCATCAGAGTCTTGAAATGTGCATTTTTCATTAGGTGAAACTAACGGCTACAGTGAGAGAGTTTTTATTTTTCTTTTCATCTCCGCTTGCTCACTTCTTTTATTCATTAAAAAAAAGAACAATCAGAGGGCACCTCGGTGGCTCATTCAGTTAAGCATCCGACTCTTTAAAGATTTTATGTATTTATTTGACAGAAAGAGACAGTGAGAGCAGGAACACAAGCAGGGGGAGTGGGAGAGGGAGAAGCAGGCCTCCCGCCTAGCAGGGAGCCCGGTGTGGTGCTCAATCCCAGGACCCCGGGATCATGATCTGAGCCAAACGCAGACACTTAAGACTGAGCCACCCAGGCGCCCAAGCACCCGACTTTTAGTCTCAGCCTGGGTCTTAATCTCAGGGTTATGAGTTCAAGCCTCATGCTGGGCTCTGCGCTGGGATTGGAGCCTACTTTAAAAAAAAAAAAAAAAAAAAAAAAAAGAACCATAACAAAATATTTCTAATTTCACTGAAAAGTATAACAAACAAAATGCACTTTGCACCTGGATCTAAGAGGTGTCAACATTTCTCCAAATGTGCTTTAGGTCTGTTTTTAAAAACAAACAAAATCTGGGGCGTCTGGGACTCAGTCGGTTAAGCGTTTGACTTTGGCCCAGAACTTCAGAGTCTGGGATCGGGCCCCACATCAGGCTCTTTGCTCAGTGGGGAGTCTGCATCTCCCTCTCCCTCTGCCTCTTGCTTCTCTCCTTGACTTGTAGTCTCTCTCTAATAAATAAATAAAATCTATTTATTTATTTATTTATCTCTCTTAAAAATAAATAAATTTATTTATTAAAAATAAATTTATATTTATAAATTTATTTATTTATTTATCTCTCTTAAAAAAATAAACAAAAATAGACAAAACCACATGTGTAGCTGAATCCTGCATTTGCGCTTCCCCATCTCATTCGCTCCCGTGCACTGACGTTGTGCTTTTTATTTTATTTATTTATTTATTTTTTAAAGATTTTATTTATTTATTTGAAATAGAGAGAGAGAGATCACATGTAGGCAGAGAGGCAGGCAGAGAGAGTGAGAAGCGGACTCCCTGCTGAGCAGAGAGCCCGATGGGGGCCTCGATCCCAGGACCCTGAGATCATGACCTGAGCCGAAGGCAGAGGCTTAACCCACTGAGCCACCCAGGCGCCCGACGTTGTGCTTTTTAAAGTAATGTTTATATTTAAATCCTTTTGCAGTTTGCCTTCTTCACGTCCATGATGTTCTCAAGATCTATTTGCGTTGCTATCTGTAGATCTAGTTCCACTTTAAGTATTTTATCTGCCAAATCTTTTGATACACCCTAGTGCCCAAGTAAAACAGGACAAACAGGTCAAGGCAGGCAGGTGCTGACCAGATTACATCTTCCAACCCCTGTACCCTGATTTCAGGTCTCATGGGAACAGCAGGAGGGTGTGGGAGGCTGAGTAATAGTGCCCAAGATCTTTCTGGGTTCTGATTCCTGGAAACTGTATCACCTGTTTGCCTTAAAAATAAAGCTGCCAGTTATTTTACCAGCAAACATGGGTTTATTAGGGAATAGCAGACGATCGCAATCTAGGACAAGCAAAGCATGGCAACACGGTAAGCACGCCTGGAGACCAAAGAACAGGACCTCTCCATTGGAAAGGATGCTCTAAAGGAAGTCTACTGGAGAACCCGGGAGCTGAAGTATAGTGGCTTGTCATTGGCTGAGCTGTGACAGTCTTTCATTGGTTGGGTTGTTGCCAGGGCCAGAGGAAACCTTTCCTGCTCCTGCTAGGGTAGTAAAGCAGGGGCTCAGGTGGTTTGGACCCCTAAGGTTCCTTTCTTCCTACAGGATCTGCAATTGAGGAGTAGGAAGGCGAGAGCTCTCCGTGGTGGCATCCCGTCACCATTCTTTATTTTTTAATTAAAAAAAAATATTTTTAAAGATTTTATTTATTTATTTGACAGACAAAGATCACAAGTAGGCAGAGAGACAGGCAGACAGAGAGGAGGAAGCAGGTTCCCTGCTGAGCAGAGAGCCCGATGCGGGGCTCGATTCCAGGACCCTGGGATCATGACCTAAGCCAAAGGCAGAGGCTTGAACCCACTGAGCCACCCAGGCGTCCCTCCTGCTGCCATTCTAAACAGGTTTTCCCCTTTACTAATTTTCACATACCTCATACAGCAAAAGGGACTCCACAGATGTGATTATGTTAAGGATCTTGAGATGGTCCTTATGAGGAGGGCATCAGAAGGAGATCTGACCACAGAACAGGAGAACAGGGTAGAAGAGATGGCCGTGATGCGCTTGGAAGATGGAGGAAGGGGACGTGAGCCCAGGAACCCAGTGGGGGCCACTAGGAGATGGAAAAGGCATGGATTCAGCCTCGCTTCCAGAAGAAACCAGCCACATCAACAGCTTGACATTAGCCCAGTGAAACAGATCATAGACTTCCGACTCCAGAACTGTGAGAGAATAAATCTGTGTTGTTTTAAACCGCTAAGTTTGTGGTCACTTGTTAGAGCAGCAATCGGAAACTGATACATGAAGACAGCAGGGGTCCTTTTTCCTGATGTTTAAGAGTATACATTTTTTAAAAGACTTATTTATTTAAAAGAGAGAACAGAGGGGGAGGAGGGAGGGGCAGAGGGAGAGAATCTCCCACAGGGTTAGATCCTACAATCCTGAGATCATGACTTGAGCTGAAACCAAGAGTCAGACCCTTAACCGGCTGAGCCACCCAGGTGCCTTCACTGCTCTTTCTTATATGTAAAGTTGAGCACCTTTTTGTATATTTAAGGCAATCTGCATGCATTTTAAGTTTGTGTCTTTGCCCATTTTCTATTGGGTTTCCAGTCTTTTTTCCTCTCAGTTTTTCTTGGACACCTGCACTACCATCTTGTAGCTAGCTGCACGTTGCAGAAAGGGAAGGTTTCCCCATTCACTTTACAGAACTCTTTATTATGGATGTTGGTCTTTATCTGCTAGGTAACTCACTATTATTTTCTTTTTTCTTATTTTTTTTTTAAGATTTTATCCATTCATTTGACAGACAGAGATCACAAGTAGGCAGAGGCAGGCAGAGAGAGAGGGGAAAGCAGGCTCCCTGATGAGTAGAGAGCCTGATGTGGGGCTCCATCCCAGGACCTTAGGATCACAACCTAAGCCAAAGGCAGAGGCTTAACCCACTGAGCCACCCAGGTGCCCCTCACTAATATTTTCTCCCTATTTTTTCATTTTTGCCAAGCAAAAATATTTTTTATTTTTATTTATTTTTTAAAGAGAGATGGAGAGAGTGAGTGCAAGCAGTGGAGGGGGTGGTGGTGGGAAGGTCAGGCAGAAGGAGAGAGAGAGAATCTTAAGCAGGCTCCACACCCAGTGCAGAGCCCAATGTGGAGCTGGATCTCATGACCCTGAGTTCGGGACCTGAGCTGAAATCAAGAATCAGATGCTTAACCAACTGAGCCACCCAGGCAGGCCCCAAAGTATTTTTTAATGGAGTCAAATTATTATTTATTTTCTATAGACTTTGAGTCATAGTTAGAAGGGGTTTCCTCAGGCATAGTATAAGAAGAATTCACTCATTTTCTTTCTATGGTTTCTTTTTTCCTCCATTTAGTTCTCTGTGTGTTTGAAGTTTTTTCTGATATATGGTGTCAGGTACAGATCCAATTTTTTATTTTTCCAAGTGACTGGAACTTCCAGTAGAAGATAAGCTACAATATTCCTAAAAACTTTGGTAGAATGCACCCCTAACCGTTCTGGCTGGGGACTTTGGGGCTGTAAGTATTTGGACTATCATATCAATTTTTCTTATTGGCTGTCAATCTACTTTACATGGTTAGTTTTTCTTACGCCAGTTTTGACATTTTATGTCTGGATTCTCAAATTATTGCTTGTGATAGTATTCATTTGATTTTTAAAAATTCATCAGCGTTATTCTTCACAGAGTTTCCCCATACAATCCCCATCCCTACCGGCCCATTCCCCGCCAGTAACATCCTGCATGAGAGTGTTATCATTTATGAACCTCCTGCTGCTAGGAACCAGGGCGATGCTGACACCGATCCTGGTTTTTGGGGCGCGCTGCTGTCCAGCAGGATGGAGACCCCTCTGTCGGGTGGCGCAGGGCAGGGTGTGTGCCCGCCATGCCTGATGTGAAATGGAGCCAGGCTTAGTCTGAGAGCTCTCTGTGGAGACAGTGGCACAAAGCCTCCATGTGTCCTTGGAGTCAGGCTCTGAGCCCAGCTTGCAGTTCTCAGGCATCATCTCTTAGCTGCTTTGGCTCCTGGAAGACCTGGAAGAATCCCTCCCAACTCTGAAGACCAACCCTGATTTGACTCCTTTGGTGGCCTCAAGGTTCCTCCTCCAGGCTGGGCAGCTGTGCCCACGTGGGGTGAACAGCAGGATCACGGTGTGCTGGACCACGGTGCCCACCTTGGCTATGCTTTGATGGTTTCTGCGGCACTTAAGGCTTGCTGGGGGCCGGATGTCAACCTCCTCTGGCCCCAGTTCAGGGGGCAGCCTCGTCTTCCTGCTCCTTCCGGTCTTTTCATGGCCGGCACTGGTGGGGGTATGGCTCTGTGGGGCTGGGCAGCAAGACCAAGGTCAGCCTGTTGGTCAGCCTGAAGGTCAGCCTGTTGCTGGTGGCCAGCCTCCTACATCCGATCATTCTGGCTTCCTTCGGGAAGAGGACCCACTGGGCCAGTCCTGCACCCAGGGCCTCTGAACACTGAGGTATTGAGGTGGGAGTGGGGGCTGGCTGCCACAGGGGCGTTTCAGTTCTGTGGCATGCAGGAGAAAGCACGTGGTGGCCAAGATCTAGGAGCGGGAGAGGCCACGGACACACAGGGCGTCATGAGCATGGCATAGAGGAATAAAACCCAAAGTTTACCAATAATCCAAAACGTTTCACATCTGCTTCTTCAACCTCTGAGACCCTAGGGGGCACAACGCACAAAGTCTCTCCTCTTAGGCTCTCCAGCTACAGCCCAATCCAGCGGAGCGCTGCATTTTTAAGTTTTCAGACCCAGACCTGCCTGTGGTTTGCCAGACAGCTTAGGGCAAACGTTCCTGTTCCTCACTGGGTCTCAGGCTCCCTGGCTGCGAAGGGGGTGGGCCTCCGAGGTCATGTCCAGCCTCGTGTCCCTTCCTCCCTCCAGTGACCATCCTCTCGGACATCGTGGGCCGCCTGCACACTGCTGCAGCTGGTGGAGATGCTCAGTAAGCAGGACGTGCGCTTCGATCCCCTTGTCTGGTCCTAAGACACCTGCTAGGCGAAAGGGGCGGGGCTGGGAGGGCGCCGGGGCGGGGTCTAAACCCGAGCACGCGATCGGGTGGGTGGGGCTGGGGCTGGGTCTAGAGGCGGGGCTTGGGGCGGGGCCAGGGGCCAGGGGCCGGGGCGGGGCTGGGGACCAAAACCTCAGCGGGTGCCTGGAGCCAAGCGCCGCTCGCCCGCTGGCTGGACGGTCGGCGTCTCGTCCTTGTGAGCGGCCTGCCTGAGCCAAACGGGAGTCACGCGCCGATGAGGTCTCTGAGATGGCCCCGGAGCTGGTGGCCGCCGCGCGCCACCGGCCATCCGAAAGGCTGGAGGGGAGGCGAGGCCCACTCGGGTGCGACCGGGTGCGAGGGCGCGCGGGGGAGGTGGGGAACGTGGGCAGGCGGCCTTCCCGACGGAGCAGGGGACACCCCCGGCCCCGCGCTGCTCCGAGGCCTGCAGCCCTTTGCTCGGACCTAAGCCGGCCGCGCCGCGGCTCGGCTCCTGCCGCGCAGCCCCCCACCCTTCGCGGGGCTCCCCACCCGGCCTGCGGCACCCGACCGTCGGCCTCGCCTGCTGGCCGCAGCCCGTGGATTCCAGCAGTAGAATAAATCACTTTGTCATGTGCTGTGTGCCCTTGGGCGGCTATTTCTCTTCTCTGAGCCTCAGTCTTCTCATCCGCGATGAGACCGGATGGGGGGATTACGTGAGGAAAGTCATCCAAAGCGCCCAGCAGAGTCCCTCAGGAAATGGCAGATGTGACTGTGGTTCCCGGGGAGACTTTCTCTGCCCACTCCCACCGGGGGGGGGACCTCTGCTCAGTCCTCCCCCACCCAGCTTGCTCTCAAACTCCCCCTCCTCCCTCTGCCAAGCTTATTGGGGTCCTGTCCCCCTCTCTGGAGACGCAAAGGGACCTTAAACTCAAGCAGGCAGCACCCATTGGCCTTCTCTGCCAGAAAAGCACCTCCTGAAGCCCATTTTGCCCTCAGAAGGCTTCTGCATACACGGCCAGCAAACCCAGCCTTGATGGTTCATCAACTCCCTCATCCACTGCTAATATAGGGCACTCTCCGCTCTTCGTAGGACCAGCCTGTTGTCCCAGGGTCCAGACTGCTCCCTTCTGCTCTCCTTTCTCATGGCATCCCTCCCTTATCTCTCTCCTGAGTAAATTCCACCCTGCCCCTGAGGCCCAGCTCACGTGCCTCCTCCTCCAGGAAGCCATCCTTGGCACTCTAGCCGAGGTGTTCTTTTTCATGGCCCGCGTTTGGCATGGAGCATCTGCTTCCTGGCATTCTTGGGATGTTCCTGCTGTGTTCTCTCTCCCCAGAGAGGGAGCCAGAGGCCACGTCTTCTCCGTCTTGGATCCTAGGGACTGAGCATATGCCCTCACACGGCGTAGGAGCTCAGAAGCAGATTTGCAGCTGCCACCTTGCTAATAAAGACGGGTATCACCCCAGACCTCGTTCTGCACTCTGGGACGATGAACCCCTGGCAGATGTCCAAGGTTTTTATCCCCTGGGTCACTCTTACCACAAAGCCTGCCCCTCCCTTGGTGGCCTCCTTGTTGGGAAAACTCTGGGAGTCTCTGCCCACCTCCTCCCACTCCCCTTCCCCCCCCCTTCTCTCAGAAAGCGGACATTTTCTAGCCACACCTGTTTGCCTCGGTTGGTAGAACATGCGGGTCTTGATCTTGGGGTTGGGTATAGAGATTGCTTAAATAAATAAACTTGAAAAAAAAAAAAAAAGGAAAGTGACAGCTACTTCTCCTCCCAGAAGCTGATGGAATGGGCAGTAAATGAGCTGGTCAGCATGGAGTTTCTCCCTCTGTCATGGCAGAGGGAAGACGAAAACATATTGGCTTCTTGGCAACAAACGTTATAGGGTCCAGAACGACATCCCAAGCCCAGATTCAAGTCCCTCAGGGGCACACAGTCCCTGGTCAGCAAGTGAGGGGGGCTAGGGTTAGCTCAGGAGGACATTGGGCTGAAAGCAACTGCTACCAAGAAAGGGGAGGAAGCGAATCCACCATGGACTCTAACCCTGGGTCCAACTTTCACATGCATGTGGGCCGCCTGGGGAGCTGGCTCATGGGTGCATTCGGATTCAGTAATTCCTGGTTGGGCCCTGATTCTGCATTTTATTTTAAAAGATTTTATTTATTGGGGAGAGGGAACATCCACATGCCAGAGAGAGCACAAGCAGGGGAGAGGGAGAGGGAGGAGGAGGCTCCTGACTGAGCAGAGAGCCTGATGCAGGACTTGATCCCAGGACCCCGGGATCATGAACCAGGCTGAAGACAGACGCTTAACTGGCTGAGTCCCCTAGGTGCCCCCAGATTCTGCATTTCTATTATTCTCCTGGTGATGCTGCTGGCCCATGGGCCCCTTTTCGAGCATGGCATTGTAGTGGGACTATCTGAAGACCACTTCCTTTCCTTCTGCTCAGCCCTCTTCCTCCATGGAGATGCCCACCCTCTCTGTCCCTTGGAGACGCCCTCAGCTTGTGTTGCTACAGGGGAGGCTTTTAAAAATTTCATTAAAAGCCAACTGTTTAGGGTGCTTGGGTGGTTCTGTCAGTTAAGCGGCTGCCTTCAGCTCAAGTTGTGACCCCAGGACCCTGGGATCGAGCCCCGCATCGGGCTCCTTGCTCTGCAGGGAGCCTGCTTCTCCCTCTCTCTCTCTGCCTGCTGTTCCCCCTGCCTGTGCTCATGTGCTCTCTCTCTCTCTCTCTCTCTGTCCAATAAATAAATAAATAAATAAAATCTTTTTAAAAAAGGCAACAGTTTAAAACAAAAGTAATGGTTTGTATTTGGGAGTTTATAACATAGGAATGAAATATACCACATTAATAAAGAGGGAGGTTAAATGGAATTAAGTGTTTTAAAGTATTTGTCTTTTACCTGAAGTGGTAAAATATTGGTTCTAGGTGCACTCTGGAAAGTTAATGACACATATTATAATCCTTGGAGCAATATAAAAAGGGATAGTTTAAAAATCTAATAAAAAGAATAAAATGGAATATCAAATTATTCGATTAGCTTAAAAGAATTCAACAAAAGAGGAGCAAAGAAGAAGAGAGGATAGGGGCGCCTGGGTGGCTCAGTGGGTTAAGCCTCTGCCTTCAGCTCCGATCATGATCTCAGGGTCCTGGGATCGAGCCCCGCATCGGGCTCTCTGCTCAGCAGGGAGCCTGCTTCCCTCCCTCTCTCTGCCTGCTGCTCTGCCTACTTGTGATCTATCTTTCTCTGCCAAATAAATAAAATAAAATCTTAAAAAAAAAGAAGAGGGATAAATAGAAAACACATAGCAAATGATGGACTTAAATCCAACAGTATAAGTCATTGCATTAAATCTAAATGAATTCAAGACCAGAGGTTATCCAATAGCAAGACTCAATGATATGTTACTATACGCAGTACGCTTGATATATAAAGACACAAATAGGTTGAGGCTAAAAGGATGAAAAATTAGGCACCAGTAAGCATTATAAGTCTTGTGTCATTGTATTAATGTCAAACAATGTAGATGTTAAGGCAAGGAATATTGTCCGAGATATAAAAGGACATTCTATGATGATAAAAGGGTCAATGCACTGGGGAGACATAACAATCCTAAATGATGATTCACAGAGTTTCAAGGAGTTATGAAGCACAAAGTGACAGAATCAAAGGGAGAACACTAAAGTCTTAAGGGTATGTTGTCTGACCATGAGAGAATTAAATTAGAAATCAAAAACCTTAAGTTATCTGCAAAAGCCCTAAACACTTGATAATTAAACAACACCCTTCTAAATGAGTCCGTGGTCCAAGGAGAAATCAAAAAGGAAATTAGGAACTATTTTAAACTCAATGGTAATAAAAGCTAAAGCATAAAAAATAGTAGGATGTGGCTAATGTCCTTAGAAGGGAGTTTACAGCTTCAAATGAAAGATTTAAAAATAAATATTCTAAGCTTCCACTTTATGAAGCTGGAAAAAGAAATGCAAATGAACCCCAGAGTAGGGATTAAGATGGGTCATAAACCTAAACATAAAAGCTATGATCATAAAGCTTCTAAAAGAAAACATAGGAGAATATCTTCATGACCGTGGGGTAGGTGAAATTTACTTAGAGTGAGCAGCAAAACGCACTGCATATAAAAATAAATAGATCATTTGCATTCCACTAACCATAAAAATTTCTGCTCATTAAGCCAGTGAAAATAAAAAAGCAAGCCACAGACTAGGAGAGAACATTCCCAATCCACACATCTGGCAAAGGACTTGCATGCAGAATATATAAGGAAATCTGTAAGTCCATTAATAAAAACAGAACCTAATAAAAACTGGGCAGAAGATCTGAATGGAGACTCCCAGAAGATATAGGAAAACCCAATAAGCACATAAAAGGTCCTCAGCATCATTTCTCCTTAGGAAAATAAAAATTAATACCACAGTGAGGGGCACCTGAGGGGCTCAGTCGGGTGAGCATCTGACTCTTGATCTCAGCTCAGGTCTTGATATCATGGTCGTGAGTTCAAGCCCCGCATTGGGCTTCATGCTGGGCATGGAGCCTACTTTAAAAAAAGAAAAAAGAAAAACAAAACCACAATGAAATGCTACTTCACACTCTTGAGAATAGCTAAAATTAAGAATGCTTCTCCAAATGTTGGTGAGGACATATGGTATTGGCTAAAATAAAGCTGTGTGTGCTCAGGCTCAGAATAACCTCCCGTAATGGAAGCAGTGTGGCATCGGTCCAAGGACAGACAAATAAACAAATCAAACAAGACAGTCCAGAAATAGAGCTACACGTGTAGTCACCCGATGTATAAAAACCACACCCATATTAGACAGCTCATGTCTTTTTTTCTTTTTTAAGATTTTATTTATTTATTTGACAGACAGAGATCACAAGTAGGCAGAAAGGCAGTTGGGGCAGGGGGGTGGGGGAAGGAGAAGCAGGTTCCCCGCTGAGCAGAGAGCCCGAAGCGGGCTCGATCCCAGGACTCTGGGATCATGACCTGAGCTGAAGGCAGAGGCTTTTTTTTTTTTTTTTAAAGATTTTATTTATTTATTTGACAGAGAGAAATTACAAGTACACTGAGAGGCAGGCAGAGAGAGAGAGAAGGAAGCAGGCTCCCTGCTGAGCAGAGAGCCCGATGCGGTACTGGATCCCAGGACCCTGAGATCATGACCTGAGCCAAAGGCAGCGGCTTAACCCACTGAGCCACCCAGGCGCCCCAACCTTGACAAATTTTTTTAAGGAGGACTCTAAAAACATTTTTCCATGAAGGTAAAGACCAACAACTTCACTTAAAATATTAAAATGTAAAAAAAAAAATATTAAAATGTAGTCCTAATAAGACTCCATGAAGAAAGTTAAAAGGTAAGATCACCAGGTGGAAAAACAAATTTGCAAAACACAATGGGACAAAGGATTTCTACAGAAAATATAAAGAATGCTTACCAATCAATAAGAAAATGGCAATCTACTAGAAAACCGGGAAAAATTTAAGCAGACTCTTCACCACAGAGTGAAGAGTGGAAAGTGTTCAACATTATGCACATGGAAAGTGTTCAACATTATTAGTCGTCAGGGGTATCTAAACTAAAACCACAATGAAATATTGTTATGCACTTACGGGAATGGATGAAATGTTGAAAAGCTGACAATAGCAAGTGTTGATGAGAATGTGCAGCACCTTGAACTCGACTATGTTGCAGGAGAGAGTGTCCATTGGTAAAGCCATTTTCGACAAAATATATGGAAGTATACGTTCTGCTTAACACAGACATACCCCATGACCCAGTATCTCCATGCATGGGTATTTAACCCAACAATGTGTGTGTGTTTATGTGTGTGTGTGTGTGTGTGTATGTACCAGAAGACACGGACAGGCATGTCTATAGCAGAATTATAACAGAAGACAACGCAGATGGTCACCAACATCACAATAGACAAACGGTACATTCATAAATGTAAACATCAAGAAAGATGGGATCCCAAGGCATGAGACTATGTGGATGAACCTGATGAACTTGACGTTGAGAATAAGGCGACAGACACAAGAGTATGTTCTGAGTCATGCCATGGATGTAAGTTCCCCAAACAGGCAAAAGCAATCGATGATGATACAAGGCAGAATGGTGCCTACCCTTGGCTGGGAGGGGCCAGAGGGCTGCGTCTGGGCTGGGCTGAAGGTGTTGGGAATGTGCTGTCCTTGAGCTGTCTTGTTCACTGCAGAAAACCACTAAGCCCTATATCGTGTGTATGTTTATTTCAATAGGAACGTTTTCTACATGTATAATGCTTGAACAACCACAAAAAGTTTAGGTGAAACAAATATGGCAAAATGATGATGGGTTGACGAGGATTCTTACACTATTTTTTTTTTTGTTTTTATGATGTTTGACATTTTAAAAAAGATTCTATTTATTTATTTGACACAGAGAGAGCACAAACAGAGGGAAAGGGAGAACCAGGCTCCCCGCTGAGCAGGGAGCCCAACATGGGACTCCATCCCAGGACCCTGGGATCATGACCTGCGCGGAAGGCAGACATTTAACTGACTGAGCCACCCAGGCACCACTGTCTGACATTTCTTATAATTAAAGTCAATGTTAACTACCATATGGCACAGTTATGAGTCAGAATTGGTGTTGGCTGTGCCAGCCGAGGGACCCAAGAGGCTTGGGTAGGTTTTGTTACAACCCCATATCACAGGTGGGGAAAGTGAGGCTCAGAGAGGTTAACTAACTTGATCCAGATCACGCTGCTGTTACATGATGACCCAGGCCGCTGGCTCCAGAGGCTGCCCACTTACTCCCTCGCTCCCTGACGCTCCTCCCTTTGTGTACTAAACAGTAGAAGGCAGTCAGCAGGACTGGGTCCTGGAGATGCCCATCTGGACAGAGCGCTCTGGATGCTGGTGCCTCCCCCTGGGTTAAAGCCTCTCACCCCCCTCCCTCACTGGTCACAACCAGGGTCAATAAGACCATATGCGTAGTGTGCTGGGTGTAGGATTTGGCAGAAAGTGTATCCCTGATAGATGTTAGCTGTGGGAACAACCCTGGGTCTCTAATCTTGCTCTTTGGAACCAAACAGCCAGGGCATTGTTCAGAAAACTGCAGAAAATTTCTCTGTTGGGGGGTCTGCCTGGCTCAGTCAGGGGAGCATGTGGCTCTTGATCCTGGGGTTGTGAGTTCGAGCCCCACATTTGGTGTGGAGCCTATGGAAGGAAGGAAGGAAGGAAGGAAGAGAAAGGCCCCACATTTGGTGTGGAGCCTATGGAAGGAAGGAAGGAAGGAAGAGAAAGAAAGAAAATAGCTTTGTTTCCATGCTAGAGTGATTGGCCAGCCTTCCTCCTAGCCTGGCCTGCAGACACAACTCTATCTATCTATCTTTCCATCCATCCATCCATCCATCCATCCATCCGTCCATCCGTCCATCCAATCCTTCCTCCCCTCCTTCCTTCCTTCGGTCCAGCTCCAGCTTTGAGCCTTCCAACTATAATTTTCTAAGTTTGTGGGAGGAGGAATACCCACACCCGTTTGTAGAGTTAAGTATAGGAGCTAATCCCCTGAGACGGAGCCTGGCCCCCTCTCTGCGCTCCATTAAACCCTCTCCCCCACCCACCAGTGGCAGGGGAGACTCTCCGGCGATACAGTAGATGCTGCTACTGTATGTCCAGCAGGTGGCGCTGAAGGCTCTCCTCTCACCTGGGTGGCGCTGCCCGTCAGTCTCTGGGAAAGAGCCAGTGGGGCGGGGGGGGGGGGGGGGGGGGGGGGTGGGGTGGGCACCTGGGTGGCTCAATGGGTTAAAGCCTCTGCCTTCAGCTCAGGTCATGATCCCAGGGTCCTGGGATGGAGCCCCGCATTGGGCTCTCTGCTCAGCAGGGAGCCTGCCCCCCCCCCCCCCCCCCCCGCCTGCCTCTCTGCCTACTTGTGATCTCTGTCTGTCAAATAAATTAAAAAAAAAAAAAAAATCTTAAAAGAGCCAGTGGGTCAGTCTTGGGAGGAAGGCGGGCTGTGGCTCAGCCAGAGGTGGGACTGGGCTCTTCTCCACCCCCTACCCCTAGGAGGCAGGTGAGGCAGGGGACTCTCCTAAGAGATCTTGGTCCTTGCGTGGATGTTCATAGGCAGTGCAGGGGGGCCGGCCCCCTCTAGCCTGGGATCAGCTGCACAGGGATCCAAGCCAACCTCATTCTGTCTCCCCTGAGACTCATGCTTGGTGCATTGGAAAGGGCATAGAAATTGCAATAATGTGGACCCGAGTTCAAATCCCAGCTCAGCCTGTTGAGGGCTATGTGACCTTTGGCAAGTTGTTTCATCTCTCTGAACTTCAGTTTTACTCATCAGTAAAACAGGGTAACAATGCCGAAACTCAGGTTAGCATCGGGGCTAAAGGGTCAGCTTGCAAAAACTCTGGATTGTAACAGGTGGTCAGCAAGTGTTGGTTCCTTCTCCTGGAACTCCATAGGCCTGGAGTTGGTGACCTGTCGGCAGTCAGAGCCCCGCCCGGGGCTGGGTTTCCTACTTACTCCACACTGTTCCCTGAGCAAGGAAAGAATTGGGGTCCTGGTAAGGCAGGACTGCGAGGTGGGACAAGGAAAGTGCCAGAAACTGCTTCCTCCAGGGCACTTATAATCACACTGATAGCTGTCCCCCTCTTCAGGGACCGAGCTGGGGCATAGCATCCTGATTTTCTGATCATCCCAGCTTCTTTTATAACAGGGCTGGAGGGAATTCTAGGGAAATTCTACTTCAAATATACTTGCTTTTCTAGAACAAGCTTGGCAAGACGAACATCATAATGTCTATATATGTGACATTAGAACAGAAAAGATCAGGGATTTTTAAAAAACAACAAAACCGAGTCCTACAGGTGGGGGATTTCCATCTAGTTTGCTTGGACAGGCTGGGCCTGGCCTGCCGGCAAACGGGTGGCCGCAGGTTTCTGAGCAGGGGCAGCAGAATATCAGGGGCTGGGCAGAGCCTCTGGCGTGGGGAGGGTGACAGGGCCCATGTCCTGAAGCCCTCCTCCTGTATGGGGGAGCGGTGCTGAGCTGGTGGGGGAGGTGTGTCTTTGGTCCCAAGTGGCTTCTCCTGGGTGTTCTTTCCTGCACCAGTAATGCCGGCTGGTTTCCAGTAAGGCAGGGTCTGCAGCAAACCAGTTTGCTCCTGCCCCATGGGATGGATGAGCCCAGTGGGAGGCATCTGTGCTGCCTGCCCTTTCCCCACGAGGGATCTCCATTCTCAGGGCTTTGGAACCCCAAGAGGCAGGCAAGCCCCAGTGATGTGAGGACCACCTGGGAGGTGAGACCCAGGGCAGTGGAGACCCAGGAAGCCTCCAGATGGGGAAGGTGGCCTTGGAGGTAGGGTGGGGCTCAGCCTGGAGCTGCTGGGATTGACGCTGGCATGTGCCCGTCACTGACGCCCTGTCCATGCCCTGACCCTTTTCTGCATTCCACTGGCCAGACCCAGGGAGGGTGGGGCAGCCTTCGGAGCTGCGAATCTCTGTGTCACATGCTCCACCAGCGCCTCCGCAGTCTTATCGCCACCCTTAGCTCTTCTGGGGTGTTGAGAGCCTGGAGCGGGGAGTTCAGGTAACAGGGTAGGGTCAGCTCTCTTGGTGCAGAGGTGTGGTCAGTGGCTCCCACTCCCCCACTCCTTCCCTTGCCACACAGCCGTGACCTCTCCGAGCAGAAAGAGCACCCCTTTGGCAATCAGAGAGTTCTGATTTTAAATCTGTGCTCTTCCACAGCCATGTGACGTTTGCAAAGTGCTTTATTCACCCAGGCCTCAGTTTTCCTCATCTGTCCGATGGACACAGCGACCTGCTCTGCCTGCTCACAGGGTCAGGGTGACAATTACACAAGATCATGTGCTTTGTCAACAGGAAATGCGCAAGCTCACAGCCCATGCTGCCTTCCCCAGCCCTCCCCACGGCTGGATACCACCTGCAGACACGTTTGTTAGAAACTCAGCAGTCAGGAAAAATGTTAAAATGTTTGGCGAAGATTTAAAAAATCAGATTTTTGCAGGAGATTTTGAATATACCACTGCTCGTGCTAACACAGGTGTGGTCCCCCAGGAGAGTACTCAGGTGCACTGAGCTCTCCCTGTGAACAAGGTTCTCCAGGTCCCCACACCCCTTTGTGCAGCCTGTTGTGTCCCCAGCACTGAGGTCAAGGTCAGGTGCTGTTTGTCACCCGGCTGGCTTTGGTCCTTGCATTACCCAGATGGGTTTTCAACAACTGTATTATTTTTTTTTTAAGGTTTTATTTATTTATTTGACAGACAGAGATCACAAGTAGGCAGAGAGGCAGGCAGAGAGAGAGGAGGAAGCAGGTTCCCTGCTGAGCAGAGAGCCTGATGCGGGGCTGGATCCCAGGACCTTGAGATCATGACCCGAGCCGAAGGCAGCGGCTTAACCACTGAGCCACCCAGGCGCCCCTGCAACAACTGTATTATTTATGTGGGGAACATCATCGGTCCCGCTGGACAGTTTTTTTTTTTTTTTTTTTTTTAAAGATTTTATTTATTTATTTGACAGAGAGAGATCACAGTAGGAGAGAGGAAGGGAAGAGATCACAGAGAGAGGAAGGGAAGCAGGCCCCCTGCTGAGCAGAGAGCCCGATGTGGGACTCGATCCCAGGACCCTGAGATCATGACCTGAGCCGAAGGCAGCGGCTTTAACCCACTGAGCCACCCAGGCGCCCCGACAGTTTTTTTTTTTTAATTTAATTTATTTATTTGAGAGAGAGAGAGAGGAGGAAGAGTGGGGGGAGCAGAGTGAGAGGGAGAAACAGGCTCCCAACCGAGCAGGGAGCCCGATGCTCCCCGGGATCATGACCTGAGCCAAGGGCAGACCCTTAACTGACTGAGCCACCCAGGCACCCCAGAAGAGTGGCTCTTTATTGACTTTTTATCGACTTTTATCTACATTCATTTTTCTTGTCCTGACAGTCAAGGCTGCTTGGACGAATCTAGACACTTTGGGGGTTTGAAGGAGGTTCCCAAGGCCCTGATGCGTTCTGCTCTGGCTGGGCGGAGCCGCCTGTGTGGTCTGACTCAGTGCACTGCCTGCCCCCCCACCTCTGTCTTCCCTCCCAGCTCTACCCTGGTCTGCACGTGGCCCAGGAGCCCATCGCAGGAGCTGGGACTCAGGGCCCCAGGAAAGAGCTCCCAGCGCTCATGATCTCTCTGGGGAAGCCCCTGGATGTGGCATTGAGGCTCTGGCTGCAGTGAGAGGAGGCCTAGGAAGGCCCGCTCTGGTTTCCTTCTTTGTGACGTGTCCACTCCCAGCAGGGCCGTGGGTCCTGCTGGAGAGTGCCCCAGAAAGCCTGCCGAATCGTGCTTCCCAGCAGCCCGTCACTCAGCCTGCTGGGGCCTCTTTAGAAAGCTCTTCTGCCTCTGAGCACATGGACCTATCCAGGAAAGGGCAGCTGGCCCAGCTGGGCACACACCTGCCTGTTTCCTGGGAGCACCTTCCTTGGGCTGGCTGTGCGCTGAGGCGCGACTGGCTCCCTTGGCGAGGCTGCAGCTCCCTTCCAGGAATGCCCCCTGGATCCTAGAACTTTGGAGCTATCCGTCTTCTCCCAGCATGGGTTTGCTGTGTGACCGCAGGCAAGCAGGAAGCAGGATGAGCCCTCTGGCCTGCTCTTCTGGGAAGCCTAGAAGAATCTGGGACGGGGGCTGGGACAAAGGCAGTGGAGGCAGGCTGTTTTGAGGATCCAAGGAGGACCTGGGTTCAAATCCCAGTTCTACCCCTTGGCGGCCCCACAATCCTGGGGACAATAGCAGCATTCCCCTCACTGGGTGGCAGAGAGGACAAACGGAACCATGACCACGAGGGCTTGGCACCACAGTGAGTGCTCAGGAAATAATAGTAATCATTGTTATTAATACAAGGATGGCACACCCCACTAGAAAGGACGATAGAGGCTCCCCTGGGTCAAAGGATCAGCTGACCCGCACTCCCTACAGGTAGAGGCTGGGTGGGGTTAGTCAGGCTTGATTTCCAGGGCGGTAGGGACCTGCATTTGCGTCACACCTGAGCACGGGTGGGCGGGGACAGGGAAGGGGGGCAGGGCTGAGCTCTGGCAGCTGTGGCTCCCCTGGCCCGGTGGGCGCTAAGCCGCTCTCTCCAGAGGCCAGTCCTCTGGGTCGGGTCACATGGAACACACAGCAGGGGACGCAGGTCCCTCCAACAAAACCCATACAAGGCTTTGGGCCTGTGCTTACTGCCCCGGCCCACAGGGACGCAGGGGGTTCACCTTCTCCAAGGAAGGGGCAGGAACAAGAGGGAAAACAGGGAGCTATTTCGAGAAGGTGTCGAAGGCCGGGACACTAAAATTAGACCCTTGGTTCCTAAAAAGACACTGGCACCAACCAAGGCCCTGGAGAGGGGCTCTTCAGTGCGGAATGTGACCCCAGGAAGCACTCCCGCGGGCCTGGGCAATGAGGTCAACCTGCGGGACCAAGGGGGCCGCCCAGTGGCTAGTGGTCATGGGCCCCCCTCCCCCCAGCGGCCCCGCCTGCAAAATTCTGAGCGGGTTCCAACAGCTTCCCGTCTGCGCCAAGCGAGCCAGGAAGGCGAGGGGGCAGAGCCGCCCGTTCCTGGGGCTGTCTGACCTTCCCAGCCGTGTTTTTCCTTTTTTGACTGTCCCTTTGTCTCCTGTGCTTTCTGCTGCATTCTGGGTGTGTGTGGGAGGCGGGGAACCCCATCTTGGAGCCTGGTGCTCCAGGGGCCTCGCTGGGAATGTGAGCCAGAGAAGGACCTGGGGTTCCAGCCAGGTGGCCCAGGCCTCCACTCCAACCCCCAGGGTCAGGGAAGCCCCCTAGCCCTGGACATCCTTCCCCTGTCTCCTCCTCAGCCCCCACGCCTCACCGCAGCCCTCAGAGATCTGGCCTCACAGGAAGCTGGTGAAGTCCTAGGAAGCTACTTCCAGGGTGGCCCGCCAGGAGCCCCCCGGCCCCACCACTCTGAGTCGGCTTGTGTCTCCCTCTCCAGCGCCAAGACTTGGTCATTTGCCCTTCCCTATACTCTAGGGTGTTCTCCATGGCGGGGAGGGGGGCAGCTGGGATCCTGACACCACACACATGGGAATTCCTTTAACTCTTGCTCATGGTCCGCAAGCTACCGTCTCGAAGGCTCCACAAGGTCCAGATGGTTCCCTGTCTCCCCACGGCCCAGCTCCATGACAATCTCTTCCATTCTGCAACCCACCACGTTCTTTTGATGGAGCCTGCCTGCTCTCCTTCTTCTGTCCATCTTGCCCAGCCGAGCCCCCTCGCTCACCCTCAGTGGCACTCAGTGGCAGGACTCAGAAAGTCCTGCCCGGGCCAACACCGGGTCAAGTCTCCTTTCTGTGTGTGTCTTTAAGGACCTTTCCCCTGTGGCCTGGGTTCCTGGACTCTCACAGAACAGACAGAGCAGACAAGCAGGTGGGCCTTCAGTCAACGCGCAGGGCAACTGCTGAAATTATCAAAGCGAAAGTAGGAGGAAAATGACATGTGTGTCTTTGCCAAAGCCTGGCGCGCTGGGTTTCCCAGGGAGTCTCTCAGATTCGAGGACCGATGAGGTGAAGCCAGCCCGAGGTGACTCCTACTGCCAGGTTTGCCTAGAAAACACAGGAAAGTCTCAGAAAAGATGTGTTCGATTGTCCAACGGCATCCAACCCAGCTTCAGCCGGGTCCTTTCCATGACTCCGTCTGAGACGTGCTTGTCTGGGGAGTCCTGGCTGGTGTCCACCGCCTGGTTCTTCAACCAAGACATTTCATGCTCAAAAGCATCCTGGTTTGGATTTGTGATGTGATTATGCTTGGAGGTCTATCTATTAGGTCTACATGTCCATATAGAATTGTCTGTAAGATCATGTACTTTAAGCACCGTTGCTTAATGACTTAAGCATCAAAGCAGGAAACGCACAGTCGTGAGTGGACATGAATGTGCTGGTGTGTGAGTGAGTGCTCCACGGGCAGGGGTAGAAGAAGGGATCAGCGCCTGTATCAGCAGCTGGCCTGGGAGGCTCTCTAAGGGGGCACCAGTCCTCGGCGGCCCTCCCTCTCTCCCCTTCTGAGAAGACGCTCTAGCTCCCCTGCCAGGACAGCAGGCATGTCTCTCTTGTAACAATGCTGGTGGCTCGGCGACCGTTGTCCCGTCGTCCGGGCTCAGCTACTGGTGCCTGCTGGGCCACGACGTGCGGTGTGGAGACCATCCTGCGTGGGGCAAAGCCAACCCGCGTGCTGCCAGCTCAGGTTCTCGCCATGCTTGCACCCTTTTACACACAGCCCCCAGTCCCACACGGGGCTAAGGAATCCCTGGAGTGTGGCAGAGCTGCTGATCACACTTCAGACGCTGCATGTGACCAACCACGTGGCTCGCTCAGGACCTGGATGAGAGGAATTGTGCTGGGTGGACGCCAGCACTGCTCTCCAAACTCTCCAGTGTCTTCTAGCCCAGCTCTGAGAACCCCAGCATGGAAATTCAAAGGGGAAAGCCAGTCCTAAGTATCCATTCCTCTCGATCTTCCTGGGACAGTAGGACAAAGCCGTCATAATCACGATAATGGTGGTCACAGGAACACCTAGTTGCTGAGGATTGCGCCGAACCGTCTATGGCAGGGATCATCTCCCTTAGTCTTCGGGAGAACCCCGTGAGGTGGACACTATTGTTATACCAATTTCATGGATTGGAAAACCCGAGGCTGGCAGATCTGGAGTGATTTGCCTAAGATCGCACAGCAGGTGGGCGGTAGAACCAGGATTTGAACCCGAGTCTGTCGTTCAGACCTCCAGAGCCCAGGGTTCTCCTCCTAATTACTCGTCTATTAGTTTCTACCACCTGTGTGGCCCAAACGAATTACTCTCTCCAGTAACAAGACAAAACAAAGCAGAACAAAAACCCCACTGCGCCTTGGGATGCGCTTACTTAGACTGATTTATTATTTATTATTATTGTTATTATTACTAAGTAGCATTATTTTAGGTGTTACGAGCCACAATCAAATGTAGCTTCTGGAAGCTGAAGCCTTACTTCAAGGTTGGGTGCCGGCCCAAATTTCCCCTGTTTATAAGGATAGCAGTTATATTGGATTTTAGGACACACTCTAATGACCTCACTTAAACTTGATTATCTCTCAAAGACCTTCCTTATCTCCAAATAAGGTGACGTACTAGGGTTTGGTACGTCACTGAGGTTTGGTACATAGTGACCTTGAGGAAGTCACTTAACAGCTCTGTGCCTCAGTCTCCTTGTCCATGACACGAGGTTGGAAGCAATCCTTTCCTCCCCATATTGCTGTGTATAAAACACCACAAGGAAGAAAAACTCTGGGGGTACCTGAGTGGCTCAGTGGCTTAAGCGTCTGCCTTCGGCTCAGGTCATGATCTCAGGGTCCTGGGTTCGAGCCCCGCATTGGGCTCTCTGCTCAGCGGGGAGTCTGCCTCTCCCTCTCCCTCTGCCTGCCACTCCCCCTTGCTTGTGCGCTCTCTCTCTCAAACAAATAAATAAATTTTTTTTTTTTTTAAAAAAAAGGAAGAAAAGTGCTGGTTGGTGCACGGCCCAGCTCCTAGTTGGCGCTCAGGAACACAGCGGCTGTGACTTCCTGGGGCGTTCCTAGGATGAGCTCAGCCAAGAGGCTGCAGGGACAGGAAGGACCTCAGGGAGCTGCTGGCGTGGTCAGGCCTTTCCAGGGGCATCTGATGCCTGCCCTGGCTCTGGCCCACGCTCAGGCTCCCAGACGGTGCTGGACTTGGCTTTTACCTCTCTGGGTGAGGGATTTGGAGGGCCCACGGCCAGGCTTACCCTCCTGTTGTCCAGCTGGAGCTTCTCAATCTGGGCACTGTTGACATTTTGGGCCAGATCAGTCTTTGCCATGGGGGCTGTCTTGTGCATTATGGGATGTTTAGCAGTGTCCCCGGCCACGCCTCCTAGATGCGGGTAGCTCTTCCTCTCTGGTTATGACAACCAGTGATGTCTTGGACACAGACAAATGTCTTCCAGGGGTTAAGAACCTGCTGGTTAAGCTGGCTGCTTTAGGAAAGGCCCTGATGGTGCTGCATCTGGAATTCCGCACCCATCTCTATCGAACCACAGTCCCCACCCCAACCAAGGAACATTCTGGAAATAGGGGGTTGGCCTGCACTGGGGGAAGACAATCTCTACCACGGTGGACCCACTCCATATCCTGAATGAACCATCCTTCCCAATCTGGCTCCTGCCGGCCTGGCTATCTGGGGTCACCTCAAGGTGACTATGGCCTGGCCTGGGCGCGGTGGCCAGGGCTTGGCTGTAAACAGACAACAGGAAGCCCAGAGCAGGGCTGGGCCCAGGGAGGCTGGGCCAGGAGCAGGTGTGGACAAGCCCGCTGACAGGCCGGACTTATCAGGACCAGAAGCCCGGGCTGCAAAGCGGCAGGTCGTGGGGCTTTATCAGCCGTGAGAGTGACAGAGTCCCAAGCAATCCAGCCGGCCAAGGGCGCTGACAGCCAGGAGCTGGTGGGACGAGGCTTCTGTTCCCCAGCCTCCGGGATCCCAGCAGGGGCACAGGCGCACTTTGCAGGGACATCTGCAGAGAGCAGAGGTTGGCGGGGAGAAGACAGAGGGAGATGAGCCTTGCTTTTTTCCCACTTGCCTTCAAAGACCGAAGCGCGTGTTTGCAGTATCAGAGCTGATGCCTCCTTGTTGCAACAAGTTATTTTAAAAGGGGTTGGGACACAGGGGGGCCTTGGGAGAGAAAGGAGAAGGTGCGTGGGGAGAACGGTGAGGGGAGTTTGGGGGGGCAAAATCCCGTCTCCCTCCCACTTCCGCAGCCCACTGTCTGGTCCTGTGGCCCCTGGAAGAAATGACCGAAGACGCGCTGGCTTAGAACCTTCCGGAGATCAGATGTCCGAAATCCCAGTCCCTGGTCCTGCGAGGTCCTACGGCCTCCTTCCATTCTGTGTGGCCCAAATCTCGCTTCATCTCCTTCTTGTAAGGACACCCATGGCTGCATTTGGGGCTCACCCAGATGGTCCAAGCTAGTCTCCCTCCCTACCTCAAGACCCGCACTTAGTCACATCGCGAAGTCCTTCTGTGCCCACGGAAGGTGACACAGGGTCCGGGGATTAGGCCGTGGACATCTTTTGGAGGCCTTCATCAGCCTCTGTCCCTCTCGCTGCTCCAGCCCGCTGGCTTTCCAGCACCTCACCCCTTCCTTCTGTGAGCCCTGGCCTCTCCCCCTTCTGCCCAGATCGCTTTTCCCCGGACTCTTGGCTGGTTCTCCTTCTTTGGGGCTCTACTCCAATGTCACCTCTGTGGAGAGAACTTGCCTAGTTGCCCTCTCTGCCTGGCACGGAGTAGGCGCTCAAGGCAAAAGTGTTGAATGAAAGAGAGGGAGAGAAAGTCCATTCTGAGCACCTAACGGTCCTCAAGGGGGAGCCTGGCTTCCTGAGCCTTGGGCCCTTCTCTGAGCCTTCCTGCCTGTGTTCTCCCCCCCCCCCCTTGACAGAGGCTGAGCCCCCCCAGGCCCAGCTTCTCCAGCACCAGGAATGCCGGCTCCATGGTGGTCAGAGCCTGAGGCTTCTGTCTACTTTGGCCTAGGGTAGGGGGACAGGGCCTTGGCCTTTGCCTGGCCAGTGCCTCCAGACAAGCACAGTGGGTGGGGAGGGGCCGCTCCCATGTCCGCCGTAGGCCCCCGGCCAGCTAAGCTCACCCAAGGGGCAGTGTCTCCCGCCCAGCCCAGCAGCACCCACTGTTCGTGCCGCCCAGGCCTGTCCTTCAGGCCTGTCTTCCCCGTTCATTCCAGAAGCCCCCGAGGACTGAGTGGTGGGCGACAGCAGACACGGTTGCCACCACTCACCCACCAGGGCCTTCGGGCAGGGCATCTGCCCTTCCTGTACTCCAGAATGATAAACATAAGAGCCAGTATTTTTGGAGCACTGACTTGGTTTCAGGCTCTGCTCATTTCTTCTTCACTCTAAGTGAGATGATGATTCCCTTCAACTCGTAGAACTGTTCACAGTCCCGGGTGTGGGCTCAGTAACATTAGCTTGGCTCCTCGGGCCTCTTAGAGGACTCCTGGTCTACATATCTGAGCACAAGAAGGAGAGCGAGAAGGAAGGAGAGAGGGCAGGGAGAGAAGCAAGAAGCTGGCCTGAGAGCCTGGAGTGATGGCCTTCGCTCTCTGGCCTCACGTTCTCTTTCTCTTCAATTGTGGGGCTTGACAGTGGTTGATTTCCCAAGTCCTCTGGTTCACTTGTGTATTTTTGAGGCTGAAAGCGTCCGAGCTGTCCTGGTCTCAGAGACCAGCCCGGGGGATGTGAAAAATAGTGCCTATACCCACAGAAGGGGGTGGGTCTTGCGAGCTCTGCTCTCAGGGTGCGAGCGGGCCCCTCTGTACAAGTGGGCTGTGTGGTTCCAGAAAGAAAGAGTGTTGGTCGGCTTTATTCCCTAAGTGCGCCCACCCTGGGGACATCCTTGTCACTCTCCTCCCTCACCAGAGTTTCCTCTTGGGTGACATGTGCCTGACCCTTCCCCAACACCCCCCCATCAGAGTAATGGGGGTGCAGCGCTGTCTGCCCTGTCCCCAGGTTGCACCCCTGGGAGGATCCACTTCTCCACGGGGAGTTGTGTCTCCAGCCTCCCCTTTGGGGGTGAGCAGTGGGAGGTGAGCACGTCAGCCTCCGAGGAATCATTTTGTGCATGTGGCGGGGGGTGTGGGGAGCTCTGGGCACTGGGGTCACAGAATTAGAGACAGATGGATGGAAGTCAGACCTTGGTTGTGTCACTTTGCTATGAGTCAAGACCAAACGACTTCATGTGTTCAGGTGTCATGCTCTGTGAGGAGGGGAGTCCTACATCCCACGGTTCCTGTTTGGTCCTAGGGCTTAGAGAGTGCTGCATAGTATAGACACCCTATAAGCGGTTGCTGAAGGGATGAATGGATTCCTTACTTTCCTCATCTCTAGAATAAAGACTGTGACGTCTACCTGTATTATAGTACACCTGTATTAGTTATCTGTTGCTGCGTAACAAAGTAGCCCAAGCTTACTGACTTAAAAAATAGGTATTGATGAGCCCATAGGTTCTGTGGATGAAGAATTTGGGGTGACTGAGCCTGGCGATTGCCAGCAGGATGTCAGCAGGGACTGCAGTCTCTGAAGGCCTGACTGGGGCTGGGGGATCAGTTTTCCTGCCCCCCAAAATGGGTACCGCTGATTTCTCAGCCGCAGTTATATATAATAACTACATGTTATATACGGTAATTCTAAAAATAATGGGCGGATCGCTCATTTGAATCGAGCATTTGTTTTGTGCAGGTCCTGCAAGAAGCATCTTACATATATTATTTTCTTAATAGTAGTTCAAACTTATTTTTTAAAGGGGAGAAATAATCCCCCCAAAAATTGTAAACTGAAAACATGGTACCAACACCAGAGAAAAACCTGACCGTCTTGAGCTGGAATTTAGTTTCTTTCGTAAGAAGCGATCATACTGGGGCGCTGGGTGGCTCAGTGGGTTAAGCCGCTGCCTTTGGCTCAGGTCATGATCTCAGGGTCCTGGGATTGAGTCCCGCATCGGGCTCTCTGCTCAGCAGGGAGCCTGCTTCCTTCTCTCTCTCTCTGCCTGCCTCTCAGTGTACTTGTAATTTCTCTCTGTCAAATAAATAAATAAAATCTTAAAAAAAAAAAAAAAGCCGCTGCCTTCGGCTCAGGTCATGATCTCAGGGTCCTGGGATCGAGTCCCGCATCGGGCACTCTGCTCAGCAGGGAGCCTGCTTCCCTCTCTCTCTCTCTCTCTCTGCCTGCTTCTCCATCTACTTGTGATTTCTCTCTGTCAAATAAATAAATAAAATCTTAAAAAAAAAAAGAAGCAATCATACTTTGCTTATTCTATTCTCATAAGAAAAAGTGGGTTTCATATATTATATGCTTCCTTTGCCTTTATATATATGTACGGACACTTAAACATGACACAAGTGTAGATAAATTCACAGTTATAAAATAAACCTTCAGGATTTAGTCATTCAGAGAATGGCAAAACACTTCTATACAACTTTTTTTAAGTGGAAAAGATAAAGATTCAAGGAGTTATACTTTCAGTCTGTTGGACTCTTCAAACCAAGTCCTTGAGTACTTAAGTTAGTAAATACCAAGATTCATGTAAAGTGATTGTTTAAAATTTTTTTATTTTTATATTTTATTTGAGAGAGAGAGAGTGAGAGAGAACACAAGCAGGGGGAGGGACAGAGGGAGAAGATCCTTTGCTGAGCAGGGATCCCGACATGGGACTTGATCCCAGGACCCCAGGATCACGACCTGAGCCAAAGGCAGATGCCCCTTACATATGTTATTTCATTTAGTCTTTCAAGCACCCCATGAGGTAGGTGCTGTTATTACAGACAAGGCAGAAACTAAAATAGCTTGTCCAAGCACACAGCTAGCATTTGGTTGTCAGTCGCTGCGTAACAAATTGTCCCAAACTTATTGGCTTAAGCAACACCAATCGTTTTATTCTCTCTTATGGTTTCTGTGGGTCGAGAGTTTGGGAAGGGCTTGCGTGGTTTCAGTTCAGAGTCTTTGATGCCGCTGTGGACGGTGGCTAGAGCTGGAATGGGTAGAGCTGACCAGGCATTTCTCTCCACAAGGCTTCAGGGTTTCTCCAGGTGGGTTAGGTGGGGCTTCTTCACGGCTCTCTGTCCTCCAGCACGGGTGTCCTGGTGAGCAAAGCAGAAGCTGCTTCACCGTCCATGACCCTGCCTACAAAGTCAATGTTCCTTCTGTCATAATCTCGATCCTGCCCAGAATCGAGAGGAGGGAATGTGGACCCCATTTCGATGGGAAGGACAGTTCAAGTCCAATCATGGGAGGAGCATGTCGCATGGGAGATCTCATGGCCATCTGCCACATTGGTGAGAGGTGGGACAGGAGTACTGGCAGGCTGACCCCTAGAAACCGAACCCTACCTTGCTCTACAGTGTTGCCCATTAAAGGCTAAGTCTCCCCGAGCTGTCGGCATAAACCCATGGACACAGAATCCCAGACCAAAGACCCCTGTAAGTACAAGATTCCTGTGGCTTCTTCCTGGGCTGCCACAACACAGCACTGCAAACCGGGCGCCTTAGAACAACAGAAATTGATTCTCTCCCAATTCTGGAAGCTGTAAGTCTGAGATCAAGGTGTTGGCAGGGCTGTGCTCTCTCTGAAGGCTCTAGGGGAGGATCTCTCCTTGCCTCTTCCAGCTTCTGGTGGCTGCTAGAAACCCTTGGCTTGTAGACACACTGCTCCTAGCTCTGCCCTTTGTCTGTATCTGTGTCTCTTCTCTTCTTATAAGGAGACCAGTCATGTTGGAATTTGGGTCCACCCTATTCCAATATGATCTCATCGGAACTAATTACAACTGCAAAGATCCTATTTCCAAATAAAGTCGTATTCTGAGCTTTTGGGTGGACATGAATTTTGGGAGGAGGACACTATTTAACCCAGAATGATGTCCCTGTCTGACTTTCCAGTCCCACACATCATTCCCTTTTAAATGAGGGAACATGGCTCCACCCACGGGGACAGGTCCCCAAACATGTCCAGGAATATGCAGCTAGCTTCTAAGGGCCTGGAACTCTAAGCCCACCTGGGGATGGCCCCCTTCACTGGGGAGGAATGTCAAGGGCAAAAAGCCAACCAGAAGCCTTTGGCACCGTGCCAGCACCTCCCCCACTTCCCATGGTGGGAAAGTCACGGAGCCACGTCCCACAGAGCCGGCCCTGCTCCTGCCTGACCCTCCCCGAGCACAGAGTGTCCTCTCCTTCAACAGCTCTATTAATAGCCCTCATGTGGATGTTCTGGGGCGGCCATTCATGAGATCGGCCTCACGTGTGTCCCCCACTCCAAGCCATTCATGAGTGTGACCCTCTGGGCTTGGGCGGCTCCCTCCCTCTCTTCCTGTGCCCTTTCTCTGTTTTCTGTTCCTTCCCTCCCTCTCTCCCCTTTGCCATTTTCAGAGCCTGCAGGATCCAAACCACTAGGAGCTTGTCCTTCAGAGTGACCCCACTGACTCAGAGGCTGCTGTGTTCACGTTCGCATGGTACTAGGAAGAGCACAGTGTCTGCCTGCTGGTGCACCTGTGCAGCCCTCCCCAGGGACTGCGGTGTGAACAGCGCCCCCTGTGGGTGTGCAAGCGGCAGTAGGAAGCCATCCTTTCCCTGCATGTAAAGGCCCCTCTTTTGCAGACACACCCATCGCTTCGGTGAGCCTCCCTGACTCCACTCACCTGACCCTTGGGACAAAGAATGTCAGTGGCTAGAGCCCTGCTGGGGGGGCGTCCACTCATCCGCATTGAGACCCCTGAATACGCTTGTGCCTTCAATTCAGTGACTCTTTCTCACGTATGTGTCCCGAGTGAAATAGCTAAAGAAACCAAGTACAGTTTTTCCCCGGAGGACATCGGGCAACGTCTGGAGACACTTCATAATTTTGGTGAGGGGGACGCACTGGGGTGTTGTGGGCGGAGACCAGGGACCCTGCTAATATCCTGAAGTACACAGGACAGCTCCCTTGATCCTGACAAAGGATGGTCTGGCCCCCAATTCTATAGGGTGGAGGTTGAAGAACTCACAAAGGACAAAAAGCCGACATGTAAAGATTTTACAGCAGCATTATGTTTTTTAAAGTTTATTTATTTTTTTTTAGTTATCTCTGCACCCAACATGGGGCTCGAACTCATGGCCCTGAGATCAAGAGTTGCGTGCTCTTCCGAACAGCCCCATCATGTAAATTAACAAAAAAGAAGTCTAGAGGCGCCTGGATGGCTCAGTTGGTTAGGTGATTGCCATCAGCTCAGGTCATGACCCTGGCGTCCTGGGATTGAGTCCTGCATTGGGCTCCCAGCTCCATGGGGAGGCTGTTTCTCCCACTGACCTTCTCCCCTCTCATGCTCTCTCTCATTCTTTCTGTCTCAAATAAATAAAGAAAATCTTAAAAAAAAAAAAAGAAGTCTAGGCACTCTATATCAAATTAGAAAATAATTATATTAAGAATATTAAATCCAGGGGCACCTGGGTGGCTCAGTGGATTAGGTATCTGCCTTCAGCTCAGGTCATGACCTCAGGGTCCTGTGATCGAGCCCCATTCTCTCTCTGCCCCTCCCCCATTCATGTTTTCTCTCTCTCAAATGAAAAAAATCTAAAAAATCTAAATCTAAAAAAAATCTAAAAAAATCTAAATCTAAAAAAATATTAAACTCAGTGGATTATAAAATGACCATTTAAAAGGATAAATGAGGGGCACCTCGGTGGCTCAGTGGGTTAAGCCTCTGCTTTCGGCTCAGGTCATGGTCCCAGGGTTCTGGGATTGAGCCCCTCATTGGGCTCTCTGCTCAGCAGGAACCTGCTTCCCCATTTCTCTCTGCCTGCCTCTCTGCCTACTTGTGATCTCTGTCTATCAAATAAGTAGATAAAATCTTAAAAAAAAAGATAAATGACAAATTCCTCAAATGATTGAACTTATGACCTATATGACCCACCCATTCCACTCCTAGGTATATACGCAAGAGAGATGAAGATGCATGTCCTCGCAAACACTTGTGCATGAATGTTCATAATGTTATTATTATTATTTTTTAAAGATATATATGGTTTTTTAAAGGTTTTATTTATTTGACAGACAGAGATCACAAGTAGGCAGAGAGGCAGGCAGAGAGAGAGGAGGAAGCAGGCTCCCCACTGAGCAGAGAGCCTGATACGGGGCTCGATCCCAGGACCCTGGGACCATGACTTGAGCCGAAGGCAGAGGCTTTAACCCACTGAGCCACCCAGGCGCCCCATAGTGCTATTATTCATAATAGCCTGAAGATGGAAGTAATTCTACAGTGGGTGAATGGATACACAAAATGTAGTATGTCCACACAATGGAATATCACTTGGCTCTAAGAAGGGATGACTTTCTCGTCCACGCTACAACATGGATGGATTGAAAACAGTGTGCTCAATGAAAGAAGCCAGGCACAAAAGGTTATACACATATGACCCCAATTTATATGAAATATTCAGAATAGTCAAATCTGTGGAGGTAGAGAGATCAGTGGTTGCCTAGGGCTGGTGACGGGAGGTATGGGATAATGGCAAAGAGGCATGGGGTTTCTTTGAGGTGATGAAAATGTCCCCAAATCGTCTATGATGATGTTCGCATGTATCTGTGAATACAATAAAAGTTGTTGAATTGTACGCTTTATTTTTTTATATAAATTTTTATTTATTTGAGAGAGAGAAGGAGCAGAGAGGAGGGGCCGAGGGAGAGAGAAGCAGACACCCTCTTGAGCAGGGAGCTCATGGGGGGACTCGATCCCAAGACCCTGGCACCATGACCCCAGCCAAAACCAAGAGTTGGATGCTTAACCAATGGAACCGCCCAGGTGCCCCGAAAGTGTAGAGGAAGGAGGAAGCTATTCACCTCCCTCCCCCAATAGGGTAACACAGGGAAATCACTGGGATTATTGAAAATTGGTAGTTTAGAGGCGAAGCCCCCTGGGGGGACCCAGCCTGCTGAGAATGGAGAACAGCAGAGGTGCCTGTGGCCAGCTCTGGGAACACGGAGGCCTTAGAGTAAGGGAGAGCACATCCTCTTTGACCTTCAACACTCAATGGCCCTCAAGATACTCGAGGTAAGGTTAGCCAAAGTCCTAGCCAGGAGGCTGTGCTCTGTGGAGCCCACAATACCTCACTGAGCCCATTTCTCGTTACTCCCTCCACTCCCAGCGCTGGTCTCTTTGCCATTCCCAGATGTGCCAGATGCACCGTAGGACCTTGGGACCAGCTGCTGCCTTTGCTAGGCCCATGTTTGTTCGAGACTGTCCACACTTTTGCCACGTGTGTGGCCGTCCAGGCTGTACTGTCCCTGTATGTCTCCAGCGGCCCCAGGATATTGTCATGGACTCTGGTGATGGGGTCACCCACACTATGCCCATCTATGAGGGGTACGCCGTGCCCTCGCCGTCCTGTGTCTAGACCTGGTTGGCGGAGACCTGATGGACAACTTCATGCGAATCTTCAGAGAGGGTGGCGTCAGCATCAACACCATGGCCGAGCGGGAATTCCTGGGTGACACTGCGGAGAAGCTGTGCTACGTAGCGGTGGACTTGGAGCAGGAGAGGGCTGGCGCTGTGTCGTCCTCTTCCTCAGAGAAGAGCTGTGAGATGCCCGTCTGGCGGTGATCACCGTGGGCAGTGAGTAATTCCAGTGCCCGGAGGTGCTCTTCCAGCCCTCTATCCTGGGAATGGAGTCCTGTGGGATCCTCGAGACCACTTTCAACTCCATCATGAAGTGTGACCTCTGTGCTAACATGGTGCTGTCTACTGGGGCCATCATGTACCCTGTTGTCATTTTGTCTTGCCCATCTAACAGGGTTGGGGAAGTCTTGCCCTCAAGGACCCATTTTCCTTCCTTCCTTCCTTCCTTCCTAGATTTTATTTATTTATTTGTCAGAGAGAGAGAGTGTGTGCAAAGCAGGAGAAGCGGCAGGCAGAGGGAGAAGCAGATTCTCCACTGAGCAGGGAGCCCAATGCAGGATTCGATCCCAGGACCCAGGGATCACGACCCAACCCAAAGGCAGACACTTAACCAACGGAGTCACCCAGGCATCCCTAAAGATTTTATTTCTAAGTTATCTCTACACCCTGAGATCAAGAGTCACATGTCCCACCGACCAAGGCAGCCAGGTGCCCCATGTCCCTTTTCCTTTCTTAACTGACGTTTTCCTGACAGAATACTGTGGGTTGTTAATTGCCTTGAGTTGAAAAATGGTTTGCTTTTACCCCTGTGCATTTATTCCTTCTTTTGATTTATGTAGGAGTTTCGTATGCAATTTTCAGTTCTTGAAAACATGACAAATTTTGGTTTTCTACCGTCAGGAGAGAACATTTGGGCCCAGCGATGCATCATTGTGGGAAAGAAATAAAGTGCTGTGGTAAACAAGAAAAAAAAAAAATTAGACAGTGTTCTCTCTAGACCTTGGGCTTTTACTAAGGGCTGTGATGTCTTATTCTCAAGACATATTTCTCTCTTTTTTAAAAGGTTTTATTTATTTATTTGACAGAGAGAGAGACAGAGAGAAAGAGATCACAAGTAGGCAGAGAGAGAGGGAAGCAGGCTCCTCGCTGAGCAGAGAGCCTGATGCGGGATTCGATCCCAGGACCCTGAGGTCATGACCTGAGCCGAAGGCAGAGGCTTAACCCACTGAGCCACCCAGGCACCCCTCAAGAAATATTTCTAATATTTCTAAAAAAAGGGGTGCAGTTTCTTTTGGGGACTGGTCAGTTAGGGAGATTTGTGTTGGGAGTGACAAAAATTTAACTTAAATTGGTCTAGGCAAAAAAAGTGGTGGTGGGGTGGAATTTATCAGCTCGCATAACTACGAAGACCAAAGTAGATGAACTTCAGCATTTATGGGTCTGGGAGTTCCAATGATTTCACCAGGACGTCGGCTAGAGGCACAAAATGAATACAGGCTTTTCTGGAGGTAGTGGGGAGGAACCTGACCCATTCAGATTTTTGTTTCCTTATGAGGTTATAGAAATGAGAGGCAGGGGCGCCTGGGTGGCTCAGTGGGTTAAAGCCTCTGCCTTCGGCTCAGGTCATGATCCCAGTGTCCTGGGATTGAGCCCCGCATTGGGCTCTCTGCTCAGCGGGGAGCCTACTTCTTCCTCTCTCTCTGCCTGCCTCTCTGCCTACTTGTGATCTGTCAAATAAATAAATAAAATCTTAAAAAAAAAAAAAGAAGTGAGAGGCAATCCCTCCATTACACTCAGATGCTTCAGATATTACTGGTGAGGCTGGGCACGGATGGGAAGAGTTAATAGCTATTTCCTCCCAGGCTAGCAAGCTCACACCTCCCTCTGATAACCAACAATTTGAAGATTCACTTCAAGGGCAGAGAAGAGCTGCACACTCAGGCTGGTTTCCAAAGCACCCCCAACACACACACACACACACACCCCTATGCATGCACCTGCATTGACACCATGGCTGTGAAGAGTCTGATGGCCCTTCTGTAGGTGTTTTCTGGCTTTTGAGAAAGTCTGAACGTCATAGAAGATTGAGACACTAGCAAGGGCTGGGAGCAGGTGAACAGACCTAACCATGAACTAGGGGCAGCAGACATTTGCAGGGCTTCTGTACCCGTGAGAAGTCCTCGTCTAATTCCTTCATTCTACACAAGGGGAAACAGAGTCCCAGAGCAGCAGTATGCCTTGTGTAAAGCCAGACCACGAGAGAGCTGTGGGCAGAGATGTACCACCTGTTGACTCCCTGGGCAGTGCTCCTTGCTTCCTCCTTCCCCTTCCTCTAGTGGTCAGTGTTCTCATGTTGCCCTCTATGGCTGCCCAGGGCTGGAGGTAAGAGTCAGAGGGAAACTGTCCCAGACCTTCCCTTTTTTTTTTCAGCTTCTTCCTTCTGCCAAGAGCCTAGATGTTACAGACTGAATGGCTGTGTTCCTTCCCCCACAAATTCATACGTTGACATCTATTTCCCCAATGTGAAGGTATTAAGAGGTAGGACCACTGGGAAGTGATCAGGTCACGGGTGTGGAGCCCTCACGATGGGATTGGCATCCCTATAAAAGAGAACTCAGAGAACTCCCTTGTCCCTTCTGCCATATGGGGTTACAGAGGAAAGAGCTGCTTACGAACAAGTAAGAGGACTCTCACCAGACACTGAATCTGCCAGCACCTTGATCTGGGACTCCTAGCATCCAGAATTATGAGAAATACATTTCTTTTGTTTATGAACCACACAATCTGTGCTCTTTTGTTAGAGCTGCCCAGATGAACTAAGGTATTAGAGGTGGTAGCTGTCACCTCTGCCCAGGAGGCCCTCCCCATCTTCCTCCTCATGGCTAATTCATTCTTATCCTTCAAAACTTAGCTCAGTACTACCTTCTTCAGGAAGCTTACTCCTCAACTGAGCATTCCTGCTTGTGCTTACAGAGTGCCTAGGACTCTCCTGTATTGGTTGCCACATCATCCGGCAGAAGGGGCGGTTGTAGTTCTGCGACTGTGTCTTTCTCCCTGCACTGTCAGCTCCCCAAGAGCAGAGCTTGTCTTGTTCATGGTGTACCTACCTCCTAGTGAAGGCTTAGTTTTATCTGCAAGGTCCCATTCCCTTCTCGTGACAATCCTGTGATGCAGACATGAGAAAACACGAAGAGAGGTGAACTAACTTGCCCAAGATCATATACGTAGCAAAAGGTTGAGGTGGTGTTGTATGCAGGGAGTCTGATTCCAGAGTCTGGACTCCAGACCATTGTGACCCCAACCTTTGATAAAGGTTTTTGAATAAGTTAAGGGGCTTATTTCTTTCTCTGCAGTTGGCACCTAGCACCTAGCACCTAAGGTTTGACCCTGGCAAGAACCAATTCTGCCATCACAACCACCTTCACGGAGGGCTTATTAAGTATCAGGTTCTATGCTTAGCATTTTACACACACTGTGTTAATTTTGTATTACTACTGAAACACATTCCTGCAAACTTAGTGCCTTAAAATAATATAAACTGATTTCCTTATAGTTCTGGAGAGCAGAAGTCTGAAGTATGCTTTCTCAGTGGGCTAAACTCAAGGTGTTGGCAGGCAGGCTTGTGTTCCTTCTGGAGGCTCTAGGGAAGAATCCATTTCTTTGCTTTTTTTTTTAGCTTCTGGAGGCCACTTACACTCCTTGGCTCATGGGCTCTTCCTCCATCTTCAAAGATGCCAGAAATAGTGTAGACTCTTCTCCATCCCTGACCTGTTTCCATCCTTCCATTTTCTCTGACTCTGATCCTCCTGCTTCCTTCTTATAAGGACCCTTGTGATCACATTAGCCCTCCCCCATAATCCAGGATCATCTTTCCACCTCTAGATCTTTAACCAAGGTGCAAAGCCCCCTTTCCCATGTCAGGTATTCTCAACATATTCTCAGGTTCTGCGGATTAGGGCATGGACATCTTTGGGGGAACATTATGTAGCCTACCACATATACCATCTCACTTAATCCTTATGCAGTAATGTTGTGACAATGATGGTATGATTAGCTCCACTTAATAGGAATGGAAAGTGCATGGCATACACTAGGCACTTAATAAATGTTTGTGCGGATGTTCTGGTGTGGGAACTAATTGATAATATATTGTTCTTCACTGGACAGAAGATCCTAGAGGTTGTATCCAGTCCTGTGTGTTCCCTAAAATCTTTTCCACAATCCCATCTGCTGGGGCAAGTGGAGGCTCTGTCAGAGTATCTAGCACTTAATTATTTTCCCTGGCCTGACTCCCTCCCTAGTGGGGTCACAATCTCCTTCAGGGTGATTATATTTCTAATTCTTTGAATTTCTAATTCTTCCCATAATGCCATGGGCTTTCACAGACATCATTCATTTTCTCCCTTGTAGTCCTTGAAGGGAGGGAGCATATGTTCAGTTTGCAGGAGAGTAGGTGAGGCACAGGTTACATGAAGAGTCATTTCTTGATAGGTGACTTCTGACTGATGGACTCTGTCTTGCTCCCAACACTTCTGCCATCCAGCATTAGGGACTCTCTATGTTCTCAGCAGCCTCTGACCCTCTGGCTCAGCTCTGCAACTGATTGGATTTTCTTGTCTCTTTCACTGACACTTAATCTTTGTATATTTTTTCTGTGGTGCATGTGTGTGCCTGCACACACAACTTTCTATACTGTCAGCGATGACAGTGGATTAATCCAGTTTTTTCTTTTAGTAGGAAACCCTTGCAATGACCCTGGCAATGATTAAGAGAGTCAGGTCTGGAGTCAGACTGCCTGGGTTGCAACTCAAGATTTACCGTTTATCAACTAAGAAGGCAGATTAATTCCTCTGAGCTCAGTTTCCTTGTTTGAAAAATGAAAAGCAGTAGTATTTTTCTCATATATCAGGCAGATGCTATTTTTCTAAGGTAAGATATTTGTTTCAAGGTCACAGCTTCTGCCCTTTGCTGCCTTTTCTCTATCACCCATATAGCATTCTCTCATCCTGCTGCTTGTCAGCACAAGGCATCTGGAAGGGGTGGTGACATCAGTCATGCATGCTTTAGGGGGATTTAATCTGCTGTGTCTCTTTCCAGGACCATTTTTCTTTGATGCCTCATTTGTAATCACAGACAGGAGGTCCAGACCATCTGTTAATGGGAATTAGGTCATTGGTGATCAGATGAAGGAGGCACTGGGGAGGGGCCCGCCTCACACTTCTAGTGTTCCACCAAATAGATAAAAATCTTCCAGTCATCTTTGCTTTTTCCGTCCCATGTTGTCTTGGTGGGGGAGAGGAGGTGTTGGCACCTGGAGGAGATTTGATAGACAGCATTCCTGGGTGACTTCATCTCTGGGCTTTGCCTCTCAAAATTCCAACCAAATCAAGCTCTACCGTTTAAGGGATAGAAGCAGGGTCAGCATTCCAGAAGTTCCTTGTCATGCTCAGGCTTTTAATCAGATGACATTGGAGAATGCACATCCTAGTGCAGGCTGTTTGTGAGAGGGTGGGGAGGGGTCTCCGCAATCCCTACTCCATGCTTGTCTTTCTAGTTAGACCTGAACTGAGGAGAGAAAGACCTCCCGGCTCTAGGTTTGCTCAGAGGGATCAGCACCACGGACAGCGGCCGAGCGAGGGTGCGCAGACCCAACCGTGTGCCCAGTACAGGCAGGCGAGGGGAGGGAAGACGCGCTGCGGTGCTGGGGCGTTGGCTGGGGGCTGTTCTCGCTCTGAGTCACCCCGTGTGCCCCGCACTTGCGTCGAGCCGCGGAACGCTGGAGTTGCCTCTGCCCTCTCCAGGAATGGTTGGGGATGGGTAGGAAAGGCCCCAGGAGTGTTGCAGGAAAAGAGGAAGCAGGAGGCAAAGGACCTGTTGATGTCTCCCGCGCGCTCCCGCCCCCCGGCCGGGCCCATTTCTATACAAGGCCTGCTCTCCCCAGCCTCCACCCCCGGCGAGTATGGTCGCACGCGCGGAGGGGCGCATTCCCCCGCCCTGAGCTCAGCGGGCGGGAATGCGGCGGATAAATCAGAGATAACCCCAGGCGCGGGATAAAAGGCCGACGTTGGCGAAGGATCCAGGAGAGCGCCCGCGGGACCCGAAGAGGTGAGACGCGACCTGGGACGAAGCGCAGCAGCGGCGGCGACAATCTCTTTCTCCACTTGTCTCCAGCGACATGGACCCCCAGACCGCGCTGCTCCGGGCCCTCCCGCTCGTCCTGTTCTTGCTACTAGGAGGTCGTTCCCACCCGCTGGGTGGGCCTGGCCCCGCCTCCCAGCTGTCCGCAATGCAGGTGAGCTCAGCAGCCTGCCTAAAGGCCACGGTGGGTAGCGGGAGTTCAGGGGTCCTTAGCTACTGTCCCAAGAGGTCCTCAGTTTACCCTGGGAAGTAGCGATAAGGGAATCAGAAAGTGACGAGAATGGGTGCCAGAACTCCATACCCACGGCGGTTGGTTCACTTGGGCGCGGGTGAGGGCGGGTCTCCCCAGGTGCCGGTTTCCTGAGGCTCAGGCTATCCCCACGCATTGCAGGAGCTGCTGGACCACCTGCGGGACACAGTTTCAGAGCTGCAGGCCGAGCAGATGGCCCTGGGACCCCTCCAGCAGGACCACAGCCCCACAGAAGCCTGGGAGACCCAGGAGCAACCACCTGCCAGGGCCCTTGGGCCCAGTGACAATGTCCTCCAGGCCCTGAGAAGACTACGCAGCCCCAAGATGATGCACAAGTCAGGGTGCTTTGGCCGGAGGCTGGACCGGATCGGCTCCCTCAGTGGCCTGGGCTGCAATGGTAAAACCCCCTCCCTGCCTCCTTGGGTCACCCTCCCCCATACCTGTGGGTTTCACCACTGGAGACATTTTGGGGTCTGCTGTCTCCAGGGAACACACTGAGGAAAGGACATCTGGACGCTACTCTCTCCTGCTGACAGTTCTTAGGGCCATGGAGTGTCTTTCTAGAAATATTAAATGTGGACATCATTGAGTCCCAACCCCCCCTCTAGCCACCTCCTGCCTCTCTTACCAAAAGGGGCAGAACCACCTTAGGATGAAATCCTGTCATTGTCTGGCAGCCTCTCCTTGGAGCAGAAAGAGTCCTAAGCATTTTCCTCCTGGCTTCCCCTAAACTGTCTATAGCCGCAGAGGCAGAGGTCAGGATCACCAGGGCGACGATGATTCCCAGTTTACAGATGAGGAGACTGAGGTCCAGAGAGAGGGATTATTCCAAAGACTCAAACATCCAGATCAACTGGGGATGGGGGATGGTGGCAGGGATGGCCCCTGGGGCGGAGAAGATCAGATCCTGCCTCAGTTTCCCTCTGATGCCATCATCACTCTTTCTCTCTTCCCACAGTGCTGAGAAGGTATTAAGAGGAAGCCCTGGCTGTAGAGACCTGCATCTGACTCTTCAAAGGCCCCCCTGAGCCCTTTGAGGCAATTTGTATTTATTTGTATTTATTTATTTATTTATTTCAATCATTTTATGTAAGACAGTTCTGACCTCCGAGCACAAATTTTCCATGGTGAAATAAAGCCAACATTATAGGTTCTTTTGAAACTGATTTGTCCCAGTGCATTGAGTAATAAATCATTTAAAAAACAAGAACTAGGGGGGCCTGGGTGGCTCAGTGGGTTAAGCCTCTGCCTTCGGCTCGGGTCATGATCTCGGGGTCCTGGGATCGAGCCCCACATCAGGCTCTCTGCTTAGCGGGGAGCCTGCTTCCGCCCTCTCTCTCTGCCTGCTGCTCTGCCTACTTGTGATCTCTCTATCTCTGTGTGTCAAATAAATAAACTAAATCTTTAAAAAATAATTAAAAAATAAAAAACAAGAACTAAAAACCAAAAAAACAAAAAACCCAAACCTTTGGTTTTCATGAAGATTCCAAAAGTGTCTTAATGTTGGGGCAGGGAGATGGCATCAGGGCTGGTCAGGCAGGGTTGGGGCAGCCTCTCTTCTCTTGAACGGTTTTCCATGTTCTGAAATGTCTATAAATACCTCAAGCATTCAAGACACTTTACAGAAACTGCTTTTTCAAAGCTGGTAGTTGCTCCCTGGCAGTGGAAATGGGCCTTGATACATTTGTGCAAACAAGGGTGTGTGTCAGTATCTGCTTCCTAGTATTCCCTCTGCCTGGAATTCTGCCATCGGAGGTGTTCTCTCTTGGTGATGGCTGTTTCCAGGAAGTCTGAGCTAAAATCTCAAAGATTAGGGGTAGGGTGTGTGTGTGTGTGTGAAAGAGAGAGAGAGAGAGAGAGGCTTATATGCATTTCTAAATGGGGATGAGCCCTCCTTTCTTCCTCAAACCTCAGCTTCCAACATTTAATTCGTGATGTCTCCCTGTCAAGACCTTTAAAACTCAGAGTTTAATAGCATTTTCATTTCCCAAGCCCAGAAGTTTAGAAGTGTCTGGCAACAGGCCCACCATTTTAGGGTGCCCCTCTTCTGGGGGATCAACATCTTCACTTCCTCTCTGCCTCAGAGAGAGGAACCTCTCATGCTAGGGCAGAAAAGGGGACAACCACCGGAGTCCTACTGTGTTGTTTTATTCAGCAGGGATTCCTATGGGGGTCCCTGCCCTGTACTCTATACACCCCCTTCCCCTTGCCTCCTGTGTCCCAGACATCCCGGGCCACACCCCACGGCTTTCAGGCCTCTCCAGACCTTGGCTCATGCAGTCAGTCCCTTTTGCCCAGGATGTCTTTTATGATCCTAGATCTGCAGAAGGGACAGGACTATTCTTATCCCCACTTGATGGATGAGAAAACTGAGACCCAGAAAACCAAAGCCCCGTAGCTGGCAGGATGCGGCCGAGAATGCCAGCCCTGAGACGTGGGCGGAGAGACGAGTGACTCTTGACCCTATGCTCTCTCCCTTGCTCCTGGCCTTGAACTTCTCTCTCCTAACCTTCCTGCTGTTCTCAGCCAGTATTTCTTTGAGGGAGGGAACTGCTGTAAGTGGGCTGGGCTTTGTGTAGTTCTCGTGGACTCAAGGTGGGCCGGAGGGTATGGATAGCCACTGATCTCTATTAAGATTTTCTCTCTCTTTTTAAAAAAGATTTTATTTATTTATTTGACAGAGATCACAAGGAGGCAAAGAGGCAGACGGGGTGGGGGAGGGGAAGCAGTCTCCTCGCTGAGCAGAGAGCCCGATGCGGGACTTGATCCCAGGACCCTCAGACGATGACCAGAGCCAAAGGCAGAGGCTTAACCCACTGAGCCACCCAGGCACTCCATCGATTAAGATTTCTTAAATGAGCCTTAGGAGTGAGATCCTTTCTAATAAAATCGTGAGCCATCTTTTCCTCGCGTGTCTGACCCGGGGAGAGCAAGAGGACTCAGTGTAGTGAGCTTTCATCAGGGCCTCATTAGGCTCCTGGTACAGGTCTGTTAACTTGTGTAGTCCTTACAACAAATCTACTAAGAACTCTCATTATCCCCCATTTTAACAGAAGGGAAACTGAGGCACAGGGAGGTGTTGTAACTTGCTCAAGATCTTTCAGTTAGCCAGTGGCAGAGCCAGGCTTCACAGCTACAGAACCTGGTTTAGCATGCAGGTCCCTAACCACAACACCCCCTGTCCCCTCCCAAGTCAGTGAATGAGGCTTGCTGGTGGGAGGGAGAATTACCTTCCTAATGGCATCACTCAGTTCATTTGCTTGTTGGCAACCTCTTCCCTCTGCTCAGGTGATGAAGGCAGACGTCTCCCAGAGCACCCACTCCCCACATCCAGCCAGCACTCCAGAATTCTTCCCGGTGAGTCTGGCTCGTCCCTATGTAGGGCTTAGGTGATAGAGTCTGTATGTAGGATATATCTGTTTCTTGGACCTTTTCCCCAAACAGAAGTCTGGGAAGGAGGACTCCAGAGAGACCTGCAAGGGAGCCAGCTATGTCTGCCGGAGGATGGGCATGGGTAGCCCGACGTACCCTACGGAGCCACATCCATTGAGTTCCCCATTGTTCTGTGTTTGCAGGAAGCAGAGCACACAACGCTCTGTCTACAGATGCCCTTTAAACCCTGCCCTCCCCAACCTGTGCCCCTGGCTCCTCCAAACGTTCCCCAACATAACTGTAGCCATGGCCACAAGCTCCCTGACTTCCCTACTATTGACGTTGCCCAACGAACCTGCCAGATTATGTCTCTCCATAAATGCTTGTCGCTATAATCTTCCCAGAAACAAGCGCTGGTGATCATAGAGCCCAGGAGGCCTGAGACCCAAGGCTTTGAAGCTGGAGAGAATTTCAGTAGAGGGTGGACAAGCTTTGCTGGGTGCCAAGTGTGGAGGTTACAAAAGTCAGGACAACACTGGGACTTCCTTTCGTGCCACCGACTGCGCACCTGTGACTCTCAAGGGCTCAATGCTGAGTCCTTCTTCATCCCTCTTGTGGCAGCTTTGACCCTTCTGAGAATCTGTGGCAGGAAAAAAGAATGTATTTCTCCCGTAGGGGCAGATCTAAACAGAATCAAACTTGGCCACCTGTCTTTGCTCATGTGGCAGCTCTCAGCCTTCCATCTTGGCCTCTGGAGGACTTTTCAGGCACTCCCCTTAGCTTTAACAACCAGTCCTGTTTCACTAGGTGACCCATTTCTCCCATCGGCTCGGGAGCCAGGCCCGTGCACCTGCCTGGATGTTCTGGAACATTTCTACAACCAAACTCCGGACCTGCCCTGGGACCCTGGCTCCCGCTCTCACGTGGAGAGTCTCCTGTCCTCTGCCTGCTTCTATCTAGCAGCACTGTGCTTTTCTGCCCAGTGATTTTTCTCTGGCAGCCCCAGCCCTCTTGGCTTCCATCGGGGCAGGCAGGCAGTGCTGGGGACTTGACAACTACCAGGAGCCACACTCAACCAACATCTGGCAGCAGGCGGCACTCAAAGACCCCAGCACCGTTGATTCGCAGGTGGCATACATCTTACACGTGTTCTCAGAGTGCAGGGACAGGGGATGGAGCTCCGCTTGGCCGTGGTGGTCATTGACTTCCTTCTTTTCCTAGTCACATCCTCATTCTGCTGAGGTTTCCTGGGATTGGGGCCGAAGGAAACGCCTTATGCTTGGATCCTTCTCTCAGGCTCAGGAGAACCTAAACTAAGAAACCCCCAGATGGTTAAAGCTTCTCCTGGGACTCCACCTCAATGATTAGAGCCCCAGGAATCTGCCTGACTCCATTCTCTGGCTGAACCACCCAGGCGGGCACCGTGTCCACTCCACCTCGTTCCTGGCGTCTCCTACACACAATCCTTCACTTCCGTTCCTGGTCTCTGCTCTCACCACTCACGCTGACATCCGCTCATCAGCTTTCTAACCGGCCTCTCCACTCGTCTGGTTCTTCCTGCATCAGGGGAGAGCCCTGGACCTTCATGTATCAGCCAGAGGGTGACACCTCCTTCCCGTGAAGACCCCAGGGAGGGCAAGGAGCAGTGGCAGGCTCTCAGGTATGTACCTTGGAGGGGTGGGTGGGTAAGAGAGGGACTTAAGGCAAACTCTTTGTTCCAATCATTCAGAAATTTTTAAAAAGATTTTATTTATTTATTTGACAGACAGAGACCACAAGTAGGCGGAGAGGCAGGCAGGGAGAGAGGAAGGGAAGCAGGCTCCCCGCTGAGCAGAGAGCCCGACGCGGGGCTCGATCCCAGGACCTGAGCCGAAGACAGAGGCTTTAACCCACTGAGCAACCCGGCTGCCCCCAGAAATTTTTTTCTAATCAGGGTGTGTCCGATCTGGCTTGGTGCTGGACTAGCACAACCGTGGAGTCCGGCTGCGGACAAGTGCACTGCCTCACGCTTGGCCTGTATCTCTGGCTTCCCAGAAAATGCAGCAATGGCTGCATTGGATGCATTCGCAATGGCTGACCTGGTTCTCATCGATGCTGTCTGACCCCCCTCTCCGCCTCCATGTACCACCCATCCCCGTCCCACAACAGGCGGGATTCCCTGGCAAGGAGAGGTTGCCAAGACAGTTCATGAGTGGATGGAATCTCACATTTCCCCAGTCACTACCTAAGGGAGCTGTGCGTAATGCAGCCCAGAGGGAAGGGGAGTTCATGGCCTTGGAACAGGACTAGGGTGAGGGTGGGCTTGGCACTTGAGCAGTGAGAGACAGGAGTTAGCAAGGACCCCACAGACAAAGTGTCTGTTATGGATTGTGTTCTGTCTAACCAAAAGATATCTTGAAGTCCTAAACCCCCAGAACCTCAGAATGTGACCCTATTGGGAAACAGTCTCACTGTAGAAGGAATGAGTTAAGATGAGGTCTGACTGGCGTGGGGGCAGCTCCTCATTTAATATGACTGGTGTCCTTATAGGAAGGGGAGAGAGGAACACAGAGAGAGAGGACGGCCATGTGACGACAGACGACAGAGGCTGAGATTGGGGTGCTGTGTCTACAAGGCAAGGAGTGCCAACGAGCCCTGGCACGTGCCAGAAGCCAGTCGAGGCAAGGACATCTCCGCCTTACAGGGTTCAGAGGGAACATGGCCTCGATGACACCTTGATTCCAGACTTCTGGCCTCCAGAACTCTGAGGCCCCCCATCTCCTGGTACCTGTGCCCTTGGGATGTCCCTTCCAGGACAAGGAAGTTGTGAAGAGCTTACATAATCTTTCTCTGGACCCGAGGAAGTCAGCTGCATTTCTCCGGAGAGGCCCATGTGGCGAGGAACTGACCTCCAGCCAGCAGTCGTCAAGGAGCTGCGGTCTCTCAGCTGACACAGGAGTGAACTTGAAAGCAGATCCTCCAGCCGAGCCCTGAGCTGACGGCAGCCCCGGCTAATGTCTTAACTGGAGCCTCCAGGAGCCCTGAGCAAGGGACCCCAGCTGGGGAGGGCCAGATTCCTGACCCACGGAAACTGGTAAAGGATGTGCCTTGTTTCAAGTTGCTAAGGTTTGGGGTCATTTGTTACACAGCCGTAGTTAAATAATACACACTGTCTCATTTCTCTTTTCTCCTCGCTCCTGCTTCTCTTGAACGGAACTGCCCCCACACCATAAAGCTTTAGCAACCGGACTTTTGCCTTGGGTCTTGCTTTCTAGTGAACCTGTTGCCAACTTCCAGGGCCAGGGTCCTCCAAGTTGAACCAAAGAAACAGAACATCATTTTTTTTAAAATTTTATTTATTTATTTGACAGAGAGAGAGAGAGCGAGCGCGCACAGCTGGGGGAGCGACATGTGGAGGGAGACGGAGAAACAAACTCCTTGCTGAGCAGAGAGCCTGACAGGGGGCTCGATCCCAGAACCCTGGGATCATGACCTGAGCTGAAGGCAGACACTTAACCGAATGAGCCACCCAGGCACTCCCAGAACATCATTTTCAAAATCAGAAATAACCATCTCCAAATGTGCATCAGGGTCTTACCAATTTCTCCCAACTGGGGCTTCTGTGTTAGACCATTTGTGTCCGACAGAATCATACCATGGACACCAAGAGTTTCTCATACCGATTTTGGACTTGTGCTGCATTGCTGGGACCGAAGCCGCCCGCAGCATCCCCACAGAGGATCCTAAAACGGAAACGCTGAGATGGAAACCAGAGAAGCCGCAGTTCTGGGGTCTCCCACCCATCTGCGACGCTCCTCCCGACATATGACTAAGACAACTTCTTTCCAGTGATCAGGAAATAAAGGCTTTTGATTTTTTGGTTCGTGGGAGAGGTGGGGGTGGGGGGTGGATCTGGTTTCCTGTTCCTTTTGCTTTTCTTCTGTTTCACTCCTCCAGGCTCGCTTCTAAGCACCGTGTTAAAGATCGACTCCTCCACATACACATCCCCTCCCGCCTCCCCCCCCCCCCCAGGTTGAGCAGGGCCATGGGAAAGAAGGGAAATTTACATCGAGCCATTTTCTGTTTTAGGCACAAATCAAAGGCTTTGCTGGGATTGAGGTAGTAAGTGTATCTGAGACCTGTGTTCCCACTAAGTCTCGTCAGGGTAGGAGGGGGTGTGGTTCTATAGGAAGTCCTCTGGGCAGCAAAACTGAATCTTCTTTCTCTTGCCACTCCCCTTCCACAAACAAACAACAACAACAACAACAACAACAACCCCCCCAACACCCAAATGAAACTGAGCAAAAACTTCTGGCTTGTAGAAGAGACTCAGACACTAATGCCCTGCTTCTGTTTCGGTCTGGAAGAGGGACAGTGACTTTCATAAAAGGAGCTGGGAAAATTCTGCAATTCTCCTCCTGGACCCTAGTGCAGCATTTCTGCTGGTCCTTGGGCCACTGACAGACTTCAGAAGTGCCTCAGGACAGAGGAGCGGCGCCGGCCCTCTGGGGCCGAGCCACCTGCCACGACGCCCTTCCGGTAGCCGCTGCCTGTCTGAAAGGGCATCTCCAGGAGACAGGCCGCGTGACGCACACAGCAAGGAGCATCGGTTCTCCCAGTGTGGCTGCTCACTGAATCCTCTTTGCTAATAATAACCCCCGCCGACGCCAACGGAGCGATTAAGCTGTGAGCACATTCCAGGGGCTCATCAGGATACGAGGGGTTTTACCCCCAGAGTTCGTATTCAGGGTTGCGCCCACTTGGGATTTTAGGTTCGGTTCAGCTGACCCAGGTAAGGTTACTAGAGAGGGCTCCTTTCTCCTTAGGTCTTAGACTAAAACCACCCTGGACACCTCTCGTGACCTCCAGCCACATACTGCCCCAATTTCATGTCCTCCCGCAGAGCAGCCTCTCTACCTGATCGGCCAGGGAGTGCGTGCAGCCGGGGAGGGGTCGGCTCAGGGCAGACCTGGGCATCCCACACGCATTTCCTGAGTCCCGTGGAGTATGTCAAAACATGTCAGGTGTGCCAACAGGTCGTGGGGCTTGGAGGACCCCTTCCTTGAGGTGGTCTACACACACACACACACACACTTGCCAAGGGAGTGGGAAGGGGGAGGAGCTGTTCAGAGGCCACCTGGGAGAGGGGGGGCAGGGGGGTATTCAATCAGGAACTGCACTGCGAGGGCTGGTAAGGGACCATCATGCTAAGTGACAGCAGCTGCATCTGTAGGATGGTTAGGACTATGGGCATCCTCGTCAGACCCGGGATTCAAGTCCTGGCTGTGTGGCTTAGGAGCCCAATGACCTTGGTTGGGCAAGTGACGTAACCTCTGTGGATGGGAGCAACACCACCTGCCTCGTGGGGCGGCCAGGACAGTGAGGTCATGCACATAAAGCTTTTGGTAGAGTTTCTGGCCCGTTGCAGTTGGTCAGTGAAGGCAACCATGAGCGCCGTCCCGTCCCGCAGCTAGGCAGCGAGCCACAGCACGTTTGTGCATTAGTCGCTCACCTGACAACCTGGAGAGGTGGGTAGAGCAGGTTTTTACAAATGGGGGCAAGAAGGCGGTGACGATGTGTGTAACTTGGTTTGTGTGGGGCTGCAGTGAGGTCTCTCGACCTTTCCAATGCAGCCGTCGCCCCCCAGTACCTGTGCATCATATAACAGGCTAGCACGAACAGCTGAGCTTAGGGGACAGGGGCCACGCGTTAAACGTGGACAGCCGTGCTCCCTGTGATTTCTCCCTGGCAGCCAGGAAAACGGAGGCCTTGGTGGCTCATCACTCGCCCGGCCTCGCAGGAGTTACATGGAAGGTGTTAAGGGGAACCGTGTGCTGCCCTCACGTCCCCCTCACTCCGTCGGCCAACTCGCCAAAGGACTTTTCCCGGGAGGGTTGGGGGTTTAAAAGCTTCAAATCCAGAGTCTGAGTTTCTACAAGCAGCAAGGTGATGGAATGAAAATGTTGGCGTCTCTAAGTGCCCACCTCCCTCTACACGGTGGAGGGGAAGGAGGAGACGCTTGGCAGAAGGACGGTTCTGTTTCCCAAAACGTCTCAGGGTGTTTACGTCCGGGAGCGGAACCCTCGGGACACTCATCCCATTTGGTTCCCAGCTGACTTAATGCTCTAAAAAATGACTCCCTCTTCACCTGACCGCTGAGAGTGACTGCCAGGAGGGAGAGGGCTGCCCTCACGGCTGATGAGTCAGGTGTGAGGCCAGCTTGAGCATCTGGACTAATTTGTCCCGAGCTGCAGGCCGCCTGCCACTTCCTCCCCACCCGCCCTTATTTGGATGCCCTGACAGCTGAGCCGAAAACCAACTGGGGGAGCTGGGCGCCGGCCAACTGTCACCCTCTGTCTCCCTGCCTGGGTCCCGTTGCTGAGGAGAAAGAAGCCCCAGGCATCGCTGTAAGATAACCAAGGACTCTTTTTTGCTCTTCTCACACCTTTGAAGTGGGAACCTCTTGAGGCAAATCAACAAGAATGTGGCTCTTGCAGCCGAGGGTCCGGGGCTGTTGAGGCTGCTCAAGGTGGAGGGGAGTGACAGGCTCTGCCGGACTGATGGCTTTAAAAGGCCATCTTCTGCTGCTCCTCATTCAGCTGCTTTATCGCTGTAAGTGACAGAATGGGGAGGGTTCTGTCCCTCTCGCGCTCTTGGAGAGCTGGGGGGCTATAAAAAGAGGAGGCGCAGGGCAGCTGGGAGACAGAGGCGGACGGAGGCTGAGAGGGGAAAGGAGAGGACAGAGAAGCAAGCCAGTACCAGGCCACTCCTTGCGCGACGCCAGCATGGGCTCCCCCACCGTCACCGCCAGCTTCTTCCTCTTCCTGGCATTTCAGCTCCTGGGGCAAATAGGAGCGAACCCCGTGTATGGCTCTGTGTCCAACGCAGACCTGATGGATTTCAAGGTAGGGCCAGGACAGGGGCCCCAGTGTGGGACCAGGGGGCTTTGTGACACTGTGCAGGTCAGTGAGACCTCTCTCTTTCCCTGTGTGTTCCTTTTGTAAAGAATTTGCTGGACCACTTGGAGGACAAGATGCCTTTAGAGGAGGAGGTCGTGCCCCCACAAGTACTAAACGAGCAGAATGAGGAAGCTGGGGCGGCTCTCAGCCCCCTCCCTGACGTTCCTCCCTGGACAGGGGAGGTCAACCCAGCCCAGAGAGATGGGGGTGCCCTTGGGCGGAGCCCCTGGGACTCCACCGATAGATCTGCCCTCCTGAAAAGCAAGCTGAGGGCACTGCTTGCTGCCCCTCGGAGCCTGCGGAGGTCCAGCTGCTTCGGAGGCAGGATGGACAGGATTGGAGCCCAGAGTGGACTGGGCTGCAACAGCTTCCGGGTAAGAGGAGCTGGGAATGGATACGGGATGGGGAGGAAGGAAGTTGTGGTTTCACTGAGACCCAGACCTTGTCAAAGAACACCACCAGAGCATGCCTCCTGCAGTAAAGAGACCAGAGTAAAGTTTACTTCCTTGGAAATGTTTGTCTCAAGTTGGGCCAATGACGTCATCCTCAGCTACAGGCTGCCAAGGATATGCCAAGGGGAAAAAAGTTACTGCCATGAGCATTGGGAACTTAAAATGTTCATGGGGCCAAGTCCCCACCATTCTGTTGATTGGGAGCTCATATTTCTCCCCAGAAGTGTCAGATCCCAAAGATTTAAATGATAACGACCAGGGCTGGGGCAACTGGGTGGCTCAGTTGGTTCAGCATCCGACTCTCGGCTCCAGCCCTGGTCATGGTCTCACGGGTTGTGGGATCAAGCCCTGAGTGGAGCTCCACACTCAGTGGGGAGTCTGCTTGAGATTTTCTCCCTCTGCACCTCCCCTCACTCACCAGCACGTGCATGCCTGCTCTCTCTCAATAAATAAATAAATAAATAAATAAATAAATAAATCTTTAAAAGAGAAATAAACACCAAAAACAAAAGAAAGGAAATGACCAGGGTTGATTTATGACTTTTAATGAGCAACTTGTGCCCCAGTTCATGAAAGTTCCAGGGTTGTCCGGCTGGAGTGGGAGTGGGTGGGAGATGAGCACACTCCCGTGAAGTTGACTTTTCTAAGAGGACCATGTCACCAAGCCAAATTTGTCTCTGTTCTCTTTGTAGTACCGAAGATAATGGCCAGGGAGGAAAAGGTGGGCCAGGCCCCGGGGCAAATTTCAGGTGACCCTCATCCCTTGGGGTCTCTCACTCAACTTTGTCACATCTCATTGCTGTCAAGTCGAGCCGTGACGAGCACCGTATTCAAGCTGCAGCCTCTTGTCAACGTTTCTCACATTTTATGCTAAATGTAGATAAAGTGGTTTAATTGTGGCTTCCCCACCTCTCCCATCTCATGCACTTGATTTTAGGATAGACACTCACCTGTTACTGAAAGCGGTTTGAAAGTGAATAAAGTTCAGCACCACGGACAGAAGCCAAAGGTCTGGTTTGGCATGATCTCTTTCTTTTTCTCAGTCTAATAACCCGGTTTTCCTTTTGTGGCAGAGAAGAAGGCTGTTTCTTTCTCCTTCCTTTTAAACATAATAAGATTTATTTTGGGTTGCAGTTTTGGGTTCACAGCCAAATTAAGCAGAAAATACAGAGATTTCCCATAGACTCCCTGCCTGCACACACACAGAGCCTCCCTCACCAGCAACAGCCCCCAGATTGGTGCCTTTGTTAAGCCAAGTGAAGAAAGAGATGTTTCCTTTGTTGACAAACTGCCTTTTGGGTACTTAATTAAAAGGTAGCCACCAGCTTTTTCTAATTCCGGTCCCAGGTACTTGGATGGGTGAGGGGTAGGGTGGTGGGGGGTGGGGGGTGGGTTGGGGGGGGGTGGAGGGGACCAGAGAAGATGCCATTTCTTTGTATCTGCTTCTAAGAAGCAGAGAATGCCAGGCACCAAGTTCACCCACAACAGGAAGCCATGCTCTACTCTACACATCCCCTCTCCATGTCAGAACCTGACATTCCTCCAACCCCTCCCCTCTGGTCACCGACATGTGCACTTTTCCAGCCCTTATTTATCCTGCCCCTTCCTCTTGTAATGCCATTTATCCAGTTCTCCCGAGAACATTCTACACAATCAAGGCTCATGGACAATGCGACTTCGTCCTTGAAGCTGTCCTGATACTACGTGCTCCGTATGAACTGAGCTCGGCACCAGCGGCATTTTGTGTTTAACCATTATAATATGACACACTTTGCCCTGGTAGGTGGTCATTTCTCTGTCCCTGGATTGTAAACTCCTTGAAGGTCAATGTCTGTTCAGCACCACTGCAGGACATGGCCTAGTCCATGCTTTCTAACATCAGCCCAATTGTCTTATTCTTGCATAGAAGTCAGGAAAAGGGGGAGTAAATAGTCATTCACTCTTTATAGGGGTAGGGGGAGTCCAGAAATGAGTTGACAGGGAGTGGAGCGGGGGTGGGGGTGGGGTAAGATCTCTAATCTAGGGGTGCCTGGATGGCTCAGTGGGTTAAAGCCTCTGCCTTCGGCTCAAGTCATGGTCCCAGGGTCCTGGGATCGAGCCCCGTATCAGGCTCTCTGCTCAGCAGGGAGCCTGCTTCCTCCTCTTTCTCTGCCGGCCTGTCTGCCTACTTGTGATCTCTATCAAATGAATAAATAAAAATCTTTTTAAAAAATCTCTAATCTAACCACTTCCAACAAATCTCTTCTTCATGTGGACTTTGAACACAGAAAGGGGTGGGGGGTGGACCAAAAAGCAAAGGATTGGTCAGGACAGGAGCAGACGGGAAAGTGTCCAAACATGGCTCCTGAGGTCCGGGGAGTAGGAGCTGCTAGGAGGGAAGTGTGCGGAACTGGGCAGACTGCCAAGGGGTCACCGTGACACGGTGGGTCCTCCTCAAATGGAACGGACAGTGCCAAATGCACCAATAGTGTCCCTGGAGTTCAGGAAACCCGGGGACAGGTGGAGGGGGGCAGCGCTGACGGAGACCATTTCTAGTGCTGGTGGGATGGCAACTTGAGGCAGATCAACTGAAGACCAAGAAAATCCGATTCCTGGCAAAATAGAGAGCAGAGACGGATGGCAGCACAGAAGCCAGCCCCAAATGTCTACAGCCTTGGCACTGATTGTACTTCTGGTTGGGTATCAGGGAGCCTGTGAGTGGGGCAGACTCCTAAACACAGCACTGTCAGAACACACACAGCTCCTCCGTCTCCTGCTGTGGGCAGCAGCAGCTGAGGGAATGGGTAGGTTTTTAGGGGAGGAAAGCATCTGCAAATGAGATCACGTGGCATTGATTAAGGGGGAGAAGACTGGGAACTTCGTGATTTTTGCTAAGGACTAAGTCGGTAGCAGGTGGACCCCAGGGAATGAAGTTTTGCTGGCAAGGCTTTAGAAGGAGACCTCTGAGCCTGTCAGTCTACTCTCTGGCTTTGTGATGTTTACATTGTGGAAAGCGTAAAATGAAAATCACATACCACTCCACAAGCAGCCCCATGGAGACAAGAGGTTAAAGGAGACAGATGAAGACACTTTATTCTGACATGTTACGGTTACAGTGAGAACTTCCAAGTTCCAAAAGTTCAAATAAAAATAGAATTTTACAAATTAAAAAAATTACAATGTATGTACACAACAGAATTAGCTAGTATTACTGTCTAAACCAACAGTGCGAACAGAAAGGAAGCCTGCCACGGTCGGAAGCTGTGGGATAATACTGCACATCGACACTACAGGGCCCCGGACGGAGCTTCCGGCCTTTCCAGGGGCTTGCTTTCTTTCCTACGGCTGTGTCAGCACACAATTTTGCATCAGAAATGTCAAGCAAGCAGGCAAGCGTCCATCCCAGCCAGGAACCGTTTGTTAAACAAGGTCATGAGCAAATCCTTCCGGAGCGCCAAGGTCCCAGGGTCGGGAGGGACTCTGGCTCACTACCTCCCAGGCTCCTCAGCTGGGGAACGTGAAACACCTAGTGGGAGACGGGCAGGCACACGGAACACCGGCCTCCCGGCCCGAGCCCCCTGCGGCTGTGCGTACCCCACCGCCAGGGGGCGACGGGGCTGGTAATAGGTGAGACATGGACAACGTGGGTTTCTAACTATCGAAGGAGTGAGGCTTCCAGTTATTTGTTACAAGTGGGGCAGTGGTTCTCTTTGGGCTAATCCGGTAAGGGCAGATGCCCACGGACGACAAGAAGCAACGTGCCTTTCCAGACGGGCCCGAGTTTGGGACCTCGTGGCCGTGCAGTCAGCTCATGCGGAGGGAGGCGTGTGCGTTCTGCCAGTCACCTCTGGGCTAGTCTAGTGGGGATGAAGTGTCTGGGGACCGGAAGTGCAGGGGCGGTAAATTCCAACAACATTCACCCAGGGCAGCCTCGAGGCAGACAGCTGGTGACCCCAGAGCCCTGGAGGCCAGACATTCCCCACCCCCCGCAGGACCTTAGTCCTGCCAGTTTCACTGAGGTAGGGGAGAGGGGATTCGGTTTCTGTGACAGGCGGTTCTGACTTCTCCTGACTTGGGTTTCCCTCTGGATAAAAGGAACGAGTACCGTACCGCGGCCTCGCCCTGGGTGCGGCCTTAAAATGAACAGGCGGCGGGCTGAACGCGATCACATTCAGAAGCGCTTGCCTTTTTGGTCCTTGTGATTTCCCCAACTACTTACTGGGGGCCCCCATCCACATTTCACAGGTCGAATGCATCCAAGGAAGCTGAAACATTTAGAAGTCAAAGTATTTTTGGTCAAAGAGATAAGAAAATGGGGAGGATGGGCTGGGGGAGGAGGGGGAGCCAGGTGGAAAGATCCTGAAGCAGCCACCTCACTTAGCGGAGCAGAGGGGGCTGAGCACAAGACCTGGGCCGGCCACAGCGAGACGGGCGCCCGCTCGCAGACTGCACGGTAGTCTTGGCAATGGAGGTCGGCCCGAGGCAGAGGGCGAAGAGGACAGCGCTGTCCAGGGCAGGCGCCCATGTTGTCGGGAACTGCCACAGCTGACCAAAAAACCCGACGCAAACTTAAATGCAAATAAACGCCATCCTGAGTCCCAAAGCACATCTGCCACCGGGCGGCCGACCCCAGGCCTAGGGTGTGGACGCAAATCAGAGGGCCGGCCCAGAGGCTGAGAGGAAAGTAAGTGCAAAATAGCCGAAACGAAGTGCTCGCTCTGGGGGCCCCCAGCCTGGAGAGACAAAGAGGCTCCGTTTCCAGGGTTTGTGCTCGGGCCTTGGGGCACGTGCGGGTGGGGGTCCCTCCCAGCCCTGTCCCCTGGCAGCACAGTTTCCATGGCTGGGCCCGAGTGGGCTGGGGATGGCTAGTGGCGGGGGTCAGACAGGTGTGCGACGGGCACACGCCCTCCTCCTGGAATAAGCCATCTGCTCTGTCCTAATCTGGCTTCTAGGCCGTATCATGTTCCTGTAGTGCTCAGTGGCCCAGGACTGGCTTCTGCCCGTCTCAGATGTAACAGTATCATTCCCCAGAGTCGGGTCACGCAATATCACAGGGTGCCCTTTTATCTAATGGGGCGGGGGGGGGGGGGTGAGACACCTGGGCCGTGGCTGCATCTCCAGGAAGACGCGGAAGAACTCATGGGAAGTCAGTAACTCGGTGCAGAGGGGAGGGACAAGGGGATGGGCCACGGGAATTGCTAAAAACTGGGGCGGCTCTAAGCTGGACCGTCCCATCAGACTTCTTCAGGGACAGTCCATGGGACTTGTGCTTCTGGAGGGCGGCGCTTCTGAGGAGGCAAGCCCAGAGCAGCAGCTCCCCCGGAAGCCGTGTTTCCCTTCAAATAAACTGGGCACCTGTCAAGAGTCCCAATGCAGGAAGGCCCCCGCGACACATGCGTTATCTTAGTGGCTCAGTCTCTAAATTTGGTAATTCCCTTAATTTTGCAACTGGCTTTCACCCCAGCACTTGCCTTGGCCAAAGCCCCTCCTGTTACAGTTTAAGGCAACACCTGGGTTCCCTAGGAAAGCAGCAGCAGAGGGCAGGAAAACTGCTCTGGGCATCACTCCCCCGTGGCTGAGGCCTGATGCCCCCTCTGGTCCTGGCACGCGTCGGGTGGAGGGGCCTGGGGCCGGGGCCCAGGCTGGACGGCAAGAGAGCAGGGAACAGGGAACAGGAAGATACTTGCTGAGAAGATCAGACAGGCCCAGGCTCTCAAGGTCCAACATACCATCCCCAGGACCGCTGACCGCCAAAGTGTTCGATGATCGCAGGCTTTCCGAGTGAGTGGGTGAGTGGGAATCTTCAGTGTCCTGAACAGCCCCAGCCAGCTGTGGCGGCGAAGCATGAGCGAGCCGCCCCCTCCCCGGGGCAGCCCCAGGACAGGGCGGGCTGGCATGTGGCGGCGAGGCCACACCGGGCTGTCAGATGGTCTGGTAATGCTGCCGCAGCCGGGCCTGCAGGAATTCGTAGGTCAGGTTGTGTCGAGTGATGATCCCAACGATCTAGGACAAGGAGGAAAAGACCCCCGTCACTGCAGAGCAAACCTGCTGGGGCAGGAACGGAAGCAGACACGGCCGACCCGGCGCATCACCGTAAGCAGGGGCAACAGAGGCCAGGCCTGCAGAGTGCTGGGACAGACATGACAAGCCGGTCACGTTGTGTACTTCGAGAATCTCCAGTTTCCAGGTGACGGGAGATCGACAGGTTAACTAGGGCTCGTCACCTGGAGGCTAATGGGACAAATTCAGCTCCGAGAGAAGTTTTAGTTGGGCCAGCTAAACTCTGAGTTTTCAACAGAACACACGCTCACTAGCCTTCTCGGTTCCCACCACCTGCCGCTGGCTATAAGCACATATGCAAGGGACACAGACCGATGCAGGCTCCCGAGCGGCCGAGGCCCCGCGACCCCGCTGCAGCTCATAAATACCAGGTCTCAGCACCACCTGGGTCCTTGTGATGCGTGACTTCTAACAGTACACATGTACTTGGTCTTCACCCCGGCTCCTGGCGTAAAGCTCTAAAAGCTTGGAATTAAGTGATAAGAATAAGGAGGAAGGAGGAAGGACGTCCTTTACCGTTCATAACTAGCCCCTTTTAGCTCTACCTGAGCTTATGTGCATGACAAAAAAATTGTGAGAAAGGCCCTAAGGATGCAGCCCCCATCCCGCAGCCCCCATCTGTGGGCGGGGAAGGGCCGGAGGCTGACTCAGTCAGCATGGCCATGATGTGACCGATCACGTGTATGTGCACGGCAAAGCCCCCGATGACGTTCCTCAACTACGGGGTATGGGGAGCCCCACGCTGGCGAACACGGACGGTGCCAGGAGGGTGGGGTGCCGGAGGGGGCGGGGAAGCCTGGCGCCCCTCCTCCACACCTGCCCCCGCACCTCCGCCATCCGGCCGTTCCTGGATCACATCCTTTTGTGGTTCCCCATCATCTGGTAAGTAAACTGATTGCCTGAGTTCTAGGAGCACAGGGTCATGGGAATCCCCAAAGTACAACCACCTGGCCAGAAACCCAGGGGACAAGCTGGACTGTTGACTGGCATCTGAAGTGGCAGGGTGGGGGCTGGCAGTCGTGTGGGGCTGAGCCCTTAGTGTGCGGGGCCTGATGCCATCTCCAGGCAGATGGGGTCAAAGGGAGGAAGGCTGCGGGATGTCTCGCCGGCGGGCGGGCAAACAGAGCTCTTCAAGGCTGCAGCCGCCACCACTCACGTCTCGCTGACGAAAGGAAGCGTGTTAGAACCGCCCTGCTGTTTCAAGGAATAGTCCGACCCACGGCAACCAAGCCCACAGAAGAGCAGGCCGGGCAGGGCCAGCGTTCTGCCCGAGGACCCCACCCACAGAGCTCTCATGCCCTGGAGGACAACTTGGTGACAGACATCAAAAGCCTCAAGAGGGTGATCGGCAGTGACGTTTAACTACGCGGCCCCCAGCAGGGGAGGGTTGGATAAGCAACTGGACAGCCGGCCACGGGGATGCAGTCGAGCCCACGGAAACACTGTAAGTGAGTGTTTCCTGCCACAGAAAGGTCTGAGCCACCAGGGCATTAAACAGTACAGGCAGTGGTGACGCGCTAAGACGGCACGTAAATCTCTACTTGTAGGTGCAGAGGGAAAAAGACAAAGGAGCTACGTTGGGAAGACAGAGTAGCTACCTCTGTAGAAATAAGGGGTTGGTACTCATTTGTTTGTATTTTGCTTTTCTATTTTTTAAATAACCAAACAATAACTGTGTACCAAAAAAAAACAACTGAGTTCGGAAAAAAAAGGGAAAGTCTGCAGCACGGATTACTAATTGTAGGCAGTTGGATCTTCTAAAAGACTCTAAGCATTTTTTTTTTATACTTTCTAAGCATTTTGCTTGAAATTCTCTTATTTAATGTCATAAATCCCCAGAACAGGTGGGGAATGGCCCCTTGCTCCAGGAGGCGCAGGCCTGATGGAGGGTAAAGAAGAGGAACCTTGGGGACGACTGGCCTATGCGCTACTGCAGCAGCCGTGACCCTGGCGACACCTGCCGGCCGAGGGGAACAGTGTGCTTCAGAAACACGCAGGAAGCAGAGGTACAGGTCCTCCAAAGGCTACAAAAGAGCTTTTAGGCCGAGAAACCCTGCTGGTTGGGAAGCCTGACTCGCATACAGCAGGGACAGGGTTCCTTCTGGAAGGCAGGTGTGGCTGTGGGCACAGCCGGAAGCTGGACTCACCTCTCCCACAGCATTCACCACAGGCAGGTGCCGCAGGCCCATCGTTCTAAACAGGTTGAAGACTTGGGAGACGTGGGTGTTAGGTGAAACGGTGAAGGGCGAGGGGTTCATGTATGGGGTGACATCCTGCAGAGAAGACCACACAAGTCACCTGCGGCCGCCGGCGCCCTAGCCAGGATGAGGCGTGAACATGCGGAGGAGAACCCCGCCCCAGAGGCACAGCCCTGCTCACCACAATCATGCGCGGGTTCAGCAGCGTCAGGTCCAGGTCGTGGATGTCGGGGTACCGCGGGTAGTCCTCAGCCATCTCGGCGTAGGAAAGGCGCGGCTGGCTGGCGCTCTGCGATCCCAACAGAGACAGGTCCTTGCACCCAGGACGGCCACCGGCAGGGGCGCACTTACAGCCCCTCCCCCTCTACGTCCACACCGCTGGCTATGGTGTCACCTGGCGCGAGGCGGTGCGGAACCGGGGACTCTGCCGTGAGAAGCCCTGGTCTGGAGCCAGTTCCCAGTGGGGCCTCGCTGGGCCCTGCTCAGGGAGTCCCCTCATCTCTCTCTGACTCGGCTTCTCCTGGTCCGTAAAACGGACCTGGCTCGTCCTGGAGCCTAAGTGGGAGAAGAACTAATAGGTCTTAGGTTGACGTGTGTCCCTCAAAAGATGTGTGTTGAGTCCTAACCCCTGCTACCTGTGCCCATGGCCGCATGGGAAACAGCGGCTCTGCAGATGCGAGTAAGTTCGGATGAGGTCAGACGGCCCTAGGTTGGGCCCTAGGACCAACGACCGGTGTCCTTTTAAGAAGAGAAGAGGACACAGAGCGAGAAGACCACGTGACAACAGAGGCAGACTGGAGGGACCTGTCTAAGATCAAGCAGGGCCCGGGACGGCCGGCAGCCTCCACAGACGAGCAAGGCAGGGAGCCATCCTGCCCTGGGGCCTCCGGAGATCAAGGCCCTGCTGACTTGCGCACTTGGTAGTAAGACCCTGAGGACTGTGAAAAGAAAAGGTTTCTGTCCTTTGCAGCCTCTGGGTTTGTGGCAATTCATCGGACAAAGCAGCTTTGTCACGGCCCTGCATCCCGAGTCTTCTGGATTTCCCCTGCGCCCTCACTGGGCAGCTGGACGGCCACCCAGGAGCAAGAGCTGAGCCAGGAGAGTCCTTCGGGAAGGGAGGTCTCTGCACAACCTTTTCAGGTTCCTTCTAAAGGGGCTGAAGTGTGTGCGGATGGGTGGGTCTTCAGGTCACTACAGGGACCACTTTGAACAAAACACCCGCCCCCCCCTTCTCTCCGTAAGAACCAAATGGGAGGAGGAAAAAAAGGGAAAATTCCAAAAGAATTAATGGGAAGAACTTAAAAAAAAAAAAGCCTGTAAAAAAGTTCGTTTATACCAGAAATCAAAGTGTACAAACTGTACTAGAAGTCTATAGGTGGGAAGCTGGGTGGCTCCGTCGGTGAAGCGTCTGTCTTCGGCTCAGGTCATAATCTCAGGGTCCTGGGATCGAGTTCCGCACTGGGCTCCTTGCTCAGTGGGGAGCCTGCCTCCCACCCCTCTCTGCCTGGTGCTCCCCCTGCATGTGCTCTCTCTCTCTGACAAATAAATAAAATCTTAAAAAAATAAAAATAAAAACTTAAGAAAGAAAAAAGTCTAAAGGCTTGGGGCGCCTGGGTGGCTCAGCGGGTTAGGCATCTGCATTCGGCTCAGGCCATGATGCGGGGGTCCTGGGATCGAGCCCTTTCCGGCTCTATGAGCTCCATGGGGAGCCTGCTTCAACCTCTCCCTCTGCCCCTTCTCTCTCTCACAGATAAATAAAATCTTAAAAAAAAAAAAGTCTCCAAGCCAAAAGGACACTTGACAAGCAAGTGCACAGACTAAGGGGAGTGTGACTGGGGGCGTCCCCCCCCCACGGTAGAGTCCCCCGGGAGGCACCGAGCACAGCAGGGGGCTGTGGGGCTGCACACGCTGCAGCACAGCCAGCCGCCAGCACTGGGCTCCCCAAGTACTAGCTCTCGGCCCCCCCCCCCCGAGGCACTGGGGCTGTGCTCGCCCCACCCTCGTGCCTTCCCGAATCCCGGCACAGAGCAGAGAGACTCACTGATTGGCTTTCCGAGTAGCAAACGCCTCGGACGAGCAGGGTGACGAGCTGCGCCCGCAGGATCAGGCCGTGGAAGGTCAGAGGGCGGAAGCGCTCCTCCATGGTCCAGTCTTCGCTCGGGGACTGGTCAGGGTATAGGTTGGGGTAGGGAGTGTATCTGCTACGTAGAGACCAGACGCTGCCTAGCACACCCGCAGCAGGACTGCTTCTCGCTCCCCACCCCCCACTGCCCCAAGAGACTCCCCGAGTCCGGAAGCTCAGGGCCCTCGGGGAGCCGCGGGGGGGCGGGGCGCACAGGGGCGGGGTGCGCCCTCACCTCCGCTCCAGCATCTGCTGCAGGAGGTCCTCCTTCTGCGCAGGCTCCTCGGAGGGGAGGTGCTCGTCACACACGTTCCGCAGCTCACTCGACGGGTAGGACTTCATGGACTGGCTCCGCCGGCGCTGCTCGCCGGCCCGGGTCAGGGTGCTGGATGTCTGGGCGTAGGGAGGGGTGACAGCGACAGGAGTTTCTACGAGGCAGGCCGCAGATGGCTGGCCACGGGCACACACCCACAGCATCCACGTGGCTCAAGGATGCGGGCGGCAGTGCAGTGGAGCGCTACCGACGTAGGAAGGGCAGGGCATCTTCACGGTGGCTCAGGGCACAAGGGCTGCTCTCTGGACCTCAGGGCCTGTAGACCCCGCAGGTTCTGCCTGCCCAGCTTCCCTACTCCTTGGGGATGGGGACAGCCCCTCACTCTCCAGGGGCAGCCGCTCTCCTATGCCACGGCATGGAGGGATTGAAAACGCAGGTGCCCTGGCCCCCGGAGCCACAGGGGCTCACAGCCTGACTGAGGGACTCTGCCCGCACCTGGATTTCAACTCAGGAGTCAGAGCTAGCGCCCCCGCCTCCCAACACCCCAGGGTGACTGCGAGCCGCCTGCACACCCGGCGGGCCACCTCTGATCCTCCAGCTCTCCTGTCAGTCCTGCAGCTTCCGGCCGATTTCTTTTCCTGTCTTAAGTAGGCCAAAGTCCACTTCTGTCCCAGGCAACCCTAGAAACCTCCTGATACCACTTACACGCCATAAGAAATGGTGATTAGAACAAAAAATCCATCTGCGCGTTTGCTGGGGCGAGACAGGACATATGTCCTGACGGTCTAACGACGTCCACACTCGCTACCATGTCTACACTCCCTGCCGCACAGAACAAAGAAGCGGATTCTCCCTGAGAGTCCACCAGTGCCCCCATCTGTGGGGTGTGGCAGGCGCCAGGTCAGCGCGTGCGTCAAAGAGCGGCTTATTTCTCGCCCACCATTCCTCTCAGGTGCTGTACCTTGAACTTGATGTTGTTACTGATGAGCTGGTTGCCCTTCATGAACTCCTTCTCGTTGCCGCGGTTCTCCGTGACCACCGGGAAGGCGTGGTGGACCGTGGTGCGCAGGATGCTGACCAGAGACTGGATGCGGGTGTGCGGGTACACGTAGGTCAGGTTGGGCTCCATGATGTCACTGGCTCTCAGCCTGGGGGACGGAGGGAAGCCGTCCCGCCTCACGAGAGAGCCCGTGGTATCCCAGGAGCGAGCCCCAGCTCCCCTGGGTGGCCCAGACCACCGCACTCCCTCTTCTGAGCCAGCTCAAATGGTTCTTTGAACACACGCATTCCTCTGCACTTCTAGCTTGTGCCAACGCCCTTCCCTGCTCTGCCAAACTGGTGGGCCTTTCCTCAGCTTGATACGAGATGTCCCCTCACCACAACCCCCATCGACCTGCCCGGTGATTAGCCACCATCTCCTGAGCCCCCCATGGCACGTTCCTCATATGATCACCGAACTGCTAATGATACTCCTAGTATTAAGAGAAGAGTAAAGTCTGGGCTGCCCCTTTAAACCAGGTGGCAACCACAGGCCTCAGGTCAAACCTGGCCTCTCCCGCTCATTTACGTGTCGCGTGTCGCCTCCGGCTCCATCGCGCTGCAGCGACCGAGCGGAGGAAGTGATATGGTGGCCAGGTGGTCCAGAAAGCTACAAATCTTCACCATCCGCCCCTTACAGAAGTTTGCTGATCCCTCTGTTGGACCACGAGGGCCCTGTGGGGTCCCCCCATACAGGAGCCCCAAACCATTTGTGGGCTGATGGATAAGCTGGCGGTTATGCCCAGAAAAATCCCTGATGACATGACGTTTCGTGGGGCATGTGTGACGCAGGCTGGCTCTCATTCATGGGGCTCAGCAGACCCCCGGCAGAAGCGTGCAGTCCGAACACCCCGACTGAGTCTCCTTTCAGATCCCTCCAGAAGGCCACAGGAGCCACACCCAACGATGCAGGAACCACACCAAACCCACCTCCATCCCCCAGGTCCCCGCCACACCCAGCCACTTCCTGTAGCTATCTACCGGCTCACCGGACCCCCACCCCAGCATCTTCCTCACCACTTCCCACCCCGATGCCCACAGCCCTCACAGCCCAAGATCATAAGCTCTGAAAGCAGAGCAGAAGAGAAGGAAAGCGCGGTCTCACTTGTCCATTTCCGCCGCCGCCTCCCGTTCCAGGAGTGGGACCCCTCGCAAGCCCACATGGATATCATAAATGCCCTTGCTGAAGAAGTCCCCTGTCCATTTGGCCACCTGAAACACAAAACAAAGACTCGAAAAGAAGCTGCTGGGGGGGGGGGTGCACTTGGCCCTGCCCTGGAGACAGGCCTGGAAGGGGAGCACTCACCATCAGAGTGACCATAATGGGGAGCCCGTAAGTAATCTCGTTGGTAGACTCGATAAGGATGACCGTGAGACTGATGGTCATGCGGACCACCCCGCCCAGGAAAGCTGCGGCACCGATCAGGGCGAAGGTCCCCGAGTAGATGTGGCCCAGGCCGATGTAGCTGGGCAAGAAAGAAGCCGAGACTGCGGCTTGGAATCACAAGGCTCGTACACTTGCGTCCGTCCACACCCGGGCATGCTCACACGCACACACGTGCACACTTACCTTTTAAGCACATTGGCAACTAAACGTCCAAAAGCAGCTCCACAAAGCAGGGAAGGCACAAAAAGGCCACTTGGAACCGAAATGCCGTAGGTCCAACACGCGAGCAGGAAATAGAGGGCGAAGAACAGGGCCAGAGTGACAGGGCTGAAAGTACCTGCGACGCAAGAACCCACGTGAGTCCACCACCAGACACCACCAAGGCCCACCGAGCTGCCCTGACCCCTTCCAGGTCCTTCCACACCCCACAGGTTCAGCTCCAACACTGGAGGCAGACACTCCGGCCTTGTCTGGGTTGCTAGTACAAAGGAAAAGTCCTAGTTTGCTCTGAACTGAGGGTAAGCCTGGCTGTGTCTATAGGCCAACAACAGGGGCAGAGGAATCATTATCTGTTCCCTGCAGAAAAAGATCAACCACCCCAAGAACGGGCAGGCTCACAGATACTCACTATCCTGGTGGAAAAGCTGAAGGATGGCAGACTCCTGGGGATTGAAGAAGAGTGTGGCCATGTCGTTGTAGGTCTCGTTGGGACAAAAGAAGGTTTTGATACTTGAGTTGACATCTTCTGATGTGACCTAAGATACAGGAATCAGAAAGTCAGTATGAGGTCTGTACGAAGTCAGAATACTGACCACGGCACTCAAAGTCTCAGAACGGGAGGTCTCCAGTGAGGTCGAGAAAGTGTGACTTGCAAACTTTACCCAGAAATGAAACAGGTGGCAAAGAATCAATCTCTAGCTAAAGCAGCCAACTGTGAAACTGTATTCTTTATGGTATGAGAATGAAAGAATTGGACAAGGGCTCTTGAGCTACGACAATGAAATTCACCACAGATCTGGCTCTGCTCCGTCTCGCAGTGCTCAATTTTCTAAGTGCCACTGCTGGAAGCTTGGCCCGAGAGACCCATGCAGGGTGAGATGCGGATGGGGACCAGCAGATGGAGACGCCACGAGAAGCAGGGCAGCGCCCCCTCCTGGAGGAACCTGGGAGAGAGGAGCAGCCAAAGGAGCAATGTGTGTGGCTCAGGAAAGAGGCAACCATGGAACGATCCACGACGCAGCATTTCACAGACTGTGTCCAGAGGAATCCCAGCCCTGAGGGCTCCCTGGAAAGAATCCTGCAGCCAAACGTGCTGAGATGCATCCTGGCCCTTGCTGGAGATCGGAGAACCAGCTGAAGGCAGAGCAGAGGCTCCAGCATCAGGTGGACTCGCCTCGGACTCGGCAACTGTGGGAGCGGCAGGTCATTCCAGGAAGCTTCGGCTGCCTCCCCTGTGACATGCAAGTAATGCTGACCTCATGGTGTGTAGCACTAGCTCAGATCACGGTCAAGACCTCATTGTGTGGGGTGCCTGGGTGGCCTAGTGTGTTGTGTCTGCTTTCAGCTCAGGTCATGATCTCGGGGTCCTGCGATCAAGGCCTGCATTGTTGGGCTCCCTGCTCGGAGGGAGCCTGCTTCTCCCTCTCTCTCTGCTGCTGTCTCTCTCTCAAATAAATAAATGAATAAAATCTTAAAGAAAAAAAAAAAAGACCTTACTCTGTCTCCATTTTCTCCCCTATAAGATGGAGATTATAATACCAGCCTATGGCAGTGATTAAGGACTCAATGAAGTCATGTCCATGAGGTGCTTAGTGGCACAGAGGGCACACGACCTACATCCAAACACTTGTGACACAGACAGAACTGTAAGCCCCCTCTGCGGGCCTGTACTAGAGCAACTCACTCAATCCTGGCTAACCCATCAGACCACAGGATTCTTCTCCACTCGTCTGTGACTCATAGGTACCAATGTTCCGCAGGACATGTTTGGAAAACACCGCTCTGGTAAAGAACAAGGTAGCCTCAGGACCACCGAGTAGCAGGGGTTGCTGCATGACGATTTCTATAAAGAGCCACTTTGTAAGTACTTTCGATTTTGTACGCCACACAGTCTCTGTTGCACCTTCTTCTTTTTTTTTCTTAAAATACTTTTTAAAAACGTGAGAGCCATTCTTAGCTTGGGGGCTACAAAAACAAGCAGAAGCCGAAGGCCAATCTGGCCCGCGGGCGGCAGTCTGCCAAGCCCTGATCTAACCCACGCTGCCATTCGTGGACGTTTCTGGGGAAGCCAAAAGGAGTGGCCATCCAAGATGAGGCCCCCAATGAGGCTCTGAGGGGTATGAGTGGCTCCTCAGGGACAAGAGGACGACCGGCTACTTTGGGGACACCCCCAAGCCTCTACCCTAGAAGCCAGAACCATGCCTCTGGTTGACCACATGCAGCTCTAGGACCCACTGGCTTGGAGCTGACTGGCAGAGTGAGCTCCAATGCCTCCCTCGCTGCCTCTGCTCTTTCAGGGAAAGGTTCCAGAAAACACTATACTATATACTATATACTCCTAAGAAGAGAGAAAGAGAAATGGAAAAAGAACGTAAGCCAGTAAATGACCTAAACCCAATAAGAGCGAGGAGATGCCAGAAGCGCCAGCTCGCCGGTCACCCTGAGGCAGACATTTGTTTCTCCCCGTCTTAAGGGTGATGCTCACAATTGTGAGGCTGGGGGCACCTGTCGGGGTTGAAGAGGTAGAAGAATCAACTGGGGCTCGTCGAAGAAGCGATGGTCTCTGCTTCCTGAGCTCGGCCCTAGTTAACTCTGTTCAACAGGAAAAGAGAGACAGAGAGAGTCCGCTCTGTGAGGGCTGTGAGTCTACGTAAGAGTGAAGAAGAGTGTCGCACACCCTCTCTTCTGGGAAAGGCTCCCACGGACTCCTCTCTCAGCCGTCTGACACTGCGTGGGGGGGGGGGGGGGGCAGGGCAGGCAACACGCAGCTATTAGCAATCCGCAGAGGTGGGTCACCCATTTCTGGATTCTCCCTCTCTGGGGTCTAGCACACGGGCAGCAGGTGCACAGGGTTACCTGGAGCTGGAATGAGTCATTACCGATTTGACTCGAAGCAGACATCTGTCGGCATTCCCCTAACACCATCGAGGCCAGAAACACCACCACGGTGGTTACCACGGACACCAGGAGGCTCTCCAAGACTCTAGAAAGCAAAGCACAGCTGTTACCATACAAGATAAAAAAGACACCCCAGCCTCAGGAACTAAAAACACAATCCTGTCGACTCCGACCCTCTTCTCCCCCAAGAGCCCACACACACAGCAGCCCCGAGCCAGTAGTCAGGACCCGTGCGGAACTGGTCAGCGACTCGCTCCGTTCTAGCAATGTGCAAGTCAACAGTGGGTGGCCAGGAACGTGGGCGGCTACCCCCACGGCATCTCTGAGGAACAAAACGGGCTTCCACTTTAGGTCCTGGGCCTTGACTCGCACTGACCCTTCTGACTTCGCCATGTGTCGTCGTGGCCGGGAGGCAAACAGCACCCCTGATATGAACGAGGCTCAGACAGTCTTTCAGCCCATCTGACAACTGGACGGGATCTACAACCCTCTCTCCATTTTTAGTCTTAGACATGAAATCAAAGCTGGTGTGGGAAGTAGAATCCGTGCCTACAAGTGCCTTCCTCGGGAGAGACGGCCTGGCCCACACGAAGCTCAGGGAGCCACGGCAAGCTGGGGGAGGCGAGCAGGTACCTGACGAGCTTAGGTTTCGGGTGCACGTTTCGCATACGGTATTTTGCAAGCCTCTTGTTCAGACAGTTGAATGTGGCTCCCAGGAGGCCCCCAATGACCCCCATCACGACGAAGAAACCCAAATCCATAGCTGTCCAGAGATGACATTTTTTATCAGAGTCAGAGCACTGAGAGAAGGGGAAGGGAGGGAGAGAGAAACCAGAGTGCCCGTGAGAACAGGAAGGGACAGACGCAGGGAAGCCGGAAACAAGCAGCGCGCCCACTTTCCATCTCCGCGAGTCATTACAGAGCCGGACGCCTGCGTACACCGAGCACGGAGCACGCACAGGAGACTCCTGGGGCAGAGAGACCCACTAGAAGCTCTGCCGACCCTTCCAACCACCGTGCTCTGCTACTTTACTTAGAAACAATTTTCAGGTTGTAAAGTAAAAACAAAAACAAAAATAAGAAACCCCCCCCAAAACTATGGAAGGATGAAACATACCTTAAACTCCCCAAAGTTCAGCAATCCGGGCAGCTGGAAGGAACCCCAACTTCCAAATTGGATCCCAGAACGGAAGAAGTTGAGGGTGAAGGTGGCAGACATGGAGCAGAAGAGCTGGGAGAGAGGCGACAGACAGGAGAGAACAGTCAGGAGGAACAGGACCGACCTTCTCCCAGGCGCAGCCTCAGAAACCCTCCCCGCCACCCAGAAACCCACACGCCCGGGTTGGACACAGAGCTCTGGTCGCCACTGCCCTGAGCCCTCCTCGGGTGCTAAGACTGCGAGACGGGCTGTGAGAAGTCCGTGTTAGCTTATTGCGAGAGTCTCTTCATTTAGAGCCTGTTGTGGACTAGACCTTGAGCCCCAAAAGGGAACAGTGACCACAGGAGGAGGAACGTACTAGTCTGAGGGAGGAGGCTAGGAGTGCTCAAGTCCAGATTCTGCCACTGTCTGTCCCCATCTCCCGTTTTCAGGCCAGATGGTTCATCAAGGGAAGACAATGGCCGTGTGATTTGCAGACGATAGGAAAAGTACAGAAAAGTCTATGGTTCAGAGATTGTGTGTCCACAGCAGAGGAATTTCTAATAAAGTCAGCCCTCCTGGTCTCATCCAAATGAAAGGGGACCGCACCGAGTCAGAGATGTCCACGTCAGTTCTAGCAGGCGGACTAGCAGGCGGACCGACTAAATCCAAGGAGCTGGGCTCACGGAAGTCCTTCTTACCACTTTCCACGTGAGCCCCTGGTTCCAGAAGGACGAGCCCTCTTCCAGACTGAACAGGGTACCCCCGACAGGGGCCCCGAATGCTGCAGCAACTCCAGCAGCCGCCCCGGCGGACACAAAGTCCCGCTTGTCTCTGTGGGGAGAACAGAGAAGTGATTTACCCAAAACAGTTCTCAGACCCCGAAGAGCAGGTGTTCCCTTCCTTGTCTCCCAACATCCTGTCTCGTGACCCACGAACGGTCAGGGCTTCCGGAGGCCAGGTGTCCGCTGAGGCAGACTCCCCAGCAAATATGCTTTCCCTAAGAGCGAAACGCCCGCCTTAGTAGGAGGGCTCCTGACATCGGGCCACTCTGAACGCGGGATCTCAGCCACTGGCTGAGGCGGCAGAGCCCAGACTTCCGTCAGTCCCTGCTGAGCCACACTCTGACCAGATCTTTCTCCCAGAAAGCCAGAGCAGCAGTGAAAACACCAGGAGCGGGTAACGGCGACCCGCAGGGAGCCCCACAGGAGACGGGGAAGGTGGATGACTCTGAACCTTGGCCTCGATTCCGAAGGCCGAGCGGGGTGCGCACGTCAGTGACCCACCCGGATCCCACAGGGCGAGAAAGTACCCAGAAGAGCACCTTCCAGCCCAGAAACGGGGCGGACCAAGTACATTATTTTGGAATATAAGATACATTCTTGATAATACCTCTGTGGACTTCCCTGGTCGTGTTTTCAATACCGGACCGCGTCTTCCTCATTGCCCGAGATGGTTCTAGGCCTCATGTCACAACAAAACAGAAGCCCCGAAGCCGGCCTGGCCCTCGTGCTTACTTTCAGAAGCATCCCAACCCCCCCATTCCGACAGGTGGGTTCCGCATGCAGCCTGCCCAGTAGGGCCGCCTGGGAGCCAGCTACGGAGACTGCAGTGGGCACTGAGTAGGCAGCAAACGAACTGGGTCGGGTTTCCATACCTGTCGCTCCGGAAGTAGGGGAAGTTAAATTGGATCTTCCGTAAGGACATGCTCTGAAACTAGACAGAGAGAAAACAAGATGAGGGTCGGCGGGGAGGGCGGGCGCAGGGGGACCACAGCTGCAGGAATCCCAGGCGCCAGAAAGTTCCCTGTGCTTGGGGACACCTTTGCAGATGTGTTGCAAGAAGGAAGAGGCCAGAACTGCGGTGCGGGGGAAGAAAGACGTTACTTCTGGAAGGAACTTCTTTTCCTGCCCCCCAGACTTCTAGGATCTTTGGAAGTCACGGTTCACGTCTGGTACACAGTCAGCAAGACAGAGAAAGGGGAACTGCTGAGTGGAGGGAGGAAGCGAAAGCTGCTGCGGAAGATGAAGCAGGCTCTGCTCAGGGCCACGCTCAGGACGGAAGGGGCGCAAAGAGCCGGCTTCCAGTGACCCCGGCGAGTGCTCACGCTGCTGCCCCGTCCTCTCCTGGCCTCCCTCCGCCTCTCAGCTCACCTCTGGGAGGCCAGTGCCTGAGGTAAAGGAGGGGAAGCAGTGACGAGAGAGACCAACAGACGGGCTCTGGACAAGAGTCTTCCCTCCTGTGCGGCGACAACCCACAGCCACGGTGAGTCCCTCCCCTCAGAGCCCGAGAGTGAACATCTCCAAGGTGCGGTTCAAAGAACAGAGACGTCCCGGCCTTGCCAGCTGGGGAGTCTGAGAAACCCTTAAGCAGGGGGCCTCTGGGGTCCCGAGCCAGCTGTAAGCCTCGGTTTCCTCAGTGGAGGATGGGAGAATGGGGACAAGCAACCCTGCGGGGGGTCGGAAGAAGAAAGCAGCTGGACACCAAGGCCGGCCCCGACAGCATGTCGGCAAACAGCAGTCTGGGGCGCCTACGAATGGCCTTACTATAGACCTGGGCCTGGAACCATCTCGGTCGGTGCTCCCAGCCCCTTGGGGTTTGGCCTCGCAGCAGTGATCCACGCCCGCCTGACGGGCCGGCGCTCAGCTCTGGCTGCGGGCGCACCCGCTGACTTCCATTTGAACAGACTTTCTCTACGTGCCATCGCTGCTCTGAGTACGCGGCAGGGCCTTGTTAAAACCCAGGGGTGCCAGCTGCCCCTCTCTGCTGGGTGATGGGACAGTTTCACACCCACCCAGACGGACATCAGCTTCCAAGGCCATGTTAGATGCTCGCAATGGATGTGTTGCGAACTCAACCACGGACATGGCCCTGCCCAGGGGCCCCCAGCTGAGGGCTGTGTCCTCGAAGCCCAGCAGCTCTCACCTGAGGGAGGCCGGCTCCCACCACGGCTCCGCTGTGGATCATGGGGCCTTCCTTCCCCACAAAGAGCCCTGGGAACAGGTGGAAAAGACGACCATCCGTCAGCACAGAAAGCTCTCTCGGTTAGGAGACCTCCGCTAGGCAGACCTTTCTCTCGACAACTGTACAGCAGAGGCGAGTATACGTGACTTTGTAAGAGCAAGAGTCAAATTCTCATCAAATCAGAAAAAATATTCCTTAATATGAGCAGTCAGAAAACTACAGCCTGCGGGCCAAACAGGCTCAATGCCTGTTTCTACAGCCAGGGCATGACGAATGGTCTTTACATTCTCACGCAGACCTATTTCCAACGGTTACACATGTAGAAGTCCCTACATCTTATCTCCCATTTTGCCTCTTGGCCCATCGGGCCTAAAACATTTGCTGTTTGGTTGTTTACACAAAAACCTTGCTGACCTTACTAAAAGCCAACTCCACAAACCAACTAACTGGTCTTTCCACTTCAAAACTAAATGTGTGTGAATCGGGTTATCTCTGACTGGTAACTTAAGGGCCTACATTTAACCCATCAACAAAGACTGCAGGGATCTGTTTGAGGGCAGGCCCTTCAAATCCAAATCTACTGCATTCACACACACACAGCACTTCTAGTCACCTTCCCCCCTCGGTACTCGGAAGGCTCGAAGTCAGAAAGACCCTCCTCACCTCCAGCCACACTGAACAGCACTCCAAAGACTTTGCAGAGCAGGGTCCGGAGACGGACAATTCCGGGCACCTTCACACCATTCAGATAGCATTTGATTTCAGGGATCCCGGAACCTGCTGCCACTGGCTGACGGGGAAGAGAAGGATGCCCGTGAACTCGAAATCCACCGGCGCTGGGGCTTACCTGCAACAACCCCGCCGACGAGGGGGAACCGACCTTCTTCCCGAGCAGTGTGAGCATCACCTGGTGGGCCTGTTAACACAGATGCTGGGCCCCGCCCTGGCTGCATCCTTGTCAAGTGCCGGGGCTTCCGCAGCCCCCGGGGGCCTTGGCATCTACCCTGGCACTCCACTTCCGGAGATTCAGATCTCATTCACTTGAGCTGGGTAGCAGCCATTTTTAAGGCTAGTTTTAAAGTATTTTAAAGTCACTTAGAGTCATTTTTAAAGTTGCCCAGGTGGTTCTAATGTGCTGCGGAGGCTGAGAACCCCCCTCCTAAGGGGGCTTTCCCTCTGTCATCTCACCAGAGGCGGAAACCTTTACTTTCACAAACAGCTCGAGGAGCGGGAGAGGCCACTTTGTAGGAATCTATATCCCAAGCCTAATTCAGTTTCCTGACATTCCAGAACGGGAGATGGAGGAATCCAAAACCTCATCAGCCAAAATGCAACACTCACACCGCCTCACCTCGATCAGGACAAGAATGCTTGCCAAGAAGACGAAGGTCAAGTTGAAACCCAAGAGCTCAAGGAGGGAAAGGGCGAGGCAGCCCTTCTGGCTACATTCCTCCACCGCTACAGAACCGGGGTTAAGGAACATATGCTCGCCGGTCAGGGGCATTTCTACCATCGTTGGCAGGAAATGGTGTAGCATCTCTTCTTTTAAAATATATTGGCTGCTTACAGCATTATCTTCTTGCTCTCCATATGTAAACTTAAAAGACATAAACAAAAACAAAAACTCTGTCTGAAGGGCACCTGGGTGGTTCAGTTGGGTAAGCATCAGTCACAACTCTTGATTTTGGCTCAGGTCACGATCTTGGGGTTCTGAGATCGAGCCCTGCATTGGCTCCATGTTCAGCGGCGAGTTTGCTTAAGAGTCTCTCTCTCTCCCCGTCCCCACCTCAAATAAATAAATAAATCCCCCCTCCGCACTAAATAAATCTTTTTTTTTTAAAAAAACTACTTTTTTTAAAAGATTTTATTTATTTATTTAACAGAGAAAGATCACAAGTAGGCAGAGAAGCAGGCAGAGAGAGAGGAGGAAGCAGGCTCCCTGCTGAGCAGAGCCAGATGCAGGGCTTGATCCCAAGACCCTGAGACCATGACCTCAGCCGAAGGCAGAGGCTTTATTTAACCCACTGAGCCACCCAGGCACCCCTCCACTAAATAAATCTTAAAAACAAAACAAAACAAAACAAAAAAAAAGAACAACAACAAAAAACCTGCCTTGAGAGATCTTCTACATCAGAAACCATTTTCTAAATTTATTTTTATTTTTATAAATATTTTATTTAAAAATAATCTCTACACACCCAACACAGGGCTTGAACTCACTATCCTGAGATCAAGACTTGGATGCTCCATTGGCTGAGCCCACCAGGTGCCAGGGAACTATTCTTAAATTATGAAATACGGATGTGGGGAACACAAAGGCAAAAGAAATGTAGAAAAAATTAAATCCCCTTAAAACTCGGCTCGGCAAACACTTGAGACAGGCAGCGTGACCTTCCTCAGGCCACTCGACTGCACCCATGTTTATGCTTTGCTAGAGGCAAAAGGCAACCTTAGCTGGATGGTAGCCTCATCTCCAGAATCCAGTAAGTCCTAAGTGGTCTTTAACAAATGAAAATCCCTTTGGAAACTTCCTTTATCTCTACTGGTCCTCCCCAAGATGCAGGTGAGCGATCATCCTCGAAGCACAGGGCCCACTGATGGCCATCCGAAGGGTGTCAGGACTAAGGCTTCACTGGGCAGTACTAAATCACCGTATCTTAACAGCAGCTAGCCCCTCAATGTCCTGCAAACCTTGCTTCCCCAATTCCTTAAAGACCTAACACTATTGCTAACCCCTCCCAATTTAAAAGTATATAATCAGTCACTGCTCGCCATCCTGGTACAGCTCTTTCTGCCCACAGGCCTTATCCCCGTGTGCTTTAATAAAACCACCTCTTTTGTACCAAAAACTTCTCAAGAATCCTTTCTCACCATTTGCTCCTGGACCCCAACACTTCAAATCAACACTTGAAATGTCACAAAAAACAACAACAGCCTCCCCTCCACATCCGTCACATTGGCACATCTTGGTGTCAGGCCATATTTGCTCCAGGTTTTAAAAATTAAAATGTTAGATACCATTAAAAAAAAAAAAATCCAGTTTCCTTCTCTCTCTCCCCTGGGAAAAACCACTAACCTGAAATTATTGTGTGTCATTTTTTTTTTAAACTTTATTTTTATGTAATCTCTATACCCAAAGTGGGGCTTGAATCCACAACCCAGAAATCAAGAGTGCAGGCTCGACCAGCTGAGCCAGCCAGGCCCTCCATTCCCTGTGTATCTTTAGATGCAGCCATTTGTTGTATGGGCTTCTAAAATGAAAATAATGGGATGGGCGCCTGGGTGGCTCACCGCTTTATCTGCATCGATCGGGCTCTCTGCTCAGCAGGGAGCCTGCTTCCTCCTCTCTCTCTGCCTGCCTCTCTGCCTACTTGTGATCTCTGTCTGTCAAATAAATAAATAAAATCTTAAAAAAAAAAAAATTAAAAAAAAAAATAAAATGAAAATAATGGGATTGCACTTTATGCATATTCTACACTTCCCTTTCTTCTCTCCTTCAACACTGAGTTTTTGAAAATTCGCCATGTTGATAAACACAGCTCTGGTCCATTCATTTTAACTTCTGCATAAAATGATACCATATGAACACATAATTTTTCTGTTCTCCCATTTGGTGTGATTTCACCTTCCTGCAATCACAGAGCTGTAATGAACACTTTTGCATCTGTCCAAGGTCCACATGAGAAGGAAGTACTTAGGAGTCAGGGGAAGTGTCCCTTGCTACCTATTTAATTTACATCTTTAGTTAATGGTGAGGGGAGCCCTTTTCTACAGGTTTATTTACTGACCATTCCATTTTCCTCTTCTGAGAATTGCCTGTTCATACCCTCCGCTCATTTTGCTATTGGGTTGTTTGGGCTTTTTTCTTTTTGAGCTGCAGTTCTTCTGGTGTTCTAAATACTAATTAATTGTCTCCTAAATGCAGTGAGTTGCCTCTCCTAGGCTGTGGATTTGTTTTCCACTTTCTTTATGCTGTTTTACTGTCATGGTTTGGGTTTTTTTTGTTTGTATGAAAAACAAACTTGTCATGGTCAAGGTTATTGATCTATTCCCTTTCACTCTGTGCCTCCTAGAGTTTTAAGAAACTATTTCCTACTCTTGACATCACATATTAGAGTTTTGTTTTGCCTATTTACATCTTCAATCCATCTGGAATTAATTTATGGTGCGAAGTAGGAATCTATATTTTTCCCAATGAATATCCAATGTCCCAGTGTCTTTTATTAAGTCTGTCTCTTCCTCACTGACTTACAACATTAGCTCTGACATCCACCCTACTTCTCTATATGTATAAACCAATTTCTGCTCCTGTTATCTTCCACTGGCCTAATTGGGGATTCTGCACCCATAGGAAATGGTTTCAACAACTATATCTTAAATTATGACATTGAGTAGGGCAAGTGCCACGCTTATTCAAAACTGTCTTGGGGCGTCTGGGTGGCTCAGTGGGTTAAACCTCTGCCTTCAGCTCGGGTCATAATCCCAGGGTTCTGGGATCGAGCCCTGCATCGGGCTCTCTGTTCAGCAGGGAGCCTGCTCCCCCCCCACCCCCACCTGCCTCTCTGCCTACTTGTGATCTCTGTCAAATAAATTAAAAAAAAAAAAAAAAAAAAAGGTCTCGAATACTTTGGCCCTTTACTCTTTCCAACAAATTTAGGAAGAGAATTTTCCAGTTCCACAAAAAAGTCTATTGGAGTATTGATTGGGACTACACTGAATTTATAGATGATTGGGAAGAACAGGCATCTTTGTGGCATTTATGTCTTACCAACCTGACTACGAGGTTCTCTTAACGACTTCCTGTTGTGTCCTTTGACGATAAATAAAAACTTAAGCCAAATGGCTAATAAACAGCTCTTCTCTAAATCATGTCTCCTGTTCTCGAGATAAGAAAACAGGGTCAGAAACTGCTGACATGTGGGGACACCAAGAGCCGTGGAAAGGATACATGTCTGTACCACTCCGAACTTGAGCTGGGTGAAGAGGCGGACAAAGAAGTCCACAAAGAGACCCACCTGTGAAGAGAAGGCGAACCGTCACTCAGTTTTTCCCCTCAGTGGCACATGCACTTCACCCCAAAGCTGTGAGCCCCCCTGGCCTTTCCCGGTTGGCACACACACCCATGGCACCAAGAGGCAAAGAGTGAACGCCTTTCCTGCTAGTTACTGACGTGCCAGGAGATTCCCTGCCAGCCTGTCCCTACCGCCCCTCCAGAGGACAAAAGAAGGGCACACACGCAGCTAAGCTGAGAGAAGAGGAGTAAAACAAAGGGAGAGGCTGCAGGAAAAGATGTGAAATCCAGGAAGACCGTCCCGTGTCTAGAGAAATCACCCAGAACTGGGTGAGGGTCTGCTCAGCATTTTCCGGAGGCAGTTTCAGAAGAATTCCAGTAACATCTTCAGGGATTCTTAGCTAAATAAGAACATAACTTAGGATATTAGTTTGAAAAACACTCTTTACTCAGGTGTATATGGCTTTTGCATATTTGTTATTACTATTTTTAAGTCAGTATTTTGATTTGCAGCCAACGGTTACCGTGGTAAGGCAGAGAAAATCACTCATAGTCCAGCAGTCCACGTTAAGCCCCAAGTCTTTGATCTGGGCTTCATGGGGAACTGGAAAGGCTTGTTATTTGGTGGATTCAGGATCAAAGGCTTCAAGCCTCTGGCCTTCCCTCAAGCCAATGCCCCGAGGCTTTTAAACACTGAAGCAAAAGGTTGTGACAGATGGAAGGATAAGAGAGCCAGCAGAAAAAGGGCTGGTTGCTAAGTTATAAAGGCGAATCTGCCTTCCAGCAGCATGAGGGGATGTAAGAGGACTGGAGGGGACATGAGGGGACATGAGGGGACTGAGGGGAAGTTGCTAGCATTGGGAAACAGAGTGTGTGTGATAGGAAAGGAGCAGAAAGACTAACAAGTAGGTGGCTTGTGATTATGCTTATTACGGGGAAATTTCCAACCAGAAACATACATAGCAAAACAGACACCTTGAAATTTCAATATAACAGTTAAATCGACCCAAGTTCTCCCCATAATAGAATGTTACCAAAGAGGCCTTCTGAATGCCCTTTGTCTTAACTAGAAAAATGTTCCCAGGACCTCTAAATTTACTGCAGCAAAAATTTGACAAATGCTAGGAAAATAAAAACTGGTCAGCCTTTATGGCTAGATCATACTAAATACGGGCTTACATCCTATGGGTATATCACGCAGAGTCAAGATTGAAACTTGTAGTCAGTTCCGGTGAGATAAACAGGCTGCTGCTTAAAATATATATGATCTAGGGGTGCCTGGGTGGCTCAGTGGGTTAAGCCTCTGCCTTTGGCTCAGGTCATGGTCTCAGGGTCCTGGGATCGAGCCCCGCATCAGGCTCTCTGCTCAGTGGGGAGCCTGCTTTCCCCTCTCTCTCTGCCTGCCTCTCTGCCTACTTGTGATCACTGTCAAATAAATAAATAAAATCTTTAATATATACATATATATATGTGTGTGTGTGTATATATATATATATGTATATATACATACGACCTGTTATGCGCTGACCTTTTGTGTCCCCGCCCCCCAAATTCATCTGCTGAAATTCTAACCCCTCCTGGGATGGCATTACAAGGTGGGGCCTTTTAGGAGGCGATTCAGTCCTGAGTGTGGAGCCCTCATGAAAAAGATCACTGGCTTTATGAAACACCCAGAGAGGTCTGGCCCCTTCTCCCCTGTGAGGACACAGCCAGGAGCCAGGAAGTAGGCCCTCACCAGACACTCATCTGTAGGCACCCTGACCTTGAGCTTCTGGCCTCCAGGACTGGAAGAAATAAACATCTGTTGTTTAAGCCCCCCGCAAGTCTATGGTATTTTTACTAGAGCAGCCCAAAAGGACAAAAGCAGCCTACCTGAACACTGTAATGATAGAAATCAGATGTGACAGATATCATTTTGATTGGCTGCTGACTTTTCCAGTTTCTCTTCCCCAATTTTAAGTGGTTAGGTCAGCAGTTAGGATTCCAGGCCTTGTGCTACTACACAATCTGGCAGTGTTTCATAATCTTTTCTTATCTGTGATTCATCTGTGAGCAAACGGACTCCAGAACCCTGTGCATTCGGGCACATTCCTCTACCCATAGCCGCCAGCTCCACCTTTTAGATAAAACAAGAAGCGTGCCGGACAGAAGTCCAGGACAGCACAATAAACTCACTGAGATCGATGCTGTCCTGCTTACTGGCACGCCACACTAAAGGACAGGGTGCAACGGCTGGTTTTGTTCCACTGTTCTGCTTTTTCCCTAGTGACCTCAATTTCCATGCAGTGCTCCCCTGACTACGTTGTCCACCTGATAACCATACCGTATCATAAGAGCTTGGTCCTGACCAAGGTTTTGAGTGCTTTAAAGAAAACCAGCGCTGTAGGGTTCAATTTCATAAAGCCAAAGCAAGAGAAGTGCCAAAAACAGTGTCAGGATTGTTATTTGGGGGTTGAAGAAAGGCAGTCTCAGTTATTAGGACAAATGACCGCCCCTCTGACCCACATGCCCCCACCCTGCCCACCAGGCCCCCCGGTGCCCCGCCTGCTCACCAGTCCAGTGCAGACTCCAATGGCGAACACCATCATCCACTTCACCGCCTCATACCTGCGGCCTTTCTGTTCACACAGGGAAAGACAGACTCAGGTTCTTATATGGTTTTGTCAGCAACAGGGAAGTAGCACATCCTGGCTAACCAGTTTTAGGCTAAATTTCACAGAGACAGCAAGCCTGGTAGTGGTATCTGTATGACAGGTGCTTTGCTTTCCCAGAAGGATGAGCTCTAAGAGCCCAGGCCAGGTGCAGTGAAGTGGGTACTCTGGTTGGCAGAGGTCTGAGGAAAGTGGCTGAAAGCCATGGGGTAAAGCTATCTATGGGGACATTAAGATGGAAAAGGGAAGCCGCTGTACGATCTCTTCAGTCCCAAGAGATCAATAAGGGACTCACCTTATTATCCATGGTCTCCAAAACTTCCAGGTACGGGTCATTGATACAGCGATCATAATCCAAACTCTGGAAGAGAAACGGGAGTGAGCAGGTCACAAACAGGAAGAATCACGGAAACCTGCAAAGGGCTGATGCTTCAGGTTCCTGCCACTCGAAGTGTGGCTCGTCAGGGCAATGGACCTGCAGCCCCCCGGGAGGAGCTGGTTGGAAATGCAGATTCTGGGACCTCCGGACCTGCCTCGAGGGAGTCTGCGCTTGATGCACACGAATGTTTCGGCAGCGCAGCTGCAGGTTCATGCTTCAGGAAAAGCTTTCAATTACCTACCTTTGAACTTCCTGCTTCTGCAAAACCTGAAAAGACCTCCGGCTACCACCAGCGTTACCCGACTTATCCTATTACATGTACGAAAGTTTCAATTCACCGGAACCAAATTAATTTAGAAAATCATTTAATTGTAAGTATCTTCCATAGTCAGCTTCTACGAGGAAGAGGTTAGTCACGAGACAAACCAACATGGAGACTATTCTGAAAAGCAACTTTCAGTTCATGTTAGGAAGAGGCAGGGACTTCACGCAGCTCCTGAAAGTACATCTCCACATCTCCAGCCGTGTTCCTTTGACTCTCTTCACAGAACACAGATATTCTGCAAAAAAAATCTGCCTGTGTGCCAGAGACATCTTGAGAAACAATTCAAAGGAACTAATTTTATTTCTTCTATGTTTTCTAAGAGAAGCAGCCGTCTGGCAACAGAGGAAAATGGTCTGCCGTGTTCTCTCCTTCCTAAACCTGTTGCTACCAACACATCAGCTGCCAAACAAACGAGACATTGTGGCCACACTCTGAGCATGACTTAGCAGTCAGCCGAACACAGGTGTGACATGTGACAATCTGTTCCATCTACATCTATACCCAAAGTCCAAATCCCTTTTTAAAAAAGGGGCATAAGCAGGCAGCTTATGAAATCAATTATCAGACACCCAAACACAGGAGACTATATAATAATAAGGTAATTATGAAAGATCCAAAGAGACAGATGTGGAAAATACGCAAAAATTATTAAGTAAAAGAATGGGATGCCTAACACCAGAACATCAATCTCTTCTTTTTTTAAAAATTGAATTTGACATTTTGTAAATATGTACCAAGGGCCTATAGGACCTGTTCTTAAAACCAGATATCGTTTCATTCTCCTTTGTGATGACTAACTCCCTTCTATTTCTGTTGTATTCTGCTCTTTGTGTGTGTGTCGGGGGGTGCCGGGGGGGAACAACTTAAAAAAAAAAATTTTTGTATAGGTGTTCTGCAGGGCTGCCCAAGGTAATGAGGTTATAAATAGCATGTGGTCAAAGGGGTAAGCAGGACTGAAAGGCAACCCAAGTTCAACCAGGAACGTCACCTCAGTGCTTACACAAGCAGCACCCACAATGGGCCTTGAGCTAGGGGAGCTGCTGTGGCCCAGAGGGAGAGGTCCTTTATTCTAAGTCCTCTGCTCTGAGGGATGCCTTTTTCTAATTCAAAAGAGCAACACAGGTTGTGATCTGCGTGAAAACACCACTATTAACAGCCACCCCACAGATAGAGGGTTATTGCTAATCAGACCACCTAGTATGAGAATGGATGTCAAACCAGGGATTCTAACGTCACTCCAATAGGTGCAGTGAACTCTTAGGGAGGCAGGAAGGAGAAAGAGCACATTTTAGAGAGATTTTCAACAGAAGGGTTTTCTAGTTGATCCCTAGTCAAACCTGAGCAGACTTTTCAGAGTAAGTGTCTAGCTAAATTTGCTCTGATACAAAGCAAATGTTCTGAAGAAGCTCTTACTTGAAGATAGTTCATGAGAAATATTAATGACTCACATGAAACATTAACCCATAAAATTTACATAAACATGCGTATCAGGTGAACATAAATGCATTACAAATACAAGTGTACTTTAGTAAAAGGAGAGATGAAGCCTTGGGGACAGCAGGGTGAATGGAGCAGAGAAGCCATGGTGAGCTCCAGGGAGTACAGGAAGGTTGCCAGAAAGTCCTTGTCACACTCACACAGTCAGGGTGACATCACTGGGTTCAGTGAGGGAGTGTAAGGTAATAGCACAATATGGGGCTTCCTCTACTAACTCTTGCAAACCTCTCAGCTATGTGCAAGGAGACTAATATTTTAGAAATATTGGAAAATACATCAGTAGATATCATGCTTTTGATTCTGATTCATTAAAAGCATTCCCATCACTGTAGCATATTTAACTATACCATGGTAGAGCAATTGGCAAATTCCAGAGTCCTAAAAATTATTCTGTCAAGTAAACTGCACGGGGAAAAAAGATGAAGGAAGAATCTTCTTCAAAAAGATGAAGGGGGGCACCTGGTGGGCTCGGTGGGTAGAGCTGGCAACTCCTGAACTTGGGGTTGTGAGTTTGAGCCCCATGTAGAGGGTCGAGATTACTTAAAAAAAAAAAAAGTTTAAGGAAAATTTAAAAGATAATCAAACAGATGCACTGTGAGGACCTTATTGGGAACTAGAGCCAAAGAGTAATAATAAATAATAATAATAATAATTTAAAAATTACAGAACATTAAAAATTATACGACATTTATAAGACAACTGGAAAATCTGAACACTGGATATTTAATATCAATGCATTACTGTTAATTTCTTGGGTATGAAAATGGTACTGTGGTGTGCTAAAAAAAATCCTTGTTCTCTAGAGATGCAAGTTGAATTATTTATGGGTGAAATGATGTGATGAGTAGAATTTTCTTCAAAATAATATGGGAAGGGGATGGGAGCCAGAAGAAACAAGGTTGGGCATGAGCTGAATGAATGTTGAAACTGATGAGTATAGGGGGTTTCAATATACTATTCTATCCATTCTTCTTTACGTTTGAAATTCTCCATGATGAAAGTTTTTTCAAAATTCCATGTTATACTAATAAATCCTAACAGTTCCACAAAATTCTACAGAAAAAGATAAAATATTAAAAAAGAAAATTAGTCTGAGTATGTTATTGCCCTAAAATATTGAATTTTTAAAGTCTGTCTCATAGACTTTTTTTTAAGGTTTTATTTATTTATTTGAGAGAGACACAGCAGGGGAAAGGTGGCAGAGGGAGAGGGAGAAGCAGGCTTCCTGCTAAGCAAGGAACCTCATATGGGACTCAATCCCAGCACCCTGGGATCATGACCTGAGCTTAACTGACTGAGCCACCCAGGCACCCCTCTACCTACGTGACACTTTCAAGAAAGCACTAAACATAGAAGATTAATCACACTTCTTGGAATTGCTCAAAGAAGCAATTAAGGATGAAGAAGAAAAGAATAGTCAAGACTAGTTCACCATATAGAAAAATCAGATTAAATAAATTGTGGCATAATAAAAAAAGTATTCCTCAATTTTTAAAAAACTGTAGTAATGTATTAGCAATAGAAAGACTGTTTTCAAGCTGAGGAGAAAACATGTTAATATACGTAGCAGAATCTCGCTTCTGTTATTTAAAAAAAACCAGGAATGTAAGCATGGAAAAGGGTATTCAGTAAAGTTCATAGTTATCTTTTAGTGGGTAGGGTAAGGGGTTTTTCTCTAACTTCCTTTTGTAATGGCTTAACAATTCTCTATCATAACCATGGCCTGTTTTTGTTATTTCAAAAGTCACAGAAACATTATCAGAAACTAAATGATAAAAAAGCAAACTGGTTTGGTTTTACTCCAGCAGTGCTGGCCTTACTAAACACACACACTCTTAGAATCCTATTCTTGAACTGGAACTACAATACAGAGAACTTCAGAGAGGGACACCTGGGTAGCTCAATTGGTTAAGCATCTGCCTTCAGCTCTGGTCATGATCCCATGATCGAGTCCCACATCCGGCACCTTGCTCAGCAGGGGAGCCTGCTTCTCCCTCTGCCTGTTCTGCCTGCAGTTCTCATGTTTCTGCTTTCTCTCTGTCTCTGACAAATAAATAAAATAAAATCTTTTAAAAAAGAGAGCACTTCAGAGAGAAGCTGTTTGGGCAGGAAAACAGTCATCTGGAAAGTTCTCTAAGAAGAGAAGGAAGGTCTCCTGTCCCACAGCTGTTATGATGAGCATGCACTGTCAGCTGCTTTTACTCTCAGTCTCTACTTGTAAAACTAAATAGTATGCTCTATCGAGGTTAAGGTGCCACAGATCTATGAATGCATCGAGACACATCAGACCCTGTTTTGGGGTTATGGTGAGAAAGCGCTTGTCAAACAGTCCCTTTCAGAGAGGGAAATTACCTCTTACCCATTCACTCCCTGGGACAGATCGTCAAAGAGCATTCCTCCTTACAATCCTAATGCTTCTGTCTGAAGTGACCAGCTCCCTCACTGCTTTTCTTACCCCAGGCAGCAACGAAGAATCTCACCTCATAGTCTTTCCTTGGCAGGATCTCATCCTCCTCCTCCTGTGTTTCTCCAAGGATGGTCTAGAAAACAGATCCACACAATGGTTAAATGGTTAAATATCAAATGATTAAAAGTAGAAAGAGACATAAGTATTTGCTAAAATTTGATTGTTTATTTCCAAACCATCTAGAACTATTATCAAATGGGAACAAGATCTAAAAAAAAAAACCCAAAAAACAAAAAACACTTTTGGGATGGGGGTCATGTCGGCGGCTATAGTCTTCCAGGTGAGCTCTTCGTTTCTACTGATAGGTTCTCTAAATAACCACTCTTGTCTTCAGGACCCGTCAAAGATCTCCCATGCCAGATAAAGGAGAAAAAAATTCAGGATCCATCGGACAATGTACTGAATCTGAAAACAGAAGGGACCTGTCAACTCTGGGACACAGCAACTCAAGTTTTCCCAGGGTGCTTTGCAGAGGGAAGCTGGATTACCAATGACCCAGAAAAGGTGAGGGATACAGTCAGAAAGGGCTGGAGAAACTAAGCCAGCCGCTGGATAAGCACCGAGTCCGGTGAAGGGGCTCATTTGGACAACGCTCGCTTCATTCCAAACTCCTTTCACAGGGAAATAAAAGAAACCGTGGATGGGATTAACCGGAGCGGGCCTGGATTCTGCCGCAGATACCAGGGAGGGGTTCTGAGGAAGACCCGAGACTCGGGCACGGGAAGCGAGGCAGATGCTTCGAGAGCCGAGGATGCGGTGCCCGCGCCCCGCCCGCTGCCACCTGAGGCCCCAGCTCGGCCCGGCCCCACCCCCGGCAACGCCTCTCGCCGTCCCTTGGCAACCGCCCCCTCCCCAGCTGGGCTCCGCCCGTTCCTTACCAGCTCCTCCGGGGTGCGGGTCTCACGCTCACCGCAGCAGCAGCACCACCTGCAGCAGCAGCACAGGGACCCCCTGCACCCCGCCATCTCCCTCCTTTACTGCCACTCTGGAACCCTCCGCCAACCCCCTCCCACCCAGAATCCGCGCCTCACGTGACTGGCCCCCGACAGTGTCACGTGGTCCTCTCGAGCCTGGGACCGAGACAGGGAGTGGCTGCAGACGGGTGGGGCGACGGCCCGCGTCACATGACGGTGGAAGACCCTCTTCCCTTGGGCGCGGCCATGTTGGGGACGGACTTCCGGTCGCTCGCAAGGATGGTTTCCGCCCTCTGGTCCCGCCTCCCTCCGCAACCTGACACCTGCTCCGCACCCCGCTCCCCCCCCCCCCCCCCGAGCCGGACGCTCCCACACCCTGGTCGAACAGCTGCTTCGGGCGCGCGCGTTCTGAGTCACCAGCGACGGGAGGGTGAGTGGAGGCGAGGCGTGGGGTCGCTAGGGAGGGATATCCGGGAAGTGAGGCCCACCCACCCGGGGGCGGGGAGCGAGGGGGCCGGCCCGCCCCTCTAGGCGGTGGGCTTCTGCCGCTCTGCGCGACCCCTCAGTTGGGGGGCTGGTGTAACCGCCAATGGGACTTGCAGCTGTGAACGGAAAATTCGCCTTCGGTCCCCGGCGTGGACGGAGGGGACCCCGGGGAGGAGGCGGCCCTGAGACGGGGGTGGTGACTCAGCCCCCCTGGGACCGGGTCTGGGCCCGCGTCCCCGCCCCCACCTTGACCCAGTGACCGCGTGACTCGATTCGTGGTCTCCCAGCAGGGTGCCGGAGGCGTCTTTCCGGCTCCCAGCTGAGCACCTGTAGGCCGCTGGTACCGCAGTGTCCGGCGCCCGCTGTGTCGGGCTGCCCCCAGGTGTCCACCCTGGCCCTTCTGGGCGGGGTGAGTTTCGTGTTCGCGCACTGCACGGTGCTCGGCACAGATTAAGCAAGTGGTCAGTAAATGGCAGAGGGTCATTTTGAGAACAGAGTGACAGTGCTTGACCCATTGGTGCTCACAGAATGCTGGCTGTGATGACTGTGCTGGGCATGGGGGATGCCACAGGCAGGATCCCGCGCCCTGGTCTCAGGGTGCCTGGAGGGTTGGAGAGGAGGCAAAACTATGAATCCACAATTACAACCCTATGGCCCCGTGGGAGTCCCAGCTTTGAGAAGGGTAAGAAGTGATGTGAGGAAGGAGGCTGAAGAAGGCACGTGCCTGGCACTTACTAGGAAGGCAATAAGTCTGTATTAAATCAATGAAAGGGCAGGTAGTTCTGTTTCCTCCCCCTCTCTTGGTTTTGTTCCAGCAGACAATTAATGAGCCACTGTCTTGAATTGAGGAGAAAAGCCAGCTAGGCTGATCTTGATTTTTTTCCCTTTCCTTACTCCTGTTGGCTGTCCCTGCTGAGAAGCTGGAGTTTTAGATCAGGATAAAAAATGGGTGTCCCTAGGAAGAAAAATCGTTGCTACAAGTGTTTTTACTCTGGTCTTGACTTTGGGTGTACAATGTGCCCCTGTGTGTGTTGCAGGGAACAGGAGCAGTAGAGTTCATCCATTTCTCAGGAGTCTAGGACCCCCACATAGTTAAAAAGCCCAGCTCAGGGGCACCTGGGTGGCTCAGTGGGTTAAGCCACTGCCTTCGGCTCAGGTCATGATCTCAGGGTTATGGGATTGAGCCCCGCATCGGGCTCTCTGCTTGGCAGGGAACCTGCTCCCCGCACCTCCCCCCCCCGCCTGCCTCTCTGCCTACTTGTAATCTGTCAAATAAATAAATAAAGTCTTAAAAAAAGGAACAAACAAATAAGCAGACCCTGGTTGAGCAGTGACTATCCCTTGAAAGGAATTAACTTGGCCTGGTTGTTCCTCTGATGCCCCATGTCACCACACAGAGGATTTTCACTGCTAAAAGTGTGTGTCTGCCCACTGCTGTTCAAGAATTCTGTTCTGTCTTGTTTTTAAGTATTTGTTTCATTTTCCCCACTAAACTGGCGGGTGACGCCGTGCCTTCTGCTGGCCTGCCTGTGGTTGCCATGGCTTAGGGCTTCGTATGTGGTGATTGTGCAGTCACTGTAATTAACCAGCTCGCGTGGTGTGTGTACGGAGAACAGCCTGGAAGGCAGGCATGGATGCAAAAGCTTTTATTCTGAGTAGGACACAAATTCATGCCCTTAATTGAATTTGGGTCCGGTTACTTGTGGAACCCAGCCGGTGTCAAGGTCTAACCCATGACAGTTCGTGCCACTTTTTGGAGTAGCACGAACTCAGGAGAAGTCTGGCTCCTTTGTCCTGCCCACATTCCTTCCATCCTGTGTGCAGACAAAGTGTTCCAAGTAACAGGAGATGTTCCCGACAGGGCCAGACTGAGCTCTGCCTTCTTTGGAGAGTAATCCGGTGACCCTGAACGTCAGTTGGCCTCCTATCTACCAAGCCCTGCAGTCTCCAGTCAACATCCCCCTCCTTCCATCTGGCTTCTGCAACTGGAGCCTCAGCCCTCCCTCCCGCCTGAAAGCCTTGCCCCCGCCCCCTTGCGCGGGGCCCCAGCTAGTCTGGCTCTGGGCTCTTCCCCTGTCATTGCTCCCTCCGCCCAGAGGAACACCCTCTCGCTGGGGAAGTTTCCTTTTGTTTCTTCCCCACCCGCCCTGGGTCCCAGCTGGCGGAGATGGACCGTCCAACACCCAAGGTTCTCCCTTCCAGATCCCGAGGCCCCTGCCTAGGACTGTGGACTTTGGAGGCTGGCAGGGTGAGGTTCTCAGTGCCGCCCTCCATCAGGTAGCTGTCACCGAGGATCCCTGGGCGGAAGGAGCATGTTTCTGTGCCGGGTGGGGGCTGGTTTATGTGGAGCCAGGCGGCTGTGGAGGGCAAAGCGTCGAGGGAGGCAGCATAGACAGTCACAGCTGTAGTATGTGGAGCCACTGGGCGGGGGCGTTGTCACCCTTACCCTCCTTGGCCTTCTTCCTGCTGGAAACGCCACATCTCACTTGACCCTGCCGCTCCGGGACTTGGCTGCTGCCCTCTGACGCTCCTGCCTCCACTCCCTGCAGCCGGAACCTGGCCATGGTGAACGAACCCAGAGGGGATGGCGGCCCCCCGCCCCGCTCGGAGGGCAGCAGCAGTGGCAGCGAGAGCTCTAAGGAGAGTTCGAGATGTTCCACACCTGGGCTGGACCCCGAGCGCCACGACAGACTCAGGGAGAAGATGAGGCGGAGGATGGAATCTGGGGACAAGTGGTTCTCCCTAGAATTCTTCCCTCCTCGGACGGCCGAGGGGGCTGTCAATCTCATCTCAAGGTGAGCTGATGTAGTTGGGGAGGTGGGGTCAGAATGAGCCCCCCCCCCCCCCCCCCCCCCCCCCGCGGAGGCAAAGCCACAGCCCTGCTGCGGGGAGGGTCACACTCTGACCGGGCAGGAAAAGGCAGCCAGCAGGGGTGGAAAAGAGCAGGGTAGACCCAGGAGCTGCAGCTTCTCAGCTGTCCACAGAAGTCCTTTGGGTTTTATTTTAAAGATTTTATTTGGGAGAGAGAGAGAGAGAGAGAGCGTGCTTGTGAGCAGGAGGCAGTAAGAGGGATATGGAGGCAGGAAGTGGGAGGCAGGGAGAGGGAGAAGCAGACTTTATCTGGGGCTCGATCCCAGGACCCCAGGATAATGACCTGAGCCAGAGGCAGACGCTTCCACCCTCTGAATCAGCCAGGTGCCCTGCATCTGGAATTTTTAAGACACATTCTTCAACGAGTTAAAAATGTTGATTTTCTCAGACTGCGTTCTTTGGCAGAACTTGGGACTGACGCATGCATACAGTTTAGGAAGTCATAAAGCAGTGGCTTAGAGAACATTTTCAGTACGTTAGGAATTCGACTTAAATACCTTTCACAATCTAGAAGTGCCAAACGAATTACATTAGCACCTTATGATGTGTGGTTCCTTTTTTTTTAAGTTTATGCATTGTACCACTTGCATGTTTCATGTGTCACTCTGGAAGTTTTGAAGTTCAAAGACACGAGAGGTTTTTTTTTTTTTTTTTAAATAAGATTTTATTTGATGGGGGAGAGCACAAGCAAGGGGAGCAACAGGGAGAGGGAGAAGCAGGCTCCCCATTGAGCAAGGAGCCCGATGTGGGGCTTTAATCTCAGGACCCTGGGATCAGCGACCTGACCCGAAGGCAGACACCCAGCCCACTGAGCAACCCAGGCAACCCAGGCGCCCATGTTATAGCTGGTCAGTCAGGTGTGTGTGCACATCTGTGACTCTTGAGTCTCGTTCAGGAACCGTGGCCGTGTTCTAGAAGCCTGCTGGCTGCTGCACCACAAGGAGGCGGGCAGGGGGTGGAGTGTAGCATGAAAGAAACTTGTGTCTGCTCACCCTCTTTTTTCCTCTTCCTAGAGTGAGCCTCTGCTTGCCACTCAGAGAGTTCCCCATACCTTTGACCAGCAAAATGTCAGAACTCACCCAAGATAATCCAAGTGCAAGCACTTTGAAAGGCTGCAGGCTGCCCTCTCACAAAAGGGTTGCATTGTTGATACCAGTTATCTCTGCAATCTCATCCTCATTGGGGCGCCTGGGGGGCTCAGTCCATTAAGCATCTGACAGCCCAGGCCCTGATATCAGGTGGCACTCAGTGGGGAGTCTGCTTCTCCCTCTTCCTCTGCCCCTCTACCCCCCTTCATTTTCTCTTTCTCAAATAAAATCGTTAAAAAAAAAAATCATCTTTGTAACAGGAGTTCCCAGGGACTGAGTGTTCAATGTGTACCAAGCACTGTTGGCACTCCAAGGGCTGTGGAGCCATCTATGGTAATATTGTCACAGTGTTATTATGAAGTGCTGTTCTCTGGCACATTTTTGAAATGGGGAAACGGAGGCCCAGTCAGATTAATTTTCCCAAGGTCACACAGCTACTAAGTAGCAGCGCCCAGATATGAGTGTGGGTCATCTGGTTATGACTTGGCTGTGATGTCTCCCTCCCTCCCAGAGCCCATGGGAAGGTGGTGTAGGGCCGTGTGCTCTCAGGAGCCCCTCTTCAGAAAGAAATTACCTACAGGTTTGATCGGATGGGGGCAGGTGGTCCCCTCTTCATAGATGTGACCTGGCATCCAGCAGGGGACCCCGGCTCAGACAAGGAGACCTCCTCCATGATGATTGCCAGCACCGCCGTGAACTACTGTGGCCTGGAGACCATCCTGCACATGACCTGTTGCTGTCAGAACCAGGGACAGATCACAGGCTACCTGCACAAGGCCAAGCGGCTGGGCCTGAAGAACATCTTGGCGTTGCGGGGAGGTGTGGAGCCAGCCCTCTGCTCACTGGGATCTTGCTTCCTGGAAGGCCTCTTCTGTCCCTGGAACAGCCCTTTACTTTTCTCTGGGGCCCCCACTGAGCAGCTCAGCATCCTCTCCCATCCCGTGGTGTCAGCCAGCCTTGTGGGTAGTGAGCCGCGCAGATGGACCCACTTCTTGACTCTTAGCTTTGGCATCGGAGCTCAGTCAGGACTGCAGCCCTGCCTGATAGCCCACTGCCCTGGCTACACAGCTCCAGCAATCAGAGAGTGCGGTTCTGGCACTGATCCCCGGAGGGGGAGGGGGACAGTTCCTCATACCTCTGGCACCTGTTGTCATCATGCACCCGAGTGTGGGAAGAGGGACCTGGGTGGGACGCTGCTCCCCACTAGGACTCACCTGGGAGTAGGAACTCCTCTGGGAGGCAAGAGCTCCAAGAGGGTGGGAGGAGGAGCAGTGGGGTTGGGGGAAGTGCCTGAGCACACCCAGATCTGGGGAGGGAGGGGGTCCCACATACTCCAGGCTAACTGCAGAGCCGCAGCTGTCCCCTGCTTGGCACTGCCAGCACACTGCCTGCGGAGTCAGTGCTCGGCGAGCGCTTGCCGGGATGGCTGCATCTTTCAGGCCGCCACTTGCCAGGTGCTGTGCTGGGAAAATCAAGGCTCGATCTCAGAGAAGCTGGTGGCCCTGGGGGTGGGGTAGGGAGAAGGATCATAAAGGCCATCTGGATCGTGGGTGAGACCCAGTGACTGCGGCCTCTGCCCCCCTTGCAGACCCCGTGGGTGACCAGTGGGAAGAGGAGGAGGGAGGCTTCAGCTATGCCGCGGACCTGGTGAAGCACATCCGGAGCGAGTTCGGGGACTACTTTGACATCTGTGTGGCAGGTGAGTGGCTGGGCCTTCCCAGCGTGGGAGGACAGGGAAGGGAAGGCGTGACACCCAGAGAGGCACAGAAGGCCCACCGGCATTCAGTTCAGGACCCAGTGACCCAGGCTGTCGTGGGCCTGCACCTGTGCCGGGGGAAGGAGGCTCAAGAGCTGTGTCACACTGTCTTTGCTCTCATTCTGTCATCCACCACCTGCCAGGCTGCCACTGGCCCTTAAGTTTTTAATCCCTTTGCCTTTTTATGCTCTTAGCTTGCTTCCCAGCCCTATTCTTCTTTAAACAAAAAAGGGATGTTAAGACAGGGGTTAGGGGGGCAGGGAATTTTGGAACCCTTGTCAGGAAACGCTACGTGACCTCATGAGGCTCTGGACCAGGAAGCAGTGAGAAACCAAGGCCTCCCTCGTTCGGTCTGGAGCCGCAGAGTCTCCCTTCTCTGCCTCCCACTCCGCACGTGCTCCACGCTTCCAGGAGCTCTGAGTGTATGCTCTTGCACACACGTGACCTGCCACCAGCTCCCGAGTGCACACAGTCGCTTCCAGCCAATAGTCCTGCCAGACTGACGGGTCTCAGAGTCCGCTCCAGACTTTCAGGAGAGGGCACTGGCCCGGCGCAGCTTCTGTTCCAGGGGCTACAGCCAAGAGGCAGGGCTCACCTGCTCAAGATGGATGCGGTGGCCTTCCCTCTTAGCTCCACTAGATGGGATCGGGACTTGGCTCCTTGAGCCAGGGCTTGGGTACGGTGAGGCAGTGTGTGCCGGGTTGCAAGAAGTCCAGGGATTACCTTGAATGTCGTCCCGACATGACCATTTTTTTTCTCAAAACTTTCTTGGGGAAATCATACCATTTTTACATGAAAACCAACATGGCTACGTTCTGAAGTAGCACAGAATAGGGATGTGAATTTAAGAAACTAATCCACGTGGCCTCAAAGAAGCTGTCGCCGGTGGCTTTGAATTTAGTCCTAGGCCCCCATGTGCACAGCCGCTCTTCATAGTCAAAGGGGCGTTTAGGTGAGTCTGGGAGGCCCCAGTGAGGAGTTAGGAGCGAAGTGAGCATTTCCACCTGCTCAAGCATTCCCTGCTCACACGGGCCGCCGTTCGGCCAGTACATCGGGGAGCGCGCACATATGCAGTAGGCGCTGGGTGGCCGTGCGCGGAGACGGGCTGGGCTGTGAGCTTGCAGGTGTGGGCCTGGGGCTCTGCCTGTGGTAAAGCAGACGAGCAGGATGATCTGGGTCGAGACGCCACGCTGGCTGTGACTGGAAATACAGTAAACGGGCAAAATCTAAATGTAAGCACATGCTACGTGTGTTCGGTGGTAATTGAGGATTTAGAGCTATAGTTTGAGCTTTTAAAAACTCCTTGTTTTTAAAATCGCTGTTGGAAAAATGGCCTTATTGAAAGTGAAATATGGTGGCTCAGTCCTCCCACCCCTTCGCCTCCTGAGACGGGTTTTTATGTCCATTTTTTGATGACTTTGGGTTTCTGGAGAACAGAAAGGCCTTATCATAGCAAAGCAGCTTGGCTCCCCAGCAGCCTGGCTCAGGGTCCTGCCCAGGGCTTGGGCTCAGGAAGCCAGCGCTCCCCTGTAGCTTCCTGCAGGCCTACAGTCGTCCTGCTTGTGAGTTCAGTTGCTCAGGGAAGGAAGCAAACATAGGGTTCACGGAGCTGGTAAGCAGCCCAGGTGACACGGGGTCCTGCCTCCAGGCGGTTCTGCAATCCCGCCCTTGGCATCCTTGGCACGCGGTCTCCAGAACCTCGTTACTTGTTGGTGGGGCTGCTCCTTCCAGGGTCAGGCAGCTCTCTGGGACCGATCCTGGCTCTGGCATCAGAAGCCACACAGACTCGGACTAATAAGGAACTTGAAGGCGAATCCCTGTTCCCCTGCGACAGGCCTTTGGGCTTTTGGAAGTGGTTCCGGGCTGCTCTCCCTTCTCCCCTTCAGATGGAACGTGCCTACCTTCTTCGCTTCTTCCCTGGGCATCGTGGTTTCTAATGTCCACTCTCTTGGACCCCTGAGTAATCTTCGTGTTAAAATAAAAGCACGGTTTTGAATCCAGTGCCCAGACTCCAGCCTAGGACCCCAGATGCTGCCAGACCCGTGCTAAAAGTGACATTTTCTCTTTTCTGTGGCCCCAGCATGCTGGCCGGATTTGCTCGGCGCTTGCCATGGACCTGAGGCAGGACAGTACAGGGAGTGGGTGCCATCCCTCCCCCCAACTCTTGGGCGGGTCGCCCTAGGCCACCTCTCACCAAGGGTCATGGCTAGAGTGAGAAGCACAGCCGCTCACCACCTTGGCCTGTCTGCTGCGGTGTTGCACGGGTCAAGAACCTCTGAGGCAGAGGGCTCTCTGCTCCCAACTTTCCGGTCTCTTCCTCACTCATCCTGAGCATGTATGTGGGAGCCAGCCTCTCCCTACTGTCATCCCTGTCGGCAGGTTACCCCAAAGGCCACCCCGACGCAGGGAGCTTTGAGGCCGACCTGAAGTACTTGAAGGAGAAGGTGTCCGCAGGAGCCGACTTCATCATCACCCAGCTTTTCTTTGAGGCTGACACATTCTTCCACTTTGTTAAGGCTTGCAGCGAGATAGGCATTACCTGCCCCATCCTCCCCGGCATCTTTCCTATTCAGGTGAGGGTCCCAGGAGGTTCCGTGGCCTCCCTCCATCCCCCTCCCAGCGCAGGCCAGAGCCCTGGCGTGAAATCCAGTGCCTGATGCTCAGGAGCTCTCCCTTCAGATGGGTGCAACATGCCTCCCCACGATGGTCCCCTTTGGGCCACCCCCCTGCCCCCAAAACAGCACCAGTGTCTGTTGGAGGGACCTGCTGACCAGTGTCCCTAAAAGGGATTATATCTTTCATTATAAATCTTGGTAAAAAAAATCAGTGTTTCCCCAAACTTGACTGTCATCAAAATCATTTGAAAAACTTGTTTTGAAAGGTAGATTTCCAGATCTCCTGTCTGGAAGTTCTGATTGAATAGGTCTGAGGTGGGGCCTGAGAACTTGCATGTTACTTGTTAAATTTTACAGGTGGTGCTGATGATCAGTGCAGCTTGGGAGCCACTGGCCTTGATGTGCACCAAGTTATCAATAAACACACCTAGGGGCGGAAGGGCTAGCTCAGCCCAAGGGCGGGAGTGCTGTAGGCAGCTGCTACACTGAGTGGAAGAAGCTGGACGAGGCGGGGGTACTCCTGCAACCTGGACTGGCTTTCTGAGTCACTCTGTGTGACAGTACAGCTGGCCGGGAGGCCTGGTGGGATGGAAAGGGTGGTAAGTATTTCGGGGGAGAGACGGGCTGGGAGACGGCACCCCATAGCCCTTTGTGTCTCGTACAGGGCTACCATTCCCTTCGGCAGCTCGTGAAACTGTCCAAGCTGGAGGTGCCGCAGCAGATCAAGGACGTGATTGAGCCGATCAAAGACAATGACGATGCCATCCGAAACTATGGCATTGAGCAGGCCGTGAGCCTGTGCCAGGAGCTTCTGGCCAGTGGCTTGGTGCCAGGCCTCCATTTTTATACCCTCAACCGCGAGATGGCCACCACAGAGGTGCTGAAGCGTCTGGGCATGTGGATTGAGGATCCCAGGTGACGCCACTGGCCCCGAATTTGGGCCTGGGAGGCACAGGGGAAAGTCAGATGGGCAGACAAGGCAGAGAGGTCACAGAATGAGCAGGCCCTAGCAGTGCTGGCTACCGTGGCGATGCAGAGGGGTGTCTGCCATGGCTAGCCGTACACTTAGGCTTCTGTCTCAGTGGGAACTCCATGCATAGTCAGATCAGAGAACTCCGGCTGATTGCTGTCCCCACTCTCCCCACCCCCACCTTTCCTGCTTCCTCTAGCCTGTCCCTTACTCATCCTGTCTCCATCCTCACCCAGGCGTCCCCTGCCCTGGGCCGTCAGTGCCCACCCAAAGCGCCGGGAGGAAGATGTCCGTCCCATCTTCTGGGCCTCCAGACCAAAGAGTTACATCTACCGCACGCAAGAGTGGGATGAGTTCCCCAATGGCCGCTGGTGAGCACCCACAGGCAACCCATTGCCAGTGCATCCTGTTTCTTGGGAGGGAGGCAGAGGGAGTTTGCCTGCTTATTGGCATGCTGTTTGGGGAGCAGTGTGGGACAGGACTCATAGGAATGCCCCTTGGGCAAGTGGGCACAACTGTCCCTCTGTCAGGAGCCCCAGGTCAGGAGTATGCCTTGCCCTCTGGGCACCTTCTCTGCCAGGGGCAATTCTTCCTCGCCAGCTTTCGGGGAGCTGAAGGACTACTACCTCTTCTACCTGAAGAGTAAGTCCCCAAGGGAAGAGCTATTGAAGATGTGGGGGGAGGAGCTGACCAGCGAAGAAAGCGTCTTTGAAGTCTTTGCACACTACCTCTCGGGAGAGCCCAACCAACATGGCTATAAGGTGAGTGATGCTGGGGTGGGGTTCCTGGTTAACCCCCCTGCCCTGTCTCCCCCTGCCCATCCCCACCCAAGCCTCCCATCTCTGTCTGAATGGGGCACCTCCGCAAAGAGGAGGGTGAGCTGGGAAGTCCCCACCTGGGACACCTAGAGGGGCTGACCGACGCAGGGGTGGAGTCTGCGAGAGGAAGGGTGCCCAGGGTGGCCGGTGTGGTCGCTGTCCCAGCCTGGCTCCCCTCTGCCCCAGGTGACTTGCCTCCCTTGGAATGATGAGCCCTTGGCGGCCGAGACCAGCCTGATGAAGGAGGAGCTGCTGCGTGTGAACCGGCAGGGGATCCTCACCATCAACTCGCAGCCCAACATCAACGGGAAGCCGTCCTCCGACCCCGTCGTGGGCTGGGGCCCCAATGGGGGCTATGTCTTCCAGAAGGTGTGGCAGGGACACACAGGGCTGGCCCACCTTGGCCGGCCCCTGGGGGTTCCCTGGAGATGGGGACAGAGAAGCTCCCGTCCCTCCCTGGGGTCTCTTTATTCTGGGGGGCAGAGGACGGTGCGGACAGGAGTTCCCGTGTTTAGTCAGACCTGGGGATGCAGGTCACTTGACTGCCATGCGCTTTAGCTGTCTCTTCTGTAAAAGGCAGAGAGAGCCCGTCATGCTCTGGGGCCGAAATGAACAAAGCACGTGCTTGGCACGTGGGAAGCACGAAGGACGCATTCGTGAATGGAACTGCTACTGGTGTCCCGAGTTGACACCTTTCTCCTAGGGCTCCTAGAGTTAAAACGCCATTCTAGAACTGTAGCCGTGGGCGCTGGAGTTGGAAAGAGCTGGGTTTTCAGTCCCTGCCCCGCTGTCTCCCTTCAGTGCAGCCCCATGGCTCGGCCTCTCCTGACTAAGTTTCCTCATCTGTGGGATGGGGGTAGCCATGCTCCCCCTGCAGGCCACGAACCCGGCCTCATCCCGGACAGGCCCTCGGTGCTGGAGAAACCCTGGGTCACTGTTAGCCTCTAGTGAGTGGGGCAGCTGGGATGTGTCGGGGACCCTCCTGTGGCTCAGCTTACCAAACGGGCCTCCCGTCCGGCTTCTGAAGCGGCTTCTCCGTGGGGCCTTCCCTGGCTGGGAGAAGGGAGGCAGCTGCCCCTCAGACCTGTCTAGACGGAGAAAGCCCACATGCATGCTCCCCTCTCCCCTGCTTGCAGTTGTGATTCGGTCCACGTGGCCATGCTAGCCCCAGGGCCTCAAGTCCTGCCACATGTGTCTGTGAGGGCGCCTCCCCGGGGTGTCGGGAGGGCCAGCGTCCAGTCGTGGTGCACACAGAGCAGGGGTGTGCAAGGACTGGGTTTGATGTGCTGGTCTCTGCCACCCCCACCCGCCCATAGGCCTACTTGGAGTTCTTCACTTCCCGTGAGACGGTGGGGGCGCTTCTGCAGGTGCTGAAGAAGTACGAGCTCCGGGTTAATTACCACATCGTGGACGTCAAGGTAGGCCAGCCCCGGGCTTTAGCCAGCGCTCAGCAGGCCCCGTGTCCAGGAGCTGAGGGCACCGTGTTTACTCCATCCGTCTGCAAACACTGAGCACCTAGCGCTGGCCAGGCGTGGTGGGAACATATGCCCAGAGCCAGGCCCCTGCTCTCAGCCCAGAGGGCCCCCAGTATAGGGAGGGGGCCCAGTCCGTGGGCAATTACAAGTCGGGGTACACTTTGAACAGTAAGGTTCAGTATGGGATGCTGGGGACCCAGGGAAGGGACATCTAATCTGGGACGTCAGGAAGGGCTTGGAGGGGTCCCCTGTGGTTGGAATCTTTGAGGACAAGGAGCAGGCATCATGGGGAATGGGCGGAGGGCTGCGTAGGCGTTGTCTGCCGGCCTGTGGGGACACTGCTGGGTGGGTTCAGAGTAAGGCTAAGAGAACTGACTGTGCTGCTGGGGCTTGGGGTTTCCCCTAAAGGCCAGAGGGAGCCTTTCCCAGCAGCAATGGCTTGGCTCCCCATTTTGTCATAGACAGGTCACGGTGGACGGGGTGTGGATAACAGGACCAGGGAAGACTAGAATCACAGCGGCCCTTGTGTCAAGCCAAGTAGCAAGGGGCAGCCTGGCTGGGCCGACACACAGCAACAGATCCACAGACCCGTAAAGGGAACCAGCAGGAGCCAGCAGGACGTCTGGATGAGGGGATGCGATGTGGGGGGTGTGGAGCTAGGAGCACAGGGAGGAGGAAGGAAGTGCCCCAATCCCCCTTTCCCGGAGCTGCAGGGCTGGGAGGGGCAGGTGGAGGGGTTGGAGCAAAGCCTCCTCCACCACCACCACCCACCCCTGCGAGTTCCCAGGCAAGAAGATGACTGCAGTGTCTACGCTGTCGCTGTCGAGGTCTGCTCTGACCACCCCCCCACCCCCCCGTCTGCCCTCAGGGTGAAAACATCACCAATGCCCCTGAGCTGCAGCCCAACGCGGTCACTTGGGGCATCTTCCCTGGGCGGGAGATCATCCAGCCTACGGTGGTCGATCCTGTCAGCTTCATGTTCTGGAAGGTAAGGGGGCCAGGAGTGGGCGTGCCCCACACACCCAGCAAACCTTAAGTGGGAGGTGTCATTGGGGCCACGGTTGCCAGGGCAGGTGGGCTCCGCCTTCCTGGCTGGGTCCTGACCCCTGACTCAGGGTGTTGGTTTCTGGGCTGGAGGTGACTTTGGCCGGGAGCCTTTGTTCCATTCCTGGAAGTGTCTTGTGGAGCTGCTTAGAGGCCCTTGGGGGGAGGAGCAAGGAATGTGGCGCCCTGACCCAAGGGCAGCTCTGTTCACCTTGCCTGCCTGTGTGTGCACACGTCTGTGCGTCTGTGTGTGCGCATGCGTGTGGCTGCAGGATGAAGCCTTCGCCCTGTGGATCGAGCAGTGGGGCAAGCTGTACGACGAGGAGTCGCCGTCCCGCATGATCATCCAGTACATCCACGACAACTACTTCCTGGTCAACCTGGTGGACAACGAGTTCCCGCTGGACAACTGCCTGTGGCAGGTGGTGGAAGACACATTTGAACTTCTCAACAGGCCTGAGCCAGAGCAAGACACACAGGCTCTGTGATCCCGTACCCTCGTGGCCTTAGCCCGAGGCCCCTGCCATCCTGCCTTCCTCCTCCCCAGGCCTGGTTCTCCCGGGGACCGCTCTTCTCCGGCATTTTTCCCCCAGCCCCGGCCTCCACTCCTCACGTGATCATGGCAGCTAGACTGGTGTGAGGCTTCTCGGCTCTGGCCGGACCGGAGTCAGCCCCACGGGGGAGCCTGGTGTCCCTCGCTCAGCCTAGAGTGTGTGCGCCCTGAGGAGGGCACCCTGTCCTGCTGAGGACCATGGCGGGCGGAACAACATCCTGCCTGAGAAGGGAGGGCGTTGTTGCCGACCCGGCCCTGGGACCAGGGCAGCCGCCAGGAGCAGCCTGGGGCTGCCAGTGACCTTGCACTTGGGACCTGCAGGGCCGCAAAGTGAACCATGGGTGGCAGGCACTTGCGGTGCTGCGGAGCGCCCAGCGGAGGTGGTGGCTGCTGGCATGTCCGCTTGTGGCTGGAGGGGCAGACCCTGCCCTGCCCACCTGCTTGGAGCGCCACCCGCCAGGCTTCTAGACAGGCCTTGGCCTGAAGCCTGATAACGCCAGCATTTCTTGGCGCCCGACCCCCACCCCCGCTGCCTGTCTGCCCGAGAGCCAGCTAGGGCTTTCACTTTTCTCCTGTGCTGCTTTTCAGAAGAACTATTTCTGTATTCTGGTGGTTCAAGAGGAAAGGTGCCTCGTCGAGGTTAAAGGCATCTCAACCCTTACACTTGGGAGAGCCCTCGACCTGCCCCTCATCCCCTCTGGCTGCGGAGGGAATACCCTGTCTGTTATTGTCAAGGGCAAAGATAAGGCTCAACAGAGCGGGACTGACTTCTTCCTGGCTTACTTTTTTAGATGGGACTTCTTACTACCAGCTGCTTCTGACCCTCTCTCTGCTCAGCCTGCTCCCGAAGCTGTCTGCCTGGCACTGCTCCCCGGGAGTCAGCCCTCGAGCCCAACTGCCCAGGGACAGTGACAGCTAGATGTGTGGAAGCTGTTCCCTGTCCTGGTCCCAGTCCCTGCCTGCTGGTCTTCACTGACTCAGCAGGAGAGAGGTGTCCAAAGAGCAGCCTGATGGCAGAAGAGGCAGCCAGGGTCACGGGTGTACCCTCTTCACTCCCGTCCCGGGGTGGCTGGCTGAGGCAGAGGGGCAGCTCTTAGGGGACACTGAGCAAGAGAAGCAGCTGGGACTAAGGACGGTGTTTATTGTTTTTCAGAGCTCAGAGAGCCGGCTCCCGGGTCACCAGGCAGAGGGATGTCTGGTGGTTTGGGCCTGCACTGCCCTGATGGGTGGGGCGTTGTTCCTTAGGGAGGCTGGGCTCAGTGTTGTTTTTCTTTCCAAGGGAACAAGTCACAGCTGCAGCTGGGTCCCCTGCCCCACCATGCACACGGGTTCGAGCAGCTTCCAGCCTACTCCCGGGGTTCCTGATGCCCGCCGGGCTCAGGGCTATCAGACTGCTGGTGGCTCCTCTTCTGGCCCTGGCTGCCAGGAGCTGGCGCCACTTCTCAAAGACCTGGAATTAGGAAGGAGGAAGGAAAGGCTATTTGGCTCCCTCCTGGGTCTGCTGTCTGTGCTAGGCTAACACCTGTGCCCAGTTCCTTCTCCCCACCGCCGCCCGGCGACACCCCCCCCTTCCCTCCACCCCAGCCAGCCACCCAGCCACCCAGCCAGCTCTAGCCCCAGGCCAAATGCACAGGCTCAGAACAGATCTGATTTGTGATCTCAGAAGCTACGCTCAGAGCGGGGTGGATAAGGGATGGGGCAGTCAGGGACCCATACCCAACGTGGGCTAGTGTGAGTGGCAGACCTGCTGTGGCCAAGGCTCATGCCCACACCGAGTGGGTAGAACTGGGCTGAGCGCCTGATCACCAGCTAAATGGGGACCCAAGCTGTGTTTTCTCTAATGGAACAGACACCTCTCCTGAAAATGGAGGGGCCCAGCTCCGAAGAGCTGCTGAGGGGTGGGAGCTACCCCCATACCTGGGAAAGGACCCGGCCGCTTTCTTGCTGCTGTAATCTCTGAGCCACCCACAGCTGCAGAGCCCGCCTCCGCCACACACGCCAGGCCTGCGTCAGGTGCCACTGCCTCAGCTGTGGGAGTGGGGGGTAAGAGGGGCCCAGCCAGCCCCTGCTGCCCCCCTGCCCATCTGCCCCTCTGCTGCGTCTTGCCTTGCACCTGGCCCCAAGCTTTCAGACTGTGGTCCGCACAGAGACCAGTATGCTTTGAGAGACTTCATGTCTAGGGGTTAGGGTTGAGGATGAGGGGAGCTGCGAGATCAGCTTGAGGCTGGGGAGAGGGTGCCACCCACTCACCAGCCTCCGTGCCAGCTGCTCGGCTCCCTGAACATCTACCCAGTGTCTCCATGCTGCTGCCAGGCTCCGGGCCCGCTGGGAGCCGTGGAGCCGGGAAAGCAGTGCCTCCCGGTGCCAGCGCTGCAGGTATTTCCTCCTGGTGGGGAGAAGCCCTGGCGTGCACCCCGATAGCCAAGAGCATCAGGACCCCTTAATGACCAGGGAGAAGGGCAGAGCCCGGGATCCTCCCGGAGAGAGCAAGGAGGAGGGAGGGCCCAGCTCCCGCCCGGGCTGAGCCCCGCCCCCGCCCCCGGGGCCCCGCGCGCCCGCCCCGCTGCCCTAACCCCAGCTGTCTTCTAGCCGCGCCGCCTTGGCCTTGGAGGGGTGGGGCCTCAGAGTAGCGATCGCTTCCTGGCCTCGGAGGCGGCCGGCCTGGGGCCTGGCCCGCGCCTGCAGGCCTTTGCCACCGGCAACGGAAGGCAAGGCAGAGGGGCCGCTCTCTGCTGTCTGGAAAGAAAAGGTTAACAAAAGCTGTACCTAAAAAGGATTAGCCTCGTTGCTGGAAGCCGATTTCCAGGCCTGGGAGATGTCTGGCCCCAGGGACTTGTCTCCTTACTCTGAGCCCAGGAGACATTTCTCGGCTTCCTCTGTCCCCCGTGGTTGTGGTGCTGGCTTAGGCCGGTTCGTGTCCCGTAGCCGTGGGCCTGAGGAACAGCCAGAGAGGATAACCTGAACCCAATGGGCTTGGACCCCCTGCATCCCAGGCAACGTGGCAGGGTCCTTCCTGCCCTGCCCTGCAGAGAAGCAGGGCCTCCTCCTTCTGTGTGGCCCCGAGGCTCCCAGAGGAGGCAGGGAAGACACCTGCCTGTAGCAGGGCCATCAGCACACACCCCTGCTGCCTCCCCTGTCCTCAAAGCACGGCCAGGGTTGGAAGCGGAGGGGCGGATCCATCATGCCCACCGCCTGGTGAGGGCTCAGCTGTGCCAGTGCAGTCCGTCCCCACTTGGGTTTTACAAAGCGAGATTACCTGCCTGACTCCGGAGCCCAAGCCCAGCTACGGCTCTGCTACAGACCAGGGACTCTCAGAGGGCCTCTGTTGCATGGGGAGGCCTAATACCAGCTTGTGCCACCCGGGGAAGGCTGCCTGGGGGCATGTGTTCCTGTGACAGGGATTGGGGCTGGAGCCAAGCACTGTTATTCTCCCCGGCATTTACTTTTGGTTTTAGTACGCCTCTTTTTCTCCATCGGCACAGGGGATCCAGACTGCCTTTGCTGATAAGAATGGAATGTTCAGGGCATCTGGGTGGCTCAGTGGGTTAAAGCCTCTGCCTTCGGCTCGGGTCATGATCCCGGGGTCCTGGGATCGAGCCCCACGTAGGGCTCTCTGCTCAGCGGGGAGCCTGCTTCCCCCTCTCTCTCTGCCTGCCTCTCTGCCTACTTGTGATCTCTGTCTGTCAAATCTTAAAATAAAAAAATATGGAATGTTAATATTTTTAAGCAGACCAAAAGTAAAATTGGCTTGTGACACGGATCTAGAAATAAAATGTCGAGTCCCCAGAAGCTGCTGTTGCCACCGCCCCCTGTGCGCGTGAATATACGGGTTCTGCAAATAACCAAAGCGAGGCCCTTTCAATTCCGTTTTAAAAAACAATGTAGGGGCACCTGGGTGGCTCGGTCGGTTCAGTGTCTGACTCTTGATTTTGGCTCAGGTTATGATCTCAGGGTGGTGAGATGGAGCCCTGCCTCAGGCTCCGTGCTCAGTGTGGAATCTGCTTGATATTCTCGGTCCCTCTGCCCCTCCCCCTGCTTGCACTCACACGCGTGTACTCTCTTTCTCTAAATAGGATCTTTTAGAAAAAAACAATTTAATCTTTTTTTCTAAGAACCTTTCTAGAATCTATTACATGCTTCCTGACATTCTGAAACAAAACTCTGGATGATTCCTGTACATCTTTAGGAACCTGTGTGGCCTGCCAGTAACTGGGGCTGTGTGTCCTCCAAGGACATCCCTAGACTGCCATGTGGTGTCCACATTCTTGTGCCTGGCTTCCATTGCGGCCTCTTCAGTCCTGTTTGCCATTAGGCTCTTGTCACCATTTGCAGGTGTCAGAACTAAATGCCTCCTTTTTTCTTTTTCTTTTAAAGGTTTTCTTTTCTTTTTAAATACTCTGCACACCCAACATGGGGCTTGAACTCACAACCCTGAGATCGAGAGTCCCATGCTCCACCGACTAAGCCAGCCAGGCGCCCCAGAACTAAGTGCTTCGGGTCTGGAGAGGGACCGGTGGTTGTCTTTGAGTGGAGGGAGTTATGAAAGAAACATTCCCTTTATATCTCCTGATTGTCCTGTAGTGAGCAGGTTTATTTTTTCCAATAAAGAATAAAAGGGACTTGACAAACAGTTGCTCCTATCCCCATGTACCCGACCCTAGGCTGCACCAGGATACATAGGAGTTCAAGTGTTTGTCTCCCTAACAGACTGTGACCACAGCATTTGTCTTTGTGGCGGACCTGTGCTGGGCTGGCACTTAGTAGGTGCTCAGTAAATGTTTGCTGATGGACCCAAAGATGGCAGGCTTCCAGAGCCGGGAGGTGGTTCTAGAACGTGGTAGGGGTCCTGTCCCTACCAGTGGGTCCCCTGGATAAGCGTCCAGCCACGCTTGCCACCATGGGCTGAAGTAAGCTGATTCTGAAGCCACTGGCCCACCCCACCTAGGCCGGCTCACCTGCTTCCACAGGGCTGGAGCTGGGGTCAGCGCTAGAAGGCGCCCTCTGCTGGCCACCCTGGGCCACTGCCTGAGGTCAACAGCATGGGCCTCCGGGGCCTTCCCCTGTGGTTCCATCCGCATACTGAGCAGCGCTGCCTGCCACTGGGCCCAGTGGGTCCACAGGAGGCGTCTGGACCCAGCCTGCTGGAACTGGGTGATGGCGGCTCGCTGGTCACGGGCCCTGGCTGCTGACTGGGCCCAGGCCTCTAGGATCCTGGGACACAGGGAGGAGCCCACATGTGTGTGAAGCAGAAGGTAAACCCTTCCCAGCCAGTGCTCTGCTGGATCCTCCCCTCATCCCTCTTCTGGGGAAATTGGGTTAAAAGAGGCCCAGAGAGCAGCAGAACATCACACCCCAGGGACAGAGAGCGGCAGTCTTGCTGTCTTCGCCTTGCTCTCCCTCACAAGAGCACTGTTTAATGAGCACCTGCCGTGTTTCGGAGCCCTGAGCCCAGTGCTCCCACGCATCCCCTAAGGCGGGCCTGTTATCCTTCTCTGTCCTTCAAAGACTTGCTCAGAGAGGGGTTGCTCTGCTGGAAAGTGCGGGTCTGGACTTGGACCCCAGGACGAGCTGCAATCGCCTTTTCCTCTGACCCCAACCTCCCGAGCCCCATCGCCAGCCACCACATACCCTCTACCTCTGCCAACAGCAAGCCCAAGGCCTCAGAAACGGACTCAGCTGGACGCACTGTGTGGGGCTGCCCACAGGCCACGGGCACCCACCTGTTACTCAGCTTCTGGGTAGCATAGGCTCTGCTGACCCGGCATAGGCAGGACTCACCCACCCACTAGGTCTGGCACAGGGCCACTCTCTCTTCTGCCCGCCAGCAGGCCTCGCAGCACCGGCCCAGAGCCGCTCGTCATGCTATGAAGGCCTGCTGGGCCCAGGCCCTGCTCGGCTGCCTGTGCACCCGGCCCCCCCGGCACGTGGCTTCTGCAGTGGGCCACAGAGGCCCAGGCCACACGCCACTCCTGTGCCCAGGACTTGGCTGCTCAGGCATCCTGTCACGTAGCAAATGTGGCCCCCACAGCCTTTCTCGGGCCATCCTGAGAGGCTCCCATGGCCGGGACCACCCCTGTGTCTCTTTCAATTCCACGCCAGGCCTGGAAACGGCTGAAAAACAGGAGCAGAGGGAGGGGCCCAGCTGGCTCTCGGAGTCAAAAAGTCCCATTTATTCCAAATCGCATCCACAAATCCCCCCACTAAGTGGCCTAGGTAATACGTGGTTTTGCATACACGACCCTGTGCCTTCAGCACGTAGACACGATTGTGTAATGGGTCCAAGTGCCAGCTTTGGTCCAGGGCCTCCACACGCAGACGGACTCAAGAGGGCAGGTGTCCCCTAGAGGTCATGGGTACCTAGCAGGTATGGGGGAGCAGTGAGGTCTGGTCGCCCCTCACAAGCCCACCCGGGGGCAGAAGGCCGGTGAGGGGAGCACAGTGTCCACTGTTCAGGTCTGAAAGTTTGGTATCGGCCACTGAGCCATCAACGGCCAGCCGCCCGTGTGGGGACACTGTGAGCATCTGCGCATTTGTAGCTGAACGGTGGGAGCAAGCATCACCTGTTCCCACTGCTTCTAACTATGCATGAGCGAGCGCTATACATTTTACTGGAACATCTCTATTTTCAGGAAGAGTTCACTCATTTGGAAACTGTACAGAGCAGAACTTCCCTGTGCTCAACAAGACACGGACGTGATGTTGGGACACACGTAATGGTGGGTGTCGGAGGCAGGGACTTCCCCCGCCCTTCCTGTGTCCCCTCAAACCAAAGGACTGACCTGGCTGGGAGTTGGAGACTTGGGGCTCATCAGGGCATCGGGTGGGCACCTCTCGAACAAAGCAGGTAAAGGAGTCAATGGTCACAGGTCTATGGCTCCCCCGTTAGGTCCCTGGGCTTTATCTCTGTTTTGTCCGGAGTGGGGATAACCTCTCTCACCCTCCTAGCCCCAGGCCCACCCACCTGTGAAGTAGACGCCGCTCTGGGCAGGGCCCTGGGCGTCTCTGACGAGCTGCCGCCTGCCGCCAGTCCTGGAACACGGACCCCCTCAAGGCCCGGAGATGGACCTGCACCCACGTCTGGTACCTGGCATGCAGGGACTGCTGCCCTGTGACCCGAGAGAGGCGGAGATGCCCCCGGGCCTTCATCCCAGCCGCACCCCTCAGCCCCGGGTAACTGTGGGCCCCTCCTCGGACGGCCCTCTGCACGTGACCCAAGCAGGGACAGAGAAGGCCGCCTAACCATCTGGGTTTAAGTGCTTGGGTTCCAAGTGTCCTGTGATGAACAGGCCAACCCGGCTCACTGTTTTTCATTTCTTGGAAACGTTTAGGGATCAGGACAATTCACGTAAAAATCTGGATTTCCAGCTTTTCCTTGAAAACGAGGTCAGCATAATTGGACAACGATTGGGCTGGAGAAGCAGCTGTCCTCAGTGGACAGGACAGGAACTTTCCAGAACAACCAGGTCCCCACCCACCAGCTCCCTGATATATGTGTTGGTGAAGTGGGAAGCCTCGGAAACGGCCCCCAGTGCTCCCCACCTCCAGTGCTGGGCTCTGAGGACACCAGCACTGGGTGCTCAGGCCCGTGACTCCTGAGGGCCAGGTGAGCATAATGAGGACGAGGGTGGAGAAGATGGCGGTGAGGACGACACCTACTAGGAACTGAGCTCCGAGCCAACAGTGGGGGGTGGTGTCCTAGACTCCCCAGAATCAGCCTCTGGGGAGGGTGCTGCTGTGATCCCCATTTTACGGATGAGTAAGCTGAGGCTTGCAGAGGTTGTGCAGCTCGTGTAAGGTCCACACAGCTGGGGAATGGGCGGGCAATGTCCAAGCCCCTGGTTCTGCTCTGCCTCCCCCCACCATGCCGTCCTGGGCATGCTCCATGAGAGTCCCATTCCTGGACTCTGCAGGAGGGCACAAAACCCTGGGTCTCCCTGATGGACCTGGCCCTTCCCTCCCCTTTGGTGAGCCGGCACTAGACCCCAACTTACTCTGCCAGCAGGAGTGCCAATGGTGCAGGGCCCCTCGGACCCGTGTGCGGTCCCGTGCCCGAACCCACTGCTCCACTTCGCGCCCCTGTGCCAGCTGCCGCCGCCACAAGCCCAGCGCGGCCCTGCAGCTCCGGTCCCGGGCCCAGGCAACCGCCAGCTCTCTCTGGGCCCCTTGGGCTGTGGCCCAGTGGCTCCAGCTGAGGAGAGCGCTAGGAAAGGTGGGGAGGGGAGTGTCCACTCTGAGGATGGTCACTGCTGCCCTGCCCTGGGCTCTCCCAGCCACCCCCTCCCTCAGGAGCTTGGAGGGGGGACTTTTCTCCCTATTTCCATCATGGGGGAGTGTGGCTTGCTGGGGACTGGACTGCTCAAATGCTACTCTGAGTGTTATAACAACAGGTTAGGGAGGAGATGGGATCACGGACCCCAAGTCCTGAGTTCAGCCACTAGCGATCAACACTGTTATGAACTGAGTGCTTACTCTGTGCCAGGCCCTGGGCTCGGGGATTACGTGCCCCTACCTTATTGATGCCCACTGGAGTGACTACTGTTATTATCTCCATACAAATGTGGAGGTGGAGACACAGAGAGGTTAAGCAACTTGCCCAAGATCACAGAGCTAGGGAGGAGCAAAGCTGGGATTAGAACCCAGGCGGACCCAAGCACTGTGCAGCAGATAAATGAATGAATGAGCCACAGCTTCAAAGTCTCTGGGAGAAACGACTGGCGGGTTGGGAGGGCAGGAGAAGTCCAGAGGACCTGAATCTGGGTACCAACGGATTGGAGCGTGGGGTGGGAGCCCTCTGGAAGGCAGACCCCAAAGGGATGTGGGAGTAATGGGAGTCAGAGTAATGGGAAGGGGACTAGGTACAGGATGTCCACAGAGCGGTGGGCGGCGTGGCTCACCCACCATGGGGAGGGATCCCTACCGCCTCTGAAGGGTAGACTGGTGCCACCTCGCTGCACCCCAGGACTGCTGAACCCGCACCTGCCAGGACAGAAGGCACTGTGCCCTCTGCCGCTGCCCAGATGCCCACAGAAGGCTCAGTGGGAGGTTCTCCAAGAAGGCGGGGGTCCTGGAAGCCTGGGGAAGGAGGAAAGGAGTATTGGGTCCTCAGGCCCTGCCCTGTCTCCACTGTCTCCTCACACCTGCCCCCTCCACCCCAGCCCATTCCCACCCCCTGCCCCTCACCTTCTCTAGTGAGCTTCGGGGTGGGCTGCCGTCCAGCAGCAGCTCCCCTCCCGGGATGCTGCCCAGGAGCTCCGGGGCCAAGGTGGTCCTGGCACTGTCTGACGGGGTGCTCGGACCCCACACCCTCAAATGCCACCCCCTCAGGATACGCCGAATCACCTGCCGCCTCTTGTCCTGGAGGAAGGAGCTATAGGAAGGGGCAGGTGAATCTCCGGGCCCCAGCCTCACCCCCAGGCTGATGAGGCTGCCAAGCAGGTGCTGCCCCCAGCCAGGTCTCTGCCAGAACTGGTCTGGAAGGGGCCACCCGTGCCCAACGCCGGGCTAGAGCATCACCTTGCAAGCCAGCCACATAGGGGACTACGTGGGGGGCTCCAAGACGTACTCATGCCCATTGGGGTCCCACCCCCCGGAGATTCTGACTTAGCAGTCCTGACTTTTCCAGGGCTCCCAGAGTGAATCTCACGAGCCGCTAAGGCTGAGGCCACTGCTTTCTACACCTGTATCAGCTCGCGATCCCTGCCACACTCCTGATGGGACTCGGAGCTGGGACCCAGACCCAAGGACCCCGGACTCAGAGGACCACGCGTATAGCCACATCAGTACTTCTGCCTCTGTTCAGTTATGTAGATAGGGAAACTGAGGCCTGGTGGAAGGCCATTTCCCCAAACTTCAAATAGCAGAAGACGGGGGATCCAGAAGCTTATTTTAGAGCACAGGACAGCCCCAGCTCTGTCGGAAGGAGATATTGACTGTTCCCTGGTGCCCAAAGGCTAGAGGATGGACTATAGGACTATAGGAGAAGGAGAGCTACATTCTGAGGGATCACGGTGAACTGAGTTCCCTCGGAATTCTAGGGACTTCAAAGAGACAGAGGGTCCAAGTGGACCAAGTGGGTGTGGGACGAGCACATGAATGGGGGGAGGGGCAGAGGGAGAAGCAGGCTCCCCAATGAGCAGGAAGCCTGACCTGGGGCTTGATCTCAGGACCCGGGGATCATGCCCTGAGCCGAAGGCAAACACTTAACTGACTGAGCCACCCAGGCATCCCACTATGGGGCTTTCAACTTATCCCTGCAACCGCTGGCTTACATTCTGCTTGACATTCCACCAGGGCAGCAGGCCCTCCTGATCCCCATCACCCCCTCCCCCGCAGCCACAAGGGTCCCAGCACTTGTAGAAAAGCAACAGCGACCCAAAGAGTTGCTCCTAACTCACAGTATGATTTCAAGCAAGTTGCTTGGCCTTCTCAGCCTCAGTTTCTCTAGCTCTGTAATGAGGCAGACGGGGGACAGGGGACCATGCCTCCAACCTGCCAGACCCCAGCAATGCAGGCACGGTTTCTGCCACCAGGGGGCTCCCACCCATCCTGGAGAAGAGCAAGCAAGCTCCTGTGTTTGCAGACTCTTGTGTTAACAAGCATTTGTGTCCCCAGCTAACTCATGGCTCCCACAGCTCGCTCTCTGCTCAGGCACTGTCTCCAGGCCCCTGGGCCACCTCCCGGTATCACAGCATTCTGGGCCCGGGGACGGGGGGGGTGCCCTCTGCAAGAGCCTGGGGAAGAGCAGGACCTGGCCCATCCCCCATGGGGCACTCCCCAACTCCATTCACATGCCCCCCCCCCAACCCTGGGTCACAGGCTTGCAGACACCTACTCAGCCCTCTGGCGCTGGGACAGCCGTGTCCTCCAGAGCAGCAGCACCCGGTGCAGGGCCAATCTCTCGCAGGCTTCCTGCAGGGAGCCCCCGCCTGGCTCCAGGGGCAGCCCCTGGGCCCGAGCCAGGACCCCCAGGCCCTGGGCTGTGGCCCCTCCGGGCGCCGAGCTGCAGAGGGCCGTGTTCCCTAAGGACCCGTCAAAGGATGAATCAGCTGCATCCGCAGTTACCTCCTTCCACCCAAAGCCCTTGGTGGAACCCGTGGCAGCCTCAGCCCGCCTCACCCCTCCTTAGGATCTCCCCTCCCAGGCACTGCCCCCACCCACTGCCTCCAAACCCTCCCCTCCAAGACACCGCAGAGACGCCATCTTCCCCTATCAGATTCTGGGGGAGGGAAACCAGGGCTGTGAATGATCTCCCAGATGAGGAGCTTCTGAGAGCAGCGACCACATCGCCTCCTAGCGGAAGATGGACCAAAGTCTCTTGCCTAGAGCCGCTCATGACCCGGAGTGAGGATGGGGCCCAGCCAAGGCCTGCCTGCTCTGGGGACCCCTCCTGGACCCTCCTGGGCTGTCAGACCGCACCCCCCAGAATGCTCCGGGTACCACCACCCCCCATCACAAGATGCCATCAGTTCCCCTGGGGCCCAGCACAGAAGGAGCTTAGGTGACAATGTCGGAGGGAAAGGGAGCCCCTCGGTCTGCCCCTTGCTCGCTCACCCGCCTTCTGGCGGCAGAGGGACAGCTGGGTCACCTTCGCTCCATCTGACGTCCGGAGCTGTTTTATCCACATCCACTGTTGCAGACATAACCTCAGGGTCCCTGCCCGGCGGCGGGCCAGGCGGTCCCGATACCGGGCGGCTCTTAGCATGAACTTCTGCCAGGCCCCAAAGCACCTGGGGGGCCAAGAGAAGGTGCTAGTACTCGTAGTCATGACGGCAGCGACAGCCACCTGCCCTGTGCCACTGCTGAGGCCGGGGACAAGCCCCTTCACACTCTGAACCTGTTCAGACCACCACGCTGTCACCCCTGGGTGCCCGGATGGCCTCAGCAGCCTCCTATCTGACCTCCCGCATCCACTCGGGGCCCCTCCAGGCAGTGGAGACTCCGTGGCCAGAGTGATCTTTTCCCAAGCTCAAATGCCGTCATCTTACTCCCCTGCTGAAAACCTCCAGCGCCACCCCCGCCTCGTGCCCCCTGCCTTGAGCTTAGGACAGAATGTCAGCTCCTCAACACCACCTACAAGGTCATGTATAATCTGGCCCCCCGGCATGCCTTTCCATCATCACCTTAAACCCTCCCTGTCCCCTAGGCTCCCCACCTCGGGCTACCAAGGTGTCCTTTGAGTTTCCGACACTCCCCTGTCACGGGCCTTCGCCTGCACCGTCCCCTTGCCCAGAGCTCTCCTGTTGGCTCTCCCGCAACAGACCAAGCATTCACCCTCACATCTCCGTGAGACTGTGGTCAAGCTCAAAGTTCTCCTAGGAAACGGCACTGGTGGGGGAGGAGGGCACCTAGGTGGCTCAGAGCGTGAAACATCTGCCTTGGGCTCGGGTCGTGATCCCGGGGCCACACGTGGTGGGGCTCTCTGCTCGGCCGGGAGCCTGCTCCTCCCTCTCGCTCTGTGCTCTCCCTCCTTCCCTCTCTCTCTCGAATAAATAAAAATAAAATCTTTAAAAAAAGAGAGAAAAAACTTCACGGGGGAATGCAGTTGGCAGGAATCAGACCCAGGGAAACTCTACTCAACCAGCAGCCTGGTTTCCTCCACAGATAAATTGCAAAGAAAAACAAAAACTCAAAAAACTAGAAGGGACCCCAGAGCTCAAAAAGACCTTAAAGGTTTATCCCCCAACTTTAACATAAGGACTTTATTTGGATCCCGGTTCAAAAAAGCTCTAACAGAATGTGTACCTGTAAAACAGTGGGGAATGTAAAGTCTGACCAGATGTTTTTTTTGGCATTAAGCAATTAATGTTCACTTTTAAGCGTGATCATGGCACGGGGGTTATGTCGTTGAAAAGAGTCCCTATCTTTTAGAGACGCTACGGAAGTATTTACAGGTGACACGGTATGATGTGTGTGTGTGGGGGGAGGCTGCTTTAAAATAACGTAGGAGGAGCAATTGGGGTATGGATGAAACAGGGCTTTCAGGAGGTGATTTTCTTTTTCTTTCTCTTTTTAAAATATTTTATTGGTTTATTTTTTATTTTATTTTTTTTTTTTTAAAGATTTTATTTATTTATTTGACAGAGAGAGAGAGATCACAAGTCGGTGGAGAGTCAGGCAGAGAGAGAGAGAGAGAAGCAGGCTCCCGCTGAGCAAAGAGCCCGATGCGGGGCTCGATCCCAGGACCTGAGATCATGACCTGAGCCGAAGGCAGCGGCCCAATCCACTGAGCCACCCAGGCGCCCCTATTGGTTTATTTTTTAAAGAGAAAGAGAGCATGAGCAGGAGGGGCAGAGGGAGGGGGAGAGAGAGAAGCTCCTGGGGACTCCACGCTGAGCCCAACACGGAGCCCGACCCCAGGACCCTGAGACCGTGACCTGAGCTGAAACCAAGGACCAGACACGCAACCCACTGCCCCACCTGGGCGTCACCCAGGAGGTGATTTTCTTGAGGCTGGGTGATGGGCACACTGGGGGTTAGTATCTATTTTCTTTTCTTTCGTGTAAGATGTAAATGTCACATCGTAAAAAATTAACACAGGAAAAAGCCTTTTATGGGACTGTGTTCCTTCCCCTCGCGACACTTTAACTTAGGGCGCACTCAATGTGATGGCTTCCTGGAGGGGGGCTGGGAGCGGCCGGCACCCAGCTCTGCTGACGACCAAACCTCTCTGCCTTGAGGAAGGGGGGCCCCACTCCCACCTTCTTCCGCTCCTCCCTACCTGCCGAGCCGGGCTCTCCGCTGCTCAGGGTCCGGAGAGGCTCCCCTGAGTGCACATGTCACAGGAGAGCATGGGGCTAGGGGCGGCCTCCCCATCCTCTGAGTCCTCAGTGCGACCTGGGAGACCTCTCCCTGGAGCCCCCTCTCCTGCCAGGCCCATTCCTTCGGATGGAACCACAAGAGGAAGACTGAAGAGCGAGGAGAGAGAGTAGGGAGGACCAGGACAGGAGGAGGCTCTGTCGTGCCTCGTCTCTGGGCGTCCGTGTTCCCCGTGAGTGAGTGATGTCTGAGGGACCCTCCAGTTCGAACACTCAAGCTTCTGCAGGGCCTGCATTAGCCTCAAGGGGACACGAAGACAGGATGTGTGCCTCTCGTACTGTGTGCCCTTGAGCTGGTCACTTAACTTCCCTGTGCCTCACTTTCCCCAACCGTACACTGGGCACAAAGCCTTGCCCAGGTCCCTGGACGCTCAAATGAGATCGTGTCTGGGAAGCTGTCCAAGGAGATGCTCCATAAACATTCATTCGTGCAGTAGCCGCAGCCCTGCCCAGTTTGGGTGCTTGGGACCAGCCCCAATCCCTCTCCCCTGTTTCCCTGGGGCCTGTGGGGGCCCACAGCTCACCAGCCAGTTGTTGTAAGACCTGCAGCATCTGCTCTACCCCATCGCCTCCAGCTGGTCTCGGCCAGGCTCCTGCCTCCTCCCCCGGACTCCCTGGACTGCAAGTGAAGTTGCCCAGAGAGAGGAAGCAATGACCCGGGTTGGGCTGAGGGAGAGCGACAGTCCCAGCCTGGCCACCTGGCCGCCACCCACCACGGCATGGGCACAGGTGCGATGAGCTGCCCCTCCCCCACCCCATTCTCTCCATGTCATCCCTAATTATGGAAGCAACTTGGGGGGAGGTTCTGCCTTTGTTTCATTCTCTCTCTTTTTTTTTTTTCTTAAGATTTTAAAAATGTATTTGACAGAGAGCGAGCACAAGTCGGGGGAGCAGCAGGCAGAGGGAAAGGGAGAAGCAGGCTCCTCGATGAGCGGGGAGCCTGATCTGATGCAGGGCTCGATCCCAGGACCCTGGGATCCCAACCTGAGTCCAAAGCAGAGGCTTTAACCCACTGAGTCACACAGGCGCGCCCCCTCCTGTTTGGATTCTTTTTTTTTTTTTTTTTTAAAGATTTTATTTATTTATTTGTCAGAGAGAGAGAGTGAGAGCGAGCACAGGCAGACAGAGTGGAAGGCAGAGGCAGAGGGAGAAGCAGGCTCCCTGCGGAGCAAGGAGCCCGATGTGGGACTCGATCCCAGGACACTGGGATCATGACCTGAGCCGAAGGCAGCTGCTTAACCAACTGAGCCACCCAGGCGTCCCACCTGTTTGGATTCTTACCGCAAACATGTATTCAAACAATAGGCATTTGAATAATTATTTTATACACGTTTGTTTCATTTACAAGGAGGAACAAAACCCTAACTTTGCAGTAGCGGGCGACTGAGGGAATGGAGAAGAAATGGCCAGCTTGAATTTCACTAAGCACTATCTGGTTATCTCAGCATGTTTTTTGGGTGAACTATTTATTGATTCTCACTTTGAGCGGTGGTAAAATACACAATACACCAAACTTACCGTCTTAACCATCTCTAAGTGCGCGGTTCGGTGCGACATTTCACTGTTTTTCCTACTGTATCGTTTCGTGTGCACGAAAAATACCCGACACACCACTTTTTAGCCTTTCCCCCCATCTAACATAGCACAACCATTGATCCTCGTCACTAAAACTTCCATGCAAATACCAGGAAACTGCTTCTAGGAAGGGGCACCCGTGGGGAAGGGGGTGAAAGGTTCAGATAACTCTCTGGGGTGTTTTTTCGAATCAAGCACGTGTTACTGTTACGATCAGAAATAATGCCAGTAAGAGGCAGGTGTGATGGGGCGCCTGGGTGGCTCAGTGGGTTAAGCCGCTGCCTTCGGCTCAGGTCATGATCTCCAGGTCCTGGGATCGAGTCCCGCATCGGGCTCTCTGCTCAGCAGGGAGCCTGCTCCTCCTCCTCTCTCTCTCTCTGCCTGCCTCTCTGCCTACTTGTGATCTCTCTCTGTCAAATAAATAAATAAATAAATCTTTAAAAAAAAAAAAAAAAAAAAGAGGCAGGTGTGAATAATGCAGCCGTGGACATGTTTTTGCACAAATCTTTGTCCACTTCATTCTCATTCTCTTGTGGGGGGAGCCGGGAGGGGGTTGGGCACGGAGACAGGAAGCGGGGGAGGGGAGGCCACTCGGACTGCCCAGGCCCCACTGACCAATGCGCCACAGGGTAGTCCAGAACTACCTGCGTCTCCTGACTGGCTCCCTTCCTGAGGGGCCTTGGCCTTGTCCTGCCCCAGAGGGTGGGGGTCCTGGCCCAGTCTGGACGTGGGGCTGCCCCTGCTTCTGCTGTAGAGTCCGGGTTCTCCACTGGGGAAGAGAGAGGGAAAGAAGGATGTCAGCGGCAGCCTCATACCCCAAGAGGAAGCACCTGGATGGGGTATGGGGACAGATGTGTCTGACCGCAGAGCCCTCGGTCTTAACCTGCAGACTGCCCAGCCCCTTTGGGAGTAAATGAATGAATGGAGAGGAGCCTAAGATGCAGTGCCTTCCTTGAGAGGCAACTCCTGAAGCTGGGCCCTCCCAAAGCACCCCCTTTCCCAAGGAGGGAAGAACACAGACGTGTCTTCCCAGTCCTGGCTAGCTAACCAGTAGTAAAAGAGCAACCACCCATACGGCGGAGCGCTTGCTATGTGCTAAGTAGGGTTCTAAGTCCTTTCTCTGTATTAATTTAATCTCACAACAACCCTGAGAGGTAAGTAAGTACTATTGTTTTCATCCCCTTTTGGAGCGAAAGAAACTAAGGCACAGAGAGGTTAAGCAACCTGCCCAAAGTCACACAGCAAGAAATTGTGGAACCAAGAAAGTAGTGGAGGCAGGGTGTGATCTCAAGCAGAGCTGGTGCAGGTGTCTGGGTGGCACTCCACCTGCTCTCCCGCAGATCACTCAGGAGGTGCAGGAAAGGTGCCCAGGGGAACGCCCTCCCCCGACATACGAGCCTTTCATCACCGCCCCATGGCCCAACAAGGAGGCCCCTGACCTTCTGGAAGCTCTGGGCCAGCAGGGCCTGAGTGTGTCGCTGCCACGCCACCTCCAGCTGGGCCTCCCGGAGTCTTGGAGCCCGGCGAAGCGCCCACAGGCCTCTGCACAGCAGCTGCCGGCGGCCCAGGGCCACCGCTGCAGCCTCCGCCCGGCGTTTCTGCACCAAGTGCCACCACGCTCTGAAACATCTGGAGAGCCACTGCCAGCTGGGGCCGGAACGGGGCTGATCAGGGGGGTGGGCCCCACGAAGCAGCTGGGGACCGCACCTCACCCAGGGCACCTGCCCAGCCCTGATGCCCCATGCTGCGGCAGGAAGACCAGCTACGGGCTGGAACAACACCCTCTGTTGGTGGCCAGCCCAGGAAGTCCCGGCCAGGAAAGCTCCCAGAGCCGCAGAGTGCCTCCTGGATGGCCAAGAGTGCCAGGCAGCCTTAGAGGTTACAGACTCCTAGCAGCAGCAAGAGCAGTCCCCATGTCCCGGTCCCTGGGGCCAGGGAGGGCCCTTACATTCCCCAGCAGGGGCAGTGGGAAGGGAGTCCCCTCCCCTGGAAGTCCCGCAAGGACCTGCCGCCAGGGCTTGACCTCCATCAGAGGCTCGTCTCCCCTGGCCCAGGCAAATGGGGGAGCAGGTCTCCCAGGAGGGTGGCCAGCCCCCACCCCCCATCCCATGGCCTCACCGGGCTGTCTCGGGCTCCAGGCTCAGCACGTTTCGGGCTTTTTTCTTGGAAAGCCAAAAGACATGACACAGTTCTCAGGCTGAGGAGCGAGCAGGACAGGACACACCCTCTGCCAAGCCTGCCTGCCCAACAGGGTAGTGGCAGCGAACTGGCCATGAGAGTTCCCGGGAGGAGCCCTCCGGGGGTCCCCCAGTTCCCATGCCCAGCCTCCTCTGGCCTCCACCTGCACGATGATCCTTGCTGGGGCTGCGTCCAGCAGGCAAGAAGCTGCCCTCTCTTCCTCCTCGTGGACCTGCTCCTGCGGAGTCACCTCTCCTCCTTCCCGCCTGGGTGGGACACCCCAGGCAGCCCCGGAGCCGGAGCCGGCTAAAGAGCAGAGTCTGGCCTCCTCGATGCCTGCACCTCGAGGGAGCCGGGGCGCTCCCCTCTGCCCGCTGCCGTTTGTCGGCCCCGGGGAGAAGTTCTCTCCTTGCCTCAGGGGCTTGGCCTGAAGGATGCCCTGCTTAGGGTCAAGGAAATCCCCAGTTAGGATCCCCAGCATGGTCTTCAGGGACGCAGGTGTTCTGCTTGCCCGAGAGTCTGAGAGGGCAGCCTGGGTCCCCTGTGTCTCTGGGAAATGCGCAGTTTCCCCGAGACCTGGTAGGTAGGTGCTCCTTCCTCCCATCCCGGGAAGCACAGGTTGGCTGGGCGGGGTGTGGGCGGGGAGTACCTGGCCATTGCTGGGTTCCTGGCACACCTGGCACCTGAGACGGTTGACTGCGCGCTCCAGGTGTCGCACGGAGGCCAGCAGCTGGCGGACGGCGATTTGGGATGGGGTCCGAGCCTGGCTCTGGACAGGTACGGTCAGGTCTTTCAGGGTGAGGGGTTTCCCTCTGAGCCTAGAGGGCCAGCTCCCCAGGCCACACCAGAGTTTGGAGCCTGGCCGTGTGTGTCCACTGAAAGGACCAAAGCCTGCGTCAGGCTGGACATCTGGGCCGGAGGTGTCTGTGGCCAGCAGCTGGGACTGTCTCAGGCTGGACCATGGGCAAGCCAGGGATCCTCGGGGGCGAGGCCTTCCCTGAGGAGTCAGGTGGGGCCAGAGGCGGTGGCTGATGGGACTTCTGCCCTGAGCCGAGCTGGTCCCCCTCATGCTCAGGTTACTCTGCTGGATGGCGAACTCTCTTGTCCTTCCCCGGGGAGTGCCGGCGGGGGGCTGCAGGTTACTCTGCTGTTGCAAGCTTGTGTTCATCAGCTGGCCAGCTGTGCCCTTCAGGACGGGGCTCAGGCCGGGGCTCCGTTGTCCAGCCAGGTTGGTCTGGACTCGGCAAGGCTCCTGGCACAGCACGGCCCCCGGGGAGGGGGTGATGGCAGGCCCTCCCCTCTGGGCCTGGCTCGCACGCACCCACCGGCCATGGTCACTGCCCAGGCCAACATCTCGGCTCTTCAGGCATCTCCGCTGCTCTAAAGAGAAGAGAGACAGTCGTGCCCTGGGGAGGAGCTGGTGGTCAGGGCTCAGGTGGGTTGGGGGTGCTGGTCGGAGACAGGGCCCCAGGTGGGGGGCTCAGGACTCCCCCAGTGGACCGAGGGGTGGTCTGCCTCGGTGCCTGGCTGCAAGGAGCAGGGCTGGGGTCCAGGCAGGGAGGAAGGGAGAGGGAAGCGTGGGGACAGCAATGAGCTGTCGAGGGCACTCCAGGTGAGAGATGACAGGGCTGGGATCCGGGGTGGCAGGGATGGAGGAGGGAATTTGGGGACAGATTTGGATCTGCTGTGGAGGCTCAGAATGGGGGCGGGAGGGAGCACGTGAAGGGAAGAGAAGAGTCAAGATGGACTGATTTCTGGCTTGGGCAGAGGTGATGGGGGACAACCCTGGGGGTTAGAACAAGACCCAACAACACATCCAACAGCTGCAAGGGAGCGGCTCTGGGGGACTCGGGGTGGGGCGTAGTCTCCCCGGTCCCCAAGGAGACAGTGGGAGACTAGGCTTCCTGGGGGCTGCCTGGGAGGACCCAGCATCTGGAGTGGGCCAGAAGACTTGCACCTTTGAGGACAGGAACTAAAGCTCAGGGAGGTTCGGCCACTCGCCCCAGGGTCACACAGCTAGAACTTGGAGAAAGTGGCATGTGAATCAGAATCTGAATTTCCTCGGGGTCAGCTTCTGTCCTTGGCTGGACCAGCTCTGTCGCCTTCTTGAAGCCCTAAGAGCCTGAGCCATTACCCCAGCACAGACCACCCTGGGAGTTGGGGGGGGGGGGTCCTTTCTCAGCCAGGGGTCCCAGCCAGGCCCACTCCTGGTCCGCTCAGCCCCAGGCTGGGAAGACTTTGTCCTGGCCCTGCTGTCCTGGTCCTGCTCCTGCCACACCCAACCCAGACCCATTAAACGTCTTGCCTGGCCTCAGGGGCACCGCGGGCCTGGGGGGCACATTCTCCTTGTGGCTAGCGTCAGGTCTCAGCTCCATAGGCTCCAGGGCAAAGCAAGGCAGACAGCGTCCTTGGTCCACACCACAGCCAGTGGTCTGACCTGTTTGATGAGATGGGTTCTGAAGGGCAAGGGCAGGATGCCTGGTCCCTGCCAGGCCACAGCCCAGCCCTGGTCCACCCTCACCCTTCGCCAGCACCCCTGGTTGCCCTGGGGCCCAACCCCAGCTGTCCTGGTCAGACCACACCACACGCTTTCTTTCCTTTGAAAATGTCTCGTGTCCTCCAGCACCTGCGCCTTCTAACGCTGACCACAGACCTCTCTCTATGGCCCCTGCTTCCCAGGCAGCCCTCTCAGGTGTGGGCTCTCTCAGACCACTGGGCCGGGAGAGGGGGCCCTCTTTGCTTCCTGCTGCCGCTTCCCGTCTCCTCCTCTCTCCAGAACACTCCAGTCCAAAGCTTCAGGCAGACCCTGAAACCAGTCCAGGCCCTGTCCCCTCGTAACTTTCAGCACTGGCTCACTGTTGCAGTCTCCAACACACACCACGGTTCTTGGCGATCTCACCATCCACACAGCCGACACCTCCCACTCTTGGTGTGCAGAGTCCTCGATCTCTCCTTTCCCACCATCCTGCCCTCTGTCCCATCTCAACCACCTGCTCCCATGCGGCCCCCAGACTCGGTCACCCTAAATAACTGCACCCACTCCATAATTTCAGGTCCAGAGCCCACCCCCACCCTCTAGCACCCGATGCAGTGGTCTTTCCCCCATCAGAACCCATCCTCTGGCCCTGCCGACCTCCGTCAGTCCCTCGCTGCTTTGCCGTCTCACGCCTCCTTCCACGGTTTAACCACGCGGCGTATAAGCACCCTTGGCACACCCTCCCCCTGGCCCCACACCCCTCCTCTCTCTGCTCAACACTCATCAGTACTTTTCGCCTACTGCTGCACGGACCACCTCCCTCCAAATGACCACCTTCCATCCCAAGTCAGGGCACGGTTGTGGGAGACTCACACCCTAGTCCCCCCCGCCCCGATGCCAAGTCACACGTTCTCCTCTGTCCTCAAACCCCTGCCACCACACCCCTGCCACCTCCCCGCCCCCCACCCCTTCCAGCAGCCTTTGCTTTCTGCTGCAGTCAGAAAATAGGGTGATCGGAAGAGAAATGTTTTGTGTTCCTTTGCCAGCCAGCTTCCGGGCCATAGCCTCCTAGACCTTCCCCCATCTCGTGTGGTCCCATTCCCAGCCTGACCGTCCCCTGCCCTCTGGGGGCCATCCCGTCTTGCCTCCCCAAGGACAGCGCCCAGGGCCACCACTGGCCTCCCAGGTGCTGTTCTGTGAATCAGGAAAAGCACCCATGACCCCCAGAGTCCCACAGCAGACTCAGGCCTGAACTCGGGGGGCGAGCTTGGGCAGTGGGACACTGGCTTCGGTGTCCTTGCTCCAGAAACCACCCCCCCCCAAGCTTCCCCCTTTTATACTGAATCATCCCTACAAGCACTTAAGGACTTAATCATTGCCATGATTAGCTATGTACTTCTATGTGCTATGTACTTCTTCTAGCTTTAAAAAAACAAAGCGAAGCAACCAGAAACCATCCCCCTTCCTCCTTCCTGAGCCTCCAGGCTCCAGGCCACCTCTCCCACTCTCACCACACCCAAATCCCAATCCCTCTCCCATCTCCACTTCTGCCGACCTCCCTGCCATGGGCTCCCCCAACCCCCACCCGCCAAAGCTGCTTGCTTCCAGCTGATCCCCGAGATGCCACGCCCCTGGCCAGCCCGCAGCCCTGGGCCTTCTGGAGGCAGAAGCCGCAGAGGATGGGGCTCACTCACTCGACCCCGTGGGAGCCCTGGCCCCCCTGACTCCAGGATGCCCTCCTCTCAGGTGTGGAGCCAAACTAAAATGGAGACACCTATGTCAAGGCCGAATGGAGATGGCCAACGCAGGTGCATAAAGGACACTTAACCTAACCTTACAGGAATTACAGTCCTTCTCACAAATCAGCCAAGGACACCAGCCAATTCCTGACCACCAAAGTCTGTTCGTGCTCTCTCTGGACTTCCTTGTTCCCTTGGGAGTCCCTTGAATCCAAGTAAGAAAGACCATTAGCTCTAGACCAATCAGTTCTAAAAACCAAATAACTTCTGCATTTATCCCATAAAAACCCCTTACTCTGTGCACCGTCGGAACTCAACGCTTCTGTAGCCTTGAGTTTCCTGGCTCGCAGGGAGAGAACCGTGCCATGACTCGGTCTTTCTGCTTGGTTTTATTCAGTGTGCAGAGTTTGGATTTTGATTGAGTTTCCTTCCCTCACTCCTGCCTGCCGCCTCCTTCCCACTCACCTCTTTTGATTCCTCCTCTTCTGAGCTCGTGCCCTCAAGTTCCAAGGGAGCCTGTCTCTTATGTAAGTCAAGTTCTCTCAGAACCCAGCTATCTCTAGTGATTTATGGCTCATCTGCTTTCTTGATATGATGGCAGAGTAGTTGCAACAGAGACCTTATGGTTATCAAAGCTGAAACCAATGGGGTGCCTGGGTGGCTCAGTGGGTTAAAGCCTCTGCCTTCCGCTCAGGTCATGATCTCAGGGTCCTGGGGTCGAGCCTCACGTCGGGCTCTCTGCTCAGTGGGGAGCCTGCTTCCCAACCCCCCGCCTGCCTCTCTGCCTACTTGTGATCTTTGTTTATCAAATAAATAAAATCTTAAAAAAAAAAAAAAGCCTAAACCATTTATTCTCTGTCCTTTAAGAACATTTGCTGACCCCCTGTCTTGCATTATCGGCCCCTCCCTCATTAACTTACTGACCTCACCCCTTGTCCCTCTTGCTCTCTCTGCTCCAAACACACCAGCTCCCTGCTGTTCTTCAAAAATGCTGTGTGTGTCCCTGCCTCAGGGCCTTTGCACCTGCTGTTTCCTCTGCCTGGAACTTTCTTCCTCTCCCCTTCAAGGCCAGCCTTAACCATGGCAGTGAGCCCTTCCCTGACCATTCTCCCCTGACTGTAGTGGGTCCCTGATGAGGACAACAAAAGCCAGAGAAATGTAGCTTAAATCACATCTCCTTACAGCCCACAGCCATTGCTGAAATCCCGAGACAGGCAGAGCGTGACCTTCCTCAAGGAACTCATGGTTGCCCTCACGTTGATGTTTTACTAGACACGAAAACCAGCCTTATCTTGACAACGGCCAGACCTCCAAGGTCCTGTAGAACCTGCTCTCAGCACACAAAAATTCCTGAGGAACTCACATGATCTCTAGCCCCACCCCTTCCTCCATAGACTTAAAAGTCTAGAATCCGTGACTCCTCACAATCCTGGTGCAGCATTTTCTGCCCATGAGTCCTGTCCCCCTGCTTTAAGAAAACCTTTTCTACACTGAAGACTTCTCAAGAATTCTTTCTGGACTGTTCCATCAAGAACCCCACAGCAGATCCCAGCGTCCCACTCTGTCCTTTCTTTCCCCTGCCTCCGTTTTCTCCATGACTTGCCACCACCTAACGGAGAAAAGAAAGTCCAGTTCGCTCCCCTCCCTCCAGGGAGCCACGAGCCAGTCTTTTCTTCCCCTTCAGTATTTGCTGCAGGTGGACTCACACCTGGCCCATGAAGCGGTTCTACACTATGCAAAACGAGCGCGGGGACGATGGCAAAGGGCATGCGGCCTTTAGCGCACACCCTGTCAAATCCACACCGCAGCCCTAGGCATTAGGTCGCTTGTTCTAGAGATGGGGAAGCTGGAGCTTATAGGGGCTACGGGTCTAGCCCACGGCCGCAGCGGGTCAGGGGCTGCAGAGGGGCCAGGGGTGGAAGGGGACTAACGCCGAAGCACATGCTCAGAACCAGGACACCGCCCCCCCCCCCAACGCTTTCCAAAAAAGCCTAGAGACAGCTCAACCCTCAGGTTGGAGTCCCCACCCCGAGCCTGGGCGCGTCTGTCCATCCATGTGCTCCTCACCTCTCCCACCTCTGTCCGCCCCCTGGAACGCCCCCCGCCCCATCCCTGCCCAATGAAGGACATCAGAGCGTCCCTCCGCTTTCTACCCAAAGAACCGGCGGTCACTTTTCCTGGCCTCCTGGGCCCGTCCTCCGGCGCCTGTCCTGCTTCTCCCCGTCGGGCTTGAACTTGGAGGGGACCTCCGGCGAGGGCTAACGAACGACCCAGGCGGGTAGGGTTGGGGGGATGGCAGGGAACGCGCCGCCCAGCGCCCGCGGAGCCTGGAGGGACACGCGGTGGCTCCAGGAGTCGCGAGGGCGGCCACCGGGGGGGCCGCCGCGTGGGCTGCAGGGCGCGGGCGGGGCATCCACCCGAGCGCGCGTCCTCAGCGAGGGCCCAGGTCCTGGCGCGCCTCCAGTTGCGAGGCACGTGGCCTTGTGCAAGCTTCTTGCACGTGCAGGATAGGCGACACGGCTGGGTGTCGGGTCCCCCTGAAACCCCCTCCCGTGGGGCGTGCTGGGCCCAGTCACAGCGCCCTCTAGGCTGTTCACACCTGCCAAGCCTTTGCCCACGCTGTTCCCCATGGATCCCTGCCAAGCCTTTCTGCCCTCTGTCCAGTCTGTAAGCTTTTCCCTTTGCAAACCGGGAGAGGAAAGAGCAATTGACCTGGGGTCAGAAGACCTGTGATCGCCAGCCTTTCTGGGGCTGTGTGCCTCACCAAGACCCTAACCTCTCTGACCCTCGGGCTTTTCATCTGCAAAGGGGAGGCTGTAACACTTCCTCTACTATCTCACTGGTTGCTGTGAACCTTTAACAAATCAATGCCCAAGAACTTTTTAAAAGTCTAAAGCAATTCTTGAAGGAGGGGGTAATTATTACTTCCTCCCTGAATCTGCATAGCTAACATCACCTCCTAAATCTGGGGGATTGAACCTTTTGTTATTTAGATCTTGTGCTCAGAGTTGATGCCTTAAAGGCAAGTTGGTCAGATACAATTTAGTTACACCAGCTCCCTTAGCCGTTTTGACTTTTTTATCTTTTAAAGATTTGTTATTTTTTTTTTTTAATTTTTAAGATTTTATTTTTATTTATTTATTTATTTGTCAGAGAGGAGGGAGTGGAGAACACAAGCAGGCAGAGAGGCAGGCAGAGAGGCAGGCAGAGAGAGAGGAGGAAGCAGGTTCCCCGCGGAGCAAAGAGCCCGATGTGGGACTCGATTCCAGGACCCTGGGATCACGACCTGAGCCGAAGGCAGCGGCCCAACCAACTGAGCCACCCAGGCGTCCCTTAAGATTTATTTTTAAGAAAACTCCACCCCTAGTGTGGCGCTCGAACTCAGGCTGCAGAAATCAAGAATCAGGTGCTCCACTGACCAAGCCAGCCAGGTGCCCCTGCATGGTTTAACTTTTTTTTTTTTTAAAGATTTTATTTATTTATTTGACAGAGAGATCACAAGCAGGCAGAGAGGCAGGCAGAGAGAGAGAGAGGGGATAGCAGGCTCCCTGCTGAGCAGAGAGCCCAATACGGGGCTCAATCCCAGGACTCTGGGATCATGACCTGAGCTGAAGGCAGAGGCTTTAATCCACTGAGCCACCCAGGCACCCCTGGTTTAACTTTTTTCACTCTTGCACTCTCAGCCTTCCTGAGTCTGTCTATTTTACATGTGTCTTTTATAAACACAATAGTGATGAGGGAGCAGGAGGCTGGCTGAGAACAGAGCAGGGGCTGGCACCTTGCACCCCCTCTCCACCCACTCCCCTTGGTAATATGTGTGACATTTCACAGGCACCCCTGACTGCCCTAAAAGAAGAGCAAATGGTTATCTTGCAGAGATCACAGTCCTGCAAGGCACCACCATTTTGCACCAAAGATGTCTTAAGAATTCTTTCTTTAGTCGTCAGCTCCGAACCTCACCCCACCAAACATGACTTAGGTTCTGGAACTTCATCAATAGGGCTGGAAGATTCTAGAAAATCATTGACAAAGGTATGATCATGACGTGGATATATAAAACCCATCTTATTTTTGTGTTTGCCAATGGTCCAAATTCATGTTTCTTTCTTCTCTTTTCTTGGCTTTTTAAGAAGTGATCAAATAACAACAACAAAAGAGTTGATCAAGTCTTTCTCCCTGGCCAACACTGTCTTGGAAATGACCCATTCTATTTCTATTCTTTCAGTGGTTCTCCAAGACATTAAATTGGCAAAGTCTAAAGTTAATGCAGTGTTTACCCGCCTTTCAGGCAGAAAGGGACTCTGTAATACTTTGTGCCTGGCCAGGCCCTCCTGAAATGCACCAGCATTGTTTTGAACACTAAACCATATGTTTAGTGTTCCCTTTGTATATGTCAGATCTTCTTTATGGAAAAATGTCCTCCTGCCACAAGAAGGTTCTTTAGATGTTTCTGTATTAAAGGTCTGTTGGTGATAAAATCTGTTGTCATTTCTCTGAATAGGCCTTTGTTTTCTTCATTCCTTCTTTTTTTGTTTGTTTAAAGATTTTACTTACTTATTTGTCAGAGAGACACAGCGAGGGTGGGAACACAAGCAGGGGGAAGTGGGAGAGGGAGAAGCAGGCTCCCCACTCGGTGGGGAGTCAGATGTGGGGATCCTGACCTGAGCCAAAGGCAGATGCTTAAGGACCAGGTCACCAGGTGCCCCTATTTCCTTCATTCCTGAGAGAGAACTCATTGTACACAATTGTGGGCTGATGGTTGTCTTCCACATGACTTTGAAGATATCATTCCCCTGGTCTCTGGCTCCTTTTGTTGCTGGTGAGACATCAGTAGCCAGTGTTAATTGGCATTTCTTTTAGGACAACATCATTTCTACCAGCTTGCTTTGGGAATTTTTTAATTTTTATTTTTAAATTAGCTTTTTAAAGTAATCTCTACTGTCCAACATGGGGCTTGAACTCCAGACTTTGAGACTGAAAGTAACATGCTCTACTGACTGAGCTAGCCGGGAGCCCCCGCTTTGGGGATCCTAGTGTTCATCTCTGGTGTTCTGCACCATTCATTTTATATCTGCTTTGTATTTTAAGATTTTATTACTGACTTATTTGTCAGAGAGAGCGTGAGAGACAACACAGACAGGGGAAGCGGCAGAGGGAGAAGCAGACTCCCTGCTGAGTAAGGAACCCAACGGGGGACTCAATCCTAGGGCCCCAGGATCGTGACCTGAGTCGAAGGCTGATTCTTAACCGACTGAGCCACCTGGGCATCCCTGTTTCTGTATTTGTTATAAAGTATTGCTCTGTCCTGGAACTGTGCCAGGTAAGCAATGCTGAACAAAGTGCTGAGATGAGAACTAGAAATGTGGATGTCTTCTGTTTGGGAAAATTCCCTGCCATTATTCTTTTGAACATTGCCTCTCTCCCAGGGGCTCCTTCAGAACTCCCACAGAGTTATGTTGGAACTTCTCATGCTATCCCTTGTTTCTTAACCTCTCTTCTGTAAGGCTTTATACGTGAGATAAACATGACACCAGGTGAGGTAGACACAAGGCAAGATTTATTAAAGGCACTCTCTGGCGAAGTTTCAGGGCTCAGGAGAAGGGGAGCCAGGAAAGTCACGCCCGGAGGAGGTGGGCACCCTCGAGCGAGGTTCCTCGACTCTGAAAAGGGGAGTGGGGGAAGTTGCACTGGGAGGGAGTTGGCGGGGGGGGGGGGTGTCTTTTATCTGGCCAAGGTAGGGCATGGGCTCACATCCATATATGGTAGGGTATTTGGTGATCGGAGGGTATGGGGAAGGGGGTCCTGATACTTCTGTTTCCCCCACATAGGTATTGGGTTACCTATGGAGACGTGACCTGGGCATACATCCTTTTGGCGGGAGAGTCAAGGGTTAAGAAGTGGGGGGGTGGGGGGGAGGCAGGAAGATGGTGGGCGGGAAGATGGCGGTCATTTCTATTGTTCCTCCTGCACTCCCGAGCCCGTTGACCCAACATCTTCTTTTGTACTTTTTGCTCCATTCTGAGTAATTCCTTCACATATATCTTCAAGGGTACAGATTCTCTCTTCTGCTGTATCTATTCTATGAATTAACCCAACCATCGAGTCTCTAACTGTTCATTTGTAGAAGTTGTGTTGCTTTCCTTTTAAATTCTACCTGGCACCCCAGTCTCTGCATTGTCATGTTCTGGCCCTAAAATCAAGAAGTCTCCACCTGCCCTTAGCCACATCTCCTCTTTGGGGGCCTGTGTCCCAAGCTGAAGAATAAGGTGGATGTAGGAGAAGAGCTTTCATATTGTGCCCTGGGGCCCTGGTCTCAGCGTGGCGGTGGCACTGGGGGGCTCTGTCAGACCCGCTCTGTTTTATACCCTGGGTAAGATTTCTTTTGAACCAAGGATTTGGAAGGAAAATCGTCTCACACTGCTGGTCTTCGGGAGCTCTAAGCTCAACTTCAAGTCTGTGAATCGGTGTGTAGATCTTCGCTATGATAATGTTTTGTATAACCTGTTGAATCTGTCAATAGTCTTTATAGATTCATAGGTATGAACACAAGCTCTCAACTACCTGGGGAACTGGGCCCTTGGGGTTCTGCAGTGGCCAGTGAAGACAACCCCTGTTTTATTTTCTGACCATTTCTTCAAAACTTGTAGAAAACACTTAGTAAGTTATTATAGAATTGGTAATAAATGAATACATGAACAGATGGTCAGACTGGTGATGGGGCTTAGGACATGCTCTCCTCAAATTCTGGCACTGTGACATACCGAACATCTTAACCTCAGCGTTTGAAAAAATGGCAGAAGCAAGAAAGTCACTCTGACCTTACTCTGTCCTTTCCTGAAATAGGTCCTGAATCTCCTATGTGAAAGGTGTTCTCCCCTACAGGGGTTCTCCCTGTAGGGGAGAACACCTTTCCTTCTCCCAGGAGGAAAGAAGATGATTCTTATCACCAGAGCCAGGGAATTTATAGCCAGGAAATCTGTATAAACAAACCTTGTTAATTTAACCCTTATCTTCCTGGTTATTTCTTCACCATTCACTACCCCCAGGTCAGACCCTTTGTCTTGTCAATTCCTTTTTTTTTTTTTTAAGATTTTATTTATTTGACAGAGAGAGAGAGAGAGAGAGCAAGCACAAGCAGGGGGAGTAGCAGAGGGAGAAGCAGACTCCCCACCGAGCAAAGTGCTTGATGCGGGTCTTGATCCCAGGACCCTTGTATCATGACCTGAGTGGAAGGCAGACGCCTAACTAACTGAGCCACCCCAGCACCCGTCTTGTCAATATTTCACACATTTATTGTTTCTTTGTGTGAAAGTTATAAAAGCTCCCTGGTCTCGTCACTTCCTCAGGCCTTCCTGCTCTTGTGAAGGTTCTCGTATACATGTACAAGTTTGAGAAAACATACAGGCTTTTTTCTCCTGTTAATCTTTGTCAGTTTAATTTTCAGACCCAGCCAGGGACCGTAAGAGGGCTGAGGAAAATTCTTTCCTTCCCTAGACTTGCCACCCCCTCCCTCCCTCTCTGAATAATTAACCCAGTAAACAGGGAACGAGAAACACTGATGTTACACATGGTCAGAGTTCACTAATCCTTGAATCAGGCACTGTGAGTACCCCCACTTTTCAGATGAGAAAACTGAGTCACAGTGAGGTTAAGAGACGGTCATGTCTCTTACCCAGCCAGTCACGGGTTGCAGTAGGGATTTGATCAAGGCTTGCTGGCTCTAGGGCCAGTCTGGAGGGAGGCTGGGAGAGTTGGAATTTCCAGGCTATCCTGGGGACTGACTCATGGGATGGGCCTAAGGCGGGGGCCCCTGCAGGTACGGATGGCTCTGGCCCAGTTTTGGCCAACAGAAGACAGTGACCTCTCCCGGGACAAGGGCTTGCCTCTGGCTCCCTCATCTGGGAGGCTCAGCTTTGTGAAAACAAGAAATACAAGATTTGGAAACTAGCCAAGTGGCTTCAGCCCTCACCTACAGGAGACCAGAGGCATGAGGAATTTGCTTCCTGTGGCTGACAGTTTCTGGGAACGGCAGACGCTCTAGATTAAAATACTGAGTACTTCCAAGTGTCTACAAAAGCTGGCCTCATGGTGAGAAGCCAATGGTGAGAAGCCGCATTTCCTCAGTGTGGCTCATTTGGCCTTTCCTTGAACTTGGCCTTCTGCTGCCCACCTTCCCAGTCAGTGGCAGCTTGAGCCCCAGGCTGCTCAGGCCGTAAACCTTGCAATGGTACATTCTTGTTTTTTCTCTTCTGTCCTGTCCATGAATGAATCCGGCACCTTGCCTTCCGAACATCTCCAAGAGCAGCCCTGTTGGGCTGGGTACCAATGAGCCTTGAGGCTGCAACACTTCCTTACCAGGAGATAAAGAGCCCATGACAGCCTGTGCTGACCTTGTCACATCGTGTGGGAATATCATCCCGTTTCAAGCCCAGGTTTGTTCTTTTGTTCTGATTACACATGTGTGTCTCGTGGCACCTCTCCTGCCCACGGCTATGTCTGTCCTCCAGGGGCAGGGGAGTGTCCTTCCCCTGTGGCAGGAGAGAGGTGAAGAGTGAGCCCACTGCCCTGTGTCAGTTACTGCCAGCCCTAGGGGACCGATGCGACCCCCCCCACCCCCCCTGAGGCTGATCTGGTGAGTAAAGCGTGGTCCAGCCGGTGCCTAAACCAGTGCGCGGCTTTCCCTGGTGCCTCTGATTGCTCGGACCGTGGGCAGAGCCGCCTGATGTCCTTCCCTGCAAGGGACAATCGGTGCCAGGTGTACAGCTCAACACGGCCACTTGTCACCATCCGCATCTCTGCCTCCCAGTCCAAGCCACCAACATTGTCCTTTTAGAGTGAGGGTCAGGTTGTGTCCCATTCTGCCCAAAGCCCTGCAGTGAACCCCATCTCACTCAGAACAAGCCAAAGTCCTCAAAATGACCTACTAGCCCTTTGCTACCTGGTCCCTGTTGCTTTTCTGACCTCATTCCTTCTTCCCTCCCTTGGCTCTAGCCACTCCAGCCTCCCGACTGTGCCCAGAAACAGGCTGGGCAGCCACAAACCTGCTCAAGCCTTCCTATGAGCTGTTCCCCTGCCCGGAACCTCTCATGGCAAACGGAAACCGCGCCGCCCACCGCCACCCCTCAAGCTAGAAGACTCCTAGCTCCCATAGGCTCTTGGTTGCTTGTTGAATGAATGTTAGGATGTCAGTTATGAGACCAGCTGTTTGGAAAGACATCCCACTGGTGGCCCTCACTGTCCCTGGGTCTCTGATGGCACTCTTCTTGCAGGACAGCCCTCCAGCTCCTGGGACCATTTGGCCTGCATAATAAGGGAGCCAGAAGAGCCTAGAAGGTTAAGTCACTGTCCCCAACTATGGGACAGCCCTTGGCCAATGACCAGAATGCCTGGGCCCCCTTGCTTTGCACCAAGCCAGACACTGCATTCAGTGTCTGCTTCTGGGGATCCCTACCTAAGACGGAGGCCTTCCTCGAACCCCATAAAGATCTGGTTGGACTTGAGGATCTGGGACTATGAAGAACTGGACTCTCTGAACATACCCTCCCCTCCATTTGACACAGGCTCTACTAGCTGTGCCCCCACCTTTCCATTCCCTTTGGAAACTGACATACTGACCACATACACCCAGGGGAAGGCACAGCGCAACCTGCCGTGTGCCAGGACCTGGTGTGAACAAGAGAACCGGAACTGGGGTTTTTAGTCCCATACCCCAAACGCCACACTTCTCCCCTACCCAAGGCTGCTTCAACCACGGACTTGAAGGATCCTTCTGTCTTGTCCACACTTCCCTATTCCATTCCATACACACTCGTGAACGACATATGGTATTGCTTGGAGGTTTTAAATTCAGGCCAACACTCTCGGATTGCTGATGCCATCCTGGAATCTGTTTTGCTCACAACATAGGGCGACCCGTGTCCACAGAAAGAGGCCTGGTTTATTCCCACAAACTGCCGAACCACAGCCATACAACGAATGTGCCGCAGATTATTTATTTGTCTCCTTTTGATGGTGTAGCTGTTTCCGGCTCTCCTGCTAATGGACGTGCAGCCACTCTGGTCCAGAACACGGGTCCCTTCCCAGGGGTCTCTTCTGGAGCTCTTGCCTCCTGACTGAGGACTCTTTATAAGTCTATTCCCTGAGAGCAGGCACCAGAGTTGAGCCCTGCAGCCCTTGCGCGGCGGTAACAGGTACTGAACCCCAGGGCATGGATGGATACAGGAGGGTGGTGGGGTTGTGCACTAGGCCTTGATCTCTCTTGTCTCAGAGACAAGCCAGGATGGCCTGGGAGAGCCAGAGGTCAACACTCGGTCCAGTTGATATAGATTAGGACCCTGGCTTGGGGCTTCTGGACGGGTGTTGGTCCCAGTCGGCCCGGACACCAAGATACAGGGTCTGCCAGGGAGAGGTCACCCCTAGCCTATTGACCCCACATCATCACAGGATCTAGGAGCAACCCGCGAGCTTCACTGTGGCTTGGGGAGCTGCAGGGCCAGGCACTACACACTTTGTTCACGTCATCACCCCCAGGGCTGGCACTGGCTCTTTTCCAGAAGAAACTGAGGCCAGAGTCATTAAGTCGCTCAAAGGCACACAGCCAGAACGTGGCTGAGGGGGAGGCAAACCCATACCCAAGTCATCGGACCCAGAGACACAGATGCCCCGCCCCCCCCCCCCCCCCCCGCACTGAACAGCGCCCTCTGCTGCTGGGACGGAGGCTAGGCCAAAGCTGGGTTACCAGCATGTGTTTCCTCCAGCCACAGCAGGCCGGCCCCTAAGCCCAGCCAGCTTCCCTGCGGATTCAAAGGAGAAATCTTCCCAGGAATGGCAGGTCCAGGGGCCCCCAGGGCAGCTGGGAGATTAACCATGGCTCAAAACACCCCAGCTACGGATTCCCCAGACCTGAATGCCATGGCCATGGGAAGGGCAGTTGGCGGCCATGGGGGTTCTCCGGGCTGCAGACGTCTCCTGCCTCCAGCCCCAAGGTCCCCAAGCACCAAGTTACTAGGCATGAGAAGCACAGGGACCTCACTTCCATGCTGGACTGCTCTGGGGGCTGACCATGACCCAAAGCTCTCAGAGCTTCTGTGGGCAAGGTCAACCAACTGTGGGCAAGGCCTGGCTCAGGTATGGCTGGACAGGGCTGCACGGAGCAGCTAATGGACGTGAGGAAAATGACCACGGTTGCCAGCCTCAGACCAGTGGGGTACCTCAAAGGGAGGGGAGGCCTCAGAGAGTCTGGGACAGGTGTGCATGGGGCTCCTGGCCACTCAGGGCACTTGCCTGGGGTGATGGGGAACAGGAGAACACAGTCCAGGAAAGGGACATGGAGGTCAGGGGCAGCTCTAGAATGCCATCCGAGGCACGAGGAGGGCAAGGCAGCCTGGGCCATCTCTGGGGTCTGCTCCACTGGCCCCTGCACTTGGGCAAAGTGGACTGGCTTCAGTACCCTTGTGGGGAGTGACTCCTGCCCTCTGAGCCTACAAAGGGGTCTGTGGGCGCCTCTGGTGAGTCAATCGTCTGGTAGCCACTGCGCTCCTGTGATGGTCCAAGAAAACCTGGGGGTGGAGGGGAAGGAAAAAACGAAGGGTGAAGACTCACGACAGTCTACTGTAAGTCCAAACCAAGATTCACCAGGAACGACAGTGACAGGGACAGCAGATCCCCCAGCTTTTGGCAGGTGTTCAGCCAATCCTCCCATAACCCCCCAGAGCAGGTATTGGGTGGCCCCACTTTACAGATGGAGAAACTGAGGGTCAAAGAGATGAACTGACTTGCCCCCAGTATGGCGCTTGAAGTGGAGGACACGGAAATTCAAGCCAAGGCAGCATAAGCCCAAAGCCAGTGCTCCTGGCCATGACACTGGGGCCTTCTCAGAGCAGCAAGCATCTGAGCTCCAGATGGACGACCAGCCCTGGGCTCGCAGGCTCCCCGCCCCCACCCCGGGCACAGTGGACACCATGTTACTGGTCCAGAAAGCCCAGAGCTGGCACAGTGTGCAGAGCCCAGAACCCTGGGATGGGGGTGCAGGGTAGGGGCGAGGGCTCTAAGTGCCCATGCTCTTTGCTCCCCTCCCTGCCCTGCACACTTGACCCTGAACAAATCCCAGGGGCTCTGGGCGCCAGCTCCCTCATCTGCCTAATGGGAGAAATGTTACTGGGCCCCCCTAACTCCAGGGCAGGCCAGGGCAATGCTGAGATCAGTCCCGGGGAGACCGCAGGCCCCTCTTGCCCTGGCCCAGATGCTTCCCTAGGTGGGTCATGGGCCCCTCTGGGCCGCTTTTCTTGGGAGGGAACAGTGAAAGACCACCGCCCCACTCTCTCCCCACCTCTCCGAGAAAGGAGATGAGCTGTATGTAAGAGAGAACAGGAAAACGGCCCAGCCGCCATGAGCAGGGGTGTGGGAGGGGCTGCAGTGGGCCTGGCTGAGGTGACCGGGATGTGAGCAGGGCCAATTCAGGGCCAGCTTCGGCCGAGGCTCCGTGGCGCAAGCCAGCAGCCCCTCTCCGTTGGCCACCCAGACCCCACACGGCAGGAAGGCAGGTTCTAGGCCCGCGGCTGGCAGGTGCTGAGAGGAGGGGCCGGCCCCGGGAATGCTGACAGGCCTCAGGCTGCAGGCCGGCCAGAGCCCTCGGCGCTGCACTGGCGCTCAGTGCTGGGGTTGAGACTAAGTTCTGGTCCCGCTGCCAACTCTGCCCGCAGTCGGATGCCCGGGAAAGCTCACGGCAGGCGGGGATAGGAGCGCTGGGCTCGTGCAGCAGAGACTGGAGCGTTTATCCCCCGCAGCCTGGTTTTGGGGTTGGCACCAGGCCCCGCCCCCACCGCCCCCCGTGCCTTGAGCCCTTGTCCCCCAGGGCAAGGTGAGCTCACTTGGGCTGCAGGTCAGGCAAGACAGAGACAGGAGAGACGTGGGAGACGGCGCTGCCAGCACCCTGGCTGGCGAGAGGTCAGTCAGGGAGCCAGCGGGAGGTGGTGGCCTCACCAGTACAGAGCGGGAGCTCACCCCCGCGCTCCCGGTACATGTGGTAGACGAAGCAGCAAGACAAGGGCTTGAGGAGCAGGCTGAGGATGGCCATGCCGGCACCGAAGCGCTGTGTGTCCGTGAAGCTGGCCTGCCGGTAGAAGACGCTGATGTGGACGATGTCCAGGAAGATGGTGGCTGCCAAGCCACCGAGAAACTGCAAGGGTGATCACGTGCCATTAGGGTTTATGCCCTCCCTGATGCTCCGTCCCGCGCTCACGGCTGCCCTACCACGTACGCCAGATGGAAGCTCCGTCCCTGCCCACCTGTGTCCTTAGATCTTGCTGGAAAACAGATCGGCTAGCTGGCAGGACCCAGGTCTGGACCAGGCAGGACCACTCCCCCTGTGACGTGGGGCACCAGACTTGGTTCTAGAACCTTCGAAATGAAGGTCCCTTAGAGTTCACTCAATCCATCTGCACCATGGGAGCCCCCTTCTCAGTCATCCCGACAGGCCTGCGTGGGAGCTCTTGTTGCCCCTCGGGGCTGTGTCTGCTCTGACCTCACGAGGTAGAGGAGCTCCCTCTCCATGGGGCTCCCACCACAGCCCTCCCCACTAATAGGGCCCTAGAAGCGGGTTACCAGGGACACGCTCCAGTGCCCTTGAGGAGGAGCCAAGCTGGGGCGCCTCGGGGGACCCACCCGTGCTTCCTTCGGGGAAGGCAACCAGCAGACTCAGGGTTCTCGGAGTCCCGCAGGCCGAGAAGTGGGTCAGGCTAGTGAGGACACACCTGGGCTGGTAGCTGGGGACGGCTTCTTCACAAGGCTTAAGAAATGGAAAATAGGGGGCAAGGTGCGGGGCCCCTTCCTTACAAGGAAGAGACAGGACTGGGATGGGTGAGGGGGCAAGAGTGGGGGCCACGGACCACCCTGCTCCCCCCGCCTCACCAGACTCATGGCGTCGACGGAGTCCCGCTGAGCCACGGCCCACACGCCCACCGCCAGGATGGTGAAGTTGGCCCAGGGGTAAGGGCCGGAGAACGTGATGCAGCCCCTGTGGGAAGGAGCACCCGGGTCATGTCAGGTGACCGCCCCACAGGGGCCCGCCCCTTCCCCTCCCGCAGGCCCCTCTTCCCCGCTTCTGAGTCCCGGGCCCTCTGCGAGGACGCCACAGGGCACTTGCTCTCCTCCTCCCCGGCTGGGTCCTGGAAACGTCAGCAAAGCCCACTGCCTGTACTTCCCAAGTGGATCCCAAATCTGGCCACATCCCTCCGGCTCCAAAACCCCATCCTCTCCGGCCAGGATTTGTCACCGCAGCCTCTCCCCACGGGCTTCCTTACTTCCACTCCTGCCCACCCAGGCCCTTCTCCAAACAGCCAGGAGTCGTGTAAATCTGGGGACGTCACTCCTCGGCTGAGAGTCTCCCCCAGTTTTCCTTCCCACTTGCAATAAAATACAGACTCTTCCCGTGGCCCGAGGAGCCCCGTGGGCCGTGGCCTGTGATGCAGCTGTCGCCCCCTTGGTCCTCCAGCCACTTCCCGCACGGCGTCCTCTTCCCTGAACACAGCCCTGTCCTGTTAGTCTCAGCCCCCACGTGGACGCCGAGACTCTTTCCCCAACCACCTAGTTTTAAATACCAGCTTGTGACTTCCTATTTTATTTTTTAGGGCATCGTTACCAACTACCATCTGATAGGTTTACTTCTTGGCTCGTCAACCCAGTGAAAATATTAGTTAACACAGAGCCCCTAAAAAATGTCCCGCACGGTTCTCGATGCTTTAAATGAACTCACTTATGTGCATTTATGTTAGCAACTCTAGAAAGGAGGCATGATTATGATCCCCATTTTAAAGATGAGGCAGCTAAGGCATGGAGAGATCAAGGAACTTGCCCCAGGCCACACAGCTTCTAAGGGGCGGAGATGGCATTTGAATCCAGACAGCGGGGCTCCAGAGGCCTGCCACGCCCTCACCCACAGTAGTCATGGGGGCTCCCGCATGCAGTGGGGCGCCTCATTAACTTACTTGACTCTGAAGCGAACCCCACAGAGAATGTAAGCAAAGCTGTGAAGTGTAGAACAAGACTCGGCTTGATAGTCTTTGAATAAGTCACCTGCCTTTTTGGTTTTCTGCTTTTAAAGAAGCTAGTGCGGGGCAGGTTGGGGGGCGCCCAGACCACAGCTCAGAATCTTCAGGGGTATGACTGAGAAGTCTATTCAGACCTTGCTTCCCCCAGTCATTAGCCATGACCTTCACCGTCTGCTTTATTCCCAGCCATTTTACCCGTGCTGCAGCGTACGGCGAGGTTGGCAACACGCCCACGGAAGCCAGCGGTCTCCAGTCCTGCTTCGGCAGGGCAATGGCCCCGCAGCTCAGCAGGTGAAACAGACAGCAATCAGTCCGCAATGCTCGAACCTCCCTCTGTCGCAGGCCCCAGGGAGTGTCGGATGAACACAACCTGCTTCTCCCACAGGGCCCCTGAGGGCTGTGTCAGCCTTACACCCATTTTACAGATGGAAACCTAAGAAGGACCACGGCTCACCCAGGACCACGCCAGGTCCATCTGAATCCCGAGTCTGCCATCTCTGGGCAGGAGTGTGATGTAAGAGTGCGGCCCACCCCTCAGCAAGTGACCCCACCCCGGGTCTAGGCTCATGAAGTATCTACTTGCTGAGCTGGCTCCTGGACGCCCTCAGGAAATGTTAGTGGTTATGGTTATTACAGTTTCTAAAATGGGGCTTTCACCATCCAATGACCTCACAAGGTAACTAGGAAGGTTAGTCATGCTCTCATTTTAGTTGACAAAATGACTCAGGGGTCTAAGTGATGGACCCAAGGTCAAAGACACACAGAGCTCTAGCTGGCAAACACCCCCCGCTGCCTTGGGGAGTCCAGCAGGCTATGTGAGACTAGCCCCTTGGCTTTAGCACCTCATACCTTCCAGATACAAAGGCTTTAGGGGAGGCACCAGAGTCACGCCAAGCCCCTAAAAAAGGCCTGGGCATGTCTGGAGGAGGATCTGAGCTGTGGGGACTGTCCTGGGCCAGCCACCTCCCCTAGGATGAAGACTTAAAGCTTCTGGGGGGGGGGGGAGAGGGGTGATGGCAGAGGCTTCTGGAAAATGCCTGCCCCTCAGACATTCTTGGGACCTGGGGAGCTTGCTGATGACATTCTTGACAAAGGTGTTATTTAGTTCTGGAACTGGCAGGGAGACACGTGGATGAGAGCCCGGGGGGTCTCCGGATCCCCGGAGACAGGAGGACACAGGAGTGGACACCTGCGAAGTCACTCACCAGGTCGTCAGCAGCCAGTGAACCAGCAGGATCATCTGCGGGAAGGAAAGAAAAGAATGAGGAGTGACACACCATCTGGGGAGAGGTGGGGCGAGCTTCTGGAGGCAGAACACACAGGAAGCCCCCGTCTAGCACCTAACAGGGCTTTACAAATGTCTGTTAAAACAAAACAAAAACAAGAGAACACCAGCGACAGTGAGCAGAGCTGACGTGAAGGAGGAAGAGCGCAGGTCAGGCCAGGGGGAGCCGCCACAGGGCTCTGCCCTACTCCGTTGGGGCAGCAGACACCCACACCCCCTCCTGCTTCACAGTCAGCGCTGGCATCAGAGGATATACCTGGACTGGAACTGGCTGGGGGGGGAGGGGCGGCGTGGGACTCACAAGAGGCTGGTTCCTTGGCACACCGGAGCTGGGGTACGGTATGGGGCACAGGCATTGTCTGCCCCGTGCATCAAGAGAGCACCAGAGGCAAAAGGGGAAAAACAGGATGAGGGAGCAGGAGACCAGGGGAAGAGGCGGGCCTTGAGGGCCTCAGCAGGGAGCGTGGATTTCATCCTAAATGCAGGGAGGGAAGCCACGGAAGGCTTTTCTGCAAGCAAGGAACTTGGTAGGGCTTAAGAAAAAAAAAAATCCCTCTGGCTTTTTTCTAGATTTCTGCACCATTCCACAAACCCTTTCATTGTCCCATATGTCCTTAAAATCACAGTCCTTTTTACTAGAACTTGTCTCTACTCCTGGTAATCAGAAGGGCCCTTCTTGGAAAGCAGATAAAGAAGGAGGCAGCAGATGCTCCGGGGAGGGGAGGGCAGCTGTTGGCTGGAGCTTCTGAAAGAGGAGGCCGGTCTGTGCTCAGGGATGGGCAGGGACCACCCAGGCCAAAGGGAGGAGAGCAAGGTGTTCCAGAGGGGGTGCGTGGGAAGACCAATGGCGAGGCAGGACCCAGAGCCCAAAAGAGGAGGAGGGGGTGGGCCCGAATCGGCAGGGGACCAGAAGTCCTGAGTCAGGAGCTTCCATGGGGTCCCAGTGGTAGACGAGGGACCTTGAAGGAGTTCCTCAAGTGACTAAGGGCATTAAGCTGGGAGTGGGGCTGCCAAGAGCCCGGGGCGGGAGCAGTGTACCAGCCTGGAAGCGAGTGTGCAGTGAACAGCCCAGGCTTCCAGACCGGTGAAAGGGCAGAAGTGTGGCTTGCACCTGTAGGAAAGAACTCTGGCTGTGGAGGGGAAAGCCGTCCGAGAAGAGGTACTATTTATCGTACACTTGCTCTGCGCCAAACGCCTCGCGCCCCCTTCTTCGGGCCTCACAAAAGCCTCTGGAACAGACACCATGATTGTTCCCGTTTCACAGATGGGAAAACTAGACTCCAAGGAAAATTACGCTGATCCAGATTCCACCCATGGTGTGCGGGGAGACTCGAGTTCAAGTGTAAGTCTGACTCCGCTGCTCCCAACCTTCACACGGCACGGGGAGACTGGGCTTTCAGCGGAGGGGAGCTTGCGACAAAGGAGGACGTTTTCTGCACGTGGGGGGAGCTCAAATCGGAGCAGGAGGCCGCGACGTTCCACCTTCACCCCCAGGCCCCGCGCCAGCGAACCCAAAGACACCGTGGCTCGAAAGCAAGGCGTTAGGCTGGGAGAAGAGCTCCGCAAGGACCAGTGCCCCTGACGAACCGTCTACACCACAGAAAGCTGGCTCGAGACGGCAGCTCCGTGACCGGCTACCCCTCTTTGCTCTGGACGTTTCCTAAGTGTGGCCACCACGCTGTGTTCTGTACGCGGACGTGCTTAACCCTCACAGCCCACGGAAGCACCATTTACAGCTGAGGAAGTGGGAGGCTCGGAGGCGAGTGACTTGCCGACGGTCACATAGCTGCCCCGTGGCAGAGCCACAACTCAAACCTGACTGTGATCCTGGTGCTGCCTGACCACATGGCCTCTCTGGGGCTGGGCGGGTGTGTTCCTCCCGTTATGAAGACGGGGAGATCGAGGGAGAGGAGGCTTAGTCGGCCGTGGATTTCTTTTCCCAGAGGCTCGTGAGACAGGATGAAATGGCGCTAAGTTTCTCAAACATTTCACCCGGCATGGAACATTCTGGAAACAAACGAATGTAGCTGGATGGAAGACAGTGGAAGACAGACAGGAAGCTGGGGGTGGACAGGACCAGGCCTGGGGGTTGTGGGGAAGAATTCTGATCTTTATCTCAAGAGCCAACCACTACCCCCTCTGTCTTCACAGGAAACCCTGCCCACAGAGGGGAGAAACCCTGCCTCAAAGACCATAGCATGTGACAAGCTGCAGTGGTCCTGGTGTCCGGCTTTCAGACTAAGAGAAGACACCGAGGAAGGGAGCACGGGGGAGGCAGCTCACATGAACACCTTCCTTCTGAAAATCAACACCTGAGCCTTGCCTGCTATTGGCTTGTGTTCCAGAAACCATCTTCATTTCCAAGTGCTCTGGTTCTCACACCCCAACCACGCACACCACGGGTTTTTAACACATGGGTGCTTCTTGGCCCTGCAGAGCCCTGCTTGACGAGGGGAAGGTGAAAAGCTGAGACCCGGAAACTAGCGGATACGCAGGCAAGCCTGTAGGGAAAGGGCTCTGTGTCACCTGTGAGACAAAGATTTAGCCAAGAGCCAGAGAGACCTGTAACATGCAGTAAGCGGCTGCCCGAAGTCCAAAACTCAGTCACCTGTTTGGGAAGAGCACAACCTGGAAATACAGAGGATCCCTAAGGACATACTGTGTCCCCTCCGTGTGCCCTCACTTTTGTTTTATAGTTAAGAAACTTAGCAGCTTTTGATCACATCTCTTAAGCCCCTGGGAATAGAAACCCCCAGAAGACAAAGTCTTCTCTTCCTCCGTCTCCCCATCTTTGTCATGGGAGGGCACAGCCACCCAGGCCTACAGAGTGGTCTGTGCTCAGGGGTGCTCCAACCAGCAACCGAGCCAAATGGGCCCAGCTCTTCCCGACACAGGAGGGAACAGTGACTCATCTCAGCACAAAGGACTGTCTGCCAACTGCTGGGGAGGTTTCCGGTAACCAAGGGGACACCAGGGATTCTCAGGTACGGCCTGAGAGACTGGGGGAGGGAGGCCCTGGCCTCTGAGAATGTGACTGGGCAGCCCTTCCCGGCGGGGCCAGAGCAAAGACAGACCGGAGCTCCTGGACTCTTCATATAGTGCTCGGCGCCCGGGGGCTGCCTGGTTCTTCCCCAGAAGACGGGGAAGGAGAGGGCGGATGAGGCAAAGCAGGCAGGGGTTGTAGGTGCTGGAGTGGAGGCCTGGGTTCTGGTCCAGGGGTCATGTCCCTTTGTGTCTGTGCCCCAGGTTTGGTCTCTGAAATGGAGGCAATCCCTTTCCTCCCCCGCTCCCACCTGCTATCCCTCAAGCACAGAGACAGGTGTCTCACGGTCCCTGTACGAATCCACGGAATGACCACGTCATGACCGTAAGTACCTGTCTGGAACAGGCATCCTGTGTTAACAGCGTTAACAACACAACTCCTGGTACCAGGCCGGACCTGCCTGCCATGTGTCTGCACTGTCCTGAACACTTGGCCACCACGTGGGACAGGGGGGGCAGTCATGTTCTGTTACTGAGGAAGATACTGAGGCAGCGGGAGATTAAGCAATCGGCCCACATGTGACGCTTACAGAAAGAGAGCTCAGAGCCAAGTGTCCCAATCGCTCTATCTGGTCTGACTTTTTCTGCTACTAGAAATGTACTGCCCCACCAGCTCCGGGACCACGGGATCCTCCTCCTATCACCCTAGAAGGTAGGGTTTATTTTTATCTTCTTTGTACCGTGAGGAAAGGGTCCTCAGAGAAGTTAGGAGACCTGCTCAAGGTCACGCAGCTAGTAAGCGGTCATGACTATGCTTCGCCATCAGGATCTCGAAGAGTAAGGGAAGGGAGGAGGGAAATGAGGAGGTTTAACCAGAAGGGAAGGCTAAGGAGAAGCCGAGGGGACATGGGGACCAGGGCTCAGACCCTTCGTCTGCTACTGAAGGGCCCAGGGGCGAATGGGGCGGAAGGAGACTTCCTAGACAGGCGGTGGACAGACCTAAGGTCAACAGACAGATCAATATGGGGAATCCAGTTCTTAGTCCTGTGTAAACACAGCCCGTTACGTGAGATAGAAAGGTCCCCAAGGATAGCTGAGGCTGAGACGCAAGTCAGGAACGCCATGCCAGGGAGGCAGAGTCGGGCAGTGGGCAACAAAGTCAGATATGCAGATTTGGTCCCAGGGAGCCGGGGCTCCATGACCGTGGACGCTGTGTGATCTTGGGCAAGGCACCTGACCTCTCGAAACTGCCGTTTGCCCTTTTATGAAGTAGGGACCATCATGCCTGTGTCACGAGCTGTTCTGTGGATCTAGTGGTACAGGGAGGTGGAGAGGCGTGTGAAACACACAACACAGTGCCCGCCGGGTAGTCAGCCCTCAGTGCGCGGCCATTCTCATCACCGCCATTAGGAAGTCGGCTTGCTGAGTCCTTAACCAAATGCTACACTGCTTGCTCCCTGGGCCTTTTTTCACAGACTTCCCGAGCCCCAGTCTGCTCCTTTCTAAGCTTGTCAAATGTCCTTTCTCCCAGATGGGACTCAGTTAGGGCCCTCTGTGTGAAGAGCCTGGGGCAGCTGTTTCTGATCACTGGCACGACTGACCGCTCTGGCGGGGCTGAGCATGAACAGGATTCAACCAAATACCACGGAATATGAAATGAGGGAAGGCAGGTCCACAGGGTGCGCTCTCCCAGCTCCCGGGCAGCCCTGATCTCACAACATCCCACTTAAGAGCCTACAAGCAAGGAGTCGACAGCCGCCCTCCCTAGAGTGGCCAGATTTAACAACAAAAATACAAGACGCCCAGTTAGTTTTGAATTTTGGCTAATAAGCCTTTTGTTAGTATGATCCAAATATTGCCTAGCATATACTTATGCTGAAAAATTGTCCACTGTTGATCTGAAATTCAATTTCAACAGGATGTCCTTTATGTTCCTGGCAATCTTGGCCCTTCAGGGCCTCCAAGCACTGACTTATTTCTGATTAGTAGCAGCTAAAACCTTTGGAAACACAGGGTCCTGTTTCCTAAGCCAAGGGAAGGGCCCCCCGTTTCACTCTGGGGCAGAGAATGCCAGCACAGCTCATACCTGTGGGCGTGCTTGGACTGTAGGCCCATAAAGTTGCTCAAAAACAAACAAACAAACAAACAAACCCCGAAAACCAAAAAAGTCCCAAACAGATTAAGCCCTTCCAGTGGATGGAAACCATCAAAGCCAAAGCCAGCCCTAACTGGTGGCCAGGAAAGGGCAAGGCTTTGAAGTCTGACCCCAGTGGGTTCAAAGCCGGACTCTGCCACTTAATCCCTGTGGGACTTTGGCAAATTACTTATCTGCCCCAGCTGAAGTTTGCTCAGGAGTAAAAAAGGTGACAATATCAGCTTTCTCAGAAGGTGGCTGGGATCAAATGAACGGCCTGGCACCCCACAGATGCTCCAGGAACCAGGGCTCCCTGCCCTCTCCGTTTCACCTGATGCTCTCTTAGGAATGATTTTAGGCAAAACTCTCATCAGCGAAAAGGCAGGGGGCACTGACTCCAGACACTGCCTGGAACACAGCGAATGCTGATACGAACAAACCTCGGTTTCCTGCTATAAATCGAACTGGCTGGAAGCCTCTGGGAGGGAAATGAGGATAAGGGAAATCTGCCCCGTGAAGTCTAGTAACCCACGCGTGGATCACGTGTACTTTTGTGCTCCTCTGTCCCTCAGAGGCCTTCCGTGCTGGGTATACCACGTGTGCTAAGTGCTTTGTCACTGGAAGTAAAAGGGCGTTTTTGGATACAGTCTCAAGGGGACAGCACCGTGACCCCAAATGGCAGGTTTGGGCCGACGTTCACACCTGCCTGACCAAAGCTAAAGGCCCCAGCCCCTCTGGGGCCCGCGCAGCCCCGAAGCAGAGCCCGCCGGGGGCGGGGACAAAATGAAGAAGCCGCGGGCACCCAGGAGCTGAGGACATGCCACAGGAAATGAAGACACCCCAGGAAGCTTCGCAGTGTCTCCCTAAAGGCACAAAGTTGGGGTTTTCTGCGTCTAAGTAACTTCTATTGGAGTTCCTGTTTCTTACGAAATTAGGACGCTGGATTTAAGCGCTTTGGAAACCACTGGTCTGGGCATTTCGGGTTTTCTTAAGCTGATGAAGCCGACGAAGCAGCGCGGCGGCGCTGGCCGTGCAGGTGGACCGTCCAGCCCCTCTTTCGGCGACGGGCAGGTGTCCGCCGCCGGGACCCTCCCCCCCCCCTCCCCGGGGCTCTCAGGGCCCGCCCCCACCCCGCGGCTCCCTCCCTCCCTCTCTCCAGCGGAATTCTGGGCACGCAGGCCCGAGCGATCCTCGGGCTCCCGCGGGGCAAGCGGCCGGAGGCGCCGAGGCCAGAAAGGGGAACCGGCGGCCCTTTCCCTCCTCCGCCGCCTCCAGCTCGCCCTCCGTCTTCCTGCGGGCCTTTCCCTGGATCCCTCTCCCTGCGACGGCCGGTCTGCTCACCCCCTTCCCACCCGGGGTCCACGTCTCCCGCTGTCTCCCCACCACCCCCTCCTGCCCCGAGCTGTCGACCCTCTCCCTTCTGAAATCCTTCTTGAAAAAAATCAAACGTTCCCCGCCCCCCCCCCCGCCGCCCGCCCCGGCCACACACTTTGGGGGACCCGCCCTGCCCGCACCGCGCCCTGCCCGTCTCCACCTTCAGGTTCACGGCAGGCAGCTCCATCCCGACCCCAGCGGAGGGCACCTGCGCGGCAACCGCGGGGGCTCCTGGGCTCCGAACTCGGGAAACAAACTTGCCGGGCCCCGCCCCGCCCCGCCCCGCCCGGCCACGTGAGGCAGGTCACGTGATCCCAGACCCGGTTGCTAGGAGACGGCGTCCCGCCGCTCGCGCCCTCCTCCGGGTTTCTCTGGCTCCTGCTGCCTCCCACGCAGTTCCGCGGGCTGCTGGAGAGTGTGGGGTTCTGTGTCGCAAAGGGCGCGGGATCTTGCTTGGTTCGTATCCCCACAGATGCACTGATGGGACCACCCGCAGCCGAAGAGCTCGGGGGAACGTCCAGGCGCCAAGGGCTGATGTCTCACCCCGGAGGGCATCCTCTCTCCTTCCTCCGTCCTCGCTTCTAAGGGGAGACGTTGAGGATACCTACCTCTTAGGATCCTTGTGAGGTTGGATGAACTCATTCATGTTGTCGGTGAAAAAATTATCCTGACACTTGCTGGAGCGGTAAGGGAGAGTTTATTCAGGACTGTTGCCAGAGGGGTATTGCAGTAGGGGGAGAGTGCGGAAACTCGCTTTCCGGGACAGACAGCACAGGCGCAGACGGAGGGACCGATGGGTGGGAAATACCGAGAGGAGATGTAAAGGATGGGGAGATTTTTGCTAAACAGCAGGATTCTTGCTAGAAGCAGCCCCGGACTTAGACACCAAAGATGGGGGATGGGGAACTTGATCAGATCTGGAGGGTGACCAGTTATCTAGAGTGGGGGGGGGGGATCCTCGCTCAACTGACTCAGTAGGATTCTTGCTAAAACCGGATCCTGCAGTCTCAGCAAGGACAGGCTGAACAGAGAAGGCCAGGCCCAGCTTAGAAGAGGGCTCAGAGGAACCTAACGAAAATTTGGTCAAGGATAGTGTCTTTGTCAAGGTCAAGTGCCCAGAACAGCACCTGCCACGTAGTAAATGAGCAGTATAGACGAGCTATTGTTATTATCAATACAGAAGGTCATTATCGATACGATGGTTGGAGTCCCCTGGAATCTGTATACCAAAAACTTTAGGAAAATTTAGCTGGAAAGCCAGCAGGAAACCTATAGGACACACCTGTCTCCAGAAGGAAGGAAAATGGAGAACAAAAAGATTTTATCTAAACACGGTCTACCCCTCAATTGTAAATGGGAAGAATCGAGGAAAGAAAAAGCTGTCTTAAAACAGACACATGGATCAATGGGACAGAACAGAGAGCCCAGAAATAGACCCTCAACACTATGGTCAACTAATCTCTGACAAAGGAGGAAGAAATATCCAGTGGAAAAAAGACGGCCTCTTCAACAAATGGTGCCGGGAAAATTGGACAGCCACATGCAGAAAAATGAAATTGGACCATTTCCTTACACCACACATGAAAATAGACTCAAAATGGATGAAGGACCTTAATGTGAGAAAGGAATCCATCAAAATCCTTGAGGAGAACACAGGCAGCAACCTCTTCGACCTCAGCCACAGCAACTTCTTCCTAGGAACATCGCCAAAGTTAACAGAAGCAAGGGCAAAAATGAACTATTGGGATTTTGTCAAGATCAAAAGCTTTTGCACAACAAAGGAAACAGTTAACAAAACCAAAAGACAACTGACAGAATGGGAGAAGATATTTGCAAACAACATATCAGATAAAGGGCTAGTGTCCAAAATCTATAAAGAGCTTAACAAACTCAACACCCAAAGAACAAATAACTCAGTGAAGAAATGGGCAGAGGACATGAACAGACATTTCTGCAAAGAAGACATCCAGATGGCCAATAGACACATGAAAAAAAATGCTCCACATCACTCGGCATCAGGGAAATACAAATCAAAACCACAATGAGATACCACCTCACACCAGTCAGAATGGCTAAAATTAACAAGTCAGGAAATGGCAGATGCTGGCGAGGATGTGGAGAAAGGGGAACCCTCCTACACTGTTGGTAGGAATGCAAGCTGGTGCAACCACTCTAAAACACAGTGTGGAGGTTCCTCAAAAAACTGAAAATAGAGCTACCCTATGACCCAGCGATTGCACTACTGGGAATTTACCCTAAAGATACAAACGTGGTGCTCCAAAGGGGCACATGCACCCGAATGTTTATAGCAGCAATGTCCACAATAGCCAAACTATGAAAAGAACCTAGATGTCCATCAACAGATGAATGGATAAAGAAGAGGTGGTATATATATACAATGGAATATTATGCAGCCATCAAAAGAAATGAAATCTTGCCATTTGTGATGACGTGGATGGAACTAGAGGGTATTATGCTTAGTGAAATAAGTCAATCAGAGAAAGACAACTATCATATGATCTCCCTGATATGAGGAAGTGGAGATGTAACATGGAGGGTTTGGAGGGTAGGAAAAGAAAAAATGAAGGAAGATGGGATAGGGAGGGAGACAAACCATAAAAGACCCAATCTCAAAAAACAGACTGAGGGTTGCTGGGGGGAGGGGGTTCGGGAGAGGGTGGTGGGGTTATGGACATTGGGGAGGGTATGTGCTATGATGAGTGCTGTGAAATGTGTAAACCTCGTGATTCACAGACCTGTACCCCAGGGGATAAAAATATATTATATGTTTGTAAAAAAAAATTAAAAAATTAATAATAATAAAAAAAGAAAAGGCTGTCTTACCTGGCATCTCTCTTAAGACTTGACCACGCTCTCCCTATCCCAAACAAGAACAGTAATTCCCACCCCCATCCCTCCCCAACCCATCCCTCATCCATAACCAGAGAAAATTTTCATTTGGAGAACACCAGCTTTTATTAGAGTCACTTGGGGGAAGGGTCTCCTTAGAGTCGGTTTGAGTGCTTGTTCTCGTTTCTGGGAGGGAGAAACCACAACACTGCCTGGAATTGTGGGTCTTTTGCAGGGCTCCAGGGACTACTGGCCTAATTTAATACCCTGTTTGGAAATACAGTCCTCCCGACCAGGCGACAGGAAATGACTACACCTAGTTTGATCTTTGCAGAGTTAGCACGCAGGGGAAGAGATTCTGAATCCTGGTTTTGCCACTTACTGGTTGAACTTGGGCCAGTTGCTCTGCCTCTCTGTGCTAGTTTTTTCATAAGTAAGATGAGGATACTAATAGTTTTTCTTCATCAAAGTGTTGTTAGGATTTGTTAATACACAAAAAGCATTAGGAACAGGGCGTCGCTGATAGTAAGTGCTAAATCAGGATTGGCCACTATTATTCAGTATAATTCTTAATTACTGGTTATGTGATCCCTAGAAGAGATCACAATTCCTCAATAAATGCTGGATATTATGACATTACATTATTATTCATCAATCCTCTCTTTTTACAAGATTATATTTATATATTTGACACAGAACGAGAAAACACAGAGAGAGCACAAGCAGGGGGAGTGGTAAAGGGAGGAGGAGAAGCAGGCTGCCCTGAGGCAAGGCTCAGTTCTCTCACAGGGCCGGATCCCAGGACCCTGGGATCATGACCTGAGCCAAAGGCAGAGGCTCAACCAACTGAGCCACCCAGGTGCCTCTATCAGTGCTCTTCTAAGAAATAGTCCCCAACCACCTGAGATCCTAGAGGTGTTTCATTCACATCTGTAGGTGTGTAACAAGACCATGATCACCTGAGAAGGAGAAAATGCAAGTCCTAGATTAAGGCTGTCATTAATTAAGTACTTAACTTGTGGTAGGCAGGGTGAAGAACGCTCTGCAGTGAATTCTCAAGAGTAAATTCTCCCAGTGACCCCATGGTGTGGGTATTGTCCTCATCCTGTTTACACAGCATGAGGTTAAGAGAAGTTGGAAGGATTGCCCAAGTCACTGGTTGGTATGAACCTGGGCTGGGGACCGAGGGGGTGTGGCTCTGGGAACTTGACATTCACCTCTTAGCGCCACTGCCCCATCTCAGGAAACCGCAGCCCAGGCTTGGATACGCAAAGGATGGGGCAAGGCAAGGAGGGGAAGACCAATCGCTGGGGCAAACACAGGGCTGGGTCTGTGGAATGTCGCCGGCGGTCACACAGTGACACTGTGTTCACCCTGACCAGCTGGCGCAGGAGGCATGGGGTGGGGGCACAAAGCCCAGCTGGCTAGGGTTGGGGGGCAGCTCCCGGGAACAAAGGAAAGTGACTGTTCTCAAAGGAGCCAGAGTTTCCGCCATGACTCAGTCCCGACTATGCAAGGACACGTCGGCCCCCACCCAGCATGTTCCACGAGGCTTTGGGGTGATGGCTTTCATGACGCGCTTCTGGAATCCGAGTGTAACTCTTTCCTATCCTCCACCCGTCCTGCCTGCTTCAGCCAAGTTTTATCTTTGTACCTTCAATGCGGACGTGCAGAACAGTCATTCATTCATTCAGGGCCCGGTCACTGGACACCCATTTGCGTAGATATCTCGGAGCCGAATGACGGGATCGTATGGCAGGCGTCTCTTTACCTTTTTAAGAAATTGCCAGACTGTTTTCCAAGATGGTTGTGGCATCCCGTCTTATTTTCTTTGTAGCGCGTACCAGTATCTGCAGATACGGCCTCTCCGTTTACTTATTTGTTGTTTCTTATCTGTCCCACCGGCCAGACTGGGTCTCGCATCCTCCGTGCTCAGCCCCGTGCCTGGCACATAGGAAGCACTCGGGGACTGAACCAGCACACACCCGCTGAACACGTATGTGCCCCCCGCTTCCTCCCATCACGGGCATCTGGAAGACCTGCCAGCGGCTCCCACCCCGGCTTGTCCCCAGGTGCCACGATAGTCAGGATCTGCCCAGGAGGCCAGTCAAGTCAGTCCTGCTGGTTTTTGAAAGGCTCACCACTCTTTTCATTTCTCTAATTCTCATGGGGTAGGGTAGCAACTCCTGCTTTGTTGATGGAGAAATTGTTGCAGTTTGGGTGACATGGCCAAAGTCACCATGGGCAAAGCTTGCATGGGAGCTGTGTACATAAAACATGCAGACCCCCTCAAAGTCTACCCGTGGATGCCCAGGATTCTGTGTCAGGCACAAGGCCTTTCCGTGGTACTGGAGATGAAAATAGGCATAGGTGCCAGCGTACGGCTAGGACAATGAGGAGCTCATTAAGGAGATACACCAGAAAGTCACTAGTAATGACCGGTTTTTAAACAAGCTTTTCTTGGGACATCTGGGTGGCACAGTCAGTTAAGCGTCTGCCTTCGGCTCAGGTCATGATCCCAGGGTCCTGGGATCGAGCTCCACAGCAGGCTCCCTGCTCAGCAGGAAGCCTGCTTCTTCCTCTCCCACCCCACCTGCTGTGTTCCCTCTCTCACTGTGTTTCTCCCTATCAAATAAATAAATAAAATCTTTTAAAAAAATAAACACGGGGCGCCTGGGTGGCTCAGTGGGTTAAAGCCTCTGCCTTCAGCTCAGGTCATGATCCCAGGGTCCTGGGATCGAGCCCCACATCGGCCTCTCTGCTCGGCGGGGAGCCTGCTTCCTCCTATCTCTCTGCCTGCTGCTCTGCCTACTTGTGATCTCTGTCTGTCAAATAAATAAATAAAATCTTAAAAAAATATAAATAAACAGGCTTTCCTCAAATTCACTTGTGAAGTATGGGATGGGAAAAAAATGAAATCTCTTGAGAATGTTTTGAGAGATGATCTGCTTAATTAGGCATTGCAACATGGGAACCCTGGGAAGTGCCTTCCTCCCAGGAAGGAGGCAAAAGAAAAATTAAATTTCCTTACCACGTGCAGCTCACCGATAAATCCTTGAAACAGGCCGAGTGACTTCCCTCTAGGAACTCAGCTGCCCCGATGTTAATACTTTGCTAAGGGCAAAAGGCCATCTTATCCCGACCCCCAGGATCTTGTACGTCTACTTTAACCTATAAAAATTCCTTTGGAGAATTCCTTTATCTCTACCCCGCAAGACACGTGTTGGCAATCATCCCCCAAGCATCTGACCCACCGAGACACATCCAAAGGGTTCTCACGACCGAGGGTTTACAGACAGTAATAAATGACCTTTTTCCAACAACAGCTAGCCCCCTCAGGATGCTAGAAACCTTGCTTCCAAAATTCCTTAGGGACTCCCGCTATCCCTAACCCCCTCCCAACTTGAGAGTATGTAGTGGGCCACTCCTCAGGACACCGGTGCAGCTCTTTCTGCCCAGGGGTCCTGTCTCTGTACCTTAGTAAGACCACCTTTTATGCACCCAAGACATTTGAAGAATTCGTTCTGAGCCGTTGGCTTCAAACCCTCATGTCTTTCCTGCATCCCCTGGACGCTGTCCGGACAGCAGAGGGGAGCACAGGGCTAAGCCCCACGACACACAATCCTTTTCCACAATGCTGGAGATGAAGCTGGGTCTTGAGTCTGCACCTACATACTCGTGTGGCTTCTCAGAGCTCTGGGGACAATGCCTGAGGGAACAAGCCATGCAGGAAACATCTAAAAAGAAAAAAAAAAATAGAAGAAAAAATAGAAAGGCTCCATCCCCAGTGTCTGGCAGCTTGGCCCCATTTACTCCTATTTGCCTCTAAATAAGCCAGAGAAGATATGTTCCCCCTTCCAGGGGAAGCAAAGAAGTTAATCAGTCTCTGAGTTTGTCCTACGCCCCAAACACCTGGTAACACCTAAGAAGAGCCGGATCCCAAACACATCCCTGACATTAGCTTCCAGCAAACCTCGGCGGACACTGGCCTCAATATCCCCCTCCCTTCCATGATTTATAAGACACCACCTGTTAGGGGCGCCTGGGTGGCTCAGTGGGTTAAGCCTCTGCCTTTGGCTCTGGTCATGATTCAGGGTCCTGGGATCGAGCCCCGCATTGGGCTCTCTGCTCAGTGGGGATCCTGCTTCCCCCACCCTCTCTGCTGCGTCTCTGTCTGCCTCTCTGCGTACTTGTGATCTCTGTCAAATAAATAAAATCTTAAAAAAAAAAAAAAAGATACCACCTGTGACTCACCACCACTTGTCTTTGATCCGACCTTACCCTGGACTCCCAAAGGAACACGTACCCCAGACTCCTTTCCAGCGGAAACCCCTAACCCCAGCTGACGACAAGGCTCATTCTCTTTTCCGGGTCTCCCAGACTCTCCGTCCGCTGCACGTGGTCACTCACGCTATTCATTAAACTCTGTGGTCACTTCCTCTGGTGCACGTTTTCTCTTCATCCTGCACAAAGCCAAGGACCCTCTTGGTGGGTCCTGCGGGACCTCCCATTCTGGGCTGCTCAAGACGCAGCTCGCCTGCATCACAAGCACTGTCCCCTCTCTTTCCCCGGCTTGCTGGTGTCCTTTGGGGAAAGGGGTGCTTTTGGATCCCTGCCTTGCCCCCTCCTAGCAAAGTGATTTGGGCAAATTAGGGATCCACACAGAGCCCCAGGATGACTGTTGGGGTCACGTGGGATGCTTTACAAAGGATGCTCGGCCCAGCACCTGGCGCTTCATAAATGCTCAGTAGGCAGAGAGATGTCCTTTCCACAGCATCTTGCTCTGTCTCCCAGCAGGTCCTGGCCCTCGATCAATGGATAAATGCCAGGCAGACCCCTTCGATGGAGAGAAGATGCCCTTCCCCCCTTTCCTATTAGCAGAGACTCCGCGGTTCACCCCGACGCCTCACCCCCACCCCCAGAGCAGCCACTTTGTATCTATGTCATTTCATCTGTCACTGAGTCCCTCTGAATTTTGACAATGAAAACAGTGATCATCAGTCCGCGGGGTGGCGGGGGGGTGGCGCTGCGTGAGGCACAAGGAGGCACCGAATATGAAAAGGTTTTGAGAAGGTTTCCCACCCTCCAACCTGCGGCCTTTGATTCTCAGCGCCCTTGGAGGCCCACAATCTTAATGGGGCCCAGCCACGGCCTTTCCCGAGTGGGCAAATCAAGCTGGAAGAAAGACAGCCGAGAACATCACCTAAACACTGTCGGAAAGTCACACGCGCCTGCCGGAGAGCAGGGCCCCGGCAGGAAGTGCATCAGAGAAGAGCCTGGAAGCAGACCCAGAGCCGTGTCCCCTGCTGACACAGGGCTTGTTTCTGGGGCTTGACCTGGAGACCTGTCCTCCAGTGTTTGTGGCAGCTTGTCTCTAACCCGCTGGCTCTGTTTCTTGACCTAAGGTCTAGTGGGGTTGCAGGGAAGGCCTGCGAGTTTTGTTGGTTGGTGTTGGCCTTTGGATCCGTGGCTGTGGTCTTCCTTTTTCCGAAGGCCAGCTGCCCTGAGCAGACAGCAGGGCACGGGGGCAGGAGCTGATGGAACAGAAAGGAACCCTCTGGGATTGGGGTTGGGGTGACTCTCTCGGGCTCCCAGGCTTCATTCCCTGTCCTTCAACCCAGTCTCTAGTGGATGCCAAGATCCCGAAAGTATCAAATGCCATATAACTCATCAGGAAAGTCACCGCGTCCCCAGCACCATTCACGCAGGGCCAGGAGAGAGACACGATCCTGGGGCAGCCCCGGGCCCAGAGGGAGCTGGGGTGGATGAACCTGCTACTTCTCTTTTCCTGGTTTTCTGGAGGTGTCTGGACATTGCCAGGGGGTGGGAGAGATCTCCTTTCTAGAGGACACTTCTGTTTTTATGTTTAATTAAAACACAGGGGGAAGGTGGTAGGGGCTGATTCTGATGTATTTGTTCCAGTGGTGCAGAATTCGAACTTCTAGCAGCACCCATGGCTGACTTTCATAGGTTCTAGTCAGGCTCCTTGAAGACTCTCCCTTGAGCTTTAAAACGAGACCGTAATTCCCAATGTCCCTGTGGCCTGGTCACCTCATCGGGGTCCTCTGAACATGGCTGCAGGGTGAGCCCCGTCCTGTCCTCACCGGACACTCTGTGATATTACCCCGACCCCACAGAGGCCCGCAGCTCATGGCAGGTGTCAGAGAACACGTCAGAATGCCCCGTGGAGCTCTTGGTGAGCGTGGAAGAGGCAGAAAACAAAGGTTGTGTGAGATGCCAGCTACAGGGAAGGCAGCCAGAAGAAGCTGTTGCCAGGACACCCCTTCCACACCCTGTACCTGTCAACCCCATGGTCTACACTCCAGCAACCCTCTTTATGTCATTGTGTGTGTGTGCGCGCGTGCGCGTGTGTGTGCGCGCGCGTGTGTGTGTGTGTGCACGCGCGTGCCCGGGTTCTCATTAACTACGTACCTCTGCCTCCCACCACCTGTCCCAGATCTGTCGGTCTGTCCTGAGTTCAGGCTGCCACCTTTTTTCTGTCAGGCTTCCCATCTCTCCACGTGCTTGGAGCTGGAATTTCAAGGGAGGCATCTGAGGGGTGTGGTTATACCTTAGTGATCGCTCAGATACACAAGCAAGGCCAGTTATGGCCCCAGGCCCTGCAGCCCCCAAGATGCCTATCTGCCGTGGGCCTTTATCCTGCTGTTTACTTCCACACCCTTCTGCTGGGCCGGCTCAGTGCCGAGGGCTTTTGGGTCCAGGTCTGCGACAGGCTCCTTGAGGTCTCACATTCCTCGCTGGGGGACAGTAGGGGAGCCTGCGCCCAGGTGGGTGGCGGGGTCCGGGGGGAGACACAAGAGCAGAAGGGGAAGTGGGTGCTGGGATCAGGCAGGGTACCTCCACAGGTTCCACCCTCTGGAAGCCCCAGAGAGGGGTCTTAACCCGAGGGGCTTTCTAGAAGGCGGCCTGGTGAGTGCATGATCTCTGGTTCTGGCAACCCAGGGCTGGAGCTTGCCCAGCAGAACTCCTGTCCCCTTGGTGTCTCCAAATGCACTGAGCAGCTCCTGTGACCTGGGTGTGGGTGAGGGGGACAGTCGGGGACAAGGAGGACTGGTGACCGACTCCTAGTAGGTGCTCAGCAAACTTGTGGCATATGAGAGGCAGCGTGACCTTGGTGGACACATTCAGGTTTTGGAGTCAGAGAGATCTCGCTGAGGTTCCAGACGCTGCCACTGACCAGCTACACTACTTTGGACAAGTGACCTTTATTTGTCGAAGCTTCATTGGCCTGCTCTGAAAAGGGGGCTCTGCAAATTTCTAGCTACACAAGAGGAGGGTGCCTCTGGTCGTGGGCCCAGCTCCATAAATGAGCTCACGGTTGTGTGTGGATGAGTGTATTCCCACTCTCACCATGCACTCCGCTTTGTGCCAGGCACTGACACAAGGTCAAGGCTGGGGCATGGAGAGACCATTGAGGACCACAATGTCCAGAGCTGACCCACCGGCTTGCCCCACTGGATGGACCAGTCCCCGGTGTGGTCCCCCGGGCACAAATACGTAGGTTTCAGGATACGCCATCATGGAGGGGTCGGATGTAGGGACAGGAGTGCCTCTGTTTCGCCACTTGCTTATCCAAGTGTCCGTCATCCACCTGACCCCACCCCATGCCCACCAGGATTTCATGTCCTGACACTAGGATACGTGTGCCCACTTACATGACAGATGACGGTCACTGCTGCCACTTGAGACTCAAGCTGACAAAGGAGAGAGGAAGCCCAGAACTCCAGGACACACCAAAGACAACTCTGCCATGTGCCCCCAGGCTGTGATCCAGAACTGGGGAGCTGAGCCCGAGAGGCCCCTCTGGGATGTGATTTTCTGTCTCATCTTGGCCAGCTGGAGTATGTGAGTATTTAATTGCCCATGAATCTGGGTGCTGTTGTGATGGCATTTTGCAGATTTGTTCAGCATCTACAAGCAACTGACTTCAAGTAAAGAAGAGTACCCTCCATCATGTGGGTGGGCCTCGCCCAATCAGTTGATGCCGTTAAAAGCAAAAGCTGAGGCCTCAGAGATGTGGTCTGGAGACTATAGTACCAATTCCTGCCAGCCGGCCGGCCTGCCCTATGGATTTCAGACTTACTAGCCCTTGCCATAATGTGAGCCAGTTCCTTAAAACAAATCTGTATAAATATTTATCGAGAGAAGAGATCATACAAATACACAGACATATGTAAAGATAGATAAATACAAATTCCATTGGTTCTGTTTCTCTGGAGAACCCTGGCTGATACACCCCCAGTCCAGCTACCCGATCCCCTGAGTGCAGCACCCAGGCCGCCAGCAGAGAAATCCCTGTGGCCTTGGGTTCGACTGACCTTGACTCCTCCCTGGCAACTGCTCTGACCTTCATGAGTAGAGAGGGATTTGAGTTGACGTCCCAGGACAGAACAGTTTTTAAAAGTCTAGCATACCTTTCTGCAAAACGTGTTACCCAGGAGTCAGCAGTATAGCGTAGGGGGTTGGCGAACTACGGATCATGGGCAGATCCAGCCTGTCGCCCTTCTGTGTGAATAAAATTTTACCGGAACACACCCGCGCTCTGTCATTTGTGCGTATCCATTTCCAGTGTTGTCTGACTGCCGTGCACTACGATGGCAGAGCTGGGCAGCTGGGCCAGCAAGGGAAGGACTCTTGAGGCTCCTATGAAAGGGGGCTTCTGGGCTCCGTTCCCTAGAACCATCCCCCAGCGAGAGGCTCACCAGCCACCTGGAGGCCTGAGTGGGGAGGAAAGTGAGTTCTCAGGAAGGTTTGAGGATGCAGTTCTCAAACCTAGGGCAGGGGGCTCATCAAACATGCAGCTTGCCAAGCCGCACCCTTAGAGATTCTGAGTCATAGGCACGGGAGCTTGGAAGTTTGGGTTTTCTCCCCCAGAGAATCCTGTTGCTGGGAATCCTCGGCCTGTGTTTTGGGACACCCAGGATTCCCAACCATCCAGGCTGCAGAATCTGGTCCATCAGTGGTGTCTGGGCTGCGAGATTCCCACAGGGACAACAGGCCCTTAAGGGCCTCCCATGTCTGTGGTCACCCTGGCCCGCAGGAGAGTCTGGGCCCTGGCTTGGCTTTAGAACGTGGAGCCACTCAGAGCCATAACACAGCCTCATTCTGTATTACAGTCAGCCAGGCCTAGCAGGGCCTGGTCAGCAGAGATAAGAGATGGACTTCCTGGTGCTAAGCCAGCCTCCCCACCCACCCCACTGCCAATGCATGCCCTTTCCCAAGACGGCATCTGAGCCTGCCCAGGCCCCAGCGGCGTCAGCTGGTGGCACTTTGTTCCTCCCCATCCTGCTGAAGGTGGCGTCTGCTTTTCTCTGCACGTGGCCGCCCAGGTCCCGAATGAGGCGAGCCTGCTGGGACTAGTCTTGTCATCTCTTTGGGACTTCAGCTGCCCCAACCCTAAAATGGAGAGGGAGGTCAAGATAGGGAATTCCCACCAAGAGCTCTGGTTGAAGGAGAAGGATGAGGGCCAGGTGAGGATAGAGACTCTGACTGGTTTACGGCCGAGCTCAGAGCAAACGCTCCAAGATGTGGCGGAGGAAACACTAGGCTTAGGGTCCCCTCCAAATGCCCTAAGCGTGTTCCCCGCCTGCACGCACAGATCATCTCTGGGAGAGGCAGACAGAAACACGAAGGCAGCTAATTAACCATCAGCTCTTTATTTACAGCTCAAGAGAACACATGCAACACGCCATCACAGGACTACAAGGGCATAGCACCCCCCTCCCCCTCCTGCCCCACACTTTATAGAAAAAGTTCCCAAGAGTCAGAAAACCCAATGACTGCGGTGAGGCCAGTCCAGGGGCTCCACCTGATTTCCCCTGAAAACAGACCACTTCCAGCCCAGGGGGCAGGGTCCTAGAGCCTGGGAGTTGGTCACTGCTGGTTATTAACCAGGCAAACTCGATCTCAGATTTGCCAACTCACACCTGAATGTAAAGTCCCTGACCATCCAACTTTTCTGTTTCCTCTTAGGAATCCTAGACCTGGGTCTCTCAAACTTGATTGTGCCCAAGAACGGCTTGGGGACTCGGTAAAATGCAGGTGGCTGCACCCCACATTCTGGTTCAGCAGATCGGGGTCGGGGCCTGGCACTCCTGCTGAACTCCCCAGTGATGCCCTCTCTGCTGCTGGTCCAGGAGCACACTCTGTGGGAGGAGGGACTAGGAAGCCTTGTGCACCCAGAAGAAACTGGATCGGACTACCTGTCCTGACTTAGAATTCAGAAAACACGCTCCCTGCAATGAAATTCCTTGGTTTTGCAAATCAATTCCTGCTGCCCCCTCCCTGACACACACACACACACACACACACAGGCACACATGCACTCCTGTCCCCCGTGAGAGGAAAGGTCCCCCCAGAGGTGATGGTGCCAGACCCACAAAGTCCTACATGGTTTGCTTTCCTGGCTCCTTCAGTGTCCCTCTCAGCCCCCACTTTCCCCGCTGTTCTGTTGTCTTATAAACATGTTCCTTGCAGTTCTGACTCTCCTGCTGCAAGACAGACCCCATCCCAGGGAGCTGGGCGCCCACCCTCTCAGGAGTAGATTTGATTGGGTGGGGTGAATATGGCTTCGAGCAAGGATCCATCTCAGCGGTGGAAGGGGGTCGTGGCTTTGGGATTTGACTTGTGGTTCCGTCACCCCTCAAGGGGCAAGCAAAGCTGTCACTTTCCCATGAGGCTCGGCTCTCATGTCCTGTGCCCCTCAGCCTATTCCCAGCAGCGGCTCTTGACATGGCAGGACCAATCCCAAAAAGGAGTCCCGTGGGAACCAAGCAAAACTCTGGAGAATGGTGTGCGACTCCGCAGAAGGAATGCAGGAGGACACAGGCCGCCCGCCCAGCAGCTACTGGTTTCCACTTGGTCTCCTGCTCAGCTCTCCCTCTGGTAGTATTTTTTTGAAACTCATGAATTCCCTCCTCCTGCTCTGCCTCCGCGCCCCGGATCTGAACCTGCTGCCTTGGGCTGAGCCCAGAACAGTTTTCCAAACTTCTCTGATCCCAGAACTCCACTCTCTCTTTTCTAAAGGAGCATCTCCTGGCCCCAGGATTCCTGGGAATGGAACCTAAACTGTGACTTTGATGGATCATTGTCACAGAACAGACCACCTACTAAAATTATCCTAGAAAAAAAATCAGCCAACACTGGGAGCTTATTCTGTGCCTGGCATTGTTCTAAACATGCTATGAGGATTTTATCTTTACTTCTCACAACATCCCTATGACAGGAGAGTCATTATTCCCATTTTACAGATGAAGAAATTAAAAAAAAGTAACTTGCCTAAGGCTGCCACGGTGGTGAGAGGTGGAACAGGCAGTTTGCCACCAGTGGCATTCCCATGGTCAGAGCACGAGGGCAGAGTTCATGCCCAGCTGTACATTGGAGTTGTCTGGGGGGGCCTTGAACACACACGATGCCCAGACACAACCCAGAACAATGAAACCATCACCTCTACCTGGGCCATCATCAGTACCTTTGAAAGTTCCCTAAATTATTCTAACGTGCAGCCAGGTTTGAACCCAGTGGGCTAGAGCAGGAATCTGCCAACTATGGCCCATGGGTCAAATCCAAACCGCCACCCGTTTTGGGGTAATCTGCAAGTTAAGAGAGGTTTTTACGTTTAGTAATGGGTTTTCAAACACCGAGATGTGAACGTGATACGAAATTCACAGCTGAGCCTCCATCAGTAGTTTTATGAGAACACAGCCGAAATCATTTACCTGTCCTTTACGGTAAAAGTTTGCTGAATCCGGGATTGGGGGGTATTGACTTCCCTACTAGCCAAGGAAATCTAAGACAGAATTAAGGCAGAACTTCCGGTCAGAGAGGTTTGTTAAACACTGGGGGGAGGGGGGCTTTGGGATCCCCAGCTCTGGGGTTAGGAGCCTTTGTGACCACCCACCTTTGCGACCTCAAAATGAAGGTGGCTGGGACAAAGAGCTAGGCCCTGAAGGTCCAAACGTGGAACTCCCCTGCTAGACAGGGATCATTTCATGGGGTCTTTCAGCTTTGTCTTGACCTTCTGTGCTTTCCACGGCTGTGGCCCTAGGGCCATCTGAGCTGCTACCCCCCAGACTTAAGCAGCCTACTCCACTTAGGGTTCTAGCACAATCTCCAATCAGCCACCCCCAGTGAAAAACACGGCATGGGTGTTTTCTGGTGCAGTCTTAGACAAAACTGCTGGGGGGTTTGATTTCCAAACAGCCGGCTTTGATCTCTTCCATTCCTTGCCCCACCTTCACCCCTAAGATTCCTTTGCGCATAGAACTTGACTAAGGAGACGTGAGCAAGGATATTTCGTTTCTCTTTGATCCGTCTGCTTTGCTTGGTGCCAGACCCCTGACCCTGACTGAGTTTCCCAATGGAGTAAACAGCCCTGGCATCGCGGGTGTGGTCCCCCCGGCAGGCGTCCAGGCCAGCGAGGAATTTGGATGGGGAAGGCTTTTGTTGTTTGCAACCTGGTTTGCCCTGGACCAGAGGGCTGACCAGGAGTGAGGTGCCAGGAGGGGTGGGTGGCTGGGTTTAAGTGGCTCCTGAAGTGGCCCTTAGAGCCCGATCTGCTGGGGCAGATGTTCTGGATGGGCATCGTGGGTGGGTCTAGCTTGTGGGGGCCAGTTAGTTTCAGACAACACCTGAACCTCAGAGGTGCGCCAGTGCATCAGGAGGCTCTGCTGCAGAAGTGTGGGATGGGGTGGGGGGTGGTCTAGAGACGGTCTGTGGGAGGCCTGGAAGCCACTAAGGCAGTATGCAAAGTGGGCGCACATGCACAATGCGTGTATTTTTTGAGCCCACATCAGCATTCGATTCTCGAAGGGCATGAACTACAGAAACTAAGGAAGCGATTGGGGTAATGTCAAAGTGCGTGTCCTGGGACTGAGTGAGCAGAGCCACCGAAGTAGAAGAAACAGCACTGTCGCTTCTTCCAAACACATCTCGTCTCATATTACCAGCTCCCAGAGGGCAGCGGCCAATCTTCCCAAATCATGCCTTCCCAGCAAGCAGGGGCTTAATGCATGCTTTGTTTGTAAAGATGATACAACTTTGTCCAGGGAGGGAAGGGAGCAGCCCGTAACTGCAGATCTCACCACCGTGAAGGGAACTCCCAGGGAACGTTTCTCTCTCACTGAAGGCCATGGAGAACCTGGAATAAGTCTGTGGTTGTGGAGAGGCAAGGATTTGGGCCCCGGAACCCGACAGGTGCAGCATTTACTCCCTAGGACCTGGGTGCTCTCAGGGGGCTTCCCTAGCGGCAGCATGCCCCCAAGAGCTTGTTAGAAGCGGCCCCACCAGACTCTGCATTCTAGCCAGATCCCAAGGATTCTTACACAGGTTTAGGTTTGAGGGGCATCCATCTGGGACCCTGGACAAGTCCTAACCAACTCTGCCTCGGTTTCCTCACTGGTAAAAGGTTAGTAATGCATCCTTTGAAAGGTCACTGTGGTAACTAAATGAGATAACGCATGGCACGCATTTAGCACAGCGCCTGGTACATACAGGTGCTCCCCACGCATCTCCTGGGATTCTCTGTCTCTCTGCGGCAGTTTGCCTTCCAAGGCGCTCAGAAGTCTCTTCGTTCTTGGACTTGAAGCGGTTGCAGTGCGGAGGTTGGGCAGTAGAGGGCGCTCTGGACATTGCCATCCGCGGAGCACCGGGCCACCGGGAGGCGCAGGCCGTGCGGGTCCTCCGCGGGCGGGGAGGTGGGCGCAGGTGTGCGGCAGTTCGGCGCCCGGGGCTCCCCTCCCGGGGTGAGGGTCCGGAGCTCGAGCCTGCAGCCTCGGTCATCCGGTGCCCCACCTGATCTCCCACTGCTAGTTCTAAACAAGTCGCTCGGCTTCTCCGAACCTCCGCGCGGCCGGTGGGGAGGCGCCTCCCCGCAGAGCCGCTAGACGTTGATGAAGGATCCCTGGTCGCCGTTGGCCGTCTCGGGCTCCACGCAGCGCCCCTTCCTCCGTGTGACCCTGCGGTTCCTGTGGAATTTGGCGTAGCAGCGCAACCCTGAGCGGAGAGAGGCCAGGGGGTCAGGAGTGCCCACCGCCAGGGCCCTCCTCCCCTTCCTTCCTTGAGCTCTCGGGGACCCTGTGCACCCTCTCACCACCACCCTACGCTGCCTGCAGCCCACCCAGCGCAGCCTGAATGGCCTTCAATAAGGCGATCGTTGGGGGAGAAGGGAAGGATGGACAGACGGAACCCAGGGGCTGTCCAGGACCCCCAGACTACTCTGTGTGATGCTGTAATGGTGGATACCTGTTACCATGCATTTATCAGAACCCGCGGAATGCACAGGGCAGAGAGTGAATGCGAATGCGGATTATGGACTTCGTCAACGTTGGTTCCTCCATTGTAAAAACCGAACCAAATAGTGCAAGTAATAGCAGAGGAACCGTGCATGGAAAGAGGGTTTAGGAGAGCAGTGTTTGCTATGCCACATTTCTGTAAACCCGACACTGCTTTAAAAAAAAAAAAAAAAAAAAAAAAAAGTCTCCTAAAAAAAAAACTTGTAAAGGAATGCAGATTCTGCTCTCCCTATAAAACCTGTGGCTCCCCCTTGTACTCAAAAGGAAATCCAAACTTCCTACTCTGGCTTACAAGACCCCCTGGGACCTGGACCTGCCTCCTGTCTGCCCTCTTCACTTCCCACTCGCCTCTTCATGAGCTCCAGCCACACTCAGTCTTCTTGCTTTTCCTCAATCCCCAGCCATGTTCTGCCTCAGGGCCTTTGCACTTGCTTTTCTCTCAGCCAAACTCTCTTCCCCAAGCTCTTTGCATTGCTGGCTCCTTTGTGGCTTCAGGACTCAAAGACCCTCCCTCCCTGACCACTCAAACGAAAGTCAGTGTGGCCCTTGTGGCCTACCAGCGGGTGGGTTTCAGAGCTGAAGCTCTCTCTGTCATGACCACAGGCATCCCCTGAGATACATGGGTGGATGTATTTTTCATTTGAGGCCTCAGAAGGCCACCTCCTCTTGGTGGTGGGGGCAAGAGATGTGAGTGTGGCCTGAGCAATCCCTACAGTTCGGGTTAGGAGTTGGTCCCAGGGTCCCAGGAAGACGGGACATTGCTGCTTGAAGATTCACTTATGTCGCTACCAAGAGAATAAAGGAAATGCTGTGAAGTTTGTGCTTAGGGGCCTAGAATTTACAACTGGGTCACTGGGCATCCAGTCCTGAGGTCACACAAGTGACACTTGGAAAGGGGCAGGGGATTCATGAGCAGGAGTGCCTGGTTCCTGCAGAAGCCCTTCCAGAACCCTCTACAACCCAGGCTAGCCTTGACTGCCAGACTTCAGCCCTGGGCCCTCAGGAGTCCTCAGGACTCTTGCTCCTCCTGAGGGTTCCTGGCATCACCTAGATCCCTCCAATGTGGCATCTTGGTGACCAACGTCCTCCTGGACCAGCTTTAAGGAGCTGCCTGAGTTGTCATTTCCATTCTTCTTCCTCTTCCTTTTTTTTTTTTTTTTTTAATGGAGCCTGAGTCTCCAGGGAGGAGGCAACAGTCTCCTCCAGGATCGGGGACAGCCAGAGGGATCAGAGGAAATGAGCAGATGTGGCTTTGGGTGCAGATATATGTTTTGGGTGTCTGGAAAGCTGCCCCCTCCCACCCAAGGTCCAGGGGAGGAGAGGGCAAGGATTCCTGGACTCAGCAGGGCCACACCCGCCTCCTCTGGGCACCAGGGTTGGACCTGGAGGCCAAGGACTGTGATTGGGCCTCAGCACGGTTCTGGCCCCTGTGGACGAGCGTGCCCTCTGGCCCACTCCACACCCCAGTTTCCCACTCTGTAAAGTGGGGCCCCAACCGTACGCACAGGTAACAGAAGGTCGTTTTCCAGCATCTCCCGCCCCTCTCAACCCTGCCCACTTCCATCCACTCCTGCCCCCCGGAGTCCTGCAGCCGGACCACGTCACTCTCCAGTTTAAAGCCTGCCTGTGACTTCCAATTATAAATCAAACGAAGCTGACAGGGAGGATCACACAGGGAGGATCCTGTGTGATTCTCCCTGCCAGCTTCTCCCCACCGGCCCTGAGGCCACCTTCTTGGCTGGCCACTGTGTGCCAGGCCCACTGAAACACGCCAGCCCTATTCCTGCCCGAGCTCTGGGCCTCTGCCCTGCTTCTTGCCCAGGGCTCTCCTTCCTTCTCCGCAGCCCTATCCTCAGCTGGCTGGTTCTGCTGCCCTTCCTGTCCAGTCTTTCTAAAACAACCCTGATTTCTCATCAGACTGCCCTGATTTTCGGTACAGCCCTTATTTCTTTCTGAAGACATATCACCTCCGGGGCACCTGGGTGGCTCAGTGGGTTAAAGCCTCTGCCTTTGGCTCAGGTCATGATCTCAGGGTCCTGGGATGGAGCCTCAGGTCTGGCTCTCTGCTCAGCAGGAAGCCTGCTTTACTTCCTCTCTCTCTGCCTGCCTCTCTGCCTACTTGTGATCTCTGTCAAATAAATTAATAAAAATAATTTTTAAAAAAGACATCTCATCTTCTGATTTGCTTACTATCTGCACATCTCACTCGAATGGAATCCAGGGTGGGAGGCGGTTTGCCTGTTCCCTTTGCCACTGAATCTCCAGTCTCCAGAACAGTACCAGACACATCGTGATCACTCAGTAAATATTTCTTGACTGACTAGGCTCAAATGACTTTACTGCTTTCACAGCAGATCATTTTTGAGGCTCTTAGGAGCAAAAACAGGGCTCGTATCTTAGGATGGCTAATAGAAGGACCAAGACCAAATTCTCCAACTCAGGATGTGTGAGAAACCAATTAGCTACTGAATGATATCGAGTAATTACTGTTCGTGGGTGTTGGCTTGTTTTCCTTGAGAGAGAGACTGTATGTGCGAGCAGTGGGGAGGGGCATGGAAGGGGGAGGAGAGAGAGAATCCCAAGCAGACTCCACACTCAGCACGGAGTCCAACACAGAGTTCAATCCCCCGACCCTGAGAGCACGACCTGAGCTGAAATCAAGGGTCGGACGCTGAGCCGACTGAGCCACTCAGGCGACCGGTATTTTATTTTTCAGAGAGTACTTATCTTTTAGAGATATATATTGAAATATTCACAGATGAATGATTGGCAAACTCCCCAGAGTTGCTTCAAAATCATACTGGAATGGGGAACGGAGTGGGGGAGAGGCGGCCCAGACTGGCAGTGAGCTGGTATGTATTGAAACTGAATGATGTGAAATGGGGGCTTCTTATTTCAAACATGAATATCTGAAGTTTTTCGGAATATAAAATTAGAAGTATTCCCCAACTTTTCTAGCTGTGTGAGTATGGGCAAGTCGCTTAACCTCTCTGTGCCTCAGTGCGTCCAGGTATGAAATGGGGGTGATAAGAACTCCTTTCTCAGGATGGTGGTGAAGATTATTGGAGATAAGAGGAGTGAAGTGCCGGGCACAGAGCCTGGCACGCTGGGCCACACCTGGGCAGGAGGACATGCCCGCCGCAGGTGGGAGGTCAGAAGAGTTAAGGATGGAGACAGCCAAGTGCATCCCCCCTGCAACCCCCGCCTCCCGGCCGTGAGCGGGCTGGGAGAGCCCCGCCCCTCATTCTCACACTTGGAATGCCTCCCCTGGGGTAGAAGTCTGGGGTACCAGCCCTCTCAGATGTGATCTTATTTAAAGAGCTGTGCTCCTCTTCTCCCTTCCCCCACCCCCAGATCCCAGGAGAGTGTGCCAGCTTGTATTTCAAGAGGCGAGAAAAGCAAATCTGAGAAACGATGCCAGGAATCGAGACTAAATGAGTTCACAGATTGGAAGGCACCGAGCAAAGCTGGTCCACTGGGACGTCTTGGCCTCCTTTCCATGCAGGTCCAGCGTGGAGGAGCAGGGGCTTACTGGCTCGGGAGCACGGGGGACCCCCTCCCCGGAGAGGGTGGGCTTACCTTCCATGCACATGCAGTCATCAAAGCATTTGTTGTTAAGGCCACGGTTGTGGGGCGTGCAGAGATGCTCTCGCAGCTCACAGCAGGTGCCTGTCCACACAGCAAGCACACGGTCAGGCTCAGCCGGCTGCCCGGACCCTCCCACCGACGTGCGCACAGTCCCGCCGGACAGGAGATCCATCATCTCTGTGCCGGGGCCGTGGCCTGGCAGGGTGGGCCATCTGGTGCCCAAGGCTCCCTACTGCGACCACTGATGGATATCATGGCCAGGGCCTCCCCGCCCCGGGGGCCGGTGGCAGAGACCCCAGCTGCCCCAGATGGGCAATTGATAGATCATGGCGGAGCGAAGGCAGCGTGGGCTGCCCTCCCAGGGAGAGGGGGCAGAGCAGCGTGTGTGTGTGTGTGTGTGTGTGTGTGTTTGTGTAAGTAATCAGCTTGGAGCTGGGAGGGGCCTCGGGGATCATTGCTGCCAGCATCTTCTTTGACAGATGGGGAAACTGAAAGCCCAGGGGAGCAGCAGGAGGGCCCAAAGAATGCCCCAGGGAGGCTTGAGGATGGGGTTTCCCCCCACTCAGACCTGGCCAGCTCCTAGGGTGACTGCCCAGTTGGCCCAAACTCAAGCCTTTTCTTTCTGCTCAGGGTGAAAACGATGGCTTGGAGAGGAAGCAGCCTGTCCGGGAGCTGGTGGTCTGCCTTAAACAGTGCGAAATTGCTTCTTTGGTTGCTGTTCTGTGGAATATCCCGGCCGCTGAATTAACCACCATGGTACTGTGGAAGTGGGCCGCTTGGGTCTCCCGCACCAACCCCCTCTGCCGCAGCCCTGTGCTGTCCAGAGGTGAGGACAGCAGTGAGCTGGCGGCCTCCAGCTGTTAGCACCTTTAGGGCTGGGCCAATGGCACCCTGGTTCCCCAGCAGCCCAACCCCCCTAGCAAGGGGACCAAGGCCTGGGCAGTCCTGCCCAATGTGAACTCCATCAGCAGGCCACCCTGCTCCGGAGCTCCCCGCTCGGGCTGGCTGAGATTGCACCCCAGGTTTCTGGGTCCATTCCTGCTTCCTCCCCACTTTTGCCATTCACAGGCTTTCCGTCTTCCCCCAGAATAAACCTTCTGCCCTTGGACTCCCACCTTGGTCTCCACTTCCCAGGGGTCCAAACTGACCCAACAAGGGCCAGCAGTTTAAGACATTAGTTCCAACATCAGGCCCCTTGTTTATAGACTGTATGATGGGCACAGCTGCTCTACAGGGAGGATGTGATGATAGCACCCCCCCCCCCCAGCCCCCTACAAGGCCCCGCAGTGTCATAAGGGGACAAGGACAGAATTAAGCCCAAACAGGTGTTAAGAGGAAGAAGTCGAGGGAGGGCTGATCCTGACCTGAGACAGCATGGGGCTAGGGTGGAGAATCACACAGACCCAGGTTTGAGTTACCTCCTTGCTGTGTGACCTCAGCCAAGACACTTAGGCTCTCTGAGGCTTGGTTTCCTTGCCTGAACCCTGGGGATGAGAGGCGCCCTTTCTCTGGGTTGCTGTGAAGATTTACTACAGTATAACAGCAAGTCTCAGTAGAGGGGTAGCCGTGATTGCTATCACTTGTCCTCCCCCAAAGGCCCTCACCCCTGTGCAGGCTCTTCCCCCCACCCCCCTGCACCAGCCTCCTGCCCTGATCCTGGGTGCTGCTTGGGTACCTGGCAGGCAATCTTGGTGATGGTCGCATGGTTCCCCTTCAGCGGGTGATGTCTCATTACCGTCGCTGGAGAATTTACCCCGGTGTTTCTCTGGGGACAAGAAGATGTGTCATCAGAAGCTGACGTCCAGCAGAGCAGAGGGACTGAGCACGGGGGCTCATACGGCCATTCGCGCTGTGTGCTGTGGATGAGACTCTCTACCTCTCTCTCTGCCTTAGTCTTCTCCTCTCTAAAATGGGATCAACAGCAGGATAGACCCAACAGATCGTTTTTCAGGGTAAAATGAGTTGGTAGAGGAAAACCTTTGGCCCTCGATCAGCGCTTGAGAATGGCATTGGTGTCCTGGGTGTCAGTCCCGGGTTAGACTCCATGCCTTTCTACTCTGGACATCTGTAGGTCAGGCTGGGCTCACTGGTCTCCCCACCGCCCCCCACCACAACAGAAGGGAGCCCAGGCATGGGGGTGGCAGGGGAGGTGGACATACCTTTCTTCTTAGCCGAGGGCCAGACTTCAGGTTTTAAGTCTTCATAATCGGTCCAGTCGAACAAGGCCATGTCCAGCGTGGGCATCACCTCCCCATCAGGCCTGGGCTGAGCCTACAGAAGGGGCATGAAGAGGAATGAGGTTGGAGTTCCCAACCGGTGGGGAGAGGAAATGTGGGACCTGGATCCAGAGGGCAAAGGAGGGACTCCTCAGGGGGTGGGGGAGTGGGATGAAGCCAAGCCGCTCACTTCCCTGCTGTCCCTTCTCTCCCCTGCAAAATTACTAGCTTTCTGTGGCACCGTGAGACCACAGCTCAGCTGGACTCACAGCCCTGGCCAGAGGTCTCGGGGCTGGATCAGCACATGGTAGGACATGGGCAATAAAGGCATCTTCTAGGGCAGGGTTCTCAACCGAGTGGCTTCTGCGGGGGCCTTGGACAGCATGAGACACTGTGTATTCCTTGGAGATAGTCCCCAGCTTTTATCAGACACGGGCGGGGCCTGGGTGTGGGGTGCCTGGCTGGCTCGGTCAGTGGAGCATGTGACTCTTGATCTCGGGGTTGTAAGTTCGAGCCCCACATTGGGTATAGGGATGACTTAGGAAAAAAATATCTCAAGGGGGGTATAAGACCCCAAAGGGAGTAAGAATGACCTGCTGCTTAAAAAGTCTGACTTCTTCTATACATACATACACTTTAGTGATCTGCAATAATTTTATTTGGAAAAAATTCAAAGCTGCAAAAGGGGTCCAAGCAGGATGCGCCTCTTGTTGAGTTTTCATTTATTCATTTGAGAGAGAAAGAGCGCGTGCACAGGAGCAGGAGGCAGGGGCGGAGGGAGCAGTAGAAACAAGATCCCCGCTGAGCAGGGAGCCCAATGTAGGGCTCGATCCCTGGACCCTGGGATCAGGACCTGAGCAGAAAGCAGATGCTTTACTGACTGAGCCACCTAGGTGTCCCGGGGACGTGGCTTTTTTTTTTAAAGATTTTATTTTATTTATTTGACAGAGAGAGATCACAAATAGGTAGAGAGGCAGGCAGAAAGAGGGGGTAAGCAGGTTCCCCGCCAAGCAGAGAGCCTGATGCGGGGCTTGATCTCAGGACCCTGGGATCATGACCTGAGCCAAAGGCAGAGGCTTAACCCACTGAGGCCCCCAGGAGCCCCCCAGGGGCATGGTTCTAAAAATTCTTCTTCTCTGGACTGTTGGGTCTGTATGAAATTTTTCCCAACGTCCTGGCTCTTTTCCCTGGAGAGCCAATGTGCAGAGAGGGTCCTTGCCTTCTTGCTGCCCCTGGAGTGAGCCGTTAGGACCCCATTCTCCTGGACAGTGTCTGCTGGGGTGCACCCGACCTGGATGGGCATCAAGAGACCTGGTTCGGTGGTCTCAACCAAGTCCCTCCCACCCCCTGGCCTCAGTCTCCCTGCATATACTCCGAGGCTGTTCTGGGGCCCCTTACCTGGGGCCACAGAGATGTGACAGGCAGGATCAGGGACTCTTCTGTGGCGGGTGCTGCCTCAAAGGTGGTTAAGTAGAGGTTGGTGGGGGCCAGGCCGGTGGAGGACTCCTCCATCGTGGCATCCAGCGCCTGGTCTTTGGGGGGCTCTGCCTTCTTCATCAGGGAGCTAGGACCTCGGACCACGGCTCGGCCTGAGACACGGAGGGGGACACACAGGGGCTTTATCTGCTCACCGTCCTGGGTCAGCCCACAGCAAAACTCACGTTTCCAACGCCAAGCAAGGAGGTGGCAGGGACCATGGGACAAGCCATTGGCTCAGCCAATATTCCTGCTGCTCCCCTTCCTAGGGGGGTCGAAATGGGGGACTCGGGGTGGCAGGAAAGAGGAGGGAGGGAACGTCTTCAATGAACTTGTGGTGTTGCTGAGGGGACAGCCCAAGGATTCTCTCTAGAGCAATGTTCTCGCAAGTTCAAGTCCAGGTTGGTGGGTGCAGCCAGAGGTGCAACAAATGGAAACCAGTGGGACTAACCACAGGAGGCTTCCTGGCAGAGATGAAGTCTGAGGAGGGGCGTAACGCGATGAGGCTAAGAGGCATTGCCGTAGGGGAGAAGACTGAGAAGGTAAGAGCTGCAGCTTCTCATGTATAAATGAGTCTTTCTATGTGGTGATAATCATCCCCCTGTTTATTAAGTACCTGCTGTGTACTGGGTCCTTGTCACATGCTGGGTCCTGCCCTACAAGCATTATTTCATCTAACCATCGTAGGAACTCTTAGGACATGGGTGCTCCTTCAGTTTCATCTACAGGGGAGGAAACTAAAGCACAGAGAGGTTAGGCAACTTGCCTCGGGACACACAGCTAGCAGACAACAGAGCCTGGATTCAAACCCAGGTCCATCTGAGTGCAAAGCCAGTGCTTTTGAACAACTAATGCTGCCTTCCAAGACCCATGGTCGTTGGGGTAGGTTAAGTGTGAGGGGGACAGAGTGTGCAGGGTTGGGGTGATCAGAACAAAGAGACTTCGAGAGAAGCTGGGGGACCTGGGCTCATCCTTGCCTCTCTTACTCAGGCAAGATCTGACTTTAAGATTGGTTGGGTCTGTTGGAGCTGCCTCACCCTCCAGAAACTAACCACAGAGAGTAGAAAGGGGACTTAGGGACCCCTGAATCCGCTCCATTCATTTTACAGAAGAGGAAACTGGGGCTCAGGCAACCGGAGCTCCACAGCAAGTCAGCAGGGCTGGGTCTGGCTTCTAGACCTCCACTGTCCCCTCCTCCACGCACCCAACACGCCGACTCCCTTCGGAGGGCCTCCTTGGCTTGACGGAGCTGGGGCCTGAGGCTGCGCCGGGATGAGTTCCTGCCTCAGGGATACCAGCGTTCCCTCCCCAACCTGACACTGACCTCCAGGGGTGGGAGGCTGAGTCTAAGCTGGGGTCTCTCAACTGGGTTCTGTCCACCTTGGGGGGAGGCCTCAGGAGGCCTGGCAGGGAAGCAAGCCCCTGCTGATGCAAGAGACGGGGGCCTGAGTCTCCATCACTCTCCTCCTACAGAATGCCTGTCCCATGTTTGTGAAACTTGGTCTTCCCCTGGAGGCTGTCTGGTCACCTGAAGCCCAGGTTGCCTGGTGGTCTTGGGGCAGGGGGAGACAGGAGGAGCCACGTGGACAGAGCGGCTGGGGTGTGTTTGTTCAAGGACTGAGTGGGCAAAGGGAGGGGGCAGCTGGGGCCAGGGACAGCGGGGCCCTCACAGGGATTTGGGGTTGTGGGGAGACCTAAAAGAAGGTGAGCAGGGCTGCTGGGGAGCACCTCAAGAGACACGCAGGGCAGAGGCCAGAGGGATAAGGACACCACGTCTCTCCCTGGGTCATCTGCATCCGGGTCAGGGGCCGGCGATTCCCACGTCAAGAGCAAGTTGAGAATTAGCTACGTTCATTGTCCCTAATGCCCGCTAGACACCATTCTAAGCACCTAAATCATCTATGAATCGGCCCCGGGGGTGGATGGGGCCATTATCCTCATTTTGCAGAGGGAGAAACTGAGGCACAGAAAGGCGACTTGCACAGGGCACCCGGCCAAGAAGTGGTAGAGTCGCAACCTGAACTTGGGCAGACCTAGCATCAGGGTCTAAACGCTTGGCCCCCGCTCCGGGCTTCCGAGTTGGTTAAAGGATGTGCTTGGAGGGCACCAAAGGAGAGCATCTCCATTCAGGGCCCATCGTGGGCTGGATTCAGGTCAGACCCAAGGTAGAACTTCCTGATGTAGGAGGATTGTTCATTGTGAAGATGGAGCTTCGACAGCTGTGTATCCCTCTCCCCCACGCTCTACCGCCAGGCTTCTCCCAGCTCCTTCCTCTTCCCAGGTCATTCTGACTTTTGAGAGACCCCTCCCCACTTCTAGGGGCTCGCTGCCTGCCCTCTTTGGGGGCTCTGAATATCTTGCCAGGGTTCTCACACTTCCCTCATGGCCTCCAGCTCCTGCTCGAGAGCCCCCTTGGTCATTCGGATATGACCTTCCCCCATCCCCCTACCCCTCCCTTCTGGGGGCAGAACCCCACCCCCTCGCAGACCTCCAGCTACCTCTGTGCAGTTTCAACCTCTCCTTGCGTCTCTTGTGCTCCCTGCTGCGTTTCTTGACCCTCTCTGACCCGGGAGACTGGTCCTCCTTCTCAGGGTAGGGCAGCACCAAGCCTAGGAACAGCTCCTGGTCCTGCACCAGGCCTGCAGGACTCTGCCCAGGCAGCAGCTCCTCTGCCCCTGGCAGCCTGGAGGCCTGTCTGGTGGTGGAGACCACAGTTCCGTCCTGGGCCTGGCCAGGCATGCCTGGGCCCCGCTCCTTCTTGCCCAGGCCCCGCCGGCGGTGGTGGCTGGCTGGAGGCATCCACAGTGCTGGCTCCTGGAGGTCGACATGATTCTCAGGAAGGTTCCGAGCAGAGGTTCCAGGTCCCAGGGAGCCTGCCAGGCTCAGCTCCAGGAGCACCAGAAGGGCGAGGAACAGCATAGGGACAATGTGGGTGCTGGGCCCAGCCATGAGCACTGGTCTGGAAGAAAAGTAGCACCGTGAGTGGGCAGCTCAGGAGCCCTCCTCTTCTTCTGCTTCCCCACTTCCAAGTCCCCTTGCCCACATTATTAGAGCCCAGTGTCTATCGACAGGGATGGATGGCGACTTTGCCCCCAGGGGACAAGACATTTTTTGTTGCCCCAGCGGGGCGGTGCTGCTGATTCCAGGGCCTGGGCCCAGGGATGCTGCTGGGCGCCCCCGAGTGCACAGGATGGCCCCAGCCAGGCGACCTGCTGGACTGGACAGACCACACTGCTAAGGCTGGAAAGCCCTGGTTTTTTGTTTTTAATTTTTTTTAAAAGATTTTATTTATTTATCAGAGAGAGGGGGGGGGGGAGAGAGCGAGCACAGGCAGACAGAATGGCAGGCAGAGGCAGAGGGAGAAGCAGGCTCCCTGCTGAGCAAGGACTGGGATCATGACCTGAGCCGAAGGCAGCTGCTCAACCAACTGAGCCACCCAGGCGTCCCGCCCTGGTTTAAATAGTATAAGCAACACCCAGGTTCCAGATGAGTCTAGAATCCCTTTCTCTGCACACACCTCTGCCCTTTGCCAAGTATCCCAGAACGAGCTGGGTTCTTCCAAGCTCAGAAACAGGACCATCATCCCGGAGGTTGACTCAAAGCGTAAATTCAAACAAACAGAACAGCCCCCTGAGCATGGGCCCCAGGCAGGAATCAGCTTTATCAGTGCTTCATGAGAATTTATGTCACTTTGTCCTTCCGACAAGCATCCAAGGTGGCTCCTGGTGTTTTCTGCAGCAGAAATGAACTGGCACTGCTGTGTCTGTGTTCTGGACCTGCCTCGCAGCTGCCCCGAGACAGCCCAGTCCTGTCCTCACTTCTTTCTTTCCCTCTAAGGGCCTGGCAGGTTCTGACCCAGCCCTGTCCCTGCTGGGGCTGCGGAACTCTGGAAGCCTGGCTCTGCCTCCTGCAGGTGGGGTCGGGGGTGAGCTGACCCTGACCTAACCTTAGGGCCACCCCCCCATTCTCTATCAGAAGTGGGGTATCCTCCTATGGGAGGAGGGAGTGACCCCTCGATGTCCCTCAGAGACCTCAGAGATAAGGCTCATGAGCCCCGTGGCTGGGGGTGGGAGGGAAGGCTACTGAAGTCCGGAGACCACCCCCTGCGGCCCTCCCCCACGACCCCCACCCTGCACCAGTTTCACGGCGTCTGGACAAGCTCAGCGCCAGGTTAGCCCGCTGATTGCATTTTTATGGCCTCCCCGGGCCTCCTATGTGTCCCATTAAGCTGGCAAAGGGGCTTACACAAACATTTCCTTGTGATTTGTGGCCAGGGGATCCCGCAGGGCGGAGGAAAGGCTGTGAGCCCGTGATAACTCCTAGCATCTCTCCCTCCAGCCCTCTCCCTCACCTCACCGCCCCCCTGCACCCCTACCAGGTTCACCTTTAGCCAATGCCCAGTGAGGCCCTGGGAATGGGCGGGGAGGGTGGGTGGGACAGGGAGGCTGGGGTCCCCGCCAGGCTGACCCACTCTGAGGAGGAGGAGGGCCGGAGGGCGGGGTGGGGAACAGCTCCGTCCACCTCGCCTGGTCCCCACCATCCTCTCTCCCGCCCCCCCTTCCTCCCAGCCTGGAGGTTGCTGGTCCCCTGCGAGGCCCAGGCCTTGTCCCCACCACTGCCCTCAGCTCTGCTCTTTCTAGAACCATGGGCTGAGAGAGAGAGTCTGTCATATCCCCTCACACCTTGGGAGCTGCCTGCGCGTTCTGGGAGAGCTGGGTGGCACCGTGGGGCGGCGCGGCGAGACCGCGCCCGTCTCATCACACAGCCTTCTGCTCCGAAGACCGGACACACCAGGCAGTCCCGGCCCCGCTGTCTTGGCCGCCTCACGGGCCACGCGCTGGTTCTGCCCCCTCAGCCTCACCTCCAGCCTTTCCCTAATGAGGGCCCTGGAGGCCCAGCTCAGGCGGCCAGGCCTGCTGCTCCGAGCTCCCGAGGCAGCTGGGAGAGAGGAGGGACCCATTCTAAAGGCCTGTCAGTCAAGTATTGTTCTGCTCCCCGGAACTCCTCAAACAGGGTTTCCAGGCCTCAGGCAGATGCAGGCCGCTCTCCAGACTGGTGTTGGCCAGATTTCGCTCTCCCTGTGGCTGAGAAAGGCTTGGAGGCTGTGTGGGATGCGGTCCCCCCCCGCCCGCCCCAGCCCTTCTGTCTCGCAGGGACAATAGCCCCAGAGAAGCCCACAGAGCGGCCTCACAGGAGGGAAGCTTTGGAATCCCCCTCCCGCGGTGGGAGTCATCGAGGCAGGTCACTCTAGAAGCGCAGGAAGGGGCCAGGGAGGCTGGCTCAGGAGGAGGGGTGGGCAGGACTGCGGGCCTATATGGGCAGCGTGCTTGGCAGGAAGCCGAGGTCTGAGCCGTCTGAGCGCTGAGGACACCCCCTCCTCTGCAGGAACCCTGAGAGAGGAAGCCCATCCCACAGCCTCAGGCATCACAAGCCCACCCGTTGCTATCACTCGTGCTCTCTCTCTCTCTTGCTCTCTCTCTCACTGACACCCTGTTGCCAAGACTCTTGCAATGGTTGTGGGCCTGTTTAACATACCCCAACGATTTTCAGGACCATATTTGTTCCCTGCCTCCCTTTGCACCCCACAAATCATGCACAAGCCTGCCTGGGGCCAGCAAGAGGGGGATTTCGGGGTGCGGTGTGGACGGACCCGCAGGGAACCGTCTCTCTCCAGAGCTTCTCAGCACCATCCTGTCCCAGACCAGCCCATAGCGCTGACAGAGTCCTCTGACCCTGACCCTGACCCTCGCCTGCTTCCTTGCCTCCCTTTTGCCTTCCCATTCAACCATGGTCTCCTGACCTTGGCACTCGAGACCTTGAATAACGTGGCCCCGACCTGATTTCCAGCCTGGACTTTTTCCTCCCCTTCACAGCCAATAGAGACTATTTCCTGAGCCCCGAACACACCCTCTTCTTTCCTTTCTCGCTTGGGCTGTTCCCTTTGCCTGAAACAACCTCTCCTCTCCACCCCCATCTCTCTCTGTCCGAATCCTGCCCATCCTCTGGGGTCCACCCCAAATGTCCTCTCCCCCAGGAAGTCTCACCAGTCCCCCAGTTATAAGTGCTCCCTGCCCGAGCTCCCACACAGATTTGCCCAGCTCTTGAAGACCGCCCGTGTGTGCAGTGTGTGTGCGTGTGTGTGCACGAGTGCATGCGTGTGTGTCTGTGTGTGTGGGGTTTGAGAAAGATGGCTGGAGTGAGGGCTGGGATCCTGGCACCGCTTTGCCCCGGGACTACATGGAGCCCTCTCTCCAAGCCCGCAGGGTTTGTACGAGGATCTTGGCCCGGCCCGGCAGCCAAGATGCCAGCCAGGCAAAGCGCCAGCTCAGCACACGTGGGATGCTACAGAAGTCGTGCCAGGGATCCACAGTGATGAAGGGCTCCAATCCATTTCTGTCACTCTGGAAGCCGGCTGGAGGCAGCGTCACAAAGTGCCAGGCATCCAGGCAGAAAGGGGCAGCAGGTGCCCGCCTCCCCCGGACCCGTCAGCCCTGGACGCTTCTGCCTGTGGCTTGCTCGCTCACAAAGTCTGCTCTTCTGGGCCTGGGTTTCACCGCCTCCCCCGCAGCCTGGATGAGAGTTGTCAAGGGGCATCAAGACCGTCCACAGCCCAGAGATGGCCCTCGGTCCTCTCATAACTGAGATCTAAGTGACTCATTAAAAGCAAAACAAAACAAAAGCAAACGTAATCTTCGGAGTCTCCGCTTCCTGGGGAAACTCGGCTCTACATGCTGATCTCACCCACTTCTTACGGAGTCTTCTCAGCTGCCCCACACAGTGCACCATTTTCCACGTTTTTTACAACGAGGAAGCGGAGACTCTGGGGCGGGGTTGCTCAGTCACACATCCAAGATGATGTTACTCGGGATGCACTCCGGACAGTCCTTCACGCCACTGCCCGTGCAATAAGCTTCATCAGGGGTCCCCTGCCTCCCCGTCATAGTTGGTTATTGCTGCGAGTGCAGTCAGGGCCCAAGAAGGGGACAGGGCACTGTCGGCTGGGGACGGAGGGGAAAGAGCTGACATGTCCTGAAGCTGTCCCTGCACGCTGGGGATAGTTGACTTGTGAACTGTCCCCACCCAAAGGCTGCACATGCAAATGAAGGCAATTAATTGAGCCTGGAGTTGGCTTTGATTCCTGAGCCCCTCCCCCACCAACACCCTGGCATGTGGGGGCCGAGAGACTAGGAGGACTCTTGCCCCACATGCCTGGCCAACAACTGTGGAGCTGGGCTGCCGCTGGGTATCCCCGGACAGCTGTAGGACTCACATTCCTACCTTGTTGATCAGCTCACTCTGTGTGTTAGGGGATGGTGGGTTGGGGGCGGGGAGCAGGGGAGAGCTGGATGGGGATGGGAGGAGGGCTGGCTGCTGGGGATCTGGGCCAGGAATATCAGTGATGCTCTGACGGAGCTGAGGAGTGTGGAGCTCAGTCCAGGCCGTGAGCCAGACACCGACCCGCTGGGAGGACTTGGCCCCAGAACCTCTCTCCCTGACTTTGCATCTCCTCCTCACGTGGGAAAACAACACGTCGGAGCCCCCACGTTTGGTAGAGATGTTTCAGGGGTCCTTTAGATGTTCCGTTTTTAACGTCTCATTTAAAAAATATATTTTAAATTATTCTGAAAGCCAACTATTCTGGAGCAAAAACAGCAGATGCTCTCAGATGCCTTCTCTGCTCAGATGTGAACTCGAGCACAACTCGGGCTCCTGGGTCATTGAAGACTGTCCCCAGGACGCAAGGGGAACAGTTGCAAAGAAGAACTGTGACCATTTGCACCTACTTATGTATGCCCTCTGGGATTTTTCTGGACGTGACCCATAAAGCCGGTTAGAGGCCCAGCCTCCTGGGGACAAGTGCAACCCACACCCACTGCATGCCTTCATATCGCGGGGGGTTGAGTTCTTTTTTTTCTCACTGATTCGCTTTAAGGCAGGATTGTAAATCGGGGGACATAAGGTTGTCACCTGGCATGTCTACGTAGCGGGCTGACTGCTTAGGAGAGCTTGAAGTTGTGTCTGCCTGAGACAGAGAAAATTGATTCTGGGAAGAGATTCTCGGTGGGGGTGGTGGGGGGACTCTGTTCATAGGACACTCCCTTTCTCAGTTTGATGGGTTGGGATTATGAATAAGATTCCATGGGAAATGATTTGCACTGCTCAAAAAAGTTGGGGTGAGGGGAGTGGAAGAAAAAGACCACTGGTCACAAGTTGGGTGTCCTAAGGGTCTTGTCTGCCTGGGAAGCCTGGGAATTTACGACCCACCTGAAGTGACAAGCCTTCTCCATCTGTCTGCCTATCTAACTGACAGCCCCCTGTGGGGAGCAGTGACAGGTGATATCCTCCAGGATCTGGAGTAGGGACCCAAGGTCTAGGACCATCTCCCGAGCAGCATGAACTCAGAGGACATATTGGCGCATGCTAAAAATTAAAGCACAATCATATGGTAACAACCCCATGCCAGGGCTGGCCCTCCCTCTCTCTTGTTCTTGGAGGAGCTCTGTCTATCTTTCTGTCCATCTCTCTAACGGTGGTTGACCCTCGGGCACCAGTGGGACCCAACCCCCAGAGCTGCTGGGATCCACCCTGGGACCAACATAGCGGTCTCTTTGGGATGATTCTGCTCTTCTGAGCAGCAGCCTCTGAGTGCCTCCCCCCCGCCCCCCACTGCCCTGTGTCTCTGCTCCTGCTTTTCACTAAAACATTCTCTGCCTCACGGGTTGGTCAGAAGAACAAATCTGATTACTGCCTCTAAGGCTTAAAACTCTTTGGGGGACATTTTTGCAACCTATCCAATGGACAAGAGATGAACTCCTCAATGTATAAAAAGGTCTTCGGGCACCTGTGTGGCTCAGTTGGTTAAGCGTCTGCCTTCATCTCGGGTCATGATCCTACAGTCCTGGGATCGAGTCCTGCATCGGGTTCCGTGCTTGGCTGAGAGCCTGCTTCTCCCTCTCTCCCTAACCTTCCCCCTGCTTGTGCTCTCTCTGATTCTGCCAAATAAATCAATAAAAGCTTAAAAAATAAAGAGCTCTCACCTACTCCCAGCTCCTTGACACCCCCAGCCTGGGAGCCCTGGCAGTGACTACAGTCCTGGAAGCCTGGCTCAGTAGTGTTTAGGACAGATTTTGTTTGATGCAGGAATCATCTCTGGTTCTATGTTCCCATATGTCCATGAAGATTTTAGGAATGTCCTAACTTGGAACCCATCTGCCTGACTCCTCCCTCTGGTGCCTCCTCCTCACTAGGTTGGTGGCTTCCTGAAAGGGCTGGAAGTGGAGAATGGAGGAGCCATGCCCAGGCCCTCCTTCTGCTCTTCTGCTCTTAGCACAATGGGGCTGCCCAAGCTGGAGCTCTGGCTCGGGGGTCTTAGAGCTCATGGGAGCAGATTCCTGTCTTCTTTACAGGGAGCTGACTCCCCTAGGGCTGGAAAATGGGTAATTTTGCTTGTTCAATCAAAACCATTATAGCCTAGATTGTGGGGTGGGCAGGTGGCTTTTAAATTCCTGGGCTGGGCTCTTCCCAAGGCATTTTGGGACAAGATTTCACCCCTCTAGCTTACTCCCACCATCAGACCTCCTCATGAGTCATGATGTCCCTGTCTGTGCAATGGCATTATCAGCCTGTCACGACATAGGATTATTTAGGAAATCAGTATTTCTATGTGCTGCGTGTATAGGGGGGAAGGAGATTCCTCTATGCATGGAGCCCCAGTAGTGTGTAGGGGGTAGAAGGCAGCAAAGAGGAGTTCACTAGTGGGGTGCTGCCCTAGGGGGTGCTCACTGATGTTCTGGGGCCTTGACAGTCTTGAGCTAGTCCCTACCCCTCTCCCTGGGGGATAGGAAGGGGCGTCAGAAGAGCCAGAACCCTACCTACTCTTGCAGAGGACTTTAAGCCAATCTGGCCTCATGCAGAGGATGAGGCATCTTGACCCGTGAAGCGCCAGGGGCTGAGCATCGGGTGCTTTCTCTGCAATGAAGGCTGTGGGAGAGGGACAGTAGGAGGTCACCACTTGCTGAGCCCGCCTGTGTGCGGGACCTGGATGTGACGACAGCCTGGTCCAGTCTGAAGGAGGAAACCTGGTCTCTGCTCCAATAATTGCCGGTCAGAGTGGGGACACTAGGTCGGGCCCTAGGTCGGGCTCCCAGTGTGATGGGGGAGATCCAGGTCTTGCCTTGGAAGACTAGGAGGGAGGAGTCCTAGGCCGATAAGAGACACCGCTCCTGCCCACAGGGAGCCCTCAGCCCCGGACCCAAGGAAACCTGCCGTCTAAAGGGGCAGATCCAGTGATGCCCTTAGGGGTTTCCCAACCCGATAGGAGAGTTCCAGATCCGCCCTTGGAAGTTCCCAGAACATGGGGAAAACATATTCTTTGCTGGAGGGAGTTTTTAGTTTATGGGCAGACACAGTCGCCTGTGCTCCAGGTGTCCCCACTCTGACCAGGTGGAGAGGCTGCAGGTCTAATGAAAGAACAAGGCCTTAGGGGCCCCTAGGCAGTTCAGTTGGTTAAGCAACTGCCTTCAGTGCAGGTCATGCTCCTGGAATTCTGGGATCGAGTCCCCCAGCAGGATCCCTGCTCTGCGTGGAGTCTGCTTCTCCCTCTGACCCTACCCCTTCTCATGTGCACCCTCTCTCTCTCATTCTCTTTCTCAAAACAAAACAAAACAAAACAAAACAAAACCAGATCAAGACCCAGACATAACTAGCACTGATTCAAACACAGAGGGCAGCACAAATCCATGAAGCGGAGCCATGGGAGGGGTCCATGGAGTGGAGCGGGAAGAGCTGTGTGACCTTGGGCAAGTCAACAAACCTCTCTGAGCCTCAGTTTCTTCTCCTGTAAAATGCCAGGCCTTGTAAGGGGGAGGAGACGTAAAGGTATATAAAGTGAGCAGTCCCCAGTAAGGGCGAAATAAGCAGCAGCCCTGGTTTTCACAGGGAAAGGGAGAGAGGGAGTAGGTGGCCAGTGGAGGCGGGGGGGGGGGGGGTGGGGGTTAGTCCTGGAAGCATGTGTGCATCTGTGCCTGTGTGTGTAGGGGGCAAGCGCAGGTGGCCATGTCCTCAGTCCTCAGTGGGGTGATCGATGGTTTCCGTGGGGTGGGGCAGGACAGGCCCAGGCCTGCCGGAACAGGACCATTGTCTTGGTAAATGAGGTTTGGCTTCCCCACAGGGGCCCCATCTGTTTCCATTGTTTCTAACCCTAACCTTGGGAATTGGCAACCCCTCTAAGGCCCACACCTCAAAAAACCTACACAGGGGTGTTGAGTTGGGGGGCTGAGGACCCCCCCTCCCAGGGGCTCCCAGTGTCTCACGCCCACCTCCTGAGCCCAAATCCTGCCTCCTGCTACATTAGCTACCACTCCCCCACCCCACCACCAAGCAAACCCCTGACCCCCAAACTCCATTATCTTGGTACCCAGACAATTTAACACCACTTTGCTGTCTGGGCAGACCCACCACTTAATCATCAAGTGACAAAATGCTTGCTGTTGGCTCTGGCAGAGGCCAGCGTGGAGTGGGAAGACACCTGGTGTCCGGCAGGCCTGGGGATGAATCCTGGCTCCGGCACTTTATAGCTGAGTGACCCTGGGCAAGGCAATTAACCTTTCTGGGCTTCAGTCCCACATGTGAAAGAGAAATGTGTTGCTTGAGCATCCTGTATGGGCCATGTACTAATCAGGGCCCAGAGCTTTATGCCCATTATCTAATTCAGCCCTTTGAAGTGGGCGAAAAGGACTCAGTATCAGGGCAAAGCTTTGTGGGACTTGCCCGAGGTCACACGGTAGAGAAAGTGGTAGAGTTGGGACTTGAACTCATGGTTATCTGACTCCAAAGGCAGGGTCTTTGGCCACTGTTCATGCTACCCTCAGGGACCCAAACCAGTGTGGGTGCTGGGACTCTCAAGCATGGTGCATGTCGGGGCCCATAAGCCAGAGCCTGGCACAGAGAGAGCCTCAAAAAACTTGTACTTTCTGCAATGACTCCATCTCAACAGGTGTGGATTCCAGCAGGGGCCTTGCCCCCCCAACCCCCCAATTCGGGGATGTGTACCAGATAGTCAGTGCCAGACCATGGCGTTGTGGTACAGAGAGCAGCCAAAGCTGGGACCTGGCAGGGGTGAGGGGCAGGGCCTCTAGCGGCAAGGGTTCAGCTGCCCTCCCACGTCCTTCCTGGAGAAGGCCTGCACTCTGGTGGCCAAATGGCCCACCCAAGAGGAAGGGCTGGCCGAAGACGGTCAGAGGGGCTGGGGCAGCAAGGGAGGCAGGTGTCACCTGAGAAGGACAGAATAAGGATGCTCGTATGCACCCACGCTTGGGAACACGCCCAGAACCTCCCTCTGGAGGAAGCTCCTGTTCTCTCTAGGTTGTAGAATCAGGGGGGCCAGCATGCAAATTCCCACTCCCCCACATTCCTGCCTGAACCCAGTGGAGCAACTTCCTCCAGGCCAACAGCGGGGATTCAAACCCGTTCTGCGAGACTTGGGCGATCACTTCCCTGTCTATAACCAGGCACCAAAGTCATCCTCATCTTCCAGAAGGATGAAGAGCCCCTGGTACCACAGGGATCTTCCCCCCGTACCCAGGTGGCTTGCTCCCCCAACAACCTTCCCGGCTATGGTCCTTTGCTCCAGGGCCAACCCTGGATAACCTGTGGCTTGCAATTCTCAGTTCACTCCTAATCCCGTGACCAGCGTTCCAGCTGATAGAACACGTGTGCCCAGGGCACCTACTCTGTGTACCTGGGACCTCTAACGAAATAGGACCCAGCCCTGCCCCAGGGAAGGGCAGACCCCAAGAGAGACAGGGAGGCAAGTGGGGAGCAGGAGGGCTTCCTATGAGAAGGGACAGCTAACCTTGGCCTGCCAGGAGGGCAGCCTTCGACTGAACACAGGGCAGGGGAGACATTCCAGATGGAGGGAAGAGCCCTAGCAAAAGCTCAGAGGAAGTCAGCATGGAGATGCTCAGCCCTCCGCAGTGGCTGAAACCCAAGATGCAAATGAGAGTATTGTGGGAGGCAGGTAGAGTCCTTAACTGAGTGCAACAGGGAGCATTTGCAGGATTTAGGGCTGGGGAGAGGGGGGTGGATTGAGCAGTGAGGAGGACGCAGAGCAAGTGGGTGAGGGGCAAGGCTGAACCAGCGGCTTGGAGGAGATTTCTGCGGGATTGCAGGGGCTGCTGAGCTGGCTTTCCTGAGGAAGGCTATGGCCAGAGGAGGCAGACATGGCAGGAGAGTCCCGGCTTGCAAAGATGGACCCGTCTGCCACACAGAAGCATGAGCCGGAGGCGGGATGGGGTGTGTCTGTGCCCCTAGTCCTACCCTTGCCTCTCTAAAGAGAAAGGCTCAGGTTGCCAGCTCTGGCTGGGGCTGAAAACCAGCACTTAGCCAAGGAAGCCTAGAACTTGCTGGCTGGGAGAAGGTTTCTCTCTGCTGAAGTGACCCTCGTGAAACTACTTGGCCCTTGTCCCTGCTGGACTCCTGGGGGTGGGGGTGTTGTGTGTGTGTCACCTGTTAGGAGGGTAGGGATGCTGTAATGGTCAGAGGCTCCGGGCAATTACACAGCAGGTCCAGGATACAGCAAGACAATGCCCCCAGAGGAAAGGAAATGGCTTGTGAGCCAGGGCCATTCATTAAAAAAGAAATCGGTGCAAGGCAGAGATTCAGAATTGGGAATGAGTCACACGGATGCCTCATGATGAATGACCAGCTGTTGGCAACATTGACACAGCGACACTCATCTCATTTGGGAAGCAGAGACCCTTTTCACCCTGATTTTTAAACTGATTTTAGGACAGGTGGAGAGGAGGATCGAGAAGAGAGGGCAGTGCCTATGAGAGCGGGAACACTGTATCGGCCTGGGCTGCAACTGTGACCTCCATGCAGGGGAGGGCCGCAGTCCCATTTCTCTGCAGCGTCACTAAGGCTGGAATTGATGGTCCATTTCCCTCTTGCTGTGGCGCCCCCATTCCCAACCCAGCCAGGGACTGAGGCCTCTCCCAGGACCCCCAAGCAAGCTGGTATACAATCTGCTCTTTTTTACTGTTCCAACATACATCCCTGTAGGTAGGTACTATTATCCCCGTTTTATGAAGGGGACACTGAGGCTCAGCGACATGCGTTCCTTTGTCCAAGATCATTCCCAGGGCCTCTGTCTCCTGGATCACATGGGGATGGTGCTGAACCCGCCCCGGGACACTTCGGCGAGCCACACGGGCCAGGAGGAGGACAGCATGGAGAAGTGTGCCGAGCAGGGGATCAGATGGAGGCCAAGGCCCAGGAAACACCCAGTGGAGGACAGCAAGAAGACTTGGCGGGAAACCCAAGAGCCCCCTGGTCTCAAATCTGGGCTCCTGGCTCCCGCAGGCGGCTGAGACCCAGGTGCGCGAACAGAGAAAAGCCAGTGGGCAGGAAGCCGGCCTGAGCCCGGGCTGTCGCGGTTGCTACCGCGCGGAACCCGCCCAGGCGCGGGGCCACCAGCAATACCGGTAGGGGCGCACCCAGAACCTCCTCTCCCAGAAATACTTTAGCCGCCCCCCAGCCCGTCCCGGCAGCCTCGAAAGGGCCAGGAGGACATGCCTGCCAGCTCTGTCCAGGGCTCAGGGAGTTTTCGAAGCTTCTTCGAACGGTGGTGGACTCCCCAGTCTACTCTCCGGCCTTGGAGACCACCCAGAGACTCAGAGACAGAGAGACAAAGAGAGAATCGGTCCCAGGGGGAGAAAGCGAGGAGGAGAGCGGGCGAACGCCGCGACCCAGAGAGGGCGGCGAGGGCGCGCGCGAGGCAGAGTCAGAGCTTAGAAAAGTGAGCGTCCGGCGGGAAGGTGGGCTGAAGCGGAGAACCCGGAGCAGAGCCTGGAGCTCAGCCGAGACGCGGCGAGGAGCGGAGGCAGCGGACACGCGGACCGACGGCTCCGAAGGCGGGGCGGGTAGGGCAGAAAGCGGGATCCTCACCTCTGGCCACAGACCCCCGCGCGCCCCGCCCCTAAGCGCACCAGGTAGCCCACCTTTGTCCCGGCCCGCTACCAGGTGCGGCGGGAGGGCGGGGCCAGGGGCGGGCCCAAGGCCAGGCCTTACCTGTCCGGCCGGCGGGGCGGGGGCCGAGGGGCGCGGGGCCGAGCGCCTGCGGGAGCCGAGCGCAGCGAAGGGCCAAGCCGCGAAGCGTGGACGGCACGGAGAGGTGCGCGGGCGGCAGGAGGATATGCCCAGGCTGAGTGGGGCTGGAGGAAAGGGGAGGGGGCGGGCGCGCGGGAAGGGGGCGGGCGCGCGGGGAGGGGTGCGGGGGAGGGGCGGCTGGAGCGGGCAAGGCTAGCCCCCTGCTGAGGGGCAGCCCCGGGCCGGGCCGGGTCCCGCGCGCTCCCGGCCAGCGCGCCCTCGCCAGCTGCGCTCGGCGTTCGGGGCCAGCTCCCCAGAGGCCTAGCCGCGGCCGCCGCCGCGAGGGCGCGGGGCAGACAAAGGAGGCAGACAAAGGCGGGCGCAGTCGGGCGGCCGTGCGGGCACCGGGCGAGGCGGGCCCACTCCTCCCGGTGCGTAAGAGCCGCCTCGGCGCTGCCCGGAGCGCGTGGGACGGGCGGGGCGCGGGCAGCGGTGGCGCATCTGGAACGGCCCCGCCGGGAGCGGGCGACAAAGGGTCGCGGCAGGGGGTCCCTGGCGGACCCCAACAATGGATCGGAGCTGTGCGCTCAGCTGCGGCCGCGTCTGGCTGGGCAGGGGCCGGCCAGTCCCCAAAAGGATTATTCCGCCCAGGCTGTCAAATGGGACGGAAGAAATGCCCGGTGCGAGGAAGGCGGGACGGGGCACCGCAGGGCCTTTGTAGCCTCGGAAAGTGCGCAGAGCGGGGGGCGGGGTTCTGGGAGAGGTCGCTCTTCAATGTGGGGTATAGGGGGGATCTTCAAACGTTAGCAGGTGAGAATCCCGGGCGTGACGGCCGCACTGATGTGTGCCCCCCCGCCCCCCGCCCCGGGAGGGAAAGTAGAAATACAGTTCTACCCAACACACACACACACACACACACACACACACGCACGCACACGCACGCACACGCACGCACACAGTCTTCCTCTAGCCACGCCCTGTCCAAAGTGCGTCTGATGCTCCCCAGCCCAGCCCAGCCGGGACAAAGCCAGCCCCAGAGGCGGCTGGCTCATCCATCACGGCGCGGGGCGCCGCGTCCCGACGACCCTAGGAGTCCGGGAATGCTGTGTTATGAGTCCCGTGGCCCCCATAACTCACGGCGGGGTCAGTGGGGCCACAGGCACCGCGAGGATCAAAGAGCAGTAGGGCGGGACTCCGGCGCGCGAGAAGCGGCAGTCTTGCCCGGCGCCCGGAGCTCACCCAGTGGTTCCTTTTCGACTGTTTTCCTCCTCCTCCAGAATGTGCCAGTTACGGCTCAGAGAGGTTTAGGAGCTCTGGTCAGGCCAGATGCCTGGGCTTATCTGCGGACGCCATTCCTGGTCACCTTGGGCAAGGCGCCTAACCTCTCTGAGCTCATCATCATCCCTAACTCTTATTAGAGTTCAAGGATTAAGTGCGATGACCTTTGTAAGGAAATAATGTTGCTAAGATCCTGGCCTCATGGGGAAATGCTCTAGAAAAATTAAGTGCTCTTGTTATTGTAATATAATCAGCCCGATGGGCGCCAGGATGGACTGGATTCTAGGCAGAGTGGAGCCATGACCTGATAGGGTTTAACGAGTTCACTCCAATTGCTAAAGCTGGGAGTAGACTGCAGGAGGTCAAGGACAAAAGTGGGCAGACGGCCAGGAACTGTCGCTGGGAAGAGGTGATGGGGGCTGAGATGGGAGGGGCCTCTGTGGGCCTGATCCTCCTTTTCAGGAATGAAACTCTGGCAGTATCCAGACTGTGGTTCAAAGGCGGCTCCTCTGGCTGTTCACCAATGGGGTGATCTTCTGCCATGCTCTCTGTCTTCTGGGTTGTCCCAGAGTGATGCACTGGGAGACAGATGTTAGGAGAGGCCTGGACTCCTATCCCATTGTGGTTATGGTGACTTTGAGCCTCAGTTTCCCCCAGAGTTGTATGGCCAAAGTGGAAACCACTCAAATATCCATTGACTGATGAGAGGATGAAGAAAATCTGCGGGGGCGGGGGGAGGGGGAGGGGTTCATACAATGGAATATTATTAGGCCATAAAAAGGAATGAAATACTTGCCACCGTATGGATGAATCCTGAAAACATTATGGAAGTGAAACAAGCCAGATATAAAAGGCTGCCTATTGTAGGATTTATATGAAATGTCCAAAATAGGCAAGCCCATTGAGACAGAAAGTAGTCTAGGGGTTGCCTGGGGCCGGCAGAGGGGAGATGGGGGTGGGGCTTGACCGCTACTGTGTGTGGGGGGTTTTCTTTTTGGAGGGATGAAAATGTTCTGGAATTAGTGCTGATTGCTGTACAACTTACTAAAACCCACTAAATTGCATACTTTAAAGATTTTATTTCTTTGTCAGAGAGAGAGAGAATGAGCGCAGAAGCAGGGGGAGCTGAAGACAGAGGCAGAGGGAGAAGCAGGCTCCCCACTGAACCGGGAGCCTGATGCGGGGCTCCATCCCAGAACCCTGGGATCATGACCTGAGCTGAAGGCAGACGCTTAACCGACTGAGCCACCCAGGCGCCCCTAAATTGCATACTTTAAAGGGAGAACTTCATGGTTTGTGAAATACATCTCAGTCAAAGCAGTTTTTTTTTTTTTTTTAAAGTGGCAGTTGAGCCAGATCAAGGGTTCTTACCCTGTGGTCTGAGATGACTTCAGAGGGCCCAGGAACCCCTGAACTTGTGCAAGACATTTTGTGTCTCTGGGTGGAGGTTCTAAGTCTAAGAAGAGATGATTTGTAAGGTCCTTCTGATGAACAAGGTGTCAATGATGCTGGGGAGTCAGCAGAACACCAGGGAGGGGATGGCATGTGTTTACTGTGCCCTGGCCGAGGTGCTGGAAGCCCCCACCGTGTCGCAGGCCTAAGGTCATGGTCCCGGCTTGGGTCTGAGGTCAGCAGAGGATCTGGGGAGCTATGTTAGTGAGGCCTCATCTCAGAAGGCCAGATCAGGGAGGGGAGGAGCTGAGTGCGGGTCACAGTCCCTTGTCCTCAGGCATCTTGGCCATGGGGATGCATGTCCTCCTGTAAGGCACCTTGGGGGCTGCCTTTTTGGAAATGGGGAAGGGGATGCAGCCGAGGGTGTTTTAGATCGGGTTCTGAAAAGCATGGTGGCTGGTTACAGAGTGCTTGCTCTAGGGGCTTGGATAATGAGTGTAGATCTTTTTTTTTTTTTTTTAAGATTTTATTTATTTATTTGACAGAAATCACAAGTAGGCAGAGAGGCAGGCAGAGAGAGGGGGAAGCAGACTCCCTGCTGAGCAGAGAGCCGGATACAGGGTTTCATCCCAGGACTCTGGGATCATGAACTGAGCCTAAGGCAGAGGCTTTAAACCGCTGAGCCGCCCAGGTGCCCCAGTGCGTGTAGATCTTAATCTCATTGTCATAGCAGCACCAATTGAGAATGTATGGGCCAGACACTGCGGACTTCACATTTTTGCAAACATCTCACTTGTTTTCTGCCCCCCACACCCCGGCTCTATGGAACTGGTGCTACCATTATCCCATTTTACAGATGAGGAACCTGCGATTCAGAGAGGAAAGGGCCTCACTGCTGACTAAAGACCAGGGGCGGAGAGGGGAGCAGTGCGTTAGGCCCAGGAGCAGCCTGGTGGGTGCGGGGAGGGGGCACATAGTGGCGCCCCAGCTCACTTTTTTTTTTTTTCCTGGACAGGACAATAAACACCTTTCTTACATGACTGAAGGTGGGAGGAAGATTGATTTGCCTTTCCGGGCTTTGATTTTCCTCAGCTAGAACTCTAGCTCCTTGACCTCTAGGACGTAGCCATCTGCTCGGCCACACTGGCCTGGTGGTGAAGCGATGCACGCAAGAAGCTTGCCCTGCTGCAATTGCTCCTCCAGAAGACTGCTGATTTTGGCATTTGTCTTCCTTTCATCATACTTCTGAATTTTCTTTGATCGTTTTTATTTAAAATCTCTTCCTCCTCAGGCGTCAGCTTGGCCCCCTTCTTGCGGCCCAGGGGCAGTGCATAGTGGGACCCGTACCACTGTCGGTACGGTCTGCTGTCAATGAGCTCAATACAGTTCTTCGCCAGGGTCTTGGTGCGGACCAGTTCGTTGCTGGCTGCATTGTAGACAACATCAATAATCCTCGTTTTGTGCGGACAATACTCAGAGCCCCAGGAGAAGTTCCCCATGTCTAGCCTCAAGGCACAGTACTTCTTATTGCCTCCCTGGACTCCGACGTGTGTATGCAGCGGGGACCGATCTTGCTGTTGGCAGTGGGGCGTCCCAGGCCGTACTTCCGCTTCTTGTGGTGGGGCTTTCTCTTGCCCCCGGTCTTGTGGCGCTTGCGCCAGTTGTCCCGAGAGATGCCCATCACTCCCGGCGCTGGCTGCGAAAGAGCTCTTACTTCATTTTTGAAAGCCGCTCTTCCCTGCACGTGGCCACCCGTAGTGCAGGCGTGGAAGCTCCAGGTTTGTTCTCATCCAGAATAAGTTAGGGTTCAAGTGGGGCAAGTGGTAATGAGTCACTGTGCACCATGGCTTCCTCTCTCCTGTCTTTTCTTAATTCCTTTGCATGCCCTCACTGAGAACCTGGGTATGGCCAGGCCCTGGGTTAGGTGCTGGACCAAAAGAATGAACAGGGCTGGGTCTCTGCTCAGAGGGTGTTCTTTTTATTTTTATTTATTTGACAGAGAGAGAGAGATCACAAGTAGGCAGAGCAGCAGACAGAGAGAGAGGGCGAGGGGGGGAAGCAGGCTCCCCGTTGAGCAGAGAGCCCTGATGCAGGGCTCGATCCCAGGACCCTGAGATCATTACCTGGATCCCAGGACCCTGATATTATTACCTGAGCGGAAGGCAGAAGCTTAACCCACTGAGCCCCTCAGGTGCCCCTCAGGGGGTGTTCTAACTGGAATGGTCCTTGAGCAACAAGTGGGGGGGGCGACCAGTGGGATTGTCACCAGACTCTATGTGGCTGACTCTCTGTGACTGCCCCTCCCCAGCCCCTCCCGTGTTTGGCATTTTAGGAATCTTAGGCAGGGATGGGACGAATGTTGAGTCTCTCAGTCTGGGAGGACTTTGGCAGCATCTCAGGAGTCTGGACACTCCACTGCCCGTTGTTTTACCCAGTTCACTCGTTGCGTGTCTTTTCAGGGGGACCCCAGGAATCTTCCTTTGCTCCTTGAAGGCCTTGGTCGTTGCAAGACTTTGTTACACCTTGCCTTCTCTTGGTTTCGATTTCAATGTCTCTTGAGAATGATTTTCTTTCTGTCCTCACTGCACACCCTCAGGGACCTGCTCCAGTTGGCAAATAAGCTTCTCCTCCTAAACCTCCATTCTTTCCTCCCAGATGCCCTCCTACATATTGTCATTATGATGAAAAATATGCAAATAACTTTGAAAAACAGTCTCCCAGCAAATGGGTATTCAAAAATGTAATAAATTAACCCCATAATGTAATCTGGGTCCCAAGACTATCCATCACACTGACGTGCTTAAGATCTAGAAAGCCAGATGCCGCAGAGCCCTATGGATAAGATTGGCAGATGATCAGTCCTCCTAGAGCTCCCCCGTGGCCCTCCCCACCCCTCTCCAGCTTCTTGGCCCCCATGGAACCCAAGGCCGTCAGAGGTTTAGGGAACATCTGTCCAGCCTGTTCATTATACAAAGACAGAGGCCTTTTTGGGGTGAAGGAGCAGATCAGTTTGAATCTCTCTTCATCTGTCTCCTAGCCTGCCTTCCTCTGATTATGGCTGGCTTTGAATCCAAAGCCCCAAATGTAGGCATTTCGTCCATGGGTTTCTAGGAGGTGCCCCGGAGTCAAACAGAGGCTGTTGGGACCTCACTTCCGTGTCTGAAAGATGTTGAGTGTTGGGTTGTATGTCCGCCAAGGTTTCTTTGATGTGCTTTAGCTCCGTAGGTTAGCAGACTGACAGGTGGCTTGCCCTGTGTCTTCTCAGGACAGGGGGCTAAGGCTGGGGACCGGGCACGAGTTCCCATGTTGCTCACACTGTACCCTGAAGCCAGCCTGCAGGAGTAGCTGGACTCTTAATTTCCCACCCCAGATTCAATCCTAAGAAACAATTTACAAGGAATTACCCCGAACCCCCTCCCCGCCCCCGCAAGACTGCCACTTCATGTCGCCAGTGAGAAAAGCTGCTTGAACAGCTCCAGACAGGGACAAAGAAGGACCTCTGTCTCCAGTGCTAAAAAGTATCCAAGATGATTAAATCTCAAGGAGGCAGGGGACACTGTTTACAAGCCCAAAATGGGCTGCCAGTGTGTCAATTCTTGAAATAATTCATCTATCACTTTGGGGTAAGCCTGGAAATTGTATGAAATGCAGACTTTCCTTGGGAACAGCCCAGAGTGCTAGGCCATCCCCATACTTTTGGGGGCATCGGGGCACCTGGGGAACTTGTTAAAGGGCCGGTACCCCACTTTGCACCCAGACTGGTCCAGTAGGTCAGGGAGACCTGGGTCCCAGGTGTTAAATGGGTTCCCCAGGGATTCTGATCCAGATTTCCTAGGACTGCTTCTGAGAAATGCTTTGCTGGTATTCCTGGCTTAATGGTTACTTACCCTCTCCCCTGCATTCACCCCAGCAGAAGTGGGCAGATGCAGGTTTGAAGGCATCCGGAGTGAAAAGGAGTACAGGTTTCCAATACTGAACTGTAACGGATAAACACTGCTGGCAGGATCTGTGTACCCACAGGTGGGCGTGACTCCTAACAAGCAGTCCAGAGGTCAGGGAAGGCTCCCCAGGCTTGTGGTCATGCTTCTCTGACCTTAGTTTTCCCACCTGTAAGATAAAGCGGCTGAAAATGAGTTGAGGCTCTGGAGTCAGATTAGAAGTCAGAACTGGGTTTGTTTACCAGCTGTGTGATTTCTGTCAAATTAGGGAACGTCTCTGAGCCTGTTTTCCATCTACGAAGTGGGGCTAGGAAATGGGTGCTTTGCTCTGAGGGTTAATGAGGGAATTAAAGAAATCAGTGCTTCACAGATAAATGTTCAATCCGTATTAGTGACGATTAACATTACTGTTGTTATATCCCAGGGGCCTCTCAGCCCTTCCAGAGTCCGTGTCTCTAGGGGATTCCAAAATAGTAAAGTGTTTGTGGCTGAGGACAACTCCACACGCATCCCCTCCCTCAAAAGATGTGTGATTCATGCAGGTTACTTCACCCTTCTGAACCTCGTTTGGCTCATCGGTAAAGTGGGGACAATCATAGTACTTGTCCCGCGGACTTGGTTTGAGGATTTAGAGAGATAATCCGCTGGCACAGTTAGCCCGGGGCCTCGCACAGGGCTGGCACCTTATTAAGGGCAGCTTCCCCTATGATGCTTGGGCCGGGGAGGTTTTATCTCCTTGGGAGGTAAACCCAGGCTGCATTTAGTTTCCGGGTGGGGGCGGGACTGGGGCGTCCCTGGTGCACCCTGTCTTCCGCTGTCCCCGCCCCCGGAGCCGGCGGATTCTCTTTCGGTTGGGCAGCTGAGGTCCGGGGATGGTGACTCTGGAGCTAGCAGTAGATGTCGCTGTCTTAGTCCCCCGCTGTGCCCTCCACCTGGTTCTCACCAGCACCACCTATCCGCCCCCTCTCAGAGCTTCCCAAAGCGAGAAAGATGGCCTAGGGAGCAAAATAAGTAGCGGTCTGCAAAGCCGTCTTTTTTTCGCGCCCACCCTGAAGGGAAGGGAGACAGCGCGGCCTGGGGACCTTGGCGCCAAGGCCGGCCCCGCCCCTCCCAGGCCCCGCCCCTGACTGCTCCTCCCTCCCGCCCCCACGGTTGGCTGCGCGGGGAAGTGGGCGTGGCCGGAGGCGGTCACTAGGACCTGCGGGAGCGCCGCGCGGACGTCACGGAGCTGCTTCCAGGCCGCTGGTTGAGCGGGAGGCGCGAGTGGTTGGGTCGCTGGTTCCCCGCGCCGGGGCCGGGCCCCGAGCCGGGCCCCGAAGCCGGAGCCGGTACCGGGGGAGGGGAGGGGGCGGGGCTCCCTCGGGGGAGGTTTCCGGCCAGGCAGAGCGGGGGGAGTCTTATTCCAGCCCAGTTTCGCTCTTCGCGAGTCCCATTTTACTCTCGCGGGCCTGCGCAACCCGCCGTTCCCTCTGTGGCCATGCGCCCAGCTCTGGCCTCTCCTGCCCACCGAGGCAGCAGGGCTATCGGGCACAGCTGATGTCCCCGAGCTGGGACGCCAGCGCGGGGGGAGGGTCCATTCTAGCGGCCCTGATTTTGTGTGAAGGGGGAGCGTCCTGCCCCAGATGGAGGGGAGGGGCGGTGGAGGCCGGCGGACCCTGCGGCTCCCAGCCCCTTGGAACTAGCCCTCACTCCTGCCGCACTCCCTAGGTGGCGGTAAGGATGACCACGCTCACGCGCCAGGACCTCAACTTTGGTCAAGGTAGGGAGGCGGAGCCTGTGGACTCGGGGTGGGGGGCGAGGGGGGGCCTGGGCCGGCGAGCTTTCCCAGCTCACCGGCTTCTGTCCCATGGCAGTGGTGGCCGACGTGCTCTGCGAGTTCCTGGAGGTAGCTGTGCACCTCATCCTCTACGTGCGCGAGGTCTACCCGGTGGGTATCTTCCAGAAGCGTAAGAAGTACAACGTGCCTGTCCAGGTGAGCGCCCCCCAACCCCCGCATCTGGGCGGGGGCCACTGGGTCATCACAGGGTGGGTAGAGGGTGGATTTGTTTTTTAAAAGATTTTATTTATGTATTTGTCAGAGAGATTGAGAGAGTGAGCACAAGCACAGGGAGCAGAAGGCAGAGGGAGAAGTAGGCTCCCCGCTGAGCAAGGAGCAAGGACCCCGATGTGGGACTCTGTCACAGGATCTTGGGATCATTACCTGAGCCAAAGGCAGATGCTTAACCACTAACCAACTGAGCCACCCAGGCGTCCCTAGAGGGTAGATTTTTGAACCATCCTCCACTTTTAGGCTCAGGCCCCTTCCCCCACCACATTCACCCCAGGCTGGCCCTTGGCTTCTATTTTTTTTTTAAAGATTTTATTTTATTTATTTGGTAGAGAGAAAGATCACAAGAACAGAGCAGCAGGCAGAGAGGGGACGGGAAGCAGGCTCCCTGCTGCCAAGTCCCATGCGGGGCTCGATCCCAGGACCCTGAGACCATGACCTGAGCCAAAGGCAGAGGCTTAACCCACTGAGCCACCCAGGTGCCCCTGGCCTTGCCTTCTAATTCCCAGTTGATAGCCTGAGAGCCTCCCCCACTACTGCGGTGACTTTGCTTTTCGTGCCCTCTGAACTTGGAGTTCCCCTTGCCTGAAGTTAGGGACCAGGCCCTGGGATCAGAGTTGCCCGTGGGGCATGGTTGTATTTAAAAGAGCTCCTGAGGCTGATGAACGAATGATTGCTTTGAGGAGGTGATTCCTAGAAACCTCAGGTGCTTTCCTTCAGCCTACATTGTAATGGGTTGTCTCAGGTCCAAAAGGCAGACAAAGCAGTAAGTATGTGCTCCCCTCTCCCCACTCTAGAATTGCTGGCCCCTTAGAAGGCACTTAGTAAATGTTAAAATAAATGGATGACCCCATACTGGAAGGTGATGGAGGTTTGAAGGATGTACAGTGAAAAAAGAATAGCATTTATTGGGCACCTGCTGTGTACTGGGTGCTTATCCACTCTTCACTTTGTCTTTACGAGATCTTGCACAGATGAATTACGCTCAGAGAAACTAAGTGATTTATCTAAGGCCAAATAGCTCTTAGTTTCAGATTCTCAATTTTTTGAAAACTGACTAAATTTTTGGACCCCTTCTCTGGGAAAAATGCTTGTATGCCCAAATACACATAATTTAGGGACTTCTCAGCCCCTGGAGGAGCCCACGGACCCATTAGAAACCCCCAATGCTATATTAAGTGCTGATGTTGGGACTGAATTCTTCTAACTTCTCCCTCTCTTTGGATAATTGGCAGTTCTTAGCCCCATGATGGGAAGTCAGTGTCTTGGGCGTGGAGCCCTAGGGAGCTGCCGGCCTCTCTCCCTGGGCTCCTGGAGGGGTGTCGGGTGGTTTCCCGTTGGTGCTTCGGGCCTCACAAGCCATCATGGGGTTGTGTGTAGATGTCCTGCCACCCGGAGCTGAACCAGTATATCCAGGACACCTTGCACTGTGTCAAGCCACTCCTGGAGAAGGTGAGAGCACCAAGTCCCCCAGCCCACCTCTACCCCCAGTCTGTTCCTTCAGCACTCCAGGATGGGGTGATGCTGGGACCGTGCAGGGTCCCCAATGACTCTACACCCTAAAGCCTGTCTCCTGTACCCTGAAGTGGGTACAGGAGTGTCCTGGAGTGTCCCTGCCCAGGGGCAGATGTCAGGACACATGAGCCACAATCTGCGTGCTGGGGCCCGGGAGCCCTGGTGAGTGGAGCTGGCTGACTGGGGCCTAACTGCCCCAGAGCTCACGTCTGTTTCTCTTCCCACCCCTAAGTTCTCTCTGGGCTTGGCCCCTCAGAGTTTCCTCCTTCTCTCTGAGATGTAGCCCCGTTAAGGCCCAGGCAGCCTCTCCTGTCTCAGTCTGTACCACTCATGTCAGGGAGTGTGCCTACTTGAACTTTTCAAACCTTCTGGGCTCTCAGGGACCTTCAGCCTAGAAGCTGAACAGGGCTGTGCGTGGATCCTTCCCATCCTTCCCGTGGCGGGGAGATGGTGGTAGTGGTGGGTTACCCGGTTCTGGAATAGGGGACTCCTGTCCTTACAGAATGACGTGGAGAAGGTGGTGGTGGTGATTTTGGACAAAGAGCACCGCCCAGTGGAGAAATTCGTCTTTGAAATCACCCAGCCGCCGCTGCTGTCCATCAGGTAAGCTGCCTCTTCCTGGTCTCCTGGAGACTGCTGTGAAGTCTCTAGAAACAGGTCTCACACTCACCGCTTTAGGCAGCCCCTGAAGTCCTTGGCTTGGTCTGCGTTCTCAGGTCCCTCCTTGGCTGCACCAAGCTACCTCTCTTCCTTCCTGCCTTTTAGAACCCCTCTGAGAGTCCACCTCCTCCGGGAAGCTTGGTAAAGAGAAAAATGGCAAGTGCGCCATCCCGAGGCCTATTAGCAGCCGAGCCACAGCCGGCCACCCGGTGTGCTCTCCATGTAACCTCTGTGATGTCCACACCTGGAAGATCATGGCGTTGCTGAAGGGCTAGTCCCAACCTGATGTTCCAGATGGATAAGGACCGGAGAGATGACATGAGCTACCCAGGGTCACCCAAATGGTGACAGAGTTAGGACACAGACCCAGTTTTCTGCCTTTCCAGTCAAGTGTCCACCCTTGGGCAAGGGTGTTGGCTGGTCAGCTGCTGGCTTCCTGGGGCAAGGTGTAGGCTCGGGCAATCCCTCTCCCTTCCTGGCTTGGTGTCCTGGGGTATGAACAGGATTGGGCTGTGTCCTTCTTCTTAGACTGGGCTGCATATTAGAATGACCTACTGGGGCTCCCTGTGGCCCATTTGGACTTAGTTTGGGATGGCACTTGACATTGGTTTTCAGATGGTTTTAACTGTGTAGACAAGATAAGTAGCCAGGCCCTTAGAAACCAACACACTCAGAAGCAGAGAGGGGCTCTGGGCCCCCAGGCCTGCCCAGGGTTGACTGCCTGCTGGTGGGAGGGGGCGCCAGGGTGATGGGAGGCCCTCCTTCTCTCCTTCCAGCTCAGACTCCCTGCTGTCTCATGTGGAGCAGCTGCTCCGAGCCTTCATCCTGAAGATCAGTGTTTGTGATGCTGTCCTGGACCACAACCCTCCAGGTGTGCTCTCCCCCCACACCCCCGTCCTCAGGCATCGCCAGGGCTCCCTTGGCTTGGTCTGTGTTTTCAGGTTCCTACTTGGCTGCAGCAAGCCGCCTCTCTTCCTTCCTGCCATTTAGAACTTGTCTGAGAGTCCACCTCCTCCAGGAAGCTACCCTGATTTCCACTCGCTTCAGGCTCCCTACTGACTGTGTCTTGTCCTGGTCCTTGGTTTCCACTCGTCTCCTCTTGGGGGGCTGCCGAGCCAGCTGGGGAGGTGGGAAGAGGCTATGCCCAGTGGCAGGCGTAAGGTGGCCCGGCCCTGACCAAATGCTTGCCTCTTCAGGCTGTACCTTCACCGTCTTAGTGCACACGAGAGAAGCTGCCACGCGGAACATGGAGAAGATTCAGGTCATCAAGGTGAGATGAGGCGGGCTGGGGGAGGTGGGCGGGAAGACACAGCCGGGAGGCCCTGAAAACCAGAGCGGGCAGGGGTGCTGCTGGCAGTGCGCTCATTACCTTGCTTATGGCAGTGCCCAGCAGCTGGTGGCTTTTTGTGGTATGTCTCCTGGGTGGTCACACACTTGTCATTGCCAAGCCTGGGCACTCAGCACGGAGAAGAGGGTGGAGCCATGTCCTGGGGCTGCCAGCTCGGTGGCAGTTCTTGCTGTCACCGCCCCTCCCCCCACCATTCAGAATTGGTGCCTGGGGCCAGTTAAACCACTGGGTTCCCAGCCCAGCTGGGATCTGTAGACTCGCCCCCTCAGGAGCCTGGGCATCTGTCCTGCCGGGAGCTCCCTAGTGATTCTGCTGTTCCCTGAAGTCTGAGGATCCCCAGCTCTGGAGAGGGAGTGGGTCACGAAGTGAGGGCAGGCCACAGTCTAGCGTCCCCCGGTCTCCCACCCTAGGACTTTCCCTGGATCCTGGCAGACGAGCAGGATGTCCACATGCACGACCCCCGACTGATCCCACTAAAAACCATGACGTCAGACATTTTAAAGGTGAGCTGTGTGGGGACCTGGTAAGCTTTATGGAAGGTGTGCGGAGGCCTTGCCAGAGGCTTCTGCGTGGCTCAAGGCGTGATGACCAGGGAGTGCCTGGTGTCAGGCTCCAAACTGCCTTTCTCTTAACCAGTGGCTGGAGACCCCAGCCACACGACCCCAGCCTCTGGCAGAGATCTGTCTGCCCGGGGCTTGTGGGCACTCCTCAGTCCTGACCTTGGCTGTGTACTCCTGTCCATCAGATGCAGCTCTACGTGGAAGAGCGAGCTCATAAAAGCAGCTGAGGGTGTGCCTGCCCCCACCGTGGATGTTCCCACCGCTGGACACTGGGGGCCCCAGCCTAGGGCAGTGCTGTAGGGCCACCCTGATTCCAAGTGCTCTTATTGCCTTTGTGTATGGACCACCCACCCTCCAGCACGGCGCTGCTCAGGGCTGCTTGCCTTCGTGGAGAAACTCTCCCCGGGAAGGCAGGGAAGGATGCTCGGACTGTGATTTCTGATCTTAGCCTCCTGGGATTTGGCCGGCCAACACTGTCTGTCTCAAATACTGTGCTGTGAGTTGTTTCAATAAATGGCCCCAAGGGCTGAGCTGGGCAGTCACTACCTGGAGTGGGAGGGACAGGAGCAGCCGAACTAACGTGGGAGGAGGGGCAGCTTCTCCACCGAAGCAACCAGGGCTTCCGCCACTAGACCCCACCCCAGGCTGGTTTTACTGAAAATATTTATTGTCAGGAAATGTCAGAGTATATGACAGGGAGTTGCCACAAATTGCTGGGTTTGCCCAAGGTTGGAACTGGGGTAGGGGCTCCCAGGGTAGGGGCCCTCACTGCCCACTACAGGCTCAGCTGGAGGGGACCTCCGGAAGTCGAGCGGCCCAGAGAGTGGATGGCTGAACGCCAGCGGATGTCAGACTGTCAGAAGGGCCCGTGCAGATGAAGTGAGGAGGGCAGGTGGGCAGCCTTCTCCTGCCCCTGCAGGGTCTCAGGCTGAGCCGTGGAGAGGCCCCCGGTCCCTGGTCATCTTAGGGGTGATGATGATGCTGCTGTTGGTGACACGGGGCCCGTACCAGCCTGCCCAGAACTGGGTGTCCTTGCCCCCGTGCTGGAAGAGGATGTGGCGGACCCCTGACGGGTAATCCGAGAAAGTGTGGGACACCTGGGAGGAAGGGAGAAGAAGAAGAGGTCACCAGGGCTGGGGAGGGGAAGGCTGGGGCCATCACTCTGCTGCAGCGGGCAAGAGGAAGGTCCTGCAGGAGGTCCCCGAGAAGGGGGTGGTGAGGGCCAAGCAGGAAAGGCCTCACCTCTGTCCACTCGGCACTGTTCCACTGATCAATGGTCACAGGCGGAGGCTCGAAGGAGGCCAGGACGATGTAGTTTTCTGAGACCAGCTGCACTCGGATGTGGTACGTGCAGCCACAGTCGGCTCTGGCGGCGAACCTGGGGGCAGGTGGGGCTCAGCACTGTGCACCCCCAGACAGAAGGTGGCCTTGGAGGAGGGCAGGCAGCAGACCCACGGATTGGAGCCCGAGACCCAGCTGGTTTCACTGCTCTCTGGGCCCTCCTATGCCCCTGGGATCTGCAGGCTCTCTGTGTGGGGCCATATCAGAGCAAAGTGGCAACCCTTTGGGGTGTCCAGTGAAGACGTTCCCTTAACACATGAAAAGGTTCTCTATGGAGATAAAGGCCTGGGCTGTGGGAACTGAGCCATCTGTATGTCATCATGGCTCAGAGTGGGGGTTCAGTGGGAGATCCAAGGGGCGGCCTGTGATGGGAGCTGGCAGAGCTCACCCTCTGCTTAGCCCTGCTGTCCTCCTCATGTTCCTCAATACCACGTTCCTCAATACCATCTCCCCCCCGACACACACACCCTTAGAGTGGTGGCCCTGGCTGGCACTGGGGTCCTTCCTCCACTGCGGGCCAAGCCAGAGCCTTGCACAGCTCTGGGCACAGAGCAGGATTCTGGGAAGGAGCTGAGGGGAGCCCAGAGAAGGGACCAGGGGAGGCAGATGGGATGGATGCAAGGGAAGGGAGCGAAGTCCAGGGAGGCTGCGCCGTGCTGCCTCTGATGCTCTAGTGCCGTCTGCGACAGCTTATGGGTAGGCCTCGGCCTCCCCATCTGTAAAGTGGAATGAGCAAGTGCCGGCTCCCGGGGCAGCGCCTACCCCAGGACACCGCCAGGCAAAGAGTGGGCGCTGCCTCTAGGTATCCTCAGGAAGAGAAGAGGGAAGGCTGTGGAGCGTGGCGCAAGCCCTACTCACCAGTCCTTAACCTCGATTTCAGGCCGGAATGTGTCCAGCAGATCCTCCCAGTAGCCCTCGGCCTTGAGGTCCACCAGCTGGGACTTGAGGCACATCCTGGGGAGCAAAAGGAAAGACTTATGTTCCCAGGTGTGCTTTGCATGGCCAGGACCCAGCAGTGTCCCCAGACTGCTGCAGGACCTCTGCCTCTGGCTGTCGCTGGCCTAGGAGAAACACGCAGAGGCCCTGACCCTATTGTGCCTAGGTGGCACGTGATCTAGTTCAAGGGTCCCAACGAGGGCACCTCCAGGAACCCCTGTTCTAGATGAGGAACCTATAGGCATCTCTGCCTCACCCTAGTCACCCAGTGGCTCCTAGGCCCCCGCACTGGACTCCATCCTCCACGGCTATTAATCGTGGCCACTGAGTACTTCCTAAAAGTGGGACTCCGCCTGTCTGGAAACTGCCTCCAGCTGCACAGGGGGGCCCTCACTTAGGCCTGAGATTTGGCAAAAGGGGTCCTGACCCTTCTCCCTCTCGACACTGCCAGCTCAAGTTGTTAATCTTACCCAAAAGATGTGACAAAGTACTTCTTGACTTTGGAGTCTGGAAAATCTGTCCCATGGTCTCCAGGGAGGCTCTCTACCTTCCACTCGTTTCCGCCATTGGAGTCAATTTGCCAGGATGTCAGATCCTCTAGGGAAAAACAGAAGCCAAGGTCAGATCCCCTGTGTAAACATTTGGTCCGGTCCTGCCCACCTGAGCCAGGGAGGGAGGAGGGGTTTAAGGCATGGCCTGTTCAGGCTCCCGTCTCAAGTGTGCACCCCAACTGTGCCTCGAAGCACCCCGACACAGTGCCCTTCCTCCCAGCGTGTCTCCACCTGTCCTCACCACATCAGCTCTGATCTGGGACCTTCTCTCTCCCACTTCGTCCCTGACTGGTTTGACTCCTAACATGAGGCTGGAGGGGGTAAAAAAAAAAAAAAGTATTACCAGGAATTCTAAACTAGCCTTTTCTTCCTTTGGTGTTGCTGGGGGATTCTGGGAAATACTGAAGTTTCAGTTCTCAAAACAGGAAGTTATGAAGGGCCTATGATAATATTTCTGCTCTTAATGACTAATGTCCGTTTGTCCCAATGCAGACCACATACGTGACGACTCACATTTCCCCTGATACCCTAACTATGTAACTGATACCCCGGGGGGGCCCACGGAACAATTTTCTGGGTTTGCTGCTCTGCCAGCTCGGAGCCCCTCTGCCCAGGGTGGGAGAGATAACCGTGAAGGTGGCCATCCTCAGTGCTGGAGGCGCACAGCGAACCCGTATTCGCGATCCCCACCAGGTTGGCTTGGCAGGTTCCGGTCTCCTCCACACTGAACCGAGGGGACCTTACACCCAGCAGTGTTTCTCTACCAAGACTTTCCAGAACAATCACCAAGGGAACTTTTCCAAATTGTTCCCTCTACTAGGAGCCCGCACCTATTCCCCAGGTGCCCTGGGGCCTGCCAGGAGAGAAGCAGGGGAATACCACAGAAATCCAGGAGCCGGCTGTGCCGAGCTCAGGCTCAAGGAGGTCCAAGTGAGGCTGGACTGCCGGCTACCGGCCCACAGCCCAGTGTAAGTTAGCGCTGCAGGTGGGCTCCGTGGAGCTGTGGGAGCTGAGCTGGCGGTTTGGCTGGGCGGCTTCTGAGCAGAATCTGGGGCAGGCAGAGACTGAGCCACGGTCAGTGGGGACTCCAAGAGGGGCCTGAGGGCCTTCATCGGTCAGGACCAGACCCCAGCAACTGGGCAGTTTCAGGGCAGATCCTCACCATGGGGCCTAACGCTCGCCACCCATAAAATGGAGCCAACCCTGCTTATTTGGTTAACTCCTGGGGTCCTCATGAGGTTCAAGAGAGAAAATCGGCACGATGGGGATTCTAAGGGTACAAACTGTGTACAAACCATTAACTGTTGCCCCAAGCCCCCCCACAAGAAGCCTGGTGTGTGGTATGCAGTAGGTGCTCAATGAAGGAAAAAGACCCTGGCAAGTACAAGAGAACCTAGTAAGTTAAACAGGGGCCTCAAGTGATGTGATTACAGTCACCTCTGAAAATCCTTTCCTTCCTCTGGGGAATGGGGACAACGGGAGAAGGACATTTGTGAAGCCCCGAGCCCAGCGAAGTCTAGGGCCCAGCACGGAGGGACCTTCTGTATGAGTCAGGCAGCTTGGACGGAGCAAGAGAGGGAAAGCTGAATGTGCAGTTTGTTCATTCAACAAACGTCTTTCCAGCACTATGTGAAGGCATTACTGTGGACACTCGTGTCGGTAGAGTGGTGACCAAGACCCATTAGGCCCCTGGACCTTGAAGTTTGTAGCAGAGAAAAAAAAAAAACCAAAAGCTATGAGATAAAACATAATTACAGGTTATGAAGGCGCTACGGAGGAACGAAACAGGAGAGACCGGATAAAGGCGGGGGTGCAGGGGGACCAGGCCAGGTGTCTGAACAGAGACCTGAAGAACGAAGAACGAGGAGGAACCAAGGGCGAGTGGTTCAGGTGCCAGAGAGTGGTCCAGGTGTGAGACAACATTCCAGATAGTGTGGGAATCGCAGGTGCAAAGGCCCTGAGTTTCAGGAAAGGTGGGGAGCCAGCCCCGGGGCAGCCCCGAGCCCACCTTCCGCACACGGGTTCCGCAGGAGATTCCGGCGGAGGCTGCACAGGAAATAGAAGACCTTCCAGTCGGCCACGGGCTGGTCCCAGTCCTCAGTGATGAAGCCTTCCCGCAGGCACTTTCGCTTCCAGAGTGTCACCAGGTCAATGAGGTCTCTCCAGAGGCTGCAGACCAGGCGACAGCGCAGCAGCTGGCGGGCGGGCGCGTGCGTGAACACCTCCAGCAGAATGTTCTCGGGCAGCTCGTTGATGCTGACCAGGGCCATGGCTGGTGGGGGAGGCGGGGAGGCGGGGGAGGCAGGCGTTGCCCACAGGCCTGTAGGGGGCAACAGTGTTTATGAGCCCTGACCAAGGAGGTGGACCCCTCAGATTTCCAGGGACCTGGGCCAGGGGCTCTTCATCCTTTTTCTTTTGTGAAACAAAAGGGGTCAGGCCTTCTCCTGGGTACGCAGTGGGCCGTCAGAATAGAGAGCACTCACACACGTTACACACATTTGAAAGAGTGTAATAAAAATATTAACAAAGATTTCAGGGGCTGATATTTAAAGAGGCCCTCTCCTGACCCCCACCCCCTGCACCCATTCCTCCCCTATCCCCCGGCCCTGTTAAAAAAAATAATTGCTTTATTTTAAGTTGCCGGGCCCAGTGAACTGGCAGACCTTGCCAAGGCCACGCCACTGTCTGCAAGCTCTGCAGAAGTCTGTGGTCAGGTTATTTCAGTGCTGGGAAGTCACTGTTTGTCTGTGGGTGTAAGAAAGATTTCACGTTCTGTGTCACAGCTTCATTAAGGGGTGGGGCTAGTTGCTAAAACCAACTTCTCCCCAAATCGCTCACGTTGACCTGGAAGCCAGATGTGATAAGACACCGCATCGAGGAGGACCTGCCTCTCCATCCTGGTTGGGGCATCAGGCCAGAGCCCATTTTGAAATGCTCAGAAACTGCAAAGCCGATTGAGGGATCCTGAGCAAGACCAGCCAGGGGTTCAATCCTGGCCTGCAGTGGCTAGCTGGAGAGCCTTAAGAGGAGCGAATGACTGTCCCAGCCTCAGCAGGGCCGGGAGGTCTGAGTTAGTACAAGGCAAGCCTTTAGCACCGGGCGGACATCATTACTTCTCTATCGTTAGAGCAAAAACGCTCGTCAGTAGTAGTCAGCGGCTCCCAAGAACACCTTCCTCCCTCTACACCTGAATGGCACAAGGGTTTTGGAAAATTTTACAGTGCCACTACCCCAGCCTGAATCCTGCCTGGCTGTTCAGATCTCTAAGGGGACCCTCCCCACCCCACCCCAGGGTGGGGGTGGGGTCGGGGAGGGAAGGCCAGCCCCTGTCACTCAGATGGGCCTTATCCGCTCACAGGTGGGAGAGGGACGGGTTATTCTCCCACAGGTGAAGTCTCTGAGGAGGCTTCTCATTTTCCATAGAGACTTGGCCAAAGAATCCACAGACTTCTCAAAGCTACCATCCCAGCAAAAACGAGAGCAGACGCACAGCGTCTCCTGTGGCTCCCGCCCAGACAGGAACATGGCAGCACCGCAGAGAACAATAAATAAGGTACTTGTACCTTGTGCAAAAATGCTATGACGGGAAAAACTCTATGTGGCTAGGTCTTCTGCTTTTTCAGAAGGAACTCTACATAAGCAGTTTCGAAAATATGAAACCTGTCGGTTTTTATATGTTGACAACTTCTAAAAGCACTCTCTAGGCCAAATAAAAGTCGCTGGGTGGGAGTCAGAGGCGACTTAGGTGCGAAGAGCTCCTCTCCCAGGCGTCCAGAGTCTGGTCTCTGGCTCTGGTCGCACGTTATTCGTCGCACCCCCTCCCCTAGTTTCTGGCGTTCGTGGGTCTAGGGCGAGGCCTGACTGTGCACGAATGGGGCATGGGGTGAGGTTCCCCCACCCCCCGGGGGGGGGTGTCCCTGTGCTTCCCACGAGCCCGGCCAGAGTCGCGACCTTCTCAACGACCCCTGTAAGCACGGTTACTAAGCCCGTTTCTCAAAAGCAGAAGCTAAGGCTTGGGAAAGTTTGGCCCGTCCCAGGACCGGCGGGCGTGCGTGTGCCGGGAGGTCCCAGATCGGCCCTGGGCTGGGGCGCCACCAGCGAGCTGTGGCCAGGGTGTCGCTCCCAGGCAGCACTTCCCGAAGTCTGAGCCAGGGCCCGGCCGCGCGGGATTTGGTCTCGCGCGTACCGCGCGCCGCCCGGGCCCCTACCCCGCTGTCCCGGAGGCCCGAGGTGGACAGCGCCACCGGCTCAGTTAACGCCCCGCCCCCCGTCCGCCACCCCCGCCTTCGGGTGCGGGACACCCAGCTCTTCCCCCGCCTGTCTCCCCCCGCGCCCGTTCCCCAAGCTGGGCCGCGACCTGGACGCGGGGCGGGACGCCCGGCGGGACCGGACCTCCGCGTCGGTCTGGAGCCTCCGGCCTCGGCGGCGCTGTCCACTGTCGCCCCGCCCCGCCCCGTGTCACGCGCGCGCTCGGACCGCCCCCTCGGGCTCCGGGGCCGCGCCCACCGCTTCGCCCCGCCCCGCCTTCTCCCCGCCCACCGCCTTCTCCCCGCCCACCGCCTTCCCCAAGCCCGCAGCCCGCTTCTACCGCAGCTACTCCGCGGCGATCTTGGGGTCCGCAGTGCCGGGGGTCGCGCGACGGCCTCCCCCAACCTCGCAGCCTCAATCTGTCTTCTCCTCCAGGTAATCGGCGGCTCAGCAGTAGGGTCCCACCGCTTCCCTTTGCTTTCCGGGAAGAGAGGGCGTTCACCGAACCTAGTCGCCACCTCTGCGCAGGCCACTCTGAGGCCGCTTCACCAGTTCGCTCCGCTGTAGGGAGGGAGGCGGGACTCTTCCCGGAAGGAGATTGTTGACACTCTAGGGGGCTGGAGCAGGACTTTTACCTTCACTAGGGTTCGGCCTCAGGGAGACCTCAGTTTACTCAAAGGAAAAATCTCCGCATTTTTGTCATTAATTCCTTAACTCCTTCAACAGGTAATCATCAAGCACCTACTTAAGGCAACCAAAAACGGTTGTGCAGGTTGTGCACTGCACAAAGGTGCCCTGCTCAGGCCACCTTTTTAACTCATCAGGGCTGCGTGTCCCCCAAAGGTGTCTTCTGCTAACTTACATATAGCTAGTGAGTGGTGTCCCTGCCAAAGCTGAGGCCCTAATCCAGCTGACTATTGAGATAATTAAACCATACATTGAGCACACACTGTGTGCCATACACCGTTCTAAATGCTTTGGCTTCACTTAATGTCAGTAAAGCTCTTGGCAGAGTAAGTAAGATACCAGTGAGCAGTGAGCCTGCGACGGCACACCCAGCATGAGGTGTATCTCAGATATCCACTGCTCCCCCCTCACCCCAGCTTTGTGTGGCCGGGCCTCTGGAGAAAGCTAGCAGTACTGGAGGGCTGCTGGGGTGAGACGTTGGCAGCTCATTAAGGAGTCTGTATGAGGGTCCTGCCATAGTCTGCCTCCTGAAGTGTCAGTCATTCCCTGCACCTTGGACAGAAGCCACACAGGCTCACCTTCTGCAGGTCCAGGGCAGGACCTACCATTAAATTTGCCTTTCCTACCAGAAACCACAGGACAAAGGTTGGGCCGAAAATACCTTTTATTTAGCTGCATGCAGCAGGGGCAGAACCCGAGCACTGCTGTCCTTCCAGCAGGAGGGAGAGGCAGGAGTAAGGTTGGGCAGGGTGGGGAGGCGCAAGGAAAGGCAGTTCCAAGGGTAGGTTAGGACATTCCAAGCCCCGGGGCAGCTGGTCTAGGCATAGAGGCGGACAGGTGGTCCTTGAAAACCACTCACCTCATCCCAGGGCTTATGTGCCGCAGCTCTCAGATTCAGGGTCTGATGCACTCCTCCCCTGCCCTGGGTTACCATGCACAGAATTCCAGGGGTCTTCTGAAGATCCTACCCCCACTTGATGCCCATCTGACTTCTGGGCTTCATTGACAGTGAGGCCCGTCCAGACCTGACCTGGCCCCCACTCCATCTTGGCCCTGACCCTCTCAGACTAGACCTGAGCCTCTGGGTCAAAGTCATGTCTCTGAGCAGGCAGGCAAAGAGTTTGGGTTGGCAGGATGAAGCAGAGGACAGGCCAGAACAGCCCCCCTTCCGCTCCCAGATCTGGCTGAGCTACATGGTCACCTCCCAGCATCTGCACTAGCCAGAGCAGCCACAGGCTGGCCAGTTGTCCAGATTATCCCTGCTCCGAGGGCCCCCAATGGAGACAGGGAGGAAGGACCCCGGAGGGGAAGGAAGAGACACACATCTAGGTTGGCATCTGAGCTTGGAGACCACTCCTGGAGGAGCCTGGGAGAACACCTTGCACCTCCCCAACCTCAGGGGCCCCATCTCTTAAAGGGCCTGACACCAGGCCTCCCCTGACATCATTCAGGTTGAGACTTTGGGCCTAGAGCACTGCCCCCCCCCCCCAGCTTGTGAGGGCCGCACAAACTGAGAGGCTCCACAAAATAGGCAACCGAGGGGCAAGGATGAACTAGGAGGTCTGGGGGAGCCTGGTCCCCCTCCCCTTCCCTAACCCAGCCCTTCTCTGACAGCAGTCAGGGTTTGGCGGATCAGGGCTTGGGGGGTGTCAAGGCAGGGGAGGTCCGATGGTGATGCTGCTGTTGGTGACCCTCGGGCCGTACCAGCCGGCCCAGTAGTGAGTGTCCACGCCGCCGTGCTGAAACCAGATGTAGCGGACGCCGGGCGGGTAGTTGGAGAACGTGTGAGAGACCTGGGTGGGGGACAGGTGGAGAGAGGGAGAGAGGTCAGGAACAAGGAAGGGGGGGCGCCTGGGTGGCTCAGCGAGTTCAAGCCTCTGCCTTCGGCTCAGGTCATGATCCCAGGGTCCTGGGATCGAGCCCCACATCGGGTTCTCTGCTCAGCAGGGAGCCTGCTTCCTCCTCTCTCTGCCTGCTCTCTGCCTACTTGTAATCCCTGTCTGTCAAATAAATAAATAAAATCGTAAAAAAAAAAAAAAAAGAACAAGGAAGGGGCCGAGGTCTTAGTGGTGGACCAAGACTCTGCAGAACTCAGTGCTAGCTCTAATTCTGTGATTTGGGGCAGGCCACTTCCCCTCTCTGCCTCAGTTTCCTCCTCTGTAAAATGGGGCAAAATCCTCCTGGGTCCACACCACAGGATTACCCAAGGGCAACTCAAAGGAACTGAAGGGAACAGAAGGAAAGTCTATAAACTGCCAAAAGATGTCCACTATGGTCATCCCTGGGCACGTGTGGCTATTTAAGCTGAAATTCATGAAAATTAGATAAAATTAAAAATTTAGTTCCTCAGTCACAGCAGAATCTGGCTCTGAAGAAGTGCTCCATGGTCACATGTGGCTATAACATACCATACAGGTGCAGACAGACCATTTCTATGGCTGCAGAAAATTCTACTGGACAGTACTGGCAAACTGTGGCCCAGGGGCCCACTGCCCTTTTGTAGAATTTTGTAAATAAAGTTTTATTGGAACACAGCCATGTCCATAAAGCTGCTTTCACCACGCAGTGGCAGAGTTAAAGAGCTTAGTAGTTGGGACAGGGACAACTTGGCCTTCAAAGCCCAAAATATTTGTATTTGGCCTGATAAGAAAATATTTGGTGTCCCTGGTGTAGATAGTAGTAATAACTGATATTAATAACTAATGACAGTCAACCTTTTTGAACATGGCTTTACCAGCATCATTTCAGACCCTGAGCGACCAAGGCCCAGGTGAGAAACAGCAGAGCTGGGATCTGAACCCAAGCCTGTTTGACTGCAGTCTCCACCTTGGGCGACGTGCTACCTGCCCTCTTTCTCGCCCACACACCTCCCTCCACTTGGCATCGCTCTTCTGCTGGATCGTTGCCGGATCTGGCTGGAAGGTCCCCAGAGGTGCGTGTGCTGATGACAGGAGCTGAACACACAGCTGGTACTTGGACCCGCAGTCCGGCCTGGCTGCGAACCTGCGGGCAGAGGGAGGGCCCATCAGGGCCTTGGAGATGGGGGGGCAGGGTGGGGGTGGGGCGCCTGAGTGGCAGGCCCCCCTCCCCCAGACCCTCGCCCCAGGCACTCACCAGTCCTTGACCTTGATGTCCGGCCGTGTGGTGTCCATCAGCTCCTCCCAATACCCTTCGGCCTTGAGGTCCACCACCTGGGACTTGAGGCAGGTGCTGGGGGGCGGGCAGAGGGGTGGGAGGGACTGGGGCTCAGCACTAGGGCACTGGGGGGGAAGGGGCTAGGACTGCCCTTCCCAGAGCAGGAGACCCCAGGGCGAAGTGTCTTGGGTTTCCCCCCACCCCAACACTTCCCCAGCCTCGGATCTTACTAATAAGAAGTCACGAAGTATTTCTTGACCTGGTCATTGGGGAATTCCTTCCTCTGGTCTTTAGAGAGGTCCTCCACCTTCCACTCATCACCTCCATTCACGTCCAGGCTCCAGAATTCAAAGCCCTCTGGCCATAAAGCAGAATTTACATCATAGGGAAGCCCCCCCCTCCCCAGTGGTCTCTTTCTCACAAGAGCCCCTTCCTCCCCGGTCCTCTCCCTGAATCTCTGCAGCTGCCCTCGAGCCCCGTGCTGTAGGACACTGCAGATCAACAGTGGCTGTCTTCTATTAGATACTGCCTATGTGCCCAGCATCATGGTGATTCCCACTGGGAATCCCAAGACACGTGACCATGTGAATGACCACGTGAATCTCCTTCAGGGATGGAGAACACTCTGACCCCCACCAGGCCGATCTGGGGTTTGTCCAGATACTGGGCTGTGTGACCTTAGATAAGTTGCTTTCCCTCTCTGAGCTTTGGTTTTGTCCACTGTAAACCAGAGTTAAGAACAAGGGCTGGCAAACATTTTCTGTAAAGGGCCAAAATACTGTAGGTTTTGTGGGCTATACACTATCTATCTCTGTTGCAGTCTTTTTTTTTTTTTTTTTTTTTAAATAAGTGCAAAAATGACTTTTAGCTTCTGGGCCAGATTTGGCTTATGGACCACAGTATACCAGCTGGTGGTCAAGAACATGGCTGTTGGGGAGTCAACGGAGGCAGGCATCTGAAACTGTGGACAGCTTGGAGTCATGTCATCATTATCTTGCTCCAGAATTTGGCCACACAACGGGAAACGAGCCTCCCATCTCATCCCAGTGTCCAGCCGATGGGTTACAGCACAGTAAAGGAAAAAGGGAGCTCCAGGTGATGCAGAAGTTTTGTTTTACCTGTTGTAAATGCTGGAAAGAAGACTGGATCTCTCATTCTTCCATAAGTAAAGTCCGCTTTGCACTCTGGGGCAGTCCTAGGAAGCCTAGCCCTGGAGTCTTGGAACTAGGCCAACAGAATATGGCTCTGACTTCCTGGTCTTGTATTTTGGGCACAGGTAGTCCCAACTGGCCAACAGTCCCTCTCCTAGGAAAGGTCACTGGGGAAATAAGGTTTGGAATACAAAAATGCCTCTCTGCCTCAGTTTGCCCGTCTGAAAAATGGGAGTGCTAACAGCATCTACCTCTTAGGATTATTGTGAGAGGATTAAAGGAGTTAAACCATCCAGGGTGCCTAGTTCATAGTAAGTGCATAATGAAAGCCAGCTACTATCATGACAGTGTGTGCATTGGGGGCATGCCAGACCTGCTCTGCACCCCACCTTCAGCACACGGGTTGTGTAGGAGATTCCGGTGGAGGCTGCGGAGGAAGTAGAAGATCTTCCAGTCGGCCACGGGCTGGTCCCAGTCCTCAGTGATGAAGCCCTCCCGCAGGCACTTTCGCTTCCAGAGTGTCACCAGGTCAATGAGGTCTCTCCAGAGGCTGCAGACCAGGCGACAGCGCAGCAGCAGCTGGCGGGCGGGCACATGCGTGAACAGCTCCAGCAGAATGTTCTCGGGCAGCTCGTTGATGTTCCCAACGGCCATGGCGGGTAGCTTCTGGACGCCCCCCTGTAGTTATCGAGAGATATATAGAAAGATATATAGACTGGGCTCCCTCCCCAGAATTGAAAATTTGCAGCACCCCATGGCGGTGGGCGTTCCCATCCCGGCTCTGCCATTTACTATCTCAGGATCTTCACTGTACTTCTCTGAGCCTCAGTTTCCTCCTCTGTAAAATGGGGTCAGGAACAGTACTAAAATGGTTTCAGATAACCTGATGCAACAGATGTTTGATAAAAGGTGATTGATTTGGGGGCGCCTGTGTGGCTCAGTGGGTTAAGCCTCTTGCCTTAGCCTCAGATAGTGATTCCAGGGTCCTGGGATGCAGCTCAGTATCAGGCTCCCTGCTCAGCGGGGGAGTCTGCTCTCCTGTTCTCGCTCTCTCTCTCTCAAGTAAATAGATAAAATCTTAAAAAAAAAAAAAAAAAAAAAAAAAAAGGTGACTGATTTTACTGTCACCTCACAACAGCCTCTAAAGGACGCTCAGGAGGCCAGGAGGCGTGCGAGTACCTGCCCAAGGTCACACGGACAGGGATGGAGGACGGAGTCTTCTCTGATTCTAGAGCAAGCCTTTTCCAGCAGGCCCGTCTGTATTTATGGAGTGGAAGTAACAATGCGCAGTCCGGCAGAACCACCCAGCAAGTCCTCCAACGGAGGTGGAAGAGAGGTTGGGGGCAGGGGATAATTATCATCGTCTCCGACGTAGGTCCAAAGAGCTCAAAGACTTTCTCAAGGCCGCAGAATAAAATGATCTGCCCAGCTGGGACTCGCGAGGGGGTGGGCGATGGTCAAAGGCCTTTCCCAGGCGCCCACCTCCACCCCTGTGGCTGGGCTTCAGCCCCAGGATCCCCGGCGCGCCTGCAGCCTTCCCACCTCGCGCTGTGGCTTTCAAGTACCCCCCAGAGCCGGGGCTCAGACCCCTGGTCATCGATTAGCCACCCCAACCCGGGTTCTCGCCTCCGCTGCCGCTCCCGGCCGCGTCGCGCAGTCCCCGAGGCCTGGGCCTTGTCCGCGCCGGGCCTTCCTCGCGCCCTGCCCGGAAACCGCGCAGTCCGCCCGCCCGCGGGGCCCTGGGCCGCCCGCTCCCCCACCTCGGGGCTCCCAGCGCCCACTCCCCGCGGTCACCTGCGCTCCGCCGCCGCTGCGCGGTCCGGCTCCGCCCTGGGGCTGGGCTGGCCTCGGCCTGCCCTAGCTGGAGCGTGCGGCCCCGCCCCGGACCGCCAGACCCCGCCCCGGGCCCGCCCCCTCGGCCCTGCCCCGCGCCGTGCCTCCCCATCGCGCTGTAGGAAAATTACCTGGGGTGGGGGGGGGGGGCACCGGAGGAGCCTCTGTCCCCCTCCCTCCTCCTGGGCTGCGCGCCCCGCACCCTCCGCCTGACCCAGACTCGCTGCCCCCTCGTCTCCTCCTCCCAGCATCCACCCCTGGAGGGAGCTGGAAGACGCCCCAAATCGGATCCCCCCCCCATTAAAAAACCCGACTCCCGACCTTTCCCTGCCTCCTGGGTCCGCCGAGGAACCAGTAGCTTCAGGCCTGGGGCCGACCGCTCCAGACTGCGGGGCGTCCCGGCGCCCGGCCAAAGGCGGGGCGGGGGCTGGGGGGAGGCTGGGGCCTTTAAGAGGCGCGGCCAGCCGGGCCCCGACCTAGACGCGGACAGCGCCTGGACTCGCCGCCGCCGCGGGACTCGGGCAGCCCCGCAGCGCTCCGGCTCCTCCTTCTCTCAAGACCGCCCTCCGCAGCGATGGACGGAGACGGTGAACCAGGTAGCTGACGCCAGCCGGATCCACTCGCTCAAGCCCGGGAGGGGAGACCGGGTCAGGCGGGCGACTGCCACAGAGAGGGGCATCAGAGAGCGAGGGGGTCCCCGACATCCAGCGCGGCGAACTTTCACCCAAGCAAACCCCTTGAGACATTCTTAAAAGAGCACAGCCCTTTGGCTGGCTGGAGGCCTCCAGAGGTGACGGGCTCCTGGTCCTGCTTACCAGGGACATAGGGCAGGAGTCATCCCACTTTCCCCCCTCTCCGCTACCCGAGGGTCTGTTGGGTTCGGGTCTGGGACACATCTCAGGAGGCTGCATGCCTTTTTCTTCCATCAACTTCTTTGATTTGCCAGCTGTGGCCCTCAGCTTCCTGTATCCCCAAGGATTTCTTGGGGTTACCCGTCTCTCCCCACCCCATCCCAGTCTTCCTTCTGGGCTCCCTTGGCTAGTGGGGCTGCTTTTCAACTGCGTTGCTGGTTGCCCAGTGGGGATCAGACCAGCCCGTGAGTGGGAGCTGGGGCACGGCTCTTGCCTATGCTCAGGGCCCTCTGAGACTGCCCAGTCATCTTGTCTGGCACAAGAGACATCCCCCTCCCCATCCCTTGAACTCCTTACTGAGCCTGTAGGGTTTGCCTGCTGAGTCAGGGTGGGAACAAGACCTGTCTGCAGATTCCATCTGAGGGGGGCCTTGCTCCGAGCAGGCCACAGGAAACACTCAAGCACGCTCAGGCAGCCAAGCGCCTCTCCTCTAGCACTGAAACTCCCAGTTCCTTCAGCCCCTGTTCCCCATCCATGACCCCCTCGCCATTCCCTCTATAGGGCCCCAGAATGGGCCCTGCTGTTTTCCCAGGGCTCAGCTGTTCCCCTCCAGGGCCCAGTGCAGGTGAGTCAGCCTGGGAGGCAGCTTCCAGGGGCCAGATAACTTTCCGATGGCAACAATGTGGGGAGTTGTGTGTGCTGGAAAAGGGTGGGGGGGGGCTGTAATCAGATCTGGGGCCTGGAGAGCCAGGCCTGAGGCCAGGAGAGGGGACCGGGCAAGGTGCACCTTTCGGGGGAGCATCAGGTGTCCACCAGGGCCAGGGCAGGGCAGGGGGAGGGGTGGAGAGGTGAGGACACTGGGCCCAGCTCCCCAGAGAGCTGTGGGCAGCAGGACAGGCAGGTGATGTGGCTTTGGGGCCTGGCATTTTCCTCTCTGCATGCCTTTTGTTCCTGAGTGAAGCTAGTAAGCCTCTCTGGGCCTCAGTTTCTTCTTTGGAAAAGAGAAAGGGTAAACCCCCACATCATAAAGATGTGTCAAAAAAAAAAAAAAAAAAAAGCTATTAACAAAGGAGAGTATTATGCAGGTTTGACTGTGCTCTGGGCTCTGAAGAAGAGGTAAACCCTGATTGAGCTCCAGGGTCTGACTGCGGGAGGGGGAGAAAATACTGCACATGGGGAGGGTAAGTGCTGGCAGGCTGGGGTCCTGGCAACACCCTGACTTGGGTCTAGACCCTGCCTGTGCCCTCCCCCACTGCTCAGCCTGTTTCTACCCCTGCCTGGGCTTTCCAGTCTCTAACCCTTAGGACTAACCCTCCCCCCCACCATCCTAGGTCTGAGAACACTGCCCTCCCCCCATCACCCGGAGTGGCCCCATCTCCTCGCCACTGTCTTCCTCCTCCCGAGACGCTGCATTCAGTATCTGCTTACTCAAGGTTTTGATGGCCCCGCTGAGGCCGGCTGGGTTCCAGGACACAGTCCAGCCTGCAGCTCCTGACATCTGCCCCCCCCCCCCCCGCTCCTTACAATTTAGAGTGCCCTGGCCCCCTCCTCAGGGGATCAGAGCATCAGCACTTGTTTCAGTGGCCTGGCCCAATGATTACTCCCATTCCAAAGATGAGGAAACAGAGGGCCGGGGGTAGGAAAAGAAGGGAGTGAAAGGACCTTCGCTTCTCCAGCATTTATTATATGTGTTTGTTCCGTATACCTGCTCTTTTTCAGGAAGCCCCCCTCCCCCATCACCCAGCTGTGGCTGTCAGGGGGTTCCAACCCCTGCTCTCCCTTCTGTTCAACCTCAGATCCCCACGACCCTGCCCTCAAACTAGGGGTGTAACCTTTGGTGAACCAAAATCAAACTCAAAACGGCGCCTCCAAAGCCAATACCTTATTTCATTGAGGGCATGGTGGTTAATGGTGGCTCTGGAGCTAGACTGCCTGGGTTCAAGTCCAGGCTGGGTGATCCCGGAGGGTCTCACCCCTCTACGCCTCAGCTTCCTCATCAATGAAACAGCAACGGCAGCAGGAACAACCTGGAAGAGAGGCTGTAAGGATTTAGAGTAAAGAAACCACTCAGAACTATGCCTAGCTCTTGCTCAATGCCCAGTAAACATTAGCTGCCGATAGTGTGCCAGAGAGGGTTCCAGATGCCAGGCACTGGGATGAAGCTGTGAGTGTCCGAGACCCAGTTCCTGCCCTCTTGCACTGAGTCTGGTCCTGAGAGAGGAGTTTCCAAGCCCACACACGCGCTAGGACAATAGCTAGGCAGGACAGGAGCTCCACAGTGGGAAGATGTCCTGGTGGGAAGTCTGGGAGCACTCCCTGGAGGAGATGAGGGGAGCAGGGATCTCAGGAGGTGGTGGTAAGGATAAAGGAGTGGAGGTGTGACACATCAAGTCAAGTTTGTGCAATGCATGCACGCCCTTATAGGAATATTTTATCAGCTCTTGTCTTCTCAGGTTTACTGGCCCTGCAGGGACAACTGAGACCTCTGAGGCCACTCTTGCGACTGGGGGCTGGTCTGTGGTCCTCACCCCTCCACTGGGCACCAGTCTCTGGGCGCAGAATCTCGGGCCCCAGCTGCGGATTATCCGAGGGTGGGTGGGAGGCAGATTACCCGAGGCATGGGTGTTCTCGAGCTCGGAGAGGGACGGTCTGAGCAGAGTCACAGCACCCCGCCCCACCCCCCCGCGCCCCCGCCTGCAGAGAGCGTGGGCCAGCCGGAGGAGGAGGTGAGCCCAGAGGGGCAGCAGGAGGAGGCGGGCGCGGAGGAGGCGAGCGCCGGGGAGGAGCGGCCGGAGGAGGAGGAGGAGGAGGCGGCGGCGGCGCCGTACCTGGACGAGCTGCCCGAGCCTCTGCTGCTGCGCGTGCTGGCCGAGCTGCCCGCCGCGCAGCTGGTGCAGGCCTGCCGCCTGGTGTGCCTGCGCTGGAAGGAGCTGGTGGACGGCGCCCCTCTCTGGCTGCTCAAGTGCCAGCAGGAGGGGCTGGTGCCCGAGGGCGGCGCGGAGGACGAGCGCGACCACTGGCAGCAGTTCTACTTCCTGAGCAAGCGGCGGCGCAACCTGCTGCGCAATCCGTGCGGAGAAGGTGAGGGGCCGGGCGGGCTCAGTTTCCTCTTCTGCAAAATGGGCAGGAACAATGCTGGCCCACTCGGAGGGCTACGTGGGAGAAAGCCCTGGCCCGAGGCTCTGCAGAGTGGCCCCATCAAATACTGTACATATGGTTGCCTCCCTGGCCGCCTGTTCTCTGGGGGCGGGGAGTGGGGTCCCTTTCCCAGGTCCTTCCACTCTCAGCGAGCCAGGGCAAGACCGGCCCCGTGGAGGACCCTCCCAGGCTGGAGAGAGAATCTGGGGACGGACAGGAAGTGCCTCCGGTTCTACGCGCACCATCACCTGCCCAGCGCACACCGTTCAAGTCCCGCGTTCCGCACCCCCTCCCCCCCGCCCAACTATCGGACGAAGAGCCAGCCCAGGCACACCCTTAGCAGGGAGTGGGTGACCAGCGTGGGGCTGTCCTGTTCCTACAGAGGACCTGGAGGGCTGGTGCGACGTGGAGCACGGTGGGGACGGCTGGAGGGTGGAGGACTTGCCCGGAGACTGTGGGGCGGAATTCATCCACGATGAGAGCGTCAAGAAGTACTTCGCCTCGTCCTTTGAGTAAGGAGAAGGGGGGTGGAGGGCAAAGGGGGAGAGGGGTCGCCACCCCCTCCTAACTCCAGTTCCCCAGGTGGTGTCGCAAAGCGCAGGTCATTGACCTGCAGGCTGAGGGCTACTGGGAGGAGCTGCTGGACACCACTCAGCCGGCCATCGTGGCGAAGGACTGGTGAGCGGCCATGGGGCCGGGCAAGGACTGGGGGAGGGGAGGGGGTGAAGCGGGGAGTGTGTGTGTGTGTGTGTGTGTGTGTGTGTGTGTGTGTGAGAGTGTAGGGGCAGCTTGGAGCCGCTGCTCTGCCCCAGGGGCCACTGCATCCCAACTCTAGTGGTCGTGGCCACGTGGGCCAGGGGTTTTCAGGAGAAGGTGGAAATCCACCTCCGCTCCTGATTTCTAAAGGTTGGCAGTGAAAAAAACAAAACGCGTCCCTGCCAGCTGGCTTTAGCCTCAGAGTTGGGTCTGGGGTGGAGTCCTTGGGTTTCGACTTTGGGCCAGTCCTTTCTCTCTCTGGCCTTAGTTTCCTTATCTGTAAAACGGGCACCTTGGCAGTACGGGCCGGCGGGGTTGGGCAGAAATGAGAACTTCTGTAGCAGGCACGGCCCGCAGTACCAGTTCCGCGGAGCTTGGCGAGCAATCGCTCCCTCCCTCGGGGCAGGTACTCGGGCCGCAGCGACGCCGGCTGCCTGTACGAGCTCACCGTGAAGCTGCTGTCGGAGCACGAGGACGTGCTGGCTGAGTTCAGCAGCGGGCAGGTGGCCGTGCCCCCAGACAGCGACGATGCGGGCTGGATCCAGGTGAATCTGGAGGCTCCGGGTGATGGGGCGGGGCCTGGGGAAGAGGGGCGGGGCTCGTGGGGACCCCGCCCACGGAACGAGGTTAGGGCCTACTTGGCGGAGGTGTGGAAGAGAGACCTTGGCTGAGAAACCCGGAGTAGGGGGGGAGGCTAGAGGCGGGAAAGTGCACCCGGGTGACGTGGCTGGGGGAGGCGCCAGGGCCCTAATCTGACCCTCCTACGTCCACTCCCCAGATCTCCCACACCTTCACCGACTATGGGCCCGGCGTCCGCTTTGTCCGCTTCGAGCACGGGGGTCAGGACTCCGTCTACTGGAAGGGCTGGTTCGGGGCCCGGGTGACCAACAGCAGCGTGTGGGTGGAGCCCTGAGGGACCCCCCTCACCCCCACCCCAACCTCAGCCGCCTCGGAGGGGCAGAGGTCTGGGGTATGTAGGTCTAGTGGGTAGCCTCCTCCCCCTTCCCACCCTGACCCCCACACAGCCTCCCCTGCCCCATACTCCAAGCCCAGCCCCCACACTGGGAAAGAGGGGTTTTGTTGGCATCTATTTGCATCTGGAAAGTAAGATGGGTGAGGGTCTGGGCCTGGGCTGGGCCCACCGCTGAACCCCCTGCACCTAGTACGATGTGCCTGCCACAAAGTGGGCGCCTAATAAATATTATTTGTCCAAGGAAGGAATGAATGAACAAACGGATGAATGAACACCGCTCCCTTTGCATCCTCTGTCTCCTGAGGGCCCCTGGCCCGGCCTGGAAAAATACTTGGTGGGGTTCCAGCTGCTCTGGTTTCCAGGGGCCCTTGGGCTGGTGCAGAGTTGGCCAGGCCTGGGCGGGCTGGACAAAGGCCGGGATTGTGAGGGCGAGGAGTGGGGAGCTGGGCCTGGCGCCTGACTGACACCCAAGCTGCCCAGAGGCCAGAACGGGGCGTGGGGGGGGGCATTGCCCTCCAGGCCTCTCCGGATCCCTTGGTCCCCATCTTGTTCCTTTCTGAGGGCAGGATCTTCGGGGGTGGGGTGGGGGGAGGGGGTTGTTAGCCGCTCACCTAGAATAGGAATTCTCCTGAGCCCAGGGATGGGTGACAGTGACCCCAGGTGGGGACGGGGAGATGGGGAGGGTGACTTTGGGATGTCTCTGGTGTTGGACTGAGCAGGAGTCATTTGCATCTGGTCTTTTGGTCTTTTTCCAGCCCTGCCCAGAGGCTGGCCCCTTAGCGCTGGTTTGAGGGGAAGGGCCAGGGCCTTGGTGCCCGGCACTCTTTCTGGCCTCCCCAGCAGCTCTCAAACCCAGGACGCTGGTCCTATAGGTGACGGAGAGTCTCAACGCAGCGGCTCTCCTCTTGGAAATGGTAACCAATAAATCTCAGCGGCGGTCCAGCTTTCCTTTGATTCTGAGCCCTGCTGCCACCTGCTGGTCAGATGGGACGGCAGGTTTGAGCGGGGCCGGCTGCACTTGTTCACAGGTTCATTCATTCCCTCATAATTCCTGAAGCCCTGGCCCTGGTGCCAGGCTCCGTGCAGGGCCTTGAGGGTCCAGGGGTGAGGAAGACACTCTTTGTCCCAGGAATATGGGGCACCCTGGAAAGAGATCTCCAGTGTCCTTGGGGGGGGGGCCCTCCAGCTGGAGTCCCATCTCTGGGGACAGCCTCAGTCTCTCAGAGAACTCCCAGTCTGAAGGTGGAGGCAGAGCCCCTGCCCTATGCGCATCCTTAGGCATCTCTAGGGGATCTCACACAGTCTGGTGGGGAAGGCACCATCCACACTTACCTGAGTTGCCGGTCAGGGGAATTGATGTCTTGCTGGGTTTGATGAAAGTGTGAAGGACGAGGGTACCCCTCCGTGAGATTCCAGGTTTACACAAAAGAGTAATAGGCAAGATGGTGCTTTGGGGCGATAGGCTAGGATGGGCATGTGGGGAGCATCATGAGGGTGAGTTGGGAGAGGCCTGGGACACCCCCACCTCCCCCGGGGGCATCCGGGAGGAGGAGGAGGAAGCTGGATGGAGACTCGGTGAGCAGGAGAGGTAGGAGTTGAATCCAGGTGCCCGTGGGGACGGGATGTCAGGGCTGTGATGTGGGGATGGGAGGTGCTGCCGGTGGAGGAGGCCCCCCCACCCCCCCGCATCACGGGGCAGTCAGAAGAGAGGCTCCTGAGAGGTCTGGGGCTCTGGGCTGGAGAGACAGGAGCGTATGTGGCCAGCAGCCAAAGCCAAGGCCCCTGGTGAGGGCTGGGATGAATGCGGAGTGAGGCGGGAGAGGGCACAGAGAAACCTCAGCCTCCAGGGCCGTGATGGGGGAGACAGAGCAGTCAGGGAGGTGGGAACGGGGGAAGGGGAAGAAGGCCCGTGAGGCCATCTGCAGACGATCGGGAGCCAGAAAACCAGAGACCAGATTCTCTGCCCTAAGATCCCAGAGCATGGGACCCACAGAGGAGACCTGAGGGGTTCAGATAATGGGGTGCTTCGGACCCACTGTCCCTGAGTGCCTGTCACCAGAGGGATAGTTGGATACACTGGTGGCATTTAGCTTGGGAAAACCAGACAGCTGCTCCTGAGTCATCAAAGGGCTGATGTTTCAGGGGGTAGGTGGGGCAGCAAAGCACTCCATTCATGGGGTTACAGCCTGTCACACCATCCCCATGACCCAGCTGATGATGGGGAAGGGGGAGAGGGCATTGTTAACCCTGCAGTACACATGAGGATACTGAGAAACCAAGACGTGGCATATGGCTCACAGATTCATTCGAAAAGCACAAGGTTCAGCCTAGGTGCAATGGGCTTCAAACAGGGGGCGCTTCACCCCTAACCCCCCCTCCCCCACTGATTATAGGACTGCAGGTGTCTGCTTCCTTCAAGGGAAAAGCTACACTGACCAGCGGGGGTGGGGGGCTGGGAGAGTGTGGGTAGAGGACAGGTTAGCAGCATGGCTCTGGTCCCTGATCATAGACTCAGGAGAGGTGCATGTTCCTGAAGGTCCTTTCTAATCAGTCAGTGCTTATTGAGTGCCTACTATCTGCCAGGAAGGGTTAAACTAGACGAGGACTCTGCCCCCTGGAATATACAGTCTAGACAGAGAAAACTAAATACAAGCGGCTCAATAAATAATTACCAACATGATAGAGTACTTAGCATTCATATCAGGCAATACTCTGAGAGCTTTATATATATATATTATATATAAATATATTAATATATATTAATATATATTAATATAAATATATTAATATATTAATATATATTAATATATATATATAATATATATATATATATAAAGCTCTCAGAGTATTGCCTGATATGAATGCTAAGTACTCTATCATGTTGGTAATTAATTATTTATATATATAATATATATATATATTCATTAAAATAACCTTATGGAGGGGGAGCTATTACTACTTGCTTTTTCATAGGAGAGAAACCCAGAGCACAGAGAGGTTAAGCAGCTTGCCTGAGGCCACACAGCAAATATCCGGTGGAACTGGAATTTCACTTAGCCATTTAGGCACTTGACTTTCATAGTGAAGTAAACAAACTAGAGAGTGAGAGTGGTCCTTTTGTCAAACTGATCAAGGAGGACCTCTTTGAGGAAGGGGCATTTGAAAGATGAGGAGAAACCAGCCATGCAGGTATGGGGGGGGTGGTGAGCATTGTAGAAGCAGTAAGTGCAAAGGCCCTGAGGTGGAAATGAATTCATTCACAGATCAGAAAGCCTGGGGCTCAGTGAGCAAGTAGGGAAGTGGTTTGACGTGAGGTTGGAGATATAGGCAGGCAGTCCTGAGAGTTTCCTGAGCACCTGCTGTGTGCTCTGTCTTCAAAGTATACATGTTTTAAGGAAAAAGCTTTGCTCTATTCAGCAGGACCTAAGAATGGGGGTTAGACATGAGCAGCTTACAGTCAAGGTGATGAAACCAAATTTCCCAGGAGGAACAGCAGTTATCCGGATGATAACAGGCATCGGTTAGGACCAGGTGGGAACCCATTCTTGTGCTAAGCACACCGTCTCCTTCGACCTCTCCGGTAGATACAGATATTGCCATTTTACAGATGAAAGAGCCCGGACTCTGAGATGTTGGGTAACTTGCCCAGGGATATAACCAATGTATAGATAGTCATGACTTTCCAGTTTCAAATCCAGTTGAGCTGAATTTCCTGCTCAAGTCCTAGCCACTTCCCTCTGGCACAGGGTCAAAGGTGGGCACATGCCAGGTGACAGAGCCAGGATAGAAGCTAGAGCCTCTGAGGTGACTAAGCATGGAAACAGTGGAGATGACAAGGGTGGTCGGGCTCCAGGCCTTCTAAGTATATTATTGATTGCCTCAGGCGGAAGGGGGGGATGCTACGTTTTTCTGAGCCATTTTGGTAATGGGGCTGGGGAAGGTAAAATTAATTTTCTTTTAGATTTCTTGATGGGGCCCTCTATTTAGCAGTTTTGCAATGGGGAAAAGTTCTCCTTTTCGCCTCTGATTTATTTTCTTTGTAAACCGGGATTTTTGTAGGCATGGTACATTCAGCAGTGGCTATAGTCTAGGGAGGAGGGAAGAGGGGCCAGTTCCTCAGATGACCACTAGGTGTCAGCATCGTCAAGGGAGTTCCCAGGCTGGGCTCCTCTTGCCCGAATCTCTGCAGAGGAAGGGGGGCACCAGCAGGAGGAATTTGAATTCCAAGCCGGATTTCTTGTCTGGGGCTGAGGCTGGGCCTGAGAGTCTGGGCCTCCTGCTCGCTTTGGTGCTGCTGTAACGCCAGCTTCTGAGAAATACATAGGATGCTAGGTCCTCTGAGGCTAGAGTTCTTTAAGGTCAGGATGACTGTGGTCTCCGGGAATCCAGCCCCTAACGGGTCTGGGGGCGCAGATATGACCCCCGCCCCCTCCCCCGCCACCACCCCTGCTAGTTCACCCCCAGCTTGGCAGAGCCCTGGGTCTTCCTCCTGGCTCCTCCCCTGCAGTGAACACAGAACACCAGGCAGATACAGTCCTGATCTCCTGGTGAGTAATGACTTTGCTATTTTTTCCCCCGTAAATTAAACCTAATCTTGTGTTGACTCTGCTGAACAAGGAGAATAATGAAGAAGATTAAGATGAGACGGTATTCATTCTCCTCCAACAAAAGCCAATTAATTGTCTGCAGGATTACCACCCTGAGCCGGGAGCCACTGCTAATCTTACAGACAGGGTGATCAGGGCTGGGGGCTGTCTCCTAGAGCTCCAGCAGGGGTCTGCTGGTGATGCAGCAGGAGAACTTTCAGTTAGATGTTAGGAAGAACTACTTAGATGAGAGAAGGGGCTGAAGTCAAGGAGGGGGTTGTGAAGGGAATGGAATCACCTGGCCAGGTGAGGTTTGTAGGACAAGGAGGGAGGCTCCCCAGGAGCATCTGGGTCCCTGAACATTCAAGACATTTGCTCCTTAAGGTCCTGACCTCTCACCCGTCTCCATCCCAGGCCACCTGACACCCTTCCCTGCCTGTCCTCCCTTGAGGTATCGCGTGGTGACCTGTCTCAGCCTCATGGGCTCCGTTCTGGGGTTGCTTTGGTAAATGAACTTGCACGCAGGGGTCTCCAGCCTCCTCCCCACCCTGCTTGCTCTCCTCCTTTCCTGTCCCGGGAGTCGGGGTTAAGAGCTTGGATTTGGAGACAGAGCACTTGGGTTTCATCTGGCTTTGCCCCTCATCCTCAGCTGCAAAATGGGACCTGCAACCCCACGTGCCATCCTGCTCTGCGTCTATGAGGAACTCAAGCACTGACGCTTCCAGGCCCAGTTCCTGGCACCTGCTGGGTTCTTTGTATAAGACAGGGGGCCCGCATGGGTCAGGGGGACTGCCACACCGCTGGGGCCGATGGGAGAGGTGAGGTGTAGGGGAGGAGACGAACATTTGTCCATCTCCTGCCCCGGCTACATTATCTCACAGGCTCCCCATAACGGCCCCTGGGGGAAGCTTCATTTGTCACCCCAATTTATGGAAGGGAAGTTTGACACATTGAGAGGGGGGTCTAGTGGCCAAGTTCACAAACTGTGGCCTGCAAAGCTAGCTGGGACGGACCTGGATCTGAGAGGCCCTTGGGCTTGTGCCCCTCCCCCACTCCACGTTGCTTCAATGCACTTGGAAGGCATTCAACCCACACTTGCCGAATGAATGAAACATTCCTCACTTGCCATTTCTGGCCCAGTAGGTCTCCATTTCAGACTCGCTGGCATCTCGGTAACTCCCAGAAGCAAATGGGTTGTGCTTGATTGCAAAATTCTTCTTGGTAATTGTTGGTAACTCACCCGTCTTGCTACTACTATTAAGAAAGAGTCCACCTTTCCATCCAGATCTCAGGCCTTGCTTCGTTTACCGGGATTGATAAGGTTCTGTTGTTTTCTGAGTGTGGCAAGAATATCCCCGAAGTCTGCATTTTCTAGTTCATGGTATTGCACACCTACTGAATGCTCACTGTGTGCTAGGCGCTGGTGCGTGACTTCTGAATCCTTCCAGCACACCTAGGCACTGTTTCCCTTCCCGTGTGAGAGACTGTGGCTCTCACCAACGGCCAGAGAACGCAGGCTCGCCGGAGGCCACACAGCTGGAATCCACTCCAGGGAGGGAGTCCTGTCCACACCAAGAGGCTGTCCCCACATGACTTGACTTTCATGGCAGATTCTGTCCTGTAAGGGGTGGGACTGAGGGGGGGGCATGGGGCTCTAGTGAACCCCTGAAGGGCTTGTCCTCTAGAAGCTCACTAACAAAAGGGGGTAATACCTAGTTTGCCAGCTCTGACCCTCCCTGCTGTGTGACCTTGGCCAAGTCACTTAACCAGTCAGCGCCCCAGCTTCCTTGTCTATAAATCAGGGCTGATCATAGTACTCAACCTCAGAGGGTTGTTATGAGGATCGAATGAATGAATATTGGTAGTGCACAAAGTAATATTTGTAAAGGTCAGGGCTTGCACATAGCAAGGACTGTATGTGAGTTTGTTAAAGAAGTAAAATGAACAAATCTGGCAGCTTGTAATCCATAGTAAAAGGGCTATGAGGAAAAGGCCCACTGTATTTTGAGAACCCAAGAGGAGAGGCATCTAACTTGGACCTTAATCAGGGAGGGCTTCCTGGAGATAGCAGTGAATGGACTCTCGATCTGAGGAATAGTGAGAAGGTAAATCACTTCCCTAACCAGCTCCTAGCTTCCTGTCTCATCAGGTGGAGCTGCGGTAGTAACCGGTCATCTCCTGGGGCTTCTTGTTATAATTTATCAATGTGCTCAGCACCACAGTGTCCTGTGGATTTGAGCAGAAATCTGTGTCCTTAGGGACCCACAATTGAGGGTGGTGGGCCAAGAGGGTCCTGAATCTTCTCTAAAGATAGAAGACCCTGGGCAGGTGCAGAGACATCTCTTGTTGTACAGGATGTAGCAAGGCCCTCCTGGCCTGCATCAAGACAAAGATGTCTTTGGAAAAAAAAAAAAAAAAAAAAGGGGAAAAAAAAAAAAAACAAGTAAAGGAGAAGCAGGCAGGGAAATGATTTTCTCAGCTGGCGTTCTCAGGGAATTAGATCTTGTTTTTCGTCACCACTGAGTGGAATAATCCAATATATTAAAGCAGAAGCCCCCCCTCCTATTTATTGCCGTGACTTTGACCTAACTGTCTTGGGCTGCATTTGGCATCAGATGGTCCCAGGGAGGGAGGAGGGAGGGAGGCATCAGCCCCCTGGATCAATTACTCTGCTCTCCGACACCGGAAAAATGAATTATTCCCCCAAAAGCAGGCTTCTCGTCCGATGAATTCTGCACTGCAGAGCTGGCGGAGTTATACCAAATTGGATTTGGTCTTTGCGAGACAATTTAAAACCAGGTGGAGTGTGCATGTTGGTGGGGAGTGTCTGACAACCACGGGGGCCTCTATCGCCTGGCTGGGGAAGCCCCCTGCTCACAGTACTCTGGGCTGGGGGGGTAAGAGGCAGTCATCTCACCTGCCCAAGAGGCCACCTGCATTTTGCAGGAATGAGACATTTTGTTCCCAGCCTGAGGCTCAGAGAGCTGAGGTTGTTTTTCTGAGGCCACACAGCGAACTAGTAACTATGGCAACCTGTTACCTTTTTGTCCCTCCCTCTCTGGGCCAAGCTGAAAATGGCCTCAAATCCATCCCCCTGTCCCTGGCCCCCCCCCAACCCCACCCCCCTGCCAAATCCCAGCTGGAACAAATTGGAAGAGCTTTTTACTCTGGGATACTGGTTCTGCCCAGGCATAGTTGTGTGACCTGGGAAGAGTAGCTCAATTTCTCTGGGCATCTGTTTCCCAATCCAAAAAATGGGTTTACTAAAATCCTTATACTGGCTGCCACTCTGTCAGCTGCAAATGACAGAAATGCAATTGGGAGTGATTTAATGAAAAAGCAGATTTGGGGCTCACATAACAGAAAAGCCCAATGTAGAGTTCTCTCAGGTATAGCTGGATCCAGGGGTTCTAATGGCATATTCAGGATTTGGGTTTTCTCTTTGTCTCTTGGCTCTGTGTGGCTTCATCCCAGACAGGCTCACTCTGGAAGGGGCCCGACACTCCCCACATTAAGTCCAGTGGGTTCCCGCACCCGCCTCTGAGCCAGTCATGGCCCTCTTGTGGGCAAGACGTGGCATGGACTCACCGAGGGAGGACCACAGGCTGGGAGAAGGCGGTAGGAGGGCTGTGGGGCCTGAAGAAGACCTATGTTATAGGTCCTGGGACGGAGCCCCGCCACTCATGGGCTCCAGGCAAGAATGAGCGGGTGTTCGACACAGCACGGGGCATAGGACAAGCAGTCTGCCAGCCACAGTCCTGCCGTCAGTGAGTGCTGCCAATTTTCAGCGAGGACGATGCGGTGTCGGCCTGAGCCGGGCTCTGCCCAGACTCTCTGCCTCCCTCATGGTCTCCCGCTCCATCTGCTTCCCCAGCCCACCGCCCCCCCAGGCCAGATCCCAGCCTTGGCCCTCTGCTTGGCCAGGGGTCCCTAGGGAGGGGGGTTCCCTCACCCCACACAGCCCAGGAGGTGCCGAGATTGCATTTTCACTAATGATGTGGGGAAGAAAGGAAAAAGCTGGTTCAAGATGGAGCTATTTTAGCTGAAAAACCCTCCCCCTGGATTTGAGCAGATTTTTCAGGGCTAATGAGCTGGGGCCGAGAGAGTTGCTGGGGAGGGGGCCGAAGCTGGGGCTTTGCAGGAGCTGGAGGTCTGGCCAGGGAGAGAGGGGTGGGGGCAGAGGGGGCTCTGTGCCCCCTGAGCCGAGAGCAGCTCAGCCCGCAGTGGCACTGCCGACTCTCGAGGGGCACCTGCTCTCCTCGAGGCCCCATCGGTGTCCCATCCCCCACATGCAGGAACAATCTCCAATGGCCAAGACAATTTTGCTAGGCTCGATTATATCCAGCCTGCACTGTGAAAGCCCTAGGTATCTGTTTTATTTTCCCCAAATATAAAGTCATGTTTTAATATTACGGTTGCCTTTTTATGTTACGAGCGTTTCCTCCCAACACATGCTGAGAGATTCTGATGAACTCTGCCGTATCCGTTAGACACCTGCCCCAGGGACCAAGGAAGGAGGAGGAGGAGGAGGATAAGGAGGAAGAAGAGGATGGAAAAGAGGAGCTGTCCTCTTTCCTGTTCTCCGCAGACTGCCGGCACATTCTGTCTTAGGTGTTTTCACTCCAGGCACCCCCTATTCTGTACCTTTCCAGGTACAGATCAGGAAACGGAGGCCATGTTATAGGAGGGAATGAACATGCCTCCCTTGAGAGTCAGCCACCTCGGTTCTGGGATCAGATGTGTGTGGAGGGGGAGGTTGCATCCTACACCATTGTCCTCTGGGTGGAGGAGAACCCAGGCTGAGGAAGGGTGTGTGTGCATCGGGAAGACTCTGGAGCCAGAAAGGAGATGAAGTAGGAAGTAGGAACAGCTGGCAGACCTGGGCTTCTTGGTGGCGGGGAGGGGGGGAGTTTCAGTGCCTGATCTGACCGCCTGGTCCATGGGACCTCAGGAAGCCAGAGGAATTGGTGCTGACACACAGAGAGCAAACCTGGGGTTGGGTTCTGAGAGCCACCGCAGTGCCGAGGTCCTCAGCTCAGGCATGGGTGCAGAGGAAGAGGAGTGACCAGCTCCAGCCCTTGCTGGCTGTGTGACTCTGAGTAAGACTCCAGACTTCTCTGAGCTTGTTTTCTCCACTGTCCAATAGGGAGCAAGACTGGGCTTACCTTGTTTGGTGGACATGAGAAGGAAGTTGGATGGTGTAAGGCACAGTGCAACACCTGGCATGGTTAGGGCTCAAAACAAATATTTGATTTCATGAGTATTATATTTCCTCTAGGGCATAAAAGTTACTTGAGGGCTTTGGAAGAGGGGCCAGAGCTAGAGGCCTTATGAAGGACAGGGGTGAGGTCATCCAAGGCTGCTTCCTGTAGTCCACAGGGGTTTGTGGAAGGAGCAACAGAGGTGGTGTGGGAGATGGAAGCTTATGGACCCGTGAAGGGGGGGCACCTGGGGTAGTGTGGAGGCTGGATCTGGGGGAGTCCAGAAGTGCTCTGTCTCCAAGACTTTCCAGAATCCCTTTCGTCTCCCCAGGCTGCCCCCAATTCCCAGCCATCAACCCGTAGTAGTGGGCATGGTTGGAAGAAATGTAGGCAGCATCTGGGTTCAAATGTGTCTCTACTCTTAGAGAGCTGGAGGGCTTTGCACAAGTTCTTTGCCCCTTAGAATCTCAGTAAGATTTTTTTTTAATGGACATCATGATACCTATTCCAGAGTTAAGTTTGTTCTGTGTACAGCACTGGACACACTCCACGTGCTCACCGAGGACTGGTAGTGATCTGGTTTGGATGTGTGCAGGGAGGGGTTCAAGTCTCCTCTGAGGTCCTGCACATCCCCTAAAGGCTGTGGCTCGGGAGACAGAGTACAGAGCCCAGATGAGAAATGCTGGGAAGGACCATGAGGAGGTGAAAGTAGAGAACTTGTCTGGGGAGTTGAAGCTTTAGCCTTGCCGAGCCCAGGTGTGCCCTGCCTTGAAAGCACCTATTGCAGGTGTGTAGAGCCTGGTGGGGGCAGTACGCACACCCATCTGCCTTCTTACGTCTGGCTGAATTCCCGTGGCTTCAGTTCAGGCTCCATGTTTTGCCCTGAGAGGGCACTGGCCCTCCTTGTCTTCTGCCAACTGCCCTACCCTCCTGTGAAAGGTGGCCTGGGGCATGAGGACAGGGAGAATGGGACTTCCTGAGTCCAGAGTTCAAGTCCGCATACTGCTGCTTTTTCCCAGGGGCCTTAGGCAAGTTACTCTACTTCTCTGACTCAGCTTCCTTCCCTATAAAGTAGGATAATAGTACTTAGTACACGGAACACCTGCTGGAACCAGTGATGGGGTGGTTGAGAACGTGCTTTATGAACGGTTCGTATTCTGCAAATAAGTTTCGACTGGAAGAATTTTCTCTCTTATAAAACCCTCCCTTGGAGACACTGTTTTATGGAGTATCTGAGCTGCAACCCAATGTCCCCCCTGCCCCCCAATTTCTAATGTCTTCAGGAGGATGTTCCCCCTGTCTATTGGCCTTGGGGTGGACAGGATCTCTAGTCTTGACCTGATGCACCGTGTGTGCTCATTCCAGTGTTTTAGGGAGAAGCTGGCTTTGGAGAAGCTGCAAGTGGCCAGCTGGGGTATATTTGAATGGACCGCCTGTCCCTTCCCTTCCAGATCCACTTCTGACCAAGTGGAACTAGGGCTGAGGGAAGGAGAGAGCAAAGGTCTATTGCCTGCACTTCGGAGTCCAGATGACAAAAGTTCAGAGAAGACCAGAACCCAAAAAGAGAGCAGGGATCAACCAGAGCAACACAAGCCTCAGACACACATGCTAGAGCCCAGCAGCTGGACTATTGCTGGGGATTTTCTGTGTCGATATGGGCTGGAGGTCTGGGCACACTTCCTTTCCTTGTCTCTGCCCCTTGCGCTCAGTTTAATCACTTTGGGATATGGGGAGGCAGAACCTTAGGAGGCTATTTGGGCCTTTGGGGCTGCCTTGCGGGGTGGTGGTGAGATTTTCAGGGCAAGCGAAGCAGGCTGGTGGGACAGGAGATAACTCACCTGGAACTAAGGCAAGCAATAAGCATGGTTCAGAACTGTGGACAGCGACAGCTCCCCCCTACACACCCCCACTCCCGCCCCCGGGGGAATCCAGGAATCCAGGAGTGGAAATCCTGAATGGGAGAACCACAAGACAGCAGGGTAGCACAGTCTAAGGGAAGGAGAGTAGGGGGCACAAGGATTAATAGGCATTCATATAAGCCCACACTAGTGCTGGACACCTTAATACATTACTCGCACCTGGCCTTATCTTCATTCTTGTTTTACCGCTGAGACAACTGAGGCTCATCAAGTTTAAGCAAGTTGTCCCAGGTCACACAGCTGGTTCGTGTAGAGAATGGACCTCCATCGAGGTTTGTCTTGCTCTAGAATCTCTTACTATGACTCTGATCAGACAGAAGAGGCACGGCCTCAGTACACTTGTGACAAAAATGACTCCAAAGCTGTTGGGCTTACAGCTGAGAGGTTGGATCTGTATTTATGTGTGTGGCTTTGTGACTGTCACTGGATGTGCAAGAGGGTGGGTTCAGTGGAGTGTGACTGTTGACAGGAGGCTGTGTCAGTCCCTGGGGGAGCTGGAAGATGAGAGTTGGTGTGGTATCTCTTAGACCCTCCCTCCTCCTGGAAGGAGACCTAGCATTCACTGTTGGCCTTTTTTTTTTTTTTTTTTAAAGCACTTAAAGAACAGACCAGAACTGATAGCTAGATTAAACCTGCTGAGAGCGCCTGTTTAATTGAAAATGCCATCTGTAATTTAAATGTCAGAATCAGGATGGTTATTAGAGCCGCCTTGAAGACTGGAGCTCATTTCACAGTTTCAAAACAGACCAAGAAAAGCAGCAAATGGACCATGGCCTGCGGCGTTGTGGAGCGATTAATAACTTCTCTGGTCCCGCTGAGCTCCGGCTCCCCCCTCAGCCCCTCAGAGGGAGTCTGACTGGGAGCTGGGAGCTGGGAGCTTGGGGCTTAGGCTCCAGGACGCAGCCTCCTGCCTTCCCCACTCCACATCTCTGCTCCAGTATCCAGTCACCTGCAGGGCGCTCTTTCCAACGTGTAAATCTCATCTTGTCCATGTTCAGGGTCTTCCTGGCATTTCTAGGAAAAATCCCAATCTTTTAGCCTGGTATTCAAGGGCTCTGGAAGACAAGGTACTGCCCACCTCGCCATCTTCAGCTCTTGCCCTGGGCTGATGTACACATCCTGAATGCCTCCAGGCCTTTGCACAGGCTGGGTCCTCTGCCTGCAAAACCATTGTTTTTCTTTTCTACCTTGTAAGCACCATTTATCATTCACGACTCAGCCCTAGTGTTTTCACCTCTGGGAAGCCTTCCTTGACTGCTCCATAGATCCCCAGAGCACTGAGCCAGGCAAGGGTAAGGGCTTCCTTCTTGGTCTCCCACGGTCCCTTTGCTCACCTCCATAACTGACTTATCTCAGTGCTGCCTTTTCCCATTCTCCTTATACTATGAACCACTCAAGGACAGAGATGATGCCTTGTTCATCCTGAGGCCTGGAGCTCTGCCCCGAACAATCACGATAGCTAACATTTATTGAGGTTCTACTATATGTCAAGTACTACCATCAGTCCCCTTTTATAGATGGGAAAACTGAGGCATAGTGAGTACTTTGTTAGAAGCCAGATGGCCACTAGTGGCAGAGCTGGGATTGGAGACAGTCTGCCTCCAGAGGCCAGGTCCTTAGCTACTACAGCGTAGTGCTTCATGCTGAGCCCTCAGAGCTCACCAGGTGTTCCAGTCTCCCCTTGGGGAAGAGATGCTATAACAGAATGATTGGGCATAAACTCCAAATGGAGTTCAGCCAGCCCCTTCCTGTGATGACTTTCCTCTTCTCGGGTTCAGATGTTGGTACTTCTTCCTTGCATGAGGGGTCTGCAGGAGGGGTCACTGTGCCCAAGGCCCCCATGGCTTTAAAGCAGGTGTTCTTGTTCCCTCTCTTACCCTTCCATAGGCAACTCTGTCTGTCCACACTCTGTCTACGATCCCCAAGTTTATACATAACGAAGCAGTGGGGTGCGGTGGGACGATGAGGGCTAGTGTCCTCTACTTGTAGTCATGGAACCATGGCAGGCCCTTTCCCCTCTCTGACCTCACCATCTTCATCTTTGAAATGGGGTCATAGTAGTATCTGACTCAGAGCGTTGAAGATTAGATGAAAGCCTGGCGGCACAGAGTCAAGCAGAGACACATGGCGAAGGTCCAGTGTATGATGACTATAATATTCATTCACTCCTTCATTCATTCTTTCCTTCTTAGCCCACGTCCAAAGGGAGCAGACTGTGCCTTCTCTGTGTTCCGGGGCCCCCAACAACAAGTTTCGAGACACTTGAAACTGCTTAGTGGAAGGAGAGTTTCCAAGGTTACACGCTTGATCTGAGACTGGCCCTAAACTCATCCTGCTGTCAGCATGGCCCCTGTCTCCTGACCCCTCCTGCCCACACCCCATCTTCATGTTCGGTCTGCCCTCTGCCCTGCTCTGTGCCCCAGCGTTCTCTTCCCTGGGGTTATCACGCAGCCAACTACTCCCACAGCCAAGAGAAAAACAGAGAATCTCACTCCTAATTAGATGGGTTTCCGTCTCTCCAGGTCTTCACTTCTTGCATGTTCTTGACTTGTTAGAGGAAATCGTATATCGACATTGGTATTGATTTGCATAATTCAGATATAATTAGGAGAAAGATTTGCCAGAGTGGCAGGCAGCAGGGCTGGTGCTGCTGTATCCTGCTGACCTTGGGGAAAACTCAGAACTGGGTCTTTTACCCTCACCAAGTTCGTGGATCCCGTTCTCTGCAGAGCCTCCCAGGCACTCGTCCCCCAAAATGTACTCTTCTGTGGGGTTTCGAGGCAATAGGAGAGCCCTCTTACCCCCAAACTATCTCCTTGCTTGGCCCAGCATCTGGCATTCTAGGAAGGCCATCACGTGGGGGGCCTGCTGGGGATGTCAGAAGACATTACCCCAGCGGGGAGGACAGGGTCCAGTTTGCCTACGATGCCCACCATCTGCAGGGAGGAAGAGGACCTTGGGGTGGTGTCACTTTGACAGTGGGAGGAAGGGAAAGCAAAACCAAGCGGTGCTTGAAGCAGGCGACTAGAAATTGGTATGACCCAGTGAATTATATCACTGCCGTGATGAAAAGTGGTGGTGCGTCCTTGGAAAGATTAGGAAGATAACGAGGCAGAGAAATAGAAGAAAATGCACAGCCATGCCTGTTCTGTCATCATTCCTTCGTGCCTTCCTTTATTCATCTCTCCATTCACAAAGTATTTATTGAGGGGTGATTATGTGCCAGGCACATAGTTAAGAATCAGGTATTGACATGGGGGAAAACAGAGGTGATCTCTTATCACTGTAACTGGTGAATTTGGTTCTTACCCATTCCAGCCCAGGAGGGTGGATTTGCCTCCACGATGTGGGTCCTGGGGGAGCTAGTGCCCAGAAGACTATATGATACTTCTTTTGAATGGTGCCTCTATGTCCTCCATGAGCTGGTTCTATTCCAGGAAGGCAAGTGACGGCATGGGGGTGAGGTGGGGGTGGGGGGTGGGGCTTCCCGAGAAGCAAGAAGATGGGTGGGGAGTTTCTCTCCATACCCAAGCCCTGCCCCCACTTCTGCCCCAGTGTGACCTTTCCTATTCCCACACAGCCCCTACAGAGTGGCTGCCACCAGAAGTCATAGACAATTTCCCCAGGGAGCAATCTCCAGGCCACTGATTTACTCGTTAGCTGTCACCACGGGCACTGAATAATAAGGCCTCTTTCTGCGGAAAGGATATTAGAGCCTGGGGTGGGAAGGGTTAGGGCAGTGTGATATTTATTTCCCCGGCATTTGCTGCTATGAATAACGGGGCTGTCTCTAACCTGCTCTCGCACGGCACCGCGTGCCCATCTTTGGGTCCCATGATACTTTCCCAGTGTCCTGGGGTGGGGGGTGAGGGTCTGGGAGGTGGGGGGTGCTGGCCTGGTGATCATGATTTAGGCTGCATGTCGTGCATGTGCGTGGGCTGAGAGGGGGAGGCTACCTTCCTTCGTTGGGAGAGGTCTCTAGGATGCATTCATTCAGTCATCTGGCACACGCTCTCAAACATCTGCTATTTCCTGCTGTACACTGGGCTGGGGGCTGCACATGCGGGGGTGAACCAGCCAAGCCTGGCCCCTGTCCTGGGGAGCCCTCCCTTCTGCTACTACCCGGGAGTTGAGATGGCGCGGAGCACTGGTGGGGACTGGGAATTGATGGGTTCTACATTCTCTGTCCTGCCTGTCTCCCACAATCCCACTCCATGCCATGTCTGTCCAGATGGCTAAACAAGATATATGATCCCTAAATGCTCCGGTGACATTTCCCGATGTTGTGCTGGGACTCCCATGCTTTCCTTGGGTGGGAAAGGGAAACCTTTATTTTATCAACACTGACTTTTGTTCAGGCTCTTCCTGATGGTGACGGTGACTTACCTTACCTCGTTTAATCTGCACTTTGCCGATGAGCAAACCTGCCAAGGGTTGAGCAGTGGTGCACCTGTCTGCATCTCTTCCCAACCTGGTCTTCGGGAAGGTCAGGCTGGTTGTTTGCAGTGGGCCCTGGTGGGAGTATTTACACCACGGGCGTTGGCAGATGCCGCAGTTCAGGGCTTTCCCCCCTCGGAGAGCGGGCTGGTAAGCATTCACCGGCACATCACTGCACCTAAGCTCTCTGACTGGTGTTGTCTTCTGAAGCAGCTGCCAAGGATGGGGGTGTACTAGGGAGCCGCCAAGGATGACCCTCTTGACTGCAAGTGGCTGCTTTGTCTGGGGAGAATTGAGGAACAACAGAATGAACTCCCATGGAAGAGTCCGGTGTTTTCAGCCTCTGGCCACTTTTCAACACCACAGGCCGTTTGGGGAATCTGATGGGCTTCCCACTGGCCTCCCCTCCCACGCCCAGGCTAATGATGGAGTTAAGACCTTGCGGGCTAATTGTGGTCTCATCAAGGTTAACTGGTGCTTTTATTGGTGTGAGTGATAGCTTTTTGCGGTGCTCTGAGGACTAGGCAGGAGTCTGGCCGGGGAGGGTGGGGTGCGCCGAGGCCCTCCTCCCAGGTAAACCCAGACATGTCCTCAAGAATACCCATACGGTAAGGCTGGGTTTCCCCCTCATCCGTTTGACCTCAGCTTCAGTGTCGGCTCCTCAAGGAGACCTGATCATCCTAGCGACGGTATGTTTCTCTGTTCCCACGGTCTTCTTTTTCACTTTATTTTCTGCTTATTTCTTGTTTCTTTCACTAGAATGCAAGCTCTGTGAAGATGGGAAAGAGGGATTTAGCAGTCTGGGGTACAATTTCAGATGCTTCTTCATCATCTCCTCATTGTGGCCCCCGATTCCTGACGGGGGAAGACATCACTCCCAGCTGCTTTCTTTCCATAACTCGTTAGGGGTCCCCATGAGGTCCCTGGGCTCTGAATCCGAGTCCAGATTTTGCACCCTGGTTGTGTTGCTTATTAGCTGTGGGATCATGGAGAGGAAGCAGAAGGGATAGCTTGGGACAGAAGCTGTGGGAGCAAAGGGAGCCCACTCTCCCAGCTCCTAGCCTAGCACTCTGTGGCTCCATGCCCCGGCATGATCTTCCTAGACACTCTGAGGCCTTGCCTGCCTTGCTTTAAAAAAAAAACTTTAGATATTATATATATATATATATGTTTTTTCAAAATTTTGTCTAAATTCTAATTAGTTAAGGGGCACCTGGGTGGCTCAGTCAGCTAAGCATCTGCCTTTGGCTCAGGTCATGATCTCAGTGTCCTGGGATTGAGTCCTGCATCGGACTCCTGTGCTCTCTCTCTCTCTTTCCCTCTCAAATAAAGTCTTCTAAAAAGATAAATTCTAATTAGTTAACATTCAGAGCAAAATTGGTTTCAGGAGTAGAATTCAGTGACTCATCACTTAACGTGCAACACCCAGTGCTCATCACAAGTGCCCGCCTTAATGCCCATCTCCCATCCAGCCCCTCCCCCCCACCTCCCTCCATCAACCCTCAATTCTCTATCATTAAGGGTCTCTTCTGGTTTGTTTCCCCATCTCTCTTTTTGTTCCCCTTTTTTTTTTTCTTAAATTCCACCTATGAGTGAAACCGTATGATATTTGTCTTTCTATGACTTAGTTCGCCTAAAATAACACACTTTAGCTCCATCCACTTCATTGCAAATGGCAAGATTTCATTCTTTTTGATGGCTGAGTAATATTCCTTATATATGTAGATCACCTCTTCTTCTTCTTTTTTTTAAAGATTTTATTTATTTATTTGACAGACAGAGATCACAAGTAGGCAGAGAGGCAGGCAGAGAGAGAAGAGGAAGCAGGCTCTCCGCCAGGCTGAAAGCCTGATGTGGGGCTCGATCCCAGGACCCTGGGATCATGACCTAAGCCGAAGGCAGAGGCTTTATCCCACTGAGTCACCCAGGTGCCCCTAGATCACCTCTTCTTTATCCATTCATCTGTCGATGGATATTTGGGCTCTTTCCATAGTTTGGCTATTGTTGATACTGCTGCTGTAAACATTGGGGTCCATGTATCCCTTCAAATCAGCATTTTTGTATCTTTTGGGTAGATACCTAGTAGTACAATTGCTGGATTATAGGGTAGTTCTATTTTTAACATTTTGAGGAACTTCCTTACTATTTTCCAGAGTTGGCTGCACCAGTTTGCATTCCCACTAACAACACAAGAGGGTTCTCCTTTCTCTGCATTCTCACCAACACCTGTTCTTTCTTGTGTAGTTACTATCAGCCATTCCGACAGGTGTGAGGTGGTATCTCATTATGGTTTTGACTTGAATTTCCCTGATGATGAGTGATGTTGAGCATCTTTTCCTGTGTCTGTTAGCCATCTGGATGTCTTTGGAAAATTTCTATTCATGTCTTCTGCCCAATTCTTTCCTCTTTCATTCATTCTTTTTTTTTTTTTTTTTGAGAGAGAGAGAGAGAGTGAGAGCAAGTGAGCTGTGCCAAGGGCAGAGGGGCAGGGAGAGAGAATCTTAAGCAGGTTCCACACCCAGAATGAAGCCTGACGAAAGATTCTATCTGATGACACTGAGATCACAACCTGAGCCCAAATCAAGTCAGTTGCTAACCAGCTGAGCCATGAGGCACCCCTCTTCTGCCCATTTCTTAGCTGGATTATTTGGGGTTTTTTTTTGGTATTGAATTTGATAAATTCTTTATAGATTTTAGATCCTAACCCTTTATCAGACATGTCATTTGCAAATATCTTTTCCCATTCTGTAGGCTCCCTTTTAGTTTTGTTGATTGTTTCCTTTGCTGTGCAGAAGCTTTCCTTCTGGATGAAGAACCAATAGTTCAGTTTTGCTTTTGTTTCCCTTGGCTCTGCTGATGAGTCTGGTAAGAAGTTGCTATGGCTGAGGTCAAAGAGGTTGCTGCCTGTGTTCTCCTCTAGGATTTCGAAAACTTCCTTAGGTTTCTTGGCCATTTTGTATTTATTTTTTTTTGTGTGTGTGTGTGTATAAGAAAGTGGTCCAGTTTCATTATACTGCAAATTGCTGTCCAGTTTTCCCAACACCATTTGTTGAAGAGACTGTCTTTTCTCATTGGATATTCTTTCCTGCTTTTTCAAAGATTAGTTGACCATATAGTTGTGGGTCCAATTCTGGGTTCTCTATTCTGTTCCATGTGTCTGTTTTTGTGCCAGTACCATACTGTCTTGAGGATCACAGCTTTAGAATAGAGCCTGAAGTCCAGAATCGTGATGCCTCCAGCATTTATTCTTCCAATCCATGAGCATGGAATATTTTTCCATTTCTTTGTATCCTCTTCTGTTTCTCTCATAAGTGTTCAATAGTTTTCAGAGTGTACTCTGAACCTCTTTGGTTCACTCCTAGGTATCTTACCGGTTTTGACGTAATTGTAATTGGAATGGATTCCTTGATTTCTTTTTCTGTTGCTTCATTATTGGTATATAGAAAAGCAACAGATTTCTGTACATTGATTTTTATAAACTGAGACTTTGTTAAATTCATGTATTAGTTCCAGCATGCTTTTGATATTATAAAGACAATGCTTACCATTGGAGAAAATTTGGAAAACACAGGGCAACATTAAGACAAAGTCAAAAGTCGAGGCACCTGGGTGACTCAGTTGGTTAAGAGGCTGCCTTCGGTTCAGGTCATGATCCCAGGGTCCTGGGATTGAGCCCCGAATCGGGCTCCCTGCTCAATGGGGAACCTGCTTCTCCCTGTCCCTCTGCGGCTCTGCCTGGTTGTGCTCTCTCACTCTTTCTGTCAAATAAATAAATAAAATCTTAAAAAAAAAAAAAGACAAACATAAAAGTCATCTTTCAGGTAAGAGAATCTTGTCAATTTTACTTCCTTTCCTGAAACAGCTCCACCCACCTGAGCCCAAGAACCCGCCTTCTCCAGCAATTATAAGTAACATTAAAACTGCCTCCTGGACCAAGTTATTACTTCCAAGAATAATAGTCTCTGTTACTACAAGAAACTAATTAACAGCATGCAATGAGGGGGAAAAATTCAATTAATTAGTAGCTTAATAAGCACTAGCAAAGACTCTGGGCTTGGCTTGGGAGTTGGGGTGGGGGAGATGGATATCCCCAGAGGGTGAGGAATGGGGGCTTGAGCAGTGGGGGTGAATAAGCACCACAGCCTTGGGAATGGGTTGGTCCAGCGGGAGCCTGAGCAGCTGCAAGATTGTCCCCAAGAAAAGAACCCATTTCTGTTTCTGGAGTTTTTGCTCTTCCTCCCAGGCTGAGGCACCTTGGTAGCACTAGCGTAGTGGATCTTAGTCTGGTCCCGATGCCATGGTTCATTGGCTGCAGGGGAAGTGAGGGAAAACTCCTTTCTCTGTTTAGTGGATGGAAGGAGAGGTGAGCACATAGGGTCTCCTCTTCTCCCTCACAACCCTTCTTCCTGGAGCCCCTGCTCCACTCCAACCCTCCCATCTATCAGCCAGAACCTCAGAGTCACCCCTGACCTTGCCCCTTCCTCAAGCCCCACCTCCAGTCTGTCCCAAGGTCTTGTGGTTCTCCTACTTTGCTCCTCCCCCCAGCTCCCAGCCTCCATCAGCTCCTCTTGGGACCCCTGAAATAACCTTCCCACATCCAGCCCGTCCTCCAGCTGTTCCCCATCTAGCAGCTGCTCTGACCTCACCTTGTGACTGTCTTAGTCACCACTGGTGAATCACATGGGTTCAAGGCTCAGCCATCTGGCCCACCACTTGCTCCCATCACCCCTCCAGGTCCGTTGTGCCCCAGGCACTGCTCCTGCTTTGAGTTACTTGAATGGGGTAAACGTGGATTTGCCCAAGCTTGGTGCTCAAGATCCAGGTTCTTCTCGTACACAGGTCCCTTCCCCTAACATCATGTCCACACCATTAGGTGTGTTTGTAAACTTTGCTAATGGAGGTGTATTAACTGCAGCCCATTAAGACTGTCATCTCTGTCCACTCAGACGCTCTGCTTTCCCATTGCCTATGGGTCGGGGGGTAGGGGTGGCCATGACCTCATTAGAATCCATCTAAGGTTAAGCTGAGGGGACATTTTTTGGTGTGGTTTCAGCAGGATCTACATATGTGGCTCACAATCTCTGAGTTTAGTTAAGGAGCCCTTCTACTACCCCCAACCCATGACTTGCCCAAGGTCATGATGTGAAGACATGGGCTAGGGGTTGAGTTGACTTGGGAGGTATGTGTGTCCTGAGGTGCCTGTCTCAGAAAGTTTGGCATGTGGTTTGGCTTGTGTAGAGCAGGAAGCCTGTTGTTGGATGTGGAAATTATTATTATTATTATTTTTTAAGTAGGTTCCATGCCCAGTGTGGAGCCCAATATGGGACTTGAACTCACGACCCTAAGATCAAGACCTGAGTTGAGATCAAGAGTCAGACACTTAACAGACCAAGCCACCCAGGCATCCTGGATGTGGAAATTCTTAAGTGGTTCTCACAAAGATCTTGTCAAAACCAGTTCTCTCCAGTCAGGAAGATCCTTGAGAACACATGATATACCAGGATAAACACACTGTGTGTGTGTGTGTGTGTGTGTCCTTTCTCAATGGTGATCATGTGAAATGGAACTGATTAGAATTCCTGTGTTTGGGGGTACATTCCTTTCCTGCTGCCACTGCAAAAAATAACCACAAAGTCGGTGGCTTAAACAATGCCAACTTGGTATCTTATAGTTCCAGAGGCCAGAAGTCCAAAATAGGTCTTCAAGGTCTGGACAGGGATGCTTTCCTTTTTGGAAGCTTTGATGGAAAAAATCTGTTTCCTAACCTTTTACAGTTTCTGAAGGCTGGCTACACTCCTTGGCTTGTGGCCCCTGCCTCCAGCAACACTGGGCTGAGTCCTCATACTGCTGTCTCTGGTTCTCTCCCTCTTGCCTCCCACTCCCACTTTTAAGGACCCTTGGTATTACATGGGGCCCACTCAAATAGTCTCATATTGTCTTTGTCTTTAAGGGTCAACTTTGATTCCAACTGCCATTTCATTGCCCTTTGCCATGTATCCTAACATATTCATAGCTTATAGGGATGAGGGTGTAGATGTCCCATGGGGTCATTAATCTGCTGACCACAGTGGGACATACATCTGCAGTAGCTCTAAGACACTGAGTGTATCCGTGTGTGTGGCCACATGCTTTATGCATCCTGTATAACAAAATATATTTACTACATATATACGTATTACATATGTGTATTTATATGCATGCGCATGTGTGTATTTCCCTCAATCACGCTGGAGGGATTATCAGATGATTATTTCATCCTCTAGAAAATGATATTACAAAATCTTGACATAGGAAGAGGGGATCCAAGAGTCTGCAGCCAGTATATGTAAGAAAATATTATAGAGGCGTGTTAAACAGTTAATAAAAGTATATTTTTCTCTCCTGGATTTTGTGATGTCTATGTTATTTGTCAGCTTTAGAAAGCATGTAATTTTTAATGTGTTTTCCATTCTAAATAAACATTTATTTCATTCTAAACTTTTAGAACTTTATTTCATTCTAAATAAACATTAATTTTGATGCCTGATTTTGCATTCTTTTTCTTTAAAGCCCTGTCTCCCACACAGGTTGTATAAACTTCAGATCCCCGTAAACTGGGATCCCCTACTGCTCCCACCTCAGGGCCTTTGCACATACTCTTCCTGATGCTGAGAGTGCTTTCTACTTCCCCAACCCTCTTCTCTTGGTTTTTCATTTAGACCTCAGTTCAAATTTTCATTCTTCATAAAAATCTCTCCCCGTACATCCGCCTGTCCAACTTGGTTGGGTCTTCTGGGCTTCTCCTTTGTGGTCCCTCTGTGATTATAATCAATTATTTGTGAAATTGCCTGCTAACGTCTGTCTCCACATTGGAAGGTGACCTCCATGATCTTACGGATCTTGCTCATGGCCATTTCCTCCAGCGGTTAGCACAGTCTGGCACTCAGTCCAAACACCATAACTATGTGCCAAATGTGGGCATGAATGGAAGGACAGGTGGATGGCACCTCCAGGGTGGGAGGGAAGGGAATGTTCTTGAATGCAGACACCTGGCCAAGGCCAAGCAACTCACACGTTCTGGAGCTGGGATTTAAACCCAGAACCTTGCTTTGTCAGTGTATGTCCAGTGTGTGTCCTCTACCGCGCATTTGAGGCCAAAGTCTATTTAATGGTGCTCATATCGCTGGTGTCAGAGGCATGTGTCAACCAATTCTAAGGCAGGCAGTTGGTGATTAGCTAGGCTGGATTAAATCCTGGGGATGGTAAGGAACCCCCACTGGTTTTGAAAGACTATCAGCTGTCATGGTTTGTCCCTGTGGCAGTGTTCTCTGGAAAAGGGCCCCTGACCTTTCAGCTTGGCCCGGCTGCCAAGCCAGGGTCTCCCCCAACCTGTATCCCACCCAGTTGCAGTGACCTGTCTTCCCAAGGCCCCTCCATTATGCCTATCAAAGCCAGCCGCTGTGGGCCAGCCGCTTCCAGAGGGAGGCCGATAAGGCATTTATTGAATTTATGATTTTAATTTATGACAATTCTAATCCCATTATGGGCTCCCTTTTGTCTGCAGCCCATGCAGTGGCGGAGTTTAATTATGGCCAAGCAAGATTTCCCCTGCTTGGGAGACCTTTCCTGTTAGTCCTGGAGGTCCACTCCCAGTTGCTTGAGGGAGTTTAGTGGCTGGGGCAGGGGGAGGGGCTAGAGGTGGGGGACACGGTGGAGGGAAGGGAGGCTCCCTGGCCCACGGGAGTGGCAGGCTGCTGCAATGCTTCCTGCGCTTGGCAGCCACATCCTGTAGGACGCATTGCGATGCCTGGTGAGTGACAATTAGGACTGCAGCGTGTGGTTGTGCTGGGGGAGCAGTGCACAACCTGCACAGCTGTACGGACCATTCTGGGGTTATTCACAGATAGTCAGAGTCCTGGGGAAGACCAGGGAGAGGGAACTTGGGGATTTGCCAGGGCCTATATAGCAAAGGCTCTGAGAAAATGATGATTGGGCGGGGTGGGGGGCAAGTTCTCCACTGCCCTCTCCAGAAAATGGGATGTCTTCCAAGTGGTGAGGGTCCCCAGGGGGAGGTCCAAGTCAGGGGAATGGTCACAGTGATGTCACAGAGTCACTTCTTGCTTCTGTGAAGGGCAATGCAGGATGGAGGGGGAAATCAGTTAGAACAGGAGTCCGGGGGCAGGAGCAGCTGAGGTCTTGGGTCACATTTAGCTTCTCTCTGATGCTCCTTTGTCAGCTGGGAAATTCGGGGCAGAATTAGGCTTCACTTCAGCCCAGGAGGAGAGTGGAACTGGGGTGGGTGTGAAACAGAGGCAGAACGAGGGACCCAAATACCGGGACAGGAGAGTCAGTGAGAGCTCCAGGCTTGGGCTCCCTCCCTGAGGCTGTGCCCAAGTGAAGGCAAGAGGGACAGGGGAGGGCGCAGACCTCGTTCTGGAGCTCAGGGACTCACAGAAGAGTCAGGAGGAATGAGACGGCAGTGATCTGGGAAGACAGGTCACTGCAACTGGGTGGCAAAGAGAGACCCGGCATCTAAAAAGAGCATGAGAACAACCCGGCCCTCACTTCCCACCCCTGGTAGGAGTGGGAGTGGGGACCTTGTTGGTGGACAGGGCTTCACGATCGTGTGAGGGGATAACAGCATTTCATGGCTCTCCAGCCCTCAGACTCTAATCTGTAACTGATGGGTGAGCACCAGATGGACTCCTGGAAGCCTTTCAGCTCAGACATTTTCAGAGTTGATGGTTAAACCAGGAAGGCTTCCTGGAGGAGCTGGTCTGAAGGAAGGGGGAGGTTACAGCCTTTTGCAGATCTATAGCCCCACAATCCCAATTCCTTAACAGCCAGATGGGGGCAGGGGGTACGAGGCAACATGCTGTAAGGGGTTAAAAGCTCAGACATCTGCAGTGGGGGGAGGGAAGCAAGTGACTTAATGTATAAGCAAGTGACTTAAATGTATACACTAATAGGGGGCAGTGGGGACTAGGACAAACTGAAGTGTGCATGTCCCACCTAAAGAGGCAGCCGTTTCTCTGCTCCGATGGTCATTGTCCTGAGAGGAGGCTGATCTTGGTTGTCAGACGGTCTCTGTCCTCATCTGTCAAAGGGACACAGTGATGCTACCTGTCTCAGGGAGCTGGTGTGAGGGCTAAGGGAACTAATAAATTCACAGGGCTCACAGTAGCTTTTGGCATGTAGTCAGTGGTAACAGCCCGCACTGCCAACATCCATGAGCATTGTTATTCTGTCGCTGCACAGGAGACCAGATGTCTTCCTTCCCCGACCCCAGCATGCTCCAGAAAAGAAGGTGGGGGGCATCTCATCATTGTGATCTGGTCGCTGGGGGCTTTCAGAGCAATGGGCTTCCTTTGGCTGTCCGTGGCCTTGGCCTGAATGGCTGTCGGAGATGAGAAATGGTTGTGACCTGGGGAGATGGCAGACACGCTGAGAATGTTGCTGCTCACAGAACGCCCCGACTTAACCTGGAATCACTTGGTGAGGGTTTTTATCTTATTTGGGGAGGCTATTCTGAGCCTGAGACACGTTTGCAGGAAGGATTCGTCAGGCTTCGCCGGGCTGAGAGGTCTGCCGGTGGAAGAGCTTGGGGAGAGGGAAAGTCACATGGTGAGGCGTGGAAACAATGCCAGTCGGAGAAGGGGTCCAATTGTGAACTAAAAGAGATTCTCAATTGTGTCCAAGAACAGGGAGGGAGAATTAGGAGTGGGAGTGACAGGGTAATTGTCTAGCCAGCTCTCTGCACTGCCTGCATTCCTAATTCTGCCAGGGCTGGCGCAAAGAGAGGGTGTGAACGCGTGTGTGAGTGCACGTGCACCTCGTGTCTGGGAACCGGCTGCTCTGCACACCCCCCCCCCCCGACACTCTCCCTGGTTAACCCCAACTGGCTGGATGGCGCTTTCTCCCATCTCTTCATTTCCAGTCCCGGGTCTTCGGATAACCAGTGTGTGTCCTTGGGTAAGTCGCTTACCTTGCCGTGCCTCATTTTACCTCTTTGGAAAGAGGGGGGTCATTCTGGCCCCACCTACTCCAAAGAGCTGTCCCGAGGGGCACTCTGGCAGTGGGGTCCTCAAAGGACCACCTTTGGCTTCAGATGTGCCTTCTCTCTCCCTGAATTTCAAGGAGAAATGGTTTCAAGGCTTTTCAATGTTACCATGTTCGACTCCTGCCGACCCCCTGGGGCAGGATGGGTGGGTGCAACCCCAGGTTATAAGTGGAGAGACTGAGGTGCAGACGGTGTTTTATGGTGGAGTTTTATGACTATTTAGGTGCAGTGACACCAATAAATCAAGAGGCTACTGTTGTCACCACAGATCTGGAGAAGAGAGGGTGTAGAGGTTGAGGGGCGGTGTAAGAACTTTGGGCAGCCCGTCCTATCTCCCACCCACCACTTTTGTGTGTGTGTGTGTGTGTGTGACAGAAAGAGACAGAGACAGAGAGAGAGAGAGACAGAGAGGGAGAGAGGGAGGGAGAGAGATGTGTCCCACAAAGCATCGTGACTGAGCTCCTTCAGGGCCCCGTGGAGTGGGCAGAGATGGGCAGAAACAGGTACTATCTGTCCCCGGGTCAATGCTCTTCATTCCCATCCAATAATTCTCTGTGAAAGTCTTGCTCTGCGCTAAGCATGGCCTACAGTCCTGGGCCAGAAGCCCTTCCCCGCTGTCCCCCAAGATGGCTTCACAGAAGGGCAAACACCCCGGTGTGGGAGCCAGGATACCTGGCTCTGAGTAACAGCCCCATCCCTGATTCAAGACAAACCCCGTAAGCCTCAGTTTTCCCATCTGTACAATGGGCAGGTTGGGCTTGAGGGTCCTTTTTTTTTAAAGATTATTTATTTATTTATTTATTTGCCAGTGATAGAGGGAGAGAAAGCGAGCAAGCACAGGCAGACAGAGAGGCAGGCAGAGGAAGAGGGAGAAGCAGGCTCCCTGCCGAGCAAGGAGCCCGATGTGGGACTCGATCCCAGGACGCTGGGATCATGACCTGGGCCGAAGGCAGCCACTTAACCAACTGAGCCAACCAGGCGTCCCGGGCTTGAGGGTCCTTAAAACGCCCCCAAGATTGACCCTCTGTGAGTACATTGTTCTGAGCCGTAGTCCCGCTTGCCAGAGTAAACTGTACAGACCAGGGGGCTTTTCAGATACAGCTTCCTGGGCCCTCCGCCAGACCCACCAGACCACACTCTCCTGGGAGTGAGGCCCAGGGGCTGTATTCTGGAGAAGCGATGCTGATGGAGTGGGTTCCTGACCTGACATTTGTAAACCACTGCCTAAGAGATCTGGTTCCTCAGACGGGACGACAAGCTCATTCCTATCTGAAGCCCGGCTTGCCTCCTCAGCCCCCTTGAGAGCTGATGGAGTACATCTTGCCCACGACTAGAGAGGCAGTGTCTGCTGAGCCCAGACTCCAACCTAAGCCCCTTGGAAGGGGGGGGCAGCTTTGTGTTCACACGTGGTGGGGGGCACACAGGGGGACCCAGGCCTGCCAGCTGGTGCAACATCTGGGAGCTGAGAGCTCTTCCTGGGGCTGTCAGGTTTCACCACGTGCCCATGCACGTGGGGGGTGCGAGGGGGGGATGCCAGCCTGGGGATGCCCAGGAGGCCAGTGGGGAGGGCAGTGCAGGAGGAGCATGTGACCTTGGCCAGATCAGGGCATCCTGTCTGGGGCTTCAGTTTTCTCACCTGGAGAATGAGCATGGCAGGGGACGGGGGGACTCAACACTTCTTTATTTTTATTATTTTATTTTTTTAAAGATTTTTTAATTTATTCATGTGGGAGAGAGAGAGAGAATGAGCAGAGGGGAGAGGCAGTGGGATAGGGAGAAGCAGACTTCCTGCCAAGCAGGGAGCCGGGTGTGCGGCTCCATCCCACCCTGAGATCATGACCCAAGCCGAAGGCAGATGCTTCACCAGCTGAGACGGCGCCCTCGCCGGATCTATAGAGCTTGGACATTCTGAGTCTAGATGCCTCTTCCAGGGGCTCAGCTGAACCCTGTGTTCTGGTTCAACCATCAACTCTCCTGATGTTTGTGCCTTGGTGCGAGGGAAGCGCTGGACTTTGAGCCCAAGGCCTGGGTTCGAGTTCCAGCCTTGGCCCTGGCTGGTACTTGCCCTCAGCTAGCCTGAACCTCAGTTGCGATGACGACATCTACATTACCAGGATGCTGGCAAGTTTAAAAGAAAGACCAGAAGCTGGGGTGCCCGGGGGGGCTCAGTTGGTTAAGCGTCTGACTATTGCATTCAGCTCAGGCCATGATCTCAGGGTCGTGAGATCGAGCCCCGCATGGGGCTCGGCACTGAGCAGCAGTCCCCTTGGGATTCTCCCTCTGCCCCTCTCCCCACTCCCTTTCTTTCTCAAATAAATAAATAAAATCTTAAAAAATAAAAGGAAGGCAGAGCTGGTTGGTGGCTTTGGATGCTGGGCCTGGCATGCAATCAGAGACTTGAGTCTGCTTCGTATCTCTGCCCGTCACCGGCTGGGTGACCCCAGGGCAGGTGCCTCCCCTCTCTGAGACTCACCTCCTCCCCGGTACAGAGATATGGGTTGTCTTCTTGTGAGGCTTGCTGGTGACCGCGAGACTAACCTGAGAGCACACCTGCTTAGCGTCTGGTACAGGGGTGGGCTGGCTGGGGGTCATGAGCCTCAGGGCCTGGTCCTCCAAATGGGAGGAAGGACAGACAGCTCTCTCTCCCGTTTCATTCCTCCTGCCTCCCCCCCTCCCCTCCCCCGCCCACCCCAGCCTCTCATCGGTCTGGTCTCTGCAGGTCTGGTCTCTGCAGGTCTGGTCTCTGCAGCTCCACTCGCTGGCTCGGCTCTCTCCCTTCTGCTCCCCTTGTAGTTTAAGATGAGACTTCCTTGCTTGTGTCTTTTTTTTTTTTTTAAGATTTTATTTATTTATTTATTTGACAGAGATCACAAGTAGGCAGAGAGGCAGGCAGAGAGAGAGGGGGAAGCAGGCTCTCTGCTCAGCGGGACTCGATCCCAGGACCCTGAGATCATGACCTGAGCCGAAGGCAGCGGCTTAACCCACTGAGCCACCCAGGCGCCCCCATTGCTTGTGTCTTGAGGACATGGACGTGACATGCCGGCCTCAGTCCCCTTGTGGCAGCAAGCCCGGGGCTCACCCTGCAGTAGATGCATGGAGACAGGAGACCTGCAGCTACTTGGGACGGACTGCCTTCTTTTCGATGTGTACCTTTTGCCCCTGCGCTACATATGGCCTCCCCCTTTGCTGTGATGCTCAAGATTCTAATTAAGTGGAAAAGGCTTTTACTCCTTACAATTCTCCAGTTATGAATAATGATACTGGCTCATAAATGAAAATTGCTTTTCTATTTAAATTCTGGGTTTTTTTTTTCTTTCTTTCTCTCTCTCTCTCTCTCTCTCTCGGTTTAAAAAAAAAGAAGGTAGGAAACCAGGGCTCTTGGGTCATTTGCAAGTTATTAATTTCAAGCGGAGCTCTTAGCTAGCTTATTAACGGTGAGGGTATTACAGCTGAGTTAAATGGCTGGGATATTAATTACCTTGCAGGCTTTTATGTATGGAGTAATGGCTTATTTCCATGCTGGTGGGTGGCCTAGGTGGAAACCATGACTCCCCTTCGAGGAGGTAGGTCTTGGTGGGATATTCCTTTGGTGGATACTGAGTCCCAAAAATGGGTGCTGGGAACCTTTCCCTGGGGTCTATGGGATTCTGGAGCATGATGGCTGGGCATGCCATAGTTCCTGAGCCAGGAGAGTGAACACGTCTCCCCAACACACGGGACTCTATCTCCTCAGCCCTCACCTCCACTGGGGCCAGGCCAAGTGGAAGTGGGTGGACATGGTTTCAGGAGATAATTCGGTTAGTCCAGCATTTCTAAAGTCTTGATAATTTTCATCTCCGTTTTGGCCATATCGACATACTTCCTGTTCCATTATTTACTGACTATTTTTATTTCCATTGACTCACTTTTAAAAAACTTAAATTTAGTTTAAAGGGAAACTTTATATCACCTCCATAAATGGGAAACCAACATCCCTGGTCATAAATTCAAAGCAACATAAAAATGAATGCATGACGATTAAAATAAAAAATGTCTATTCTGGCACCACCTGAAGGAACTCCCACATGGGCAGTGGTACGTTTTCCACATGGAGGAAAACCTCGGTCAGCTGAATCTGACTTCATGACTGGTACAGCCTAGGGGTCGGGGGAGTCAGGGGACAGATGATGAGGAAGGAGACTAACACAGAAGAACCAGTGCTTCTGGATCCTTCCAAAGGAATTCAGCTGAAGCTATAAGGCTCTAGGGGAAAAGGTAGTTCTGAGAAATTTCTGTATTGTTTGAACTTTGGGGAAAAGCATGTAAACGTTATGCAAATTCCATGCCAGCCAGCATTTCTTCTTGAAGGCTAATTGCTCAGGTGTGTTAGGCTGGCAAAGTGGTTAGCCTTCCTGTGACTCGTGTTCTCATCTGGTCCTTGGGTTCCCAGGGGCCACAACAAGAGTGAGGGGACTGTCCAGAGAGCACTGACCTGAGAGCTGGGATGGAGGCAGCCATGCTCTGCTGCTAACATTGCTGTGTGACCTTGGACAGAACAATGGGTCTCTCTGGAGGGCCTCTCCGCTTCTTTATCTGTACCTGAGGGGTTTGAACAAGGTGCCTTTGGAGACCCTATGATAGTTTCTATTTGTGTCAGTTTGGCAGGGCTACAGTGTCCAGACAAGTGGTCAAACATTATTCTGGATGTTTCTGTGAGGGTATTTTGGAATGAGATTAACACTTAAATTAGTGGACAATAGATTTTGAGTAAACGCAGATTTCTCTGCATAACATGGGTGGGTCTCATCCAACTAGTTGAAGGCCTGAAAAGAACAAAACCCTGACCTCTGGGTCAGCCAGACACCTTTGGACTTGAACTTTAGCATGTGTTCTCCTCTGGGTCTCTAACTTGCTGGCCATCCTGCAGATTTTGGACTTCCAGCCAGTTACTTAAATAAAATCTCTCTCTCTCTCTACACACACACACACACACCCTATTAGTTCTGTTTCTCTGGAGAACCCTGACTAATATAGACACCCTGTGGCCATTGGCCCCCACTCTGGCATCAGGCAGAACAGACGGAGGCCCAGGGAGAGGACAGTGGCTGGTCTCCATTTACCACAGCTTTTCTGCTGCCCTTGTGTGAACATAATAGAACTCAGCTCAGAGTGGCTTAAACCGGCGAGGGCGTGTATCAGCTCTTGTCAGCATGCCCCACAGCTGGACTCAGCTGCTCAGTGGTGTCATGGATTGTCCAATTATTTCCCATTGCTCCATTGTCTTCCGTTCCTGGTGTTGGTTTCCACTGGAGAATGTCTTCCTTCATGGTGGCAAAAGAGTTGCCCATCCCAGCGATGCCTCCCAGCCCAGAAGGAGAGAGATATGTCCACCCAGAATTCCAGCAAAAGTCCTTGGCTCCCGGTAGGCTGACTGGCCAGAGGGGCACATGAATGGATGGGCTCAGACCTGGTTTGTGGAAACCAAGCACCACAGCCAGGAGTGTGGGATGACCTTGTGGCAAGTGGGTTAGGGCTGGGGTGAGGCTGGCCTCATGCAAGCAGTGTTCGGGGGCCCGTGTGGGTGCTGAGCTCAGGTGGGGCCCCGTGTGGTCCGGGCACACCCCCTTCCCTTCTCTCCCTTCTGCCTCCTTTCTTTTCTCCTTCTCTCTTGCTTCTCTTCCCCCTTCTCCCCCCAATACCCCTCTCCCCTCTTCCGACACTCTTTCCTCCCCAGTGTTCATAGGCTGTAGCCCCACCCCAGCCAGCTGCCCAGTCACCTACTGGGAGACTCTAATGTGTCCATATTGCATCTGCTCAGCACCACTGCTCCCTCCTCTCCTGATGGCAGAGCCCCCTCCTTTGGGAGAACATTCCCCTGGCCATTCTATTTAGTTGTGCAGAGCTCTTCATCTCTGGACTCCTTTCTGCTTAATGAGGGCCCATGAGATCCTGGCTGGGCCAATCAGATCTCTCTTCTTTTGCATGCCCTCCTTCATCTAAAGCTGCTTACTGGGATGATGTCAGCTGGAATTTTGCTATCCCCTGATACATGGAGGGAGCTGTGTGCAGAACACACACCCGCACACACACAGAGGAGGTCAAAAGACTTTGTTTAGTCCCTGGAACCAGCTGTGTCTGAAGCCAGCTCTACCATACTTGGAATTTGCAATTACTGTAGCTGCTGAGTACCATTTCCCCATGAACTAGCTTGGGTTGGACTTCGGTTCCTGGTGACTAAAGGCGCCAGACTGGCATACCCACTTTCATTCCTTTATTAGTCTCATCAGCATATATTCAACACTTCCTTCAGGCCAGGTGGTGCTGAAAGGTGGGTGTGATGATGGTCTCCACGTCATAGGTGGGGAACAGAAGCGCCAGGAATTTCAGCAATTTCCCAAGGTCGTTCACTGAGTGATGGTGGAACTGGGACTCGCTGGGGCTCTGAGCATGTCTTCTTACTCCAGAACCCAGGTCGGCGAAGTAGCCACCATCTTGAATGTAGCAAGTTACCTTAGTGCTGAGTTCTGGAGGGTCTCCTTATGCACTTCACTTCAGCTCATACCTCATCGGCCCAAACGGGCAGCATGGCCCCAACCCATACCTGGGGGCCTGGGATGATGTAGGGAGAAATACTAATGACCAGCAAGCACCTAGAATTTAAGGACTATGGAGCAGAAGCCTGATACTCCTGGGACTCTGGCCTACCTCATCTTGGTGCATGGTGATTTTCAGCCATCCCCACCCCTTTTACCATCTTCCCCAGCCAGCCCACTGAGGGCATGAACAGCGGTATTTTCCCATGGCCACGGCTGGTCCTGTCCCAGCACTGTTCCTCCTGCCCCCCCCACTCCCTACCTGTTGCTTACTCTCCAGAGCAGCCAAAAGAATCTTGTCTTTTGGGGGTTTTCAAAAAACATATGAGTCACATAACACAAAAACCATCATTTTGAAGGGTATAATCCAGTGGTTTCTGTATGGTCACTATGTGGTGCAACTGTCACAACTAATTCCAGAACATTCTATTCCCCAGAAAGAAATTCTGTAACCCATTGGCAGTCGGTCTCTACTCCCCCTTCCTTGAGCCCCGGACAACCATGAGTCTGCCTTCTGTCTCTATCAGTTTGCCTATTCTGGATAGTTCACGTATTTGGGATCCTACCGTATGTGGCGTTTAATGTATGATTTCTTTCTCTTAGTATGTTAAAAGCTATAGTATTTCATTCCTGTTTGTGGCTGCATAATATTCTACCACGTGGGGAGGCTACATGTTGTTAATCAAAAGATTCTGCCCCCCTGCTGCCCACAGCTCTCTAACGACTCCTGCTCAGTGGTCAGAGTGAAGCTTGCATTCCTCCGCTGGCCCCAGGCTCTGTGTGGCCAGGATCCCTGCGTCTCTGACCTCGTGTGGCCTCGTGTGGCCTCGTGTGGCACGCCTAGTCATCATCTATCACGCTCCAGCCACAGAGGCCTCCTTCCCTACTCTTGCACTGGCCACACTCACATCAGCCTCAGAACCTTTGTGGCTGCTGATAACCTCTGTCTAGAAAGTTCTCACCCCAAATCCTGTTTCCTTCATTTGTTTTTACTTTTTTTCCCCTTTCAAACAGATACAATAGGAGAGAAAATAATGAACCTCTCCTCTATCCATCACCCAGATCCAAAGATTATTAATTCATGACCAATCAGTCTTGTTTTATTTATAGCCCTACCCACTTCCCCCACGGGGGTTTTTGTGAAGCAAAACTCAAGCATGTTGTCATTTAATCTGTAGCTATTTTAGCATTATCTCCAAAAGATAAAAAGACTCCTTACCAGAGCGTAATCCTAACACTATTTTCACACCCAAGAAATCAGCTCTATTTCCTTAATATCACCCGACATCTAGGACGCTGGTAAATTTCCCCCATTGGCCCATACATTTTCCTTTTGGCAGTGCTTTAATTTATTTTTATTGAGTTTTTACTTGGGGGTACCGGGGGTTCCTGCCTAGCTCCAGATTCAGGTAGCTTCCACTCACCCCGCTTAAGATTTATTTATTTATTTGAGAGAGAGCGAGCGAGGAGGGACGGAGGGAGAGAGAGAATCTCCAGCAGACGCCCTGCTGAGTGCTGATCCCGTGTGGGACTCCATCTCACGATCCTGAGATCATGACCGAACCAAAATCAAGAGTCGGTTGTTTAACCAACAGCCATCCAGGTAACTCTGCGCTATTTACTTTTTTTCCCCCAGATTTTATTTATTTATGAGAGAGAGTGAGAAAGAGCACGAGAGCGGGGAGCAACAGAGGGAGAGGGAGAACAGACTCTCCAAAATCAGGGAGCCCCAAGTGGGGCTCCATCCTAGGACCCTGGGACCACCCTAGGACCCTGGGACCACGGCCTGAGCCAAAGGCAGACGCTTAACCGACTGAGCCACCCGGACATCCCTGTACTACTTACTTTAAAATGTAAGCACACGCCCATAGTATCTTAGATAAATGGCAGCCTGTCGTAGGGTATCTTTCCACCCCGGCTTTCCACTCAACCGTGTGTCCTTGACAACAGGCACTGTGTAAGGGGGTACACAGCTCTTCCTTTTCTCTCCTGGTGGTGCCGCACCGCCCACGTCCCCTACTGATGTTATCCGGGTCATTTCCAGTCTTGTTTTCACAAACAGAGCTGCAGCGAACAGCTTCTATGGACACATTTTCCTATTTTTGCCGGTGTATCTGTTATGGCAGATGTTTTCTTCACTACTTTCCTTCTTATCCTTCAGGATTCTGCGGGGACGACTGTCACCCCCCTCAGAGCAGTCATCCTTGATCAGCATCCCCACCCCCCACCCCACCGCCCTGGGTCCCCACCGAGTCTATCCCTTTACCCTGTACTGTTTCCTTCTGTCTTGCCTGGGGGATGCGTGTATTGTCCCCTTCTCCCATGGTGGAAGTTGCCACAGGCCAGGGACTTCTTCTTAGGCTCCCCTGGAGATCCAAAGCTTGGTATCTGGTAGAGGGATTGAGGGGGTTCTCAGGAGGTGGGACTGTCAGTCTTCAAACCAGCACAGCCTGGGTGCACTGGGAAGATTCGATTACACTACCTGTCATAGAGTAGATGTTCATTAACTATTTACTGAGTCAATACATATAAACTGGAGGTAGACATGTCTTGTTTAACCAATACGATATGTAATGACATGTATTTTGATTAGTAACCCTTACAAACTTGAGTATCTCCTGCAAAAAGCTGGATTCCAGCTTTCTGAAAGAATCAGACGATCTCACATCCCGAGTCTTACCTTCCCACACAGCAGCTGTCAGCTGGGGTAGAATTTTGGCCGTCTGTATAGATGGGGCCGAGTCCCCACAACACCCACCACTCACATTCTACTCAACTTCTGACCTGCTCAGCTGTGGCAGGTGTTTGGGGTTTTGTGGCTTACTGACCCAGCGCATAGAAGCCCACATTTTGGAACAACGCAGCTTTGGATTCAAGTCGGAGCCAAGACACCTACTAGTTCTGCAGCCTCGAATAGTCCCCGGCTCTCCCGGCCTCAGGGTCCTCCACTCCACTTCTCTCCACCCTCCACGAGGTGATGTGGGTTCTAGACACTCCTGTTACAATGTGAAGGTCTTCCTAGGCGGGAAATCAGAGCAACCTGGAGGGCCTAGTGTTCGCCTCCTACCCTTCCCCGCGGCCTAGCAGGAATGCCGCGCTCAGTCCCGGCTCGGCCAGGGCAGGTGCTGTGAAAGATCCAGTGTGCCCCAAGCTAATAGCAGGGGCAGTGTAGGGGTTACTATGGTGATCGCCCCATAAGATGGGTGTGGGGGTGCAGCGTCTGGAGAGGAGTGGAGGAAGGGAGAAGCAGCTCAAGAGAAAGTCTGCAGAGAATGGAGAGCTGAGCGGATGCCCTTCCTGGGCTCGAATCCCTCTTCTAATGCAAATCCCTTGGGAGGTTCAGGCGCAGGCCAGCTGCCACAGGCTGTTAGGAGAAGTGGAAGATTTGAGGCCCTGGTAGCCTGAAATCAGTGACTCAGACTCTCTCCTCAGTTCCCATTCACACCCCCTGCGGCCATGTGGGTGCGGCAGCTCCAAGCAAGCCTCAGGGCTCTGGTTCCTCTCTTGCCATCGATCTGTGGCAGCCTCCGCCTGGCCCTGGTGGAGCTGAAAGACGCATCATTCTGCGGCCTGGCCTGGCTTCCGCTAAGAATCCCCCTCCCTTCCCAGATGAGTTGTCTCCTCTTCCAGGAAGTCTTCTAGGAACGCTGCCTCCACCGTCCAGGCAGGGTACCCACTGTGCTCCCTGAGCCTGTGTTTCCCCAATCAGAATGTGGCTCCTCCTCTGTGACTCCCATACTTGCGTCTCTAGCAGTGTTGAGAATTTCCCGAGGCACAGGGGCTGTGGTCCGCCATGTTTGCCTGCATAGAGTGGATGGGGGCGAAAGTGTGTGAATGAATGAAGACTTGGTTGACGACTGCGCAGTTGAGCCGGGGCTGCTGTGAAGGCTGAGAGTGGCGTGGGGGCGACCGAGGGAGCCACCAGAGAAGAGGGATCTCTCTAGCTTGAATAAGGGCTTGCCTGCCAAAGCTCACCCACTGGGTGGCCCTGCAAAGTCATGTCCGGTTTGCTGCCCTTGGTTCTTGACCAGCGTGGGTGGGATGTTTCCTGTCTAGGTAATGGTGGGGTGGGCAGCTGAGAATCCCCCCAGAAATTGAGGCCTTGAACTGCTCCTTGGGAAGTGGAGAGGGATCCCGTGTGTGTGTGTGTGTGTGTGTATGTGTGTGTGTAGTTGGAGCCACTGGTTCCACAGGTTGTGGCTTATTCAGGACCCGGCCACAGTGTGCCTCATGGGTGGACGAGTCTGCGAGGGGTGTACCTTCCTCTCCTCTTCCCCTGGCCACATTCTAGTCTCTCACCTTCCGCCACAAACTTGCTTAACTAAGGTAGAGGGTGCTGGCCACTGGGCATCCTCCAGCCTGCCGACAGAGGAACACAGCAGACATGGTCACCTTGACCCAGGAAAGATGCTTGGAGGTGGGGTTGGGGACATCCCTCCAGCAAGTGCCCTATGCTGGCAACTTGTCCCTGAGGTCTAACCTACGTCATACATGCTGCATGAACGAGCCCTCCCCCCATGAACCTGTTCTTGACCGGGCTATTAGGTCCACAGCTATGCAGCCCTGCTCTTCCCAGATCTGCCAGCTGTATGGGGGAAATATGGCAGGCTTTCCCCCTTTCTTTTCCCCCTTTCTCTCCATTGAATTGAAAAAGAGTGGTCATAAATGTGGCAGGTTCATTAACTAGAAAATACACTCCAAACCACACAAATGAAATTCAACCGACTGGCGAAATAACATTTTTTATTGCTTTGCTCTTCATGGGTGAAAGGGAGGTCTTTGTCTCTGTCTTCGTGTGGTTCTGAATGTCTTCGTCGGGGGCCTGGGAGCCCCTGCTGGGCATGGTCTGACCAGCTGTGGTTCTAAAATGTTGCCCCATGGGGTGGCTCAGCTCCCCAGGGCCCCTGGGGAACAGGACGGGGTGGGGTGTGAGGCTGAGGCCCAGGGAGGTTCAGTCCCTTTTTCAAGGTCACAGTAGCTCTTTGGGCCTACGAACTTTTAAGGATCCTGCAAAAATATCTGAGAACTTAAAATATTGGCTACAAAATGGGAAAAGAAAACTGTGAAATCGAAATTAATAAATGTTAAATGTCTACAAAATGTAACGTTGGGTCAACTGCATTAATTAGTACATTAGGTATTCATAAAAGTGTCATTACTCATGAAAGCAATTTGTCAGCTACATTTTCTCACTTGGGAAGAAATCCCGGGTAAACTGGAGAATGGATGAGAAGGAAGGCAAAGCCAACCGCAAGTCAAATCGGCGTCTGGTAGCCAAACACTTCCAAGAACCAAATTATAAAAATTCTGTAGAAAATTGTTTGCAAAAATGGTATATTTAATATGAGCTCTTGGTGTACTTTGTTCCCACTGAAGGGAGGACTTTAAAAGTCCTCTTGTCTCGGGCGCCTGGGTGGCTCAGTTGGTTAAGGCAGTCAGTCTGCCTTCGGTTCAGATCATGATCCCAGAGTTTTGGGATCGAGTCCCACATCGGGCTCCCTGCTCAGTGGGGAGTCTGCTTCTCTCTCTGCCACTCCCCCTGCTTGTGCTCTTGCTCTCTCATGTTCTCTCTCTTTCTCAAATAAATTAAATAAAGGGCCTGCCCTTTCCCACTCGGGGAGCCTCAGTGAGGGCCTTCCCAATGCCCTTACTGCCAGTCATCCCTCACCGTGGCTGAGGGAGGGGTTTTAGCAGAGACAGGAAGGAACTCCGCCTGCCCCTCCGATTCTGTCGCTGAGGTCCTTCTGTGGGGCTGGTTGCCATCTGATCCAATAGGAAAAGACCCCTGGAGTCTGGGAGCACAGCGGGAGACCCACAGCCTGGGCAGTATGGGAACTGAAGCCACAGGCTTGACTGGGGAGCAGCCTGATGGTTGGGGCCGGCCCTGGCTTGGCAGAGGTGTTGCAGAACTGGCCAAAGAAGGACAGCCATGACTGGCCTTGTGGTCCTTATTTGGTCCAGCATCCAACCTTAGCTGGCTCTGCCACAGGGAGCTCTGTGACCTTCAGTAAGATGCTGTCCCTCTCTGGGCCTCAGGCCTTCACTTGACAGTGTTGGAGCATCCCTTTGAAGTTTGAGAGCAAGAACAGGTCTGTCAATGTCATCTCTCTGTTTTACAACTGAGAAGATTGAGCCTCAGAGAAGGGAAGGGGTCTGTCCGAGGTCACGTGGGGGAGACAGGACAGCAGTGAGGCCAGAACCCTCTTCTGATTCCTACTCTGCCATCACCCTTCCCATTTGGGTCCCCACATCCTCCACCACAGGGCCTTCCTGCAGGGTGGACGGAGAGACCAAGCCCCTGTGGGGACACATGTATCTGGGGCCTCAAACCACTGAAAGCAGGTGATCAAGCCATTTCCCTGAAAAGCTCTCACCCCATCCCTTCCCCACTCCTGCGAGAGCACTGGACTTGGAGTCAGAAATCTGGGCTTTAGACCCTCTCTCCCCATGTAACAGATGGGTGACCTTGGACAAGGTTCTCAGCCTGATTCTCAGGTTATAGATTCTTAATCTATAAAAAGAGGCAGAGACAGGCTCTGCTCACCCCATGGGGTGGCATCAGCTATCAGCAGCCATTTCCCTCGGTCCAGACCTCCTCCAGAGGAAGATATCCCTTCCCCACCCAGGAGAGATATCATTAACTCTATCATTTGTCACAGAGAAATCACTCCATCTGGAGAGAAACAGCAAGAGCCCATGCCTTTCTGAGCTCCTGGTACTGGGAGCTACAAACACCATTCCACAGCATCCCTCCCCGTCTCAGGGTCCAGAGACACAGGAAGACCCACCTGCTGCTGTTCCTACCAATAACTCTGACCCCTGCCCACCCTCAGCAGCCCTCACACCCCGCGGAGAACCTGAAGGGTCCAGAGTCTCTGAATGTGGCCAGGAACCTCCTGATTGGGGTCTTTGTTGGACTGTGGTCCTGGCTCCCTGGAGGAGGGGTGGCCAAGAGTCTGAAAGGGGGCAGGACTTTCCTGGGCTGGAGGGTCATAGTGAGCAGCAACATGTTTCCATCCTTTGGCCAAGCTGACTGTGGAGAATATTCCAGGTAACACGGAATATAGGCTCTCCTGAGCTAAATAGTCTGGGAGGGAAGAAAATTGGGGATGAAATATTGGGGAAACCTCGGGTTCTTCTTCCTTCATCTCTACCTCATTCTAAAAAAGAGTCAAAGAATATTGATATTTCTCAAGCACCAATGAGCCAGGCACCATACTGAGCATTTCACATGGATTATTTTATCTAATTCTCGCCACAGCCCTATGGGATTAGGTACTATTATTGTCCCCATTTTATGGATGGACAAGCTGAGCCTCTGGTGATTGGCCTAAGGCCATGCAGCTGGGAAGTGCAAGGATTGGGAGGTGGATGGGGAGTGAGAGCCATAGAACTAACCTCTAGGTCACACTGCCCTTGCTGACACTTTGCCGTCAATGCCCTGGGAACTGAGGCTCTTTCTGGGACCCCTGGGATGGCCACTTCCTCTTCTGTACCTCCTGCTCCCTGGAATGGGGCTTGGTTGGTACAGAGGGGCTGCCCTCCCATTGGATCTTTTCTGCAAGAGGGTCAGCTTCCTGGGGCTCTTCACACCCAGCCCAGCATGGTCCCCAGTTCAGCACTCGCCAGCAGGGAGCCAGGGATACGGAGAGCTTAGGAGCCAGAAGCCTGTGGCTAGAGGCCAAGTGAGGGTGCTCCAGGAGAGGGCTGTCGTGTTAATGGGAAATCTGTCCTCATACATGTTGGCAGCCCCACCACTGTGATGATCTCTCAGCCCAAGACCCTCTGGCCCTGCCCTATTGACTCCATTCAGTGCCATCGATTGACGGGAGCTGCTAAGAGCCAAGGGGCAGGAGAACTGATGTGCGAGGGCCTGGTGGGGCTGTCCCTGTGGAGCAGAGTGAAGAGAGCAACTTGAATTGGGGCCTCAGCTGGGATCCCGATAACATTTCAGACCCCTGTCTGCAGAAGGGGAGAGGATGCCCTCCTAGCAGATCCCATGCTGGGGGTCCTGCCTTTGTGGTTTCCTCTCTAACCCCAGTGTAAGGACCACCAGGCTGGGTTTCCCAGGGCACAGGCTCTGTCCTGTGCCACTGGCCTCACTGGCCTGTCTGGCCAGCACTTCTCTCTAGGTTTCTCTGTCACCTGCTCAGCACCTGCTGTGGTTACCAGCTACCCCTTGTGCTAATCTACCCGCCTCCCTTTTTTGCTCTTCATGCCCTTCTCAGAGCACTCATCTAGATCTCCATCTCTAACTCTGAACACTTTCCTGAGTTCCAGAACCACAGGTCTTCCTGCCCATTAGGCATCCCCACCTGGACAAACCCATGCCCCTCAGACTCAACAAAGCCAGGCAGGACCTGCCATCCTCCTTCTGTAACCTCCCTACCAGCTGCTTTCTGGGGCCTGGTCTCCCCATTCCAGTCAGTGGCAGAGATACACACTTCAGCAACACATAGGGGAACATGAGTGTTTCAGATGGTGTTCTGTGAGATGTAGGGAGTCCATGAGATAATGCCATGGCAGTGGTTGGGAGTGGGGTTTGGTGGTCAAGGGAAGCCTGTCTGAGAAAACACATTTGATCTGAGAGCCGAGTGATAAGACAGAGCTGACTTTGCAAAGGTCTTGAGAAAGAGTTTTCTGAACAGGGGAAATATCAAATGCAAAGGCCCTGGGGTAGAAACAATGAGGCTGGAGTGTTTGGGAAGCAACAGGAGAGCCAGTGCAGGGTGAAGGTGGTGGTGGGTAACATGGAATGTGTGGGATGAGGTCAGACAAATCAGCAGGCAAGGAGTTTTAATCGGTACGGGAGCCACTGAAGGCTTTTAAGCAAGGGAGGGGTGGTCCTATCTGATTTATATTTTTTAAAAAATCCTTCTGGCTGCTGAGTGGGCAGGGATGCTGGAAGCATTTAGGGAGTTGACTTGGAAAAGGAATTTAGGGACAGGGACATATGAAGAAGCATATTTTGGGATATGTGTTGGAGACAGAGCCCACAGGACTTGCCAGTTGGGTGCAGAGGGTGGGCAAGCCGTGAATACAAGATGCTGCCTGGGCTTTTGGCGTAAGCAACTGAAGTAGAGCCTGTGCCCTTGGGCCCAAACAGGAGGGAAGAGCGGGGGGAAATCAGAATTTCTGTTTTGAATTCCTATCCTAGTAACAATTTTAAACGAATGGCTGGATGAATGAGGCTGGGGCTCAGGGGGGCTGTCAGGGTTGGAGATGGGGTATTAGTGGATAAAACTGAGCCCGGTTTTGTGCTCCTGTTTGGCTTACCTTCAGTATATTGTGGAGGAATGACTATAAAGCATAAATATCCATTTCAGGTATTCGTTAAGAAATAAATTTTGCTGAGCGCTTACTGTGTGCCTGGCTCTGTCCGAGGTGCTGGAGGCTCTGTCCGAGGTGCTGGAAATGCCGTCGTGAGGGAGACAGCGTTCGTGCCCTCTGGGAATGTAGATTTCATTTCAGTGTCTGACTCAAGCCATAACCAGTGAATATATAATGCCATGAGGAACAGGGACAAGAGCTAGGAGAAAATGAAGCAATATAAGAAGAGAAAGAGGACTGGGGATGTTCTTTAGAAGAGTAGTTGGGGAGACGTCTCTGAAGAGACAAGCTTTGAATGGAGATCTGAGTGAGTGAGACGGAGGCTGTGTGGATATCCTGTGGGAGGAGCACCCAGGCAGGAGGACTGGCATGTGCAGAGGCCCCAAGGTCGCAACACAGATGTCCTTGTGCTGGAAGCTAATGGCTTCAGGATAGACACACTCCAGGGCTAATGAGAGTAGGAAAGCATCTTCCTGCTTCTAACCTCATGAAAATTCACTATTAGGAACATTTTTTTCCCTTTTACATAATGTCTAGGTTTAATAAAGAGCCACTGTGTAGAAGATTAAAGGCTCTTTGGGGAAAGAAAAATAGGAGAGTCCCACCATCCCCAGGGCAGGACTCTCAGGCCCCAAGTGTTTGCTCTGGAATCTGTTCCTATCGCTGGGGGTGGGGTGTGAATTAAGCTCAGTGACACCAAGTGCCTTAATGGTAATGCTGGTAATAACCTAATGGCTTCACAGGGCTATTATCTGTGACCATGGAAGTTGTCTCAGGGCTGCACTGCCCAGGAGTGCTGGAATGCCATTGCTCCAGAAAGCTTTCACCCCAATTATGTTATTTTAGTCTTACAACATTCCCAGTTAGAGGTGGGGAATGGCACCCTCAGTTTAACAATATCGACTTGGGGGGAATGGAGATAGACCTACGGGCAGAGGTTCCTAACTCCCCACTCTGGATCTGATTTTCCTCCTTCCCCAACCACCTCTGGGTGTTTTGGGGAAAATGAGGTTGCTGTCCTCAGTTTGTACTCATGTAGCATCTGGAGAAGGGGGTTGGGGGGACAAGGGTCTCCCGACTTCTCAGAAGAAAACATTATTTTGTCTCTTGGTAACTGTGACTCTTTGCAAATGTTCTACAAACTCATGTGTCCTCTGCTCTTGGCTGTTGGTCTTCCTGTCTCTGAGTCTGAAATCTGGGGAGGCTGGACACAAGACCCTGGAGTCCCTGGGTTGGGAGAGACAGTTGTTCCTGATGAAATTCACAACCAGGGACAGATCCCACCTCTTCTTTAAACTCATTTAGCCAACAGCAGCAGGAGCAGGAGCAATTATAAAGCAGCCTTTATATGCTAAATACTTTTCCCCCACAGTCTCACAGTCAACTGTCATTAATCCCATCTCACAGAGGTAAAAACTGAGGCTTGGAGAGGTTGAGAGACTGCAAGGGGAGCTGGGAAATGTAGTTTTCTTGTGTGCTAAAGAAATGGAAAGGGGATTGCTAAGCACCTTGCTGGTTTCAGCTGCACTGCCTTCTATGACCTCACCTACAGAACACTGAGATTGAGGTCAAGCTGTTCATTGCTCTATTCCCAGTAGCTATCACATTGCCTGGCACTCAGTAGGTGCTCAGTAAATGTGTGTGAAATGAATGCACGAATAGGAGATGGCTTCTGTTTTGGCCCTGGTTTCTGAGCTTTAGTGTCAGGTGCATGAAGCTGAATGAATCTGACTCTTGATAAGATTTGGGGAGTGGTAGTTCTCATGGTTGGCTCTAGAGTTCAAATTTAACCCCACCTTCATTGACTCATCAAACACCACAGGGGGCAGATGGAGTGGCTGCCATGTCAGAGGTCACCCATGCTTGCAGAGACTTGAGGAATGAACTGCAGGTGTTTGCAGTAAGTGTCTTCTGTGTGCAGAGGGGAGTGCCAAGGGGCATGGGTGGGATTCCCCAGTAGTCATCATGCGGGAGTAGTCCCAAAGAGTAGGGGGAGAATCAAGAGGGTTTCTGGGGTGCAGAAGTTTCAGAAAGGTAAGTTATCCTCCAAATGGGAAGGATCGTGGTTAGAACTGAGTATGAATACACATCTGTCCCTGCCCCCAACTCTTAGAGTAAAGAATGACCAAGGTTAATGCATGCATCTAGCTGCCACTTGGAGCAAAATGGGAAGTGAAGCTTTGCTTGGTTCCAAGTGGGAGATTGGTTTCCTGGGTCAGGAAGCTGATTCTCCCGTCTGAGAGATGTGGGTGCAGTCAGTGACCCTGAAGGACTGTAGATCTGTAGTGTCTTCTGTCCTAGGGTTGGAAGCCTATTCTCCCAACTTTCCCCATCCTGTACCTTTTGCCAGGTTTTAGTGTCCTCAAGCCATGGATGCTGGAGTCCCTGACAGAGCGAGGTAGCCAGGTTGAGCAGTGTTGGGGGAAAACCCCTGGGGACCTTAAGTTTCAGGGACTTGGAAAGTATCTGGTTGCAGAGAGGTTACAAAGTAGGCATTGAGAAGATGTTCAATAGATTCTCCATTAATTTGGGGAAAAATGGAAGAATTATGTAAAGCATCTCCACTTTTATTAGTGATAATGGTAATAATGAAAAACAGGGGCTCCTGGTGGTTTGGTCGATTAAGTCATCTAACTCTTGATTTTGGCTCAGGTCCTGATCTCAGGGTAGTGAGATTGTGCCTCAAGTCAGGCTCCATACCCAGCTGGGGGTCTGCTTATACCACTCCTGAGCCTGGTTTTTCCTGTCAGGGTTACTTGATCAACGTCTCTTTTTCTTGGTGAGCGGTGAGCCCCAGGACAAAACCTGCTTTTCTTGCAATTATATCTATACTACTCACATGGTAGAACTTTATTCATTTTTGCTGAATAAATAAGTCAAGAAACCAAAGTGTCATTTTCTCTAGGACCTCTGACAGGTTTCCTGCAGACTGGGGAGTGGTGGTTCTCATGGGACATCTAAGTTAAAGTTGACCCACATTAGACACAGAGGGAGGGAACCAAGGACCCTGGTCTCCAACTGCTATATCTTTCTGATGACTCCTCCTTCTTTTGAAAGTCAGTTCTATACTGATTATAAACTGCTGTGTAACAAACTTCCCCCAAACTTAGTAGCTGTTTTAGTCAGTGTTCTCTAGGAAAACAGAACCAAAAGGATATATATATATATATATATATATATATATATATATCACACATATATATGATTTTTTTTAGTACTTGGCTCATGTGATTATGGAGACTGAGAAGTTCCACCATCTGCTGTCTGCAAGCTGGAGAAACAGGAAAGCTGGTGGTGGTGTTGCATCAAGTCCAAAGGCCTGAGAACTAGGAAAGCCGATTGTGTAAGTCTGAGTCCAAAGGCCCAACATTTGGGTGGGCCGATGGTGTAAGTCCCAGTCTGAGCCTGAAAGCCCAAGAACCAGGAGCACCAATGCCTGAGGCGGGAGGCAATGGGTGTCCTAGCTCAAGCAAAGAGAGAAACTGGCCCTTCTTCTGCTTTTTTGTTCTATTCCTGCCCTAGATGGATTGGATGATGCTTACTCATGTCTATAAGGAGATCTTTTTACTCAGCCTGCTGATTCAAATGGTAATCTCTTCTGGAAACACCGTTCCCCCCTCCCCCGATTAACATTTCACCAGCTGTTTGGTCATCTCTTAGCCCAGTCAAATTGACAAACAGATTGACCATCACAAGTGTAACTCTTGTCAACTTGACACTCCCACCGATTTCCATAAACCACACTAATCTCCAAATAAAGACAATTGTAAGGTCATAATTCCACCTAACACGATTCAGCTATGCTGCATATGAGCCCAAACACACTAACTCCTTCCCCAGAAGAGAAGGCAAAGTCCTTGAGTGCTGTTTCCTCTTCTCCTTGATGCCCCATAACTTAAACACTGGGATATAAAATTAACAATTCATGAATACTGACAGTAAGTCACAACATTTTATGTTACTTGATAAGGGAATAAGAGAGGAAAGAAAACAAAGATATTTGTTTAATATATGTACATAGACACACAAACATTCACAACAAATAAAGAGGAAATGCTGATGATCATTGCAGTCCTCATTTCTGTCACTGGTCACATGGTCATAGTTGGTATTTATAACTACCTTCTTCTACTGCGCATTCTGTATTCCCTCTGCCTTCAGTAAGCTTCTCAGCTAGTGATGGTCTTTTACTTGGTAGGATGATCCAAACCTTCATACCTGAAGATCTGGGCCATTCACAGTTCTGCCTAAGTTTGGCTATTATAATTTTTCATTGACTTTAATCACAGGGCAACACTAAGAGATTCTCTAAGGTATCTTCTGGATTCTAGGCATACTCTTCAGCACTCCATTGTGGAGTAATAGTTCAGTTTCTCCTTGGATGTCAGGATCAATCTCCCCAGCCAGCACAATGATTCCCTTTTTTGCCTGTTGACTTGAAGCTTGAAGAGGCTTGAAGATCCCAAAATCTCCGGGTGGCAGTCTTGTCTTCCAGTTAATGGGATCATTGTTGCGTCTCCTAGTGGTTGTCTTTGTCCCTTGGGAACTAAGACTTTTAGCCCAGTGGAGCATAAAGTCTCTAGAACAGAAAGCAAAAATTTTGTTAGTGAGTCACTAGGGTTAATAGTGAGTGGTGCCACTCCCATTTCCAGCCCTCCCTTTTGGGGCTGTGAATAAGATTTGGGGAGTGGTAGTTCTTTTGTTTCTTTCTTTCTTTCTTTCTTTCTTTTTGAAGATTTTATTTATTTATTTAACACAGAGAGAGATCACAAGTAGGCAGAGAGGCAGGCAGAGAGAGAGGAAGGAAAGCAGACTCCCTGCTGAGCAGAGAGCCGGATGTGGGGCTCGATCCCAGGACCCTGAGATCACCACCTGAGCCGAAGGCACAGGCTTAACCCACTGAGCCATCCAAGTGCCCCTGGGGAGTGGTAGTTCTTATGTTTCTCCACTAGAAAGGAGAAACTGCCTACTGGAGAAACAACACCATATATTGGAGGCCAATTCAGAGCATCCACAGCCTTCTGGACAACCTTGCCCCAGCCCTACAAAGCTTTGCCATCTAGCTGACAGTGTAGTGAGTCTTTGAAGGGCCATTCCACTGTTCTATCGAGCCAGCAGCTTCAGGATGGTGGGGAAGATGATAAGACGAGTGACTTCCATGATCATGGGCTCATTGCCACACTTCTTTTGCTGTAAGTTAGATCCTTGGTCAGAAACAATGTTGTTGCATGGAATACCATGACAGTGAGTGAGGTTTCTCTAAATCCACATATGATAGGTTTGGTAGAAGCATTACATGCAGGGGAAGTATTACATGCAGTCTATATCCAGAATAAGCATCGATTCCAGTAAGGGCAAAAACCTGTCCCTTCATGACAGAAGTGATCCAGTGTAACCAACTTACTACCAGTAGCTGGCTGATCCCCTTGGGGAATGGTGCATATTAGGGGCTCTGTGTTGGTCTCTGCTGCTGGTAAATTGGGCACTCAGCAATGGCCATAGCCAAGTTGGTCTTGGTGAGTGGAAGTATGTTGCTGAGCCCATAAAGAAATTTCATTCCTGCCACAACAGCCATTTTATTCATGAACCCATTGGGCAATGACAGAGTGGCTGAGGAGAGAGGCTGACTGGTATCATGGAAGAGGTCATCTTATCCACTTGGTTGTGAAAGTCCTCCTCTGCTGAGATTACCCTTTGGTGAGCATTCATGTGAAACAGAAATATCTTCACCTTTTTTTGCCCATTGAGAGAAGACTATCCACATACCTCTTCCTCAAATTCTGTTGTCACCAATTTTTAAATCACATTCCTTCTAACCATCCAGCTAAACCGTTGGCCACAGCTCATGAATCAGTATATAGCCACACATCTGGTAGTTTTTCCTGCCAACAAAAGTGGACAACAAGGTGCATGGTCCAAAGTTTTGCCCACTTTGTCTGCCCCTTTGGGAGTTTGTCTTTGGGACCGTGTCTTCAGGGATGTCCCAGGGAAGGACTGCCATGCTGTGGCTGTCCACTCTGGGTGGTAACGTGCATGTTGTGCAGAGCCACCCACAAACCAGGTCCGAGTTCTTCCCTTCCTCTGACAGCCAATGGTAGGGAATTCCCCATGTGGTATAGGCTGGGAGAGAAAGCAGTATAGCAAGAATAGGGACCATGGGCATTTGGGACATTCTTTCCTGTAACTTACTTGTGCCTTTAAGGCCTGATTGGGTCTGATCTCATTTATACCACTTTCATTTGATGGGAGAGTGTGGTGTGCACACCCAACTTTATGGCTTGGTGGGTCACCTGACACCCAGAAATAATGTTTTACCAGCTATCTGGGCATCCTTTAGCCCACTCAAGTTGACAAAAATAATCAATCACCACACTAACTGAAAACAACAATTTATTATTAACTCTCACATCTTTGTAGGTCGACTAGACTCAGTTCACTTGGGGTCTCTCATGTGGTTTCTAGCCAGATGGTGGCTGGTGTTGGAATCATCCAAAAGCTTGGCAGGGCTGATTCCAAGATGGCTTCTTCATGCACATGCCTCATTTGAGATGCCCCAGAATACCCAACAGCTGTTCAGCAATCTCGCCTCTTTTTTTTTTTTTTTTAAGATTTATTTATTTATTTGAGAGGGAGAGAGGGAGAAAGAGAAAGGCAGCCAGCAAATCTTCAAGAAGAATCCCCACTGAGTGCGGAGCACGACACGGGACTTGATCTCATGACCCATGTGATCACAACCTGAGCCAAAACCGGGAGCTGGATGCTTAACCAACTGAGCAACCCAGACACCCCAATCTCTCCCTCTTTATGCAGCCTCTCCATGTGGCTAGCTTGGGCTTCCTCACAGCATGGAGGATGAGTTGGACTTCTTACACGGTGGCTGGCTTTCTCTGGAGTGTTCCAAGAGTCTTAGGTAGAAGTTACAAAGTTTCTTGTGACCCAGCCTGGGAAGCTACACAGTGTCACTTCCATCATGGCTAAAAGCAAATCACAAGCCAGATTGGATTTAAGGGGAGGCACCATGTAAAGGTGTGAATGTCAGGAGGTGTGGTTTCTGGGGGGGGGGGTCATCTCTGAGGACCAATTACTACAGGGGAGAAGAGGAAATGTGGTGAAGCAGGCAGGCCAGAAGACTTGATACTGGCTCTACCGGTCCAGAAGTGGACTTGATGGTCTGGAAGGTTCTCCTAGTACCGACAGACCTGGACTTGGGTCTCTGGAAGCTCTGCCCTCCAGGCTGGATCTCTGGTGGGGTAGGTGGACCAGTTACCTGCCACCAACTCCCAGAGTCTGTGACCCCCAGCTAGGCTCCCAGCCATGAGAATTGAGAACAGCTGGAGCTTTAAGGCCTCGGTTTCAGAAAAAAAATAATCGCCCTCCCTAGCCATCTCTAGGCACATTATTCACAAGTTCATTACTGTTTAATTTAATCACCAAATGTCAGACGAATGCCATTTATCCTGCCTTCTCACCAGAGGTTTACCTATTTATTTTACATTTCAAATGAATTGCTCATTATTCTGTCATTTGGGTCTTTATTTTGTAATTCATTTGGCAAGTCCCGGCAAGTTGAAAATGATGCCGTATTGAACAGAGTACCTTCTGGGCCCAGTCCCAGGGGTCCCTTCCCTGAAAGCCACCCCCGCCTCCCAGTGTCCCTCCTCGGGAGGCCAGCCTGGACACTCTCCACCTTCCTGATGGGTAATGGAGAGAGATGCAGCATTCCGCTCTTCTCTCAAGTCCAAACCCCACATCCATGATGCACAGATATGCACACCAAAGGCTGAGCAAGGCAAGAAGCTCAGGACGGAGAGTTCAACTGTCCATGCCGTAGGTGGGTTGCCCATTTGTGTTGATTCCCATGCTGTGGTCCCTAGCCATGGCCCTCACCAACCAAATCATTTATTGTGGTGCTTGAGGCTACAAGTCCAAGAATCTTCAGTTCAAGAAGTTGGAAGATGAGGTCCCCAGATGCCTGGACGTCTATGGTGAAGGGATTCCATAGGCCACTGGCTTCTTCGAAGTGATGGTAGCGGTGACGTTGGTTCACTCCAAGAAGAGAGGTAATGGCTACATAGACATGGAGAGCAAGTTTCTGAAGCTGGTGGCCTCCATCCAAGCTGCTTTGGATGGGCCAGTGACCTTGGCCCAGACCCTCACAGCAGATGCTTCAAGACAGGAAGGATTGGAAGGTCTTGTGGATGCCTGGTCTTTCCTTGATGTCCCTGTGGCCACTGAGTGGGGGCAGAAACTGACACCCCGATCCTTGCATGTGCATGTGTGTCTGTCTGTGTGAGTATCTGTGTGTAGGCGTATCTGTGTGTGTATGTGTGTGTGTGTGTGTGTCCCTGTGAGTGTAGCTCTGTACCCTGTCTTGTTCCTTCCTCTCCCTGCTTTTCCCTTCTTCCTGCATCCTCACTTCTCTGGCTACTTTCTAGCATTTGGGGTGGCCCTTCTCCTGGCTTCCTTCTCAGGCGGTAGCAAAGAGAAGGAACTGGGTGAGTGAGTTGCAGATTTCAACAGTGCTGGCAACAGCTCACTATTCAATAAACACTGGAGGAGTTAAAAAAAAAAAAAAGTAAGAAAGCGCCGGATGGGCTTTCTGTGCAATGAACAGACCTTAGTTAGAATTCTGCCTTTGCCACTTGGTTATCACCCTTGGACCTTCATTCCTTTGGGCAGATGACTTAACTTCTCTGAGCCCATTTAGTCATCTGTAAAATGGGAGGGTTGCAGATTTTGGCTCCTGCGGGGTGGTTGGGAAGGTTCAGTGGGATGAGGCATGCCCAGTGCTCCCCCACTGCTGGGCACATAGTTAGCGCTCTCTGAGGGAGGCATGAGCTCATTTTCTCTTAACCTCAAAGTAAACTAGGATGATCCAAATCAGCCCTTGCCAGGTGCAGGGGATTAAAGTCCGAGGACTTGAGAAAATGAATGCAACAGACAGTACCAGGAACCCACCAGGCTGGTGCTGACTCCATCCCTCAGCCTCAAGTCTGGCCGGGAGGCTCCCAGTTGCCAATGTGTCCCTACAGCTCTCTCAGGCTTCTTCACTGCTGCCTGAGAATGTTTGCTGAGCCAGCCCCCCACCCCCACCCCCACCCCCACCCCCGGAAGACTCTCAGTCTAAGCACCAATAGCCTCTCAGCCTGTACCCAGCATGCACCTCTGCATTGCAAAGCCTCCCATGCCTCCAGTCCCCTTTATGGGCTGTGCAGCAGAGCCAGAGAATCAGTGGGACTCCCTTCAAAATCGCTGGGGGGACCTCCCTCGTGAAGATTCAAATTCTTAAACCTGGGGTCAGGTCTGGGGTGAATCTCAGGGGACTCAGAACAACTGCTTTGTGTGTGTCCTTCTCCAGCCCAGAAGCTTCCCTGGCCTCTTGGAGTCTTGAAAAAAAAATTTTTTTTATTTGCTTTTCTAATTACAAGATCAATACCTGTATGTCGGAGGAGACTGGGGAAAGCACAGAAAAACCCACGTGAGGGAAAATGGCAATCCTACTCCCAGGGAGTGCGTACGTTCCCTGTGATCACCCCCAGTCTTTTGTCTAAGTGCATATTACACGTAATACGTCGTCTCCAATGTGTACTGTACTGTTTCAGCCTGTCTCTTCAGTTAAGGGAACAATGCCCGTGTATGCTCCTCCCCAGTGTCTGCTCCTGTCTTCCATCCCCACTCTGGGACTGGCTCATTATTTCTTCCTCTCTCTGGCCGATTTGCCTTCTCCCTCCTGTATCCTAATCTTCAGCCAGCGTCCTCGGGTTCCCCATCTTCAGATACAACTCCTCTTCTCCCTTCCTCTCCCCAAGCCATAGTCCTTGTTCTCTCTTCCCTGCGTTTTCTGAAACAGCAAACTTCCCTCTCCGCCCTCTGCCCAGGTCTCCCCTTAACGTACTCACTTCCTGACCCCCAAACTGAGGCTCTTGCCTCTCCCCACCGCCAAGAGGCACCAGGGCAGGACCATCCCTGGGAGAGAACTAGAATGCCAGCTACACGTGGACTTGAACATCTCCTAGCCACCTTCAAAAAGTAAAAAGAGACAAGTAAAATTAGTTTTAATAATATATTTCTTTTAACTCAGTATATCCAAACCGGTATCATTTCAACTTGTAACATGTCACCAATAAAAAATTATTAGTGGACGGACACCTGGGTGGCTCAGTCATTAAGCGTCTGCCTTTGGCTCGGGTCATGATCCCGGGGTCCTGGGATCCAGCCCCACCTTGGGCTCCCTGCTCGGTGGGAAGCCTGCTTCACCCTCTCCCACTCCCCCAGCTTGTGTTCCCTCTCTCGCTGTGTCTCTCTCTGTCAAATAAATAAAATCTCTAAAAAAATTATTAGTGGAGTATTTCCTATTCTTTTTTTTTTGTACTTACTCTTTGAGATCTGATGTGTATTTTGCACCTCTATCCCATCTCCATAACCATATTTCAAGTGTGCTGTAGCCAGGTGTAGCCAGTGACTATGGTATTGGATGACACGTGCCCAGGGACTCACCAAGAACCCGATGGTAAAATCTACTCATCTCCTTTCAGGGAACCAATTCCTACACTGTGTTCCTCTGTCTAACATAGCTCAGATGTTGCCCTTTCTTTCATCTTCCCATATGACATCTTCATTTCTTTTTTTGAATTATTTTTATTTACCTATAATGTATTATTCGCCCCAGGGGTACAGGTCTGTGAATCGTCAGGCTTACACATTTCACAGCACTCACCATAGCACAATGTCCGTAACCGAGCCACCCTATCCCACCTCCCCCCAGCAACCCTCAGCTTGTTTCGTGAGATTAAGAGTCTCTTATGGTTGTCTCCCTCCCGATCCCATCTTGTTTCATTTTTTCCTTCCCTGCCCCCTACAACCTCCTACTCTGTCTCTCAAATTCTTCATATCAGAGAGATCGTATGATAATTGTCTTTCTCTGATTGACTTATTTTCCTCAGCACAATACCCTTTAGTTCCATCCACGTCGTTGCACAAATGGCAAGATTTCAGTTTTTGATGGCTGCATAGTATTCCATTGTACATATATACACCACAGCTTCTTTATCCATTCATCTGTTGATGGACATCTAGGTTCTTTCCATGGTTTGGCTATTGTGGACATTGCTGCTATAAACATTCAGGTGCATGTGCCCCTTAGGATCACTACATTTGTATCTTTAGGGTAAATACCCAGTAGTGCAAGTGCCGGGTCAGAGGGTAGCTCTATTTTCAACTTTTCGAGGAACATCCATGCTGTTTTCTAGAGTAGCTGCAGCAGTTTGCATTCCCACCAACAGTGTAGGAGGGTTCCCCTTTTTCCATATCCTTGCCAACATCTCTCGTTTCCTGACATTAATTTTAGCCATTCTGACTGGTGTGAGGTGGTATCTCATTGTGGTTTTGATTTGCATTTCCCTGATGCCGAGTGATGTGGAGCTCTTTTTCATGTGTCTGTTGGCCATCTGTATGTCTTCTTTGCAGAAATGTCTGTTCATGTCTTCTGCCCATTTCTTGATTGGATTATTTGTTCTTTGGGTGTTGAGTTTGCTAAGCTCTTTATAGATTTTGGATACTAGCCCTTTATCTGATATGTCATTTGCAAATATCTTCTCCCATTCTGTCAGTTGTCTTTTGGTTTTGTTGACTATTTCCTTTGCTGTGCAAAAGCTTTTGATCTTGATAAAGTCCCAATAGTTCATTTTTGCCCTTGCTTCCCTTGCCTTTGGCGATGTTTCTAGGAAGAAGTTGCTGTGGCTGAGGTCAAAGAGGTTGCTGCCTGTGTTCTCCTCAAGGATTTTGATGGATTCCTTTCTCACATTGAGGACCTTCATCCATTTTGAGTCTATTTTTGTGTGTGGTGTAAGGAAATGGTCCAGTTCCATTCTTCTGCATGTGGCTGTCCAATTTTCCCAACACCATTTGTTGAAGAAACTGTCTTTTTTCCCTTGGACATTCTTTCCTGCTTTGCTGAAGATTAGTTGACCATAGAGTTGAGGGTCTATTTCTGGGCTCTCTATTCTGTTCCATTGATCTATGTGTCTATTTTTGTGCCAATATCATACTGTCTTGATGATTACAGCTTTGTAATAGAGCTTGAAGTCTGGAATTGTGAAGTCACCAACTTTGGCTTTCTTTTTCAACATTCCTCCGGTGACTGGAGTCTTTTCTGGTTCCATATAAAATTTAGGATTATTTGTTCCATTTCTTTGAGAAAAATTGATAGTATTTTGATAGGTATTGCATTAAATGTGTAGATTTCTTTAGGTAGCTTAGACATTTTCACAATATTTGTTCTTCCAATCCATGGGTATGGAACATTTTTCCATTTCTTTGTGTTTTCCTCAATTTCTTTCATAAGTACTTTATAGTTTTCTAGGTACTGATTCTTTGCCTCTTTGGTTAGGTTTATTCCTAGGTATCTTATGGTTTTGGGTGGACATCTTTATTTCTGAAACTTCTTTTATGATGTTAGTAACATATGATAGTAAATATCAGAAACAACCAGAGATGGTGACCTAGATTTTTCTTAAAGATTTTATTTATTTATTTGACACACAGAGAGAGATAGTGGGAGAGAGCACAACCAGGGGGAGAGGGAGAAATAGGCTCTCCACTGAGCAGGGAGCCTAATGTGGACCTTGATCCCAGGACCCTGGGATCATGACCTGAGTTGAAGGCAACTGCTTCACCGACTGAGCCACCCAGGTGCCCCTAAATTTTCAAAATCAGGTCTTAGGAGACAAGCTGTCCTGGTCAGGCAGAGGAATCACCTTGTCTTAGGGTTAATTATGGCAAGAGCACAAGAATAGTCACTGTTGAGATGTGTTGAGAATCAAAGGGAAGGTCCCAAGGGAAGTTGGGTTTGGAGTTTGTGCTATGAAAATAAGCAGAATGATGGAGAAGGGACATACTCAGATCCTCTGCCTGGTGTAACGAGGCAAGGCCACTCAGCTAGTTGCAGAACAAAATGGGGACATTTCTCAGGGTCCTCAGTGGTCTGTAGAATCATCAGGGCCTGAAGACCCAGACTCCAGTTTGAGGTTTCAGCATTGACTTCTATAATCACACAGCAGAGTTGGGCCACCAATGGGGAGGTTGTCACTTTCACATTCAGGAAACTTCTTGTGGAGTTGGTGGGAGGGGGAAGTGCTGCTCTTCTGGAGGCCGGTTCCAGATTGACACCACTGCCACCCTAACCCAGCTGCTGAATCAGGATGCAGCTGCCACTGTCCACACCAGCATCACTGGGGTCCTGAGATCTGCCAGGTCACTGATTTCGGGGCACTGGAACTCCCCAGAAGTGGAGCTATAGTCACCAGACAGATATAGCCAAAGCAGTCAAGTCCCACGGAGGCCAGTGTTTAGAAAACAAGAGAGGTTTACATTTAAGAGGTGGAAGGAAGGGTGCCTGGGTGGCTCAGGTCGTGATCCCTGGGTCCTGGGATTGAGCCCTGCATCAGGCTCTCTGCTCAGTGGGGAGCCTGCTTCTCCCTCTGCCCTCCCCCTGCTCATGGTCTCTCTCTCTCTCTCTCAAAAATAAATAAATACAAGTTAAAACAAAAAAAAAGATGTGGAAGGGAATCTGACTTCAGAATCCTGGCTTGCCACCTAAAAGATGGAAATGGTATTTGTACTAGTTCAGGCTACTGCTAACTAAATAGCACACAGTGGCGGGCTTAAACAACGGACACATGTTCCTCATAGTTCTAGAAGCTGAGAAGTCTAAGAGCAAGATGCTGGCTGATCCATTTCCTGGCGAGGGCTCTCTTCCTGGCTGGCAGAAGGCTGCCTTCCTCCAGGGTCCTCACATGGTGGCGAGAGGGAGAGGGAGACAGCTGGAGAGGGAGACGGAGAGAGTGGGGGTGGGGAATCAAGTTGTTTGGTGTCTCCTCTTCTAAGGGGCCCTGCCCTCATGACCTTGGCTAATCACCTCCCAAAGGGGCCACCTTCAAATCCCATCACACTGAGGGTGGGGGGCTTCTATGTATGAATTTCGGAAGGATGCAATTTATTCTGTGGGAGTATTTAAAAGCTGTAAGCTCCCTGAGGTGACTGAGCTGCAAGGGAGCCTTTGGAATACAGTGGGGTTTTTTGGGGGGGGCAATTCCGACATTGGCAGAAGGGAAGGCACGTTAGAAGGGGGTTGAGTGGTTCTGGCATCATTGAAACAGACACTACCTGAAGGTCCTAATGGACCACAAGGAGCTGATGTCCCACCACAGACATCCTCACTATCCATCACCAAGAAGAACCCCTATTGACACTGTGTTACAGTTCTTATTTATTTATTTATTTATTTATGGCACTTTTTGGGAGGGGTTCAGAGGGAAGGAGGGTGGGGAGAATCCCAAGCAGGCTCCACACTGACTGTGGAGCCCAAAGAAGGGTTCAATATTACGATCCTGAGATCATGACCTAAATTGAAATCAAGAGCTGGATGCTTAACCCGCTGAGCCACCAAGGTACCCCTTTTTATTTTTTTTTAAAGATTTATATCTTTAAGTAATCTCTGCACCCAACTTGAACTCACAACCCCTAGATCAAGAGTTGCATGCTATACCCACAGAGCTGGTCAGGAGCTCTGATTCTTGTATATTTTAATCAATAGCTATTAACAACCAGAAGAAAATATTGAGATCATTCTTGGCATGAATTGTTTTCCCATTTGCCATATTGTCAAATCTTCTCTCACGCCAGTAAACATTCACACCATCCATTTAAACAGCTCCTGATATTTCAGTCTGGGTAAAACCACAATTTATTGAACCAAATGCCTATTGTTCTGGACTTTTTAGAGTAAATGCAGAGGGATCCCGATTTCCCCCTATTAAAACAAAATTAGGAAGAACATTTCAGAAGCAAAATCTAATGATAAATGAATGAGAAAAATTGCTCTTGGGTACATATTACTACATGTCCTCTAGAAAAATTATATCAAGTTATAACCACAGATCATGTTGGAGAGTGCTTGTTTCTCTATGTCTTCAACAACACTGTATATTACCATTAATATTTTTTCTAATCTAATAGTGAAAAATCTCCCCACCCTGCCCCACTTCTTTGAGCTTTTCTTCCTCTGGCTTTGCCCGTGGTCCTGTCTGCATCCCTCCCATTTCCCGTCTTGTCCTACAAATGTCTGCCCTGCAGCTCTTTGTCTAACCACTTTCTTTTCTTCCTCCACATTCCCTTGTAAATTTGAGCAAAACCAACCTCTGCAAACTTTCTCTGGCTCACACGCACCCCAAAACCCACCAGCACCGTTGTCTATCCCATCTATGTCGACAAATAAATGTGTGATGAATGAGTGCATGAGAAAGAACCCTTGAAGAGAGAACTTGCAACCAAAAGTGGAGGGTCCATCCCTGGGACTTGTTGAAATCCCAGTGACCTCAAGGCAAAATTGTTCATGCTCAGTACAGTCAAGATTGTAGCAGTAAGAACAAAATAGAAAGCCGTATTTTAAAGAATCAGCTTTCAAGTAACTTCCTGCAGCTTCCCGGGAGCACAAGACCGATTTGGATCAGAACGAGGTGGTAGTTCTTAGGAACCACATTCCCCAGAAGAGGAGGAAAAGTTCACTACAGATCTCATTTTAAAGATCTCCTGCAATACAATATTTTTGGGATGTGCTTTGGTTCAATCTAAAACAAGTTTTGTTTCTACCCCCAACCAGGGTCTGACCAACTTATTTCTGTTTCTATGCATCTTTGGAAAATCAAAACCAAACAATAACAACACCCCCCCCCCACCACCATCTCTTCTCTGTGGATGATCTCCAGTGGTCTTCTCTAGTCATTTCTCCTGAGCCTTAGATGGGACGCTAACTCGATGTTCTGCTGGGACCTCAGACTCAAGATGCTGCCATGTTATTGGCCCCTCTTCTTCTTACTATTTTTAAACAACTTTACTTGTAAGTAATCTCTACACCCAATGTAGGGCTCAAACTTACAACTCCAAGGTTATGAGTCACACGCTCCACCCACCAAGCCAGCCAGGTACCCCCTTCTTACTATTTTAATAGCTGACTTTTATTGAGCTCTGTCTTAGGCTGAATTTCCCTAGAGGCAGGCCCAGGGATCACTGATTGGGAGAAGCAAAGTTGGAAAAGGGAAGGGAAGGAAGCCAACGCAACGGGTGTTAATGAGCGGGTGACCGCTGTGGGCAAACAGACTCGCTTCTGGGGACGTCAGGGAGCCTTCTTAGAGCAGAGTTGCCTGGTGAGGGGTAAAGAAGCTGGGGGTTTCTCTGCCAACTCTTTTTTTTTTAATTTCTAAAGATTTATTTATTTATTTGAGAGAAGAGAGAGGGAAAGAACAGGGGGAGGGGCAGAGAGAGGGAGTCCTCAAGCCTCCATGCTGAGTGCAGAGCTCAACATGGGGCTCTGATCGCACGATCCTGAGATCATGACCTGAGCTGAAATCAAGAGTCAGATGCTTAACTGACTGAGCCACCCAGATGTCCCTCTGCCAACTCTAGACTGTCATCCCTGCAAGGGTCCAGGCAGTAAGTAAAGGCTCTAGGGAAGGACCTACAGAGGCCTGTTTGTAGGAAGCTGTTGGCTTTGGCAGGAAGGGTGCATGCCAGCGGGACTGGAAGGTCACCCACAGCTTTCACTGCGAGAGCATCTCAGGCATCAGGCATTGTGCTGTTTGATAGCTCCCGCCATCTCCCAGGAAGTAGAGACTCAAGAAGACCATCTACAGATGGAGAAACCAAGTCTTGGAAATGCCAAAGGACAGGCTCACACATGCCCAGGAGGTGAGCCAGCTTCGGACCGCAGAGCCCGCGGAGCCCACTCCACACCTCCTGCCTCCCGTCACACGACTGTGCTCCCTCCAGCCAGGCCCCTCCTTCCAGGATGGCACCTGCTGAGGAAACAGGAAGCAGATGGAATTCAGGAGCTTGGTTAGGGCCCACGCTGTGTGTTTCCTTACATCACAGGGTTCTTGCAATTTTCTGAGCTGTCAGTTCCCCCACTTGGCAGGATTTTAGACTCTGAAATAGGAGTCATGCTCACAAATTCCTTTTGAGGGGACATGACTCGGGGCAGCGCTCTGAGACTTGGTAATTGCCTCAGCTTGATTCCGATGAAAGAAGATATGTGTGCGTGTGTGATACGTTACGGTGTTCTTTTTTTTTTTCCTTGGCTGGAAAACAGCCAGTTTCTTGTGTTTTGAATAATATGTTCTAAAGGAGTTTCTTCCTCCGTCTACTGGGTTCAAAACCCTGTGAGCAGTGAGAAGAGGGGTATTTTTATTCTGATTTCTTTCACTTGTTTACTCTGCTCTTCCCTTTAATAGAAGTAGTAGTAACAGTAGTTGTCACAGAAGGAGGATTTAGTACGTCTGTAAAATGCTTTCCATGTGTGCTAAATTGTGTATAGATTGTACATAGATGTGTATGGTTACTCTTGTATCTAACTATATAAATATTGTATTATTTCATCTCAATAACCTTGTGAGATATACACCCCATTTTGCAGAAGGTAAAACTGAGGCCTGGAGAGGTGAAGTTGTTCCAGATCACCAAGCTCAGAGCGCTCAGCCTAGAGGCTGGAGCTGAGAATGACTCCTCATGGTCCAAGTGCTGAAGCCCCGGCTTCCCACTCCTGCCTGCCTGGGTTCCCTCTCACCCACCCCAGCCTCCCTCTCATCCCAAATGTGATGCCCCTGTGTTCTGCTGACTCTGTTCCTCTGTCCCATTTTCCAGATGGGACCTCAGTGGAAGCTGCCCCCCTCTTCTGCTCCGGCTTCTCTGGCATATTGGCAGTGAGGCTGGGAATTCTAGGGGCGGCTCTGGAACCTGGTTCCCCGCTCTATGGCCCTGCCCCCACTGCCCACGGCTTCTGCCCAGAGCCTCTCATCACAAATAAATATGTCACAGCGTGATTTGTGAAGGATGTCAGGACCATGGGTAATTTTTTTCCCCCTTCTATTCTGATTTCCATTATTCTTGTTCCAGTGGAGGTGCACAGAAAAATAAGTAACAAAGGCATTTATCTTCTCTTTCTGTTCTCTCTCCTGGCTGTCTCCCTTCCATCAATGACTTTTCTTGGACGTAAACACCGTTTCACTAGCCCCGGCGGTGGCACGGAGCTACTCCCCAAGCCCCCAGCCCCACCGCTGCTCTGCCTGGAGACTGTGGTTCTCTCTCTACCAGTCGACAGTTGCTCCGTGAAAATCTACACGTGAATGGCTCAGAAAAAACGTTCTAAAAATCTAACCAGCCAGAAAATCAAAGGCAGGGAGACCTAGATGGTGTGCCCACTTACTGAGCTCCTGCTGTGGGTACACAGGGAAACCCGCCAAGGCTGAGAAGGGAGGAGGGACGGAGCCAAGTGCAGCTTCTTTCCCTCCAAGCTCTGTCAGGTCATTTGTTCATTCAACAAACGTTCACTGAACTATGTTCCAGGCACAGTTGTAAGCCCTGGGTATGGTGCAGGCCAGTATTCCTGCCTTCGTGGAGCCTAGATTCTAGTGGACAAAAAAGAAAATAGAGTAAGATAAATCAGGAAATGGGAAATAATAATAGTTTGTGAGACTGACAAAGTCAGCAGGAGGTGGGGCTGGTTGGGGGCTGGTTTGCAATTTGAAGCAGAGTGGTCCGTGAGCACTATGGCCTTGGCCTATGAGCAAGGACCTGAAGTAAGGGTCGGTGTGAGCCATGTGGCTCTGTGGGGGAAAGCATTCCCAGGGGAAGAGGTGGAGGAGGGAGATGTTGGAGGGGCATCAGGAACCCAGGGGGGCTGGAGCAGGGTGAGTGAGGGCTGAAGGTCAGGCGACAGAGGGACTGGGTGTCGGGGATGCAGGAACTTGGGGCCACCACAAGGACTCTGGCTGTGGTCTGAGCAAGATGGGATCCCTTGGAGGTTTGAAGCAGAGAGGGGGCATGCTGGGTCCCTCTAGCTGTTGTTCCTGGAGGGGAGCTGCGGGGGACCTGAGGGGGGACCAGCTGGGGCCTGCAGGGCAGTGGGGGTGGGGAGCCAGCAGACTCTCTGTGCATTTGAAGGTGGAGCCCCTGGGGCTCGCCGCCGCTGGATCTGGATCCGTTGAGGCTGGGAGAGAGAGCTAAGGTAGAGTGGCAACAAGGTTTTGGGTCTGGTCACCGGGAAGGAGGGAGTGGACTGATGTGGAACAGGCTGGGGAAGCTGTCGGTTTGGGGAGAAGGGGGAATGCCTCTGTGGAGCGGGCATAGCTTCTGGTGAGTCCTCAGGGAGCCTGGTCCCAGTCCCCATCTGCCAGTTTCACCGCATGTGGCACTCTCGGAGCCCAGCTCCTCATCTCCTCTGTAGGACTTATCATGGGGATAATAATGACCACCCACAGCTATCACGGGCCTACTGTGTGCCAGACGCTCTGCTAAGCACTTTATGAACCTTAACTCACTAACGCTTCCTAGCAATCTTAGGGGGAGGTATAATTATCATCCTCACTTTACAGAGTAGGAAATCGAGACACAGAGAGGCTAAGTAGCTTTCCCAAAGACACACAGCAAGTGAGTGTCAGACCCAGACAACGGGCTCCAGAAACCACCCCCTTTCCTCCTTCCCTCCTTGCCGTTGGCATGGGGTGAGACAATGGATGGAGCACGGTGAGGGTACCCTTTTTCTCTGTTCTAGTCCCTTCTGATACCCTCAGTCCTCTTTCCACAAGTTCTCACATCTCCGAGGAAGCTTGGACTGGTGAGGAGAGTGTGGGCAGAGGCAGGAGGTAAGGGGGGAGGCTGGAGGCTGCGCAGGGGTGGTCAGTAGGAGTGTGCGTGCATGGTTGCCCGCCGCAGCTAAGGGGACAGCCGTGTGGCTCAGGCCTCCCCCTGTAGGTGTGTCACCCATGAGTGAGGGAGGTGCCAGGATCTGGCTGACTGCAGGGTCTGCTGGCTTACAGTGGGGTCTCAGTGGGGTCTGTGGGAGCCCTGAGACCCAGACACCTTACAGAGCTGGGCCCTGCGACGGAAGAACACCTGCCCACACCTCCCACTGGGTCAGACCCGGGGGTAAGAGGGTGTGCAAACACTTCGATTTCCATTTCCCTTGCTGGCTCTGAGACAGTGACCTACAGGGCATCAGGTTTATAGCAATGGTGCCAAAATTGTGGTGTCCGGACCAGGACCATCAACATCCCTTGTTAGAAATGTAAATTCTCATCTGGGGTGGGGCCCGATGTTCTAAGGAGCCTTCCAGGTGACTCAGATGCAGAAGAACCAGCAGCGTAGATCAAGACAGCCACCCAAGGCCACGTAGCTGAAATCCTGGGTAACCAGGACTTGACCCTGCTCTGCCAGACCGCAGGGGCTGGGTACTGAGCCTCATGGAGGCTGCCTCCAACATCAGAAGCACTGGGTGTCTCCCCAACTCTCCACCCCTCACTCCTGTTCGCTCTCTCTTCCACACCTGCTGCCGGGAGCCCTCAGCAGTGGTGAGAGCTCCCATTCTTAAAAAGGTCCAAATGGGCCGTGTAAGGGGCAACCCCGGAGTACTTGAAAGTCCCAGCTAGAAGCCACAGGGTGGGGGAGGATATCTGTGATACATGTACCTGAGCAGAGACTTACATCCAGAATGAGACAGAGGATCCCTCCAGCAACAGCAAGAGAGAGGCCCCCAGAATGGCCCAGGAAAATGTGACAAGGTTCTCCATTTCATTAATGATCAGGGAAGAGCAAATTAAGACCATAATAGGATCCCGCTATTCCCAGTACCAGGATGAACCGGTGAAAAGGAAGTACCAGACGCTGGCAGGGATGGGTGGGGGGCGACAACAGGAGCCCTGGGACGTCGCTGGTAGGAGTGTAAATTGGCAAAACTTCTTCGGGCAATGGGCCAAGCCTCCTGCAACCGAACCTGCATGATCCAGCAACTATACCAGTGAGTGATGCCATCCTTGTGGTCTGCAAGGCTCAGGGCAAGTGTTGTTTCTGCAAGACCCTTGTCTAGACAAACAGTTTTGCTGAAAATACTTCACAAAGCTCATGGGTCCACATGAGACATGGTGATTTACTGATGAAGATTTAGAACAGTGGACAGAGAGTGAGTTACTTACGTATTTGGGTATCGTATGGTCTGTTTCTTTATGGCTGGTGGCGTTTCCTGTTAGTGTCCAGACACCATCTCTCCCATTTAGATCCAGAAGCTCTGGCTTCGTGTTCTTTGTTGTAGGACGTGCCTTTCCTGGCTAATTTCATTTCTCCCACCAGGAGGAGAAGGTAACAGTGCCATTACGATTCACAGGGCTGTGGTTCTCTGGAACCTGTTGTTACAGAAATAGTATAGATCTTCTCATCTCTGCCGTTCCCTGATGCATCAACCCAGGGCTGCCGGAGCCACGCTCATGATGCTGCCGCCTGCACCGGGCCACCCCTGTGTTCTCACTTCTCATGACTCTCTCAGAGGCAGTTACTGACCTTTGGTGACAATGACCGCAGATGCAAATCTTACCAGTGTGCGTGGGGAACGCATGTTCCGGAAATGGTAGGTCTGCTGTTCGAGCATTTATAACATACACATGGAACAGCCAACCCCTTTTTTGAGTTTTTGGGCTGTAATCATGGCCTTCCCAGAATGCAATGTCTTTCCATGTTGGCCATACACCTGCCTTCCGCACGAGCATCCACAGGGAGAAGGGTAGGGGGACAAGGCCTGAGCAAGAAGAGAGAGGTCCCTTTCATGCAAGGAGTGTTCGTCCTTTGTCTGGCATGACTTAAGACGATAGAGCACAACATCCCACACTGGTAGAAAATGAGAAGACACCAGCAAGATGGGCCCGTGGGCCTCAGGGAGCAATGGTCTCAGAAGCCCTTGGAAGGTAGGGACACGGCCACCTCCCAGACCGCCTGACAAGTGGCGTCCTGGAGAGGAGGATGGGTCACTGGCCTGGGAGCCAGAAGGACACAGTGTTGGGGACACTTGCCACCAGCCCTGCCGTCCTCAATCCTGCAGACCAGAGGTGTCACTATAGCCAGAAAGCAGATGGGCAAGAGGTGACACCTAGCTCCAGCCGGAGGGTAGCAGTGGCCCCATGGGAGCCCGGAGCCCTGAGCTCGTCCTGTGTCCAGAGTGAGTGAGTTGTTCCAAATCAGCATGTCAGCACCACTCTAGTGGCCCGATCTTGCACAATCTCACAGAAGAAATACATGCTGGCCAGCAAAAGTGCTCGGCACACCAGCCCACCCGCCCAGAACCAGAGACTCAATGCCGGACTCCAGGACAAGCCATAGGTGTGAGTCCCAGAGCCCCATGGGGGCATCTGCTCGGTCCTATGTACAGGGTAGGGGGCCGGAAAGAACACTAGAGGAGAAATAGAGACCCAGGCCTTTACAGACCTTGGACTGGGTTTGGGGTGCTTTGTCCAGAAAGCTTTGTTTGCTCTGGCTGTCTCAGCCACCAGAGGGGGACTAAAGAATTTCAAGGGAAGTCTTCCAAAGTGTGAAGCCCCCAATGCATGGGACCTTAGCCTGGGACAGAGGGTAGGACTGCTAGGTTCTCCCTCTGGGGGCTGTAGCTAGAAAAGGGCATGAGGGGGACCTCTGGGGTCCTGCTAGCTTTCTGTATTTTGACTGGGCACTATTCGTCTGGGTCTGGGCTTGAGACAATTCACTGAGCTGAACACTTAGAACGTACACTTTTTCATACGCATTTTAAACTTTTATAAAAACTTTAACAAAAAGGAAAGAAAGAATCTCAGCCAAGCAGTTCCCCCCCACCCCTTTCTGAGCTTGCCTTGTAGGCTCTGATTCCTGAGCTCTCTCCGCACCTCAGAGCCCCAGACACCAGCAGAGACACCACGCTGGAGAAGACCAGGTTGTAAGGGTCAGAGTCTGACTCACTCCTGCGAGGAGCTGGGGCCCAGGGCTCAATGCAGAGGAAATAAGAGATGGGGGGTGGGAGGTGGGGGAAGAATCCTGATGTGACCAGGCCCACAAAGTTGATGATTCTCTATAAGAAAGTGTTTAGATACAGATTGTGTGTCTATTAAATGCTTCACTTGGGGAGGACTTTTGTTTTTTTTTTTTTTTAAGATTTTATTTATTTATTTTACAGACAGAGATCACAAGTAGGCAGAGAGGCAGGCAGAGAGAGAGAGAGGAGTTAGAAGGCTCCCCGCAGAGCAGAGAGCCCCATGCGGGTCTCGATCCCAGGACCCCGGGATCATGACCCGAGCCGAAGGCAGAGGCTTTAACCCACTGAGCCACCCAGGCGCCCCAGGACTTTTGTTTTTAAGCAACCCAGCTTTGGGGGCTGAAGAAGGGGACTCTCTTCCCACAGGGCAGTGGTGGGGAGGGCAAAGGAGGAAATATAAGAGGTCTGTACTGGTGTTGACTCTGACCACGAACCCACCATCGGGGCTATGAGGCAGGAAGCTTATCCCCAGGGCTGTGGCCCAGCGTTGCATCCCAGTGTTGCCATAACAAAGGACCACAGGCAGGTCCAGAGTTTCTACACAACAGAAATTTTTTGTCTCACAGCTTGGAGGCTGCAAATCCAAAATCAATGTATTGGCCATGTTGGTTCTTTCTGAGACCTCTCTCCGTGGCTTGGAGATGGTTGTCTTCTCCATGTCTCTTCAGATGGGGTAAGTGGGCAGGTGGCCAAAAGCAGGGATCGATCACTCGCAAGCCCAAAGATAGGCGACACATTGTGAGGCAGTGTGGGGCAGTGGTCTGGGACATGGACGCCACCGTCAGTCTCTGTCACTTCCCAGCTGGTTGGTCCCCAGCAAGTTGTTCAGCATCTCTGAGCCTCAGCTCCCTTCCCTGCTCTGTTCCCACAGAGATCTGTTATGAGGGTTAATATTTGTCATTTTACAGTGCCTGGCACACGGAAAGGGCTGTATCACTATTAGCTAGGATTATCTTCAAAGTAACACAAACAACTGAGAAAAATGATGAAGATAGAGAAAAAACTGTTAACCCCATGACCTTATGCTAATGGAGCAATTGACTTGCTTTGTAATTATAAGTCATGCCCAACGGAACATCTAGAGCATTTCGAGTCCAGATAGGTTCAGAGACCCCTGGTCCCTTGACATGAAAAAGTCCCAAATTGGAGGTGGCAGGGGTGGGAGGAAGCTCAGCCTTGGCCAGATCTTCCCAGCACAGCAGCAGAGAAGCTTAGCTCCAGGGCTTCTAGAAAAAAGCTCCCCTATGGCCCCTCCTCAGCCTCTGAATCTTTTCAAGCTTGTAATTTCCTCTTCTGGCCATGGGAACCAAAGCCACCCCATTAACCTGCATTGCAGGTGGGCTCTTTCAAACGATTTTTTTGCTTCTGTGTGGCCCTGACTTCAGCTTCTGGGCAAACGTGGTCTCCACGGTGTCCTCCTGGATTGGATGAATGGTGCCCTCAGGAGCTCCCAGCGTGACTCTATAATCACTGCTAGAAGCTTGGTGGCCGGGGCCATGTCAGCTCCGGGTTGGTCTGCCACCCCCAGCTCCAGCCAGTTCTCCACTGTGTCTGAAAAGGAGATCAGGAAGAGGGTGTGTGTGTGTGTGTGTGTGTGTGTGTGTGTGTGTTTGTGAGAGGAGAGAGAGAGAGAAAATGTGCGTGCATTTGTGAGGGAGAGAAGCGGGCTTTTATATCCTGAAATAGACAACTCACACTGACTGTATGACTCCAACGTGCATGAATTTAGCACTTGCTGAAAACACCTGGGAGTTCTTTTCCAAAACCCTGAGCTTGGTGCTTCTCTTCATCCCCATTCTATATCTGGGTAAATGGAGGCGGGATAGGCAGTGAATTACCTAGGGTTCTACAGCAGCTCGCCTGGGATTGGAACCTACAGAGTCAGCACCCCACTGCCGGGAGAATCACCTCCGGCCTCCTCAGCCTCTCCCTGACCTGCGCCGCTGCGGTATGTGCTGCCTCCGCCTGGTACCTTCGCCCATGTGTGACATGCATGCTCCTGTTTTGTCCTTTAGACATGTGTGGTAGGCCCAGAAAACTGTCCTGACCGTCCTCACTGGCCCAGGCACACCCCGTTGTCCTCCCCAATACTGTGTTTCAGAAGGCCACTGCCAACGGGGGAGAGAAAATCCAGCTCAATGCGGCCATGCCCAGTTCTCTATTTACTTTTTGACTTTGAACAGGCTTCCCCTCGTGGTGACAGTGTGGCTGCCAGCAGCTTCAGCCACAGGCCCTCCCGGGCCCCAGTTGTGCAGCTGACACCCTTCTGGACCACAGTGGCCAAGAGGATGGAATGAACCGATCAGACAGCCTGGATCCCGGGATCCAGGGTCCTGTGCTGCACCTCTGGTTCCAGGTATGTGGGGGTTCTTTTCAGGGTGCACGTGCTGCGTGTGTGGGAAAGAGTAGTCTTGGGGGAGCCTCCACTTCTTCCCCTCTGGGCAAGTCTCACTCATTCCTCTCCCTTTTGGGCTCCAAAGCCCTGGCTCCTCTCTTTAGAGGGCTGTAGGCCTCCCCCAAAGTATGAGGGCTTCTGTGTCCACTGTAAACCCACCACCCATCCTACCCAAGGGAAAATTAAGTCCGCCTATGTGGGCTGTATGTGTGTGTGTGTGTGTGTGTGTGTGATGCAGGCTCAGCGCCCCAGTACAGGATCCTGCCACCCCGATGGTGAAGCAAGCAGTGCACTGTCTTCATCCCCATCGGGAGGTGAGGCTCTGAAGTGTCTCAGCCCTCCCCATGGACCCGCAGGCACTTGGCACCGGACAGCCCCGGGCTCTGTGCTGACAGCCATAATCCGTTGGAACTTCCTTTCTGCTGACACTGGCCTCCCTCAAATTTGCTGCCACCCTGCCTTTGTCTGAGCAGCAAACTGATAGAAGAGGAAAAGGCTCACCAAGATCATCATGAGGCCTCCGGGGAGCCCGGCTTTGGGAGGCAAACCAAGTGTGATTTGCATGCTGGATTTTCACAAGACACCCAAAACACCCGAAAGAGAATTCAGGAACATCAGCGGTCCTGTGATCTTGCAAGCAGGAAGCACTCCATTAATAACTCCTGAATGAAGGAAGCACCCTCCGAAGTAGGCACTCTTGTTATGCCGTTTGATAGATGAGAAAACAGAGGCTCAGAGAGGTTTAGTAACTTGCCTGGGGTCACACAGATCAGACACAGCAGAGGTCAGATCTAAACACAGGCAGCTTCTCATGACCTAGCCTGACCAGTCCTGTTGCCCTGCCCAGCTGGGAAGAGGCTGGGGGGAGGTGGGACTGAACCTTAGCCACTCCTGCCTGGCCTCTGGTGCAGGGCAGCAGCTGGCTGAAGCCAGGATCCGTGCTTGGGGGGAAGGGGGCGGTGCTGCGTCTGGTTGCAAGGCTGAGCTCCTGCTGAGCCATACTCGCTTCCCATATTCATTCTTCCAGACACTGTGTTCTGGGTCATGGGCACCTGTGATTGAGCCTGAAGCACCGAGTGTACTTACCAACTGGCCCTGTTCCATCACGCAGGTCATTGCCACAGAACGAGCCGAATGTTCTCCCTCTCCTTCCATCAAGGCATGAACACAGCTTCTTCTCCCAGGGATGTTCAGGGGAAAGTACACGGTGCTCCTTTGAAGAGGCAGGAAACTTGCTGAGGCTCAGGAAACACACTGGGGCTCAGGAAGTGAGTCAGCAAGGATCTTCCTTTAGAGAGAAGTCCTTGCTGCCTACTGCTTCCAGACCTTTCACAGGATGTGACCCTCCCCTCCCCTGCCCTACCCTGCCACCTAGCTGGTTCCCACTCACCCCACTCCCTCCAACCAGATTCTCCAGAACACCCTCATATGCCTTTCCTTTTACTGTCACCGTTGTCCTTCCCTTCTTACTAGACTGTGAGCTCCATGAAGACAGTGACTGCTAGTGACAGCTATTTACTCAGAACACAGCCCAAGGTGCTTAGTGCAAATTGAAAAAAAAAAAAAAAAAAGCCCTTTCCTTAAGGGAGTTGACTTACATCTGATGGATGACTTATCTCCTCATCCATATACAAATCTAAGAGCATGAAGGGTGAGCAGTGTCTCCTAGATTTGCACAGTGCACAGCCTGCACAACTGTACATGCCAACCTCAGTGCACTAAATATTTGTTAACTGACCACAGTTGTAAATAAAATGTAATTCAAAATGCTCAAATATGCAACCTAAATAATTTAAATAACAAACTAAGTGTCTGCTTAAAGCTGAAGAGAATCCAACCTTTGGAACACAGGGAAGAAAACTGGGTCGGTGATGAATAGATAACCATAAAGAGGCTGTTTAGAAAGGCAAGACCCAGAAGTGGGTCAGGGCTGGCTCCTGTGCAAATTAGTGACTGTTTATTTAGCGACTTTTCTCCATTGTGTGTGGCTGCAGGGTTGGAGATTTATTTGGGGATTCAGTTTCCATAGAATAACAACGTTCTTTTAAAACATACTTTTCATTCTTAAAGTGAAACATTTTCCGCTGAGCTTAGGCTGGGGCTCAGCATAATTGGCACTGGAGTAGTGTGGGAAAGAAGGGGGATGGGAGGAAATTTTGTTTTGATTTACTAATGACTTGGAATCCTACCTGGGGCCCAGGAGCCCCTCGCCCTTGTCTGGGTGGGGGAGGGGATGGAGATCCAGTGCCCAGTGTGGTGAGCAGATGGTGGCAGTGGAGGGTGCGTAGGCGGGAATGAAGATGGAGAGAAGCGGGAGAGGACAGGGAGTGACCTCTGCCGAGCCTGGCTGTGTTCAGGGTCTGTGTGCAGATGATTTCATTTCAGCTGCGGTTGAAGAGACCAGAAAACCCAGGCTCAGGTCAGCGAACGTTTTCTGCAAAAAGCCAGATGGTAAATAGTTCAGGCTTTGAGGACATAGAGTCTCCGCCCAACCTGCCGTTGTAGCAAGAAAGCAGCCATAGGCAGGTGTAAACAAGCGTGACCATGTTCTAGTAAAAGTTCATTTACAAAAACAAAATGAGGCATGAGTGCTCAGCATGACCAACTTGCCGCCTTGGGGTCTAACCAAGGAAAGGTTAGGGTGGATAAATCCTGTTTCCTCCGTTTTTTTGCTGACCCCAGCAAATTTCATAGAGTCTGTGGGCCTCAGTTTCCTTCTCTGCAGAATGGGAAGGTGTCCATACATAGCTACCACAGAGGATCAGGTGAAGAGGCAACAAGCAAGGCAAGCAAGGTGCTGGCTCGCAGCCGGTGCTCTACAAGAGTGGATTTGAGCCCAGGATAGACGGACTGCAAAGGCAGAGCATTTTCTCCTGTAGGAAGAACAGGGCAGCATCCTTCTTCCTCTCTCCACCCCTATGAAGAAGCCCCTGGCTGGTCTTGGGGAGACCTCCAGGTCACTGGCTCCTGAGAGAGGTAGGGGACAGCGGGAACACAGTGGGAGACTCACCCCCAGCCTCCGGATCACTCCCCTCAGCCTCTCCTCCCCTGGGGACCTGCTCTCAGTGACTCTCCACCCCGGACCCCCATGCAATTCATGCAAACTCTATATGCTGCCCTGGACCTTCCAGCTCAGCCCCATTTCTCCTGGTGAGGATGGAGCATGGGAGTGGGGTGGCTTTGTAATACGAAGCATCAGGGCTCTTGCTCTCCTGGCCCAGAGCTCCTCCCCCTCCCCCGTGCCCAAGTGACGGGTTCAGGAGGGCGGGACCTCACAGGCTTTTTATGAGAGGTGGGGACCCTGCAAGGGGCAGCCCCCACCCAGTCTCCACTGTGTTGTCCTGCCCGTTGGCAGGTGTCGGTGCCCAGGGGCCGCTGCAATCCAGGGATTTATGAGGTGAAGAGAGAGGGAGCGATGCGGCGGATCAGCTCGGTGCAGAGCTGTTCAGCGCAGGGAGGAGAAGGAAACATAATGAATGAGGTGCTGTCCTGGAGAGTCAGCTACCACAGCCCATATATTTCTGCCTAAAAGAGTTTTTATACAGCTCGGCACTTGCTCAGCGGGGCTCCTGTGTGTTTACAGACAGGGTTTTAAAAGGAATGTCTACTACTGGTCTATAAAGTCACAATTAGCTGAACCCTAATTTACGAGCATAATTTGCTGTTGCCATTAGAGCTGGTGCTGCTCCGGCTTGCTGGGAGCTGTGTCTGGAGCATGCAAACGGAGGGAGGCTGGGCTCGTGGCTTGGCCGTGGTGGGAGTTGGGGAGATCCTTGGGAGCAGACGGGGTACAGAGGATATCCCTGACAGGGAGGGGTCCTCTAGCTCAGAGCTTCACGGTAGTTTTCAAATCCTTATTACAGCCCTAGGGATAGCCCGTAGTAGTCTCTCTAGTTTGCTGATGCGGAGCTGAAGCTCAGAGATATTAAGTAACTTGTGTGGGGGTCACACAGCCCGTGAGTGATGGAGCTAGAGCCCGAGTCTAGAGCAGCAGACCATGGGTATGAAGCTTTAGCACAGTCCCTGGCACTGTCAGGGACTTGGGAGGATGACAGACCTGGGCCCCAGTCCATTCCTGCTCACCGCTGTGCAACCTTAGGTCAGTTGCATAACCACTCTGAAACTCGTTCAGATCAGCAAGATGTGGATGATAGAGGAGCCTATCTCACGAGACAAATGATGGGCATAAAGGGCTTCACCATGTGTTACTTGTCCAAGGCTGCCCAAATGACCACTAACTTGGGGGGATGGGGTTTAAAAAGTAAAAAATTTCCTGTCTCATAGTTCTGGAGGCCAGAAGTCCGAAATCAAGATGTTGGCAGGCTTGGTTCCTTCGGGAGGTTCAGCTTCTTGCCGGGGCCTGCCTCCCTTGAGCTCGAGGACGCATCACTTGGACCTTGGCCCTGGTCTGCCCATCACCTTCACCTCTGTGTGTCTGTGGGTCTCTCTTCCGTCTCTTACAAGGAAAGGTGCCATTGGATGGACCTAGGGTGATCTCCTCTCCAGATTCTTAATTCAATTGCATCCGCAAAGACCCCCTTTCCAAATGAATCCACATCCATCCATTCTAGGTGAGCAATCTTTCGGGGGACTCCCCATTCAAGCCACTTCGGTCCATGGAAAGGTCTCAGTACTGTTGCGTGTTACTGTCATGACCAAGGGTTTGCTGAGAATCTCCACGGCAGCTCCTCCAGCCCGCCCCACCCCACCGCCCCCACCTCCCTCCCTGAAAACGCACCCCCGAGTTCCGTTTGTCTTTCCTTCTCTGGGCCTTGGGGGTAAAGAATCATAGATACTCAATTACCTTCAATTACCCACTGACAATGACTCCACTGGTGAGCATGGTAGAGGCACCTTGTCCTTGGGTGTGAAGGGGGCGGACTGGGAGGGGCTGCCAACTCCCAGGGAGCCCCCCGGCCCCAAAATGTAGCTGGAGGGGTGGCTGCAGAAACAGTTACTGGGACGTCTGCCTTGAGCTTCCAGGGAGAGTAATGGGCTCAGGGATGCAGCTCACGTCAGGAGACATGGTTTGGGTCCTAAGGGGGTGGGGAAGTGGGGACCTGTCCTCACCCTGTGAATGGCAGGATAGAATAAGTTCAGATGGTGAAAAGACTTAACATCTTTTTATTTCGGGCGCCTGGGTGGCTCAGTGGGTGAAGCCTCTGCCTTCGGCTCAGGTCATGATCCCAGGGTCCTGGAATCAAGTCCTGCATCAGTCCTCCCCGCTGAGCAGGAAGCCTGCTTCTTTATCTCCCTCTGCCCCTCCCAGCTGCTCATGCGCGCTCTCTCTTTCTCTCTCAAATAAAAATAAATAAAATCTTTCTAAAAAATCTTTTTATTTTAAAAGTGAAGTTTGGTGTTGCCATTATAAAAGCACTGGTGCTCAGCATGGGAACTGTGGGAAATGGAGACCAGAGGGGAGTAGAGAGAGACCGTTCAACACCCAGGGTCCAGCACCGTTACTTTTTGGAGTATTTCCTTCTAGGTTTCTTTTTTTTCCCCCCATGTGTAATTTTCATTCCACTGGGTTGATGCTGTTCATACAGTTTCACATCTTGCTTCCCCCCCACCTCCTCTTACAGCATAGAAGTCGTTTCTCATGTAGTGACACAGTCCTTGTAAATATAATTCTTGATGGCCCCAGAGTATGCCCTGGAGGGGCTGTGCAGTCATTTCTCCGACTAACCCCTCTTGCCGGACTTCTTGCTGGTTTCTGGGATGTGAGTCGCCAAGGGAGCCGGCAGACTGGGCCACGGGCGAGCTGGGGACACCGGTCGCCGTCTCAGGTCAGCTGAGCGGTGCTCACCGACCACCTGCGAGGCCAGGCGCCCAGCCCGAGCTGCGGGAGCTACTGTCAGACCTCTTCATCTGCGGGCGGCTTTATCTTCATTTCTGACGGATCTGCGCTGGGCCCGGCCCTGACACTTCCTCTTTATGTCTCTCGCTCTTGGAGCCTCTCTGTCAAGTAGCTAATGAACTGTAAACAGACACTCCAGTGCTCCAGGGGAGCCCTCGAAGGAGCTCCCAGCTTGCAGCTGTACAGTAAAGAAGGCTTCAGGGAGACAGATAACGCCCAGCCCTGCACTAGCTCCTCTTGGGGGGGGCGGGGGGAGGTGCTGGATAGCGAGTGTCTCCTGCACATGCTCTGCGTGTGGGTGGACAGCGGAGGTGCTCCCCAGATAGCCTTGGCCCTCACGCTCCTCTGCCTGTTGCTCTGGAAGCCTCAGAGGGTCCCCACCCCATCTCCCTTCCCTCCCACCCCTCCAGCCCAGCTATTTCGGAATCTGGTCTGTGACTAGTCTTGCTAGGAGAGCTTCTGGAAAATGCCGATGGCTGGATTCTCCATCTTAAAGATGGGGATTCAGTGGGTCATGTGGGGACCCCCACTAGATTAGATTATCAAGTCGCTGTGGGAACCCCTGGCTTAGGCTGAAACCTACCACCTCTTGCCAGGAGTGCTCAGAAACTCCCTCCTCATTCTGAGCTTGGCGCTGCTTGTTCTAGTAAGGAGGGGTCCCCACATCACTCTGCTCTGGGAGGGGTGTGTCCTTTAAGCTCTGTCTTTAAAATCACTGGCCTGATTCAATTTCTTCATTTTATAACTGAGTGAACTAATTCCAGGGACAGGAAGGGACTCCTCCAAGGTCACCGTAAGGGAGGTGACCAAGAGCACACCTCCCCCACCCCCTAACTCATGGCCCTGAGGCCCTGGAGGCTCAGGGCTCCCCTCCACTTCCTCAATTCTCCAAATCTTGTTTGGCTGCATTTGAGGATGAGGACAGAGCAGTCCCCCCGGCTCCTGCCCGCCTCTTATCCTGTTGAGCTGACTCTTCAGGCCCCCGGTCCTCTGTAGCCAAGCTACTAAAATCCTGCAGTTCCCATAGGTTGTCGGGTCCTGCCGAGCCTTCTGGCTGCTTTAGTTTCTAGTTGGTTCTGCAAGGAGGGAGAAAAAAGGCAAATGCCCATCACTCTGCTGGGGGAGGGAGAAAATGAATAGCAGTTCCCTTATCTCTGAGGTCCTCTTCATGCTTGAAAATCCGTGATCTTGTCCTAGATCCGCCTGCAGGGACTCGAGATGGGCTCCTCCACCCCTGTGCTGATTTGTGCTGTGTGGCAAGCCCAGGTCCCTTGGGGGTGGGGGGGGGGGACACCGGGGTGGGGGCATGAAGGAGCAGGAGTGCCTTCCCTGGTAAGGGGGGTGAAGAGATCCTCTTTTGGCCCTTGGGAATGGACAGAAGGTGGGGACTGGGCTCCGAGAGGGGCCTGAGTCCATCACAGAATGTGCGTGTTGCAGACTTTGGCGGCAGACTTTGCGCAAATGAGCTGTCATCTCAGGGCTTGCGTGTCCCCTTTGGTCCGGGGCCATCTCTGAGGCAGGGAGGCATGAAATGGGCCCACTGAAGGAAGGGACAGCAGCTGAGAATGCGGAGTGCCTGAGATGAAATATGGATGAGCCTTTTTCATCCCAGTAAATTGGTTGCTGGAGCTGTGGGCGGTGCTGGCTGGAGGCCATGGGGTTTGTCTAATCTGATAATGGCCATTTTCAGGGACACTCACTCCCTCACCTCTGGTCTCACATTTTGTGAATTTCTTAGGTGGGGAGGAAGGGGTAGAGATGGGGGTCTGGAGAGAGCTGGTTCTCTGGAAAAGAGGCCCCAGGGGCCGAGGAAGTCCTGCTCCGTCCGAGGCAGGGCAGAAGTATCCTCATGTCAAACCAGGGCAGTTCTTTCCATCCCCACAAGCACAGGGAGAGTCTCTGCCCCGATCACCTGCATTTCAGTGCCTAGCACAGTGACTGCATGTAGGTTCAACTAGTATTTGCCAAGTGGATGAACAAATCATCTCAGTACCCAGACCCTTCAAAAACTTGCTCTCAGCCAGATATCAGTGAGTAACACGATCTAATTTAAATCTATGCTCTTATATTAGTGGACACTCGTTTATTCATTCGATCCCTATTTACTGAGCACCTACTATGTGTCAGACAAAGTGCCTGTGGTTGAGAAGCTCACACCTTAGCGCTATGGGGCCACTGACCATTGCTCTCAGGGAATGTTTTAGAGGTAATTTCCGAAGCTGAAGAATTAAGCTGAATGGTCGGTGTGTTGGAAGTGGTGGTAGGTGCACGGAAAGGAAATCTCTCTTTGAGGAAAGGGGAAGGGGGTCTTCCAAAGTGTTGCCTTGATTGCGCATCCCATCAGTCTGGGCTAGGCTGGGCAGGCAGGTGAGATCCCAGGGGTCATTCCAGTTTACACTGGGATTTGGTAATAGGGCCAGTACCCAAGGGCCATTCCCAAGGGCTCTGGACTGAGATGAAAACTATCACCAGGTTGTTTCCCATTGTTCTGGGCTGGTTGCTATGAACAGCTAGGGGGACAGAAGCAAAACTTTCTCCCACGGCAGCAGCCCCAACTCTGTGTTTTGCTACAATCCCCGGTAAATAAGAGTTGGAATGATGTATCATAAATGTCAAATAGGGAATGCTGATGCTCCTGGGAAGAAGAGGGATATTAGCCACGGAGAGTTCTTGTGCTCATGGGGGTGTGACAGGACAGAAAGGATTAACCTGGGACAGAAAGGATTAACCTGGGGTGTCCCCAGCCTGTCCCTACCCCACTCGATAAAGGGGGTTCTGGTGTTGTCTCCCGGGATCTTTCCACCCCTTTTGGTCCCCCTCCCCACTCCAGGGAGGGCCCTCATGTTATCAGACCAGCTCTTTGGCTGTTGGGATACAGGATCAGGGAAGATAGGGGGGAAGATCTGGAAAATCTGTAGCTCAGGAGTAGGAGTTAGGGCTGGGGATTTGGCAGGAAGGAGGCACCAGGGGAGCCAAATACTGTATGGAGAGAGGTGACAGAGACAAGGACACTGGGACATTTTTCTGACTCTGTGTCCCCTTCAAAAGGTCTGAGATACAGATCTGAAGAATGGAAATAATTTTAAATAACTTTCTGTCTGCTGGACTGTGTGCCTTCGCCATGGGGCCACTGATCATTGGGTGGTGGTTTTCGTAGGGTTACATGTCGTAAGAACAAAGACAAGAAATAACACCTACCATCTCCTGAGGGTTACTATGTACGATGTATGAATAAGAATTATCAAATAGCCCACATTTCATTTAACAACACTATTCTGCTTTTTTCTCTTTTACATTGCAAGTTTTGACCTCCTCAGGACTGCTTTTTTTCCCTTCTGTGCTGACTAATGGAATTCCAATATCGGGTCTTGAAGCTGTAGGTCGTTATAACTGCTGGTGAAAGAAATCTCAGCAAGATAAGAGGTTAAAAAAAAAAAAGTCTCCATTTTCCCTGCAGCTATAGGAAAGCAGATTCTAGTCTGCATGAAAAATCCATCCTTGCAAATGTTATTTCGAACAAAAGAGTTTTATATGGCACCCTGACTTCAGAGATGGTTACAATACTCCTTTGTAAACAGTTCTCACTCTTAAAGAATCCCCCGTAATTCTGATTGACTGTCTTACTTAATAATTTATTACCCTGGTGATAATATATAAGTGGATATTTCTGTTTTCTGGAAGGCATAAATACTTGTGAGTTGTCTTTGTAAAACCAAAGGAGGAGATGAGCACTGTCTCTTCTCCTGCATGAAAAAGCATGATCAAACCCAACACTGTTGGAATTCAAATTTAAACAGGGAGTTTGAGAGAACCTTGTCTCATTTCAATTAATAGGAACAGAGTGCAGAGTTTTTACCTGGATTATCTTATTTAATCTTCACAGCTACTCCACTAGGTGGGGGCTATTTCATCTCTCTTTCACAGATGGGACAATGAAACACAGTGAGACTAAGGTGCCAGGGAACACACAGCTGGCAGGTGGGAGAGCCAGGAGTTAGAGTCAGGCTGGCTTAGAAACCACAGTCTTAGACTGAATGCTGTGTACCTGGGGGAAGGCAGTTCTACTTTGTCCTGTGGTTTGAGATGATTCTGGAAAGTAGAGGAAGAAGAAACTGGGGACTTCTTGAGTATCTAAGCATTCAGAGAAAGGGAGAGGAAGACCTGAGAGACAGGGCAGTTTTGCAGAGCCTGGAGGGAAGGAATAAGCACAGAAACAAACAAACAAAAAGGAGCAGAATTTAGAGAGTGTTCCTGAGTCAGAATCCAGGAGACTGTAGGGGAACAGGGGAGTGAGAGGGGCTCAGGAAGGGGCTGGAGGGGCTCTGAGAGGGACTTGCCTGGGTTTGGTGGGTGAAAAGGACAGGGACCTCGAGGTCGATGCACTGACATAGTACAATGGGGTGGTGGGCATCGTTTATAAGGAAAAAGAAGTGAGTGGTAAACCCTGTACTTGGGCAGTTTAGAGACCCTGCTTCGAGACACTTTGTTTAGAGGAGCAGCCAACACACTGGGTAGAAGAAAAGGGAATAAACAGGAGAGCCCACTAAGTGCTCTGACACTCTGCCAGGCTAATTGGGCAATAACTGAGGCCCAACACCTGGAACAGACCAACTTGTACATCGCCTTTTCCACACAGTCACTCCGGCCAGTAATGAAAGCTGGTACATTTAGAAATGGTGGGCCACGGGGGCAGTTCTTCAGGTGTTAGCTATAGTACTTGTTTGTCGGATGTGCTTAGCCATCTGCCTTCTAATTCCTATGGGAAACGACCTCTCCAACACCACCCCCTCACACACACACACGCACACACTTCTAGTGATCTTTCACTACCTAACCCAATATACCTAGATTTAGTTGCTTAAAACAACCATTTTATTATGATTCTGGATTCTGTGGGTCAGGAATTGGGGAAACATGCAGCAGGGGTGGCTTGTCTTTGTGTATATGATATATGGGGCTTTACAAAGTAGGACTGACTCTAGGGGCAGGAATCATCTTGAGGCAATGTCACTCACATGTCTGGTAGTGGTGTTGGTTGTCCGCTTTAACCTCCCTAAGTGCCCTGGGCTTCTTCACAACACGGTGGCCTTGAACTTCTTAAATTGGGGCCCAGAGCTTCAGAGATGAGTGTCTCAAGAGGTTAAAAAAAAAAAATGAAAACTGCCAGTTTCTTTCTTCCTTTTTTTTTTTTTTAAGATTTTATTTATTCATTTGAGAGAGAGAGAGAGAGAGAGAAAGAGAGCTCACACAAGCCAGGGAAGAGGCAAAGGAAGAGAGGGAAACAGATTCTCCATTGAGCAGGAAGCCCGATGTGGGACTTGATCCCAGGACCCTGAGATCATGACCTGAGCCCAAGGCAGATGTCTGTCTGACTGAGCCGCCCAGGTATCCTGGAAGCTGCCAGTTTCTAAGGGCTGGACCTGGAATTGGGGAAAACGTTACTTTTGCCATATTCTAGTGGTCAAAGTAGCCACAAAGTGCCCAGATTCAGGGGAGAGGACATACCCTTGCCCGTGAGATGGAAAGAGAGTCAATGTTACACTTTAAGAGAACATGTAGGATGAGACATATTGTGGGAGCCATGAATGGAAAAATACAACCTACATATACTTAGTGTGGTTGTCAATAATGGTGTTCTTCTAGTCCGGGACTATGATATTTTGGACCTATAGTGACCCTCTTGGCTACTGGTAGAATGATTCTAAGCTGACACATGCAGAGCTGAGAGTTGGAAAGACAGAGTTCTATCAACATTGCTTGATCCTCTGGGTAGAGTCACGCGCCCATCCAGGTCTTCTCCAGGATTTTCACGTTTCTGGCACAACTGAAAGAATTCTTAACAATAAAGCAAGGGAGACAGAGATGAATGTAACACGAAGGTAGTGTAAGGACCAAGATTTGGGGCCCAAGTCTCATTCTTTGGGGGAGAAACTTCCTCCAGAAGGAGGCAGAACACCTTCCAGGAGAGAAATAGTGGGAGACTGCTCTGGGGAGTTTCCATCTCCCATGGAGTATATCACCCCCATTTCTTCCTCTCCTCTCACCATGAATTTATCCCCCAAAGAATCCAAGAATCATGGAGATAACCTAGAAGTTGGGCAATTAAAGGTAGCTGCTTTCCATTCCTGTGACACTGAGCAAGTCACTTAAATCTCTCCTCACCTCACCAGTCTCATCTAAAATGTGGAGATCATAGGGTTTTGGGAAGTTTAAATGGGGTGACACATGGGAAACCCTGAGCACAGTCCTGGGCACACTGCAAGCTCTTCATGACTGGAACCTATTACATGAGCTCTTTGGGTGGTCCGGTTTCCTCTAATGTTGACACAAAGAGGTGTTAGCACAGAGGAGTTTCCTCCCCTCTCAGATAGCCTTGGCTCTGCCCAGCCTTCTCTCAGTGCAGCCTGTGGAACTATTAGAAATGACAAGAGGCTCTCTTACAGATTTATATGTATGGGCGCGTGGTAATTTCCATAACAAACACAGACACACTCGGGCGGGGCACATATTCCTCCAAGGTCCAGGAGCTGCATAGGGAACACCTACTAAATCAGAATGGGTGAATAAAGCCCAGATTGTCTTCCTCCCTTTCCCCATGTTAATGAGCTGATCTATTTCAATTATGAACCCAGTGGAAGGGCCTGGCCATGATGGAATTTGCCAGTGGCCTTGAAACTGAAGTAGCAATGCATACCCAGAGACTGCATGGAGCACAGGCATCTTTGTGCCTGTGTACTCCTCCTGGGTATGACCAGAAAGGTTTCGGGATAGCCAGGGCCCAGCAGGCACTTGAAGGGCCTGGCAAAAGGGGAAGGGAATGTCTGGAATGAGGTGAGTAAGGCTCGCAGAATGCACTGCTGTCTGTTCCTTCTGGAAGAGTTAAGATTTACCTGAGTGAGCTGTTATAGCATTTAAGCCCTCTCTCATTCAGTTGGTAAATTTGTGACTAGTGCTTGTGACCTCAAGTCCTCAGTTTTCCCATGGACATAATATTACATGCTTTCCATACTTTTTTGGGATTTGGAGAGGACAAAAGGAGATTCAAAAGAACATGGAAAATTAAGGTCCTAGGGCCATTACAGATTCAGAGACTTTTTGAGCTAGAAAATCATGAGGTTCAAACAAACCCCCTACTTTACAGTTGAGAAAAATGAGGCACAGGGAAGGGAAAGGATCTGCCTGACATTCTCAAGTGCATTCATGAATGAGATGAGACCAAGTGCCAGAGGTCCTGATGCTAACTAAGTCAAGTAATCTTTAGTTTTTCCCCTCATTGTTCAGTTTGCTCCCTTCCCGGTGGTCATGTTGGATGTCAATTCCTAAGGCTCTTATGCCTGGAAAGATTGGGTAGAGCATGGGCTTATGCACTATGCATTTGTAGTCTCCCTGAGTCCTCCAGCTGGTCTGGGAATTAATATCCCTGTTATATTAATGCTCTAAATATCATATATGTTGATGTTTTTATTCACTTCATAATTAATAGTGTATAGTCTCCCCCATTGGCATCCCATCAGCATGAGCCTACAATTCCCACTGGCTTGATGAGGCTGTTTCTCAGATGACGAACCATGAGGAGTGGATTAAGTGCTCTGCATGTCCTTCCTCCCCAAGTGGTAACTCATGAATTGAAAGAGTGAGAAAAACTGGCATCAAAGAGGTAATAGATTCTATTTCTAGATGAGACAAGGAGCTCTGAAGCCACCATTTATTCATCCTTTCAATGGCAAATAAACCATAATATGTGATCCTGTGCATATTCTCTCATAATATCTCACAATATCTAGTGTATGGCACTGGTTACAAGAGGGACTGGAGAAAGGGAGTATGGATAGCTCAGAGAAGTGCATCCTTAATCTTGGAGATTAAATTGCATATGGTGGGAGGTGAGAAGGGGTTATCAACACCATTGTCTCCCAGTGAACCATTGCAACAGCCTAACTTGGTCTGCTAGCTTCCTCTCCTACCTACCCAGTCCATTCTTCACATAGTCAAAAAAGTAGGTTGTTTTAAACACAAATCAGATCCCTCCCATGCTTATGATCCAAATGTCTTATATGACCCACAAAGCCCATGTTGTCAGTTTCCTTCCTACTTCCTCTCCTAGTTAGAACAGTTCTCACTGTCACCACATAGCCCGTTTCCTCTACTTACTTTCTTCATAGAAATACAATGAATGGAAATTACCCTTGTTATTGATATATTTGGCTCACCATTATTTATCCAGGACTTAGCACAAGGCCTGGCACACTAGGGTCTCAATAAATATTAATTGAATGAATGAATGAATTGATTGTGCACATATGTTAAAGGAAAGATTCTAAATGACCTTGCTTTTCAATCTCTCAGAGGGGAATGTATTCTTGCATCTAGGTTTCAGAAGGAAAATAAGTTGCGTCCCAGGGGCTCTGTCCTTCTACCCATGCATTCCACTGACAATTCTACATATGAGAAACCCCATTTACCTGGGCATTCCCTGAAGCATGGGTCCCTTGAGAAACACCTGCATTGGAGGAAGGAAGTGGAGGTAGAAGGGAGGTAAATGTTGGGTGTTTTCCAAACCAATCTTCTCATCACACATACATTTTTAATGCTGTCAGAATTTAATTTGTTATACAAAACTGGAAGCAGTAGCGTTGTGTGTAAATAGCAAACTGTGGGAAGATTGCTCTCTGCAAATACGTTTTGCCAGACCAGTGTATCCGCAGCAGGTTAATGCATGAGTCGCTGTCCCCAGTGCTGAAACAATAGAACCAAGGGCACCTGGTGTTCACCACCGGGGACAGGGGCACCTCTGTCAGAGGTGCTGAAGTAGCCTCTGAGAGCTACCAGTGGCATGCGGTCACCAAGCCCGGCCAAGGTTGGGTCACTGCAGTGATAACTGTTGGAAATCATAAGGCTGAAATATAATTCAATTCTAATTTGGCATCTCTTGAAGTTAATCCAGGAGCTTCTGCAACAGCCATCCTATTCTGTTGTAGGGAGGGTATCAGGGCTACGGGACGATAAGAAATTTGGCAGCTCCAAGGGGCATGTCCAGCCTCAGGCATTGTCAGCCACATCAATAATGTCATGAGGAAGGACAGAGGTGCCACAGATCGCGGTTCACAGCTGTACTCACCATGACATCTGTCAGTTCAGCCTTACACTGCGTGGTTTGAAGCAGAGCCTCTGCCCAAAGATCCCATGCCTCATTATCCTCATTTGCACAGTGGGAAAGTATGTTTCCATTTCCCTCAAGATGGAGAATAAAGCACAAGTTTCTGAATTTCATGGTCCTTGAGAAGTGAATGACAGGTGATGATTTAAATTATGGGCTTATGTAGTGGAGTGGAGTGACCATTAAAAAATACTTATTAGTCATTTTGAGTAGTAGCTTGTATAAAGCACACAGATCTTCAGTATACAGCTTGTGTGTGTGTGTGTGTGTGTGTGTGTGTGTGTGTGAGTGTAACCACCATCCGTTTTTTGGTACCTTCTCCTTGTGCTGCCTCCCGCCTAGGGTAACCCTTTTCCTGACATCTGTCACCATTGATTAGTTTTTCTTGTTCTTGAACTTCACATAAATGTATTTACTCTTCTGTGTCTGACTTCTTTCATTCATCATTATGTCTTGAGATTAATCCATGTCACTGCATATCAGCAGTTCGTTCTTTTTTATTTCTGTGTAATACTCTTTTGTGTGAATAAACCACAGTTTATTGATCCATTTGAATGTTGATGGACATTTGGTTTTTTTCAAGTTTGAGGCTGTTATGAATGAAGTTATGAACATTCTTGTGCACGCCTTATGATGGACAAAGCATGCATGTTGGGTTTATGCCCAGGAGTGAAATTGTTGATCATGGTATATACATATGTTTCTAAAATGGTTCCATCAAGTCACAGTAATGTTTTGGGGGAAAAAATGATTTCTACTTTCTGATTTTGCCTTTCTTCATTCTTTTAATCAACAGAGAAGATGTTCTAGGGAAGACTCTGTTTAAATAATGTGGGTTTAGTTTTTTCTGGAACATTTTATTGATCAATATTGATTCAATGATTATTCCATATTAATCTCTTCCTAGAAACCAAAGACATTCTTCTCTCAGACCTTTCTTGTCTTTGGTTATCACCTTGAATGACCCCTGATATGGAATGCGAATGAAGTGATGCAGAGCTTAGAATGAATAACCTCTCCTTGTTCCTCCACACCCCGGTATGACATGTCTGAGAGAAGAATCTGGTCAAGAAGAGCTAAGAGCATGGTATTAACCCCCCTCCCCCTAGTGCAATGAAGGAATCTTGGGAGTTCCATACACTTAAAGCCCAGTTAAAAATCTGCAAGCAGTTTTATGTCCCAAGAATGGGATGGGGATAGGCAGCAGGGGAAATGGCAAGTGCTTCCTCCTTTGTTCTTTCCCATTCTTGTCTTTTCTGTAGATTTTATGAGATTTGGGAGCACTGTATCTACTGTATCTACTGCTAGTATACAATGTTTAGATAATTTTAAGATTCAAAATCAGACTGTATTATAGACAGCTCAACAATCTCAAGGGCACACAAGGATTATTTTACAAATTGTCCTAAACATTGATCCATTCATTAGGAGACCCAGTGCTCACAGTCTGCTTCACCTCCCTGATCATTCTCCCTGACCTTAGGGTCATGAGATGTTCCATTACACATTTACTCCTCTGTAAAATTTCTCTCTCTCAGTTGCTCTATGCTCTCCTTCTTAAACACTAGGTCTCTGTCATTCTTCTCACTCCTTTCCTCTAGACTTCTCGCTTTTCCCTCTCTGCTACTCCTCCCACTCCTTTGGTCTGGCATACCCTTTGGAAAAAAGATCTCTGGGTTCAGAACAGCCAAAAAGGCTGGTGAAAAATAAAATGAGACTCCAACTTTCTCTTGAGATGGAGCTAAAGTTTCTTATAGCCCCTTTAGAGGTAGCAATAGAGGTGGGTAATGGTTTGTGCTTTATGAAATGGAAGCAATCAGAGCTATGCCAAAAGAACCCAAGAACTTCCACCCTGCCTTTCTGAGTTGAGGTTGGAGAAGCTCTTGGCTGAGCTGAGAGTTAAAGGACTTGAAACTTAGGATGAGGAAGGATAGTAGAACATGTTTTTGGTATACCTTGACTTGGATCCCTTTGGCTTAGGGAGTTCCGGGTCAGATAGGCTTGGTGGGACAAGAGAGGATGCAGTGTTCACCCTAAGGCCCTGGGAATCTTGGAGGGTCTCATGGGTTCTTGACATGCCTTTAGGGAGTCGCTGCAAGACTAGGATTAAGAGTTTTGCCTGTATCAAGGTTATTTAACTTCTTTATCAGCCATCAAGTCTATCTGCAGGTCATACAAAAAGTGATCTCCAAATCTGCCATGACTGCAGGATTCTCCTCTGGCCTACCCCATCCCTCTGGCCTGAAGATGGTCACTGTCAGCACTTTCCCTCTCTATGTAGATCAATAGGGCCCTTGGATATGACCTCAAGTTCAATTATGACTTCAATTATGGAATAAAGAGGCCGTTATTGCACACCTACCTCTTATTAAAAACACTGCACTGGGGGGCTGGCAGAGAATGGACCTGGGGGAAATCATTAGCCCACTAATTTGAAATCAATTTAAAGTGCATTTGCTTAATGGCTTAAGCATAGTGAATTATCTATAAATTGTTAATTTAGTTGAATGTCACACCAGATTTTCATTTTATAAATTGCATTTTGGGGTTTGTAAATGTATGTGTCCTTTCTCTCCCATCCACCCATGCTTCTCTTCTTCTAAAACAAAGCTTGATAATCTATCTTCTGGGATTCAACCTATAACAGGAGGGTTGAACACAACTCAAGCCATAATAGGAGGCCTTGTGTGCTCCCACTCATTATCCAGGAACACACTGCCCTGTGAACGAGTCTGGTGAGTGACGTATGGCCCCATGACCCCCATTCCTCCAGCCTGACAGTCAGCAAAGCCCCCAAAGCAAAACCACTCAGCTAACCTACAGCTGACTGCAGATGCAGGAGGGAGACTTTAGGATTGGAAAAAACCACCCAGATAAGCCCAGCTTAATTTAATTAGTTTACAGAATCATGAGCTAAATAAATGGCTGCTGTTTTAAGCCACTAGTTTCTGAAATGGCTTATTAGGCAGCAATAGATAACTGGTATATTGAGACTCAGAGAGCTCATGCGGCTTTCATAAGGTTGCACAGCTATAGGTGATGGTCTGGTTACCACACTATGGGGAAAGGATGTGTCCCAAAGTCCCCCTGGGCAAGGGTCCCAGAGTCCCTGAGTGTGACCTCCGGAAGTCAGTGATCCAGGGTACAGGGTGGGAGGAGTCTTACCTCAGCTTCGTTATTTGCTAGGATACCTTGGGAGAAATCACTTCACCTTGCTGAGCCTCAGTTCTCTCCTCTGTAAAATAGGTGGCGATAGGTCTGCTTGGCAAAGTTAGGAGAAACTGGTGAGACGGTGGCTTGTGAATTGCATAGTGCTGTACACATTTTAGGGCGTCTCTCTTTTTATTGTAATAAAGTCATCGATGCTCTCTGTCCCCTTTGATCCTACCTGCACCACTGAGGCACACCACATCACTGCTCAGTGTGGAGGCAGATGCGTGCGGGAGAAACTGACTTTGGAGTCAGACAGCCTGGGTTAGAATCCCACCACTGGGTGAAGACAAGTGACTCACTGTTTTCTTTGAAAAACGGGGATACAATCCTCCTTCCAGGGAGGGTCGTAGGGAAGAAGTGATTTCAAGGCATGTGGAAGGGCCTTGGCTATATGTCCGCTTCCCTCCACCCCTCCCTCTCTCGCCTGCCCTGCAGAATTCTACCTGTTCTCACCAAGGCAAGGCAGATCTGCCCTGAAGGCACTCTGACAGGCAGAGTGTAGTGACTGTTCGTGGAAAGCCTGGTCAGAAGCCCATCTCCTCTCCCCACACAGGCCAGAGAAGTACAAGCAGCATCTCTGTCAGGTAGGCTTGTGTAGAACAAAGGCTCCACTGATCTGCTGAGAAAACATGTCCTTCACCTTGAGTCCTTTTGACAAGAGGTGGGGGAGGAGGTGAAGGCAAGGAGGGATGCAGGGTTGCTGGAGAGTAAAAGCTGTTTTACTTGCAGAGAAGCACAGCCTGGACTTCACTCTGCCCCGGTTCCGATGAGATGGTTCCCGTTTTACAGGTAGGCAGATGGAGGCTTGAAGGGGCAAGAAATTAATTCAGTCAATAAAAATTTACAGCGAGCATGCCCTGTGCCAGGAGCTGGGGATTTTCAGCCTTTTGTCTTCACGGAGTATGCCCTTGTGGGAAGAGAGAGACAAGTAGAAGATCACTAAAAATACAGGGCAGAAGCAATCCAAAGTGCTATGGGGTCACATCCCAAGATGACCAGCCCAGCCTTGGTGCACTAATGAGGGCTTCCTGGTGGAAGCTGAGTCTGAAGGATAGATAGGAGCTATGAAGATGCATGCAGTAGGGGAGGAACGTTCCAGGCAAGGAGGAACAGTCTGAGTGGAGGCTGGAGGTGAGCCACAGCACCACATGCATCAGGACCGAAAGTTTGGTTCGGCTGAGATCTGAGGTGCAAAGTGGAGGCAGTAGTGTGAGATAAAAGTGGGGAAACTGCCAGTGAGATCCTAAAAGAACTTGAAGAACCTTCAGCTTTATTCTGAAAGTGATGACCAATGCTTCAGTCAGCTACTGTTGCAATAATGCTGCAAAACAAATTTCCCCAAACTCAGTGGCTTAAAATAACAGCCACCAGTGTTAGTTGAGAGTCAGGTGATCTATGCTGGGACCGGCTTTGTTTGGCTCCAGACTACAGCTTGTGTCGAGTCTGCTCCACCTTTCGAGTCTACTCCACATATCTCTCAGCCTGCTGGAGCTAGTGGGCTCCCTGGGGCATGTCTTTCCCTTAGAGAAGCAGAAGGTCAGAGGGCAAGTCCCTTCGGACAGACGTATTTCAAATCTTTGCTTGCTTCACTCCTGCCAGCATCCCAATCGACAATTCAAAGGCATATGGCTAGACCCAGAATCAATGGGACAAGAAAACACATTCCACCCACAGTTGGAGAAAGACTAATTGGGGAGCAAATAGTCCCTGTTTATTGAAGTGCTTTGCATCTCTAAGTACATAAATGCTACCCTGAGTTGGGAGAAATCTATTTTATAACAATGCTGATGGTCGTGATGATGGTTTAGCAGGTATCGCTATGACCAAGCCCTTGGCATTATATTACCTCATTCAAAATGCAACAACCATGCACCATGGATTATTCTATTTAATGGATGAGCAAACAGGTTAAGATAGAGCAAATGACTTGCTCAAATTCACACAGTTAATGGAGGCGGAATGAGGACACAAACCCGAAGTTCTAGGACTCCACACTGACACGGCCACAGAGCCCAGACCCAGCCTTTTCCTATCACCCTGTGCTGCCCCTCCCAAGCATTCCTTCTGCATGCTCAACTCCAAGGGGGAGAGGGAGAGGCATCCAGGCAATGCCACACTCCCAATCACTTCCAAGGCTCTGATTAAACTCTTTGGCTACAGAGCAGGTGACTATCCCATGTTTCTGCTTAGAGAAGGAGGAAGCGAGGGAGCCGCTGGCCACACTAGTTCCCAGCAGTGCCTGGGTTCAGACAATCTCAGCTAATGTTTGTTGATGTCTTTTCTGAGTGGGGAGGTACACCCCTCCTCTTCTTCCTCACTGCTCTCCCTGCCTCACTCTGCCTTCCTCCAGCCCACCCTCTGCCCTGCAACCAGAGTGAGCTCTCTAAGGAGCAAATGAAAGCCACATCTCTCCTCTGCTTAGAAAGAAGAAGAAGAAGAAGAAAAAAAGAATCATCTAGGTACTACATTCCTGCAGTCAAAAGAATCCAGAATGTGAGAAGATTTATAAAAAATCTTCCTTCAGTTGTTGTCTGCCATATGCCTGGTACCAGCCCCCGACGCCATACCCACAGGTAACCAGTGTTTTAGCTTTTCTCGTGCTTCCTTCAGATGCATACACAAGCAAAAATGAGTACATATCCTCTCACCTGCCCCCCTTTTTAAAAACATAAACTAGCACATTTTACACACTGTTTTGCAACGTTGCCCTATTTGACAGCTGGGTGATGTTTCACATGCTAGCACTTAGCTTCCTCCTTCTTTCTTTATAGCTACAGAGTATCCTATTGTCTGAAGAGACAACTTTATTTCATTGGTTCCTGTGCTGATGGACATTTAGAAACCCCCAGTCCTTTGCTATACCAGACAAGTTTTCAGTGATTAATTTCTACATTTGACCGGTGTAAGTTTATCTTCAGGATAAATTCTCAGAATCAAAAGGATCAAAAGGATCGTGCAGCTGTGATTTTGAGAGTTATTGCCGAATTACCCTTCATAATGGCTGTTTACACTCCTACCAGCAATGCGTAAGAGAACCTGTCTCCCTATAGCCTTGCCAACAGAGGGTGTTATCAAACGTTTAGAATTTTATCAACTGGATAAACTCCAAATGGTCTCCTGCTTAAAGAAACCCTTCATTTTATTCCCATTTCCTTGGGATAGAGTCTAGCTTCCTTGGGTAGTCCTGGTGGTGGGCTCAGCTTTTTCCTTTCTCAAGGGCTTATTGTCAGCCAGAAAGGTAGATGTGGACACAACTCATGATAGCATGGAACTTGGCGTTCCAACAAGGAGCCAGGAGAGAGAAGAGGAAGCCTTCGTGGAGAAGGTAGCATCTGAACTGAGCCTTGAGAGACAGGTCAGAGTCTGACAAGCGTTAATGGGGAAAAGAGAGGGAGACATGGGTGCGTAGTCCAGAATGGAGATGGGGAATGTCTGGGGCAGAATGTCTTGGATGGCTGGAGGACCTTGAAGGAGATGAGCCTGATGCCAGGGTTGAGGCTAGATCATGATGGACCTTGAATGTCTTGTGTAAGAGTTGGGGCTTAAACCAGTAAATGGTAGAAATACTTGAAGCCTTTGGGGGAGACTCTTTAGTTACGACTCTTGATTTAAAGTGAAAGAGAACATTACTCAAAGTGACTTAAGGAAAAGGGGATTTATTGGCTTAAGAAAGAAAGCTAAGCACATTTAGCTTCAGGCATGGCTGGATCCAGGGGCTTAAGTGATATTATCAGAAATTTGACTTTTACCCTTTGGTCTCTTTCCTCTGTTTTGGCCTAACTCCTAGGTAGGCTCCAGACTTTCCTCCCACACCTAGAAATATTGGTCAGAGGAGAGTCTACCTTTGCCATAATTCCAGCAAGTCCGCAGGAAGACATTCATTGAACTGGCTTGGGTCAGTCCATCCCTCAACCTATCACTGTGACCAGAAGATGGAATGCACTGATTGGCCAGGCCTGGGTTACATGCCATGCACACCTGGTTGGGGGGTAATGTAAGGGGGAAACTGGGGGAGGGTATGTGAGGGAGGGTGGCCTCAACTTCACCTGCACCACAGGTCTGGGACAGGGAGAGAGCCTCAAAGAAAAAAGATTAAAGTGCAGTGACCAGAAGAGGGAAGAATGGGTTTGTATGAGAGACTGATTAAAGGTGGGGAAACCAAGGAGGAAACAGTCAAGGCTGGGAAGAGGATGAGGGACCTGGAGGAAGCCCCCCTGGAGCTCCTCTGTTGGAGCTGTGGTGTGGGGGGGCTGAGCGCCTCTCTGTGGCTGGGAGCGCACTCTACCCTCCTGGTCTCAGGACGCAGACCTCATCTCTAAGGCAAATCCAGGCAGCCTTAGAGAGCGGGGCTGAGAAAGGACATCAGGCCCCATGCCAGCCTGACCCCTAGGGACCCATGGCCCCCAGAGGCTGGGCTCCTGTTGTACATCTGTTGAGAGAGGCCAGCATTTCACAGGACTCCACTGGGCCTTGGATGCCAAAGGCAATGGTATTTAGCCTGCTGAAATGGGTGTGACTACCACCCCGAACTCCTCTAGAGGCCTCAAGAGCCAAAGGAGATTTGGTTCTTCCTGAGCAACTTTCTCTGTAGGAAGGGAGACTGGCCGGAGAGCCCTGTGCACAGGACACTCCATGTGCTTTGCTCGGCTCTCTTTCGATTCAGCTGGTGGGTTGTGTGTGTCCCTTTGAACCAGATGTTCTCTCCTGGGCCAGTGTGTTGTCCCTTTTGTGTCTGGTGCCCCAAGAAGGCTCTGGCCTTAGTCCCTCTAAGGTCCAATGAATTCCTTCTTTTATGCCTTCACATCAGCCTGCAGTAAGCTGTCCTTTTGGCTCCAGAAGGCCTGTGTCTGGTGGGATCAGCGCCCCAGAGGCAAGGAAAGTGGTCCTCATCCTTCTCCAGAGACCCCTCTGCCAGCCCCGACTTCATGGCTTTGTGCCCCTCTGCCTCACTCCTCTCCCTCACTGCCCTCGGGTTTGTGTTTTTATGTTTGAGGGGTTCTTCTATGAAAGTTCTTTTCCCCACCTCAACAGTAAGGTCAATGAGATCGGGGTCTGGGTCTGTGTTTGCATTCCCTGTATCACTGAGGCCTGGAATGATGCCTGGCACATAGTAGGTGCTCAGTAACCAAGTTGTGGAACACATGGACGCACAGCTGCAATGCGGATTCTTCTGCTTATGAGATGTGAACAACAATGAGAACAAGACTCAGGGGACGGTCCCCGGTGGTGGGCACAGGGCAGCTTGATTTCAGGAGACTCCAATTCTGCCAGCATAGCAGAGAACAGATCAGAGCTCTGGGTGTCATTCTGTTCCCTGCCCCATTTCCCAGATTAAATAAATGTTCAGTGGCTTGTTCAAGGTCACCTGGGTAGGGCTGGAGCTAAGACTTGGACACTGGACTCTCAACTCCAGATCGGGTGCTCCCTTCTCTTAGGGCAGCACACAGGTGGGCAAGCAGCTGTTGGAAGCTGGCCAGCTGTCCCTGGAGTCAAATGTGGTGCATGCTGGGAGGCTGTAGGGGACACAGAGCATGTACCCAGGAGTCAACAGCCCTGGATGGGAAGCCTGGCTAACTTTCGCAAGCTGTGTGAGCTCAGGCCAGTTACTTCGTGTCTCTGAGCCTCAATTTCCCTTAGCAGTGATAGAAACAGAAACATTCCCTTCTGAGGAATGCAGCGAGGATTCCCAAAAATGCATGGATAGGACCCAGGACACAGCAGGTGCTCCAAAAAAGCTGGCTCTCATTCGTACCTCCTGGCCTCCAAGAGAAGGAGGGAGAGAAGCAGGGGCTTGGGGAACTTTTGGAGGGAAGAGGGGTCTCTCTCCCCTGGGCTCCCCTTGTATCCTGTGGCCCTCCTTGGCCTGCTGAATGCCTGCACCTCCTCGCAGACCCCAGGCTAACTGCTGTGCCCAAGCTAATGAAGGGCTTCTCATTAACGCTCGGCAAAAGCCCATTAAGACCGTGAGCTGTGCATCAGTAGCAAAGGAAGGTCAAGTTTCTTCTCATGGGAGTTAGTGCTTCTGGGACTCAGTGTCAATATTCACAAACAAGAGAAAGGGGGATTTATCTGTAGGCAAGTAGACAGCCGAGGGTGTGGCCCCAAAGAGTCACCCAAGTCCTTCCCCCAGCCCCTGGGAGGGAGAACATCACATCCCAGGAGCTGGACAGACGCAGGGCCTGAAGGACCAGGACAGGTCAGTTTTGATGAGGAAATTAAGATCCAAAGTTGAGAATGTCACCCTCAGGGGGCGGGGTGGGGCAGCAGCCTGGTACTGCCCAAAGCTGCATTCCCCTCTCAGGGCCCCGGGAGCTCATCTGAGAGATGAGCAGCTCTCTCTGCGGAGAGCTGTGAGGGGCACCAGAGTTGTACGTGGGCCGGGCAGCCCTAGTCACCTGGGAGGAGGTGACAGTGACACCAAGGCCTACCTGCTCACGACCCTCCGCAACACTCTGGAAGAAAGCAAAGGTCAAGGGGAAGGAAGTGGAGCAGCTTCTTAAAAGGAAGCGGGCTAAGTGGGGTATTCTTTACAAACGGGCATTATTTGGACTGTGTGCAAATGAGATGCAAACGACTCTGCATCCCCATGAAAACTAGGTTGTTGGAGAGGTTATTGGCCAGGACAGTCCCTTCTCCGAGAGCCTCTGGGATGCCTTGTCACCTTGCCAGCTGCCTCCCTGTCACCCTTCCCACCTGAACTCCTCCCACAAGCTTGCCTGTTCCTCCCACAGCACCAATCACTGGAAGGAGCCCTGGGATCACCGGCCTGAACCCCTGAGAAGCCCCTTCAGGGCTGTGTGGTCCCGAGCTCCACCTGCCCGATCCTCTGCTCTTTGCTGGGCCTCTGAGGGCTCGGGTTTCACCGAAGGTTGATGGGAGAGTACTTAAGGGTGAAGTATTATACACATTCAAGGGTTTCCATCCCACCCAGCTTTTCTAAGAACAGGCCTCTTGATTTGACCACCAACCTTCCTTGAAGGTTCCCATCGTCAGGCTTTGCTACAATTCTCCCCGAGGTCGTATACCTTTAAAGGCTGAGTACACCTTAGGGCAGATTGTCTAGGGTCAAAATCTGGCTCCACCGCTACCAGCTGTGTGACCCAGCCAAGTCAATCTCTTAGAGAGCCTTGGCTTCCCCATCTCTAAAATGGGTATGATAGCATACGCTCGGTAGGGCTCATGAAATGAGCTGACACATGTTGACCCCTACTGGTTCAGGGCTGAAATGTGTCCCCCCAGAGATACAGTGAGGTCCTAACCCTGGTACCCATGAATGTGAGCTTACTAGGAGACAGGGTCTTTGCAGGTGATCGAGTGGAGCCACTGAGGTAGACCCTGACCTGATACCACCAGTTCTTGTAGAGGGAAGGGGACGTGAACATCACAGAGAAAAGATGGCCACGTGAAGATGGAGGCAGAGATGAAAGTAACGTGTTTCCACAAGCCCAGAAACTCCAAGAACTGCCCACAACCAGCAGGAACCAAGAGAAATGCCTGGAACTGATTCTCCTTCGGAACCTCCAGGAGGAACCACCCAGCCAACACCTTGAGTTTGGACGTCCAGCTTCCAGAACGGAGAGAATAAATCTGTTGTTTAAGCAGCCCCCCACCCTCCCCAGTGGTGGCATTTTAGTTCTGGCAGCCCCAGCGGACAGGTACAAATCCTGAGAACATCTGGCACAGTAAGTAGAACCATGAATTACTTGGGGTCTGGCTTCACCATAGATGGTGGCTCCAAAGTCGGCTATTCCCCAAATACTGAGTCCCCACTTGGTCCCAGGCAGGCACTGGGTGGGGACACGTTGTTACACCTCTGCCTTGTAGATGCAGCCCCCAGATAATATTTCCAGATGACCAGATGAGCTAACCCGAAGGTCACTCAGGACTCAGGGCTCAGTTCCAGCTGTTTGTGTCCGGCTTCCTAACACTCACGGGGCAACATGTGCCCCAAGGAAGGACAGTGCCTGGCACACCAGAAGTGCCCCGAAATGCCCCAGCTGGGGTGCCTGGGTGGCTTAGTCATTTAAGTGTCTGCCTTTGGCTCAGGTCATGATCCTGGCGTCCTGGGATCGAGTCTGCATCAGGCTCCCTGCACAGTGGGGAGCCTGCTTCTCCCACTGCCCCTTCCCCCACTCCTCTCTCTCAAATAAATAAAATCTTAAAAAAGAGCCCCAACTGACAAGCCAGACAAGCTCCTTAAAAGAAGGTTCACTGGGGCACCTGAATGGCTCAGTGGGTTAAGCGTCTGCCTTTGGCTCAGGTCATGATCCCAGCATCCTGGGATCGAGCCCTGCATCGGTCTCTCTGCTCAGCAGGAAGCCTGGCCCCCCTCTCTGCCTGTGATTTCTGTCTAATAAATAAACGAAATCTTCAAAAAAAAAAAAAAAGAAGAAGGTTCATCTACGGAGCCCCATTCCCACAGTGCTACTGAGGCCCCCAACCTCAACCTGGGCCCGCAGAGCACTGTGGGGCCTCGGTCCCTGGGGAGTCTGGCACCCTCCACCCACCTCCATCTCCCTCCAGCCCCCACCCCCACCCCCGTGCTGGGCTCTGGCCGCGCAGCCTGTGAGCACTCGTTACTACAACGGGAAGAACGCACAGCCCGTGACGTTTACGACGCTCGTGTTAATGGCGGCCGTCCGCAGTGCCATTTCACTTGAATAGGAACCATCTGCTGTGAGCTGGTGGCAGGCACAGCCAGCCCCCGACCCAGGGACTGCCTCCCCCAATTCCAACCCCCAGAGTCGAGTCGGGGAGGTGGGGGCTTGGATCAGTGAGGAAGGCTGTGTTGGGGGGCCCCACAGCACCCCTGGGGAGAAGGAGCCCCTTGAGGCCGGGCCAGGGGTAGGACATGCAGAACCCAGGCCAGTCTCTTGTGCTCTCTGGCCAGGACCAAAAGGCCTGGGAGGGACCACAGGACCACCCGGCGTTGGCCTCCACGAAGCTGGGGGGGAGGGGAAGGGGGAGAGGGGTGCAAGACCCCTGCCCTTGAACCCACTGTGCTCTTCCTGCAAATTCTCCGACCAAGGCACAGGGCTCAGGAGGCAGTTGGGCTCTGCCACCGAGCCTTCTACATGTCAACCAATTTGTCTCCTGGAGCCTCAGTGTTCACATCTGTAGAATGGAGGCCCTGTAACAGCCCCGTGGGAGAGCCGTCGTCAGCACTGAGGCAGTACAAGGGGGAGGTCCCTGTGGTGAGCCGGCACGGAGCGGGGCTGGGCTCTTGGGCTGTCAGGGGGTACCTGACACAGCCGCTGGCCGCCCAGCACGAGGGGGGTGGCGGCCGGCTTCCCACCCAGCTCTGGCCGGGTGCCGTCATGAAGGCAGTGCGGGCCACGCGGGCAGGCGTCCACTCCCACACTGAGCGATGGGGTGCCTTTCTCGGCCCAGGCCTGGGAACAGAACTAGTTAGAGCCGAGCCGGGAAATAACGTGCCTCTGGGGTCAGAACAAGTACCTCGTTCCACACCCGCCGGACAAAAGGTGCGCTGGTCAGGACCCAAGTGCCAGGGCTATAGGGAGGCCCCGGCGGGCAGGGGGATCTTATAGCCGCTCCGGAGGAGCACGAGGCAGGCAGCCAGTCCCAGGGCCCCTGCCAGGAGCACGGCGCCCAGGGCTTTGAGGAAGGAAGTCCTGGTCCGGGTGAAGGAGCCGGGTGCCATGATGCCGAGCAGGGCCGTGCTGACCGTGAGCGTGTAGAGGATGGACACCCCCGTGTTGAGCGCGACGATCTTGCCGAACTTGGCAAATGGGGCGATGATGCAGAAGAAGAGGGGCACCGTGGCGATGACCGTGGTCAGGGCGCTGGACACGATGGCTACTCCCACGTGCCGCACGGCCTCCAGGGTCCGCCACTGGCGCTGCGAGTGGGCGTCCTGGGTGCAAAGAGAGGGCAAAAGCTGGGGCCGGGGACCCGACGTGCCTGGGGGGTCCCTCCCTGCTTGGGGCCGGCCTGTTTCTGGACGGCCCCAGCTCTGCTTCCAGAGACGGGGCCAGGGACGGCCCCTGCTCCCCGGGCTTGGTGGGAAGATGACCTGGTTCCCTGACGAGGGTGTACAGGCAGGTGCTTAGCGGTTGCTGGGACAACCGGGCTGCTGCTGGGGTGTGTAGTAGGTCCTCAGAAACGGCCCTGAGGGGAACGGATTTCTTTCTTTGGACCCAAAGCAGCTAAAAACATAACTGACTTAATGTAGGTATTTATGAACATTTCCACACCACCACAACTCCAAATTAGGAGAAAACAAAGCCCTTGAAAAGACCCGGAGCTGGTGCTGAGTAGATGAGCGCGTTCTCCCTAAGCCACAGACGTCTGGGGGGGTGGTGGGTGGCTTCAGAGTCACGACTAGAACGGGCCACCCCGTTCCCCAGGCTGGAGAAGGAGACTTGGACTGAGGGAAGCAGGGAGGCCCTGTGCTCATTAGCGGAACAGGCTGGTTGGGAGTTGGGCACCGGGGTGTCCAGCTGGCCTCGGGGGACACCCTGGCGTCAGGCCGGCAGGGCGCTCACCTCAGCCTGGTGGGGGGGCAAGTTCTCTCCGGCCAGCAAGTAGCCCTCCACCAGATGGACGCAGTAGTCCACGGACGAGCCGACGAGGATGGACAGGGAGATGGCTTCCACGGCCCCCATCTCCCAGCCGCTCCAGTACATGATGGTCACCACGAGGCAGACGATGCCTGCAGGGGGCAAGGGACAGTGGGCAGGCGGCTTGGACCCAGCTTTACCCACGCAGTCTAGAGGGGCACTGGGTGGACTCAGAGGGTCCCTGGGGGAGGTGGCAGAGCCTAGAGTGGAGCCCCCACCTCTGGTGATAGGAGGGACCAGGAGGGTCAGAGAGAAGTGGGGGTTCTGGGCGAAGGACAGGTGCAGCAACAGGTCACTGGGCCAGGAGCTACCGCCTGGCGACATCCGGGTCCCTTCCGGGAGCACACAGGCTGGTCCGGGACAGTCTTGGGAGCGACCATCGCACGGGGTCTTTCTGCCTGGAGTGGATGTAGGGGTGGCTGGGAAACCTTCAATTAAGGACATGTGACAGTTCAGGATGGAGAGGAACCTGCTGGCCTGAGGCCACCTTCGGGATTCCTGCCCACTCCTGGCTCCAAGAGCCTGATGCCTGCCTATTAGCCTCCCCCATCCCCCTGGCGCACATACCCAGGATGCTCAGGAGCACAGGCAAAAGGAGGAGCACGTGGGTGGTAAACACGGCCACTGCAGCCACGCAGATGAGCAAGGACAGGGCCAAGCCGTACAGGGCACTCTGTACCCCTGGAGGGCAAGAGAAGAGGGTCCTCAGCTGGGCTTCAAGGGGGGCACCTGTAAGTACCCCCCACTGCCCCTCCATGGTTCAGAGGTTGCTGGGATCCCAGAGATGGCCACCGTCAGAGCTGGTCATGTCACTCTGGGTAAGCCACAGGACCTCCCTGAGCCTCATCTGTAACACCGAGCGACAGGAGTACACCCCACAGGCCTCCTCTGGGGTTTAAAGAACACGGTCAGGCCCTTGGCACAGGATGTGGTCCCAGGAAGGGACCAGAGAGCTGCCACAATGGTGATCATTGTCACTGTTCAGGTGACCAAATTAAGGAGAATGCGGCTAGATGCCCCTGAGCAGGAGACCCACACTCCAGCCTCTGATTGGGGCTCCTGGCCACTGGGCCATTCCAGTTGCCCTGGGGCTCTTGGCCAGGCTGGAGAAGATGAGAAGTGCGCAGTTCAGACAGGCCACACCCGGCCCTCCCTGCCCCAGGTAACCTGCTACCATCCGCCGCCGCTTCAGACCTGGGCAGTTAGGGGGTGAGGGGCTGGGCTGCCGCTTGCCTATGATCTCCATGAAGATCTGTTTCCAGTGCTCACACGTCTGGAATCCTCGGCGCAGGGCTGAGCCCTCGGGGAAGGTCTGTAGCTGCTGCTGCAGGAAGCTTTCCCAGCGCAGGTAGTCCGAGTATGTCTGGAAGGAGGACTTGCCCTTGTACGTGGTCTGTGGGGCACATGAGCCAGTGAGATGGGTAGGGGACAGTGTACACTCACACTTCCCATGTAATGGCTGGTCCGCCCTGTGGCAGGTGCAGCCGGCCCTTGGGCACCTGGGCCCCAGTCCGGGATTATCTCGCACCAGCCTCTGGGTGCATGTGTGAGCCTTACAAGGGCAGCAAGTTCTGATGCCACCAAAGTCCCCGTCCCTTCCTAACAGAACCAGTGGCAGCTCCCAGAGCCCCCAAGCTCTCACACCCCAGCTTGTGCACACAGTTCCTTCTGCCCGCACAGCCAACTCCCAACATCCTTCAAGCCTCTCATGGGCTCTATCTCCTCCAGGAAGCCTTCTTGGAAGCCCTGAGACAGGCCTCTGCTGGGCTCTGCCAAGCCGCAGTGCTTCCCCATCAGAGCTGTTGTCACGGCCCAGCATCCTGCCCGTCTCTAGCCCTGAGCTCCGCAGAGCTGTTCCACGGGAGGACAGGCACTCAGCCTTCTCCTGGACCTTTGCCTGCTCCCACACCCACTTCTGCTCTCCCCAAGCACACCACGTTACAGTGTGTCCGTGCACATGTGTGTGTCTGAGCGTTGGTGGGGTCTGCTTGGAAGCGACACTGTGTGGTATGGCCAAGCCCGAGAGGGGTTCTGTCCTCTCTCAAACTGTCTAGGGCCTCAGCCTCTGAAAGGCAGAGGATTCTGACATAGGTCAGACGTGGGTGAACTTGGGGACCGTTACGCTGAATGAGATAAGCCAGACACAGAAAGACCAGTGCTGTCAATTCCGGTTACCTCGGGGGCGCAGAGAAGCCAGGTTCCCAGAGACACTTCGTAGAACAGTGGGTGCAAGGGCTGGGGGAGGGGCGGGAGGGAGCTGGTGTCTCTCGGGACAGAATTCCAGAGGCGGATGGTGGAACTCGTTGCATCACAGTGTAAATATCCTAAGCGTTACTGAACCATTCTTCCAAAATGGTTAAGATGGTCAATTTTACAATGCATATTTTACCACAATTTTTAAAACTGCCTGGGGCTTTGAAGTGGTGTCTACATGAGCCTGGGGCTCCCGTGGAGGAGGACTGGGAGGGGCTCTGGGGCTGGGTGCGGCGACTGGCAGATGGCGGCAAGGAAAGCAGGGCCCCAGGCCAGAGCACGAGGCCTGGTTTTCATTCCCCGCATCTCTAGGTGACGGCCCTGCTGCTTCCCGGGCCTGCCAGACAGCGGGGAGCGACATCCCACCCTGAGCTTCAGAGGAGGCCTTGGAGGCCGGTGGGGAGCCGTGATTGGCACAAGGAGACACAGAGCGCTCCAGCATCAGGGCTGGGACTGGACCCCGGGTCTCAGCACACGGGCAGCAGCGGCAGGCTCGGCAAGCCTCTGGAGCCAAGCAGCATGGCCATGGGGCCTGCAGAGGCCCAGGTCAGGCGTGCTCGTGTGTGTGTGTGTGTGTGTGTGTGTGTGTGTATGTGCGCGCGCACGTGCGCATGTGGGCCTCCCTCCTTGGGCCGAGTCCAGGCAGTGTCAGTATGAGGGAGGAGGCAGTGAGGGGTGCGGATGGCGGGTCCCCTGGCTTCCAAGCTTCTTGGAGGCGGCCCAGCACCCAGGACTGTGGCCTAGCGCCCAGCGTCCCAGAGCAGCAGAGGGGAGCGTTCTGAACTTTCGCCAGGGCTCTCCACCCCAGAGGCGACAAAGCAACACAGGCCCTGGCATGGGGGGAGCAGTCTGCATGGTAGAAAGGGCAGTGCCCTGTGGTCAGACGTCTGGCTTCACACTTGATGTTGACACCCATAACCGTGGGAGCCAAGGGGAGTCACTTCAGCTCTCTGGGCTGCAGTATCCCCCCCTCCATAGAGCCGCCTCTCAGATCTGGGCCGGGCGCTGAGAGGAGAGCCCTGGGCCTGGCGAGGCCACGGGGAGCTCACCGACTCGAAGGCCATGGAGATCCACTGCACCCGGCCCTCCCTGACGCCCACCGCCCCGTGAGACAGCTGCCCCGGGAGCAGGTTGGGCTCGGGCAGCTCCTTGCACTCAGGATGCAGCATCTGCAGGAAGGACGAGGTGCTGTAGCCTGTAGGGAGGAAGGGGGGGGAGAGGCGGTGGGGCTGGGGACCCTGGGAGCATGCCCCTTCCCCTCCCCGCCCCGTCCCACCCAGGGCACGTGTGCACCTGCTGGGAGGGCACGTAGGAGGGGCCCTGCCCTCCCCCCAAGCCCCTGGCCTTAACATGTGTCGGTCACCAGGGGCAGTGGGCGCTAAGGTGACCTGCAACAGTCATTTGCCGCTGGGGTGGAAAAGGACACCTTGGGTCTCCTTCAGCAGAGCCCTGGCATGACCTCGCCCGGGTTAGTGGCGTCCACCCCAGCCCTGGTTGGGAAAAGCCACTCTGGCAGGTGTGCCCCCACACACGGCACACATCCCGCACACTCATGTACCTCCACACCAATCCGTGTCGGGGCACGATTTGGCTCTAGAAGTCTCACCCCCTGCCCCTCGCCCCAGTAGGGACACAAACTCCAGCAAGGACGTGTGTCTGCCGGACCCCTGCCAGGCACGGAGGTCCTCGTGGCGGCCCGCCCTGGGAGGGGCAGCACGGCCTCCCCGGTGTGTCCTCCCTCTGGCAAATGGCTCTCCCACACACCTGAGGGCAGACACTGGGCCCCGCCTGGCTTCACCAGCTCCGAGTTCCCCGCGATGGCCTTGCAGAGGCGACACAGGTGCCCAATTTCTTTGAAGAGATCAAAGCTGCTGTCATAGACGACACTGCCCTTTCCCAAGGAGACACAAGTGGGCACGGGCCGCTCAATGAGTTGGGAACTCGGTCCTGAGCCCCACCCCAAGGGGAAGAACCTCCCCAGCCCCCGGCCACCATCACAGACATCAGACTGGAGTCTCTGCATGGTTGCCTGAGCCCCCTGCCCGAGACTGCTCTGTCCCGCTCCGACCAGCACCTTCTGCTCCCAGCACAGACCCCTAGGCTCAGCCCTGCTTTGACTCACAAGCTCTTACCCTGGGCTTCCTCCTGTCTCTCGCTGCTCCGCACAGCCAAATCTCCGTCCTCCCTCGACTGCTTTGTGTCCTCCCCGCCTCCCCCCCTCTTCTGAACACCTGGGGGACTCGCGGTCGGGACAGAGCACACAGATCCGGACTATCCTGGCTCCCGAACTACTTCGGGTCTGAAATCCTGTCTACCCAGCCAGACTGACTTCTCAAGGCAGGAGCTCTGACCTTGTCACACCCACGGTCCTTCCCACACACACTCAGCACCCATCCGTGTCACACAGACCCCATGGCTCCAGCAGTTTCTCTCCCTTCCAAAGCCCAAGAGCCCAGCGCAGGGCACAGACATCTACAGGGCGAGGAGCCTACACAGAGGGGAGGGCCCTGCAGTCAGGCACAGAGCAGGGGCTGTGGGTACAGGGAGCGGCCTCCTGCAGGGCGGGGGGTGGGGGGCAGTTTACACACCTGCATCTCCCTTAGCTCCGTTCTAACCCCTCACGGTGAAGGGCAACCAGCCCAGGCCCACAATGTACCCAGATTCCTGGGTGATTCTGAGAGCCCCGCCCTGATCGCTCCTCAAGAGAAACCACCCCTGAGGGCCCGTGGTGGTCCTGTCAGGGCCTCAGGAGCGGTCAGAGGAGCAAGAGGATGTGTGGGGAGCTGGGCCAGTGGCCGCCCGGGCTGGCGTTTGTTTGCACATCTGGTGCGGTCTGGCCCCTTGACATCTGCCCAAAGTGGGCCCATGTACCGGGTCTCCGATGACGTGGTTGTCCACCTGCCGTGTGCGGTTGATGCCAATAATGCCAAAGACCACGAAGACCATGGCCCCTGTGTCCACCAGCGGCCGCACGGCTGGCTTCCCGCAGCCCGTGTTCACGCAGGGGTTGAAGCCGAAGGTGGCCGAGAGGCGGGCCTTGGGCACTGCAGAGGGAGTCACATCTGTATGCGAAGGCGGGGCCCAGCCTCCCGAGGCCCCACAAGCCTCCCCGCATGTACCTTTCTCACTGGGCACATAGAAGAAGCCTTTGGTCGGGCCGTCGGGGCTGGAGCTGAGCAGGCAGCCGGGAGGCGCGGCGCACACGCGCCCGTGGAAAGGAGGCTTGTGGGACTGAGCAAAGTACACTTTCCTGCGGAGGCAAAGGAGCCTGGCTGAGGCCGGGAAGGCCAGGAGGTGCCTGGGAGGTGAGGCCAGCACAGCCGTGTGTGGCTGTGCACAAGGACAAGAAGAATGCGGGGACGGATTCGGGTCCCCACCCCCCAGCACGAGGATGTAGTCTCAGGTTGGGGGCTGGGATGTGGAGGTCACTCCTGGTCCCCCCCGTGCCAGGGGCTCCTGCTCAGCAGCCTCCGGCTCTGTGTGGGTCTCCCCACCCCTGGCCAGGAGGGTGGAGACCAGGAGTTTCCAAACCATCCTCCAGGGGGTGCAAGAGTTCGCAGAGGGGCCCAGGCTAGCCTGGCAGTTCCCTGCTCCCAAGCACCCCCTACTTTAATGGGAACAATTACTGAGCCTCAAGATTTTGTGTGAAGCAAGTGTTCCGTGGTTAGCTTGTTCACCACTGGACCTGACATAGCTCAAGGTTCTTTCTAGAAAGTTCTAAGCTCCTCCAGGCAGCCTGATCCCATTTGCTATTGTATATATGCAAAGCAAGCCCAGTCCCGGGCTCAGGGGAGGATGGGCAGAGGGACCCCTACCCCCTGAGCCCAGGTACCCTGGACTGGAAGGGCCCAGTGAGCCCATCTTGGTCACCTTCCCCCACCTCCATGCCACTGCCCTCTGCCCCAAGGGGCTTCCAGCCTCTGTGGGTACCCAGAGCCCGAAGGTCAGGCTCGGTCAGAGACCAGAGCCCCATGTGTCCCCAGGGCAGGGTCCGCACTATCGCTGTCCAGGCCCAGCACTGCTCCCCCTTCCAGAGCAGAGCACGTGCCAGCATTAGCAACGACACTGGTTGACTTGTTAGCTGTTGTCTCCCGCTCGCCAGCCTAAGGGCAGGAGCCACATCTGTCTTGTTCACCACTGAAGCCCCAGCTCCAGCAGGGTGCCGGCACACACTCGGTGCCCCACGTTTGTTCAGTGAGCAATGAAATACAGTCTCAGTGGACACATGAATGTGAGGCCCTGGTCTGAATACAGGTGCCCCCAGCCACTCGGAGCCCCCCGCCTCCCCAGGAACGGAATGCTGTCACCCATTAAGCACTCTGGGGCACCTTCACGTGCCAGGCACTAGGCAGGGCCCAAGTATACAGAAGGTAAATATGACAGTCTCTTCTCTTGTCTCCTTACAGTCTGGCGGAACGGGGGTGGGGGGAGGAGTGGTGTGGGGGGTGGCATTTATTAAATATTTACTGAATTAATTATATGTAGAGTGAATAGTGCCTTGGAGAGGAGGTAAAAAGCGCACACATCCACTCATTTGGCCAGTGTTCACCGAGAACCCCCTGGGTGCCAGGCCCGACGCTGGGGACACAGCGACAGAAATGGTCAAGGATGCTCCCGAGGAGACAGGTTATAAACAGGTCAGAGTGATTCCAGGTGGTGCTGGGGGCTGGATAGGGAGCAGGGGGAAACGCTTGGTTCTTCTGGTCGGGGAGGGAGTTCCCGTCAGCGACAGCCTCTCCCAAGAGGGGACCCTGGAGTGGACACCTGAATCCCGGAGGCCTGAGACGTGCCTGCTACTGCACGGAGGGGCGGAGCCAGCGCGGGGCAGGGGGCAGACAGGGGAGCGGGTCCCCGGCCCATCCTCTGCGCCGGCGTCCCCCGCTCCCCAGCCCTGGGCTGGGAACTAGTTGAACACACGTGTGCATGTGGACAGGAGCCTAAAGGCACCTAAAGGTGCCTGCTGACATCTCTCGGTGGAGGGGGTGGTCCTGCTGGCCAAAAGGGGCTTATCCACGAGGCTGTTACCGCGTGTGCTGCTGTTCCTTGGCGGCCGCGTAGAAGCTGAAGTCAAACTTCCAGCCCCGCTTGGTGTCGCAGGCCAAGGTCGTCACCATCCACTTGCGGGAGGGGCTCGCCGGCTGGAGCAGCCCTACTGTAGACATACAAGCGGTGAGCTTCTTGGTGAAGTTACCCAAAGGCGCTCTATACACCTAAGCAGTGGATTGACAGAGACAAGACAGGTGACTCCGGGGGGTTGCCTCAGCCTGGGCCCAGCCTCAGGCTCCGGCCCCTCCCTCCCTCCTGGGCAGCTCCCCGACCCTGTCCCAGTACCCGCAGAGGGGCGGGGCAGAGCCCTGGGCAGAGGCTCAGGAGGCCTAGGTTCGAGTGTGAAGATGGAGCACGCCCTTCTCTCCCTGTCTGAGCCTCGGTCCTCCCCCCCCAGCGGGGCACCTACTCTGCCCGGGTCCTGAGCTGGGCAGTGAGCGTCAGCAGCGAGAAAGATGGTCTTGGCCCCTGCCTCCAGGGAGCCCCCAGGCACAACAGCTTTAGGTTCTACTGGGGGCTATGAATGTGCCAGGATGCTAAGACCGGGGAGGAGGACGGCACACCAAGAAGTGGGTCAGTGCAGGGCTGTCTGAGGGGGTGACATTTATGCTGAGGCCTCAACGAGGGGCCTGCCATGCGTTCCGCTGGAAGGAAAGCTTTCGAGGCAGCGGGAACAGCAATGCAAAGTCTCAGAGTCAGGAAATGCCGCAGACACCGCACCATTCAGATGGAAACAGAAACCCTGAACAAATGAGTTGACCCAGGACGTAACTTGTCCAAGATACACAGGTGATTCCTGAGAGGGAGAAACTGGAGGACTGGGGTGGCCCTTAGAGGCCCCGTTCTGGGGTGCCGGAGCAGCTGCCAAGAATAGTCACCTAGCTACCAGCTACCAAGCACTTCCTGTGTCCTAAGCACTACCTACCCTTACCTCATGTACCTCCAACCCTGGTTGTCATTCATGCACCCCATTTCACAGATGAGGAGACTGAGGCTCAGAGAGATTAAGCAATCTGCCCCAAGACACACAGATTATAAATGGCAGAGCCAGGACTCGAACCCAGGTCTGCCTGACCTAGAAGCCCGTGCCGTCACTACTCTGTAGGTACCACAGACCTGGCTGGGAGAGGGTCCTCGTCTGCCTCACAGACCCTGCCTCGCCCTCCCGATGTGGCCAGGGTCCACCAGTGTGGTTCTGAGGGCCCCTTCCCCATACTGGCAGTCCACGTCACGGCAGCCCAGGCTTACCTGGAAGGAAGGCACCTCCCCGTCCCCAGGGGACACGATCTGCCAAGGGGCTGGTAGGCTGGCGTTGAGGGAGAACCTGTACACAGCCGGGTGGCCTTTACTCTTCACCTTGGAGACATACACGGTGCCTGGGGAGTCTGGGAGACAAATGAAGGGTGGAGAAGGGGCAGACAGTCACCTTGCCTGGCTTCCCTGGACTTGGAGCAGCCCACTCTCTGTTCTGTGGCCCGAGGAGCTAAGCCCTGACTTGGGCTCCTTTCTAAATGTGGGCTCTGTTCCTCTCCACTGGACCGAACCCATGGTCATGATGGGGGATGCTGGTGGTGGACGTGGGGATGGGGTGGCGGGCACGGAGGAAGTGGGAGGTGGTCGTGGTCACCGGGATGGGGCGGCACAGTAGGTGGCCACACTGGCAACGACGTTACAAGTCGTGGGAAGATGTGCCGTCTGGGCTAGGGTAGCTGCCCTGCTGCCTGTGATGGGGGCGGGGGTGAAGGGCAGGGCCAGAGCTGCGAATGACAATGGCAGGCAGCGCAGATGGGTGAAGACAGCCATGGGGTGACAAGGACACACAGAAGTGCCCCATGGGGGAGCTAATTCCCACACGGGTCCCAGTGTCCCAGCTCTGATGGGGATCTGGGCAGGGTAAGTCACTCTTTGGGGCTCAGGACACTCCTGCCCATCCCCAGACACTGAGGAAGGATCTGGCACACGCAGCAGGTCCATGGGAAGCCAAAGGCCTGGCTGGGGTGGTGTCAGGAGGGGATACCACTGTTCCGACTGAGGAGAGCTAGTAGGATAGTGGGCGAGGGCCCGAGTTCACCTCCCAACCCAACCCCACCTCAGTGTCCCCAAAGCACAGACCCTTGTTCTCATCAGGAACACCCTAGTACTAAGGCAGGATCTCCCAAAGCCACCCCCCTCCCTCACCAGCCAGACCACACTCCCCACTAACCCTGTGGGGTGGCCTCAGGCCGGCCGGCCCAGGAAACCCCCGAGCCCCGCTTCTTCTTCTCCAGAGACGTCCGGATGTTGTTCTGCAGGCTGTGGGGCTTCTCCTGGAACAGACCTACCCCCGCAGCTCGTTAGGGACAGCTGGGCCTCCCTGGCTGAGCCCGGCAGGGGAAGGCAGAGACTGAGAGAGCTGGCCACCCTAGGGACATGGGCCTCAGGGCCCCCGGCTCGGGGGACGGGCGACAGGGGTCTGAAAGAAACTGGATAGAACTGAACAAAAAATGCCAAATATTGAATTTGCAGGAATCTTAAGGCAAAAGGAAGGCACCTGTCTGCTCCATCTGGAGAAAGACACTGACACTTTCCCTCCTCACCCTCACCGCGCCTCACGCCCCTCTTCTGTCAAATGGGTGATGCTGAACCTCCAGAGGGTGGGCGGCAGGACCAAACAGGACACTGCCTCTCACGCATTTAGCTGATAAATGCTCCACAAGCAGGAACAGGTAGAAATGGAATGCCATCCACCAGCTGAGATGACAGGAGATTGTCCTGTTTGGCCTCAACAACTGGGGATGAATTTTCTGGTTTCCTTTGTTGTTGTTTCATAAGAAGAATTTTACACCCTCAAAGATGCAATCTTCACAGTAATTCTCGGAGGTCACTATCATTAACCCCATATGACAGAGGAGAAAGCAGAGAGGTTCGGGGAGGTTCTGTGACCTGCGGAGGAAGTGACAGGAAGAGCCTCATTTGGATCCTGTCTTGGTGGCCCTGAAAGCCCTTTCTGCCACAAACCCAACAGGCCTCCCAAAGGGCGGTTCAGGGAGCCAAGAGGGCCAAGAGGCTGAGGGCTGGACTTGGGCCAGCGTCCTGGCCCTTCTCTGGACAATTTTAGGAGCTTCAGCACCATTGTGGGTTTCACCTAGCTAGGAAACAGGGACTGGCTTTTTGACTCTGAGCCCCGGGGGACAGCAGGTGGCCTCCAAGCAGCAGTGGTCACGAAGTCCGATGCGTACGCACGGGCAGGAGAAGAGTCGGGGATGCGGCCGGGGCTGGCTCCAATTACGGAGGCGCTCTTCAGGCACCTCTCTGAGCTGCAGTCGATTAGCGCGCATTTGGCTAATGCCATTACCGAGGGGAAGGCCAGGTTAATGCGAACACCGCCCTAATTAAATGAAGGCAATTACAGCAGTCGGTGCATCTTCTCCTAGGAGCTGGAACGACAAGCCCCGCATCCTCTCATTTGATTCTGACGGACCTGGCAAAGCTGTATGACCTTGCGCCAGACTCCCCTGGCCCCAACCCCAACCTCCGGCTCCCCCCTGTGAGATGAGGGCCTGGATCAGACGACCTCTAAAGCAAGGCGACATCTTCAACTCACCTCCTTGCTCATTCCTGACGCCCACACCTCATCACTGTTTCTATGGATTTCACCTCCTCCAAACCTCTTGACTCCACGGCCACCGTGAGCATGCTGGCCCCAGGCCCGCTGTCTCGGGGTCAGACGAGGGCACCAGCCTCCTGCCTGGTCTCCCGGCCAGCTGCCACCCTCACCCTCCCATCCACATCCACACGGTGCCCAGGACACTGAATCATGGCTCTTCTCTGCCTAAAATCCTCCAGGAGCTTGCCTGACTGTTAGAATCAAATGCAGACGCCAGCCCTCCAGTCCCTGGCCCAGCCCACCTGCCTTGCCTTAGCTCCTGTGACTGACTCTCTCACATTTGGCCTCGGCCTTGCCCATCGCTGGTGCTTCCCTCTGCCAAGACCTCTTCTCTTCTCTCTCAGCCTGGCTAAGTCTTTCCCTTTCTTTGAGCCTCGGCTTAGACACTGCCTCCTCCAGGAAGCCCTCTGTGATGCTGAGCTCCCCAGGCTCCCCGTTCTCCCTCCATCACAGCTACCTACTATTCCAATGCTGGCCCCTAGCAGGCAAATGGACTCCCAGAGCTCAGGAAGCCTGTCTGGCCCACGACAGTTTCCCCAGCACTTGGTAAATACCTGTTTCAAGAAATGGGGAAACACTGAGGCTCAGACGTGAAATGATTTGCTGAGGTCGCACAGTGATAGGAGCCTGGACCTTGCATCTCACAGGCTGACAGTCTTTGAGACCTGAACTCCAAAGAGAGCAGGGAGCGGGGGGGAAAACCCCACTGAACTCTCACCTGAGCAGGTGATACAGGATATGCCCTCGGCACTCAGGTTGTACTTGAGGTCCAGTAGCACCTGGATGTTGGTGTCGGGCCGGAAGAGCAGGGGGGCCCGGCTGGCGGGGCGGAGCCGGCTGACGAAGACCAGGGACAGGATGAGGACAGAGATGAAGAGCCCTGCCAGGAGAGGAGGCACGCTAGGTGGGCCCGGGAGGCTAGGGAGGGTCCTTCACAGCCCTGGGGAAGAGCTGCTCCCTTTATGGGGGAGCAGTGTGGGGGGGGCAGTGTCCCCAGGAAGCTAGCAGAGGTGTGGCACGGCAGCTTGTGGGGGAAGCTGGTCAGGGACTGGTCCTCTGGGGTTCGGGGCTGGATGTTATCTGTGTCACTTGGGGAGGCAGACGAGAAGCTGCAAGGTTGCACTCTTGGGCAAGAGAGTACCTAACAGTTTCTAAAGAGCCCACACGTCTGCTTAATTATACACAGCCCTAAATACAGCCCGTGATTAGGATAATATGAGACTGACGCGCTACCTACTGCGCTAACGAGGCACCTCGTGATTAGAATAATAACAGCACTGAGCCTTTATTGGGCACTTACTGCGTGCCACACCCTGGGCCGAGTTCTTTCCTTGCACCGTGGTTTGCCCTCCGTCTGCCCTAGTAGATAGATACTATTCTTATCCTCAGGAACAGGTGAGGAAACTGAGGCTCAGACTGACTGACATACTCCAGGTTACCCAGCCAGTATATGGTAGAATTAGGATTCCAACCTGGCCAAGCTGGTCTGACTCCAGAGCCCAAGAATCTGCTCCACAGCCCGGTGTGATGACTGGCACACAGCGGGTGCTCCATCAGCAACAATGATGGGGGACCAGCTCCATTCCACACGGGAAGGGGAGATGCGAGACGCCAACCCAGGATCATTTGCAGGAGGGGTGCTGGACTCCCACCGCCAATGCGTCTTTTGGGGGAGTCTGTCCCCCATACCTTAGGCACTGGGGAAAAGCTGCCTGTCTGAGGGGAAGGAGGCAGAGACCCCACTTACCCACGATCACCCAGCGGCTCTTCACAGCGGACCACAGCGCCCAGTGGTGCAGCAGCTCCTGTAGCTGGGCAATAAGCTGGCCACGGCTGCCCTGGTCGGGGGCTGGCTGGAGGCTCTCGGGGGGCACAGACACCAGGGCCACATCTCCTAGCTCCAATGACACTGCCAGGACAGAGCAGCAGCCCCTCAGAGGTCAAAGGCCACCCTGGTCCCCATCCTCTCTAGGGAAGCCTAAATGCTTGATGAGGATGCCCGAAACCGTGAGCACCAGCCTGTCCTCACACTGTCTTGGCAAAAGTGACCTCCCTGACAGAGGCAGGCTCAGCTCCCGCCGGGGTCAGCAGGGCAGGTTGAGGCCACACTCACCTGGCTCCTCTTCAACATTCAGCAAGGGAATGTCATCGTCCAGGTAGGGCATGGGGCCCTGGGCAGGGCTGTCCCCAGCCCGCTGCGGGGCGGCGAAAACGTCCCCAGGAAAGTGCAGGGAGCTCTTGCGGCCACACTTCTGGTGGCAGCTGCAGAGACAGTGTGGGGGGGGGGAACGGGTTGAGCCCCGAGGACCCCAGGTGTGCAGGGCAGGTGGGCAAGGCCCCAGCTACCATCCTGAGCCCCAACATGCTGCTGTGGACGTCTCCTGGGAGACATTCAGCACGGACTCCCAGGAGCCCATTGCCTGATCTCTTTCTGGGTCCCTCTCCCGCCCCCTTCACCCAGACCTCCGGTGCCACCACACTTCCTCTAGGGAGACAAAGGGTGACGGCAGCCATGATCCAGGGAGAGGGTCCCCTGCCCTGGTGCGGCCTGCCCCAATCCCAGAGCGCCTGTCCTCCCTAGTACCCAAGCCAGCCACCCGGGCCCGGCTCCCTGGGGCCTCCTGCCCTCCCTCTTGTCCTCTCTTACCTTCCCAGATCACTCAGCCTGCAAGACCCCAGCCCTGCACCTTCTGGCAGCAACTGGGGGCTGACCTATCCCACTATGTCTAAATTTTAGATAGACATAGTCAGCGCACTATGTCTAAATTTTACTCCACCAAGGCGAGAATGCGAGAAGCATTTAACATGGAGGCTGGCGTGGGGGCCATTCAGACCACTGGGTTGAAATCTTGCCTCTGCTGCCTACTGAATGGGCGACCTTGAGAATGTCGCCCACCCTCCCCCAGCCCTTGCTTTCTCATCGGTAAACAGGGAGAAACAAGGGAACCTAGCTCCAAGGGTCCTGGGGGGAATAGGGTCTTATATAAAAGCACTTGGCCCACTTCCTGGCATGGAGGAGTGTTCCCAAATGGTAACTACCTGGCAGGATCCTCTTCTCCCTCCTCGTGCCTGCAGGAGTGCCCAGCAGAGAACTGGGCACACAGAAGGTGCTCCATAAAGGATCAGAAAGCTTGTAGAAGGGGGGAGTTGCAGGAGTTCCTGGAGGACCTGTTATGGACATTCAGTGGGAAGAGAGCACAGTCCCTCCAGCTCTATGGCCACTCACCTGGTTTGGCAGGCGCTCTCTAACGGTGCCATGTAAAGGCTCCAGATGCCCAGGGCAGCCGGCATGGTGAACAGCACAGCCAACCAGCAGCAGGACACGATGAGAGACATGAACAGGCCAAAGTCATGGACGGCTGGGATCTGGCAATGGAGAGGTACAGGTGGGCTGTGAGGCTGCTCGGGTCCGGCATCCAGGGAGCCAGCATCCCTGCAGCCAAAGGCTCTCTGGACCCCAGACCACTCCCAGAATGCAGGGCGAGGGGAAATGAGGAGGCCGAGGCTGCCAGGAGGACCTCAGAAGGCAAGGGACTGGGGGAAGCTCAGGTCCACACTGCGCCTCGCTGCCCACAGTGACATCTGGCACGGAGTAAGCGCTCGCTAACGGATGTTACCTGAGTGACTGGGGCTCAGAGGAAGACAGCCTGTTAGAGCAGGCCACAAGTGAGTGAGGAAAAGGGAGAGAGTGCTCACAGGTGCTCCCGGGGCTGCGGAGCAATGGGGTGTCCCAGGGACACACACAGGGATGTGGCAGTCAGAGGGAAACTAACCAGCAGCGTGCAAGCCTTTGCTGCTTGTGAAAAACTTGGACAACCAGCCTGTTTCAGTCCCTGAATAATCCACAGAGGAGGTGAGTGAGGCCTGGAGGTCCTAAGGTCACACAGCCAGTCACAAAAGGAACCTAGAACCCAGCTCTGCCTGTTTTCGGGACACAGTTCTCTAGCGAAACCTGGATACTCCCAAAGCATCTAGTGGTTTCTAAATGGGATACTTGGCCTAGGTCCTTAAATGTTTTGAAGGCTCGGGTGGGCTCACTGCTTTTCGGGTTCTGTCAGCACCAAGGACCTGGCCCAAATTCAGTAACTCAGATCCTTCTCCTGAGCCCAACTCAGGGGCCTGAAGGAGCATGGGGCCAATGAGAGGGACATTGATGAGAAGGATGACAATGTAGGGTAAAGCTGCTGGGTGGGAAGAGCTCTGGACTGGGGGTCTGTGGACTTGGTCAGGCTCACCACTGACCAGCTGTGTGACCTTGGGGAAATCACGTTACCTCTCTGGGCCTCAGTTTCAGTATTAGGAAAAAAGGGATGTAATTGTACCTTTCTCATATGTCTTAAAAACTAAATGTGGAGGAGCTTTGCAAATTGTCACATACCCTTCAGGGCAGAGGTTGGATTACTATTAATGAGCATTAATAATAAATACTATTTGTATTTTTGTAATTTCTCCATTTGTTAATTTCTGGCAATCATCCAGGAGCAGGAACGGAGTCTAGGGACATGGCAGGAGCCTTGAGGCCAAGGCTGTGTGGCTGCAAGAGAAGGGGTGAGTGGGAGGAGCAAGCCCAGGGTCTATGGGCATAAGGGGGAGGCTGAGCCCGGGACAAAGGCCATCTCTCACCTGGGAAAAAACATTAGCTGCGTAGGCAGCAGCCGTGGTCAGGGAGGTGAAGAACGTGGCCTTGCCGGCCGTCTGGATGGTGTGGATCATCCGCAGCTGTGGGTCCTCCAGGTGGCTGGCCTGGCGGTAGGTGTTGACGAACACAAAGACGTCGTCCACACCTATGGGTGGTTGCCCCAGGCCAGCAGGGGCAGGCTCAGGATCACGTTGCTTTCTCCAGAATCAGACCCACGCTGGGCCTGCACCAACCCTGAGTGGCCCCCCAAGAGGTCAGGCTCCCAGACAGTCCTACTTCTCAGCCTGGAGTTTGGAAAGGCCCATCTGACTCGGCAACCCCCCCCGCCCCAGAATCCAAGTCCCACCCTCCACGCTTCCCCAGGATGAGGGCCCTTATTCCAAATCTTCACCTCCTTTCCACCCTTCCTGCCATGCCACAGAGGCAACTCACCGATGCCCACTATCACGAAGGCAGCCACCCCATTGAGGATGCCCAGGTACTGGATGCCGAAGACCACATGGTACAGGAAGAGTGCCACCAGGCAGCTGAGGCCAATGCTGGCAATCCCGAAAAAAGACAGGAACACTGGGCAGGGCGAGAGGTACATGGGTTAGAGTGGGAGGGTCAAACAGACCACACACCCTTTGGGCACACAACTGGGTCCTGCCTCATACCCTGTGTCCCCACAGAGTACCCTCCACTGCCCGGGTATGCCCTGAACAGTTCTCATGCCCAGAGAGAAGGGTCCAGGCAGGAGGCCAGAGTGGCAGAGGGAGCCATCTGAGTGGGTGGTTCACAGGCCCTCACCTTCCTAGAACTGACCTCAGTTGCTGGTAGGGAATTATTATATATTTCACATCTGTCACCCCAACAGACTAGAGGTTCCATGGGGCTAGTAAATGTGTCTGTGATGTTCATTACTGGATCTCTGGTGCCTCAGGGCACCCGACACATAGTCAGTGCTGAATTTGTATTTGTTATGTGAATGAAAGGATATCTTTTCCATTTGTGAAGGTATGATGAACCTGCCATTTGCTTGGGCAATAGAGAGTACCTACTGTATACATAGTAAGAAGCAGCCAGGATATGTGGGAAGGTAGTGTTAAGGTGAACTAAGGGACAAAAGGGCAGCTGACCTGAGACTATAAAACATGCAATGGAATAATCCATCAAGGAGGGCCCGATATTCCAGACCCCCAAAACAAAATTTTTAGCAAGGAAACAATGGTCAAAGGGTACAAGGTTAAGCATGCAGGGTCCTGGGAGCAGGGGCCCTCAGGTATGGCCCGAGCTGAATCTGGACTACAGTCCACCTGCCTGGGGTTGGAAGGTGATCTCTGAGCACCCCGCTCCACCAGCTCTGACACAGTGGATTCAAGACGTGGCATTCTGGAGAAGGCAGGCTTTGGTGGGACAGGAGCACACGGGGAAGGGGGAGGGGAGCTGGCTCTTGCTGGGCCTTCTGAGGAGGCCTACCAGAGCAGGAGGTGAGAATGTAGACGAGGGCTGCGATGCAGCTGCTGCTGATGAAGGCCAGGAGCATGTCATTGTTGAAGGTCCTGCGCACCTCATAATCAAAGAGGTCCGTCCCCCCGTATAGAACCTGGACTTTGCTGGAGGGGTGGAGAGGAAACACAGAAGTGGGTTGCAGATGGCTGTTGACATTTGGAGGAACAGGAGCTATCCATCTCTGTAGTGGCTCTTTACTTTGGCTCTATGTTGAATCACCTGGGGACTTCCAAAAATCCTGATGTCCAGGCTGGACACTAGACAAATTAAACCCGAATATCTGGGGTGGGGTGGAGTCATCAGTGTTTAATCCCAGGTGATTCAAATGTATGGCCAATGTTGAGACCCTGCTTGACACAGACAATAGTCAATCACTGTCGAATCCTTTGTCATCTCCCAATCCTCAATATTCACTGCAAAACCCTAAATTCAAACCAGCTTCCACACAGCTATTCCATGTGTGGAGAATACAAGCTATTCTTAATAATAACAAAAAAATAACCAGCTGATCACATTGAGTTTTAAAATACAAACAGGAGGGACATCTGCCTTTGGCCACGATGGAGTGATAAGATGAAATCTAGATTTACCCTCCCCCTAAAATTAACAACAACAACAAAAAAGAAAGAAAATATATAAAACAAGATTCTGGACACGAGACAACACAGGATGATGATACCTGAGAGATAAGAATCAAAATGGATCCTGTGCTTATCTTCACTTATCACCTTGAGAGCTGCTGGGCTCCCTGCAGCATAATGGGTTATATATCTCATCCACCCAAAGGAGGGTGAAACTTCCCCAAACTTGATGGAAACTATAAGCCTGCTGATTCAATAAGCTCAAGCAACTAACTCCAAGTACAAAAAAAAAAAGAAAGAAAGAAAGAAAGAAAGAAAACCACAAAAAAACCCCCAAACCATGAAATGACAACAATGCCCATCATAATCAAATTGCTCAAAACCAGTAATCAAAAGAAAGTCTTAAAAGCAACCTGAGGAGAAAGACCCATTACATACAGAAGAACAAAACTAAGGATGACTTCTCATCAGAAACCATGCACATGAGAGGACAATGGAACAGTACCTTTTACCTACCAGGAAAACAGCTGACCCAGAATTTTATACCCAGCAAAACTATATTTCAAAAGCAAAGGCAAAATGAAGACTTTTTCCAAATACACAAAAGTCCAGGACATCTGGACTACAAGAGATGTCAAAAGAAGTCCTTCAGGTACAAAGGGAAGGATAACAGATGGAAACATGGATCTACACAAAGGAATGAAAAGAACTGGAAATAGCAAGGCATGAACAAATATGTAAAACTTTCCTATTACTTGTTTAAGTCTCTTTATAAGATAATTGATCATTTAAGCAAAAATAATAATGTAGTGTGGTATTTATAACATACATGAAAATAAAACACATGACAAAAATAACATAAAGGCCAGGAGGAAAGAAATGGTAGTATACCACTGTAAGGCTCTCACACAATATACAATATGTATAACATCATCTGAAGGTATGCTGTGATAATCTAAGGTTGCATACTCTATGCACTGATGCAAGCACCAAAATAAATAAAAAGTTATAGCTAAAAGGCTAACAAAGGAAATAAAATGCAATAATAAAAAATAATGAATTAGTCCAAAAGAAGGCAAAAGAGAGGAAAAGGGAAACAAAGAATATATGCTAAGTAGAATAAAATAAGAGAGATGTAAGTCTTACCATATTAACAACTGCATTAACTATAAGGTCTAAATGCCCCAATTAAAAGGCAGATACAGTCACACTAACTTTAAAAAATTAAGACCTAGCTGCTACAAGAAATGCATTTTATGATTTTTTGAAGATTTTTTTAATTTAAGTAATCTCTACACCCAACGTGGGTCTCTAGCTCATGACCCTGAGATTAAGAGTTGCATGCTCCTCTGAAACCCACTTTAAATGTAGACACAAACAGGTTAAAATCAAAAGGATAGAAAAAGATATGCCATGTTAAGTCAAAAGAAAGTGGAAATAGTTATGTTAATAACAAATAAAGTAAATTTTAGAGCAAAGAATATTACTAGGGATAAAGAAGACAATTTCAAAATGATAAAGGGTTCAATTCATCCAGATAACACAATCAACCAATTTGACCTAATTGATATTTATTAAATACCCCACCCAACAATAGCAAAATATGTGTTCTTCTTAAGGGCACAAGGGAATATTTAACAAGACAGATCACAAGCTGGACCATAAAACAAGACCCAATAAATTTAAAAGGACCAAAGTCATACAAAGTATGTTCTCTGACCACAAAAGAATTAAATTAAAAATCAACTACAAAATATCTGGAAAATCACCAAATATTTGGAAACTAAATAACATACTTTTAAGTAACCCATGTGTCAAAAAAAAAAAAAAAAAAGAGAGAGAGAGATCAGAAAGGAAAATAGAAAATATTTTGAGGTGCACCTATATAGCTCAGTAGGTTAAGTGCCTTTGGACTCAGGTTATGATCCCAGAGTCCTGGGATCAAGACCACATCAGGCTCCCTGCTCAGTGGGGAATCTGCTTCTAGTTTTTCCTCTCCCTCTGCCCCACCCCCCTGCTTGTGTTTTTTCTCTCTGACTCAAATAAATAAAATCTTTTTAAAAAAACTATTTGAATTGAATGAAAATAAAAACACAACATATGAAAATTCATGGGATGTGCTAAAACTATATTGAAAAGGAATTTTATAGCAATAAATGCCTATATTGGAAAAGAAGAAAGGTTTCAAATTAATGACCTCAGCTTCTACTTGAAAAAGTATAACAAGAGAAAATTACATGTAAAGTAGACAGAGGAAAGGAAATAATGAAGATCAGAAAAGTTAATGAAAAACAACAAAACCAATAGAAAAAAAATCAAAGAACCCTAAAGCTAGTTTTTTGAAAAGAATAGTAAAATCAATAAACCTCTAGCCAGACTAATCATGAAAAAAGAGAGAAGATACACATGAAAGAGGTGATATCTCTAGTTCCTATAGATATTTAAAAGATAATAAGGGAATATTATGAGCCACTTTATACCAACAAATTTGACAATTTAAATGAAATGGACAAACTTCATGAAAGACTCAAAACTACCAAAGCTCATCCAAGAAAAAATAGAAAACATTACTATCCCTATGTATATTTCTTAAATGAATTTTTTTAAAGTTGAAATATCCCTGTGTGTGTGTGTATTTTTAAAATATGAAATAAAGAAATAGATTGATGAAATAGAACATTGAGACCATAAATAAACCCACATATATAAGGATAATAGATTTTTGTCCTAGGTGCAAAAGCAATCTTTGTTAAAGGGATGATATTTTCAATAGACAATGTTGGAACAATTAGATACCTGTATAGAAATATGTGGCATCTCCACACACTGGTTACTGCTCAGCATCTAAAAATAACAAACTATTGATACCTATAACAACATGGATATAACTTAAAATAATTAGGATGAAAGAGGTCAACTAAATGAGTGCATACTGTATCATTCCAAGAATATAAAATTCTAGAAAATGAAAACCAGTATACAGTAATAGAAAATGGAAAGTGGTGCCTGAGATAGGGGTGGACAGACAAGAAGGGGGAGGATGGAGTCATTAGCCAGGGTACAGAGGAAACTTTTGGGGGAGGTGGATATGTTCACCATCTTGATTATGGTAAAGGTTTTATGGTGTATTCATGTACCAAAACTAATCAAGCTGTAATTTTTAAGCATATGCAGCTGGGTTGTATGTCAATTATATCTCAATAAAGCTGTTTAAAAAACCAAATGGAACATTTAAAAGCCAAGTAGAAAAGATCCTTGGATTACCTACTTTGTTGAACTAAATAGGTTAATGGATCTTTCATTAGAGTAGAACACTGAAAGATCAAGCAACTCCTTAGTTATTAATTAATTAATTCATTCATTTGTATAGCATTTATAGAGTGCCTTTGAAGTTCTAGGTCCTATCTTAGTTGCTGGCTATAAAAAGACACAGGCCCAAATTTTTACTCTCAGGTATAAAGGAATAGCTCATGGAAAAAAAATATTCTTGCCAAGAACTACAAAAAGTCAGATAAAATAAAAAAATAATCTGAGGACAGTAGAGAGTATATGAGAATAATGAGGAAAGGAACTCTAGAAAGATTCTGGAAAGAGAACTTAGGAAAGGTAAATTGTCCTTCTGTGGCTGTTTTCATCCTGGAGGCATCTGCTGATTCTGAACACAGGCTGAAGGCTAAAAATTAAGTCTGGGAGTCAGATGAATTAGCAGAGTTTTGGGCAGAAACCTTTAGACCAGCGGAGTAAAATGTCAGTTTCTTTCTCAGTATTTGTACTGAGTACTGGAGCTGCAGGAAGTATTAGGCTAAAAGTCTAAGCAGAAACCTCTGAAAAGGTGACATGGAGCTTTGTTTTTGTTTTTGTAGTTTTGAGAAACAAATATTAAAGTTTGTAACCTGTCAGGGGAAAGAGTTGTGCAGAATACACCAGGTTCCCAGTTGAAAATTCTAGAGAATCAAGAGCAAACAAGAGGCAGACTGAGACTTTGCAGGGCTGCAAAATAGCCTTGACTCAGTGAAATGGTTGGCTACTTAAGGTAATCAGTTACAACTCTGCCTAGTGGAGAGAAAGATAAACTTTCTGTGCATGAAAAAATATCATCTGGACTTCTTTGTTTTTTATACACAATGTTCATCACTCAATAAAAATTACCAGGCATTGGGTGGCTCAGTCGTTAAGCATTTGCCTTCAGCTCAGGTCATAATCCCAGGGTCCTGGGATTGAGCCCTGCATTGGTCTCCCTGCTCATCGGGAAGCCTGCTTCTCCCTCTCCCTAGCTTGCGTTCTCTCCCTAGCTCTCTCTCTGTCAATTAAATAAATAAAATCTTTTAGAAAAATTACCAGGCATACTCATAGACAGGACCACATGACCAAAAACCAAGTGAAGAACAGATTACAGAAACAAATCCACAAGTTATCCCTATATCAAAAGTCAATGGATAAGGACTTTAAAATAATGATAATTAATATGTTTAAGGAGAGAAAGGATAGTATAGACAAAGTAAATAAAACTGAAGAATTTCGCCAAAGATTTAGATCAATAACAAAGGATCAAATGGAAATTCTCCACAGAAAAATGTAACATTAACCTTCAAATCTCAATAGACATTAATTAGCAGATTAGATATAACATAAGACTGGAGTATAACAGTGAACTGGAATATCTGAAACACAGAAGGAAATTAAACACAGAAAGTAACATATACCAGAACATAGAAAAAAAAATTAAAACCTTGGGAAGAGCACTGAAAATACATGGAACTCAGTGAAAAGATCTAACATTTGTGTAATTAGAACTCTAAAAAGGACTCCTAAAAGGTAAAAGCAATATTTGAATAGGAAATACCCAGGAAACCCTTAAAACAGATGACAGTTATAAACCTACAGACTGAAGAAGTTCTGTGCACCCCAAGCAGAACAAATACAAAGAAAACTACACCAACATAAATCATAGTTTTCCTACTCTTGCTGAAACCAAAGCCAAAAAGAAATCTTAAATGCAGCCAGAGAAAAAAGATACATTTCAAAGGGGCAACGAAAATATTTACAGCTGACTTTTCCACAGAAATGATGGAAATCAGAACACAATGGACCAACAACTTTAAAGCAATAAAAGAAAACTACCCATTTATAATTCTATACAAGCAGAGATATGCTTCAGAAATGAAAGTAAATTAAAGATGTTTTCTAGGCAAACAACACAATTTATCACCAGCAAACCTGCACCAAAAAAACACAAACAAACAAACAAAAAACCCTACTAAAGAGACTTCTTCAGATACAAGCAAAACAATTCCAGAGGGAAACATGAAGTTGTAGAAAGTAATGAAAAGCAACAAGGAAAGTAAATATGTGAGTAAAGATAAATGAGTACTGATTCAGTAAAGTAATAATGTAATGTCTTACGGGGCTTAAATGTACATAGAATTAAAATGCATGCAACAAAATGCAAAGGCTGAAGGGATATAAGTGCAGTGAACATGTTCTAAGATTCTAGTATTATCAAGGAAGTAGTAAAAGAGATTATGTGTACTATTTTGCAATAAGTTAAGGTACATGTTGCCATCTCTTGGATAACCAATAATAGAATAATAAAAGGATCTGATTATTCTACAAGAAGATACTGAAGCCAAGTCTACAGGGATTCTGCTTGTCACCAAACCTATGAAGCTCTAAGGGGATGGGAAGGGGGGCGAGAGGCTTTTCTACGCAGGTGGAGGTTTTGACTCAGCAGCTGATCATATTACCCATAAGGAACTGTCCGTATCTGAAACCCTAAAGATCCTCCTCAGCCAGCCCCTCCCAGCTTCCCAACCCAGCAAAGCACCTTTCTTAGGAACACTCCCATTTATTCATCCATCCACCCATCCACTCACTCATTCCCAAGACAAATCCCTATATGGGGTTCCTGGCACAGGGGCTAAGCCTGTAGAAGTGAGACAGGAACAATCCCAGTCTCAACAGACTCCCAGTCTACTGAAACGTAATGACACTAGACTTCCTTAACCTTTAATGTGCAAACAAATCTCCTGGGAATCCTGCAGGTCAAGGAAAGGCCTGGAGAGTCTGCATTTATAACAAGCCCTGGGTGATGCTGACGCTGCTGATCTGAGGGCTGCCCTTTCAGAAACAAGGAATTAAACAACTAAACGACAGACTGTCAAGGGCCATGATGGAACTGGAGCTCAGAGAGGTGCAAGAACTCACTGGGACTACCACAGCTAAGCGAAGTCACTGTTATGTGACCCCAGATATGTCTACCTCAGTGTATGCTCTTTCCTGCCTCCTGTAGGGAGAAGGAAGGGCATGGTGGAAGGGGGCCGAGTGGGCTTTTGATCTGCCCAGGCTGTATCTTAATGGATGAACAGGGGGTTCCTTGGCAAAGAAACATGACTGGGAGAAGGTTCCGAGTGCAGCGACTGGCATACAAGCACAAAGGGTAAGGAGTCCAGATTAGAAAGTCTGGGTTTTGTTTTGTTTTGTTTGTTTGTTTGTTTGTTTGTTTTTGAGAGAGAACATAGGCAGAGAATCTTTTTTTTTTTTTTTAAGATTTTATTTATTTATTTGACAGAGAGAGAGAACAAGTAGGGAAGAGAGGCAGGCAGAGAGAGAGGAAGGGAAGCAGGCTCCCCAGCGAGCAGAAAGCCCAGTGCAGGGCTTGGTCCCAGGACCCTGGGATCATGACCTGAGCCAAAGGCAGAGGCTTTAACCCACTGAGCCACCCAGGCGCCCCAGAAGGAAGAGAATCTTAAGCAGGATCCACACCCAGTGCGGAGCTCATCTCAGGATCTTGAGATCATGACCTGAGTGGAAATCAAGAGTCAGATACTTAACTGACTGAACCACCCAGGCGCCCCAGAAAGCCTGGATTTTCATGTCATTCCACCATTTATCATTTTGGACAACTTCCTTAACTGTGCTGTGCCTCAATTTCCTCAACTATAAAACGGAGATAATCAGAATGGCACCTACCTTGCTGGGTCAGTGTGAAGATTAAATGAGATGTGTAGAAGGGGCTTTTGCCTGCTCTGTGCCACATAAATGTTAGCTGATTTTCACAGTCATTGCTCAATGTAGTTGCGCAAACTAATGGATGGGTAACGGAGGGAACAAGGGTATTTCAGGCAGAATATTTCCTCCTATGTATGGGGCTGGCCTGTCAGGGCAAAGGACTGAGAAGCATTCCAGTTGTCCATCAGGACTGACAGATGAACTAGCTAATTCCCTTTCTCATTGTATTCGTAGACACATACCCCAACATCTGAAAGACAACCAGAGCACTCACTGCCTGAGAGCACCTTCGCATCTCTTGGCTCATCTCCTCCTAATGCCTCCAGAAGGGTATCAGGACTTACCATTCCTATTTTACAAGTAGGGAAAGAGAAGAAGAGCGACTCACCAACTATCTCCCTGGGTAGTAGATGCAGAGAGGCCAATACTCCCTGGTCAAGAGTCTTTCCAGAAAGCCCTCTAGCACCATCTCAGGAGAAAAGCAGTATTCCACACCTCCGGGGGGCAAGGGCTTCGGGACTCCCTGCCTCTGCCAAAGCTGTGATGTTCAGTACCCATGAGCACTGATCAAGAAAAGGGTTTATCAGCTGTCAGAGTGACAGCGAGGATGCACCTGGCTCTGCCCCTGATTCGGGAAGAGAGACTTCCTAGGGAGAAGGTTGAGAATGTGTGATCTGGGGTTTAGGAAAAAGAAGCCAGGGAAGACAGTTTCTTGCCCAAACACAGCCCTTTCCTGGTATACACAAGGGCAAATACACACTGGTGCATTTGGACCTCCTACCTAGTAGACTGCTTGGCCAGCATGGCCACGTAGGTGACCACAAAGCTCTGAAACTTGGCCCGCTGCTCCTCCCAGCGATCGTCCACCGAGTAGTAGTTGGGCAGGGGTGCTCCAAACAGGATCTCGCTGCGCAGGAGGGAGCTCTTGAGGTTTTCTGCGGAGAGGCCCTCGTCCACATACCAGTAGAACTCGGGGTGAGTCATGGCCAGCTCTAGGGAGCCTGCAGGGGCGGGGGCCCAAGGAACTCAGAGGGTCAACACCCCCCAGCCCTCCATCAACATCACCCTGCCCTCCTCACTATCTGACTCCTCTCTAAGGAGGTAGGCATCTCCCCCTCAGGCTGCCTCCAACTGTCCCTAACAGGACAGAGAGAGGGTTTAAAGAACTCACTAACCACGAGCGGCAGCCCCCGAGACCTGCTCAGGCAGCCCCCAATAAATTCACATTTTATTTGCATGTGAACTTCGCCTGATACCAAGGCTCAGTCTTTGCAGTCCTAGAACTCCACCTTCCCACTGCAGTCCCCCTTCCTCTCCCTAGAACCCTGTCCATGTGTCCCTTAAAAGGCACACCTAAGCCCCCAAGCCCCTCGACCATTCTCTAACCCTCTTCAAGTCTCATCCCCAAATTACCTGCAACGAACCCCACCTTGGTCTCCCTTCAACCCCAGTCTCTTCCCCTGGTTAGATGCTCAGTCCTCTGCCACCACTCCCAGGCTTCCCTCTAACCAGCCTCATAGGCCCAACCGCGGCCCATGCTTTCTCTAACTCCCAATTTCCCTCAACCCCGGTTCGCGTCCAGACCCCCTTCTTTGCCTCCCTGGAATCCCATCTCACACCCAACCCTGCTCCCAGCCCTTCAACCTGTCACCTTCAGGTCACGCCCAGCAGGCAGCTCCAGCCTGACTCCGCCCCACGGCCAAGTCCCACGCTGCCCTCCTTCAGCTGTGAGTTCAAGGCCCGGTTTCCCATGCGCCTCTAAAGCACCTTGTCTCAACCCCAGGAAAACCCAACCCCCGGCCTCACGGAGGCCCCGTCCCTGACGCGCCCCTCCCCATCCAACCCCACCCCCCAGCCACACACAGGTCTGCTCACCCCGGATGTCAGCCAAGTCCTGGCCCATGCCATCATAGTAGATCTTGCCGCCTCTCTCGGTGGGGAAGAAATAGGTCATGAGCGAGCTGGGTGGGGAGCAGTAGGAGTAGGACCCTAGTGGGAGGTCTTTGAGCACCTCGTGGGGCTTCCAGCAGAACTCCCGGAAGCCCGGGTGGTCCATGATCTTGCGCTCAATCTCGTGGATTGTGACCAGCCGCTCACTGGTGAAAATGTTTCGCTCCGCGTCGCCGCGGGCCAGGAAAATGAGCTCGATGCGCCAGTGCGCATGCGTCTGGGTGTTGGCACTCACAGAGGAGCGGGAGTAGTCCCAGCGTGAGGCCCCTCGGCGGGCTCGGCTCTGATTGGCCGCAGCCACAGCAGGGGGCGGGGCACTGGGTTGGCACTGCCCATTCTTCTCCAGCCTCTGGTTCATTGGGCCTTCACTCTGGTTGGCTGCCAGATCCTCCGGGGGTGGGGCCTCGCGCCGAAGACGCCCACTCCGATTGGCTTCTGGCTTCTGGTCCGCAGAAGTGTCGGGAGACAGGCCTGGGCGGCGGCGCCTTGGGGCCTCAAGGACTGCCCGTGGGGGCCTGGGGGCCGGCCGGGAGCGGTTTCCCAGATGCAGCTGCTGCAACTGCTCTGAGATAAGGCGCTGGAGCGTCTCAGAAGTGAAGTCGGCCAAGTCGCGCCGGTTGCGCCCCCAGGACCCAAACTGGGACTTGAGCGCCAGCGCGAGGGCGTCAAAGCGCTGGGAGGCCTCGTGGTTGCGGATCTCAAAGGCGTTGTAGGAGATGTCAATGTCCAGCGGCGGGTAGTAGAGGAACATGAAGGCTGACAGGGCCATGGGGATGCTGCAGCCCAGGAAGAGCACCAGCCCCGCACAGCACGGGTTTGTGAAAGCCCAGCCCAGGGTACTCCAGAAGCCCGAGGCCGGGGGCCGGGAAGGCAAGGTCCAACGCCTCCAGCAACACTGTCCTGCTCCCCCAGCTTGCGGCCCTGGCTTCTGGGCTCTCCTCAAGGCCTCATCTGTTGCTTCCTCCTCCTCTTCCTGCTCCTCCTCTGGCCACACATCCTGCAGCAAAGGGTCATCCTCCGAGTCCATAGCCTACAGGAGACGGAGAGGGTCAGCAAGCTGGAGAGATGGAGAGGATGGTACCCCATGGCTACAGTTGCCCAGCCCTGGGGATTGACCCTGTCCACGAATACTACGATGGAATTACAAATCAAGCAGGCATTTAACTCAACTGAATCCAATCACTCATACACAACACAGAAAGCAAAAAAAAAAAGTTATTTGTCCCTCACCTCCCCCATCTAGATCTTGACTTTCAAGGTCACAGAAAAGGGAGAATCACAACCCAGTTGCAAACGGAAGAGACATCTCTTCCCATGTAAGGGCTCTTCGAAGGGAACTTTTACTACACATGATTTCCCAGCTTTTGCTTCATGCTCTGATTTCAGGACTCATGGCCAATGTGAAGTGTTACTCCATTAGAATCACTTTTATTTAATCAGCAACTCTGAAGTACCTTGCAGAAGTATCAGGGTAAAAGGGAAAGAACACGATCTTTGGAATCAGATGGACCCGAATTTGGGTCCTGGTCATTTGAACCTTGGCAGCAGGGAAAATCCCTCCGAATCACAGAGTCCTTGTCTGTAAAACAGAGGTGGCCATCCCTGCCCCACACTGTTGCAAGGTAGGTCAAGGGTTGGAGCGCACTGCAGTCTGTGCAGTATATTACTCATTACGTGTCACATAAACGGATTTCTTTGTTCCCCTCTGGGGGCCGTCATGTGCTCAGTTATTGCCATGGGGCTCTGCCAGAGCTAGATGCCTGTCACGGCGCTCCTCAAGAACTCTCCATGGCTCCCCACCCCCTCTTTGAGACGCTGCAGCTGCAGCCACTGTTTGTCAGACTCAGACCACTTAACATGCAGCTCCAGCAACGTCAAACCTTTGGGCATGAGCCGGGGCCAGGCATCTGTCTCCCCAAGACTTGGGCACAAGCAGCAGGAGGGCCTGGCAGGAGAGGGCAGGCTGGGCAGCCTGAGGACTCCAGCAGGGTGGCCCGAAGGCAGGAGGCCTTCCAGCATCCCCGGGCATGGCCTGTCCCCCTTGTCCCTCCTGTCCTCTGTTTGGACGGAGAGAGACTCATTATCAAGTTAGACGCCAGGCATTGAGAAGAGGAAGCTAATTATGCCAGAGCTGGCTAATTAATGCTGCCTTTCCTATTAACATTCTCTAGAGTGCTCCATTTCAATTAGACGGTCTGTCCAGGAAGAGAGGGGGCTGCCGACAGCCCAAAGAAAGTGAGGAAGAGAGGGTGAGGGGAAGGAGGGAAGCAGAGACAGAGAGACAGGAAACGGGAGAGATGAGAGACAGTTGGAAAGAGGAGACGGAGAGGAGAGTGGAATTGGGTGGGGGCGGGCAGGCAGAGATGGGAATAAGGAAACAAGGGGAGAGAGAAACAGGGTGGGGCGAGGGTAGGTGGCAGAGGAGGAGGGCAAAGCAGAAGACTTGAAAGGGAGAGAGGCCTAGAAGGGGTGGGAACAGCTCGTGAAATATGCAAGAGTCCTATGATGAGATAATCAAACTTTCCATTTGCCATGCCCTAAAGCAAGCCTGCTGAGGGGATGCTATCTGCTCCGGGGCCCAATTTGTATTAGCAGAAACTCCTGAGTATGAACCAGAGGCAGCTCAGACTCTCCCTACTTCCGAAAGGCAGAACGAAGTCGACCTTTGGAGGTGGGGGCAGGTGGGAGCCTTGGCCCCACTCCCAGCCTTGGAAGGAGGATGCTGATGGCGTATGGTGGAGGAACTGGGGTCACTTTTGCCTTTTTTCTGGGGTCTACCCACCCTGTCCCCAGCTTTCGGGATGTACAGTTTATAATATATTGACGTGTGGTGGTGATGGTCCAAGGCCAGGATTCTGGGCCACAGCTTCATTCTTTGAGAGATTTGGGGGATCCTCTAACCCACTGCTGCTGCACCAGGAATGCCACTCCCTTCCCCAGGTGTCCAAGTCTAAGGCATCTTTCAAGGTCTTGCTCAAGTGTCACCTCTGATAAGAAGCCTTCCCAGATCTGAAGCCCCCAGCTGCCTGCCTAAGCTTGTCACCACACCTGGGGGGTAAAAAGCACTTAGGGACAAGGAGGGAGAGGCAGAATATCAAGAACTATGGCTTTGGAGGCAGACAAACCTGGGTGCCGATCTCAGCTGTATGACTTAGGGCAGGCAGTGTAGCTGTCCTGAGCCTCGGGTTTCCCATCTGCAAAACGGGGCTAACAATACCCTTCACAGAGGTGTTCGAATGATGTATATGGCAGGCTGACCACAGTGCCTGGGAAAAGACTACTTTTCTCTTATGCCCTGCTTCTTCCCAAAGGCTGTGAACTCCTGCAAGACCCACATGGCCCTTTGCGTCTGCCACAAATGGCCACAGCAATCTCTCCCATCTCATGTGTTTTCTCATGGTATGACTGAGACTTCTCCCGTCTGGAAGTAGTGTCTGCATTCCTTCCCCTTGAATCCGGGAGCGTGGCGGGGTGTGGTGGGAGGGTGGAGACCACAGCAGAAGTGGTGCTCTGAGACGTCTGAGACAAAGGGAAAGGCAGCTCCCCCCGGGCTCTCTTGGGACACTTGGTCCTTGGAACCCAGTTGCCATGCTAGGAGGAAGCCCAGACTAGCCCAGGAGGAGAGACGACAAGTAAGAGCTCCTGCTAACAGCATCAACCACCGCACACACGGGAAAAACACCTCTGGTCAAGGAGTAACCCAAGCCTTCAAGTCTTCCCAGCAGAGACCCAGGTACCGTAGAGGAGAGCTAAGCCACCCTCTCCTGTCCCCTGTCCTGACCCACAGAGTCCATGAGCAAAATGCATTGGTTGTCATACATCCCTAAGCTTGGAGAGGACTGCTGACATAGCAACTGGGACAATTGAAACGGAGCCCTGTCCCCTACGTGTGACTCCATGCCCTGCAGACAACATTTGCTGGATTTAAATGACCAGAAAATTGGGCACAGCCATTCTGCCTCCCGGTGAGAGCACCACAGCTGGGTGGACATGAACTCCAAGAGAGCAGGGACTTAGCTGTTATGTTCCCTGTTGGGTTCCATATGGCCTAAAGTACTTGGTTGGGGGGCGGGGGGTAGTGATCAGTGCTTAGCAGATACTGTTGAATGAAAGAAGGCAACCAAATCTCTGGAGAATCTGAGTTAGACATTAGATAGGACCTCCCCCTGCACAGAGGATAGTCACTCAACAATACAAACACATGGCTGAGAGTGTGGTGACTTCTTCCTTGGGCGGGGGGGGGAGGGGGAGAGGATCTTGAGGAAGATGAAACAGACAAGCAAGAATTAGACTCAGTGAGTTGTCTATGGCGCCCCCTGCCCCCTCCATGCCCACCTTCTCAGTCCACCCCTGAAAAGAAAAGCTGTCACGTAGGAAATGATACAAGATTGGTGGTCGGCCACACTGGCTTCAGACCTGGCTCAGCCACCAACTTTCTGTGTGGCCCTGGGCCTGTCCCTCCCTTCTTGGGGCCCTGTCTCGCCCATCTGGTCCTGGGATGGTGAAGATCCAGGTCCTGCTAAGTGTGACATCCCTACAAATTGCTGAGAAGTCTCAGTCCTAGGCCAATGGGGGGGGGGGCGAGATCTGAGAGACACCCCCTCAAGTCCAGGGAGGCCCAGCTGGCAGGTGGAGGGTTGACAACCATGCCTCAGTGGGCGACCACCTCCCTGGGCCCTTCTACAGGGCGGACAGCAAACTGCACACTTATTTTCCTTTCTCAAATGATGGGAATTGATCAGCTTAGCAAGAAGCTCTGGCTGCTCCATGGAAAGGAGCTAAAGACCGCTCCACAGTGCCCATCATGAGCTGGCTGCTGTCGCGCCTTTATGGTCTCCCATTAGGGTTGGCTCTTGGGGGGTGCTTCTGCTCAGTAACTAATGTCCTCTCTCTCCCGCACTCTCTCTCTCTCTCTCTCTCTCTCTCTCTCTCTCCTCACACACACACACACACACACACACTCACTCGCAGAGGTGGCCAGAATTAAACTCTGGGCCTCCCAGGAGCCCGTGAGCCAAGGGGGGCACACATCCACAGAACAAGCTCTCCCTCCTCTTGGGAGGAGCGAGAGGGGCAGCTGCCTGCAAGAAATGGCAGACCCTTGGGGCCTGGGGAGGAAGAAGATGGCCCACTTCTAAGGGCCAAGTGTGGGGCAACCCAGAGCCACATTTGAAGTATAACCTTAATTTTATAACAGAAAAAAATTCCGCATGTAGACGCATTAAAAAAAATTTATGGTGGTTATCTCAGTCTGGGAGGATTATGGGTGATTTTTATTTTCTTTTTTATACTTGTCTATTTCCAATTTTTCTGCAGTGATCAGGTGCAGCCTTACTTTCAGAGTGAGGAATCACTGTTATTTAAAAATAGAATGTGTGTGTGTGTGTGTGTGTGTGTGTGTCTGTGTATATGGAAGAGATTTTGGTAACAGCCTTCAACTCTTTGAGGAGTTACTATAATCAGCCTGGGAGGAGGGTTCTGTCCACCAAGGAGAGAAAATGAGGAGGGGGTGACTGAGTTGCAGCAGGAGAGACCCTGGTTAGACAGCAGAAGGAACTGGCCAGTGCCCGATGAGTGAGTGAGTATGGAAATCTCCTGCTCCCCCGAGATGAACAGAAAGATCTTGAAAATGAGCAGGGAGTAGATCATAGCTCCCTGGCCCCAGAAGGGACGTCAGAGCACAGCCAGTCCAACTCCTTCATCCTCCAGCTAGAGAAACTGAGACCCAGTGAAGAGAAGGGACTTACCCAAGGTCTTATTTCAGTGGCAGAGGGACTCTTGGCTTGGAGAGCTCAGTCCGCTCCATCATCAGATTCGGGGGAGGGTGGGGTTGGCAGTCCCCGGAAACAACCAGGCATGTGCACCCAAAGAGCCAAATGGGGAAGCTATTTTTAAGGTCTAAGGAAAGACACATTCTTCAAGTCCCAAGCCAGATGGACTCCCCCACCTGGATAGAATGGGACTTTGATGGGAGGCAGTGTTGCCTCAAAGACACCCCCAACCCCCTCCTTGCTCTCCTGTAGAGCAGCTCCCAGGGATGAGACCCCACGCCAGAGACTGCCTGCAACCCTGATTGTAACTTCCCTCCTCCCCGCAACGGGTGACAGAAACCTTCTTTCTTCATTCCCTTATCCCAGCCAGACTATTAAAATGTAATAAAAAAGATCACATTAGACATGCAGATTTGACTTAAAATACGTATATGTATATATAATTTAACGGCAATTAGGAGCTAATCAGCTTTTTCTTCCTGTCTCGGGGTGTTTTGCCTCCCTGGTGCACGCAGCAGCACTGGTCCTTGGAAACATCTTGGGGTCTTTGATTCTCCTTCCTTTCGGCTGAGCAATTTGGGCGCAAGTTCAAAATGAGATAGTTTGTGCTGAACAGCTCCATTTTCCCCTGATGCTGGAGCGGGGACATTATGTCCTTCTCTGCTTCCTGATTCTGGGTCTGGTCCTTTTGCGAATTCAGCTCATCTGAGGCAGAGAAGGGAGGACAAGAGAAGGGAGGTCCCTCCTGGGCAGTAATGTCCTAAGTCCTCATGCCCTATCTTTTGAGAATCTGCAACCCCCTTCCACCCCCGCCAGAGGCCCCAGCTCTGTGCCAGCCATCCTGAATCCCAAGCCTTTCTCCAAGACTGGGGCACTCCATCTCAGGCCAGGAGACAGCAGAACTATTAGAGACAAGGTGGTGAAACTGGGGCCATATCACACAGATGGGGGGAAGACAAGAGCCCAAGGTGCTCCATGCGGGAACTGCCACCCATGAAGATAATCATAGTCTAATAATCCACTGCTTGTCTACCAAGAGCAGGTGCTCTATCCACTCTCTCTGGTACTCACATCAGCTCTGCAAGGGAGGCATTACAAGTATCCCCGTAGGACAGCCAGTAAACAGGTTAAGTGACTCCTTGTGGTCACACAGCAAATAAGGGGTGAAACTCGAGTTTGAACCTCAGATCTTCAGATTCTGGCGCCCATGATCTTTTTTTCCACTCCAGGTAGCCCTTAAGTTCCTTGAGAGCTGAGATGTCAATACCCATGGAGGAAACCTACAGCTCTTTAGCAAGCCTACACCGGCCCCACAAGACCCCAGATCACTCAGGTGTCATCAGTTCTGTTTCCGGTACATGACAGCTCAAGGCATGACTTAAAGAAAGTCCCCACCAGTCTCAGAAACCTGGTCTTCCCTTCGGTGGGAGCATGGGTTGGTGCTTAATTTTCTGTGGCTGGGCAAGGGGACGCACGCCCAGACATCGGACCAATGTGTGGCTGTGGAGACTGAGTAAAGCAAAAGACCCTCCTTAACACGGGCTTCATCCAATCAATGGAAGACCTGGAGAGAATAAAAAGGCTGAGTGAGAGGGCACTTCTGTCGGCTGCTGGGGCTGGGGCTTCGGTCTTTTCCAGCCCTCAAACTCTGCCTAAAACATCGGCTCTTCTGGGTCTCAAGCCTGCTGGGTTTCGGGCAGGAATTTAGACCATTGGCTCTCCTGGGTGTTCAGGTGGCCCATTGCAGACCGTGGGACCTCTTAGTCTCCATACTTACCTGAGCCAATTATTTTATCTATAATCTATTCATCTTATCTATCCATCCATCTATCTTATCTCTAATCTATCCATCCATCCATCCATCCACATCACATCGGTTCTGTTTCTTTCTAATACAATTTCCCTAGAGGCAAAGTGGGGTTCATGCAGGGAGCCCCAGCTCAGCAGCTAGATCTTAGGTGTCTCCTAGCGTCTTCTCTCCAAAAGCCCCACGTCTTACCCAGCATCTCAAATGAAAATGGTTAAAGAGCCAGGGAATGACCTCCAAATCCGTAGACAGAGGGGCGTAGCTAGGTAGCTCTCAGGATACGTCTGAGCCCTTCTCTAGCAAGAGGCCCCGAAATCCCCCACCCCTACCCTCCCTGCCCCAGGCTTGAGAGAAACCTGGCTTTGCAGCTGTCGCTGAAGCAAGCACCTGCACCTACACCCCTCAGACCTCCTGTCCCCCAAGAAACACCAGCCTCATTAACTAAATGTGCCAGCAGAGGGCAGGAAGTTTAGAGGGATGCACATGGCCACTTCCCGCAAAGAAAATCTGGGCTTATTTACCGGGAGTCAGAAGGAGTGGGAGAGGGCGTCGCAGGGCCTCTGCGGTGAGCCTGTCTAGCCTCTCATTTCCCAGAGCAGGGCGGGCTGCTGCGATGGCGCTCATGAAGGACAGCTGCTCTCCCCGGGTTGACAGCTGGTGAGGAAACTGGGCACTGACTCGTAAGCCCAACAGCTCAATATATATCCGGCAAACAAGCTTTGCTCTGGTCAATATATCACCGGGGGAAATGTCCCAGCCAGCACCAGAGGAATCCAGTATTGATGGTTACAAGAGCACCGCAACCCTCTCCCGTTCTGTGTTCTCTCTAGTGGGCTCAGGGGGACCAAACGCATCCCCCCATCACTAAGAAGATTATGGGGTATGAGAGCACTGGGGCCTGATTCTGGGGGGTGGTGGTAGGGAACTAAGCACAGACTTTGCAGTCGGATAAACCTGGGTTCAAACCTCTGCCACCCGCTGGGGGCCTGGGGTCTCAGTTTCTTCATCTGTACAATGGCAAAGGTGACACCCTGCTCGCCGAGTCACAGCTGCCAGTACGATCGTGATGAGCTTCAGAGATAGGGAGAGCCCCAAATCTGGCCTCTGCCCATGAGCAAGGGTGGAAGTTGGCCAGAGCCAACTCTTATTCTCTACCGCCTTAACCCTCAGACTTTAACATGGGTCAGGCACCGGGTGCACCTATTCAAATGCAGATTTCTAGGGCAGACACCAGGTCCAGTCAATCAGACTCTCTGGGGACGGGGTGGGGGCGATGGGTGGGGTGAGGCCCAGGAACCTGTAGTCATACCATCTCCCTGGATGATTCTGTGGCAGGTGGTCCAGGATCCTTTGAAAGACCCTGCTACCCCGGTCCCCTCCCCAGTCCCCAGTGACTTCTTCAAGGAGGTGGTCTAACCATCGACGTTTCCCTGGCCAGGGCCTCACACTTGCCTCTCTGCAGACTTGCCATACCCCTGGTCCTGAGGATGGACTCGGGCTCCTGGGTCTCTGGCCAGGGCTTACTCCTCCAAGCGCCTCTTCCACCAGCGGTGGAGAAGGGCGAAATGACAGCCTCTGGGCCAGGAACAGGATTCTATGTCCAGGGAGAGGGACCCAGACAGACTGCCCAGATCTGCCAACCAGCTCTTCAACGAGCAGTGAAAGGAAATAGAAGGCCAAGGGGCTTACTGTCTGGCAGAAGCTGTGCGAGGGGCTTGGTCAGGGAGCTCTGATTGAACCGAGCACTGCCATGTGCCCAGCGCTGGTCACTTCACTTATCTATGTCATCTCTGATCCAGCCGCGTCTCTAGGAGGCAGGGTGCACGGGTTGGGGGTGGCTGCGGTCTGGGCCTCTGCAGGGTAATGTCAGAGCCCCATCATTTTAGCCTCTGTGTTCTACTGCTGGGGGGTGTTATACCCAGACTGACCCACTTTTGCCTGCCTCCCCGCTTTCCCCCCCACCTCTTGCTGCCTAAGAGTTCAGGCCTCACGCCCCAGACCCATCAGTCCTGGCTCCTGGAGCCCGCCAAGAAGCCTTGGCTTCTCTGAAGAAAAGGCAATGAAAGCTTAATAAAATGAGTAACACTTACAGAGCCCATAAAATACAGCCAGGCCCCTGGGTGCCCCCTTGCCTGAAGGGTCGGAAGGTTCCTAAAAACCCTCACTATATGCCTTGGGCAACGTGTCCCCCTCCCACCATCTCTTCCCCACCCCGCTGTCCCTGGCCATTGTCTGGACTTCAGTGTGAGCCCGGAGGACCCACTGGGCCCGGTAGCCAGTCAGCAACCCAGCCCCTGGACCGCTAGGTGAATTTAAAAATATAGTAATAAAAAGATCCCTACAAAATACGACCAATAACCATGGCCATAAAAGCCAAATTGGATTCCTTTGTAGATGATGAGCTTGGGGTCCTTCTCTCTCTCTCTCTCTCTCTCTCTCTCTCTGAGACCTGATTAACAAATATGTAAAACAATTCCCCTGTCATCTCTGGTTCCAGCCAGCTCTCCTGGCAGCTCAAAGCTCAGGGACAAGGAAGGAGGCAGAAGCAAGGATTGCCATCTGGGGCAGTAAATGCAGCCCCAGGGGCTGGGGTTAGGGATGCCCCCTGCTACTGGCTGTGTGACTGAGAGCAAGTTGCTTACAACCCCTGAGCAGTCCCCCATCCAGGCAGAGATGCTCTCAAACTCTCCCTCTTTGGATTCTCAGCCTCTGCTGTAAGACACAGAGACAAAGGCTAGGGAGAGGGCTCCCTTTCATCCCATTCAGAAGCTGTTGTACAACTGGGGGGCCCTGGGGACATGCAGGGAGGGTCCTGCTGTGACACCAGCTAAGCGGAGTGTGCCCCGTGCCATCAGCTTGGCTGAAACACAGCAGGTGGCCACCTGTCAGTTCTTAGCTCCAGGGTGACTTTGGAGACTCTATCTCTCCCCACCCCCCAGCACACCCAGACCACATCTGTGGGTCCAGGCACATGGCAAGACCCTTCTCAGCCCCTCACCACAAAATGCAAAGCACATAATGCAAAGTGCTCAGATCCACAGAGAGGTCACAACAAGTGGCCTGGGATGGAGCTCTAAGAAGGCTGGACCACAGCCTGACTGCCCAGGGCTGGGGGGGAGGGGCACGGGAAGGGTGAAACCTCAGGGCAAATGTCCCCTCTGAACCCTCAGGGCTCCCCCAGCCCCTGCTGCCAGGTTTGGGGCTTGCGGAGGGACAAGGGGGCCAGCACCGGATGAGAGAAGCGCAGCACAGAGATGCTGGAGGCTCCTTGTGTCCCCAGGCCAGAGCCACCACTCTCCCGGCCCCTCCCCCTCCCACCCAGGGAGACCGAATGGGTCTTGTGTCTATGCAGCAACTTACAGCTTGTAGGTCATTTTCACAGGGGTTTCCAAGTCTTAGGAATCATTTCTAATTTGCAAACAAGAAAAAGGAGGCTAAAAGAAGTAAAGGGATTTATTTGAAGCAGATTTCTGATAAGCCTGATATATCTCACTATAGTCGATTTTATTTGAGTCTCACATGTTTGAAAACGCGGTTCTCCTCGTCCCCACTGGTGTGCACACCTGTGAGCTCCTTCTTGCTCTCTTCGTGTCTCTCTCTCAGTGTCTGCCCCCAGAGTTTTCTGGCCGCCGTCTAGGCTCAGCTCTGGCCCCAGGGAAGGGAGGAGGCAAGCCTCAGGGACTAACAAGCAAGTTCATCAACTTGGGAGTCCGGGTGGAAACGCAGCTCCGGTGCCCACACAAGTCAGTGGCTCCGGGGAAGGGCTTCCTGGCTACCCTGACGATGGGCAACTCGGGTGCCTATAGTGGGGGTCGAGGGATCAGTCTAGGAGGGGTACCTTGTACCCCTGCATACATGAGGCCAGCACAGAGGCCCCTTACAGGGTGGGGAGTCTGACACTGGCTCTTCGCCTCAGCCCACACTCGGTGAAGGTGTGGCTACCTACGGAGACAGGAATTGAGGGTCGGAGCAGAGGGCCGGGGATGGAGAGCGGATCTCCAAGTACCCTCCCTCCTCAACTCTGTTGCCTTTCCCATAAAATGCTTGGGAGATTCAGGCTCCCGGGGAACTAACAGCAGCTCCCAGCCCCAGAGGCCAGGAGAGACCCCAGTGAAGCCACCTGGGCTCAAGAATCTCAGTCGCTCTCTGCCCCACCCCACCCCCCTGCTCAATGGCGCAGTGTTAACCGAGTCAGTGGGAACTCTCCCCCAATCCTGTCACAATCATGGGGCTCTGTCTCCTATCTGCTTGGGCTCTCAGGCTCGTCTTCCTTCCCTTTGTCAAATGGGAGGGCTAGACTCAAGGAGCTTTCAGATACACCACCCAGTTGTCATCTGGAGTCCACAAAGGGCCAGGACACAGAAGTAGGACAAGAGAGAAAATGGGGTGGCTTAGGGCCCAGGGAGCAGCTAGGAAGGTGAAGAGCATCGCAGATTTCTCAGGGTGCTGGGACTGTCACCTCTATCAGCTTTGCAGCAACCTGGTTCCAATCCGTGCCATGACCAGAGCCAGAGGGGCCCTGTGACCAGAGGGTGCAGCAGAATGGGCGCGGGGGTAGAAGTGAGAGGACAAGGTTCAAGGACTCAGGCTCAATCTCCCGGATCCTGTGCTGACGGATGCTCTGGGGACAAGAACAGGTCCCTTCCCTTTGTCAGCACTTGGCATCAGGCTCTGTCAGATCCAGGGCCTGGCAAAGCCCTGGCACAGCCCACTTCATTCATTCACTCATCCCCTAATTCATTCATTCACTGTCTTCCTTCATTCACTCATTGGTGCTCGCTCTATAAGATAAAGACTTGCTGTTAAATTGTCTTTACTTGAACTCCTTTTCCCCAGAAGTCTCTCTCAAGCTTCCCAGCCCAGACCTGTTCTAGTGCTCATCCATGCCCACAAATGCCTCTAGTGCTCATCCATGCCCATGAATGCCTCGGCTAACACATCCCTGTCCATCACAAGCTCCTGGCTCTGTTACTCTGGAACCATCTGCTCAAAGCCTCTGGAAGACTGGGTCAGGAAGCCAGGAACCCTTACAAAGAGCACGCAGCACCTATTTCCCGCAATGCTTCTCCAGCTTCTCTGCTGGAAGAAGGGAAGGCGGGGTCTCCTCCTCTGATCACCGACACTGTTCCAAAGCCTGACTTCTCTCTAGCCTACCCTAATGTGTCTCAGTCTGAAACCAACATCCTGCCTTCGGGAAGTCACAGGATGATGCTTCAAAGCCAGCAAATACTTTTCAACCAGGGATTTCATACATGCGGTCATGTCCAGAGGGATCCAAGTCCCAGCTGTGTCTACATGGAATGAAAAGGGGGAAACATCTGGAGGAAAGCCAGACAAGGCCTGCCAGTCTGCCAGATGTTGCACACATCTGGACATCTGAAACATGATCTGTGTGGCTGCTTGGCAGTCAAGAAGCAAATGGTCTACCCATGTCGCCCTGTCAACTAGGACACAGCCCCGTACCTACAAATTGCTCAGATTACTGAAGGGTCCAAAGGCACTTTGGCTGCAATCTTAAGAGACCCAAATCAAGTTACTACAAAGGCCGAAGCTTTGGTCATCGTATGGTGGCTGCTCTTACAACACCTGAGTCCAGCCTGCCCGCGTCCCACTGCTCACCGGCAAGCTACTTCGTCTCTCTGCGTTTCACATTCCTGATCCTCAAAGTGGAGTAATAATAGTGATGTCCTCATAGGCTGCTATGAAGATGGAGTTGTAACACCTATAAGCTCTAAGCCAGTGCCTGGCAGGTAGAAACACTCCAAATCTGTTGGCTGTTCTTAGCATCATCGTCATCATCGGAGGCGTCACCTGGCAGAGCCCTCCCAGCCAAGAGGATGCGAAATCCTCCGGAGAGTACAAAGGCCAAAATGGGGGAGAGGGACACATGCCCCTCCCCAAACATTCCAGGAACACCAGTTCGCCAAACCCCTTGCCCAACTCAGCCCCATCTAAGCTGCCTTTCCCAGAGACAAGAAGATCCCCACATTCTCGTCCGTAATAGGAGTGGTGTCCAGCTAGGAGTACTGTCTCCCCTATTGAGAAGGTTTGGCACTGTCCAGGTGCCAGGATATGCATCGGGTGCCTGGGCAGATGGCTGGGCCGGGATGAGCCTTCCCCACCACACCCCATCTCCCACCAAGACATCAAGCTGGGAAGGTCACCCAAGCATGCTGCAGGCACCACCCGTGGGAGGCTTTTCTTCTGACCCTGGAATGACTGCTTGATTGGATCATGTCCTCTGAGCCCCAGAGGACACCTGGGTCTCTCTTCTACTTCTGGCAGGGGACCTACAGGAGCCATCGTTTTCATCTATCACTTCTGCTCCAAGTAGGAGATGCTGGCTGGGGATGGGAGGCTCTGGTGAGCCCTACAAGGACAGAGACAGGCTTTTCCACTTCTGCGCCCAGTGTCTGGCACACAGTGGGGCTGCCTGGGCAGACACGTGTGGGATGGGGGACTAAGGAGAAGACTTTTTCTGGTAGAGGTTTAAGCCTCTGGACACTGTCTCCCAGGACATCACTCCCTGGTTCAAGGAGCACCCCTATAAGAGTCCTAGATGGCACCTGCTGGCATCAGAATCCAAGCCACTCCTTCTCATTGTCCCCGCCACCTCCTCTTTTCCAGGGGTCACGTTCACTGCATAAAGCAAGACCCTAGCTCTGCCATGTGATGGCTTTTTCTGAATTTCCCAGGTTCCCAGTCTGGTTCCCTCAGAGAGAGGAACAAAGGAAGGAAACAGGATGCTAGAAGCAAGGGCACGCTCTAGGGGTTCCGCCTGCCCAGTGGGTTTCCCCCTGAGTTCAGGGAGAAACATACCCAGACCTGACACTTCAGTAAAGTCCCCCAGGGAATGGTCCCAGGACCCTGAGCCAGGCTTCTTCCTTCCAGGTTTTGGCAGAGACACAATTCTTCCTGGCACAAATGCCAGCAAGCGTGACAAGACCTAGAGGTATAGTATAAATAGCTTGCTGCTGCCCATCAGCAGCTCCTTCCCTTTGGCTTTGGTTCCAGATTCTCCCCCTTCCTACCCACAGAAAAAACTTGCCAGTGGGGGGCTCTGTGGGCTCCACCTACCTCTTGGTTAGCTGTGTGACCTTAGGCGAGTGAGTCAACCTCTCTAGCCTCTGTCCCTTCAGCTGTGAAGTGGAGTAAAAATACCTGCCTCTGGGTTGTTGTGGGGATTCCATCAATTAATGCGTGTAAAGCATTTAGCACAGTGTCTGGCACATGACAAATATTCTGTATTGTTATGATCATGCACGGTTGGGGACCTGGGTGTGTGAGCATGGTCAGGCTCGAGGTGGGGGTGCCCTGTGCAGAGGAGAGGACTTGGTGTGACATGCAGTGAAAGCCAGCCGTGCTTCACCCCTGTGCTTGGAAAGGAAGTATTACAGTGACCGCCTGCATCGGCTCAGCTCCTTCCCTGGGGTCCCCTGGATGCTTCCCACACACACACACACCAGCCTGGCTCCCTGGCATTCAGGTTCTGCTACCAATGTGTTGCTGCATGATGCTGGGCAGCTCGCCCTCTCTGAAGTCACTTCCCCATCTGCAGAGGCCTCTTAAAGCCCTGACATCTCACAGAGTTAAATCATTTTTCCCAATTCAAGCTTTAAAGGAGTCTCCCACCTGAGCCCATCCACAGGCAGACAGGTTTGGGCTCCCGTGGTTGGGGACAGAGTCCAAGACACTGAGGCAAAGTCCCCACTCCCAGCGCTAGCCCAGAAAGCACAGGTACCCATCTCCGGTCCCTGAGAGATGGCCAGAGCTGAACTCGGGACACAGCCCTGCCCTTCACCCTTCACCCTTGGTGGGGCCAGCAGAGGAATTCACATTCTTTTGAAAATCATCATGTAAATGGTTTCTCAACAAAACTGTTCATTCAATGAATGAATGGATGGATGGATGAATGCCAAAAACAATGCGGAGTACTGGGCAAAACGGGGACTTTCGGTTTATTTGATAAAAATCCCCCATTTGGCCTCTCCTCAGTGTATGGCCTTGGGCAAGCCTCTTCACTTCTCAAACCTTGGTTTTCCTATATATTAAATGGGAATAATGATCCCTACTCCACGAGGTGGTTATAAGGTTGATGGAACAGTATATGTAGATGCTTAGTACGTACCCAACAAATGGCAGCACCATGATCCGCACTGTTACTACCGGCCTGCTTCTCCCCCTGGAAGCCAGAGGACCTGAGGCCATTACCCTTGAACGGTGCCCATTTCCAGAGAGCTTTGATGCCCACACAGAATCGCAGCCCTCCCACCCATGTGCCTTCCAGCTGGTGAGGGGCAAAGAGTCCGTCTGGTCTCCCCGTGGCCGGGCAGCGAGCTGGCTCGCTGGGGAGGCTCTGCCACCTTCCCTGGGCTGTCCTGGCAGCATCCACGCCTCTGGCCTTTGTCAAGCAGCTGGAGTGTGAGGCACACCGCCTGCCCGTGAAATACGACTTTCAGAAAACATGCATATTTGGGAGTTGGTGCATGTTTCTATTTCGGGCTGACACTGCTCTCTGTATTTATTTTCCCTGGGCTTTGCCTTTAGAACCCAGCTCAGAGGGGCATTTTGACAGACTCTGACACTGCTCCCGGCTCCTCTGGCAGGAGACATGCTCTGGTGGGGGTGGGTGGGCAGGGGGAAGAGGATTTAAAATGACAAGCTTTCTCTCAGCTAGGACCCACCAACAATCAGACACCCCTGCCTCACTGGTCCAGCCCTCGGGATCTCCATATGTGGGTGGGGGCAGGAATAGAAGAGGTTCAGGTGGGGAAACAACTCCACAGAGTGGGGAGGAAAAAACCAAAGAGGCTAATCATGATCAATACCAATAATGTTATTATCAACTAAGGCTGTCACCACCACCACCACCACTTTTGGGTGCCTGTTTTTATGACTCACAGTGGCCTGGAAGACTGCCCTTAGGGAAACCACCTCGTCTATCAGCATCTCACTGTGCTCATCTGTAAAGGTGATTTTGCAGAACTCAGCTCACGGGGCTGTAAGAAGTGGCCACTCAGTCAAACGGCAGCAGTGACTGTCTTCCCTCCTGGCCTCCGATCTTGGCCAGCTGCCCATGATCCGCTGACTTGGTCCAGGTCTTAGGGCTGATTACCAAGACCCTACCCACCAGGCAGGCCTCTAATGGTGTTCTCAGCTAGTGTCTTCTCTGTGGTCATTTACAACCAGCCCGGAGTTGACCTTAACTCAGACAACTCCGTCTGCCTTTGGATGACCAGAGGAGTGAAGGGGAGAGGAAGGGACAAGATAAGTGTGCTTAAACTGTTAGAGAAAAGGGGTTAAACCATAATTCTAAGGCTCTGAGGGTCAGGAGATCCCAGCTGAAGTTCCTACTCTACTATTCATTCATTCATTCATTCATTCACCAAGCATCCACCAGCAGAACCAGGTGTTCTTGCAGAATCAATGTCTGCCTCAACAGAGAATGTGCTTCGGCAATGTGACCTCAGGAAAATTACTTGACATCTCTGTTCCTATAAAGGAAGTCATCTGAACATCCCTCATTCAGGGGACAGGATGAATTCACCAGTGGGGTGTGCCTTGAGCAGGGAGGTAAGGTACTATAGCCTCTGAGGTTAGAACCCTGATTTTCAATCCCACCCACACTCAAGAGTGAGTTAATGTTCCCCATTATTATTAGGATTAAATAGGGACCCTTAAGGTTCACTTCAGCCAGCCCTGTTCTTGCACAGATGGGAAGCCTGAGGCTCAGCGAAGGGAAGTAACTTGACCAAAGACACACCGGGAGACTGTGGCCAAGCTGAGACAAAATGCAGGTCTCCTTACTCCCACTCCAGTGCTCTTTCCACCACATCACACTGGGACTCTTCCCTTTCCAACAGTTTTGGATATTAAGGGCAATAGCAGAAGAGGTATCAAAGGGCAAGCCAGAACATGGGTACCAGAGCCTTCAAAATCCCCATGGGATGGGGGCCCTCCAGAACAGAGGAATCCTGGCCCTTTGGAGAGACTGTTGGGGCTCTGGGACATCCGTCCCTAGACATATTCCCAGGGAGGGGCCGGAAGCTGCTGAGGCCATGGGCAGGGAGGGAGGCAGTGTCAGACTTTCACAGAGAGGGTAGTGAGGGGGGGTCTGCCTGGAGAATGGAGTCAGCTCCCTCTAAGATCAGCTGTGTCCATACTGGAGCAAAGACTGACTGACGGGGTCAGACCCAGGCTAAGGAAAGTTGGTGGAGCGTGAACTGAGAAAGACGGTGGGGTCGGGGGGAACAGAGAGGTACACAGGAGAGGAGCAGAGAACAGGGAAACAAAGAGAAAGTGCAAGCAAAAAATGATGCAGAAAGAGTGGCGTGTACCCTGGTACACATTTGTCTGGAGTAGGGTCTGAGGAAGGGGAGCAGGTCTGAGGGTGGTGAGCTGAGCAAAATGGACTCTGAGCCTAAAATCCAGATTCTGTAAGGCCAGGTTTCTGCCCATAGCTTCCAGTGGGCCACAGCCTTCTCCTTCTGTTTGGCAGATGCCTGGCTTTCTGCTTAGGTCTGCATTGGGGGTTGGGGGTGGGGGGGGGGGATTGCTTTCCCTCACCAAGAAAGTGTGTGTGTGTGTGTGTGTGTGTGTGTGTGTGTGTGGTGTGTGTTGTGTGGGGAGCCTAAGTAGCTCTGTGAATCAATGGTTATCTCTGTGAGCACCCAGAAAGGAGCTCTGGAGTCAGGCTTAGTAAGATGTCCAGAGACAGCAGGACCTGGAGGAAGAGGCCGCACAGATGGTAGGGTCTGTGGGAAGACCTGAGTTTGCCCACGTATGAGTGGATGGATCGCCCCTCTGTGTGTGGACTGTGAATGGATATATATTTGCATGTGTGGACTGTGAATCTGTGTGGGGATTGTTTGCAGGTGGTCTGTAGGTCGGTGTGAGTGTGCGCGGGGACCCTGGGTCCGTGGGCGTGTGCGCGGGGGTTGTGCGTCTCCAAGGCAGGCTCCCGGCGCTGTCCGCGGTGCTGAGCCGGGGCGTGGACGGGAATGGCACCTGCGTCCAGCCTCAGGGGGGCTGCCGGACAGGGGCCTCGGAAAGGAAGTCTCCAAGTCTTCCTTGGAGGCGCCTTTTCAGTCCCAGTTGTGGATCTCCCCGGGGAGTTGGGAAAAGTTCTCTCCCAGCGGCAAGGTTGGCTCACGGAACTCCGCGCTACTCGCAGGAGAAATCTTACTCCAAGCCTCAGCACCACCACTGCCCCGCTGCTCAGCCCATCTCCACCCTCACTCGCCTCTCCGCAGGGCCCGGGGACCCTATCGCATTCGGCTTCATCCGCCCGCCCAGTCTGCCTCAGAGCTCCCGCGCGCCCGACAGGACCTGCAACCAGGTTAATTGCTTTCCAGGACTCGGGAAAGGTCCGGTCGAAAGCACGAGTGCGCTAAGGTGCGGAGTGGATGAAGAGGAGGTCATTAACCTTTTCCTCCCTCTGCTCTAGCCTGGCTGAGATCCGGATCCCAGGCGGCTTCCAGACTGACACTCAACTTTTACGGAATCAGTCATCCACCCGCGAGGACGAGCAGGGGGCTGGAGGTCGAAAGCCTCCCCGGAGACCGGAAATCTCGCCAACTGTGGATGTCAAACTGACCCGCGCAGACCGAAGCTGCTCCAGCCCCGGGACGAGTTGGTGCGCAGCTGGGGCCCGGCCGCGGGGGGCAAGCTCCGGGCTCTGCCCACCGCCAGCTGGCTTTCCTGGGGACGCCAAGGCCTGCACCCGGGGCTGGCTGGAGAGCTAGAGAACTTCACACACAGCCCCGTGCAGGCCGGGGTGGGGCGGCGCGAAGGGCTTGCACCTTTCTCCGAGCAATGCATCCCCCAGCCCTGACCCGGATGGCGCCCAGCGGCCGTCGCACTCACCTCGGCTGGCCAAGCTGAGCTGGCTGAGCCGCGGGCGCTGGAAGAAGGTGCACGGGAGGGGCTGGGGGCTGCGGCCACCCCGCCGGGAGGACTTGTCCCCTCGCGGAAGTCTCAGTGAGAAGCTCTTCAGGGCTGCAGGAGGCCGGGGTTCCCCGCTCCACTCCAGAGAGCACAGACCGCGCACAGCCTGGTGCTGATCCTGGTCCCCAGCGCGCAACCCAAGCACTCAGCGCCGCCACCGCCTTTTATTCGCCGCCCGCCTTTGTTTGGGTCCCGGCTGCTACCACGGTGTGTGGGGGTGTCCGGGGCAGGCTCTGGCGCTGCACTGCCCCCAGACCACGGGCGCCTCCGGCCTTCGCGCCGCCTGGCCTTGCGTCAGTGGCCGGTGAGGGCCTGCGGTCCGCCGCTTACTGCTGTCTCTGGAGTCCGCCGCCAGGCGCCGCGGTGGCCGCCTCTCCCCCTGCGGGAGCCGCACGGTGGTACAATCGGGCTCCAAGTGCCGGCGGGCGGGGCTGCGAGAGGCGTAGCGACCCCTGGGGGTCGGTGCACGCCTCTGCAAACGGCCCAGGCCGTGACTCCTGCCCCGCCCCCAAGTTTCCTAGGTCCTCAGGTCTCTCTCTGGCCTGCGCTCCTGACTCCCCTTCCGCACAGCCTTGGCAGATCACCAACCGCCCGGACACTCGAGGGTATCCCCGGGTCTTCTCCGGAGGGAGCTGCCAAACCCGGGCTCCTGGCGCCATCCCCTCTTCCCTCCTTTATTCACCTTCCTGGCACCAGAGCCCAGAACCATGCCAACTCCTGGGACCGGGCATCCCTCCAGCGTTAGCACGTGGTCTGCCTGACACCCCCGTCCTGAAGGCCACAAGGAGAAAGGACTGGGCAGCAAAGGCCAGTGCCTGGCCCATTTCTGTCCATCAGGACTCAGAAGGCATAAACATCGGTGTCACCTGGGGAGAGCTGAAGGGGTCGCCTCAAAAGTGGGGTAGCCATAGGGCGCCAGCTGCAGGATGCAGAGGTTTTCCTTATGGGAGCCAGGAAGAAGGGAGGCCACCACCACTGTTGTGTGAGGGGTGAGCCGGATTATCATACATCCTCAGCGTGTGTGCGGAGAGGAGCAGGGAGTACAGAGATGGGGGAAACACACTCAGCCTACAGCAAGTTCCCAGCTTCTGGGAAGGATGAGAACAGGAGAGAATTCTAAAATGAAACACTAAGCCCCACACTCACACACAGGTACTCAACCCATGCTGGTTTCTCCAGCCCTTCTCTTTAAAAGAGGAAAGCTGAGTTGAGGGGACCTCTAACTCCAGGGTGCTGAGTGGAGCTCCTGCCCTGTGGCTCACCTGTCATTCCTGCTCGGTGGTGTCCAGTTCCTGGGAGCTGTACCCGCTGGCTCACTGCCAACTAGACACATTGGTATTTATGACCCTGGATGCCTTGAGAGCTCCTCTATGCAGAAGCAAATGGCCCGAGCCAGTGTCCCTGCCCCAGCACTCACTCCCCATGTGCTCAGGATCCTCAGGGGAGCCATTGCCAGACTGGCCAAGCCTGTTAGGAAACTCCCAGTGGCTTCATCTGGCCTTGAAAACATTTAGGGTTGGAAGCAGCTCCTGACTCAAAGGGTGTCACCCTGAGCTTGAGGGGCGGGGGACAGACACAGGAGGCCTCTCCTGAGAAGTGGGGAGTATGTGTGTTGCTTCCCCCCAAGATCAGTGGCCATAGCTGACACAGGAGTACAAAGGAACAGACCTAGCACCACCGTGCACACTTTGAGTCTCTCTTGCCACATCCCAGAGGGAAGCCAGAAAATGTGGAGCAATGGGAGAGGGTGGGAGGAAGGAGAACAGGGGAAAGATTGGTTTTTAAGGGAGCAATAGGGGAGATACAAAATGTGTTCCCAAGCCCAGCTGAGAGCAAAGGGTTTTCTTTGCTGGGTGAATGGCTTACTCTTCCCAGTTGGTTCCTGGAGTTGTTGCTTCCAGAAGTCTTCTTAAAGTTCTCCAAGCCTCTAGGACTGTAGCTCTCAGTCTGACAGATCCACAGAGAATGCCACTGGGGAGCCCCCAAAGTACGGTGCCACCCCCAGCCCACACCTGGGGACACAGCCCCCGATCCCCTGGGAACTACTTTTAGTGGGACGGGGGTCCTAGCTTCATGCCACCTAGCTAGCCACAGCTGTAGACACCCTAACTACGCCCTCCTCCAAGCCCTCCCTGCCTCTGGGGGTCTCCAGATGATCTCCAGTAGGGGATGGGCTTGCTCTGCCCTTGTCCGGGGATTTCTGGGTACTGAGGATGCAGAGGCAGAGGCCCACAAAGTGGGGGAGGAGGTAGGGAGTGTGGTGCCCAAGAACACTGAAAAGATGCAATTTTCCCAGGCCATCAGCAGAGTTTTAAAAATGCAAATGGAACTGGGCCTTTGAAATATGCCTGCCATAAAGTGGAACTGGTGGTGGCAGCGGGAGCTGGCGCGGGTGTGGAAAGTCATGAGAAGCCTCCTCGCGGGGCCTCATCCTCAGGCTTCCTTCCCTCCACTCCCCACTCTGCCTGTAGGACGTGTGTTTATGGGGAGCTGGGGATGTTGGACTCAGAGATCCCTGCCCAACCTCAGGGCACCTCCCTGAAGCCTCCTTTACCTCAGTTATCTGTCCTGCAGAAAGGAAGCAGAGACTGAGATTCTCCATCTCCCACAGTCCATACTCCCCCCTTACCTCCCCACGCCCCCGCCCCCCAGCCCTCAACACCCCCCCCCCCACCGCCCCGTGCCCTGCTCCAGTGCTGTCTGCTGGAAGTTCTTCCTGGGTCTGATTTAAATGCCTCTTGGTGCCGATAAGCAGCTTCCCTTATACTCTGTCTTCACGACTAATTCAAAAGCTTCTTTTGTAACGGGTTTGAGCTATAAAGGGCTGCTTTGTCCTTCATTCCCATCCCTTTATTTCTGTTTTCATTTTCTCTCCAGCTATGTCTGAAGCAGGGCTTCTGAGCCTAACCTCTGAGTCCACCACTCCCAGTAAAGCCATATTTCTGCTCCACCCCTTACCAGCTGTGTGACCTTGGGAAAGTCATTTCACCTTGCTGAGCTCAGTTATTTTGTCTATAAAATGGGGGTGGGAGAAGTACTTATCTCATAGTAGTGGTTATGAAGAGTTTATTAAATGAATGAATCTCAGTGTGCAATAGCATTTAGCACAGTGCATGGCACAAACCAAGCTCTAAATAAATGTTTAGGTGGTGATGGTGATGATGAGGAGGAGGAGGATGGCTTGCTAAGCAAGAGATGGTCTGGAGATGTGTTGCTGGAGGTGACCATAACCTTTCTCATTTCTTCGCCCCACCCCCGATGAGATGAGCTGTGTACAAACCAAGTCTCTCACGAGATGGTTGAGCAGCTCAAGGGAAGAGTATATGGGTGGGATTGGAATTGTCTATCCTGAAAACTATGGAAGAGTAAGACAGTTGCTCCATTATTCCAGCAACTAGGAATAGAATAATTACATTTAAAAGTAATTCCTTCTTCAGTCTGCTAACACACTGACTTTGGAGCTCTTGGCCCCAACTAGTCTCACCTCTCCAGGAAACCACTGAGTAGAGGCAAGTGGACTTGGGTGTGCTGGAAAGAGTTCTGGATGTAGAAGACTTTTACTAACTCTATGACCTTTGATAAGTCACTTCATTTCTCTGAGACTCAGTTTCCCCAGCGGCAAAATGGGAGTAAAACGACCTGTGCCTACAGTATTCCTGCAATTATCTTCTCGGCTGAGGCAGAACACAGATTTATAGGCAACTATCTGATAATTAGTTATATATATAGTTATATGTAGTTATAGTTATATGTAGAGATAGGTGGAATGATCAATCCCTCTTTCCATGACTTTCAGGGTTGACTGCACTTCCTTTGATATAATGGATGCAAAAGAGCTCAGGAAACTTGCCCAAGTTCATGGTGAATCAATTTCTGACTCAAGGTGATATAGGAAGTTAGTGGAAGAGTTGGGTTGGACGCAGGCCTCCCTGGGTTCAGTTTTGAGCTTCTACCAAGGCACCATCTTTCCTCCTTCTCCCTGGAGCTCTGTTCAGGAGGTGAGTGTGAGTTTATGGGGAGCACAGGATAGAGGGGTCAATAATTCAAGAAAAGAGAGAAAGCTCTGGAGAAAGGTGATAGGGCCAGGCTGGGATAGGAGCACTAAAACACAGGGCCTGGGGGAGGCTGGACAGATGGCAGCACTCTTCTGCCTCCAGAATTCTGCAAGCAGCCAGACCTAGCACTCCTTTCCCAGCCTTGCCTGCCTCCTCCAAGGAAGCAGGCAGCCTGTGCCAGAGTGAATACAATCCAAGTTATTAATTGCCTCCAACAATTAGCCCTAGTGCCTGGGCCTGCAGACACCAAGGCTCTGGGAAAAAAAAAAAAAACACCAATTACAGCTTTTTCAGTATTCACTCTGCTGCATAATCCTCCCCCAACACCACCCTGCTCCCCATCCATGTTCCTAGGGGCCTTTGCTCTGACCCCAGTATCTGGAGAAGACCAAGTTTTTCTGAGGACTTTAAAAGTGGAAGTCACTCAAGGGTTAGATCTTACGCATAGCAGGGTCAAAGCACTGGCAGGAAGGAACAAGCTCTTGCCAAAGATCTAGCCCACTGTGTGGCACTAGCCAAAGTCTATCCCATTGTGTAGAAGAGAGTACAACCTCCAGGTTGAAGGTTTAAATATATTTCCTGAGGATCTTATTGTTAGTACTGGCAAGGGAGAGATCAGAAACGCACCCAAAGTTCTGGTTCGAATCAGTTCAATCACATACTAGCTTTGTGGCTTTGGGAAAATCCCTTCATGATGCTGAGCTCATTTCCTTATCTGTAAACTGGGGATGGTGGTCACACCTCTTCATGGAGGGAGATTCAGAGAAATGCTGTGCAGAAGCACATAGAAATACAGTGGGTGGCATGGGGCGAGCTGTAAATAATGGTGTTTTGTTCTATATGGATAGAGCCCTGGCAGGAGGCTCCATGCTACCTGTGGGTCCCCTGTCCCTTGGCAGGGGAGAGAAGTGGGAGGCAATGGGGAAGGAGGTAGATAGGGAGTTAAGAGGTCTGGTTGCTGAACCCAGGTTTGCTATAACTTCCACTGTGGCCCTGGTGCCCTTTCCAGTCTGGCCTCTTGTTCCGACCTGACAAAGGAAGGCACAAAGCTAGTGAGCTCTAGAGCCCCTCTAACTGAGTTTTTTTTAGAAGAGTGTGAGCAGAAGGAATGAGTTTAGAATGGGTAGGAGGCCATGGGAGTGTAGAATCCCCAATTTTTCAGGGGTGAATGGCAGTAGTAGTAAAGGTAATAGAACGGCCAAGAGAACATGAAACCAGTTACATAAATAGTTAAGCCTAGAGTCACAAATCCATTGGTTCTGCATCAGTAAAAGAAACCAATTACCTTTTATCAAGGCAGGGGGAAAAGATCATCACCTGGTTCAGAACTATTTGGGAGAGCCTGGGTAGAAGTCCTCAGCCCAGTTCTCACTGGTAGAGTGTTTCAGGACCATGAACAGCGGCAAATGCCAGCCTCCAAACCTCTGGGCCACCATTGAGGTGAGGGCAAAAGGATGAGAGACATGGACTTAGCCATTCAGTTGGATCCTCAGAGATGCTGTAATGATGCTGATGTTTAATAATAACTCAGTTACCCATGGTGGGTGTCTCCGAGTGCCCAGCGGGATTGCCTAAGTGTTACAGAGCAGGGTCATGTATGGGCCCGTCTCCCAGCCCCTCCCCAGGAATATCTAAGGCTCCTGGTGCACCTGCCTGTGTGTGAGCTCTTTCATGACTCAGCATGGAATTCCAGCCCCATCTCTCCCCACTCCCACGCCGCCCTACCCTGACCCTTTGTCCCTCTGGCCTCGGCTTCCTGGCACAAGTTGGCAGTGCCTCCCTTTGCTTCAGCCTGGCTGGCCCACTGGCGCCAGAAGCCAAGCCAGCTTTAACCCTGACCACCAGGCCCCATCTCGGCCCCAGCAGTGACTGCAAGAAAGAGCTTTTCTGGCATTTTCCCAGTCAGAGATCTGCACAGCTCTGATGGGCTGCCCCAGTGCTAGCTCTTATTCCAGCACATCCAGTGTGAGCAGGGTGGGGAATCTTCTGTGCCAGAGAACTCTGTGGCCAGGGCCCCTGAGCTGGAATGAAGGGCTGGTAGAGAGACCATCAGTGCTCAGGCAGTTAAATTACCTTTTAGGCAGGAAGGAGTGCTTCTGACAACATCAGCGTCATTAATAATTAATGGCTACCGTTTGTTGAGTGCCGGGTCCCATATATGCGTTACTTCATCTAAACTCACAACCATCCCAGGAGGTGAGCCCTTTACTGTCCTCATTTCCAGGTGAGAAGATTAAGGCTCAGAGAGTAAGTTGCTTCAGGTCACACGGCAGGTAAAGACTCAGCTCTAGGCAGTTTGATTCTATAGCCCAGATTCTTTACCACGTTATTATTCCCATTTTTGCAGATGGAGAAACCGAGAGTCAGAGAGGTGAGGGAATTGGTTAAGGTCACAGAAGAGTCAGTGATGGAGAGGATTTGAACCAAGATTTGCCTGATGTTGGAGATATCATATTTATCTGTTCACTCTACTGCTCCCCAGTGAACTAGGTCCCTGTTGTGTGCCCACTCGCAGAGTCCCCTTCCTAGGTCTAAAACACAACGAAGCTAATCTCCCTGTACTTCCTTAGGGAAGTCACTGCCTCTCCCTGAGCCCCAGTCTACCAAGGGCAACATGCTAAGGTAGAGCTCACATTCCAAGTTGAGAATTGCTTTGTCTGAGAACATTCTCCCATGGAGACTAGGGTCATCCTGCAAAATAGTAAGATAGTTCTCAGGACCCGGAAGGGAAGGGTCATACTCTTCCCTTCCAGGACAAGGTGCAGGGGCCAGGGCTACTGGCTGTAGATGCATTACATGATAGCCATCACCTGACACAAAATGCCAGGCCAACTCCTAGCTTCTCGTTTATGAGAAGATGAAGGCCCAGGGCAGGTGACTACAGTGATGTGGTTGCCTCCTGACAGCCCTGTTCCTTTGGCCATTCCTCCAAGGCTTCTGTGTCTTTCCCAACACCTCTGAGCCCTCATTTTGCAGCTGGGTACATCTGGGGACAGCTGTTCTCGCTGGCATCCAGGACCACATCTGGCGGATGTGGCAGCAGGATGCAGGAGGAATACGTGAACAGTCTTAATGACCACGTCGTGGAGCAGCCTGGGCCAGGCTTGCGTGCCGGTTGTGCCTGGGGAGCCAGGCTGGTGACATGTCCCCTTACCCTCCTCCTCCTCTCTCCCTGCCCTTCCACTGCTCCTCCCCCTCCCCCTTGTTTTCCTTCCTCTCTTTGCCCCCATACCCCAAGCTCCTCCAGACTCCTCGTCTTCCCTCCTTTACACTTATTCCTTCCCTGAATAATGACCGCAGTCCATGTTTGCTGAGCACTTACTGTGTGACAGGCTCTGTACCACGCATTTTTCCTGCACTATCCTTTTCGATCTTCACAACGGGCCCTTGGAGAATAATCATCTCTCTTTTACAGATAAGGAGAGTATGGCTCAGAGAAGTCAGGGTGTAAGGCCCACACACTTTCCTGTCCCTTCTGCGGGGGACAGAGCACCTCCTCCCATATGGGACAAGAAGGTCGGAGGAAAAGGTCGGAGGTGGTGTGATCCGTTCTCTTTGGTCTTGGATGGATTGTTTGGTAGGTGTGGTTTTTTTTTTTTTTTCTTAAGATTGTACTTATTTATTTGACAGACAGAGATCACAAGTAGACAGAGAGGCAGGCAGAGAGAGCGGGGGAAGCAGGCTCCCTGCTGAACAGAGAGCCTGATGCGGGGCTCGATCCCAGGACCCTGAGATCATGACCTGAGCCGAAGGCAGAGGCTTTAACCCGCTGAGCCACCCAGGCGCCCCTGGTAAATGTGCTTTTTGTCTTTTGATTTTCCTTTAAAGCTCTAAGCTGATTCCAACCCTGCCCCCTGGGTTGCTGTGTTCTCTGCACCTTCTGAGCCTTCCCTTCCCACAGTGTGTATGGGCAGCCCAGAGTCATCTGTTCAACATGCTCGCTAAGTCAGGAAAATGTGCAAGTGAGGACTCCCCTCATCCCCTGGGGACTTTTCGATTATGGTCATTTCAAAGCATTTAAAAAAAAATTTTTTTTTAAAGAGGGGGCGGACAAAAGGAGAAGGAGAGAGAGAATCCCAAGCAGGTTCCAGGCCCAGCATGTGAGCCCAATGTGGAGCTTGATCCCACGACTTCGAGAACATGACCTGAGCTGAGATCAAGAGTTGGTTTCTACACTGACTGAGCCACCCAGGCGCCCCGTGACTGTGGTCGTTTCAGTCCATGGATAACGAAGGCCTGCGGTGCAGGTGGCTAGAGGCATGGGGTCTGGAGTCAGGGTCTTGAGTCCATTTATAGCTATGCCACTGGTCAGATGGTAGTGGTCACGCTGCCTGTAGAACAGAGACAACACTCACATCGAGGGGGGGGTGTGTGTGAAGATCAATAACGTAGTGTATGTAGTGTGTCTGGTACCCAGTCCACAGGCCATGGCCTTCTCCATCTCATTCTGGGTCAAGAGCATTAGAGAAACATACGTCCTCTAACCCAAGGTGGTCCCGCTGATACTCATTCCCTAGATACTGCTCTTCCACCTATTTTGGGGGAGTGTGTGGCTTTAGGTAACATGGTCATAGCCAGCATTTTTGTATGTGTCCCATGTGTGATATGTGAATTGGTCATATCATCTCATGTAAATAGTGCTGGTACTGAGCCCACGTTCTAGAGCCAGAGAGCCTGTGTTCAAATTCTGGCTCTGCCACATACTGGCTATGTGACTTTGGGGAAGTCACTTAACCTTTCTCTGCCTCACTGTCCTGTCAAAGGAGCTTATAGCAGCACCTACTTCCTAAAGCTGCGATGAGGAGTTAGGGGAACATGGAAAATCCTGAGATCAGGGCTGAGCCTTGATAAGTACTTCGTATAAATGTCACCCACTATTATTTAATCTGTACACCAATTTCAGAAAGTGGATGTTACCATTTTTGTTTTACAAAAGAAGCAACCAGTAGAGGTTAAGTCACTGGTCCAAGGTCATATAACTAGTAAATGGCAGAGTCGGGATTTGAACCCAGTTCTGACTGATTCCCAGGCTTCCGGGTTTCACACTGCAGCTCTGTGTCTGGGAGGGAAGGGCAGAATGGGCTTCGAGGCTCAGCCAGCTCCCCCAATGCTGTGACCCAGATGAGCTCCCCTGCCACCCTCTTGCTTCCTTCTGTCGTTCCCATTCAGTCATTTGCTTCAAAGAGACTCCTGTTTAACTCTGACAGATTCCCTGGCTACTTGTATTCCCAAACCTGCTCACTCTGAGGGGCTCCCAGGCCATGGGAACCTGCAGAGACCCTGAATCCAGCCTTGCTCTACCCCAGGGCTGGCATGAGCTGTGGGAGGCCCGGAGAGCTTCCAGGCATCCAGGAAGCTCCCAAGACTCCTGCTCCCTGATAGAGGGTCTGCAGATCCAAGTGCTCCATGGCTCTGCCCTCCCCACCGCCCACAGGACACAGCCCTGACCCAATACGGCACCCAAGGCCCTTTCCTCCTCAGCGGCCTCTCTCCAGTCCTGTCACTGGAGCCCTTCCCCGACCTCAGGAGCCTCAACTCCACTCCTACCCCCAAGAACCCATGATGGCTCAGACATGCCTCTCAGCCTTTCTCACATCACTCCATCTGTCTGAAAGGCTCTTTTTCTTTTCTACCAGTTGAAACATTACTCATCCTGAAGGCCCAACTCATCCCTTCCATGATGGAGCCACCCCCCCAGCCCTACACCCACTCTTCCCTCGGAGTCCTCAGCTCTCTCCTTTGCTCCTGGAACAATTTCACACGTCTATTTCTGCATGTGTCACAGTCTGATTTGTTTTCTATATAGATTCTGTTGCATGAGGTTACACAAGGTGTGAGGGGACATGAAGACTCTGCAGAGGGGGTCACTTTCCAGGCAAGGGCTGGGGGCATGCAGGGCAGACCCTAAGCAGCAACTGAGCCTAGAGTTCCAGGACCACCTGTTCCAGAAGTTGAGGTCAGGCGTTACTTCCCCATGATCACATGGCACCTCACTAGGGAGCTATAGAAGCTGGGCCCCTGACTTCTGATCCTGTGGGGGCTCCCCAAAGTCTCCATTGTACAGCTGGGCTGATGCACACTCCCTCTGTCTGCCATCCAGACCCTCTAAACCTCCCTGCTACTTTTATTAGTCAGCTATTGCCATAATGATGCTGCATAACAAACCACTTCAAAGTCTCAGCAGCATTTAACACTAATACCTGTATTTTGCTCACAGGTCTACAACCTGACTGGAGAACTCTGCTTCAGGCTGTGGTCCAGCTCATGTCCACTCCATGTGTCCCATAAAGGGCTGCAGCTACCCTGATTAGGCTCCTCTTGTGGCTGTGGTAGAACGCAAGCACAACTGACTAAACACATCTCAAGGCTCTTCTCTCATTGTATTTGCTGCCATCCAATGACAAGAGCAAGTTCCCTGGCCGAGCTCAAAGTTAGCTGGTGACAAAGGAGACTCGGTTCACGTTGTAGCAATGGCAAGGCTTTAAATATAAAATACCTGTCTGGGAGGCTGGAGAATTAAGACCAATAATTCAGTTTAGGCCTCCACCTGCCCTCCTACAGATTCAAATTGGTCGCTGACTGCCCCCCAAGCCACTAGACAGGTCTCTTCAGCTTCCTTCCCTGCAGCTACTACCCACAGAACTTTCAGCTGATGCTCCACCTTCCCCATCTGAAACATACCCATGATGATTGCAAAACAGTGATGGAAAAGAAATGTGAAGAGAATACTCGGGCACCAAGAGTTGAAGGTAAAGGAAGGGGAAGGCCGGCACTTAGTATGTTTAACTTTGGGAGGATGGAGAGAGGAGATCTATCTTCACCCCCATCTTCCAGCACTACCCAGAGTCCCAAATCTGAAAGGTGAGATTTAGGGACCTTTGAGTCAAGTTCTCATAGGGCCACACATCTGCACAGCTTCAGAACCTTGGTGTGGGGACACGTTTTAGCAATTTTTATCTATTTTCATCAGTTCACCATTTTTTTTTATTGCAGCCCACACCCACACCCATCAATTGCCAACGGAAAACCACCATTTCTCATTTAGACCATGAGATTTGATGAGAGGCATGCACATGTGACCCAGGCCTGAGCCAATCGGAGCATCCCATCGTCTCCTTGGCTACAGTGACTGATTCAGGAATAGACCCCTGGCAAATTCAGGTCAATGAGAATTCAGAATTGGACTTTTGTCAGCTCTCTGGGCATGACATGAGGAGTGAGAAGCCAGGAAGGGATTCTGGTTTTCCTGTGGGAGAGAAGCTATAGATTCTGTGTTATTAATAGCCATCATGGCACCAGATTGATTCCAAGAATAAAGGGTGCCAACCTCACCATGAAGTGAAGAACAAAGAGAGACCTGACTTAAACTCCTGGATCAAGCTATACCTGAAATCCTACCTCAAGACTTTACAGCTATTAGATCAGGTAAAACAGGTCTTCTGTCACTGAAGGAGTCCTGATTAAATAAACATGGAATTTTATAATCATGGAATTTAGGGAAGCTAATGCCAAGGATGCTTAAGATAATCAATATGGAGGCTGCCTGGGTGGGGCAGTTAGTTGGGCCTCTGATTCTTGGCTTCAGCTCAGGTTGTGGTGTCAGTGTCATGAGATTGAGCCCCGTGTCAGGCTCTGTGCTCAGCGTGGAGTCTGCTTGGAGTTCTCGCTCACTCTTCCTTTGTCCCCCCCTGCTCGTGCTCTCTCTCACTCTCTTTCCCTAAAATAGATAAATAAAGCTTTGAAAAAAAGAATAATAAATGTGTTGAATCTCAGAGATGAAGTCCTTAGAGACTAAGCCGGACTGAAAGAAACAGGGGAGGGCCTCCAAGCTGCGGGTGTGGAGTAAGGGAGGACCCAAGTTGCCTTTATGGGCCCCCACTGGTGCCAGCGCATCTGTCCCATACCAGGAGCTCCTGCAGTTCTAAGCACTAGACTATAGATTGGCCTGGGTGAGCCGCATGCCATGAGATGCATGATCCCAGCTTCCTCGTCTTGGCAACGGCCCTTCGTGATTGTGTTTCTACATAGCAGCCTCTTCTCCTTTCATCCAGGGAAGAGATGGGGTCGGAGCCGGCCTGGGAGAGTGCAAGCCGTATGGCTGCGAGAGGCTACTGCAAACAGCGGTATTGCTCAGAGGGAGAGCAGAGAAGCCTGCCCCAGACCGGACTGCTCTGAGGCAGGGTGCCTGGCCCAGTGTGCCAACCTCCATCTTGGCATCAGTGCCTTCACTTTCTGGCTGACCTTTCTGAGCAGATATTTCAGGAAAGGGAGTGGAAGCTCACACCTCGCTCCGGCTTCCCCACCTGCTGAGACAATCTTCAAAGGTGCCAATGGCTGCACTGGCTGCTGGCCCCCCGTCTCTCTGCCAGGACCTGGGCTACCATTGGCCGTGTTCCCCTCCAGCTCACAGGGCCTCCCACCTGGCCACAGCTCCTGGATCCAGCTTCACTTCTGGCCTGGCCACGCTTCCTCAGAAGGCAAATGGCTCTCTTGCCCTGCATGGAGGTTCCTGAGTAGAATACTTTGGGTTGCAGTTCCACTTTCTCCGGTGACTTGTTACTTGTATATACTGGTGTCAGTTTGTCCACTTGAAAACCAAAGACTTCCCCAATAGTGATAAACCTCACTGCACTTCTATGAAAGGGGCCTCTGGATTCCCATTCTACAGGCAAAGAAACCAAGGCTCAGAGGGTCCTTGATGCCATTCATTCAGCAGACTCATTTAACAAATACTAGCTGCGGACAGTCTACTTGCCAGGCACTGTATGAATTTCTCAGGACATTAAGGGGACCAAAACAAGGTCCTGACCCACATACTGCTCAGTTGGGGTGGGTAACACACTTGCTGAAGGGCATAGAGCAAATTGTACTCTCCTCTGCACACAGTAGGTACTCAATCAATGCATGAATTGGTTGAACTGCCTTATGGGCAACTGATAAGGAGCAATCACTGGCAAAAAGACAGCAGGATGTAAAGGATACATCCGGAGAAAGGAGATATCAATTTCCAGCCTGGAGGCTAGGTTTGCAAACAAAAAATCTATCATATCTGAGGCTGTTTGCTAAAGATTAGAATGGAGTTGAAAGAAACAAGCAATGGTGGATGGTGTGCTTGGCACCCGCCTGACAAAGCAGCTGGGGGCCTGCAGGGCTCTGGAATGGTCCCCACATCCCCGCTGTCAGGGCTGCAGAGAGGATGGAACCAGTGCAGCCAGGATGGCCTGCTGGTAATGGGGAGGAAGGGTTTGCAAATATGAGAATGAACCCCTAGGATGGACCAGCCTCAGAGGTGACAGCACCAGGCTCTCTTTCTCCTCTGGACCTTGCTGGTCAAAGTGTGGTCCATGGACCAGCAGCATTGGCAATACCTGGGAATTTGTTAAAAATGCAGATGCATTTTTGCGTTACGCAATGCAGATGCATTTATTGCATTATGCAAATGCAGTATCTAGGCTTTTGTTAAAAATGCAGACTCTCTGTCCATTTCCCCACCTTCTGAATGTGAATCTGCAATGCCAAAAGGTTCTCCAGTTTCCCAAGGCTGGCCGCATATTAGCATCACCCTGGGAGGTTTGGAAAACCCTAGTGTGTGGATCTATTCCAGAGAGTCTGATTTAATTGGACTGGGCTGTGGCCTGGGCTGCAGGAGTCCATTGAGATATAACTGACACGTAACATTGTATATGTTTAAGGTGTGAATGTGATGACTTGATACACTTTAACGTTGCAAAACAGACGCCACCATAGCATTCTCGAACACAGTTATCATCCCTTTTCAAACAGGACTTTTTTGTGTCCAGGGGGTGGTCCTAATGTGCAGCTGAGGCTGGGACCATAGTTTTAACTTTACAGAGTACGTCCTGAAACTTGACCTCATAGGCCCTTCGCTACAAGCCTGGTAGCTCAGGAAGGCCTGCTTGTCCCCATCTTTCAGAACCAGCATTACCCAAATTTTCCAGCCTAGCAGGTTGGTGTAGAATAGTGGTTCTCAAAGCCAAGTTCCCAGACCAACAGCATCACCCTGGAGCTTATTAGGAATGCAAACATCTGAATCAGAGACTGGCGATGGGGCCCGGAATCTATGTTTTAGCAGTCTTTCCGGTGATTCTAGGGCAGGCTCAGGGTTGGGAGAGGAGCTCTGGCATCTGTTCCTGGCTCTATGTGTCCTTGGGGGGGACCCTCCTGCTTTGGGCTTTAGTTTCCACATGTGTAGATGAGGGAGGGGTGCAGCAGAGCGGGGCTGCCATCCTCCATAGAGTCCCCTGGCACACTGCCCATCTGTCACAGCACTGCTCCCCAGTGTGCCTGGACAGACCCCGGACTTCTCTCAGCACTCCTCCCATGTCCGCAGGCAGTGTGGTCCTCTGGGGTGGCTGGGGTTGGCCCTGAAATTTAAGTCTCTTTACCATGCCAGGTGCTGGCTGATCTCTGAGGCTCCTCCTCGGTGTTCGTGGCAGGTGCGAGCCTGGACCCTGGCACCCAGTGCTTTTTCTCTCCTTCTCCTCAGACTCTGAGAGATGGAGAAGCTGGTGCTTCCACATGGGCCAGAAAGACGTGTCAAGGGGGCAGGCGACCTGTCCCCACGTCCATGCCCTTCCACACCCCCACACTTTGTACAAGTCGCCTCCAGGCCCTGATGTCTCCTCTGGCCTAATCCTATTGTACCACGGAGACCCAACTCAAACGACACCTTCTCCATGAAGTCCCCTGTGCCTCCAGGTGGGGACAGCTGGACTTGACCAGAGAAGGGAGATGCCTACATCTCCATCATGCATCTCCAATATAGTCTGCCTCCCCCACTGGTGGGCTGTGGATCCTGGAGATCGGGGACCCATTCGGATCCCTAACACTAAGCCCTGGGCTTGCTAGGGATAAATGCTCAAGACAAACGTGATTGAACGAGGCACTCAGATTCCCAGTGTCAGGGGCAAGATGTCCTCAGGGGCCCCGGTACATTCCTGCTAATGGTACCTTTTGCACCTCCCTCCACCAGCATATCGGCCAAATTCCCACTTGCCAATCCTCCGGCACTCAGAGTCTCCTGCTGCCCAGGTGCAGGGCTGAGAGGTGCAGAACCCTGAGCTGCCAGACTGTCCTGCACAGCCTGTCTGGCCCGACACCCTCCCAGCAACGTGGGAGGGAGGAAGAGAAGCAGGCGGACAGGCGGCAGTGTCGAACCCGCAGTCTCCAGCCAGGAACCAAGGGGCAGGTTAGTGGGGCGGTGACTGCCGTCAGATCATTGACCCCAGAGAGGCAGGGAAAGCAGCACCGGGACTATAAGCACGCTCACACACCCAGCCGAGTTCCAGGGACTTGGAGACGCTTCCTCCCTCAGCTTGCCTGTGTGGCTCCATCTGCTGCGCTCAACCCTACTCGGAGGGAGAAGGAGTGAGGAGGGCCCATTCAGTCTACATTTATGAGCACCTACTGTGTGTTCAGCCATGGGTGAGATGCAGTGGGGCAGCAAGGGGAAGGCACAGTCTCTGCTTTTAAAGGGGGATGAGGAGGGGAAAGATCCTGGCATAGGATGAACACAGCCGTAGGCTGCGTCTTGTGTAGGGCGACGTGCACTGAGCGCCTTGCCAGTCTTTGAAGGAGAGGAGTGTGTATAGAACACCCATTCTGTGTCAGCCTCGTGAAGGACTACGTACTCAGCCCATACCGGGTGCCAGGCCTGGGGTCCTGAGAGAGGGGAACGTGGAGGGAGCACCCACCACGTGCCAAGCTCTGTGTGCAGAGCCTCATTCACAATGAAACCTTACGCCAGTTCAGGGCATGGGCTTACGTGCTGGGGTCTCCAACCCCCACAGAAATCCAGCTCTTCCCCCTCCAAGGCTCAGATCGAAGGCCGTCTCCTAGGGGAAGTGTTTCCTGGTCTCTTAGGTAGAACTCTGGGCTCTTTTCTCTGCTGTCAAGGCAGTCCTCATTTCATCTGGCTGGGATGATGGACAGCCAGACAGCCACACGGGCAAACCTCCTCATGGGCACCACCAGGCTCCCTCTCAGTCCTTGCCACCCAGCTACAGGTTGCGTGCTCCTGCTACCCATTTTACAGCCTAGGAAATTGAGCTTCAGGGAGGCTAAAGGACCTGCCCAAAGCCACACAGCCAGCAAGTGATGGAGCCAGAGCTTCACCATGAGCCTGGGCATTTCCACAGCCATTGGGTGAACTCGCTGGGCACGGACAAAGGCTGTGGCTCCCCCCGAGTCTCCCCTCCGAGTTGGTGGGTCCGTGGGCATAGCAGCGCCCAGAGGATGTCCACTGGCCATTTTCACAGCAGTAAACAGAAGTGTTGGTTCTGACTTGGCTGCCCCACACCCCACTCCCTGCTAGCTGCTGCCTTGACAGGCAGAGACCCGCCTCCTCTGGAGCTTACCAGGACAGAGCATTGGATTTCCAAACTGGGGACATGCTAACACTTCTGGTGAGAAAAGACCAATCTGGAGAAGCCGGGCTCTCACCTGCCCCCTGGGAACTGGTGTGCTACGGTTACCCATGATGCTCTCCCTCCACTGCACAGAATAATTGCTGAACAGATTGCACCGGAAGGAGAATTCCTGGGTTATGGAGGCATGATTCTAAGTGGCTGTTGATCTGTGTTTTGCCTCATTTCTTAAAAGAAAAAATGGCGAGAATTTAAGGATGTGCGTTGAATACCGGGAAAACGGAGGCTGTGTGCATCACCCCAAGGAGGATGGTGGGGAAGCACGGAGGCATGGTGATTACCAGCAGCTGCCTGCTATGCTCCCTTCTTGTCCGTCACAGCGTACACATGAGGAAAGGAAGGCCCAGAGAGCTCAAATGACTGGGCAGGGGTCACACAGCACTGGCACAGAGGCACCGATAGGTCTAACCCCAAAACCGAGCTTTCCCGCTTCCGGTGGCAAGTTGGCGCATTTTTCAGCTGCTTCTCTCTGAGACTCGCTGGACGGCTGCTCTGCTGGGACAGAGGACCCAGAAACCCCACCGGTTCAGCCCCAGGCCTGGAGACGCCGGGCTCTGCCTGCTGTGGGCTCTGTCGGATCTGGGAGGGGAGCCCGCGCCCGCGCCCAGGAGTCTGCGGTCTCGGGAGAGGATGAAGGACCCTTGCACGGTTAGGTGCAAGAACAGTGTCTCATCCTTAGTCCAAGGGCCTCTCCTCGGACCCCGAAGTATGTGATCGTCTCCCTGAGGCTCAGCTGCGCGGCCCTTCGAGGCAGGGCTAGGGTCCTCGTTCAGACTGCTGGATTCGCATGGCCACCTCTGTAATTTGTCAATCACTAGATCTTGGACAAGTTGCTTAACCATTCTGAGCTCAGTTTGTTCATCTGAAAAATGGGGGTAATACACCTCTCTTATAGTATTATTGTGGGGATGAAATGAACTCATTCAAGTCAAGGGCTTAGGACAGTGAGTGGTTTTAGGACCCAGTAAGTGCTCAATAAATACAGATTGATTCTTCATTTAATAATTTATTTACTCAGCCCCTCTGCCCTGGGGATGCAGAGCTGGGACAGAGACCCTGCCCACTTGAAGCCTCCGAGCTAAGAGGCTGAGGAGGAGTGGCAGACAGAAGAAGGACCCCCTCTGGTCCCTCCGTGGGTTGTGAGCTGCCGTGCAGGCGACCACGGGGTACTAAGGGAGCCCAGATACAGAGTCAGTGAAGGCTCCCAGGAAACGTTATAGCCAAGCTTAATTTTGATGGGAGAAGAGTTATTCACCAAGACTGACAATCATGGAGGACAGGTGGACAATTAGATACAAGTCAGGCATCCTGGCAGAAGGAACAGCGCACACAGAGGCCCAGAGGAAAGGGAAAACGCGGCGCGTCTAGGGAATGGCAAGTAGCCCAGGATGGCCAGCTCTCGGGTGTGTGACGAGCAGCGATGAGCGATGAGGAAGAAAGGGAGAGGCCGGAACCCCGGGAAGCCTTGGGAGCTCTTATGGCTCGAACCTCCAAAAGTTGTATCCTCCAAAAGTTGTGCTGAAGTCTTAACCCCAGGACCTGTGAATGTGACTTTACCTGGGAACGGGATCATCACAGATGTGGTTAGTTCAGATGAGGTCACACTGGAGTGGGGTGGGCCCTTCCTCTAACATGACTGGTGTCTTTGCAAGAAGAGGAGAGAGACATGGGAGGAGAATGCCAGGCGAAGACAGACACGTGAGGGAAGACGGCCGAGTGAAGCCGGGGCCGGCGTGGAGCGCCCCCGAGAGCCAGCCACTGGCAGAAGCTGGAGGGGGCAGGGTAGGACCGGTCCCTCCAGCCTTCAGATGGAGCATGGCGCAGCTGACACCCGAATATTGGGATTCCGGCTTCCAGAACCGTGAGGCATACATTCCCAGCTTCTTACGCCCCCCGGCTTGTGATACCTAGTGACGGCAGCCCCTGGAACGAAGCCAGGAGCTGAGCCACTTACAGATGTGTCAGGGTGGAAAGGGTTAATCCCAAAGGCGTGCCTCCCCCCCCCCCCCCCCCCCCCCCCCCCGCCTGGTCCACAGGGACACCTCCCAGAGGCCTGGCCTTCTGCTCCCTGCCTGGTGGCGCCCACATCACCTCTGCCTGCCCCCACAGGGCCGCTTCCTGTCCGACTCACTCCACCTGTGTCCACTGCCATCCGATGGCCACGGCCACAGCAGCTCTTGGCCGAGATATACAGCCAGCCTCGGGCGGGGTGAGGGGGCCCGGCCGCCCTGGCATGAATCATGTTTATTGCAAACAGGAAACAAAGGGAACAAAGCCCTGGACAGGGGAGCTGGGCAGGCAGAGGGGAGGCACCCAGCCGGCAGCAGGGGCCAGCCGAGAGGCGCTGCCCACAGAGAGACCCATTCATCTCCTGGCGTTTGCTCCAGGACAGGCCGGGGAGGGGGGGTGCGTGTGGGAGGGGCGGTGGTGGCGAAGAGCCGGGCGCTCTGCTGAGGGTTATCTGTGCGCGTCAGCTGTGCGGCGCACTGCGTGCCAGCTTCGCGGGTGCAACAGAGATTTGCGGGGCTCTCGAAGGGCTGGGGGGTGGCGGGAGGCGCCAAGCACAGCTGCCGGCCCATCCGTTACCCCAGCAAAGGCCCAGCTTTCGGCGCCGTCCATGGGTGAAATTGCGTTACATTCTGCCTGGTAATGAGGGGCTGTGCTTCCGGGCGCAGGGCCAGGACCTGCTCTGGCCACCAACCCCGGGCCCCCGGTCACCACCCAGGCCCAGACTGGCCTGGCCCTAGAGGAGGGAGGGCACAGGCACCGGGAGGGGGAGGAGGGGAGGGTGGAGGCAGAGGGTGGCCCGGAGGAGGTCAAAGGCAGCCGGACCCTAGTGAGCACTGCTGGGTACCCAGACCTGTGGGGGGGATTGCTGCTGTACCCTAACGCTGGCTTAGAGTCCTCTGGCGGATGAACGCAGTTGCGGTCGGGAAGGCCGAGGACAACAGAAGTGTATTCTCTTGCCATGCTAGAGGCTGGAAGTCCAAAATCAAGGTGTTGCCAAAAGTGGTGCCTTCTGGAGGCTCTGAAGGAGTGTCTGTGCCCTGCCTCTCCCCTAACTGCGGACAGTGAGCCGACCTTGGTGTCCCTGTGTTCATCGCTGCCTTGTTTCAACTTCCCCCTCTGTGTTCACACGGCCAGATTTCCCTCTCCTTATGAGGACACCTGTCACTGGGTCAGGTGCCCCCTCAGCCACTATGACTTCATTTCAACCTAATGACACCTGGAAAGATCCTCTTTCTAAATAAGTTCCCATTTGCAGGTCCTGGGGACTTAGGACTTCAACATACCTCCTGGCGGGGAGGGGAGGGGCACAGTTCAACCCACAAGGAAGCTCATGTTTGCGGACAGCTTATCTGATGCCTGGCACTCAGGCATGAGCTGTCTGATTGGGTCCTCCCACCAGAACTAAGAGGTCGGTCCCATTACTAGGCCCACTTTTGAAACCAGACTATTGAGGGGGGAAATTGAGGCTTAGAGACACGTAGCTGACATGGGGCAGGCCCCCCATCCTGACCCAGGCCCAGGAACGTGTTGCACAGAGTCACGCCATAGTTGGAACATCACAGCAGTGACAGTGGGGTGAGGGGGAAGGTGTACCTGGAGCTCTGAGCACATTCAGTTGGGGCATAGGATACAGATAGACATACAGATACAAGGCGGCTTCCTGGAGGAAGTGACCCAGGAGCAGAGATCTGGAGAGTGTTATTTTACAGACAGGGAGACTGGGCCCCAGAGGAGGGAAAGACAGGCCTGAGGTCACAAGGCATTAAGGGCTGGGGGTGACAGGCTCCAGCCTCTGTGCCCTGGAGAGAGACCCCACAAAAGAAGAGGCCAGAGACCCTGGCTCCCACTGCCCCTCCTGCCTCCCTCTTGCTGGGAAATGGGAACTTAGCCTGACTCCAGTTCCCCAGAAGGGGCAGAGAAGCCCCCGGGGGAGGGGCAGGGAAGGGTGACCGGGCTGGGGACCAGCTCTGCTTCTTAGCCGCTGAATACACATGCGCTCCTCCCTCCCCTCTCTGGGCCACTTAGTTCAACAGCAACTGGGCCAGATCAAAAGAGGACAGAAGTGAAGGTGGTTTGGAAGGGAAAGGCCTTCGGAAACTGTCACCACTTAACTCTAAGACACGCAAGATCTGACTCTAAGGACACTTCCCTGTCCGCCACTTCCCTGTCCTCCCTGTGGCACACCCTGCTTCTCCCACTGCCCGAGCCCCCTGCTGTCCTCCGAAGGGGCTGCACGCTCTGCCCTTGGCGCCTGGGTGCCTTCCCCCCAGCCAGGTCCCGTTGGCAAACTCCCAACTTGACGTCATGCTGGTGGGTGGCCTTGGACAGGGGCTAACCTCTACAGACCTCTGTTTCTACAAGACAGAAATAGGAGGAGCACCGAATTCCCAGGGCGGCTGCGAGAGGGCTGTGAGACCGTGAGCGTTCAGCGCAGTGGCGGGTACTGTCACCAGGCATCAGAGGCGGTGGTGGGTCCCATTTGGACAGCTGGGAGGATGCTGGTGGCCCCGCTTCCACAAACAGGAGTACAGAAGGCAGGGACAGCCTCGGGGCAAGGGGCAGGCAGGACGACAAGGAATTTGGAGTGACTTCAGAAGCAGAATCTGAAGATAGGACCCAAGGGTCATCGGCTGCCGATGGCACCATTTGTCTTTCTGGCCGCAGCCCAGGTCCTGCTTCCTGCACACCCGACGAGCTCCTTCGCGCCTCCAGCCCGCTGCAGGAAACCTGTTCAGCTCATTCTCCAGGACTCAGGTCGGCCAGCTCCTCTTCCGTGAGGACAGTCCTGGCCTTCCTCCCTCCCCCCCCATCCCCATGCCTCCAAAACTCCCTGCACAGCCTTTCACTGGCCAACCTCCAGGTATAGAGCCCTGGGCTTTGACTTCGGATCCCCGGGCCTAACACGGGAAATACTTCTCTATAAATCAATGAGTGAAATGAGTCACTGAGTCAATGTGTGGGAAAGGAATGAAGGAGAGAGTCACCAGTCTCAGCACCTCCACTCTCTGTGGCCACTCCTGCCTCCTCTTTCCGCTTTGTACAGCCCAGCCCACACCCCGCAGGGGGAGATCTGCCCATCACCCCCAGCAGAGAGACCCTGGCCCAGAATGCCAGCTCCAGCGGGCACAGGAGTCCCTTCAGCCCTGTCATCTGCTTCTTGCCTCTTCCTGCAGGCTCAGCAGTGGGGACACCTGACAGTGGGGGGAGAGGGAGGGGCTGTGCACCTGCTTGGTCACGGGCAGATGCAGTCCTCACCAGGGGAAACATGCCAGCAGTTTCCCCACCTCGGACTCACCGCATCCTCATCCACTGGGCAGGCTTTCTGTCTTCCAGGGCCCCTGATATTTAAGGAAATTAAGGTCAGGTCTGGCTGCTAAATATTTGTCTAAGCCGAGTAGAAAATGGTGCCAGAGAAGAGGGCCTTCAATTTTATGAGCAAATAAATCATATGATGGGAGAGTGGGCTGGGAAGTGAAGGGGGGGAGGATGCTCAATTATTTAGAGCAAAAAGTGCCTCCTAAAGGCTGAGGGGCCTGTCCCTGCCCCCCGCCCCCTTTTAAAGCACGGATCTTTCACGTCGCTCTGTGGGCCAAGGTGGGGGGCAGGTTAAGGTTACAGATCAGTTGACCTTGAGATGGGGACGTGAACCTGGACTACCCACGTGGGCCCAGTGTAATCACAAGAGTCCTTTGAAGTCCAAGAGGGAAGCAGGAAGTCAATGTCAAAGTGACCCCACGTGAGAAAGCCTTGACCAGCCGTCGCTGGCTTTGAACGTGGAAGGATGGAACACAGCCCGGCCCACACCTTGGTGTTAGCCCCGGGGGACCCATCTTGGGCATCTGACCTCCAGGACTGTAGGGAATACATCTGTGTTGTTTCAAACCACTGCGTCTCTGGGAATGTGGTTACAGCAGTCCCAGGGACCAGACGCAGTCCCTAATGAGCGATCAATGCTATCACTGCTTAGTCATCACACAAGAAAAATATGTTGATTCAATGAACAAAAAGAACCCTGGCCTGGGTGTCAGGAGTCCTGCGTCCCGGTTCCCGTCTTGCCCCTAACTGGCCACCCTGCTTGGGACAGCGCCCCTCTGCTCTCCAGCAGAATTTGGATTGCCAAGTCTCGCTTCCCAATTCTAAACATTTTCTTATAATAATTGTCTCCTGAAAGGTTCCTGTGCCTGCCCCCCACCCTCTCCACCCCCCCCTGCCCCCCGCGGGCCCCCGCACTCCTCCTCTCCACCTGCAATCTGCTGCCTGCTCCCGGGCAGGGTCCGGACGAACTGGCAGAGCCCGCGGCCCCTGGAGGAGGTAGTTAATAAAGGCGGGAGGAGAAGAATCCATGTGTGCTGACATCCCTGTGACAGATTGGTGAGAGCGACAGATTTAATATCCTGCCGTTTTCCTTCCCCAGCCTGGGGGCCGGAATTGATTAAATAAATTAAAACTCCGCGGCTTGGGATGCTCTGGGTAAGGTCGTCTAGTCCTCCCGCTGTCGCTGTCCAGCCGCCCCGCTCACCCCACCCTGCGGCTCCAACCACCCGGCGGTCCTGCACAGCCAGCCAGGGAATGGGGTCCTGGAAAAGGCAGGTGCCTCGGCCTCTGCAGGGACCACACAGGGATGCGGACGGGCCGTGGGTCAGGTGGGAAGCACAGGATGGCAAGGGATAGGATGCGGAGGTGGGTGAGGAGAGGCAGAATACAGCAGGCAAAGGTAGGCTGAGACCCCACCAAGAGTCAGGTACAGGGGTGCAGCAGAGAGCCAGGCAGGTGTGTTACCTGCCGTATGCCTGGGTATGTGTCCAGGCTCGAAAGAGCAGGGGGAGCCCTTGGCAGAGGCCCAGAACAGTGGAGAGGGAAGGGCCTTGTCGAGGGAATGTGTGGCCACGCTGGAGCCGGTCCCCATCCCTTCCGTCCAGCCTGCTAAGGCCCACTCCCCAGCACACCGTATGGGCACACGCTGACCTCCCCAGCCTGCTCCTTTTCGGTGCTCAGGTGTTAACGGTGATGGCAGAATGTGTCCTGAGGCTCAGACCAAAGGACCCAGCCCAAATGGCTCTCCAGGGATGGTCCACAAGGCAGCTCTCCTTCCTGGGTGTGGGGTAAGAGCCACCTGTCAGGCCATGGAGCTCCAGTGGGGGTCCCTTCCCGCTTCCCACAGTCTCTGCCTGAGGCCCAGCTCCTCGTGATGGGGTAGGTATCTTTGGGTCACCTCCCTTCTCACAGTACTCAATTTTTATCAAACTGGTTGAATCAAGGGCAGATCCCCACTTCACAAATGTGGCCGGAAAAAGCAAGCAGCTTACCCAAGGTCAAGGTCTCGGCCTGGATTGGAGCCCAAGATGCCTGCCTGCTGCCCATACCAAAGTTCATTCCACATCAGGAGAAGTACAGAAAGAAAGACTGGCTAGGGGCTGGACAGAGCAGGGGTGACAGTGGTTAGGGACAGCGATGACATTGGCTCTGGACTCAAGAGCAGGAGTTGAGAAATGGGAACCAGGAACCCCCCCCCCCTTCTGGGCTCTTACAAAGATATCACCAGCTTCCTTCAGCCCACGTGACCAGGCAAAGGGACGAGGTTCTGGAGTCCAATCAGCCGTGGTTCAAGTCCAAGCTTCCCCACCGGCCACGGATCCTCAGACCAGCCTTCAGCTTCTCGGAGCCTCAGTTTACCTATCTATAAAGTGGTGATGATGAAGACACCAGCTCCTTGAGGAGCGACCTGTCCAGGGAATGTGCCAGAGCTGCTGTTTGATCTCAGGTGTGCCCGGGGCTCACCCGAGCCTGCGATGCCGACGTCTGGGGAGGATTGTCCTCGTCGAGCACCTGCGTGGGTCAGGCACACAGAGCGCGCTCAGCAAGGGTGAGTCGGGTACAAATCTGGGATGACACACCGTCCCCAGTAACTTTCTGAGGTTCACTTCACTTCTTAAGTTCATGAACAGTTCGAGATGTTGGGGAAACCAACAGTTCACTGATCAGCCCTTCCTTTTTTTAGGAGGAATTGGGTCTGTAACCCCCAAACACAGTGTCCCCAGCGACCGAGGTCTGGGAGAGAGGGGCTTGTGGTGATGGGGTCTGATGCCCCGGCCCAGAGCTTGCTCTTCCTTCCTTCACCCAGCGCTGCAGGGGCTTTGCTCGGGGCTCAGGGGGACCGTGGTTCCGCCTCTCCACCTTGAGCTGGTTCTTGGGTCTCTGGAGGGCTGTTTTCTCTCTCTTGTAGCTGAGGTGAGACAAAAGGCAGCCAGGCACCCAGGAAGCTCCCCAATGTCCCCACTTAGCTGTCAGCCTGTCTGCTAGTTCAGGCTCTGGTTCCTAACTGCAGCCCATGGGGCAGGCTCTCTCTCTCATAATTAATTCTTGATCCAATTTAAATCCTTCCTGGGGACTATTAAGCAGGAGCCCTGCACGTGGATGGAGGCCAGAAAGGAGGCAAACTGGAGTGTGCAGAAGGCAGGGCAGGAAGCCTAGAGGTGTGGGTGGGAAGACCAGTGGAAGGCGCCTGAGGAGGAGAATGGGCTTGTGCCCATGTCTCAGAGGCTGCTCCTGAGGCCAGAGTCAGATTCCCCAGCCCAGCCCCCAGCCCGTCCTAGCCTGCCATTGCCCTTGTCCCATTCCAACCCCAACCTAGCTCTTCCCTTCGGTTCTCTCTTTTTCTCCAGATGTGCCTTCAAAACCCAGGCTTCCAGGTGTTCTGGCTGAGACCACTCCCCCCCCCCCCATCCCAGGCAGCATCCGGCCCCGCTCCTGAGCAGCCCCGGGGTGAGCAGGTGCCCCCCCAGCCACTTTGCACCTTCGTCTCACCCAACACTAAGTGGTAGGGGTCAGTTCAGTGCCAGTTTCGGGGGGAGGGGCAGGAAATGGAGGCTCAGAGAGGGGCAGTGACTATGAATCCCAGCAGGGCTCCAGAGCCCAGAGACTCCTCTGGCCACGTCCAGCTCCTGCTCCTCGTCTCCCTCTGGGTGACAAGTCTTTTCAATCTGCCTTCCCCCAGGATCCGCTTTCCGCTTCTCAGCCCGACGTGCAGCAGCTCCCCAGCCAGTCGCTGCTCAGCAGAGCCTTGTCCTGGTGGAGGAAAAGCCATTCTGGTCTGGGGAAGGGGGCTGTGGAGCCTGTTCAACGTTGTGGCTACAGAGCAGGGCCACTCGGGATGGGTGGCTTCCCTCCCTGGGCCCCAGTGACCCCGCCCCCAGCAGCTCTGGGCACACACGCTGAATGTCTCCATAGGTGCATTCCTTGGAGTGAAGATGCTGGATCCAAGCGCTGGTGCATTTTTAAATCCTGAGAGATGCCTCTCATCGCTCTTACCAGAGATGGCTCCACCCAGGACAGATGCGGCTTTGAGGGCTGGAAGTGCCATCTTCTAGGTGGGAGAACACACTGAGGGATCGACCTCAACTTGCTTCTGGGTCTCCAGTGGCTTCTCCTGGGCTTTGAGGGGAGCAAGTGGTGACTCTCCATCCACTGTCCTCCTTGAAGACATGAATTCTCCTGGAAGCTGACTCTTGTCCACGAGTCAGACGACGATGTCAGGGAGACAGCCCCTTTTCCAGTTTGCCCTGGGGGGGGGGTCTCAGCCTCTGCCACCCCTGTCACAGAGGCCTGGCTGGAGTCACAGCCCTCTCTCCATCCTTGTAGGGCATTCGTCCAAGGGATTTTAGATCGGGCCTTTCTTTCCCCGAGATAAAATGAGAAAATTCCCAGCCTGTCATTCATTCTCCAGGCAAGCTGGGTTGGGAAGGTGTTATGGGCCAGGAGGGAGGGCCTGGGGAGCGGGGAGGCCCCGAGACACCAGCCTGTGGAGAGACCTGGGTCGGAGGGTTCTTGTGCTGTGATGGAGCACAGGGACCAGCAGGGGAAGGGCCCCAATGCACTTGTTCTGCTCCCAGCAGAGGGTTCTCAGTAGAGAATATGGGCCGCTAGGGAGAGACCCTCAAGCAACAAAAGATTAGCGGCTGCCACTCCCCAAGCCCCCCCTGCATGCCAGCCTTATGTTTGCCTTTTCTCACTCAACTCTCCCGAAAACCCTAAACCCCAGAAATGATCCCCCTTTCCACAGAGGAAACTGAGTGACTCGCCATGGTCAACTAGCTGGTGTGGGGGCAGGGCAGGATCCTAACTCGGGCCTCGCTGTCTCAACAGCTGACCTCTCAGCACCTACCCTCCAGCGGGAGAGGACCGTGGCTTTCCTGGCAGAGACCCGGGTCCTACCTGTGTAGGGTTCCACGTTCCTCCCCTCCTTCCCACCCGGACCCGCTGGTTTCAGACAGGGATGGGGAAATTTCTGGACGGTTCCTTCACGGGTCTCCTGGCTGGCATGGCCACTTGGCCATTAGCTCACCCGTGCCAAGGCAGTGAACAATGTAGATACCTCTCCTGTCCAATGTGATCTACTGGTCCAGCAGTGGAAGCTTCTGGAAACCAGTCTCTGGAAAGTCAGCTCTGGCCTCCTCTCCCTACCTCACACCTCCCCCAGCCTTTGGCCCCCAACTAACAACCCTACACGGATCCGTTTTCTTCTCTCCAGACAAGCACAGAAAACACATAATTCCAATTTGCCCACTGAGATCTCTCCTAAGTGGGCTGAGGGTCTCCCACAAGGTTGGGCCAAGGAGTCAAAGGCCAAAGACTATTGTGAACTTCCCAGAATGTGAGGCACAGATGTCCCTGTCCTCATGGGGGAAGTATTAGGAGCAAGCTCCCTAATCATGACGGCTAGGACGACACCGTGGAGACATTTGTCCCCTCACAGGCATCTGGGATGGCCACCGTGACCAGTGGGCACACAGCCCAGCCCTCAGTCCACCCCATACCTCTCAGCCTCGTAAGTCCCAGGTCCCAGGGATCTGTCTAGCTCCTCTTCCCCCGCCCTAATCCTGCAGTCTTACAGGATTCATTGCTGACAATAATTAGGTCTCACAAGGATAAAACTTAAACAAGTCCAAAGCCTTTGGGGACGGTATTAGCACGCTAACACTGTTTGTGGTTTAAATATTAATGTCAGAGTGTAATTACTACCCCTTCTGTCGAAGGCAGCAGTTTGGAAACAGTTGCAGCCCAGCAAATGGGACCCATCCATCCTGGATGGCAATGTGCATAGGGGAGAGTCTGGCATTCAGGAGAATTCTGGAACATTTAGAACCCAGGGCATTTAGAAGAGTGGATATAAATCGACAGCCTGAGGGCCAAATCTGGCCTGCATACCTGTTGTTATTTTTTTATTTATTTAATTGTTTAAAGATTTATTTATTTATTTGGGACAGGGCTGGAGAGAGACAGAGGGAGAGAGGGACTCTGCAGCAGACTGCCTGCTCAGTACGGAGCCCGACATGGGGCTCCATCTCATGACCTTGAGATCATGAGCCGAAGTCAAGAGTCAGACTCTTAACCAACGAAATCACCCAGGAGCCCTTGGAAACCTGTTTTTGAACGTTGGTCCGCACGATGTTTAAACATAAAAATAACCCCAGATCTCGAATTTCTCTTTGGCGATGGAGAAACTTGGCTGTGCTGGACCACAATCCCCCATGCAGACAGCGGGCTGATGGAGTGGCGGCCGTCCCTTGGAGACGGGCATTGTCTCGCCCACCAAGCCCAGCCCACTGGCCTGTTTGCTTCACCCGTAGGGGTCCAGCTGGTACTTGAATGTGCAGCTCCTGGTTTAGAATTTTGGAAAGTTGAGGGGCGCCTGGGTGGCTCAGTGGGTTAAGCCGCTGCCTTCGGCTCAGGTCATGATCTCAGGGTCCTGGGATTGAGTCCCTCATCGGGCTCTCTGCTCAGCAGGAAGCCTGCTTCCCTCTCTCTCTCTGCCTGCCTCTCCATCTACTTGTGATTTCTCTCTGTCAAATAAATAAATAAAATCTTTAAAAAAAAATAAAATAAATAAATAAATAAATAAGAAAGAATTTTGGAAAGTTGAGAAATGAAGAGAGTTGGAGCGAAGAACTAGGAGCCAGGAGCCCAGGCGGGGGCTGGCTGTTGATCGAGGAGAAGGGGCGTGCGGGGGGAAGGGGTAGCTCCTCCCCTCTTCGGTCCTGCCAGCACAGGGACCTCCTCGGGGTTGGGGGGAGGAAGCCCCATCTTGTTCTAGCAGGCAAGCCTCCTCACTAGGACTGCCACCAGAGGCCAGAGTCTTGGATCTTGCTGGATGTTTTCACAGGCAATTTGGTTCCTGCCTTTCCACCACGGCCCTCCTCACCTCCAGCCCAGAGTGAGAGCCAGGCACCGTGGTCCCTGGATGCAACGGCTGCTGGGTGTCTTTGGACGGGTCCTGCATCCTGTTGGGCTTCTCCCCGTCTGGACAAACGTGCCTATTTGACTCTTTTTCCCCCACTTCCCTCCGGGTGGAGGCAGCGGCTAACAGGAGGCTCAAGCTTGGGTGCAGGGGGGCAGGGAGGGCTCATTCCGTGCTCTCCTAAGCAAGACATCCTGCCAGCCCATGGTGCATGGTGCCTGACTGCAGTAGAGAAAGGGTCTGGACCCCAGGCTGGAAATGAGGCAACCCCCCTGCGCCGCCTCTTACCCGCTGCGTGAGCCCAGCGAGTTACTCAACCTTCCTGCACCGGCTTTGCTACTCAGTAACGGAGAGAAATGGTGCCAACTTCACTTTCCTATTCGGCGAAGGAGAGAAATGGTGCCAACTTCACAAGGGTGTTGGGAGGAATAAATTAAGCCCCAGGCTCAGCAGTCCGCTTGGTACAGGTGCTCGGTAAACACTGGACAGGATCTAAGGAAACGAACTTAGCAGAATCAAGGTGTTGTGAGAACTCGAATGCCCCGGGGTAAGGGGGAGAGGGATGGGGATGTCTGGGGAGTCGGGGTGTGGGTGGGAGTGGACGGAGGGACTGTGGGGGAGCAGCAGGACAGGACGACAGTGCCAGAGGGGCTGTGGGAGCAGGGGCTGTGCTATGTTCCCCATATAGGCCCAAGGGGACCAAGGTCACATCAAGACACCTACTCTGCTGGCCTGGGCAAAAAAAGGGGTTTGTTATCCAGTCTTAAAGGTACCCTGTGGCCCCCAAGGGCAGGAGGAGTGGGGGCAGAGCTGGATGGCAAAATGGTTGATTTCAGGGGCTGCTTCTGGGTCTTTCTCTGGGTATCAACCCTTCTCGGTGTCCCTTTCACTCTTCTCCGTTGCTCTCTCTTTCTGCTTCTATGTCTCTGTCCCTTTCTTTTTCTCTGTGTCTCCATGCTTCCCTGCTTCTCCCAAGACCACTGTGTCCATATCTCTGTGTGTGTTTCTGTCTCTCTCTGAGTGTCTCTCAATATGCCCACTTGGTTTTTCCACCAGCACACAGCTGTCCCTTTCCCCATGCAGACCATCAGATGTGGCCATGGAGACCCCAACTTCCCACCGCATCCGGTTCAAGTGTCTGCCCCTGAACACGTCGGAATCACTGGGCGCCCCACTCCAGATCTCCACACAGAGGATGCTTGGGGCCCAGCCTTGTCTGGCTCCCAAGTCCCTGGACCAGTCCACCCACGTGGCTAGGAGGAACAGGGCACAGGGCTTAGCGTTCAGAAGACAATGCACTTCTCAGAGAAGAGGGCTGGTCTGGACCCATCTGAAAATGCATTTTCTCCAAGGCCTTGGGAGGCTGTGGCTGGAGGTTGGAGTTAGCCCCCAGTGGGTTGTTAGCACTGAGAGTGACCTAGACATTTGGCTGGCGTTGATACTGACATGTAAGGGGTACGATAGGGCCAGCTGTCCTGCCGTAAACCCCTGAGCTGAAATAGGGCAGTGGTGCTCAGATCAGAGGTGGGGTCTTCCCCCTTTGCTCCAGGGCAGTAGATGGGGCTCCTGGGGGGGCTCCTGGAGACATCTAGCACCCTCACTGCCTGATTTGAGCCCAGGCACCTCCCTGCCAGGCAGGACAGCACAGAGGAAGGGAGGGCAGGAGCCGGGCAAATGGCATGGGGCACGCTCTCGGGTATGCAGCTGGTGTTCCGTGAGTGTTTGCTGAGTGGTTGCATGAATGAATAGCTAGGTGGGGTAGAGTCGCCCATTTGAACCAAACAAGCAGATGAGGCACAGCGTGGGGAGGCGAAGCCTAAGACAGCAGAAGCAGAAGAGAAAACCCTGGCAGAGGAGATGGCCGGTGGGGGGAGTGGCGGGGAGGGGGGTGTGTGTGGCTGGGGAATACCGAGGAGGCAGGAGAGGGAAAGAGGGGAGGTGGGGGGCAGCGAGGGGGGGAAGGACGGACTGTAATTCATTTCACTCCATCTCTGTTCATTTTGGACAAATAGAGCAGAAACTGCAGACCAAGGAAGAAGGAAACAGGGCATGAAATTGCACTGTGCCTTGTAATAGCTCTGCCAGCCGGAGGCCAGGGGCTAATAACCCACTGGGGCAGCCTTGACCGGCCCAGGAGCTGAGAGGTGGGCATCCCAACCCCCGCACGGCCAGGCCAGGCACGGTGCAGTAGTGCCGGGGGAGGGAGAGCTGCCCAGTAAAGCTTCTCTCCAGTTCCCTCACCTCTCTTCTGCCCGGAGTGGCAACAGGGAACAGGGGCTCCAAGGAGCCAGGGAAGGGACATCAGAGAAAAATCCCTTTGAGTTTAAGGGATTTGGTGAATTAATACAACCTGGATTTAGATGATCAAAAGCATTTCTGGAGATGGAGGGTGGAAGAGAGACTGGGCCTGGTGGGCTCCAGAGGACCGCAAGATCTATAGATCTATAGCCTGTTCCTGGATGTCCTGTCTGGGCCAGCTTGCTGGGGTTCAGATGTGAGATATGAGAATGAGAACAAATTCCCTGATGATCAACTCTGGGGTGACCAGCTTCCTGAGCGGGTCTTCCTCCGAGGCAGCATGGGGGGGGGGGTGGAAGTAACCCCAAGCATCCATCTCCTCCCATTCAGCTTCAGGTCAGGACAAATGGCCTCCTGGGCACCCAGCTCCAAGGTATGCCTCTTCTTAACCCACTGACATCTCTCTGTGGGTTAACCTTTTTCCAGCTCAACTCAGCCCCAGAATTCCCCTGCGTAGTAGACCCTTTTGGCTTTGGGATAATTAGCATCAACACAAATAGCAAGTGCCACCGTGTGTCTTACTATATCCCAAACATCAGACCAAGACTTTGGCATGCATTAGCGCAAGGGGCCATCGATTTCTCATAACTTCTCATATCACCCTCATTTAAAAGAGCCCTGGCCATAGGCTCTGGAGTTTTAGATCTTCATCCGGACTGGTGTGTCAGATGACCGGTGGGTGAATTGATTCATGTTAGTGAGGTAGACTGATGGTTTGAACAATGGGTTGGGAGGTTGGGTGATGAGTTGATGGATTCGGGATTGGGTAAGTTGGTGGCCTGAATGAGTGGGCTGGTTTGATAGTGATGTGTGGATGTGAATGGTGTGTGGAAATGTGGTTGGTGATGGGTTGGGTGTAGGTTTGCTGGGTTGGTTTGGAGGGCCGAGAGGCATCTGGGAAGATGGCTGGTGATGGGTTGGATATTGACTTGGTTGGTTCAATGGTGTGTAGAAAGGTGGTCGGTGGTGGGTTGGGTGTTGGTTTGGTGGGTTGGATGGCTGGCTTAGGGCTGGGCAATGGGTAGTTGGATAGGATGGATGGCGGATCCACTGACCCTAAAACACAGCACGTGTTTTCCAGCCTTCAAATCTCAGCTTTGCCATTCTTCCCACCAAGAGCTCTTTCCCTCCCCTTCTCCCCTTCTATTTCTCCTCTTTCAGGGCTCAGCCCAAATTCTGTGCCTTCTTCTTATGCCATCGTGGCAAAAAAGCAAGTTTATCTCTGCAAATAGGCCTGGATGCTCTGTTGGTACCACTCACCTTCCATCTCATCTCTGTTCTCTCTGGCCTTCATTCCTTCTACCTGCCAAAAGAGACCAGAAACTCTTTGAGGGCAGGCACTGGGCTGCGTTCATCTCAGGATGAGTGGTGGTGCCTCAGTATGAGTGGTATTGCCAAGTACATCTGGGGTGGGGGGTAAATATCTGGCCAAGAGAAGGAAAGTCCAGGGGCTCCTACCCAGGGACTCTGAGCCATCTGCCCTGGACCCTCCAGAAGTCAATCCCCTAGACACTATGTGCTATGGCTCTGAGGCCATAGCCTCTAAACTGCCCTGTGTGTCTCACTGCACATCCCTCCTATGCAAGGCACTGTTAGCTGGGGAGCTCCCAGCCACAGAAAATGTGACCGTGTAGTATGCCTGGACAGCAAAGGCTACACAACCAGCCGAGGGACCAGTTGCCCCACACGCTGTTCTGAGAAGCTTCCAGGAGTCTCTGGGCCAGTGTGAAAGGCAAAGCCTGTGACAGGGAAGGTCTAGGCCAGGGTTTCTGGCCGCTTTTCTCAAGATCAGTTGTCACTGCTGTGGATCCTCACTCTCGTCCGCTGGTGACACGCAAGCACAGCCCCTCCTGTTTGTTTACCCTCTTTCAGGGACAGTGGGGGTGGGAGCACTGGAAGGCGAACCAGCCACCCCTTATCAAGGCAAATACTTTTCCTGTTAATTGGTATTTGCATGGCAAATCTTGGGTAAAGACGGGATCATTTGCATGTTCTAAGGGTAATGATATTTGATGTTGTCAACTTATTACAACCTTAATCACCACTCAATTTCCTGCTTTCCAAGCTCCCAATCACGCTGCCACCCAAAATAACCACCTCTTTGAGACTCTGGCAGAGCCCTACTGGGAGGGAGCCACGTGGGGATCCCAGAGCTGGGGGCTGAATGACACTCTGACCCCGCCACGGTGCTCCTCTCCCTCCTCCTCCCTCTTCCCCCGTTGGACCCCTCCCCCCTCCGGGGCTTCCTCCCCCTCCTCTTTCATCTTCCCCCTCCTCTCCCCTCTTCTCCCTCTCCCTCCTCCTCCTCTCTCCTCCCTCCTCCTCTATTCCTCCTCCCTCTCCTTGCTACCCTCCTCCTGCCCGAGGTGCCCGGAGCCTCCCTTTGCTAAGTCCATTTATTCTCAGTGGGAAGCAGGACACAGGTTTCCATTGCAAGGACAGGGGAAGAACCCACCCCCTTGAAATGTGCCAGCATCCAATTTGGCTGTTTGTTTCCAGGAACAAGAGAGAGCTTCTCTCCAAGGTCACACTGGGACCCAAATTTGACCCCATTAAAAAAAAAACGGTAAGTATTTTATAGGTATATCAAATAATAATATTCAGGGGACACTGTGTGTGCTTAGCACTGGGATCGGCCATTCTCTGGGATTTCTCGGTCCCCATTCCACTCAGGGTCAAGCCGGAATCCCCCCAGAGAACCCTGTGATCCCGCCTGATCCGCCTGGTCTCCTGCACCCTTCCCTCTCTCTGTCCCAGACACACCCGACCTCCTTGCTTTTCCTCGAACAGCAGGCGTGCTCCTTCTCACTTCCAGCTGGCTGTTCCCTCTGGCCCAGACGCTCGCTCCCTGGATGTCTGATCTGCTCACACCAGGCTCAGTTTCTCCGTGCAACCTGACCCCACCCCCCATTAGATCCTGCAACTGGCTGTTGTGTATTTGTGTGTGGCTGTGGGGTCGGACAGAGCTGGGGCAAACCTGGACTTGCTACATAACACAGTTACAGACCCTCAACCTGCCTCAGTGTACTCATCCGTGAAATGGCACCTGCCATTTCCGCAAAGCTCAGTGAGGAATCCGTGAGCTAATGCTTCAAGTCTAGGAAGTGCCTACAGATGCCAGGCGTTCAGGAAATGCTGGCTGCTCTTCTTAACACTCACCGGATGTCTAATAAGTATTTCTCAGCATTTCTAGGAAGGAAGACCGGGTGACCCTGCTGGGCTATCCACAGGGGGTGATGACCCGGCCAGTGGGAAGATCCAAAGTACTGGTTGGGGAGCCCAACCAGTGTTCTGTGTGCAGTTCCCTGTGTGCAGAACACAGGGCCATGGGCTGGGCTAGCTGATTCATTGGGTCCCAACCCTGGGTTTGAGGCCCTTCTTGGGTCTCTGTCCCTGGGGAGGTGTGCCCCAGGTGGTCTGCTCCTGATACCCTAAGTTTCTTGAGTTTGCACAGCATCTGCTTCTTGTTATAAATTCCGTTGCATGTCACCACATTCTCTTGTACTTCGCTGGGTGGGAAGGAAAGTGAACATGGACACAAAGGGATAGACTCCTGGAAGGGGTCGTGCATGGGAGCCACAGTGACTCAGGGGGCCCCAGGAGGGGACAGAGGAGAAGGGCTGAACTGGGCCATAGGCATCTCTCCCAGCCTACCAGCCTACAGGCAGGAGAAAAAGGGGCTCATGTGTCCCCATCTTTAGAGGGCTCGTATACATCCATCCAACCACGAAGCTCAAATTGGATTTTTCCAGAGGTCAGGAAATTGGGGCGGGGCGGGGCTCCAGTGCACGTGCAGGTGAGAAGACCAGCCCGTCCTGGGGGGCGAGGGGGAGAGCGCATGGACTGGGAGCTCCCACCTGAGACAGTCAGCCCTTTACTGGCCCCATGTAGCCCCATCACTGGAGATGAGCCCCCCTTGAGCAATGGGACCTTTCTATTCCACTGATCACAGCTGTGAGGTGATGGGGACGCCCCCCCCCAACAGGTGCTGCTTCCTCAGGTCCCCTCCTGGAGACAGTCTTGTGCCAGCAGCCTATCCCCGGCACACACACCTTGGGGAACCCCAGCCCCTAATCAGCATCACTGGGTAATCAATGCCCTCATTTTTTTTTTTTTTTTTTTTTTTTTTGCCTTTAAACAGCCAAGGAAGATGATCATTAAATACTCATGTAATTCGACAGATCGTGGCCTTTTAAACCATCTCAAGGAGGAGAACCTGGGCTTGCACCCAGCCTCGCTCACCGCTTATAGATTTGTGCTGCTGCATAACAAATCACCTTTCGCTCGCAGAGAAGCTCAGCGAAAGGCAGCCTGGCAGCGGCTCGGCAAAAAAGCAGGGAAACAGCCCTCGTGCCGGGAGGGTTTCCCGGGAAAGCACTTTGAAGGAAGGAGGTGTTGGGGGGAGTTGGGGGACCAGCTCTGAAACGATGAATTAAACATTCGCCGAGCTCTTTCGAAGCAGCTGCTACCAAAGAGGGGAAATGCTTTAATTAATAAAGCACAGTCGGGGAGAGGGAGCTGTTTTCCGACACTGCACCCCGGGGCTCCAAGAGCAAGATAAACAAAGCAGATGCCGCAGTCCGGGCACCGTGTTGGGAGGGTGGAGGCTCCCACATCGGGTCTGGACGGAGCTGTTCAGGTGTCCATCCAGCCCAACGACATGGGAAATGTCCTCTCCAGGCCTCAAGACCCAGCCCAGAACTGAGGGCACCTGCCCTGTGGGACAGCCTGGAAACGTGGCAGGAAGAGCACTGAACTGGGAGTCCCCTGGCTGGTAGCCTGTTTTCAGTTCTAAGTTGCTGTGTGACCTTGGGTAAGTCACTTGCTCTCTCTGGATCTTGGTTTCCTTGTCCAGGGTTCTCAGACTGGGTTCTGTGGAGCCATTGGGTTCCTTGAAAGGTGTCTCCGGGCTGCCTCTGATGGTGGGGGTGCAGGCAGTGGGGGGCTCCGGGCCTCAGACCCAGATTCAGCCAGAGCAGCTTTGCTTTTGTCTGCTAATATATCCCAGAATTCGTGTAAGATGTTCTTTTGAAGAAAGAACGCTGCAGGTTTAAAAAAAAAAAAAAAAAGGAAAACCTTTTTTTCCTAAACCTTGGCTTAGATGTTTTCTCCTATCTCTTTAGGAGCCAGGGCCTCAAAGCTGAGCGATTCCAGGCAACAGCAGTCATGGCCAAGCACCAAGAATGTGCCAGGAGCTAGGGGGCTGTAGTCACAAGGCCCTACCCTCTTTTAAGGGGGTTTCTAGTCTAGTCCAGGTGTGGCCGACATATGGCACAGTTGTCACTATTCCTGTCATTATGCCCGTGGCATATTATCACTGATGGATTAAGACCCTCCCTCCTGCTGAGGTCGAACGTGACTTCAAACCTTTTCTCAAGCCAGTGCTCCCGGCAGCTGCTACCTGGCAATTGGCCCTGATACCTGAAATGAAGCATTCCCCAGCCATTTATGGTTGATTCTAACCAACAGTGGTTTCCCCAAACGCAATGGGCCGCCTCCCTTGGGGGCGAGAATCCATATGCCATTAAGGTAGGGCAGTAATGGGAAAAAGGGACGGGCGGGGTCTCTGCCTTGGAGGCACAGGGCAGGCTCCTTGGAGGTGACCTGGAGGAGAAATCTGGATCATGGGAAGAAAGTGGTCATGGGAAGTTTGGGGGAAGAACATCCTGGACAGAGAGGGAAACGGCCAGGACAGAAGGTCTCAGCACACACTCCCCGCCCCTCCCCCCACCTGAGCCAGCCATGGATCCCCAGGGGCTGCAGGTTGGTTCCAAGGGGTCCACACGCACATTTGCGGACTGCCTGCAGAGTAAAGGAATAATGTGCCTTGGCCATCTACGTAAGACCATTGTCACGGGCAGGGAGATGCTGCTGTGGTTCATAAAGGATGCATTTGTGCCTTGGCTGGATTCATAGTTCCTTGTTTTCACATAGAATGTTCTCGGTCAGTGAGCGGGAAGGCACAGGGAACATCAGGTGGGACCCCGAGGACCAGTTGCGCGTTGAAATCAAGAGGCTTCATGGAATGTGCTCGTTATATACTGTTAGGCAGTGGAGAAAAGCTGTGTACAAAGAAACATGTACCGTCAGAGCCCGTGTTTGTAAATGTCCAGGAAGAAAGGACAGGCGAACCACAATACACGATTAATAGCCAAAAGATTTACAGGCTATTTAAATGTTTCTCTTTGTGTTCAATTTCTTTTCTTAATATTCTACCATGGATACGTGTCACTTAAACCAACTTCTATAAAAGGAGAGAGGGCCTGGAGATGAAAAGGAGTGAGAAGTGCAGGACACCAACAGAGAATCCCACTCATCCTTCCTCGGGTCCTGCTGGGGGCACCCCCCGCCCCCACCCCCTGGTTCTGGAGCTGAGTGGGAGGGAGGGGTCCAGGCCCGCTGCTGCCGGCTGGGGGGCGCTGAGCCACAAGGTCACTCCAAGGGGTGACCCCCCCAGGGGCAGCCCAGGAAGATGGGAAACCCTTGGGCCACCGCGGGGGCCTTGTGCCGCCAGACTCCTCCAGCCCCTGTCTGCCCCCCCGACCATTAATCTCTCTTATACCCAAACTGGACTTCTTAGGGGCAAAAAGGCTTTGGTTCACATAAAAAAAAAAATAAAAAAAAAAAAAGCCCTGTGTTCTCATTCCGATCTGGGGAATGAAAGTCTATATAAAACAGCTTCTTATCGGCGTCTCTGACTTTTTATACCTTCAAGGCCCTTTATTTCACTCTGCTGGCAAATTTCTCCCAACAATTACTGCCTTTGACAAGCTTGCTGGGCTGCAGCAGGTGGGCAGGCAGCTTGTCCTTCACATCCTGCCGGTGGGAGACAATGAGCCGGGCCCCCTTCCAGAGGCAGGACAGAGGATGGGCGAGGGTGGGGGAAAGCCCAGTGCCCAGGCCCCACCACCCAAGAGGAAGACCATCAGCTGCTAAGAAGCCAGATGGATCTGGGACTTTGTGAGACAGATTCTGAGCCCGGGGGGGGGGGTGCTTAGGAGGAAGGAGGTACAGGGTCCCTTGTCCTGTGGTCCCCCACTGTGGGCATGTGGTTTGGCTCTGGACTCTGGGCCCAGGGCTTCAGGTGATGGATGGGGTGCCTCAGTTTCCTTGGGCATCAGTGTTGGATGTGGGCCTGGGAGCGGAGGAGAAAGTGCCCTCTGTGGGCAGCCACTGGGAGCACCATGGCTCTGCCCCAGCCATCTGCTCCCTACTCCCTAGGGAGCTAAGCCGGGCTCCTAGCATCGGCCTCCATGAGCTACGGGAGAAGGCCCCTGGGGAAGGCGGGTGCAGCCAGGCCAGGTTCGAGTTGCAGGTGGCAGAGGGGGTTACAGAGGACATGGTGATTTGTGCATTCCTGGGTGAGATGTTGGGCCCTTAGTGGATGCTGTGCCCTTCAGTCTGCTTTTCCTGGCTCGACAGCCTGGCAATCATTCTCGGAGTATCATCCCCTGCACAGACTAGGTCCAAGGCCATGGTGGGTCTCCTGGCAGGGGTGGGTACACTGGCGGGCCGGCCAGTGCAACCGGAAGGGCCACCACCCCGGTGCCCTGGGCAACCCGCCCAGGGGTCTGTGAAGCCTGAGGGTCCGGTCAGTGGCCAGCCCTGCCCCCAGTGGAGACACCGGCTGGCTCTCAGGGGCATTTGCTGCTGAGACCCCTGGACAGAGTCCCTGCACGACTTCTGCCTCCATCCTGCCTAGGGCAGACGCCTTGTCGTAGCCCCCCGGCCTTCCCCACTGGCACACACTGGTTTTACCAGACCAGAGACTTCCATGTGGGCCAGTACTCAGCCCGCCTCTTGGGGAGCCCCGCTGTGCCATCTCGGGCTCAGGGCGGAAACGAGCCGTTCGTTCATTTGCCAAATTTTCACCGAGACCTCCGAGATGCTGGGCACGAGGGACACCGCGGTGGGTGGGACTGCCCTCCTGGGTGGCACCTCATTTACCTCTGAAGACCCTGCCACAGCCCCAGGGCCGCCAACAGGAGGGACTCCCGGCACCCTGGCTGAAGACAATGAAAACCCATCTCTGTGCCCTTGGTCGGTGCACGGGGTGGTCTATCGAAGCTCGCCTGCGGGAGAGCAGAAGTAGGCCAGCTCCCGGGCCGCCCCTCGTCCCGGATGGCGAGCTCCTGGGGCCCTGGGGCTTTGGCTTTCTTGCTGCCTTGTATTCCCAGCGCAGCACAGGACCTTGCCTAGTCCGCAAATGGTTGTTGAGCACAAACAGTGCGCTAGGCATTGTTTGAGACGTTGGGAATATACGACAAACAGAACAGAGGAAGCACCTCTCCTTATAAGGTCCGTTCTCCTTGCGGGGGAGGGAGGGAAAGAAGCAGAAACCAAACCGGGGAAACCATACGGATTAAAGGCACTACAGGAGGACATGGGGAGTTAGAGAGGAGAAGGGAGTTGGGGGAAATTGGAAGGGAAGGTGAACCATGAGAGACTATGGACTCTGAAAAACAATCTGAGGGTTTTGAAGGGGCGGGGGCGTGGGAGGTTGGGGTACCAGGTGGTGAGTATCAGGGAGGGCACGGATTGCATGGAGCACTAGGTGTGGTGCAAAAATAATGAATACTGTTACGCTGAAAATAAATTTAAAAAAATTTTAAAAAACACATTATTTGTTAAGTATCAAATAAAGAAAAATGTAATTCAAAAAAAAAAAAAGGCACTATGTGTTGCGAAGGAAAATAAAGCAGGCAACCAGGAGGACTTGCTACAGACCCTCAACGGTCCAGTGGGGCCATCCCTGCTGAAGGGCTGGGACACGGGCTGAACAGCTTTGTGAAGGCCGAGGGCGGCCCCAGACAGGAAAGGCCAAGGGACAACATGCAGGCTGGTGTGGCCGAGGGGAGAGAAGAGGAATCTCCATGAGGTCCTTGTGGGACCAGCCGTGGCCCCCCAAGAAGTTTCGTCCACATCCTCATCCCGGGGACCTGTGACTGTGACCATATTTGGAATAGGGGATTTTGTGAGTGATTAAATAAATAAATTGATATGAGGAGATCATTCTGGATTATCTGGGTGGCCCTAAGCCCAATGACAAATGTCCTGACATGAGGCAGAAGAGGAGAAGCAGTGTGTGTGTGTGGAGGGGGAGACATGTGGCCGTGAGCCCAGGAGCTGAGGAGGAGCAAGGCCTCTCCCCTACAGAGAGAGTGGGATGCTGCCAACACCTTGATTCTGGACATCTGGCCTCCAGAACTACGAGAGCATAAATGTGGTCATTCTAAGGCCCCACATTTGTGATAATTTGTTACTGGGGCCCCCAAAACCTACTAGGGAGGCCACAGTAAGGGCTCAGGCATTCCCTGGGAAAGAGGACCCCAGGGAGGCTTCTGAGCAGGGGGGACATGTGGGCTGAAGTCTGTGTTACTGAGTGCAGAGGGAAGGGGAGGGGAGGGGAGGGGAGGGGAGGGGAGGGGAGGGGAGGGGAGGGAGGGAGGGAGGGAAGGAAGGCAGTCGTGGGACAGACACATGTTCTATCTGCCTGGAGTATCAAGGGTAATGCACAGGGGCAGTCTCTGTGGGGGGCACCGAATGCCCCAGGACTGTCCCCGCCCTCTCCGAGCTCACTGTCCGGGACACAGCTCAGAGAGGGAGCTACAGACAAGTAGCTTGTTTGGGGGGGACGGGGGGGCTCACGAGTGGCCACACCACCACCACAAGGAAGAACATATAAACAGCGTCGCGATCAAGTCCACGTTCCTGGAACGCTTGCCACGAGCCAGGCTCCTGCTAAGTACTTTTCATGCATTATCTCTTTTCTGCCTCTTAAGAACTGCAGGATGTAGGTACTGTCGTCCCCGCATCACAGGGGGAGACATGGAGGCTTGCTCAAAATCACAGAACTGGTGAGGGGCAGGGCTAGGATTTGAACCAGCTCTGTCGGGGGCCAAAGCTGAGGTCCTCTTGTGTCTGGAGCAGCAGTGGAGGGAGAGAGGTAGGAAAGGAAGCCGAGGAGTTGAACCAAGATGGTGCCAGCAGTAAGAGGCAGGGCCAGGACTCGAACCCAAGACCTCCACGCTCACAGAGCACAGTTGATAGCTGCATGCTGTCCGGTGACAACAAGAACCTGTCAGACAGTAGGAGCCATGGGGGAACTGGCCAAGGGTGGGTGGAAAGCATCTCCTCCAGGCACACGAGGCTCAGCCCTTGGGTGGCAAGAGGGAACTGGGCATGTGGACCTGAGCAGAAGAGCCGACTCCTCCAAAGCAGCCACCCTGCCCACGGATCACCGGGGTCCTTGGCTGCTGGCCCCAGCCATCTCCACCTCCAACAGGCCCCGGGCCCCGGCCAACATGGCCAGCGACTATCAGAGGAAAACCAGCAGCAGAGCCAAGAGCCACCTGGGTCTTGATGACTTCCATCGGCTCTGCAACCCCACCTTCTTCTACACTGATTTTCTCCTCGCAGCCTGAGCAGAATTAGCCACATGCTGGCAGCTTATTTTTAATTGTTTCCAAATACACATCCTAATTATTATGCAGTTCTAAATAGGAAGTGATGGCAGGAGCAGAGAGTGGGTCTCGGTGACACGAGGAATGAGGGATTACACATTCTCGTTCTCGGCAGCTGCCTCGGGGACCCTCACCCCCGCCTCCTCGCCTGGTGTTTTGTCTCTTCTTGTAGCTGTTCTAATAACTACATCAGGCCAGAGAGTGGAGCAGGGAGCTGACGCCTTCCATAAAACAACCATGGAGATCGGGCCCTGGGGAGGCCGGGCTGACGGGCAGGAGAGAAATGGAACATGGCGTGGCAGCGGGCGCTGAGTCCGGCCTGCTGCTTGTGGGAGCGCACGCGTGTGCCTGGCCGGGCCCCGTGACGTCCACAGGCTGCTCTCACGGAAGAGCGTGTCGGCAGGGAGCCTCGGAGGGCAGGACAGGAAGGTGGAGAGAGTAGGAGCCTGGCCCACGTGCCTCCACTCCAGTGCGCTCCTGTGCGCGTGTGTGTCCGTCTGTCTGTCTGTTTCTCTGTGTCTCTTTCACCAGCCCCCCACACCTCCTGACTTCACTAAGCTTGCATCCATCCCTAACCTCATAAGTAACCATCTAGTGAATGTCACGTAAAACAGTAAGCCTTCGTTTGCAGGGGGGAGGTTAGACCCTTTTGAGAATCTGGAAAAAATGCTCTAGGTTCTCTCCTCCTAAAGGATGCACCCACGGCCTATCTGGGCTCCCCAGTGAACCTGGAATCGGCGACATGACACGGTGGTGGAAAGCATAAATCGAGGGCCATCGGCTGAGCTGGGATGTTGGAAGGTTGCCTCCGTCATTTATTGATGAGGAAAAATCGGAAGCCCAGTTCTGTAGCTTCTCCAGGCCCCCCCGTAGCACATTTGTAAGGGGTGAGGGAGAGACAGTAATATTAATGCCTTTCTTGAAATGCTGTTGACAAGCCAGATGAGCTGATGTGTCTTGGTGTTTAGTACAGACGTAGACCAGTAAAAAGATACTCTGTCAAGGTTGGATATGATGAAAATGAGGGGAAAGGACCCTAGAGACAAGCATTTGAGTCCTGGTTCTGCCGCTGACCTGCTGTGTGACCTCAGACAAGTTACTGTCCCTCTCTGACCTTCAGTTTTTTCCCCTCTATCGAGGACATTCTGGGGATAAAGAGAACAAGAGACCTGGCCCCTACCCTCAGGGAGAAGTTGCTGATCTATGTATGGCTCATTGCTCACGCGTGCGGTAGAGGCCCCAGGAAGGAGAGTTGCAAGCTGAGCCAGTCAGGGAGGGCTTCCTGAGGAGGGGGCACTTGAAAAGCAGGAGGCAGACTATGGACAGAGGATCAGGCCTGAGGCTCCCCATCCTTCTCGGGCACAAGGGAGCCGATCAGCTGTGGACGCAGAAGCGTGAGCCAAGTTATGACTTCACAAGCAGTTGAGATAACCGAGACCAATTTAACTTGCTCTTCTGTGTTATACTCGGAATGGATGCTGTGTGTCGTGGGCCCAGGGGACCTGGAAGCCGATGTATGGAAGAGATATTTCCTCTATGCTGGCCCCAGTGTGGGCCTCTGGAAGCCGAGGCTCGGGGTCTGGGTCCCGAAGGCAGAGGGTCTGAGGGGTTGGGTCACAGGCCCAGGTACCAGGAATGGGGGATGAATGCCTGGATAAACCTTTGTTCCAGCCGGAGGGTAAGTCTGGGCAAGCCTCAAATCCCCCGCATGAGGGCCAAGGGTTGGGGGGAGGGGCTGGGGACAGTCTCTGAACAGGACTTCCACAGCAGATGTGCATGGCCGGGAGGGGGCTAGAGGCAAGGCTCCCTCTCACAAAGCCTCAGTTTTCCTGACTCTAAAATGGGGATGAGTCCTTGTAAGCACTAGAGATACACTAGAGATAGACTAGAGATACGTAGCCTGGCACACAGGAGCTGTCATCTGGCCCCTTGGGTGGGTTGTTGGGGGCAGTGAGCCATGTACTTACTCCAGACTCCATCGGGTGGGTGGGGACAGGAGAACTCCCATTAGTGGAGCTTTACAGCAACTCAGAGAAGGCCTGGCTTTAGGGTTGTGTCCGGGTTCCAACAAAACCTCTTTTTGGATTCCTCTCCATTGTTTATCTTGGATCACACATACTGTTTGGGTAAAACACATTGGCCCCAATCAAAGCTATTTGGGAGTAGGGGGACGGGGTTGCCTGGGCGGCTCAGTCGGTTAAGTGTCTGTCTTCGGCTCAGGTCACGGTCGCAGGGCCCTGGGATGAAGCCCCACGCCAGGATCTTTGATTACTGGGGAGTCTGCTTCTCCCTCTGCCTGCTACCCCTCGTGCTTGAGCTCATGCTTGCTCACTCGCTCTCTCTGTCAAATAAATAAATAAATAAATATTTAGGGGAAAAAAGAAAAAGCTACCCTGGGACCCTTACAGACTCTCCTGGTGATGAATCAGCTTTTATAAAAGGTAGGAAAGTAAACTGACCCAAATGTGTTCCCTGTTCCTAGGCAGGTGACCTCGGAACTCCAGGGAGATGGGTGTGAACAAGCCCTTTATTGGTAGGGGGACCCACTTGGGCTGGTTTTCTCAGGACTGAAAGTCCCAGACAAGCCAGGACAGTCACCCTGTTTACGGACCATTGGCCATGTTGTGGTAGGCGTAGAACGCACACCCTGCAGATGAATAAAAAATGAAATTTTCTTATTCTGAAAAGAATAGGTATCTGTAGCTTGGCTGAAATTTCTAGGAACAGCCACACCCGGAGACTCAAAGGTGCCAAATCTCGACACCCCAGATGGGAGCAATATCTGTGTTCTCAAGGCACCTGGGAATGGGGCTCTGGTGACACCCCTTGATGGGGGGAGTCCCCGGAGAGGAGCTTGAGTAAAATAATTTCAGGAAACGCACTGGGTGGAGAATCCAGCTTCCTAAATTAGCACACCCGATTTCAGATACAAGCTTTTAAATAGACACATGTAATTAAACTAATAAATTAAATATTATAAGTAGATATTTAACCACTTTTTCCAGTGGCATAGGAAAATATAAATTCAAGTTGGCCCAACAAACTATTTTTGTGTTCTCGTTGAGAGCATGGAAAATTCGCTTGTATTTGGAATCCATTTGCTGGCTTGGGGTTCTCTTCAGCCCTGCCCCCCCACACCATCCACCCCGGGCTGACGCGTTGCTGTGGATAACTGGATCCATTCACACTGGACAGGAGAGAGGATTCACTCGCTCATTCGTTAAACAAATATTTATGAAACGCTCTGTGCCGTGGACTTGGCGTATGGCAGTCAAAAACAAGCCAACAACCCCAGAGTCCTTGCTCATGTGGAGTGGACATTCCAGCGGGAGACACAGACAATCACCTCACAAGTCAATAACATATATGTTGTGTTAGTGGTGAGTGCTGAGGAGAGAAACCAGAGCGTGGAAGAGAGATGGGAATGACGGTGGAGGCTGACGTTTTAGAAGGAGGCCAGAGAAGGCTTCACTGAAGAGGATCATTTAGTAAAAAAAGTGAAAAGAGGGATGGTAGGAGCCCTGTGGACTTCTGAGAAAGACAGTAGCCATCATCGGGAGTGGGAGCAGTCCGTGCAAAGGCTCTGGGGCAGGAACATGCCTAGGGGTTTTGAGGAAGAGCAAAGAGGCAGAGGTGAGGCAAGCAACGGTCAAGTGGAAAGAGATGTGGTCAGAGAGCAGAGGGGAGGTCCGATCCTATGAAGCCTCACAGGTCATAACAAAACCTAGGTTTTTATTCTGAGCGAGACGGGAAGCCATTTGAGGGTTTTTAAAAGTCCCATGATTTGATTTATATTTTAACAGGATCCTTCTGGCTATTGGGCAAAGAATTCGCCAAGGGGTCAAGGGCAGAAGCAGGGAGACCAGTTGAGAAGCTATTATAGTAAACTAGCAGAAAGAAGATGGATGCTCAGAGGAGTATGAGGCAGTAAGACGCGACCTGACCCTGGATACTTCTGGAAAGCAGAGACGACAAGATGTGATGATGGACTGGGTGTGGAAGGCGTGGGGAGGGCAGGCGTTCTAGCCTGGCTGGGCAGCTGGAAGGATGCAGCTGATGTCACCCAGGGTGCTGAAAAAGTGGGTGGAGTGGGTTTGGGGAAGATCGGCTACTTGATTTTGAGACATCTTTTCATCCTCCAAGCAAAGATATTATGTGAACAGCTGGAGATGAGTCTGGTGTTGAGGAGACATCCTGGTGCAGAAACTAGACACTTAGGGTCATCAGCTTCGGCATGGTGCTGGGAGCTCGGGGCTCAGATGAGGACATCTCAGGGACACGTGCAGAAAAAGCTGAAGACTGAGTTCTGGGGCAGGTCAGGCTGATGAGGAAGACCAGCGAAAGAGGCAGAGACGAAGAAGCACCCAGAACATATAGGAGCAGAGCCAGGAGATGAGGTGTCCCAGAAGCCAAGAGCACAGGTTCGGGGAAGAGGAGAGAGCCGCCGGCATCCAAGGCAGCGCACAGGACAAGTACAAGGAGAACCAAGAACCAACCACTGTGTTTAGCAACGAGGAAGTCATTGGTGACCTTGGAAAGAATAGTTTCGATGGGGCGATGGGGTGAGACCCTTACTGGGTGGATTCAAGAGGAAAGTAATCAGGGGCGCCTGGGTGGCTCAGTGGGTTCAAGCCTCTGCCTTCGGCTCAGGTCATGATCCCAGGGCCCCGGAATCGAACCCCGCATCGGACTCTCTGCTCAGCAGGGAGCCGGCTTCTTCCTCTCTCTCTGCCTGCCTCTCTGCCTACTTGTAATCTCTATCAAATAACTAAATAAAATCTTTCAAAAAAAAATAAAGAGGAAAGTAATTGGAGACAGCAAGACAACTCTTTCAAGGACTTTTACTGTAAAGGGAGAGAGAAAGCTGGGGGCAGGGAAGAGGAAAGCATAGTATAAGCTGGGAAAAATAAGGCCATACCTTACAGTGTTGGGAAGGACCCAGTGGAGAGACAAATTAGGTGATGTACGAGAGAGTGAGGGGAGAGCATTAGAGAAAGAGAGAGCGTGAGCGGGAAAGGCAGAGGGCGAGAGAGAGAATCCCAAGCAGACTCCCCACCAAGCACAGAGCCCCACCTGGGGCTCAATCCCACAATCCCGAAATTCTGCCCCCAAGATCACAACCTGAGCCGAAACCAAGAGTCTAATGCTTAAACTGTGCCACCCAGACGCCCCGGGCTTTCAAGAGTTTTAAAAATGCAAGTTCTTGGCTCAGACTAAACCTCGGTCCGGGTCCCTGCTCTGCCACCCAGCAGCCCTGTGACCTCGAGTAAGTTTCTGGGCAGAGTTGAGGGTGTTTCTCAACGTCTCCGAGCCTCCAAGTTTTCCTCTCTGCAATGTAGACAGATGGCACCTGCTTCGTGTGGGAGGATTAAGAAGATCATGGTTCTCGTGGACGTCTGAATGTAGGATCTGGGATGGGGCCAAGTGCTCCAAAGGGGTTAAGCATCCTCATTAGAAGCACTTCGATAATTCCCCCACCCGAGCTCATCCAGAGTTTAATAAATTCCAGCACGTAAAAGGCGGTGCATGGAGCAGTAAGATCACAGTGCCCACACCCCACGATCGCTCGCAATTGCTCTGGCCATTTCTGACCCGCAGGCGGGCGCGGTGATGAGAGAGCCGTGGGGGCCAAGCGGTTCCCAGATAGAATGCCCCTGCCTTCTTCCCCGCCAGGAAGCACCCGGGATGAGTGGCAGTGACCTTATTAGGCAGAGAACATTAAGTCCGCTCTGCTTGATCTTTTTTGAAAAAAGCAAATTACTCACAGGAGTTGGTCCTTCAGTGATGATTAGTGACACGTTGCTTGAATGTACTCACAACTGAGCGCCACTCCAGGGCGGCAAGCAGACTGCGGCGCAGGTCAGGGAAAACCCGAACCAACCACCAAACAGCTGAGAGGAGCTTGGACAGTCAAGGAGGACTTCCTGTAGCAGGCAATCCCTTGGTGAGTCTTTAAGACAGGAAGGCTTTGGTCCAGGATCCTGCGGTTCTGGGGTGTGTGTGTGTGTGTGTGTGTGTGTATGTTTTCTTAGCAAACAACTAAGCAAATGGATTTGATTGGATTTGTCCAGTTTGACCACCTACCTAGCCAGCCAGAGCCACCTTCCTCCTTCCTGGGGACCTAGCCCATATCAAGGACCCCCACTGCCAGGGGTTCCAGGGAGCTCTGACCTTTACCCTCTGGAATTAATCACCAGACGCTGACACTGTGCCCTGCCCTACCAAGGCACTCAGCTGAAGGGGCTTAGGGCAGAGAGAGAATTCTATCAACCCACAGCTACTATTTTGGAAACATGACATCATTCACCTCCAGCGAGGGACAAGTCCGGTTAACCAGGGGGGGGCACCCGCCAGAGGAGGAAGAGACAAGGAAGCCGTGACAGTAGGAGCTGTGGCTGCAGTAACATTTAGGAAGTCCCACAGGTGGGCAGACCCTGGGCTGGCTCTGTTGTGGGGCAGGGGGAGGGGTTCTCTGCATCACATAATCTCAGTGAACCCTCACGACATCTCCCAGGAAGGGGCTACTCTTTGACATTTCACAGCTGGAAATAATGGGGGTCAGAGAGGTTAGGTGACTGGTCAAATGTCACAGAGCTGAAGAGAGACAGAGCTGACCAGGACTGAACTCTGGCTGTGCCATGCACCGGGCCAGCCGACCAGACTCCAGAAACAGGAAGCTCCTACCTGTTTCCCAGGGTTGGGGTGGGTGGCCAGATATGGGCGCTCAGGGGGCGGCTTCTGCCCAGCTGTCCTCAGGGAGGAAGAGGGAAAGCAGGGACAGTTCGGAGGGCCAGAGGGAGGATGCGTGTTCAGAGACAGTGTAGCCTACTGAGAATTACAAGCATGGACTGTGTAGACAGACCATCGGGGCTTGAATCCTGGCTCTGCCCTTCCCTAGCTAAGCCACCTTGGGTAATTTACTCTCTCAACCTTCTCATCTGCAAAATGGGGACAACAGTACCGTTGTCAAGATGGAGGGACATGACAGACACAAAACAGAACAAGGCCCGGCACAGGTGGGCAGTTAACAGATGCGTCATGTTACCATCCCGTCTCCTTGTTCAGCTCCAACCCGCACCCCAGGCAGCCTTCCTGCAAGGTGGGTGGTGCCTCTTCATGGTACAGAGTGAGGGGGGCCGAGGGGTGCAGCTGGTCGCTGGTGGGGCAGAAGATGAGCTCAGACTCTGTGGTCTCATGTGGCTTCTCTGTGAGACACTTGGGGTCTCCGTGAGATCCTGCCAGGGGACGGGCTCCTCGGGCATCAGAGGACCCAGAGGCCCCCCCTCTGCCTCCGCCAGCAGCAAAATGGGATTCCTGCCCTCACGGTCTCCCCTCCCTGCAGATTCCCAGCTTGGAGTCAGGGCCCTTCCCCAACCACTGGCGGAGTGTGGGTGGGCTGTTCTTTTCCCCCAGCCCCACTCCAGCCCCCCGGTGCACCGGCTGGTCCTTCCGTCTTGAGGGTCCGCCGTCTGCAGAGGGGTGCTGCCCACCGCCCGGGAGGAGAGCCTGAGGTTGCCGGGACCCTCCCCACTAGGCCTAAGGAAACCAATGACATTTGCATTGCATTTGGAGTTGTGACAGTTGCTGCCGTGGGCTAATGATGGGTCAATTGATTACCAGAGACATCTGTGCGGGAGAGGAGCCATTCATTAGGCGGGACTCTCAGCTCCCGTTCGTTCGTCTAACTCTGCATCCAAGCAGCGGTCGGCACTTCCTGCCCAGTCCTGGCCTGTTGGAGTTTGGGGAGCTGCTAGGATGACTTTCCTTAGGGAAATGCATCTCTGGATGGGGCTGCGTCCTGGGTCTCCCTCCCTTATCACCCCCACTCACCTCCTCTGCAACCAGGGGTGTCAGAACACACGTCACCCGGCCGGCCGAGGTCACAGTCAGTCGGTCAACACATCCTCGGGCGAGCATCCACTCGGGGCAGGAGGCTGGGTCTGAAGATACAGAAACGCCCCACGTGAAGGCAGAGGGACCGACATCTGCAGCTCCACTTCAGAAAGTCTCCTTTCTGGATCACAGGGTCCCCACCTGAAAAATGACAGTTTGGGACTTGAGACAGACAGAATGATGCCCCAGTCCCCCGCCCCAGTCCCCCGCCCCCAACCATGCCCATGCTCTCATTCCTGGAACCTGTGAATATGTTACCGACTGTGGAAAAGGGGAAAAGGGTTCTTTGAAGATGTGATGGCGTTGAGGGCTGGGGAGATTCTCCTGGGTTAGGCGGGTACGTTTAATCTAATCACATAAGTCCTTAAAAGGGAAGACCCTGGGGCGCCTAGGTGGCATAGCCCATTGGGGTCGGACTTTCGGTTTCAACTCGGGTCGTGCTCTCAGGGTTGTGGGATCTCATCTGCTCAGCAGAGAGCCTGCTTCCCCCTGTCTCTCTGCCTGCCTCTCTGCCTACTTGTGATCTCTGTCTGTCCAATAAATAAATAAAATCTTTAACAAACAAACAAAAAGATACAGTTTCTAAAAAAAAAAAAAAAGAAGAAGAAGAAGAAGAAAAGAAGTGGGGAGAGTAGACGGGGAGATCTCAAACGCGAATGAATAAATCTTTTTTAAGAAAGGGGGAGTGGAGGCGGGGGAGGGAAGCCAGATGGCGCCAGAGCCAGACTGTGGGTGGCCCTTTGACACTAGAAGAGGCAAGAAGGCAGATGACGCACCGTCATGACAACAGCTTCATTTTAGCCTAGTAAGATCCACGTTGGACTTCTGACCTTCGGAATTACGATAAGAGATGTGTATTGTTTAAAGCCACTGAGCAGTGACCACTGAGCAGCGTCTGCCTTCGGCTCAGGTCATGATCCCAGGGTCCTGGCATTGAGCCCCACACAGGGCTTCTTAAATTTTTTTTTTTTTTTTTTTTTTTTTGACAGACAGAGATCACAGGCAGGCAGAGAGGCAGGCAGACAGAGAGAGAGGAAGGGAAGCAGGTTCCCTGCTGAGCAGAGAGCCTGATGTGGGGCTCGATCCCAGGACCCTGGGATCATGACCTGAGCCAAAGGCAGAGGCTTTAACCCACTGAGTCACCCAGGCGCCCCCGCACTGGGCTTCTTGACCAGCAGAGACTCCGCTTCTCCCTCTCCCTGCCGCCCCCCCGCCCCGCGCTTGTGTTCTCTCCCCCCCCCCTCTGGCAAATAAATAAATAAAATCTCTTAAAAAATAAATAAAGCCACTGAGTTTATGGTAATTCGTTGCAGCGGTAGTTGGAAACCGATAAAGGCCGGAGGTTTAGCACAAAGCCTGGAGGCAGCTTGAATGATCCAGCAGGCGCCAGCCTGCCTGAGGCCCCTCAAGCTGGCTTGTCCCATGCGCTCTCGGTGATGGTGGGGCCGTGCTCTGTGTGGTCTGATGGGCCAGCCACTGGCCATGTGTGACGGGTGAGCACTTGAAATGTGGCTAATGCAGCTAAGGAAATGAGTCGTTAATTCCCTTTGATCTCAGTTAATTTAAATTTAAATAGCCACATATGGTTGGTGGCCCCTGTAGTGGACAGGGTGAGACAGAACCTTTCCAGCCTTCCAGAGAGTTCTACTGGCCAGTGCTGCTTAGAGCTTTCCATCTACAACTCAGGGAGAAGAAACCAGGTCAGCCGTTGGGGGCACCGAGCACTTGTCCTCTGGTCATTTGAGAAAGTCCGGATCTCAGCACAAAGGCTTCCCTTTGCTCTCTCCGTTGGTCTGGCTGATTGCTTGAAGACGTCCCTGTGTCCTTTGTGGGCACTCCCCACAAAGCCTGGACAGAGCCCCACTCCCCTCTGCTGCCTACGGATGTGTGGGCACCTTGGCACCTTCCAGAACAAGATGCACGTCTTGGCTCCAAAGAGGCTGGGCTGGTCAGAGGAGCTTGGGCCACAGATGTCTCAAAGATGAGCCTCTGGCAAAGCTGCCCTCGATGAGGGCTGTCTGTGTTCTGGAAAAATCCAGAATGTCTGTTGGAGATGAGCTGCATTCAGATGGCCCCCAGCTCCCAGGAGAGTCCCCCGATTTCTCAGAGGTAGAGGGAGATCCCAAGTCGCCAAGAAGCAGCGCTGTCTTGTCTTTTCTGAGTTATCTGGGACAATTAGGAGGCCACAGTGGTTGGGGGGAAGGGTCTGGTGCCGTCACACCCCAAATGGTCAGCAAGATGCTCTCAGTGCAATTTCGAGGGGTATCGATCAATAGCATTTATCAGATTTTCAAAGGGGTGTATAACCCCTTACTGTAAAAAGGTTAGGAAACGCTCTGTTTTTTCTTGGCCTTGAAGAGACCTCTCTGTCTCTCCCCGCCCCCCTTTCTCAGCAATCTTACCTCCTATAAATATCTACCCAGGCCTGAGCCCCCCTGGGACCATCCTTCTCTCTCTCTTCCCGCTGCCTCCTCCACCTGGGCCTTGCTCTCCTGCTGCACACCCCACCCCCCAAGCAAGGCTCATCAATTCCAAAGGAAAAAGCCAGGCATCCGATGTACTTCTTGGGGGAGACAAAGCAGGATGAGAAGGGGGAGAGCGTGTACAAACAGACTGATCTCCAGAAGAGAGGAATTACACGAATTACAATTGATTTTCCACTGTTAATGAAGCATGAACCCGTGTGATTGCATCTTGAAAAGATTTATAATTATTCATTGAATCTTGGAAGATAATTAAACTTCATTAAACGCAGACATGACAAGCCTTCAGAGCAAGCCGAGACCTCCGTGCGGGGTTCCAGATCAGACAGAGGATGCGAGGCGGGGACCCTGTCGGGTGGGGGCCGGAGGGCTGATGGGGAGGAGGGGCAGGGGAGGAAGAGACGCCTCCCGGAGGAGGTTCTTGCTGATTAAGCAGACACTCTTGGGTCTCTTGATTTCTCTCCCTACCCTTTGGGGACCCCCGTCCAGCCTCCTCTGTCCCCCTCCACTGCTCTAACCCCTTCCTCTTGGCAGGGGAGGAATGCTGGGAACGGGAGTACATTGGCCATCCCGTTCCGGGTCCCTACGAGCCCAGAACATCCGAGCAGAGTAGCATTTGGGGAGCAGCAGGACCCAGCAACAAGAGAAGGGGGAGACTTCTGGACCCGTGGGTTCTAAAGCAAAGGCAGGAGTAGAGTGTGTGTGTGTGTGTGTGTGTGTGTGTGCACGTGCAAGCACACGCAGGGGTGTGTGGCGGTCTGCTCCATCAGAGTACAAATTCGTGCGTTTTGGAAAGCCATCTGGCAGGAGACACACCAAATTGCTATCAGTGGTTAGTTACCTCTGGGAGGGGATGAGAAGGGGGTGGGACAAAGGCAGGAATTACAGTTTTTCTCCATAATGTGCTTCTTTAGTGCTTGGATTACATAATGAGCATATATCGGAAATAGCACATGTAATTTGTAAAAAATCGTAATGCATATAGCCAGATCTGCTCACCAGGTGTTTGCAGTGAAGAGCCATGCTTTTGGCTCTGGATGCTGTGGGCAAAGCGACGACTCAGACTGTCCAGGCCCTTCCTTAGGGAGTCCCCAGCTGTGGGTGTTAGCACACTGGGCTGGTTGTCAAGCGTATCCCCTACCCAGCCCCTGTGGGCCCAAAGGAGTCAGCCCCAGCGGAGAGGTGGCGCTGGTTCTGACCTCCCGGGGGGTGGGTACCCGGTCTTTCCGCCCTTCATCGATTTCAAGCCGTCCCTCTCCATCCTTGGAGACCTCCTCTGAGGACCCTTCCAGCCCTTCACAAAGCCTGACCCCTCTGCTAGGCTAAACCCACCCTCACAAGGATGCCACAAGACCCCTCCTTCTGCTGGGGGCACAACCTTCCCCCTCCAGCGAGTCGCTGTTCCCTGCCAATTGGACAGAAGGGAAGAACATGAATGAGGCTGCCCTCGCCATATCCTTTTTATAGAGCTGCTTCTTGGCAGGGAGGAGGTCTTTCTAAGGACAGGCTCAGGGGGAGTCATGCCCAGCATGGCTCTGGACCAGGTTCCATGGCAGAGCTAGGTAGTTGAGGATGGAGGTAAGGATTGGGGGATGGGAACATCTTCAGGGCAGGAGGCAGAAAGGTGCGGAGCCACCCTTAGTGCTGAGATTAAGATCCTAGTTCCTAAGCCAAACAGCCTGGTTTCCAATTATGGCTCAACTATCTATCGTGCAACTATGTGACCTTTGACAAGTTAAGTTCTCTGTGCCTCAGTTTCCCCATCAGTGGCTCCGTTATGGGCTGTCAAGAAAAGCTGAGAAAATGATACACGTGGAGTCCTTGGACCAGCGCCTGGCACAATGGATGTGCTCGGTAAATGGCAGCAGGTGTTCGTTTGTAGGATTTGAAGGATTTCCCCAAACACCATCAATCATGTTTTAAGGCGCTTCATGGCACCCGCCCAAGAACAGGCAATGTATCTTATTGCTCTCCGTACCCCTTCTGCCTCGCCCAGGACTTGGCCCCTAGCAGGTGCTCAAGGGAATAGTCGTTGCATGCATAAGGGAATGAATGAAGAACAAATAAAACACAGGACCGACTTCTAATCTCAAGATACCAACTCAATACAAGACACTTAGGATTGCTGGTTGAACAAATTAAAAGATTTTTTAGCGCATGAATAGGCTGGCAGGAAAGTAAAAGAAATCTACAGAGGCCAGAAAGGATAAGAAATGCAGTTCCAGAGAACTGAGTGAGCATCTCCCTAGGGGTATCAGGTCAACCCAAAGCCTGGGCTTGGCACACTGTGTTAAAGGGGCAGGAGACAAGGTCTGAGCCCAAGCAAGGTGAGAGATCAAATCCACCAGCCTTGCATCAAGTAGGGTCTTCCAACATGAACAAAGACAAGAGCCTGCTGTGGCTCTGGTGGGCAGGGGAAAATGGAGAGAAAAATATCTCTGTCTGTGAGAATTTTTACCCACAAGCTCACCCTCACTTGGGCTTGGGACCAGAATTCATGCTACGCATGTGGCGTAAAATTCCAGAAGCAGAGAATTGGCCCACGGTAGGTCATGGCACCTGACAGAAGCATAAATAAATCTTTTCTGAAGAAACACCCTCTTAAACCTAATCCTGAAAAATTCCTGCAGAAAACAAGTTCAAAGAAACATGGGTACAAAAAAAAAAAAAAATGAAAGAAAAGAAAAGCCAAAACACGCAAGGAAACAAGCAGCTATGACCAAGCTATGACCAGGAGTCGGCAGAAAAGACAACTAATCAGACCTAAAAAGACTGAAAAGTTTGGAATTGTCAGATCGAGAATATAAAATGAACATGTGTATCTAAGCCGTGAACATGGGTACCAAAAGTACAACAAAGGAGGTTGAGATTGTATGAAAACACCAGACTGATTCGAAAAAGAACCAAACAGGAGTGCTTGAGTGGCTCAGTGGGTTAAAGCCTCTGCCTTCAGCTCAGGTCATGATCCAGGGTCCTGGGATCGAGCCCTGCATTGGGCTCTCTGCTCAGCGCAGAGCTTGCTTCCCTCCCCCTCTGCCTGCCTCTCTGCCTACTTGTGATCTCTGTCAAATAAATAAATAAAATCTTTAAAAAAAAAAAAAAAACCTTGAAAAAACTAAAAGAAAAAGGGCCAAACAAAATATCGAGACACAAGAAGGAAAATCATCAAATGGGTAAACAGAAGATGAGACGAAGCTGAGCAGAGTTGGTAAACTGGAAAAAAGGTAAGCAAAGTTTCCAGAAGGCAGCAAGCAGAGAGACAGAGAGAGGAGAAAGACAAGAGACAGATGAAGAAATGTGGGGAGAGAAGGAGAGAATCTAACACGTGTCTCCCCAGAGTTCCAGGAGATATTGAAATAACAGAAAGCCAAATTTAAGGAGAAACAGCTAAGAGCCTTGCAGGACCGTGAAAGGCTCCAAACCTCTGATTCCAAAAGCCTGATGAATCCCAAGCAGGATGACTAAAAAGAGATCTCCCTCTCCACACGCCACAGGGAAACCGCAGAGTATCCTAGACAAAAAGGAAAATCTTAAAAGCAGCCAGAGATAAAAGAGAGATTACCAAAAAAGGAACACCAAATAGACTGATGTCAGGGTGCTCAGAGAAACTCTGGAAATTCAGGAGACAGTCAAGGAGCACCTTCAAAACCCTGAAAGAAGGTGTCCCCTGAGAGTTCTATAAACTCCGAGACTGGTTTTCAAGAATGGGAGCAGAAGAAAGACATTCTCAGGCAAACAGAAACCGTCCAAGTTTACAACAGGGGCCCTCCCTCAAGAACATTCTAAAACCATCGATTTCAGGAAGAAAGGAAAAGCAGCCCAGCGGGGAGGGCTGAGACGCAAGCAGGAGTGGTGAGGAGAGGAAATGGTAAACACATGGGTGAGTGTAGATAAACATCGATGACTCGAAATGTGTAATTTGTGGGGTTAAGACAAACAAACAAGAGGGAAGGGAAACACAGGCAACTGGAGTTAACGCATTTGAGGTCCCTGGAATTGTGTGGGAGGAATGCGGAGACAGAACTCGTGGCCGGCCATGATAACCGAAAGATGCGCGATGCCTTCATTACAAGAGAATAAAAATAGCATGCGTTGTAGCTTCCGAACTCACAGAGGGGAAAAATGGGATGGGAAGAGACTTCCCTTAATACGATCAGGAGAGGGAAAGAAAAAAGGACAAGAAGGGAGGGAGGGACAGGAATTGGAGGGACCAGAGAGGAAGTGACTTGCCTAAGGCCACACAGCAAGTTAGAGGTAAAGCAAGGAGCAGGGTGCGCTCTCTCTCCCTAGAATGGTGCAGCCTCCCTCGGTCTACACAGGGGGGTTATCAGCGCGGGAATCTCAACCCTGCTTTCCCAGCCACAGTGGAGCCACACGCTACCACTCAGGAAGCACGTGGGAAGGTGTGTGATAAGACACGCTTTGATCAGCGGACACAGAGGCATAATGATTACCTCTGTGACAAAAATCATTAACGTTAGCCCAGGGGCTTACCCTGGCGGCTCCCCTCTGTGCGTAATTCATTAGATGCTCGCAGTAACCCCATGAGGCGGATGCTGGAAACACACTCATTTCGTTTAGAGGCCACCCAAGGACGAGGAACGTGAGGTAGCTTTCCGAGGTCACACAGCTTTGGAACGTGGCGATGCAGGGCTCTGAGCCCAGACAGCGGGCCTGCCCAGCCTCGGTCCTCATGATCGGGCAGTGGGCGGAGCCTGTAAACCTCTGTGTATGGGGACAGGATTGTAGAAGTGGGCGGTGTACTGGAATGATCCGAATTAGATCCTGAGTCTGAAACAATTAAAAAAAAAAAAAAAAACAGCTACAAAGAACATTATTGAGTGATTGGGGAAGTTTGAATATGGGCTCTGTGTTAGCTCTCACTATGACAATATTACAGGATTCGGTGCAGTCAGAGTCATGGGGTTATGCAGGAGGATGACCTAGTCCTTAGGAGACTGATGCCAAAGTAGGTGAAGTGGAAGTGGCCTGATGTCGACAGCGTTCCTGTGTTTCAGAAGTATACAAAGAATAAAGCAAATATTAAGGCAAAACGTTAATAATCACAAAATCGAGGCAAAGCATAAGTAAGTGTTTCTTGTTGTATCTGGTTGTGTTTAGAAACCCTCCCCAAACTTAAAACAACAGCTACTTCTGATTTTTTTGCAAGCCCTTGGGTCACGGACTGGCAGTTCCCCAGATGCGGTCTGACCTTGCTTATGCACCTGTCAGCAGCTAGCGGGTGGGCTGTGGCCTGGCTGGACGAAGGTGACCCCGGCTTGCACGGTTCAACCCCCCTCCACAGCTCCCTCGCTTCCCGCAGGTGGGCTGGCCTGCAAGTGTCTTCCCGGCAGCGGCAGGAGTCCGAGAGAGGAAGAGGAGACGGAAAGCACACTTTTAAGCTGCTGCTCACATCGGTTGTACTGCTGTCCCATTGGCCAAATCGAGTCAGCACCGGAAGCCACTTCTAAAGAGCGTGACACAGGGAGGCAAGCGTGGTTAAAGCAATTGACTTGCCACAGTTGTGTTACAGTCTTAACTTTTCCACAAATTTGAAATCTTTCAAAATAGAAAGTTAGAGGGAGGTATTAGACTGCTCTAGAGAAACAGGACCCATAGAATGTGTATATATAAAGGAGATTTATTATAAGGAATTGGCTCACATGATTATAGAGGCTTGAGTGGTCCCAAGGTCCGCAGTGGGTAAGCTGGAGACCCTGAGAGCTGATGGGGTACTTCCAGAGTGAATAGTGGCAGACTCAACACCCAGGAAGAGCCAATGTTACGGCTCAAGTCTGAAAGCAAGAACCAGTGATCCAGCTCAAGGCTATCAGGCAAGAGGAGCTCTCCCTTACTCACAGGAAGGTTGGGGGGATGTTCTATTCAGGTCTTTACCCCATAGGGTCAGTCCCAGCATCCCGGGGAGGGCACTCTGCTTTACTCAGTCGAATGTTAGTTATTCTCATCCAAAACACCCTCACAGACACACGCAGAACATTTGACTGAGTATCTGAGCATCCCATGACCCAGTCAACTTAGCACGTGAAATTAACCATCACCAGGGACAGAAGAAGAAAGAGAATCAATCTCATGCTGTCACTCCTCCACTCCCAACTCTTCCCTATGTGCACTGCAGGGCAGGTATGTACAAGGATGTCCACTGAAGCTTTGCCAGGCAAAACCCCAAACGTGAGATCACCATGGTGTCCATCAACATCATCCTGGATCGATAAATCATGGCGTGGTCCTATCGTGGACTCTGACCTGGAATAATGAAAGTGACGAGAAAGATCGCACGGACATGGAGGACGGATGGAACTTACTGATGAGCAAAAGAAGCGAAAACTGCATGTGTTTCCAGTTACATGACGTTTAGGAAGAGAGAAATGGGTCAACAGTGGAGCCTTTGTTAGAAAGGAACTTCCTGGAGCGCCATAAATGTCCTGTATCCTGCTCTGGGTGGTGGTTACGTAGCTATGTTCATGTGGGGAAAAAATGTGTTAAATTGTACACTTTAGGGGCACCTGGGTGGCTCAGTGGGTTGGGCCGCTGCCTTCGGCTCAGGTCATGATCTCAGGGTCCTGGGATCGAGCCCTGCATCGGGCTCTGTGCTCAGCAGGGAGCCTGCTTCCTCCTCTCTCTCTCTGCCTGCCTCTCTGCCTACTTGTGATGTCTCTCTGTCAAATAAATAAATAAATAATCTTTAAAAAAAATTGTACACTTTAGATTTGAGGGTTTAATTTTTTATAGGGGCGCCTGGGTGGCTCAGTGGGTTGAGGCCTCTGCCTTCGGCTCAGGTCGGGATTGAGCCCCGCATTGGGCTCTCTGCTCAGCAGGGAGCCTGCTTCCCTTCCTCTCTCTCTCTCTCTGTCTGCCTTTCTGCCTGCTTGTGATCTCTGTCTGTCAAGTAAATAAATAAAATCTTTAAAAAAATTTTTTTGTTTATTTATTTGAGAGAGAGCAGGGTGGAGAGAGGCAGAGGGCCGGAGGGGGGGGGGTGTGGAGAATCCCAAGCAGGCTCCCCTCTGAGCACAGAGCCTGACACGGGGCTCAATCTCATGATCCTGAGATCACGACCTGAGCCGAAACCAAGAGTTAGACTCTCAACCAAAGGAGCCACCCAGGAGCCTCAAGACCTGAGAGCTTTATAAGTTGTATCTCAAAGAATCTAAACACCCCGCCACACACACCTGGTTTCTTGGTCCCCCCTGAATAAGAGCCAGACTCCTTAACACTCAATTCAATTCAATGGAGCACACTTCTCTTCTTCTCTCTCTAAAGTGCCAGGTACAGCAAGCCTGGTGGCCTTCTTATCGACCCTGCCCAGGAGAGGTCCTTGATAAACATGCATTGAATCCACGTGAGGACATCAAGGGCCGGGACCGTGAGTGCACCTGGGCATCAGTTGGGCTCTGGGGTGGCGTCCTGGTCCCTGGGCTCCTTCCAGGTCCCCCTTGGTGCCTGCCCACCGGCTCTGTTTTGCAGGGGTGCCTTCTGCCCCCCTCATCCGCCAAAACCCCCAGCCGCCCCCTTTTCTCATTGCCGCACACTTTACGGCCATTGTCAAACATAATGACTCTTACCCTGGAGAGAAATTGGGTTCCATTTCATGTTTTATTGCCTCAAAAAGGACATTTTTTACCTTCCCGCAGTCTGTACCCAGCAGGAACAGGACGATAAATCCCAGCAAAGGTTTCCACTGAGATAGATGGTCCAGCAAGGAGACCCCTGTGCTCCGGGTGGGGAGGAAAAATAAGCCCTGGCTCCTGCTTGGCCACCCCACACCGGTGCCCTGTCCCCAGCACCACCTGGCAGCCTTGGCGCTGGGATGGGGGAGGGGCTCCAGCTGGACAGCCAGGTGATAAGCCAAAGAAGCCTGAACATCTGAACTGGACTCACCTCCAGCCCTTCATTCAGAAGAAGCCCCTGGCCCAAGACAGAGAACATGGGTGGTCCGTCACACACTAGTGTGTGCAGATCCCCTGTTTCCTCACGTCTAGTTTTCAGCAGCCCTGGGATGTGCAAGTGTGTGTGAGGCTGAGGTTCATGGAGGTCAGGCATGAGGCTGGCAAGGGGCAAGCTGGAATTTGAACATGAGTCTTTTGGGAACCCATTCAAGATGTTCCTGTCCGTGACTGTGGCTCAGTTCCCTAGGAGCTGGCCCAGGAAACCAGAGGAACTTTCAGTAGATGGCAGCAGGGGTCCCACAGCTGCTGCTGGGACAGCCTTTTTGCTCCAGCCTCCTTGGCCGAGGGCTAATGCCAGCAGCTCCCTTGCATGGCCTGCAGGAAGAACAGCAACTGTGTGCATCTCCCCTCGGTCACTGTGTGACTTGAAAGGACCTGTTAGCATCCCCAGATAGGCTGCTGTCTTGTACAGGGTCACACACTTAAAGACGGAGCCAGGACTAGAACTTGAGACCCATAACTCCCGGTCCGGTCTTTCATCTTTATTCCCCCATTTTTGGCGGGGGGGGTTGTTGTGGCCAAAATACATATAACATAAAATCTATCATGTTAACCATTTTCAAGGGTACAGTTCAGTGGTATGAGACACATTCATAATATTTGGAACCATCACCAACATCCCTCTCCAGAACTCCTTCCATCTTTGGATCTAAAAGTCCGCCCCCATGAAGAAATAACTCCCCTTGTCCTCCTCCCTTGGCCTTGGCCACCACCCTTCTGCCTTCTGTCTCTGTGAGTTCGACGACTCCAGGCGCCTCAGGTACGTGGAATCACACAGCGCTGGTCCTTTCATGACTGGCTCCTTTCAAAGTCCCAGGATGATATCCTCAAGGTCAAAGCACGTTGGGGTGTGACACGTCAGGATGGCCTTCCGCTTCTGGCTGGATAACATTGCAGAGATCTATAGATATCATTTTGTTTATCCATTCCTCCACCAATGGACACTTGGGCTGCTTCCACATTTTAGCTTCTGCTGATAACGCTGCTGTGAACAGTAACATACGAGCATCTCTTCAAGTCCCAGGTCTTTCTTCTGACCTATCACTCCTCCTCACTGACTGGCTTCTGACTATTTACTATCATTCCTTTCTAAGACGTGAAAATGTGTGGTGTAGCCATTGGTAATTTCACAACAAGATCCCGAAATCTACCACTGGTGACATAAACCAGACACATCATACCACACGCTGAATGACTCCATGTCTGCAGAATGTCCAGCATAGGCAAATCCACTGAGACAGAAAGTAGATTCATGGCAGCACGGGGGGGTGACGGCTAATTAAGGGGTACTTTCTTGGGGTGATGAAAATACTCTGAAATTGACGGGGGTGAGGATTGCATAACTCTGTGACTATTCTAAACGAGGTCAATTCGGACCCTTTAAATGGGAGGATTTTACAGTATGTAAAATGTACTTAACAGCTCTCAAAAAAGCGGTTAAAAAATTTATTAGACTCTCGGGGCACCTGGGTGGCTCAGTGGGTTAAAGCCTCTTCCTTCAGCTCAGGTCATGATCTCAGAGTCCTGGGATAGAGCCCCACATCGGGCTCTCTGCTCAGCAGGGAGCCTGCTTCCCCCTCTCTCTGCCTGCCTCTCTGCCTACTTGTGATCTCTGTCAAATAAATTAATAAAAGTATTTTAAAAAATAAAACACAGGGTCTGATCCACACTCCCAGGACTTTGGAGGGTCCAGGCCTGACCACAAAAACACTCTCTGAAGATGAAGAATGGAGAGCCCCGTGTCCTTCCCCCATGGAGAGGAGGCAGTGCTGCCTGGCCTCAGGCAGGAGCTGGAACAAGCCCTCGCCACATCCAGCACAGCCTATCCAGGGAAGCTTCCACAGGGTTCTGGGAAGACATTGCTGTTGGGCAGATGCGTGCGGACAAAGACCTCTGAGGAGCCAGCACCCGGAGCTGGGATCCTTGACATCTTGGCTGCAGGAGTGAGGTGCCAAGCCCCTGTTTGCCCAGGATACCCTAGAGTTGGGAATGGAGCCTATCACAGATGAAGGATCTCAAGAGGCTGTTTGTTTGGTCTTGGGAGGGCTGGAGGGCGAGGAGACCAGCCTGCATCCAGCTGGACATGGTACTTGAAGCGGCCATGGGGGAGGAGGGGAGAGGGCTGGGAAGATGGAGCCACGCCCCCTGCCCCCACCGTCATCCACTACCTATGCAGCGTCCCCTCCACCACATGGCCTTGCAGAGACTGACCATGCCAAGGAAATATACCTGGATGGAAACTTCTAGCATTGCAATCCTGGAGTCGCCCCTCCGTGGGGCAGCCTTCCTATTCCTCAGCTTCAAGGACATGTATGCAGACATTCAATTAACACATGTTTCCTGGGGGCCTCCTGGGAGCTGGTCCCTATAGGCACTCGGGGTACAGCTGTGAACAAGACAGACAAAGTATAGTCCAGTGGTGAGCGTGGGGCAAGCGGGAACAGGCAAGGATGAAGTAAATCATAGTAAGGAAGTAAGCCAGTGGTGTCCTGGAAGAGGGTACAGGCCCTGTAGGGGAAATGCAGAGAAGGTTGGGCTTGGGGTGAGTGGTTGTCACTTCAAACAGTGAGGACAGAGGAGGCCTCTTGCAGAAGGTAATCCCTTCTAGATCCCTAGGCTCATCTAATAATTAAATTGACATAAGACAGATTAGCAGGAGGAAAAGAAATTTCATACATACAAGAGCTCATGAAAACAGGAGATTCAAAAAAATAACGAAAGCAGGTAGGTTCTATCCCTTTTAGAGAAGGAAACAAGACATTTGTGAAGAATTGACAAGACAAAGAGGTTCGGGTTTGGGTCAATACATTGGAGAAGAAGTATCAAGGTATGATTAAGTGGTCTTCCCAGTCCAGAATCCTGTTTCTGGGGGAAAGAATTCTCTTTCTCCTGGTACGGGAGGGTAACATTCCCATGGGAGACTCTTTCTTGCTTTCAAGGGGATCAGAGGAGGACCAGAGGCTCCTTCTTATACCTGCTGTTTCTTAAGTAACTTTAATTTGAGATAATCAATACCAAAGTGGCATATCTTGAGGAGGCCTGCCCTGGACCCCATCAGTCTCCTTCCTCTGGAAGTTTCTTCCATTCATTAAAAGCTAAGTAGGTGGCCATAGAGGAGGGAACTGGGTTAGTGTCCGAGTAGCTGATTGCTCTGTGTCACAGTGAATCAACCACTTAGTCCCGAGAACAGCTGTGATTCACTTCAGGAGGCAGTGATGCAGGTGGCTCCCAAAGTGAGCCCCTGACCGCATCAGCAACCGGGTATTTTATAAGAGGCAATTCTATGGAAACAAAAGAAAAACAATGCTGAGCGATTGGGGCAAATTTTTAACCCATTTCTGAGTTTTGAGGGTAGCCAGTTGGGAAGATTTCTAGATGTCAGGCTCGAAGCATTTTCAGATAGAGTGAGAGCAGGCAATAGCCATCTAACAGATTTTCCTGGTTCGCAATGTGAAGGTCTCTGGGGATCTTTCCGAGTGTCAAACACAGAGACAGGCACAAAGATCTCCCACACATGAGCTGTCGTGCTGGTTTCTCTGAGGCTCATATCCAGTTGTCAAGTTAGCTTGCATGGCTTCGGAAAAAAGGCTGCATTCATTTTCAATGATTCCGAGTCCAAAGAGTGGGAGAAAAGTTTAAAATATGAGCCTAGAGAGTTGTAGCCAGATAGTGGAGGAAACTACAAGATTTAGGATCGAGTCCACATTACAGACAGAAAGCAAAACCTCAATGAACAGCTCTGGAATCAAATATCCACAGAGTGTTACAGATTTTTGCTGAAACACAGTATTTCTCTCTATATAGTTACCCCACTTTTGTCAGAGAAAATGAAAGACAAATTTGTTTACAAAATAGGTCTTATCTTAATAAACTCAGCTTGGTCATTCACACAAATGCAGCAAAATATATATTGACCATATAGAATCTTTAAAACTTCTTTGTTATAACTTCTGATAAGGAATCTCAGACTGGACTTTTAAAAGCCTTTCAAAGCTCAGAAGGGGAGCCAATACCTATAGATTTTGGAAAATTCCTCTTCTCAAGGTCCCCAAAATATCCTGAGGTTCTTGCACCTGCTAGGAAGTAACCTTCCTTACTCACCTGATAAGGCTGCTGAGAGCCCTGTAAGCAAAGTGCCAAAGGGTTTTACTGGCTCTGTATAGTCAACCTTAGCTCCTTCACGCTGTCTGGTCACACCTGAGCCTTTGTACATCTCTCTTGAATATGACCTTCCAGTCAAAGTCTTGGTAATATAACCAATGTTTCCAGCTGTGTCCTGTTATGAGGAGACAGATTCTTAGGGAACTAAACATATCACCACATTACCATAAAAATAAAAATACTCAGGGTGCCTGGGTGGCTCAGTGGGTTAAGCCTCTGCCTTTGGCTCAGGTCATGGTCTCAGAGTCCTGGGATGGAGCCCCGCATCGGGCTCTCTGCTCAGCAGGGAGCCTGCTTTCCCCCCCCCCCCGCCTCTCTGTCTGCCTCGCTGCCTACTTGTGATCTCTCTGTCAAATAAATAAATTAAATATTTTAAAAAATAAAAATAAAATACTTAAGGGTTTCTGAATTCTGGAGGGATCAAGGAAGGAGAAAAAAAGAGAAATGTTTCATCTTTGTTCAGAAAGGCAGATTATACCGAATGGGTCTGAGTCATAGATAGCTTGAGAGAGAAGAGAATACGTTTTCCTTAAATCCGGAAAAAAATAAAATGGTAAAAAAAAAAAAAAAATCAGCAATGTTCCAAACAAAACAGCAATAAAACATTATAGTCATCAGCTAATTCATTAATTCATGTAATTGATTCCTTTTTTATAAAGATTTTATTTATTTATTTGACAGAGAGAGAGATCACAAGTAGACAGAGAGGCAGGCAGTTAGAGAGGGGGAAGCAGGCTCCCCACTGAGCAAACAGAGAGCCCGATGCGGGGCTTGATCCCAGGACCCGGAGACCATGACCTGAACCGAAGGCAGAAGCTCAACCCACTGAGCCACCCAGGCACCCCACATAATTTATTCCTGTTGATCTTTTGTTAGAATGCATGAAGACATTAGTTTCTCTGTTAGGAGTCTGTAAATTTTTACCCAGTTCAATGGTGTGATCTGAAAGTTATCAGAGACCTGTGTACTAAAGCCCTTCTCGGAGTCCTCCCGGTGAATTTCTCTGAAGACCAAACACTTCTGTAGGAACAAGTCTGCGAAAGCATCAGAGAACAACAGTAACTGTGAATGACAAAAGAGTTCAACATGCCAGTGGCTAAAGATCTGATTAGATTTCATTGCAATGCAGTAGACAAGGAGATTTGTTTTTTTTCCTGTGACAAGCAACATTTTAAGATAAAAACTCCAATCGTGACTGATGACTTTATACCAGGATCTATCGGAGTTTTGGGGATTTCACATGATTTCTAGAACACTGATGAGTATCATTCACCCACAGACTATAATCTAAGAAGGTTTATCATCACTTGGTTGACAATGCTTCCCACGTAATTTAACATACCCCATACACCTAGTTAGTGTAATGCCTTGTGTAAGGAGTGAGAACAAATCTTTTGAGATGTTCCAGGCACCCTCTGGAAAATGCCAAGTAACTTCGAGTCAAAAGATTTTATTTCAAATTTAATTTTTGGAAAGTTTGTCAAAATATACAAGGTTTTAAAACACTTGGTCAAACAGGAGCATAGTTCACTGTGAAACAACTGAGCTGTCCATTTAATCCTGGTGACGATTAAAGATTTTGCAGGTAAACAGAGAAAGTTCAATAGTTGTGTTAAGTGAAACTTCGCTCTTTTGAGAGAAAAGATTCAATTTCACTTTGTTTTTTGTTTTTTTTTTTAAAGATTTTATTTATTTGTCAGAGAGAGCGAGCGAGAGCGAGCACAGGCAGACAGAGTGGAAGGCAGAGTCAGACGGAGAAGCAGGCTCCCTGCGGAGCAAGGAGCCCGATGTGGGACTCGATCCCAGGACGCTGGGATCATGACCTGAGCCGAAGGCAGCTGCTTAACCAACTGAGCCACCCAGGCGTCCCTCACTTTGTTTTTTAAGTAATCAAAGATCTAGGGGGCACCTGGGTGGCTCAGTCTGTTAAGCACCTGCCTTCAGCTCAGGTCATGATCCCAGGGTCCTGGGGTGGAGCCCCGCATCGGGCTCCCTGCTCAGCGGGGAGCCTGCTTTTCTTTTTCCCTCTGCCTTGCTCCTCCCCACCCCCACACTTGTGCAGTGCTCTCTCTCCCCAATAATAAATAAAACCTTTAAATTTAAAAAATCTTATAAAAGCAACGCAAGAAACTATATTGATAAAACACAAATTCTTCTCTTTTTTTGATAGATTAGTTAAAAATGAGGAAAATCCTGGGGCGCCTGGGTGGCTCAGTGGGTTAAAGCCTCTGCCTTCGGCTTCGGATCATGATCCCGGAGTCCTGGGATGGAGCCCCACATCAGGCTCGGCAGAGAGCCTGCTTCCTCCTCTCTCTCTACCTGCCTCTCTGCCTATTTGTGATCTCTGTCTGTCAAATAAATAAATAAACAAAATCTTAAAAAAAAAAAAAAGAGTTAACTTTAAAAAAAAAATAAAAAAAAATATAAAAATGAGGAAAATCCTTTTTATAATCTCGTATCAAGAGCTGACCAATAGTCCAAGCAAATTTTTATGTCAAGCGGATGGAAGAAAATGAAATTCCAGTTTTACATAAGTACAGTATGGATATACAAGCTTATTTTTAAAAGCCTTACAACAAATTCATTTAATTTTATCCTGCTTGATCACACACAGGATTCCTTCCCCGGGAGTCTTTTTTCACAACCTCTACAACTTTTTGTCTTAGCTCGTCCCTTATTTTCTTTCCCGTTCAGAAATAACCAGTTTTACTTTAAGACGAAATTACTTTCTTTTACCTCAACAAAAATGCATCTCTATTCCTCACACCTTTTATTCCCAAAAACACATATCCTATATTCGTTGTATACAGAGACGTTTCCCTTATTATTTCTAGTAGCCTTATATTAGTTAGAATTCTTAGCCCTTAGACACCTTAATTTGTAGTCAAAATTAAAAAGTAAGCAATTGTGAGTTGTTATACTTTCTTTCTTTCTTTCTTGAGAGAGAGTGTGTGTGGGGTTGGGGTGGGGAGAGGGAAAATCTCAAGCAGACTCCATGCTCAGCATAAATCCTGATGCAGGGCTCAATTTCATGACCCTAAGATCATGACCTGAACTGAAATCAAGAATCAGCCACTTAATCGACTGTGCCACCCAGACACCCCAGGCCAATACGATTCACAATTTCTAAAAGCATAGGCTTCTTCACAGTTTAATTTTTCAATAGGTCATAAGATGTATTCACCAATGGATCCTCTGTGATAAGAGGTCAAAAGTAAGTGAGCTTGGACTTGTGTAGCCATGATGTTTTAATATTTTATCCTATTTGGAAATGATCTAGACATTCAGTGAATTCCCATCACTGAAGTCAACTTGGCAAAATTCTAATTGTGGAAGTCATCAAAGAGATTTGGGAAACTATTTAAGGAGACGTATCAAAAACAATCATTACTAGAATGTTCACCTGAAAAATCTTATGTTCGTCTCTTTAGTTCATTGGTCTTTCACAATTTTGTACTCAGATCACCCACAGTGATTTCATGAGACATTAAAACAATTAGCCTTCAACTTAAGTTATTTGTCTTGCTGGCAAATTTTATAACACAGATAACACGAGTTTATTTGGCTTTCAGTAAATCTAGGTAAAATAAAAGTATTATGTTTAATGCCAATAACTCTAAAGACATGTCTGTATTAATTGAACCAAGAAACTTAAACTAGTTTCTATTTACCAAAAATTATCCTAGATCATGCCAACTAGAAAAATAGTTGGGTGAGTTTCTACTCTATTTCTGAGGCTTACAAATAACTAGTTTATAGACACTTATTTTTTTATTTTTTAAAAGATTTTATTTATTTGACAGGCAGAGATCACAAGTAGGCAGAGAGGCAGGCAGAGAGAGAGGAGGAAGCAGGCTCCTTGCTGAGCAGAGAGCCCGATGCAGGGCTTGATCCCAGGACCTGGAGACCATGACCTAAGCTGAAGACAGAGGCTTAACCCACTGAGCCACCCAGGCGCCCCTATAGGCTCTTCTTCTTAAGCCAATTACATAGAGCTCTATGCATTAATTCTGGCCATACCATACGGAGGGAGAAAAATGTCAGGTTTATGGTAAACACACGTGGGCATAATGAACAGACACAGAGATGTCATAGACTTCATTCCCAAAACTTTAGCCATAGATCAAGCTCCGAGCATTTGTATTGTACAAAACAGAATTCGCTAATACTATGCAAAACTCACGAGTTTATATATAATTGTGTCTCTGGCTGGTGGAACAAGTTAAGATAATTTGCTTAAAAGGTTTTTTGTGCTATTGAAAAGTCTTAAGATTTGTGTTTCTTCTTGACAACTAATTTCAAGGAAGCTCTGGTCTAGAGTTTGGGCAAGAGAGCCCTTCTAGCACTTTGTATTTTTATAAGGCCTCTTGCCCTTTTTTTTCTTTCTTCTTCTACCTGGATAGAGTTTTAATGACTCCTGGGTGTTTACATTCCAAGACACAATAAGATTTACATCTTCAAGGGACAGAAAGAGTATCGAGTTTTCCCTAGGACTTTTGCCTGTATGTCTCTATTATCAGATGCTTAGGGTAATTCCTATTTAAAATGTTCTTTCTGGGGCACCTGGGTGGCTCAGTGGGTTAAAGCCTCTGCCTTTGGCTCAGGTCATGATCCCAGGGTCCTGGGATCTAGCCCCAAGTCAGGCTCTCCGCTTGACGAGGACCCTGCTTCCCCCCTCTTCTCTGCCTGCCTCTCTCTGCCTCCTTGTGATCTCTGTCTGTCAAATAAATAAATAGATTTTAAAAAATAATAAAATAAAACAAAATGTTCTTTCCTTTTCTTAAGAGCAGGACGACCGGTTCTTCCAAAGTCCCGAGTTTTTTTAATATCCGCAAATGTCTGGAGGCAGTTAGGAAAAGCTCTGAATGGATTTTGAGTTGCCTTTCAGAGTTACGCTTTTGTTTCTTGGAACAATCAAGTTGTAAATGAAGAATTGTTATTCTTGGGGCACCTGGATGGCTCAGTGTGTTGAGCATCTGCCTCCGGCTCAGGTCAGGTCATGATCCCAGGACCCTGAGATAGAGCCCCACATCGGGCTCTCTGCTTGGTGGGGAGCCTGCTTCCCTCTACCCCTCTGTCTGCCTCTCTGCCTACTTGTGATCTCTCTCTCTGTGTCAAATAAATGAATAAAATCTTTAAAAATAAATAAATAAATAAATAAATGAGAATTGTTGATTTTTCACTTCCTTTTTTTTTTTTTTTTTTTTTGGTCTTCATTCCTGTAAAACATCTTCAAAGAACTGGGTAGTCTTTTTCATCATTAGGCTTAAGCATCCGTGTGCTCTCTGAACCACACTCTTGAATTAACCTTTTTATATGAGTGAGGAAATTTCCAACTAAGATGGAAACCAAAAGATTTCTATGTTTTGCTGTCCAGGGAACATGAATTCTTTGGGTAGGGCTTTAGATTATATCCACAAAGGACCTTGCCTAGGAAGGCTTGAATCTGGCAGAGACTGATTACAAAGTCCAGCAAAACAAGCCTTATTGTCCATCCTGGGTGCTTCTGTTAAATTTATTTCCTGGCTTTTAGCATTTGCATGAGTAACTTGTATACCCTGGGCCTGGAGATTAGGCTGGGTTGTTCTCTGCAAATCTTGTAGGAAAAAGGAAGCTGAAATAAGCAGCTGATGTTTAAGGGATTTTCTGGGAGGAGTCTGGGGGTCAGGGGATATGCAGAGGAGACAGGAAGGAATTTTAGGACAAGGAATTTACGTTGGATGGGGACTTCAACTTTTGTTCTAATTTATGTTCTTTCTTCTTGTTGAAAGGGAGTCCCTAAGGCTAGCGGTTACATTTTTTTGTGTCTACTTTTTAATTTGACCTTTCCAAAGGTACCAATAAAATGATTGTTTAGGATGAGAGCCTTCTTAAAAAAATTTTTTTTTTTTCCAATAGAGCCAATTCAAAGCATCCATTGATCCCTTGGCCATTGATAAATAAGATCTTATATTCTTCTCAATAACAGCTCAAACCAACAAACCTCTTCATGGCTTAACCAAGGATACAAGAGGTGTCCCACAAGACAGTGCAAAAGATGGGCCCCTCCGAGACCCAGAAAGTGCACTCCCAGAACTAGCCCAAGAGAGGAAGAGGCAGTAACTAAGAGAGGTTCTCTGTTTATTTTTATTTTTATTTTTCTCTTTATAAGAAACTTTTCTTTTTATCACCGATGGACTGGGTGGCTTCGTTCCTTCATCTTTAGGGATGGACTATCTGCAGCAAAGTCAAACTCATCGTACCCCCAGGACAGGTCTGGAAGCTCACTGGCTCTGTCCAGTTCCGGTTCCGAAACCAACACCAGCTCCTCTTCATCCACCAGGTCCAATGACAGCAGGGCTCTGGGCACGGGTGGAAGGAAAGAGTGACCCCACCCTGCCTGCCTGAGCCCCAAAGCCCCAGTTTTGTAGGGGCCCTGCCTCCCCAGGTGGGAGGGGGCGCTCTGTTTTTATTTTTTTTCATTTTTCATTTTTCATTTTTTCCCCACCCACCTCAAGGGCTCTGTATTTTTTTTTTATTTCTTTTAAAGTTTTATTTATTTATTTATTTATTTGACAGACAGAGATCACAGGTAGTCAGAGAAGCAGGCAGAGAGAGAGAGGGGAAGCAGGCTCCCCAGACCCCAGTGCAGGGCTCGATCTCAGGACCCTGAGACCATGACCTGAGCTGAAGGGCAGAGGCTTTAGCCTACTGAGCCACCCCGTGAGCCACCCAGGCACGCCAAGGGCTCTGTTTATAAAGAGCTGTTCCAAAACACAGGGAAGCATATTGTCCGCCCCCCACCCCTTTGAACAGAACAAGGTGCCTTACCAAACCGAAAGTTTACCTCCTTCTCCTCCTAACGCCCTACTGCCTTTCCTCTGGCTGGGAGAAACGAGAGACAATATTCTCACTGGTCATAAACTAGACAAAAGAAAACCCAGAAAAACCATCTCTGGGAGGGAAAAGGATGGGTCGTAAGTAAGTATACTCGTCTCCAAATCTTCACCAGAGTCGTTGTATCCCAGGAACTCATCCCACCAGTATTTTTTCCTACTAATCTAAATCTAGAAAGAGAAAGAACCCTGCAGGCAGAGATCCTAGAGTCTGACCTGGTAAGAATTCTTCCGTTGTCAGGAACACCAAGACTCCCTGCTGCTGTAGCCGCAGGCTTGAGCAGAGTGTCCAGTCGGTGAAGACTCCTGGTCAGCTCGACACGAGCAGAGTGTCCAGTCGGTGAAGACTCCTGGTCAGCTCGACACTCGGGGAGGAAAGCTCCCCTTCGTCCCTTTGAGATCCTTAGGCTGGTCTAGTCATTGAATTGACATAAGACAGATTAACAGGAAAAAAATAAATTTAAAATAAGCAATAATAGGAGAGGCACCTGGCAGGCTCAGTCTGTAGACCGTGTGAGTCTTGATCTCGGGGTCGTGAGTTCAAACCCCTTGTTTTGGGTGTAGAGCCTGCATATGTGTGTGTATGTGTGTGTGTGTGTGTGTGTAAATGTGTTATAAATAAAAATATAAGACTCAAAGAAGTAACCAAAGCAGGCAGCCTTTATGCCTTTTTTGACAAGGAAACAATACATTTGAGAAGAATTGTCAGAAGGGGTTCAGGCTTGGGGTCGTGCCCTGGAAAGGAAGTAACCAGGTTTTTTTAAATGACCTTCCCAGGCCAGAATCCCGTCTCTGGGGATAAGGAGATCTCTCTCTTTCCCGGTACAGGGAAGGTCCCTCTCTCATGGGAGATGATTTCCTGCTTTCAGGAGGACAGTAGGAGATCAGAGCATCCTTCTCATACTGGCTGTTTCTTAAATAACTTTAATAATAATCAGTATGGCAAAGGGACGTGTTTTGGGGTGTCCTGCCCTGCATCCCTCAGGAAGCTTTGAACAAGACCTGAAGGAGGGGAGGGAGGGGCTTCTGCCCGGGACGCCCCTCCCCTTTCATTCCTCACTCCCACCCCCTCCCTCCTCCCCCCTCCCCCCTTCATCTCTTCCTACCTGGTCCTCCCACGCCTTTCCCCACCCTCCTGCTCTCTTATCTTCTATTTCTTCCCCCTCCTTCTCCCTTCCGAGAGGCCAGGGGGAAAGCAGGATAGGGAGCTAGGGAGGAGGGGGAACAGAAAGAAAAAGATAGGGGAGGAACAAGACCACACTCTCGTAAACCCCCCCCCGACACTGGACAGTGGGGCTGTCTGTGCCCCCAGCGGAAGGGAAGGGGCTGGAGCAACAGTGGGGTCCTTGGGGAGTGAGGGGCGGAGTCCTTGTCCCCAGAAAGGACCAGAGAGGCTTTCCAGAGAGCTAAGGTTTATGGTTTTGCGGGGAAGGGGAGACAGGCTGCATATCCTCCCTCTAGAGCACGGCAGGTAGAGAAGCGGGCATTCAGCCACAGACCGTAGCCAGAGCCTGCTGGGTTCTTCTCTGCCGTGTGGTTCCTCGGTGATGCAGATCTGGAGTGGGGTCTGCCCTGGGGCTTTGTCTCGTCTCAAGCCCACCCCAGACACTGCACCCAGGACACCCAAAGATCACCCTTGCTGCTCAGTGCACGTAACTTCCCACCTCCCCCCACCAAGACCACCCCGCCCACCTGGGAACCCCCAGACCCTCACACTGCGACCCAAGGCTGTGCGCGGGAAGGGGGCGGTCAGGGGAAGGCGCAGACAGGGCAGTGTCCGTGGAGGTGCTCATTTCCTGCCTGGATACAGTGCCCAAGATGGGGTGGATGGTTTACAGGGGCGTCTCCAGTACCCCCAGAGGGCAGCCCCAGGCTGACATGGACCACTCCGGGCTGGCCTGCTCAGCCCAGGATCTCTGCCAAGGGGAAGGTGCAGGCCGAGGAAAGCTTGACGGTTTCTTTCTGCCTGTCTGGAGGACTGATGGGATTTTGACAGGTCAGGAAGCCTCACCGACACGGGCCGGCCCACACAGCCAGGTCTCACCCCGTGACGATCAGTACCGCACCTGGGCAGGGCCAGGTCCACTTGAAGGAGCCTGTAAGCCCCCAGGCCTCCCTGAGGATCTCTGCCAAGTACGAAGTTTTGGTTTGATGTGGCTGCTGCCTGGGTCTCCAGAGACTCCACTGCCCCGGGCAGGACCCCCCACACCCATACCCTAGCACTTCCCCAGACAGAAAGCAGGTGACAGAGGAAGAGGAGCTGGGGGCTGAGGGCTGCTGGCAAGGTCAAGTAATCTGACACCTTAGCACACTGGGGCGCACCTACGGACAGGTCCCTCTGGCCTGGGGAGAAGTGGGGGGCGAGTGGAGGGGCAGAAGGTGGGGGGGTGCCCTGGAGGAATGGGAAGAGGGGACACTGAGAGGTCTCTGAGCCTGGGCTGCCTGCCGTAGCTGATGTTTTCACCGCCTACACACACGGATCAGAGCAGCGGCAGGAGGCCGGGGAGCCAGCCAGGTCCTGGCAGGTGGGCTGAGTCCTTGGGGAGCTGGGAACAAAGAGAATCATCACTGTGGCAACCACATTTTTCTGCTGGAAAAAAGGGGCCTGAATGAGGCACTGTTGTCACTGTGGCCCATCCCGGGGCTGGAGGGAGAAGCAGGGGACCGCGGACAGGTCATCTGCAGCAGAAGAGAAGGCATCCTGTCAAGGCAACAGGAGACACACAGGAGAGAGACAAGGACATTGCTCTCTCCCGGAGCGTGACAGCCGTAAAATGGGGATGGCAGTAAATACTTCCCAGAGTTGTTGTAAGGATTTCATTCGTCCTGTTTATGGGAAGTTCTTAGGACAGTGCCTGGCACAGTATGTGCCCAATTAATGCTAGCTATTATCATGATCAATAATACAAAGGTTTCTATGTATTACAGTAGAAGCCTTGCGTGAGATGTACACTGTATATGGGTGTGTGTATGTGTGCGTGTGTGTAGGCACTCACTGAATTTGGGTTGCACGTTGGGTCTGTGTGCGTGTAAGTTTCATAGTACATGTCACGTGGTTGTGCGTGCATGGGTTTGGTGGGTGTGTACTATGGGGGATGTATATATTGCGTGTTGTCTGTGGGGGGCTTTATGTACTGTGTGAGGTGGGTGGTCTGTGGGTCGTGGAGAGTACGTGAATGCCGGCCTGTGAATTGGTTCGGACTGTGAGAAAACCAGCCTCCAGGGCCCCCTCTGTTCAGGGCATGGCCAGACCCGGCATTTGGGTAAGTTCTGAGCTGTCCATCCTTCTCTGCAGGGGCCCCTTGTCAGCCAAAATGGTCATAATGGCAACACTGTGGAGCCAACGCAGGCGACCCAAGATGACCAGTTTCCCTGTCTCACCCTGGGGAAGGGGCAGAGAAAGGTGGGGGGGAGCTGAGGGGTCTGGCTGCCCCACAGCCTGCCTGGCAGAGCGGTCCCCTCCAGCCCGCCGTCCTGGACCTCCTGACCCCGGTCAGGCCACTCCCAGGGCTTCAAGACGGGAGCATTCCTTTCCTTTCCAGAAGGAAAATGTCATTGGCTCCACTGGAGGACAAAAAGCCAGAAGCAGGGCTGGTGGTGATCGTAGTCAAAAGGCAGGCAAGGGAAGAAGAGACCTGAGCTGAGCCACAGGCTGTCCCGGGAGTGGGGAACGGGACAGGCACATGGCTGCGGCTGCTTCCTCTCCTGGGACCGGGAAGGATAGGAGAGCTCTCCCAACACTGGGCAGTTTGGGGATGAGCCAGGCCTGGAGCCCAGGTGGGGCCGGAAATAGGACACGCGCTGGAGAATGGCTGTAGGGTTAGGGCCCCCATGTAAGGAATGGTTTCCTCCCTCCTGCCTCCCTGAGAAAACCAAACAGGGAAACTGCAGAGAAAGTGCCTTTGGCAGCTCAGATAGATTAAACCCACGTGCTGCCCACTGCCCCCTCATGACTTCCGGTGCCTCGTGCACCCATCAGACCCATTTGCCTGCAACAGAGTGAGCTCTCCCTGCTCTAGCCTCAGGGCCTTGCGAGTGTTTCTTCCTCTGCCAGATAGCCAGCCCCGCCCTGCTCCCCCACACCCGCAACTCCCACTCTTCCTCCGGGTCTCAGTAGAAAAAACACCTTGGGCTGAAAGCTTTCCAAGACCCCTCTCTAAGACTGCCCCCAGCTGGAGAGGCCGCCCCTCTATGCTCCTCGGGACCTGACTTCTCCCCTCTCGTAGCACAGGTAACTCGTGTTATAATTGCCTGTGTGCCTGTGGGCTCCTTGAGAAAAGAAACTGTCTCTTATTTATTTCTTTATCTATAATCCCTGGTAGAGGGCCAGGAACAGGGACCCCCCCCAGTAAATGGATGCGTTTTAAAGTGGACGGGCAAGTGAATTTTGGCGATGAGTTTTTGCATTGTGGAAAACATGCTTTCAACTTGTGCTGATGGCATCCCTTCCAGTGTTTACATGACATTACCATAATAGGACACTGAACCCCTCTTCCCCACAGGCACCAGAGAAAGCCAGAGTCCAAATTCAGAGGGGAGGAGTGACACTTTGGGACTGGAAATGTGCAGGTCACAACCCAATGTCTTGAGCTGCAAGAAGAAGCAGCCAGAGCAGAAAAGAGAACTAAGCAATGCAGTTTAAACCAGCCAAGTGCCCCCTCACAGGGCCAAAGGAGTGGGAGTTTCTAGAAGCCAGCTGCCCACCCTGCCTACCACTGTTCAGAGACCTTGTTGGAACCTAAGGCCAGGACACATCACCCTCCAAGGTGAGCAGAATTAAGATCAAAGAACCGGGATGCCTGGGTGGCTCAGTTGGTTGGACGACTGCCTTCGGCTCAGGTCATGATCCCGGAGTCCTGGGATTGAGTTCCGCATCAGGCTCCCAGCTCCATGCGGAGTCTGCTTCTCCCTCTGACCTTCTCCTTGCTCATGCTCTCACTGTCTCTCTCTCAAATAAATAAATAAATAAAATCTTAAAAAAAAAAAAAAAAAGATCTAAGAACCAAGAAAAGGCAGATGTGCCATCTTTAGAGATGGCGGGTCAGGAGTTGCAAAAAAGAAAGTAGGTCTGGTGTCTCCTGCAGCCAAAGGGAGGGCAGAGTGGCAGTCAGGCTGGGGAACGCATCTGAGAGTTTCTCCATGGGGTTGCAGAGTTGAGTCTAAGCAACCATGCTGTGACTTACCTATTGCATGCAAAGAGTGTTCCTCCTCTGCTATCCTGGAGAGAGGGACCACCGAGTCTGACCGCGGGAGCATCCTGGTTGCTTAGGCATGAGGTGAACCTTGCTATGGGCAGGGAGTACATGCCAGACTCATCCCTGACCAGAATCAGACACCTCTCAGGCATAAGCTGCTGGTTCCATATTAGCTGTGACCTCTGGGGTGTTCTCAGTCCAGGTGTCCTAGATGGTGGGGGAGTAGGAATAGGAGTCAGGGTCCATTGGAAGGGTTTTTTCTCACTGTAGTTTGACCAGTTGGTGTATTGGGCAGGAATAACATTCAGCTGCATGAACTAGAGCCTTAAATGCACAAGGTTTTATATTCTCATATACCAGATGTATGTCCATCAAAGTCCAGATGTATGTATGTCCACTATACATCAGTAGTAAGTAAGGTTTTGAAAGAAAGTCCAGATATAGAGTAGAAGGCTGAAGGTCTTCCAGTGAAGCTCTCAGGGACTCACATCTTTCTCTTTCTTCAAGGTTTCCTCTTAGTCCAAGGTGGCTGCTTGTGCTCCATCCATCACAACTACATTCTGGCAGCAGGAAGGAGGAAGAGAGAAAAGCAGCAAAAGGGACAGCCCCTCTCTTCTAAAGAGACTTCCTAGAAGTCCAATCTATCACTTATGCTTACTTCTCACTGGCCAGACACATCACACGGACACAACAACCTCTGGGGACTTTGATTGGTGTAAGTTCCCTCAAGAGCCTTGGGTGAACTGAGAACATGGATCCCCTGAACTTGTAAGTCTGAGAGTAGATCCTGGGCCCCAAGAAGCCCCTGTCTTTGCCAAAATCGCCCAGCCAATAAGTGAAATAGTCAAGATGATCCCAATTCCGCTGGTCATTGATGCTCACACTCTTAGTTGATATACCACAAGGTTTCTTCTAGTCGCAGCTCGGCTTCACCCCCTTTCCAGCCACGTGACCCTGGTCCTCTGAGCCTTGATTCTTATGACTCTAAAACAGGAATCATATTAACACCCACCCACAAAGACTTGCAGAGAAGACAGATAATGCATATAAACAGAAGGCCAAGATCATGTATGTATCAGATCAAGAAGTCAGGGATCTGAATCTGTTTAATCTTGAGTTTAATTCATAAGAAAGGGGAAGGACGCTGCAGCCACCTAGGTCTTGTCATAGACTTTTTTGATGGAAGAGTCTGCACTACAGCAAAAGGGGAGAGGGCAGCAGGGCCCCTTGGAAAAGTCTGTTCTAAGGAGCAATGAAGACAGCAGTTGCCTAAAGTTCTCATCTTCAAAATATGTAAGCAGGCTCTGGGTGCTTCTCTTCTCCAAGATATTCAGAGAGTCTGATGGTGGCTCCTCCCCATCCTCTGTCTCTGGCCCAAAGCCCCCAGCCTCATGACTATCAGCTGGTCCAGAGAAGAGCAGACTGCAAATGAGGTAGCCCATTGCCATGGAAACCAAGGCCAGAGCCCAGCACCCTGGAGTTCCCAGGCATATAGCAGATGTGCTACCTCTGGGTTCCAAGTCCGCAGACAGCCCTCCCACCCAGCACGTGCATGTGCACGCACACAGACACACACACACCTCCCATCAGTCAGCTGGCCGGCCTGGTGGACTGGCAGCCATATAACTGGGCCAGAAAAGCCAGTCCCTATGGTGAAGGACAGCAAAGGGCAAGGCTGATGAAAAGGAGCCAAGACAGGCCACTGAGGACAGTCCTTGGCTGTCACCCGCATGAAGCCACCCCCAGCCAGTGCACAGAGGGAACTCACATGGCCACACATGTAAGCCATACGCCAGCAGAAGCTCGGGTCTTCAAGAGACAAATAGGTTTTGCAATTTCAGTGTCGTAACTGGTCCAGGCAAGGATCATCAGGGGATGCAGTGGTATATTCAGTCTTGCAATACCTCTACTTGTCACAAAAGGGAAAAGACACCTTTCTGATGAAGAAATCTGGCCTATGGCCCCTTAAGCAAGTGATCAAATGGAAGGGCCCCTCAAAAAAGGACAAACTATCATCACGTGCCTTTCCAGGTGGGTATGGGACATGCCTCCCGCAGTATTCTCGATGAATCAAATCAACGGAGGAAACAACCATGCATATTCATACGGCGGGGCGTTTTACAAGACATCTGATATGGACTCTTCAAAATGTCAATTACAAGAAAGACCGAAAGACTAGATTAAAGGAGACGAAAGGGACACGGCGATTAAATGCAATGCACGATCCTTAGAGGGGAAAACCGCGATCACAGACATTTTTAGGACAATTGGGAAATCTTTAATATGAGCACTTCGTCAGATAACTTTATTGAACCGGTATTAAAGTCCTGGGTATGATAACTGTATCATTACGGTAATGTCAGAGAAGGTCCTTGCCCACGGATGCATGCTGATGTGCTCGGGGACGAAGAGTCCGGGAGGCCGGAAGCTACTCTCAAATGATCGGAAGAAAACAGAAAGTAAAAGCAGCCAACATCAAGAATCGGGGAATCCGCACGAGAGACGCGGAGACATTGGATGGACTGCTCTTTCAACTTTTCTGTCTGTCTGTCTGAAATTTTCGCAATCTAAAAATAAACACCTAAGAGGAAATGACCCCTTAAAAAGGAGCTCATTGACTCCCGTATCCTCTCTGGTTTTTCTGGGCATTTCTGTGGCAAGGGATGGGGGCCTTTTCCATTTTTGTCCTGGTCGCTCGGGCTCCAAGCTCTGGCTTTACCCAGATCAGTCGTTTGTGGACTCTCTCACCATCCCACCCGGCTTCCCCAGGTCTACGCTAGTTCCCCCTCTTGGGTGTTGAGAAAGTTCGCCCTCCCAGGGAGCTTTGTGATGAATGACCACTGTCTTGAAGGTCCCAGGGGTAGAGAAGGTGGGGTGGACAGGAAAGCGAGGACGTGGCCTCCTTTTCTTAAACCTCTGCTCTCCTCACCACTCACGCACTGACTCTCTCGACTCGCTCCCTCTCTCCTCCTGCACTTTCCCTCTTCTCCGTATTCCTCTCTTCTGTTCCTGGGGCTTCACTCGCTCTTTGAAGGACTGGTCTGAGATCCAAGGACCAGCTGGTCTGAGATCCAAGGGCCAGCCCAAGCCAGTCTTGGAGGCTAGCCCAGCCTTGGAGCCCAGGGAGGCTCCCCATAATTTTGGCACCCAAATTCTTCTTGCTGAAGACAAGTTTAGTCTCTGTACCCTAAACGCAACCCTTTAGGAAAACCCAAGAGACCCCTGGATGGCTCAGGAGGTTGAGCATCCGACCCTTGGTTTCAACTCAGGTCATGATCTCAAGGTTGGGGGACCGAACCCCGCATCAGACCCTGCGCTTGGTGAGGAGTCTGCTTGAGATTCTCTCTCTCCCTCTGCCCTCACCTCCCCCCATGCGCTCACATGCACACACCCCTGCGCACGCTCTCTTTCTCTCTCAAATAAATAAATAAATAAAATCTAAAAGCAAAGCAAAACAGCTACCAGTCTGAGCACAGACCTCATGCCGGCCACTGAGCCAAGCACTTTGAATATATCGCCTCTAATGTCCCCACAGGCCCACGTGGGAGGGCGGGGAAGAGACACTAAGGAATCTGAGATTCAGGATGGCTGATGGACCAGCTGTCACATGAAGAGATGCTTCCCAGTCTGGGCCTTGTAAGATGCTTTCCAACTTGGTCAATGAATGTTTCATAGGTGGATGGCGCACGGCTTGCCAGAGGTCGCACTATGGTTCAGCTCAATAGAGACTTGGCTGGGACGCAGGGCGATTACCTCCAGGCCACCAGTCCAAACTAGACACCATCCCTCCCGCAGAAGCCCAAAGGCCTGCTCTTGCCGGCCATAGCCTGAGAGAAGCCCGTGTGCCAGAGAGGCCCGGAGAGGAGACAGGCAAATGGCCAGGCATCCACTCTTGTGACTTCAGGTGGGGCGAGGGAGACAATGAGTGGGGCTGGGCCGGCTGAGCCTCATACTGGACCAAGTGTCTTTGGGTCCCAGGCCTGGGGTAGGGCTAGCAGGTGGAGCTGGGAAAGGGTTTGAAGGGACCAGGGTGGTGGGGAGTGGAAGAAGTCAGAGAAAGTAGGTCCAGGGTGGTGGGTCGGCTCAGGTCCCCTAGTCCAGAATCCACATTCTGGATACCGGGCATCAGGGGCTACTGGGTATCTCCCCCAAAGTGGGAATAGCTGCTCCCCTCAGCCTCCCCCATCATCTCCTGACTCCCCAGCCATCCCCAGGGATTCAGCTCCTCTGCTCCCTCCTGGTTCCAAGCAAGCCTCGGGCCCAGGGGAAATAAACCTGAAAAGAGACTGGAAATTTAATCAAAAGTGGCAACAATGAACTGTGGCTGGAAACCAGGAGGCAATTGAGTTGCAGGCAATTGCGAACAGCAGCGGCAGAGCGCTGAGGCCTGGGAGGCTCAGCCAGTGGGAAAGGGCCCAGGGGAGGGGGGAGGCCAGCTTAGACCCAGCCAGGGGGAGGAGGCTAGGTACAGAAGGACGGCACTCCCCGGGGTCCCCAGGGAGGGATTAGATAGCTAGACCACTATGTCTTCTGAAATGCACATGAAGAACACCTCAGTCTGGGGGACCCCAGGGATGTGCAAGAAGAACCCCAGTGTCCTCTCCTACGGTCACCTCCAGGGGAAGATGCTGTTATGTCCATTATGCAGATAAGAACTCTGAGCTCAAGGAGATCCAGTTACCTACCAAAGGCACACAATGAAAGGGCCATGGACTCCAGATCCCAGGCTGGGACGACGGGAGCATCTACTTTGAACTTATTATCAGAAGGGGTTCCCTTCAAGTCCTTGGCACTAAGACAAGGTCAGCGAGGTGGGAGACAGAGGACTTCCTGAGATCCACAGCCAGGTCTGAGCAACTGTGAGCACAGAGGGTGGGGGCAGGTGGACCCAGAGACAGGGAGGTAGGGGAAGCAGGTGGACCAGGAGCAAGTCTGCTTCCGGGCCATGTCCCCTGGCCCCGTGACCCGGACTTTGGGCAGGACCAGAGCGTGCCACAAGGGGACATATGATGCATCCATAAGGAGACCACAGAAAGGCCATGTCCTCCCGTGGCCGGCTGCAAAGCAGCAGGGACACCTGGTTACCACCACACCTTGTGTTTGACACCTGATTCTCTCCTTAGTGTGCCTTCGTGGTCAGTCACTTAGCCTCTTTCAGCCTCAGTTTCCCCTTGTGCGAGATGGAGGTAGGAGAGTTCATCCTCACCGGCTTCCTGTGCTCCTCCATCCAAGAGAGCAGTGCCATTAACCACACCACAAACAAAGCCGTGCCTATTATTTTATTATCCGGAGTACCTATGAAGCGCAGTAGAAGCATCCCCTGTAGATGAGTTCTGGCCGGATTCTTTTCTAAAGAAAATGAGCTTCCCTGATGTCCCCGCTTCATGGGCCCGGCATTCAAGAGGTAAGTCTATGCGCTCCTAATGAGTCATCCTCAAATTTTCCATGAAACCATCCGTGCCGCCCTTTGGAGCTGTGGCTCTCCTGTCTCCTCCCCATGTCCCTCCAGACTTCCGTGCTCATTTCCAAATCCGCGGAAGGAGTGTCAGAGGTGAGACGTTCCAGAGCTGCCTGTTGACCTCTCTGGGGCTGGTATGGAAGGGGGGCAGTACCTCGACATGGCTTAGCCCTGTGTGGCTTCCCTTACACGCTAAACCACCAGGACAGGAACAAACAGAACCCCTCCCACCGCCCCCCCGCCATCTGCAGGGTCTAAGGTCAGTTTCCCAGGAAACAAGCTCTGGACCAGATTTGCATGATTCACATCAAGGAGACTCATCATGGAGAAGCCCGTCAAGACTGCAGTTTGAGAGCAGTGTGTTGGAGCGGGGGAGTACAGGGAAGGGCAGATGATGAGGCAGGGGGAGATGTTGAGATGCGACGTGCTGCAACAGAGCTGGTCCTCCTGGGGAGACCTGGGGCTGTGCTGGCCCTCTGAAGCTGTCCCCAGTCAAAGCAAGGGGGGTCAAACGTAAATCCAGGCTGCCCTTGGAGAGGGGCACAGTCCTGGGGGCCAATGCCCTCTGGCAGAGGGCAGTTTCAGGGAGGGGACCATCGGCAGCCAACATTCCTAGCAGCCCCAGGGCGGTGTCCTGGTCCTCAGCGGGAGAACTGTGGGGGTCACCACAGCATCCAAGGCAGCCCGCCCCTTGCTCTGCTGGGACCCATTGCTCCATACAGTAGATGTCCCACTCATCCCCATCCAGGGACAGTTTTTCCCGAACTCTGGTTGGTCTCTTTCCCTACAGAAACGTAAAAGAAGATGCCTAGTGGGTTGAACTACAACTTCGCTGCCACGACAGCTGGAGCTGGGGCTGTGACTGATACCCATCTCCCCCCCTCTCCCCGTGTGAGACTCCCTCAACCTGCTAGCGCCTCTGCTGGTCTAGATGGTTTGTCTAGTGGCATGACCTAGACCCATCTCGAACCTGTCCGGGCGCCTGCTCACCACGCCCTTCTCACCTTGTGACTACCACACTGGACCTTTTACTGTCAAAAATGGACAAGGGGACACCAAGGGACAATCTGATGGATCCCTTAAGTAACAGAATGGCTCTTCTCTCGGCCTGCATTGTGTAATGGCGATCCCACTTTCTCCAGCCCCATCGATCAGGGTCAACTACTCCGGCCAGTGGGCCAGCTCCTTTCCTTGCCTGCTGGCCTCGGGACAAGGAATCAGAAACGACCAAGTGGTGGAAATAGCTGAAGTTTCATGGAAGTCTTCCTCTGTCCCCTGGGGAAAGTACTCCCCATCTGGGAACCTGAACAGACCTCTAGACACACAGAGCTTACCCTTGTGGGGACAAGAAGCAAGTTTTCTAAGTGAGTCACTGAGAGTGACAGGTGAGCACGGCTGCTCCTACCTGCACCCCTTACATTCCAGACTCTGCCTCCCGGGGACATAGCACCAAACAGTGACCGTGAATTTGGGATGTGTCTTGTGTTCTGGAGGACGGCTCTCTGTCCTCAGAGGGTGTCATGTGTCAGCTGTCTCTCTCAGGCTGATCGGGGGGCTCTGGCTCTACCAAGACCCAGAAGCACATGAAAGCTATTTTTCAAACAGGGTATAATTTTCCACTGCAGATGGCATGGCCCTGTTCCAGAACTCTAGGGATCTGTGTTGTTATTCTTCTATCGAGGCTTGCCATGATCTCCACGTTGTGTCTTTTCCCACCGCAGACACGTCTGTTATCAGAGTCTGCTGGGTCACGTGCTGGCAAGGTGGCCCGGAGCTGCAGCAGACCCTTTCCTGCCTCGCGCCCCTCCCGGAACTGGCTGCCTTCCGCGTCACTTGGGGAAACGGGCTAGAGCATTATTTGTCAAGAGTAGAATATGTTGCCTAAAAAACCTAAAAAGGCCTCTCAGATGCTGTGTTCTCTTGTGATGCGTAGGAGGTGTGAGATGCAATCATCTGTCCTTTCCTTCAGAGGGCAGGTCCTGGCTGTACCCCTAAAAATGTCACTGATACACCACCCCCGCTTCTGAAGCCCTTCGGTCTCAGCAGGGTCTCCGAAGCACTTGCCATAGCTCCCTCGCCCAGCCCAATTGCCATGGTGTGGCCGATGTAAGAGGAAGCCCATGGAATGTTGGGGTGCTCCAGAACCCCCCAGCTTCCTTCTCCATGGCACCCGTCACATTTTGGACCAGGTAATTCTCTGGCGTGAAGGCTGTCCTGGGGACACTCGGCAGCCTCCCTCACCTCTTACCCTCTTCGGTTGTGACAACCAGAAATATCTCTGGACCTTGCCAAATGTTTTTGTTAAAATCCACCATTTGACAGTCTCTTATGACAGAGCGTGGCAAAGTTAGCATATGCGTAAGGCAGAACCGTCCGTGTCTACTGTGATCCAAGCCCACGTGCATGCAAACTGCTTCCAGCTCCCTCCTGATGGAAGGGGGGTGGGGGACTGTCTTCCAGCTCGGCGGCCGCATACCAGGTACCTGAGACCCTTGATCTGCCGGAGCAGAGAGACAATGTGCAGGACGACAGATGCACCGAGGCTACAGTTTGCTTGTGTGTATGGAGGTCTGCTCTCCCCTTCTAGAACTCATCTGGCTTTTTTGAAGGGTTGAAACTGATGACACGTCTGAGGCTAAGAAGAGCATCCACCAGGCATCTTGGGTCTTTCAAGGTGACTCTAAACTCCGCCAGCACCCCCAGGTCCGGGTTGGTTGGTTTCACTCTTTGCTTGGCCAGGATGGGAGAGAGTTTCAGAGGCTTCCATTGGGCCTTTGCCACTGCCATAGCTTTGGCCCTTGGTCCAAGGAGCTCATGGCAGTTTGGTCAATCCTGTCTGTCCATTCAAATTATACTTTCAGGAACTGGGAGGATTCATGGACCCAGGGGATCCGCTATGGCCAAAGCTTGGGCCAGGATTCTGGTTCCCATCAGCCCCTATCCCCAACAAGAGATCATGATGACCCCTCAGATTCCTACGTATCAATGTCATCTCAGAGCCTGTATTGCATCATGTTAGAAAGGCCCGCTTATGCTCGTCCCCCAGGGTACAGTTGCCCAGGTAAAGAAGCGCAGGTCCCTTTGCAGAAGGACGGGGGCGTCGTTGCCATGTATGCATGCAGTGGTTAGCAGCCCCTTCTTAGGGACCCGCCTTTCCTTCACTGAACGGGTTCGGGGTCTGAGCACTCGTCTCCTGTCGGGCCAGCTGCTTCAGTCTCCTGAGCGCCCATCCGTGAATTCTGTTTGTTGTGAGGATTGTGCAATGCTCTTTTTGGCTGTCCCCTCCTTGGCTTGCCCCTGGGAACACCATGTTCTATGAACTGTCTCCACGGCGTCTGCAATTCAGGCTCCCCACATGCTTCTCCGACCTTGGGGCTCATTGTGGTAATTTTGCCTACCTTGCATACCATGCTTAAGTTCCACCACTGGGCCCCGCTAAATGGAGGGTCCTCTCTTCCCTCTTGCTGTCAGGGGGCCCCGTGCTGTTGCAGCGTCTCCTGCTGTCAGCCGTGGCTTATGAAGGACAGCCGCCGCTGAGCTCTTCAACCACGCTGTCCCTCCTGCCACCAGTGCGCGCCCCTTCATTTTGGTGAATGGACTGTCCTCTGGGCGTTTGCACGAACACACTCAGCGGGCAGGTTGTCTGGTTTTCCGTCGTGTCTCCACTACAGCTTGCCCACATCCTTAAGCCTTTTGAGATCGCCCTTCACTCTCTGCCACAGCAGTTCTGCCCTTTCTAGCCTGCAGAGTGTGAGCACTGGATTTCCCCAAGCTCCCAACCACCATCCCCACATCGGGCTAGCACCATCCCCTGGGGTCCTTGACAGACTGTTAAATCCTGCATCCTGGGAGGGGTTCCCATGGTGATAAGGTCTCCCTATCCAAATCCCTGTTCCCTTGACTTTGATCCCGGCACCCCTATGGTCTAATCTCATAATACTCTCCTGATTTCTGCCAGTACATGTTGACTAGATTTTGCTGCCTCTCTGGCATGGGGTCCCTTTCCTCCCTCGGCAGAACTGGATTCTATTGCAACTTGACTCCCATTACTAAGGTTTGGTGGCCAGAACGGGAAGTGGAGGTACTTCTTTCAAAAAACCAGGGCCTCAGGGTGCCTGGGTGGCTCAGTGGGTTAAGCCGCTGCCTTCGGCTCGGGTCATGATCTCGGGGTCCTGGGATCGAGTCCCACGTCAGGCTCTCTGCTCAGCGGGGAGCCTGCTTCCTCCTCTCTCTCTGCCTGCCTCTCTGTCTACTGTGGTCTCTCTCTGTCAAATAAATAAATTAAAAAAAAAAAAAACAGGGCCTCTGCACCATCTTCGAGGAAGGCGAGAGCACTTGTCTTTAACAAGGAGGCGTGGGCTGCTTCTGCACGCCTATGGGGGGAGGGAGGGGGTGGCGGGTAGAATTTAGGGGATTGGGTGATTTGAGATTTTCAAATGCATCGACCCATATGTCCCTATCCATATGTCATACACCAGCGTCCCACTCTTTCTAATCAGGCTCCGACCTTGGCATGGCACACGTACCAGAGCTAAGGACCCATCCTTCTCTGCAGCTCCACTTATGACTAAGTTCTGGACCTGGTCCTTAGCTATTGTTGTCCTCGAGCTGCAGGAGATGAGAGCCTCTTGATCCGGGCTCCCAGCGAGGCTCTCTGGCTCTCACTCTTCACTTACATTTATGATTAAACCCCCTCAGCCTTTCAGCCTTCCCTCATCCCCTGCAATAGTTATCGGAGTCCTTGGAATTAGTACTTCCTTCAGAGCTCTCAAATAGCTGGATGTTGTTTCCACCAAGGCATCCCCTTCCCCGGATCCCCCGTCCCAGTTCCCCACGAGGCACAGGCCTAGTTACTGCACCTGCTAGAGCATGGGGGGGGGGTCCTATCTGTACCCCCCAGCGGCCACCAGAGATGGGCTTCTCATTACCAGCTGATGGGCAACGCACACAACTCGAAAATCCCATTGTAAAATCTATTTCCTACAAGCTCTTCCAATGTTAATGGTCTTCAATCAGAACTCAGGGGTATGGATTTTAAAAAAACAAACTCAGAGGTAGGGATTTTTGTAACAGAACAAAATGGTACGAGGCAGAGAGAGAAGCTGCACCATGATGCAGAGATCACAGCCAATATTACAGGGAGCTCTGGGGCTCAGATGGTCCTGCAGAGTCGTCCTGAATCAAGGAAGCTCCCAGATCCCCACAAGGAAGACACTATTACCATCCCCTACTTGTGCATGAGCTCAGAGAGGTAAGTGACTTGCTCAGGCTCACAGAAATGTGAATGGCTGAGTTGGGACTCCTACCCAGATCTTTCTCATTGTAACAGCTCCTTCCAGATTCTTCCCGGCATCTCCCAGGACTGGGCTCCTCCGGTGGGTCTTCTGCATCTCTCCAACAGGAGAGAGAGAGAAAGTGGCTCCCATGGGAGGTTTCACAGGCCAGGTCTGGGGTGTGAGCTCTCCCACTCCTCCACACCCCATGAGCCGGAACTCTGCGGTGATGGCCCCCCGCCCCCCCGCCCCTGATGACACAGGAGACAGAAATGTGGTCTTGCTCTGTACCCGCAGCACAGGAGAAACCGGATAGGATCGTTTCGGCCACAGAGAGGAGACTGGGTTCCTGCTCTCAAAAGAGGGAGCAGGGCCCGGAACCTGCAGCAGGCAGGGCCCGTCTGGTTCATCAGTTTGCTGTGTGTCTAGGCGCTAACTGGGGCGGCAGGGATGGGGGGTGAGTTGGGAGGTGTCTGGGAGTTCTGGTCCATCCAGCCCTGTCCCAGGGCATCGAAGGAGCGGCCACCTCGAAGGAAGCTCTGCCTGGAATGTCCCGGTATCTAGAGGGACCAGAAAGCAGAGGCTGCTGCTGTCCCAGCAGAAGTGAAAAGTGGCCAAGGCGTGGGACAGCATGACCGCATGCACAGGGGCGAGTCGGTGAGCCCAGAAACAGTCCAGGAGAGAACCTGCACTGATATCAGCCTGCCTTGCTCCAGAGGGTTCCTGGGCCTCTCAGCTTACCTCACTGCAGCCTGCATCCAGATTGTGGCGGGGGGGGGGGGGGGGGGGGCCGGGTGGGGGGGGGGCCGTGTGGAGGGGGGTGTGGCAGGTGCTAAGAGAGAAGCCTGCCCATGCCCCCTGCTGGGTTAGGCTCCTCCCGGTGCTGGAGGGGGAGGGGGTGAGGTACTAACCCTGTCCTTGCCAGAGCTTCCGGAGTCCCAGGCTGCTCCCCTTCCCTCCTCCTGGGAAGAAATACGGTCCCGTTTGTTAAAGTCTCTGAAAACTCCTGCAGACAAGAAACTGGTCTCCCTTCATTTTACCAGCATTTCCCACCTTATTGCAAAATTGGAAAATACCTTTACAGTTAAAAGAAAAAAAATCTAGATAGAAATCCAAATGGCACCTGAACACTGGCACGCTTCGGCCCCTTTGCCAGTCAGGGCCTCCAAGAAATAGAGAGCATGTGGGCAACTGCCCGGCACACAGGACTCTCTTAGGAATTACACCAGGTGACAGGTGTGCCGGCCGCTCAGCCAGTGGTTCAGAAAATAGAACTCCTCTGTCTCCTCCCCAGGGCTCCCGGCCCCAGGGAAGACACCTGACTCACATCCACGTGATGTCATCAGAACGTGGACAGCTGCCACTTTCCTGGAACAGGAGCGTGGCTCGCCCAGCATTGCCAACGGCCGGAACGACCCTAAACCCTCCCCCCTGTCATTATTGGGAAGCCAGAGCCCCGTGGACTCAGCCTCTTGCCCCCAGCCCCGTTCATCTGTTACCATTTCTGGCCTCTCACCCACCAGCGTGAGCAGGAAGCTTGATTTCTGAGGGCTCTCCTGGCTGTGGCAGCCACCGAAGATAGCCTGCTGACAGTTTGATAACTGATGACCTTCAGAGCCAGCTTGGTTGGAAATATGATTTACAATGAGATTACAGGGAATTCTATTGCAGGAAGCCAAGAGGGCTGCGGCAGCCACCTTCCAGGGCAGTCCCCACTCACCCCCAGCAGGGAAGTGGGAGCTTTGAGCCTAGTGGCAGAGTCCAGACCACTTGGGATCAAATCTGAGCTCTGGTTCTTACTGGATGTGTGATCTTGGGCAACTCCTCTGGGCTCTGCTTTCCTATCTGTGAAATGGGAATGATGACCATAGTATCTACCTCAAAGGGTTGGGTGGGAATTATGTGAAATGGTACAGACAAGATGCTGGGCACAGTACCTATAGCCCCCAGCAACGTGGCGCTCGCTTACTCAGGGAATAGCAATCATCACTACTAGTAACAGAAGCAGAGACTAGGGACAGTCCCAGAGCTCCTCGGGGCTCAGGCCAGCTCCCTCCTCATCCTTCTGTGGGTGATTATTGGTGGATGCAAAGAAAAAAAAGATTAGATATTCATCAAGCACAGAATCCATTCTACCTGTTCGACACCTTACAAAACTCCATGTGAAAGCTTTCAAATATCTTTCCTGCCCTGGTCGTGGAAGACAGGAAGTCTACATGCAGGTGTCCGTCCCCCCTCACAGGGGGAGATCCGCACCCCTGGGTCTGGGCAGTTCTGGAGCTCAGGCTTCTGTCTGGAGCTACAGTAGCGGGGCACTCCTGGGCAGAGGCTGAAATAGACCCGGTATTATAACCCCAACTCCTATCCTCGCTGGGGGTCAAGAGTCTTTTTGAGGGAGCTGGCAGCCGCACCAGAGCCACATGGGAAGGTGACCATCCTGAAAGCACCCTCGTGGGTGGCACCCAGTCAGAGGGACACTAGGGGCTCCCCATCAGGGGACAGGCTGGGGTAGGGAGCACAGGCTCGGGGATGCCTTGGGGCTCTCATTGGTCCATCTCATGGAAGCCAAGGTACTGGCCAGGCTGGATAATGGGGACACAGGTGGGATGGGGTGCCAGGCATACTCTGACAGCCCCCCACACCCCTACACCTAGATACAAACCCATACACACTACACACACACACGCACCCGTAAACACACACTAACACACTCTATACACCACACACCCTATATGCTCACCTTATACACACACACACTCACACACACCCACAGGGGAGGCACTGATTGACCAAGGATTTGCGCTACCGCTGCACTCCTCTTCTCCAGAACACTTCTGCAACCTTTCCTAATTTCTCCTCCTTCCCAGGTTTTTGGAAGCTAGATCTGGCTCAAAACTAAAGTGTCCTGTTTCCCTTGATAACCCCACAGAGAGCACGCAGGATGGGGGCGAGGCTATGGCCTGGGGACATCGTTGTCAAGCCGACTCAGAAAACCTGTCACATTCCCAACTGGCCTGATCCTCTTCCGGCCCCACAAAGGGACGTCATTGTCTGCAGATGCCGGCTGGACTCCGGATGCTCAGAAAGAGCAAGCAACTTGCTCGGGGTCACTCAGCGCTGCCGACTCCATCCTTCCCAGCCTCAGTTTCCCCATGTGCACAATGGGGTCATGTGCAAAATGGGCACCTTAAAAAGGTAACCAAGTCTTTTCAGGTTAGTATGAAGAGTAGCTAAGATATTGGGTCATTTGCAGCTCAATAAATAATAGTTACCAATAAATATTAACGAAAAGGGCTTCTCACATTCTACCTACTTACAGTCTTTCCCCCAATCTGTCCTCTTCAAATTTTATATGGAGCCAAGTAGCGTAATACACGCTTCCACCACGAATGCTGATTTCCCTTTGAAAACACAAATCCTTTACCATGCGTTCAGCAATGAAAGCCTGGCTTCCAGCACTTTTACTTCCCTGCCTTGACCCTGGTCCACCCAAGAGCTGCTCCAGGCTCTGCCCCAGCCCCCTGCCTCCAGTCCTCCGGCCGCGGGTGACCTCCCTTCCCGCCACACAATTCCTGCTTCCCAGAAGATGAAGCCGCTGATTCTCACCCTGGATTTTATGCTGAGCCCAACCTCATCTCATCAAACCAAATTAGCAAGCTCATTTTGAGAGCTCCTTTGGGTGAGGCTATGATTTTTCTCGCCTCTCCCTTTTTCCTAGCCTTCCGTCCCGACCTAGAGAAGACGCTCTTCCTCCTACCACTGACGCACCTGTTTCCTCTGCTGGCTCCTCTGTCAGTCCTTCCCCCTCACTGGGGGCTTCCCACCAGGGCTGACCCTCAGCCCTCCCCACACACTGTCCTTTTTTAATCTCCTAGCAAGTCAGCTGATGCCCTGACTTAGAAAACTGAGCAAAATCAAGAGGAACTTATATTTTAAAGATTTTACTAATCTATTTATTCAGAGAGCAAGCACAAGCAGGAGGAGGAGCAGTGGGAAAGGGAGAATCTCCAGCAGACTCCTCGCTGAGCAGGGAGCCTCATGTGGGGCTCAATCCCAGGACCCTGAGATCAGGACCTGAGCCAAAATCAAGAGTCTGGCACTTCACTGACTGTGCCACCCAGGAGGAACCTACATTTTAAAGACACAAGGAAATAAACAGCTCCTAAGAGTAGAAGTGACTTTAACCAAAGGCAACATAGCAAATTGCTGGCCAAACACGGTTACACAACAACTTCAGCCCTAGGGGGATCCTTGAAAGAATCAAACACAGAGTCTCAAAGAGACACTTGTTCATGGATGTTCATAGCTACATTATCCACAAGAGCCAAAGAAGGAGTGTCCATCAACAGATGTCCATCAACAGATGGGTGGATAAGCCAAGTGGGGCGTTGCTGTGTCGTGGAATATTATTCAGCCGTGAAAATGGAATTCTACTACACGGTACAACACAGACACTGAGTGAGAGAAGCCGGACTCCTAGATCACAAAAGAACAGATATTGTGGGACTCTGCTTATTTGAAATAGCTAGCATAGGCAGAACCACAGAGACAGAGAGTAGAAATTACCAGGGCCTGGGGGGGGGGGGCGGGAATAAGCAATTACTGCCTAGTGGCTACATTTGAAAGACATGATGAGAAAATTTTGGAATTAGATGGTGGTGATGTTTTGCAACAATGTGAATATACTTAATGCCACTGAATTGTATATTTAAGAGTGGTTAAAAATGCTAAAATTGTATGTTATATGTATTTCGCCATAATAAAAATATTTTTCTTAACATCATTACAGGACCTGCATGCGGTAACTGCTCTGCCATTAATCAGATCCCAGTTCACCTGCTTCCCCATCTGAAATGGAGAACCGTCTTGTCATTCACTACGGGTTCCCAAGCCTAGTGGCTGGTCCTTAGCAGCTATGCTCCACCCCCGCCCACCCCGCCCCGTCATCATGAACACTGCAGTGATAATGACCATGACTGAGCTCCTCCCAGCCTCGGCTAGAAGGGCGTTATGCTCAACCCCTTGCTTGAACTTGGACCACCCTCTAACTCAGCCCCCACCCCATGCCCCCTTCTGCTCTTCCAGCAAGCTGGTAGGCTCATGCTGCCTTTCTTTCAAATATCTGCCCTATTAGCCTCTTCCCCCACCCCAGCTCACGTAACTTCTGCGACAACCACCCAGTTGCTCCCCAGCCCTGTCTGCTCCCCGCTCTGGGCGCCCTGATCATTCCAGTCAGCAAATCTCAGAGCTGCACAGTCTTTGCATTTACTCTCCTCTGCTGCATGAATACTTTTCACGCAATCTAACAGAAGTAGCTGCAGTGTCAGCTTGCACACCGCCAGGGATGGGCAACTGACATTCCCCATGGCGGGCACGGAGAGTCTAAGCTCCTTGGTATGGTGTTTGGAGATCAGACCCCCTGCCCCCTCCTCCAGCGGTCTTCAGACAGTTTCTCTCACACCTTCCCTTCCAGCCAGCCAGAATGACCTGCGGGGTCCAGCCCTCAGCACACATTTAAACCGCCATGCATTTTCCCTGGCTGTTCTTCTAAGCGTTGCCTTCTCTCCTGAGTCAGAGGATTTCCCCCCTTATTCTTCAAGTCCCAATTATCTAGCTCCTCTGTGAAACCTTCTGGGACACACCTCCTGACAGCAGGATAAAGGATTCATCTTCGTGCCCCACCTCTACACCCCGTTCATCCTCCAGCTCCCCCCATGGCAGTCTTGGCATCTAGGTGTCTCGGAACCCCTAAGGACAGGTAACATGCCTTGTTTCTACATCCCCAAGATGCAGTCCGTGCTGGCATTTAACAATTAGCTCGTTTTTATTTAATGACTGTTTTAGTTAATGACTGATATTGATAGGTACCCACTAGGAACAAAAAAAGGTACAGTCCTGCCTTCATAGAGCTTAACATCTAGTAAGGGGAGTGGGGTGCCTGGGTGGCTCAGTCATTCAGCTCAGGTCATGATCCCAGGGGCCTGGGATCAAGCCCCATGTCAGGCTCCCTGCTTGGCAGGAAGCCTGCTTCTCCCTCTCCCACTCCCCCAGCTTGTGTTCCCTCTCTTGCTGTGTCTCTCTCTGTCAAGTAAATAAATAAAATCTGGAAGAAAAAATAAACCATGTAGCAAAAGGAACAGACCAACCAGCATAGAAATAGACACGGATCAGTGACAGATTTTGATAATTACGAAGAAGATAGGGATGCTAAGAGAGAAACTAACGGCGGAGACTACTTTATGAGAAAGTGTTTGATGAATTAGCAAGTCAAAGAATGTAATGAATTAAATCACACCATCAGAGGTTGGCAAAGAACTCTGGGCATGTAAGAACCAGTTATAATGTAGAGATGATGAGCATGGACTCGGGAACCAGGCTGCCTGGTTTCATGTTCTCACTGGGCCACAATGTAGCTGTGTGACTTTGGGCAAGTTATTTAACCTCTCTGTGCCTCACCTCACTGATAAAACGCAGAACAACAACAGTATCTCAGTTCATTGGTTATTAGTCAGTTTGGGCTGCATCACGAACAATCTCAAAGGCTCTGTGGCTCACAACCTCTATATTCACTTTCTTGGGCACAGGTGTGCTGCTCAGCTGAGTTTCTGCTGGGCTTTCTCGGGATCAGCCCTGCCTGGGTCCTGACCACTAAATGGGTTCAAGGCAGCTCCGTGCGTGTCCTCATTCTCCGTGGACCAGTGGCTTCCCAGGTTCTGTCCGTCACACAGAGAAGCTGGGGAGCATGGAAAGACAAGCTAGAGCCACCAAGCCCACTAAAACCTTCGTAAGAGTCACACAGCAAGCACATCATTGGCCAGGGCAAGTCACACGGCCAAGCTCGGTGTCAGCAGGATAGTGTGTGAGTCTGCTCAGGCTGCGCCAACAGACTGACCTGAGGGGGTGGTATTCTGGGGGGAGCTTTGAGAGGGGTGCTTAACCAGCAGACATTTATTTTCTCATAGTTCCAGAGGCTGCGAGTCCCAGATCGAGGTGCCGATGGGGTTGTTTCTGGTTGCCCTGCAGATGGTCACTTTCTCCTCATGTCCTCACATGGCCTTTCCTCTGTGCAAATGCACCCCTGGCGTCCCTTCCTCTTCCGATAAGGACACCAGTCCCATCAGATCAGGTCTTCAGCCTTACGACCTCATTCAACCTTAATTACTTCCTTAAAGGCACTATCTCCGAATACAGTCACATTGGGACTGGGGCTTCAACATATGGATCGGAGTGGGGGGGAGCCCAATTCTGTCCATAACAGATGGAAAAATCAACGCCCCCTAGAGCCGACGCTCCTGCCAAGTCACTGGACAGAGGGTGTAGGAGCACAATTGTGTAGGAGGGAGTGGAGAAATGACAGCAGTAATCCTATCTAGCACAGGTTGGTATAGGGGCTAAATATATGCATTCATGTAAAACGTTTAAGATAGTTTTGACATTTAGTAAACTCTAAATAAGTTTGGATATTTGTTGCTTATGGTTAAGCTAAAATCCCTACCATGTGATGGCTTCGTGGTTGTTGTTATTGTTTTAAGTAGGCTCCAAGCCTAACGCGGGGCTTGAACTCATGACCCTGAGACCGAGACCTGAGCTATCAAGATCTGTCGCTTAACTGACTGTGCCACCCAGGTGCCCCTGGTTCACCGTCGTTTCTGATTGACTGGCAGAAAGATGGTGGGTTTCACAGTGTATGCATTATGTCAAACTTTGCAAAATGTGTGCTTTACGCATGTGTAATTCATTGTATGTCAATTATCCCTCATTAAAGCTATATTATAAATAGCTAGCTAACTACCTAGATGGATGGACAGATAGATAGATGTACCGATTTATTAAAACTCAAGGTCCCTAAATGTACTGTGGCATCCCGGATTCGATCCTGAAACAGAAAACGATATGGGTAGAAAAAACTGTTGAAATCTGAGCCCAGTCTGAAGTTTAGTGAACAGATTGTACCAATGCTAATTTCTCAGTGTTGATAAATGTACTGTAATTATATAAGATGTTATTATTACAGGGAACTTGGTGAAGGGTGTCCAGGAACTCTGTGTACCATCTCTGTAATTTTTCTGTAAATCTAAAGTTATTCCCCCCAAAAGTTAAAAACAAACAACACCCGCATGGCTCCCTTCTGCCTGCCACAGGGGTGAGAAATTTCTGCCTATTTCTTCTGGTTTGCAGGCTACCTGCCAAGATCGGACCACAGATCCCAAGAAGTGAACACACAACAGCGTTTTCGAGCAAATGAGAAGCTGAGTAAGAATGACAAGGGCAAAGGCACGCACACTCAGGCAGCAGGCTGCTTCCCTGCGCCGGGTCGTGGCCTCGAGCTGCACGGTCCAGCCTGATGCCCCCAGCTCCCTGTGGCTATAGAGCACTTGAAACGTGGCCGGTCCACACTGCCGTGCACAGTGAGGGTAAAGACTCAGCAGGAAAAATAAGATGTAAAATATCTCATTAGTGAGTTTTTTATATTGATTATGCATTGAAATAATAATGTGTTGGATATTAAAACTAACTTCATCTGTTTCTATTTCCTTTTTTTAATATGTCTTCTAGAACATTTCAAACTGCCTACGTGGCCTGAATTACATTACTACTGGACAGTGCAGGTCTAGAGGGAGCAAGGTACTGTCCAGACTAGAAGAGTGTCCTCCCTGAGGTCTAGAGAGCAGGGTAGGGGCCGGGCTTGGACCCAAGGGAGGAGAGAAGTTCAGGCAGACAGACAGCCCATGTTTCTACCTGACCCTAACTTGTGATGTCAGAGGCACCCAACGGTAATGGAAAACCAATGAGAGTTACACAGACAGGCCACTTCATGCAAATCAAACCTTTGTACCTGCAAGGCGGTCAGATTTTGTTTGTGAGAGCCAGGCTGCCTACATTAGGACAAGCAGCCAATCACACTGGCATATTGAAAAGGCCAGAGGGTCCTGAGGCAGCCAGCAGCATCCTGGGATGGAAGATGCCCCGTTGGGATCTCCACACAGGAGGACAGGACCCCACCTAGGTCCATCTGGGTGCAACAGGTCACCAGACACCAGGAGCTTGTTCTCCTCCCCCTCCCTATGTGCATTACCACTTCTCCCTGGAGGATACCACCACTGTACTCCAGGAGTCGCCCTTCCAGCCCCAAGTCCACCGGGAAAGAGAAGGCTTCTCTTTCTCTAAATGTTCATGTGTGCAATCCCAGGGAAGGATCCTGATTGGCCCAACTTGAGTCATGTGTCCCTTCCTGAGCCAATCCCTGTGGCTGTGGCTGGGTCTCAGGGTCATGGGATCATGTGATTGGCAGCCCCTCCAGAAGCATGGGGAGTGAAAGAGGAGTGAGGAGAGAGCAATTCTCCGGGAAAAGGGAGAAGCGGGACAGAAAACAAAATTTGGAGACAGCCCTGCCACCCTTCCAGTGGTTCTGAGGCCCCTACAACACCTGCACCAGCTTGAGTCGCATTTCCCCAAGTATGAAGTCACACAGAGCCTTGGCCCTTCCTCATACCAGAGCCAGAAGTGGAAGGTAGGAGCCGCATCCCTGGGGGGTGGGGGTGGGGGGTTCAAGGAACCCCACCTACTCACCCCGTGTGGGTGAGCAGGAGGGAGACCCAGGGATCGGTTTTTTTCTCCATGGCATGAGTTTCCTGAGCTCCACGTTGGGCTCTGGACCAGACCCTGGGAGCCCAAAAGTGTAAAAGGCAAGTTCCCTGTTCTCTAGAATACATGACCTACAGGAGTAGAGAAGGTGTCAGTAGGACTGCCATCAATCAGGGGACGTCAGCAGTCCTCGACTCCAGTCCTCCAAGACTGTCCTACCTTGGGCACCACCTGACAAGTGGGATGTGGCCCATGGCTCCAGTCCCAAGAGCTGTGTTCCCCGAGCCCGCCTCTAAGGTTGGCTGCAGCTTCAAAGGATGCATCCTCGAGGATTCAGACACCTCGGGCTGGCAGCCTCCCGCCTGATGCCCTGCAGATCCAAGACCTTCTGAGGTAGATGCTGCTCAGAGTCAGAGGAGTTGACACTCCCGGGGCAACCCTCAGCTGATGGGGAAGGGAGCCAGTGGATAAACACTCAGACTTCCTGCCCTTCAATGCTGAAAGGTGTTTTGCTTGTTGCCCGCTGCACCCTCAATATAGCACCTGATATGGCTGGTCACTGCCCTTGCCCCCTCCTGCCTGCTTCTCAATTAAACTACCTGCAATGAAGTCCTCATTTGAGGTTCTGCTTTGGGTCAGGGCTAACCCCAAGATATCCATGTACTTGGCACCATAGAGATGCAGAGATGAAATGGTACATTGTCCTTGCTCTTGATACCATTAAGTATAATAACCTGCAGAAAGACTATGCCATGGGGCAGCCAAGGCCACTTGACAGCCCTCGAGCCTCCTCGCTCTAAGCCTCCACCCCAGAGTGATTCCCTGGCCAAGGTACACCAGCCTGGCCCTCAGCACAGTCCTACAGAAGCCCCTGAGGAATGGTGGAAGCTTAGCTGCCAAAGCCAAACTCACACGGAGGAAGTAATTTCCCATTCTCGACTAATTGCTTTCTGAAGCCTGGCCCATCCCTCCCACTGCTCCTCCTTCTCCTCCTCTTCTCCTTTCTCCGCCTCCCAAGGACAAGGACACAGAGATACAGCCCCCCCTGGGCCCAGCTTGTCTTTTTCAAGATGAGTTTCTGAAATGCAATCCCGGAGGTGACAGGTAGACTGCAGCGGACACAGCCCCCGAGGGAGGGATGGCTCTCTGACCAGAGAGGGCTCTGAGGCTGGAAACAAGCCTTCACTCGCACCTTCGCTCACCTGTCCATTCACGCTTCACCTCTTGTACTTCTTCCCTTGGGTGATCGTTCTCTCCCTCCTTCTACACTGGCTCACTATGGCAGATAACTCTGTACAGACCACCTAAAATCCACCTTCTCCACATTGCCCAGACCCTCTGAAGTCATGAAGGGCCATGTGACTTGTTCTGCCCAGAAGGTTGTAAGTGAAAGTCACATGAGTGGCTGAAACGTTTAAGAGCCAGTATGCAAGCTTCACTTTTCTCCTCTGCATTCTGGCAACCAGGAGGACCTCATTTCCAGATGCCGCAGCCCCAAAATGATGGAGATTCCATCAGCCTAAAGCCTGAGTATGTGTGCTGGGCAGAGCATCTCCTATCCCTTCTAGACCCCACGGGACATATAAAGTGAGAAACAAACCTTCGTTGTGTTACCTATGGTTTGGTGATTCATTTGTTATGCAGCATAACCTGTACTTCCCTAATACATCTGTTTCCTTATTCTCTTATTTACATATTCTCTTGTTCTTCTCCTTCTCCTCTCTTCCCTCACTCTGTATACACCACACTGTGAAAGCCCAGACTCCTCCCCCTGGATGGCTGGTCATGTTGGCCTGACTGATGGGAATGATTTCTGGAATACTTACAAGATAGACAGAGACTCAAGGCAGCAGTGGGACACACACCTTCCTTCATCCATCCAGCCTTCCTGTGACTTGATAAACTCATTTTTTATAAACTGTCACCAATTCAATAGTTGACCCCAAGTAACAATTTCTGAGGATATGGTTGATCACCAAGGAGAAAAAGAAAATAGGACTGACATTGTCAGGAGCGCAGGAGGTTGCTACAGAGCACCCCACTTTGAAGAGCCTCAGAACTCATAAGGAACCCCACCACTGACTTGTAGATGGACAAACTTTAGCCCAGAGAGGTCCATGGACTTACGCAAGGTTAGGACCTGGAGCCCCAGAATCCCATGAGAACACCTGTCCCCCAGGATCCCAAGAACATTTTCAGGAACTGTGAATGCCGAAGGCAAACTTTCTAGAAACCCAACTAGAGCCCCATATTTCAAGAAAAGTCATCACTTATTAAGCAATGCCAATGTGCAGAAGATTAAAAATTGTTTTAATGAAAGTAGAAGAAATAGAAGACTCAGACCCTGCCCAACCAGCCAGGTGAGGGGAACTCAGGATAAATCCCCCAAATAAGGAGATAAAACCTCCGTGTTTCATCATACAGGTGTGAAGTGTCAGATCTAACAAAAATCTAAGTGCTTCGTGGCTGTGTTTCCTTTCCTTCCCTCTTCCCCACCTGTCCCCTCCATGTTGAAGCCCAAGGAAATTGCCCTCACCTACTTTGTGCTACATGGGGCCTTCCCAACCCACCACCAACTCCCTCCCTACTCCATTTCCACGTGCTTTCAGAAGGGTTTCCATGGTACATCCGGGAATGACAGCTGAGAAAACTCCATGCCACAGACATCTTATAGCACCTTTACCCAGACCTCACCTTTGACCGAAACACCCTCTTTCATGCCCCCATCCTTTTTGCTAAGCTGGCTCCTACTCAAGCGTCAATACCCAATTGAAGAGATACCTCCTCTAAGAAGGCTTCAGTGCCCTCCCCAACCCTCATGCCTGAGGCCTTACTTCAGGCCTTGCTGTGTTGTGAAGATTTATTTATTTATTTGAGAGAGAGAGAGAGAGAGAGAGAGCATGTGTGTGCAAGTGGAGGGAAGGAGAGGGACAAAGAGATTGTTGGCTGAGCATGAACCCAACAGCTTGTGGGCTTGATCTCACCACCTTGAGCTCATGACTTGAGTAGACATCAAGAGTCAGATGCTTAACCCTTAACCAGCTGAGCCACCCAGGCTCCCCAAGCCTTGCTGTATTTTGTTTGCTTGTTTGTGAGTCTTCCTACAACAGAGAGTGTGTATCATGATGGTGAACAAGGACTGGGTTTTGCTCATTTCTGGTCTTCTGTGTCAAGCTAAGGGCTTGGCACTCTGGGGGGACTCAGTAGATATTTGTGAAAAGCATCCACGTATGCACAGGGGCTTGAATGTACAAATAAATGTAGGTGGGAAAATGCGTCTCTTATGGTAAAATTCTAGGCATTGGGACCCAAGTTAGGGGTGGGAAGGTATGGGTGTGTGAAGTGGTAGCAACAGTGGCGGTAGGGGTGGTCACGGTGTTGGGAGCAATGTTATGCAGGCCCTTCGGCCACACCACACAGGGACAACCCTCCAGCTGTGTGTTTTCCATTTTCTCAGCAATCCTGGGGTTCTGTCCTATTGTCCAAGCACACACTGGACCCTGTGTTCCAGTTTGGGGTTCATCAACCTCAGTCCCTGCACTTACAATTGAGCCTGCTCATGGCAACAGAACGAAGCCATCAAGACATGGCAGAAGCCAGGGTGTAATGTAGGCAGTGGGGACAAGAGGGCGGTCTTTGGGGGCCCTGCCCCTCCTCATCAGGAGACATCTGGGGCTTGCAGCATGCCCACTGCTGCCGTGGCGAGGCCGCACTGTAGAAGCTGCTTATAGAATTCATGAGCCACTTTCTATATCCAAGGGATTTCAGGAACAGGTAGAAAAGGAAGGCTAAAGAGGTAAGATAGGCTTGGTCAGATGCTTCCAGAAGAAAAGTCTTACCATCTCAGCGGAGTGTCCCAACCGTCTTTTGAGGTCAGCTTTCCATTCCCTGACCCCTCTATAAGTGGAATTAACTGTCCCCTCCTCAAGCCCACCCTTATCCCTAGCCACAGCCTCCTTTCAAACCTCTGTCATAGTTCATGCATATTCAATTACGTGTCTGTCACTTCTACTATTTTGCAAAGCCCCTTGTTGCAAGCACTGTTCCTTAATCACTTTTTACCAGGTGTTTGGCAATCGAAGATGGATGGATGGATGGATGGATGGATGGATGGATGGATGGGGTAAAATTTGTCCAGGAGACACATGATGATGAAAGCTACCATTTATGAACCCTTACTAAGTGTGAAGTGCCATGCTAAGTCTTTTAGTCCTACATTTTTGTCATTTAATTCTTACGTGACCTTAGGAGTTAAGTAACAAGCACATGTATGGTGAGAAGATAAGAAGACTGAGGTTGAGACTGGGTGCTCAACGTAAAACAGCCAGAAAACACCACGGCAGAAACTCAAAGCTAAACAGAGTGAGCAACTCCAGATTGCATACTCTTTTTTTTTTTTAATGTTTTATTTATTTATTTGACAGACAGAGATCACCAGGAGGCAGAGAGGAGGCAGAGAGAGAGGAAGGGAAGCAGGCTCCCCACTGAGCAGAGAGCCCGACACAGGGCTCGATCCCAGGACTCTGGGATCGTGACCGGAGCCAAAGGCAGAGGCTTTAACCCACTGAGCCACCCAGGCACCCCGGGATTGCATACTCTTAACCGCTGTACCTTACAGACTCCTTGAGGATATATTGCCTTTTCCCTGAGCCTTGGTTTCTTCATCCAAGAAATGGGGATGATGGCACCTACTTTGCAGGTTGTACATGTAAGGGTTGAGCTGGGGCCATTATGATTTCAGGTTCCCAGGGAATGTGTCTTTCTGGGTTTTCTAGCTTATGCCCATGGGCTACCACCTCACCTCCCTAAGAGGAAGCTTCCCTGCATTTACACAAATCAGTCAAACTGCAATCTTTAGTCCTGTTCATTGGTCCCCAAGCTTGCCAGGGACAGTTGGGAGTCCCTTTCGGCATGCCTCCCCAATTGCCTTTTCTCTCCTCTGCACCTGCTTCCCTTTAATTCAAGAGGTCCTAAATATGGAATCTATCAATCTCATTTTTCTATATCCAGCAGCAGATCTCCAACCATGTAAAAGGCATGATTGCTCCAGTCATCCACTTGATCGCTCTCGATAGTCTAGGTGCTATCAGGTTGTACAAGAGATCCAGGCTCAAGGCAGACCCCAAAGCCACCAGCACTGCAGCTCAAATTCCATATTTCTGACTGTTTGGGGAGGGGTTGGGTGGATTCTTCCAATTTTTCTGGACAGGAAGGGTTGAGGAGGTAGCTCCATTGAAGCTTGGTTAAACAGAGAGCAAGTGGGGCGCCTGGGTGGCTCAGTGGGTTAAGCTGCTGCCTTCGGCTCAGGTCATGATCTCAGGGTCCTGGGATCAAGGCCCGCATCGGGCTCTCTGCTCAGCGGGGAGCCTGCTTCCCTCTCTCTCTCTCTGCCTGCCTCTCCGACTACTTGTGAACTCTGTCAAATAAATAAATAAAATCTTAAAAAAAAAAAAAAAAAACAGAGAGCAAGTGATCATTCTTAGCTGGCCTAACCCATTTCTATCAGGGTGGGCTTCCTGGAAGAGGAGGGATTTAAACCAACCTTGAAAGGAGGGAGGAACAGGGAGGTAGTCTGGTTGGGGGAGAAGTGGTGAAAGTGAGATATTCTGTTGAATGTGAGAGAAGGAAGAGGTAAGGAAAGGAGAGAAATGAGGTGTGTCTGGTCACCTGGGGGAAAGGGGAGGGGCCGCCAGAGGTCACCTGGATGCTGACCAGGTGCAGCAGGAATCACAACAAAGATGGTGAGGGCACAAGGGCAAGGGTGAAAACAAGGGATCTCAGAGGTCAGCAGGCGGTTGACGGTGGAGCCAGCCACAGGCTCGAAGACCTCTCCAAAATAAAACAGCCAAGACCTGGGGAATAAATGGCCTTGCTAATTGGCCATTTTGTTTTTTATGTATTTTTATTAGCAAGATAAAATAGCAACTAATCATATAACTGTCTTCTGTCTGGAAAATAGATGCTCATTAACCACTTGAGTGTTCTTGGCTGCTGAATGAGCCACAGCCCCAGACCAGAACTGAGCAGATTACAAGACGGCAGGAGGCAGGAAGGTCACCCAGCCGGGCTCCTGACCTCCCGCTCCAGGCAAACACCACTTCACCCAGGACTTTCAAGTGGGGAGGTGGCCACACAGGGAATGTTCATTTAGCATCTGCCTGGGGGACAGGGGGAGGAGAGCACTGGGCCAGGATGAGGCCAACCCCTCGTTGGACCGCAAATAGCCCTGAGTGACACTTCTTGAAGAACCAAGATGTGGATGACCCCCCAAAGGTCCACCTCCCTCCCCGGTCACTTCTCTCCTTCCAGTCATTTCTCTCCTTGTCCACGTTAAAATCAAAAAGCAGCGACCAGCCTTGAAATTTCGCTGAGCAAATAAAATCAGTTCGGTCATACAGACAAAGCTTAATTTAGCTTACTTTGCAAGAAAACTTGCCCTGGGTCATTTCTCGCTTATGCCTCTTGAGAATCCCAAGCAAAACTGTTTCCCAAAGTTGATATGAGGTAACCGCTGACCAATTCCTGTCCTTTAAGAAAACTCTAATATCACAACAAATTCTTAAGAAGGATAAAGTCATGGCCTTCACACCCTACAAGCTGCTTCATAGCTATACACCCCTGAGCCTCATTCCGTATTTTGGTTTGAATGCTCCTGGTTTGTAAACAATAGATTTTGTGCAGTAAATTTTACTAATTACTACTTATGTGATTCATTGGTTTTATTTGTGTAATTTCTGAACTTTTGACATTTCATGGTGTCCGAAGTGGAATCCAGACACAACAGCTGATGACTCAGGCTGGTGAGAGGACAGGTGCCAGTACCCCCAGAGCCCGCTGAGCTGCTTTCTCGATGACCCTAGCCTTTAAGGAGAAGTGCTTCTTGGATCTGAGCTTTGCTGTCTTTGCATTCTGAGCTCTCGGGCTTTATTGTGCATATCTGTACTTTGTTGAAGCTTCTTGGTAGGTCACGCTATTCTATTCAGAAGGGGTGAGGAGGGATGGGGGACATGTGATGCCTTGTGTTTTAGAACAGCTGATGGAAAATAAGGTCCCTGGCAGTTAAGACGCCTTGAGAGTCTGAAGACAAAGACGGGCCCCACCAGGTCTGCGGACCAGGCTCTTGTGCCTTTTTGGAAAAATGAGTGTACTTTTGGAATTGTAGAGGCCACGTTAGAGAAACTTTAATTTATATAAGTCAACTTTATGGAGAACCCTTAAAAGGGAGGTTTTCCAAAGATCTCAGACAATGGGATGAATTCTTTGATTGGTATCCAGAAGCTTCTATAAGACAAAACTGTTTCCAAATACAGCTCCAGAAGACATGTACAGCATGCAAATAAAAGATCTTTAGTAAAAAAAAAACTTTGCCCATCTGTGCGGGTTACCTTGGTCCGCTGCCAGAAACACAATTTGGACCCAACTATTCTTTTGAGTTTTGTACCTGAGACATGACTAAAATTTTTAAAACAAAAGCTCTAAGATCTCTGTGTGTGTTTCTGTCTAAATGTTTGTCTTCTGTCTATGTATTTGTGATATTTGGATGAGAGTGCTGTGAGCTCTATTGAAGTGCCTTAAAGGAAATTAGGTGTTTATTTTTTTTTAAGATTTTATTTGCCTATTTGGCAGGCAGAGATCACAAGTAGGCAGAGAGGCAGGCAGAGAGAGGGGGGGAAGCAGGCTCCCCGCTGAGCAGAGAGCCCAATACGGGGCTCGATCCTAGGACCCTGAGATCATGACCTGAGCCAAAGGCAGAGGTCTAACCCACTGAGCCACCCAGGTGCCCCAAATTAGGAGTTTATATATATCAAGTATACCCTTAAATATACAGGAACCAACCCAAATATTTTTCAAATTCACATGATCTGGGATAATCTTTGATAAATAAAAGCTGGTTTAAGCATGTTGGTTGGCATGTCTCCAAAATATGTCAATGAGAAAAATAACTTAAGGTGGTGATTAGTTGTTTAATGTCTAATCCAAGCATAATTGTTAAAACCCAGTAATTCAAATAAATGTAAATAAGATAAGAGTTCATACTAAGTTAAACTAAATCATGGATAGTCATTGAATATCTAAATCTTTTCCAAATAAGATAATAATTAAATGCTAAATGTAAGTTTATCTACTTTTGGCTTTTCAATTTTTTACAGACAAACAAAAGATATTTAGGTTTATTAATAAATGTGTTTTGGGACACAGTGCCAGATTGACTACAAAAAAGAATATATTTCTAGAAATTATGAAATGTATGTGTAAATTGTTAATCTTTTACAGGATGCTACTATTGATTATTCAGAAGTGCTGGCTTCCTAATTTTTACTGAAAAGCAAAAATTATTAATATTTAAATTTATAATCAATATGTAAAAATAAAACTATCAGAAATAACAAGGATGAAAGACAATGCCTATATATGAAAAGTAGGTAAGAAATATAGAATGCATTTTTTTTTAAGATTTTATTTATTTGTTTGGTAGAGAGAGATCACAAGTAGGCAGAGAGGCAGGCAGAGAGAGAGGAGGAACAGGCTCCCTACTGAGCAGAGAGCCAGACGAGGGGCTCGATCCCAGGACCCTGAGATCATGACCTGAGCCAAAGGCAGAGGCTTAACCCACTGAACCACCCAGGTGCCTCTAGAATGTATTTTTTAGATAAGGAAAGGTATGAAGGACATGAAGTTTTTGGTGGTTTTTTCTTTGTCTGTTTTGGAAAGGGAAGAATGAAAGTAATTTTATCCTAAAGTATGATGGCTATTCCAGAATAAGAAAAGGGTAGGACAAAACCTAAATGGATATAGAAAATTGCAGAAAGTTTGTGGGAAAGAGTCTTGAAAATGGAATTTAACGTGGTCAAGCTGACTTAGATTGGAATGGATTCATTTAAGTTAAAAAAAAGATAATTTTAATATCAAAAGTATACTGGTATAAAGTTAGGATTTGGTTTTCTCTTTGTTAAAAACACACAAAAAAAATTTTTTTAAGTAATCTCCACATCTAATGTGGGTCTCGAACCCACAACCCTGAGATCAAGAGTCACATGCACACACTACCGAGACAGTCAGGAGTCCCCAAATCAAAAAATTTTTAGATTATTGGTCTTCTCTTGAGATGCCTGGGTGGTTCAGTCTTAAGCATCTGCCTTTGACTTGGGTCCTGGGATCAAGTCCTGCATTGGGCCCCTTGCTCAGCAGGGAGCCTGCTTCTCCCTCTGCCTGCTGCTCCCCCTGCTTGTGCGCTCTCTCTCTGATAAAAAAATGAAAATCTTAAAAAAAAAAAAGATTATTGGTCTGCTCTTAATAAAAAAAATTATAAACAAAGTTTTTTTCTGTACTTCCCCCCCCTCCGCCCCATATCTTTAATGTAACCTGCCTAGGAAACAAAGATTCTGTATCTTGTGAAGATAATTTCCTGTGTTTTTCGGGTTCTGGGCAGGTCTTTGGCAACTTACAGAAAAACAAACAAACAAACAAACAAACAAAAAACCTGAGTCTTCTCTACTAAAGGAGTTAAGGTTTTTTACAACTATGTAACTTTCTATATAACTTTTTTACAACTATGTAACTTTCTATGTAACTTTTTTACAACTATGTAACTTTCTTTTGTCACTTTAGTTGAATAGATAATTTAATTCAACTTTGAACTTTGAACATTGAATTCAAATTCAACGATTCCATTTGATCATGTTTTAAATCTTTTGACGTTTTTACTTTTTAAAAGATTTTTTATTTGAGAGATTTATCTTTTTGAGAGAGAAGGAGCACAAGTAGGGGAGAAGCGCAGAGGGAGAGGGAGAAGCAGGCTCCTCGCTGAGCAGGGAGCCCAAAATGGGGCTCCAACCCAGGACTCTGGGATCATAACCTGAGCTGAAGGCAGTCACTTAACCCACTGAGCCACCAGGGGCCCCTCTTTAGACATCATTAACATACTTCCCCAAACCAAATTCTGAATGAAGTAGAAAGAGAAATTTTCACTTATTTAGGCTTATTTGGCATATTAAGTTGCATGGGAAACATTGTCAAATAAAAAGTAATGTTTAACCTTCTTAGATCATATTTATATAGGATGTATATCATTCAAATAAGTGATTCAGAAATCATATGAAATTCCTAAATATCTCGTATGTCCTGGTCTGTCATCAGTCATAATCCCAGTCTCTTCTTAAAATACTGTATATCACAAAAGTAATCAAATGCACTTGTCAACTGCATCACTGTGTGTGTGCATGCGTGAGTGTGTACACAGAGGTGTGTGCATATGTGTGTGTGTGCACACGTGTGTGAACTCTTATCAGACCTTCAGCTGTGACCATTTTTTGAGTCTTCTCACTCACAGTTACTATTTTACTCTGGGTTCTCCTCTGAAAGTACTTACAATCAACTACAAACAAAAGTGCTTCACCTTCAAAGAGATTCGTGAGAAAGACCCTGACAAATGCTCTAAAGGACACGTTTCAACTAACTTTAAAGATTGTAACACCAAACCGGAGGTAAAAATTTCTGAAACGCTAATGGAAAACTTTTTTAAAATTTTATTTATTTATTTGACACAGAGAGAGAGCGATCACAAGTAGGCGGAGAGGCAGGCAGAGAGAGGGGGAGAAATAGGCTCCCTGCTGAGCAGAGAGCCCAATGTGGGGCTCGATCTCAGGATCCCGGGATCATGACCTGAGCCGAAGGCAGAGGCTTAACCCACTGAGCCCCCTAGGTGCCCTAATAGAAGACTTTTTGATTCATAAAGCTGCTAACCCAAGATTCAGCAAAGCAGGAATGAATTGCATAAACCCGAATGAACTGATGAAGGTGATTATGACTTTTATTATTTCATCTAAAATATTGCTGGTTCATTAATATTTTGTTTTCCAGATTTATTGGACACCTTTTCCTTCTGTCTTTTAAGCTACCTATAATTTACAGCAATTTGGTTAAGTGTATCTTTGCAACAAAGGTTGAAACATTTATCTTTTTCTCCTTACCTGCTCCCTCCAGATTCGGAAACTATTACTAAATACTCTTATTTTTCATGACAACGTATGTATTTGCATAAGGGCAATAAGAATCTGTTTTAACAGGACATAGTTAGGCAAGTCTTCAGTTTGGCTTCCCAGCCTCGAGAGGCTTTGGAAAGTCCAATCTGGGATTCTTTATGAAAAATTCCAGCAAAGTAGAGTTAAGGGGCACCTGGGTGACTCAGTCAGTTAAGCATCCAATTCTCGATTTGGGCCCAGGTCATGGTCTCCGGGACCCTTGTCTCAGCTCCCATGTTGACCTCCAAGTGGAGCTTCACCTCGGGCTCAGGACTCCGGGCTCAGAGTGGAGTCTGCCTCTCTTTCTGTCTGTCTGTCTGTCTGTCTCTCTCTCTCTCTCTCTCTCTCAAATAAATAAATAAATCCTCTAAAAAAGAGAGAGAGAGAGAGCCCATATATTCAATCACGATTCTTTCTGCGCTTATGTAAATAAGCAGGCCAAATTTATTAAAACTGGGCTAATTTGCAAATAAATTAGTCTCACTGTGGTTGTCTTTGATAGAAATGGAGATGATTATAAAGAGAACACATATGTTTCAGTAACATACCTGTTCAAATGTTCAGACATCAGAATCTAGTGCTGTTCATTGTCCATGAGGTTTTACTTTCTGCCTGTAAATTGGGCTGGACCTGAGTTCTTCCAGTTTCCTCCAATAGTTAATTAGAACTTTGCAAACTAACATTTCCAATTTGCTCCCCCCCCCCTTCCTTGGGACTCAGAATCACTGTGAAATTGTACTACCCTCTTCCCAAAGCCATGGAAGCTAAACCCGGACAACTTGATATGAACTTCAGGGAAATCAGCCCAGCAGCTCATGTGTGGACAGTCTTTGTACCTGTTGTTTTGTGGCCACTCAGAAAGATCAGCAGAGACGTCCAGACTGCACACCAGGAGAGTGGGTCAGATTGCCACCGCTCCTTCACTCCATCTGCAGATGCTCAGAATCCAACATCCAGAAATCTCAACTGGCTCTTCTCCAAACTCAGAAACAGAATTTCTAATTTGCTTGAACTATTAACCTTTGTTTCTCTTTTGTTTCCATAGAAATGCCTCTCTCCAAGTTACCTGATTGCTCACATCGTACAGAGACCTAATTTAGTTAAAACCTCATCAGCAACACCACCTCCTGAAATACAACATCGTCAAGTTCATCCTGTCCTCGGCAGTCACGAGGGTCTGTTATTTGCTAAGACATCATGTCTTCCCTCTGACCCACTTAATTGGTTAAATCTTGCCTCCTGGGAGTTTCTGCTCCGAACTTTTAAGTCCTTGGCTACTGTTCTCCTTGTTCTTATCCCATCGTCATATTCTCACAGCCCCTCACTTGCCGAGTGGTACCCCAAAGGATCAGACAGCTGGATGAAATCAACAACAACCACAGAAATGATGAGGATAGTGACTATAGAAGTCCTCCAGCCTGAAGACTCAAGTGCGTGAAAACATGGAGTGTCTGATTCTTCCCGCTTGGCTCTGTCCATGGTAGTAACCCAGCATCCTGTCATCCTCCAGGCCTGCTGAGGAAAGGATCAGAATGGGGGAATTTTTAAAATAAAAAACAAATGGAGACCACCCTTGTAAATTCTCTGAGCAGATGAATCCCATGTAGGCATGCAAACGAAGCTTAAGTTAGCTCATTTTGCAAGGCTAACTGGACCTGCGTCATTTCTTGCTTATGCCTCCAAAAATCATAAGCAAAGCTTAAACTGTTTCCCAGGGTTGATATGAGGTAACTGCTGACCGATGCCTATCATTTAAGAAAATTCTAGTATTAGAACCGATCCCCGGGAAGAGTAAACAGCCATGGCCTTCACACTACAAGCTGCTTCAGAGCCATATACCCCTGAGCCTCTTTCCATGTTTTGGTTTGAGCGTTCTTGGTTTGCAAACTTTTTGGTGTATGCCCATTGAACTTTTACTAGTTACTACTTCTGTGATTCATTGGTTTTATTTGTATTATTTCTGAACTTTTGACACCTAGTATTCCCCCTTGTTCTTAGCCAGACAAGGATCTCACCCAGAGATCTCCTCTCAATGGCCATCTTGAGACAGGTGCTCTGGAAAAGGGGAAATAGGAGGAAGCTGAGTCTCCATGGTGACCCTTCTCCTCACACTCCCATCCCGAACTGGGGGGAAGGGTTGAGGAGGTTTGGTTGGTGGGGAAGTGGGGCAAGGGAGCCTGGTTACCCAGGCAACTCCCTGAAGGTCCCAGCCAAGGCTCTGCTCCCACAGGTGGGGGCTGTTGTTGTCATGGAGACTCCCTGGCAGCATCGCCAAGGCTGGAGGCCTGAGGGCAGGAGACACGGGAGAAGAAGAGATCAGGAGCCTCTTGGAATAATGTGGATGTCAGAGTGGCAGCTTGCCAGAAAAGAAAGTTCCAGAAGAAGTGTGCTCTCCCCTTTGTTTCTCCTTACCTGCCCCCTAAAACACACACACAAACACACACACACACACACACACACACACACACACACACTGCCCCTGGTCTTGATCTGCCTCTAGAAATCTGCTGGTGCCCAGCTTTCATCCATGGCCTGTGGTCCTGTCTCTCCACCTCTTTGCTCTTCTCTCTCAGTGATGTTGATCATTTCAGGCAGAGAGCCTATCCAAGGGTCGCCATGACAACTAACCAAGCCTTTGGTCTCCATGGTGACAAGCCCTTGATGTTATTTTTATTTATTTATTGGGAATTTCAAAGGTTTTTCCACTTGTTTGCCCAGGCCTGGTATTTGGGACACTGGGATGGAACCATCACTCTTTCCCGAGGTCCTAGAAAAGGAGAATAAGGTCAAGGAATGTCAGGATTGACAGCTGGAATATGGCTGAAGTGTGGCCTTGAATACCTCCTCGGAGCTGCAGAGGAAAAGGCCTTTTTGGGTTGTTCCTCCATCTGCCAGATGTCTGAGGAGGCTCTTGAGGGCCACTTAGCAGCCACCATCCTGAGGGAGGTTCTAAGCGCAGCTTCAGGGGATGGAAGGATTGATTAAGGCATTCCCTGCTTCACTCTACAGAAGAATGGATGTAAATTACAAAAATACACAGAGGACCCACAGAACAAAAAAAAAAATGACTGAGGAATTTGGAGCAACAGGGAAGGAAGAGAATGCTAGGCTGAGGGGAGAACACAAACGCACAGGCTCTAAGGCCCGAACCCTCTGTGAGAGATGCCACAAATTTAGCTCTGGGATGCCTGGTGGCCAAAGCAAAGAAGGAAACAAGATTTATGGTCCTTAATGGAAAAAGAGAGAGAGATGGTTTGGGAGAAGTATTGTATATAGAGAGAATAATATGAGGCTACATTCCCAGCTGACCTGAAGTCCATCCTGCTGGCATCTGACCCCCATGCTTTCACTTCTTTTGCTTGTTGGCCCCAACTTGTTAGTTTGCTCTTTTTTTTTTTTTTTTTTTTTTTTTTTTTTTTTTTTACCCATGCCATGCAATGTTGTGTGACTCATCTCAAACCTGGTGCACAATGGAAACTAAATGGGACTCATCTGACAACATACAGACTGGAGAGGATCCACCTTGCACAGCAACTGAATACCATCTAAAATTATAGCCATTGGGATGTTTTCAGTTGCAAATAACAGCAGAACCGATTCAAAAGGACTTCACCATATAGGGACTTTACCATTTTGCAGAACAAGATGCTCTGCGGTTGGATGAATTCTGAGTTTTCTTGGCATCATCCAGGACCCTGGTGCTTTTCACCTTGAAGCTGGACCACCGTCCATGTGGCCGCTGAGGTTCCAGCCATCACATGCAGTGTATCCAGCCGGGAGAGTGGATTCATCTTCTGTTTCTCATTTTAAGAAAACTGTTGCAGGAAGCCCCCCAGGGATACCTCATCCTGTGTCCTGGGCCACATCAGGAATCACCTGCTTTCTGTTAACTCAACCCAGGTCAAAGGAGAAGGGCATGAGTTTCACTGGTCAGACTATACTGGTATTCACTCTGGCTCACACAGGGATGGGGAGGAAAGGGTGCCAGAACAAAACTGATGATCAGCACACTGAGGAACGAAGGGTGTCAGTGAGGCTTCCAGAAATAAGCCTTGAGATGAAGCTTTGCATGCTGGTGATTTAAGGAAATGTTCTTAAAGGGACTGATAAGGGAAGAGGAAAGCAGGACAGAGAAGCTGTCTGGGAGACCTCCAGAACAGAAATCACATCTCAGGGGTTGTTCCGGCTCAAGGCAAAGGAGCGGGACTTGGATTCTCCACACTCATCAACCATTAGCTAAGGGCTACCTGCAGGGAAAGGGAACTCCAGGCATGTCCAGCTGTCTGCACATTTGGGTGCACAGAACCCAGCTAGAGAGCCCAGGGGCAGACCTCTGAAGAGGGCCTCAGGGTCAGGCTGGCATTAGAAGCAACACATGTAGAAGGTTAGAGATGCACACACAGAAATGGCAACAGGGATGCCAGGGGCATCTGGTCAACCAACGGTGGCCACCACAGAGATGCCCTACTCCCCCTGCTAGAATGTAAGCACCATGAGAACAGACAGCTGCTCTCTCTTGCCACATGCTGTGTTCTCAAGCTACAGCACCATGATGGCACACGCCAGCACTCAGTGGATGTGCATTAAATAAATGAACGAAGGTTCTAGGGTCTGGGGCTTATGGGCAGCTGCAGCTGGGCCTTGGGGCCTTCCCAGCAGAGGAGCTCCCTAGGTGAGCTCCAGACTCACCATCCTCATGTCCCTTTTCAGCCTTAAGTCTCTCTTGCCAGGAGGCACCCCCCCCCCAGCCCCAGCACACACTAGTTTTCTGGGGATAATCTCTCTGTCTTCACAGAGCTGGGGGCTGCTCCTTGGAGTGAGTTCCCAGCAAGCCAAACCCACCAGGGCTGCGCCTTGATTCAGAGCCACAGAGAGTGGGGGCTGAGCTCAGGAACTGAATGTACCCATGGGAAACAACGCATTGTTATTCTTAAAAAGTGTCAATGAATTCAGAGCAAACAGTGTGGGTACCTCACCTTCCAAAGGTTTTTAGCAGACATTACCTCATGCATTTCTCACAATCACCCGGTGGGTAGGGGTGTGACTGCATCACCCGTCCTCATCGTCAAAGGAAGGAGGAAGAAACAGAAGCTCAGAAAAATGAATTTCCTTGCCCACAATCAAAGAGCCTCAAGGGGTCAGACCCCCCTTGAGGCCAGATCCTGTATCACTCTGCCCCTTCGCATTCCTGGAAGACTTCTTTCCTGGCACTGAGCTCCCTGAATCACCACTGACCTTTTGTCAGCCTCTTCATTTGCCCCTTGCCCTTGACCATGAACTCATGGAGAGGAAAGACTGTGTCTCTTTCATTCTTGTCCTCCAGGATTGATGCAGTGTCCATGAGATAGTCATGAGGGGCATTCTCCAATATTCCTTTTCTGTCCCCTTCAGGGCACATGGTTAAGTGATACTTTTCTACCCTCTTGAGGGTCGATGTGGCCATATGACTTGTATGGGCCCATGAAATAGGAGTGGAAGTGACATGCGTCCTTTTGGAGCAAAAGTTTTAAGAAAAGGTACCTGTGATGGGAACCTTCAAGATAGCGGCTGTTCCACCAGCCTGTTTCCCAAATGAGGATGACACCACATAGAACCCAGATGATCTATTATGATGAGTAACTTGAGTGAGAAATAAGCCTTGTGATCTGATGCCACTGAGATTAAGGGGATGTTTGTTACTGCACCATAACCTACCATATCCTGACTGCTGTGGCACATATTAATACAGATTTCATAAACTCCATAGATGGAAACAAAGAAGGGAGAAAAGAGGGAGGTAAGGAGGAAAGGAAGAGCAGAAGTGGGCCAGTGGTCCCCTCTGAGCAGCGAGACAGATAGATTCTTCCAGACCCCAGAGGAACCTTCCAGAAATCGATAAGGTAAGTGGGTTTCTGCAGCTCAGAGATCCTTCCCCTATCTTTTCCCCAACCCCACACCCCAGGATTCTGAAGTCCGGAGATTACCAAGGGGAATCTGGGTCTTCCAGGCCCAGGACTCCCTCCCTAGCTATGGCGAGGGTAGCCGAAGCCAGAGTAGAGAGGTTATTTCCCCTCCAATTGAAGATGTCTTCAGCCAAATGAATAATTCATTGTAAATGACTTTGAGATGAGTCGAGGCTCCATGTTGCCACCCGATTATATGTACCATAAAAAGCTATGACAGTAATTTATCTCTCTTCTCTTGAGGGGTGGGCCATGGGGATGGGGAGGAAATACTTGGTGCCTGGCATGGGGTGATGAATCATTCCTCTTAGCAGTTAAGCTGCAAGCTGCTGACACTTTTACTGATTTGGCATTAAATAATTCCAGCCTTGGTCTGGAAGCAGAGAGAGAGGGTCTGACTTCCTTTCCCAAGGAGGGGCCAAGGGGAGTGAGGGAAGGGGGCCATGGGGCCATCATGTGGAGCAGGGAAGATGGGAGAGGTAGAGAGAGGAGCAGGTGTACAATCTGGCCTCATTAGTTCACCCGGAAGTTGTCTTTGCTCTAAGATTCTGAGACAGAGGCTGTGACCCTGTCGAGTCACAAGCTCACATCTGGGCAGTTCCAGCCACATGGGCTGCAGAGGGACCCAGGTGGCAGGGACCAACTGCTCCCGGGATGCTCCCTGTGTTTCTGGCTGGGGGGGTGAAAGCTCACCACCCTCCTTCAGATGAACCCAGGTCTTTCTGCTGGAGGCACCCCATGAATGTCATGGCACCAACAGCCTTTTTCCATTTTTGTAGCTGGAGGAGTGAACTCTGGTGGCCAGTTTGCAGATAGAGAGGCTGAGGCTCGTTGTGAGTCAGCAGTGAGATCAAAGGAATACTCTGGAGCGTGATGGGACACACATCCTCAAAAATCCAGACCAGGACTTTCTCTCCAAACCCAAACTGCCTCATCGACTCATACACAAAGAAGATAGATACGATCCCCAGCAAAATCCGGAGCTGCTTCTGCAGTGTACATATTTTTATTTTGACAAAAATATTTTTGTTTTACACTTTGGAGGCATGCTGAGGACCCTATGGAAACCAGACCCTATTCCTGTAGCAATACATCCATGCCCAACCATCATCGGTGACTATACGTGTTCGCACAATCCCAGGTCTCACCCTAGACCCACCCCCATCTCAGTCAACCTCCAAGGGAGGTGTGTGTCAGCTGACGTTTGAAAAAGCTTCCCTAATAGCAGCTTTATATGCAACAGCCCCAAATTGGAAACCACCCAGACATTCTTCACAAAACAAACTGTGGCACATCCATACCGTGGAATGACGCCCAGCAATAAAAAGGAGCAGACTAGTGACACACGGAACAGCTAGGACGGATTTTCAGAGAGTTGTGCCAAGTGAAAAAAAAAGCCAATCTCAAAAGGTTATACACCATATGATTCTATTTATATATAACATTCTCCAAATGACAAAATTATAAACAGAGAGGAGATCAGGGGTTGCCAGGGGTCAGAGATGGGGTTGGGTGTGGTGGGGGGGATGGGGTTGGGAGTAGATGTCATCCCAAAAGGGGAACACGGGGGACCCTTGTGCCAGTGGAAGTGTTCTGTATCTTGACAGGAGGTGGATATGAAAACCTACAAGTGTGATAATACTGCATAAACACACACACAAATTAGTACATGTAAAACTGAAGAAATCTAAGATTGGTGGATCATATTACTGTCAATTTCCTGGTGTGATATTATACTACAATTTTGAAATATGTTAACACTGGGGGGAACTGGGGAAGGGTACACAGGAGCTCTCTATATTCTTTCTCACACCTGCTTACAATTCTACAATTATATCGAAATAAAAAGTTTAATTTAAAAAAAAACTTCTTTAACCTCCTCTAGTGATTCTGTTCAGTCGGGTATGAGAACACCTGCCATATTCAGCTTTTTTTTTTTTTTTTTAATATTCAATGTCCCAGTCAATATAACCCCCACACCTCCCCAACCATCAAAGAGAAAATGCACTCCGGTTCAGAATGTGGATCTCTGTGCCTGGCCCAGGGCTAGCCAGGCAACAGACGATTCCCTTATTGCGAAGCAATGGAAAGGCAGGAACTTTGGACAAGCCCAGGCTCTCCCACTCACCAGTTCTGCATCTTTGAGCAGAGCATGGAACCCCACCATGGTCTCTGCAAAGGGGTCCATTAGTGACGCCTGCTTTACAAGGCGGCTGTAGGTTGGATATAGGGAGGCGGGAAGCCTGAAAAATGGAAGTTGCTCAGTGGTAGAAGCTGTGGTCAAGTTATTTGCTGGGTGTAGGTCTTCGCTTCCGCTTGGGCCCCCCTCCCGGGACACATGGGTACACCCGCGCATAGCCACATCTGGACCCCTCCCCCCGCAGCCCTCCCGGTACAGGGTTTAGGAGTCCACCTTGGTTCCACGGTTTCTCTGTGTCTCTAAGACCGGCCGTGGACCTGAAGGGGTAACACAGGGAGGAACCTCTAAAGCGATTTCCCTTCCTGAATCAGATACTGGTAGACTCCAAGCCTACAGCACCAGAGGGGAGGTTGGAAGTGAATTTAACTAGGAGGGGTCTGATGTTTTCCCAGCTCATGCTTAATAGGATACAAGGCCTTTCTCTCTGTTGAATGGAGCCTTCCGGTAGAGTCTGCAGTGCGGACGCCCGAGCTGCCCTGCCATGGGTGTGCAGCCTACTTTCTGGGTGCGCGTGTGACTCTGCACGCGCGCGCACACACCCACTCCTGGGCCGTACCCGCCTCTTTCCTAAAAAGGACTCAAATTCCGGGGGGGGGAGAAGGGGCGTGCGTGCAGGGCCTGTGTGATGGCCAAGGCCGCCCCCCCACCCCCACCCCCACGGCGAGTGCCCTTTCCGGGCTGCGCCCAACCCTTCACCTGGGCCAGGCGGAGGGAAGAGAGGGAAGCGGCGGAGGCAGCTGGGACACAGACTCTTTCATTATTTATGAAGCTTTCGTTATTTCATGTATAAATAATCGATGGCTGCGAAGCGTGGCGCCGTGGAATATTCATGAGCCGCGTTTGCGGGGCTGAGGGCGGCGGTGGCCGCAGATGTGCGCGCACTCTCACACGCACGCGCTCACGCGCGCCCCCAAATAAACCCCGCGGTAATAAAGATTTCAGCTGTCAGGCTGGGAGCAGGGTAGCCCCCGTGCTCCCAGCGTCAGAGCCAAGCACTGGACCCATCGCCTGTCGCAGAGGGAGGAGGTGTCCCCCTGACGGCCTCGCCGGGATTAACCAGGGGCTCCCCGGGAAAGATAAGGGGATCAGGAATCCTCCCCCCCCCCCCCCCCCCCCCTCCCCCGAGCTCGGGTCCCAGAGACATTCCCCCCACCCCGCGCCCACCCCCCGCCTGAGGGCATGCGTTCTGCACCCTGGACTCCTGCACGGTTCCTGTTGAGCAGACTCAGCGAGCAGGGGGACTTAACCTCTGCCCAGCATGGGGCCCCCCAAGGGTTGGGGGAGGGACAACTTGGCCCCCCAGGTCCCCGGTGAGGCTGGCCCTTCCTTGCTTCTCGGCCTGCACCCTGGCTCCCATTCCAGGCTGCAACTTCCTTAAATCCTCTGACTTACAATGCGCTCTCTCCTGCCGCTTATGCTGATCCCACTGCTTGCAACACGTTTGGGTGTCCCCCCGGGGACCGGCTAGTGCACGCTCACCCCTCAGGTCTCCACACGGATGTATATAGTAGATGCCAGCTCCTCTGAGTCACCTTCCCTGACCCCCAAGCAGGCCAATGCGCCTCCTCAGGGCCAGGGGGACTTGGAGTCCCCTGTTGCCGCACTCACCCCATCCCATGGTAAGGATCTCTTTGTTAATGTCCCCCCAACTCCACCCCAGCACACATTAGACTGCAAACTTGGGATGATGGCAGGCTTTGGTACCCCCATAGACCTCAGTCTGAGTCCAAACTCTGCCACTTGCTAGCTGTGTGTCCTTAGCCAAGTTACTGAACCTCTCTGTGCCTGGATTCCTTCTTCTGTAAAGCTGGAACAATACAAACAGAACCAACCTCCCAGGGTGGGCAGAAGGATTTAAGGCATTCATCCAGTGAAAGTGCTTGGCCGAGGGCCTGCCCCAGGGCTCAGTAAGTGGCCAACTCCCGGTTCTATCTCCACGGTTCCAGCACCCCCAAAGCTCTGAAAACCAGAATGCTTTTCAAAACTCATTTGGCAGCAGAACCTGAATGAAACTGACCTTGGAAGTACTTATAGTCTTTATTTATCTACTTGCTGGAACTATTCGTGTGTATTTTGCTTCAGAAATAGGAATATGTTGGAGTGTTCCATAATATAGAGGACATTACATTTCTAAAATCTGGAAAACTTTCAGAATTTGAAGTGCATCTAGCCCTGAAGTTCTCTAAGAGGGACTGTGGACCAATAGCATTCTCATGATCTTTATTACGCAGCGTCTAGTACCAGTCAGTGCCTGCCAGCCAGCACTAGGCCTGCCTGGGACGGTGCCACACCTGCCACAGGGCAGCCCTCAGTCAGTCCCGGGAGATGGTCAGGATGGTGATGGAGTGAGTCCTGCTTCCTTGATTCCTGGGAGACTGTGTCCTCTCACATATTCCTCGGAGCCCACAGCACCAGGCCCCTTGCTATTGGAAGCAGGGTTAAATTAAAACTGTGTCCAGGTACCTGGGTGGCTCAGTCAGTTGGGCGACTCCCTTCGGCTCAGGTCCTGATCCCAGGGTCCTGGGATCGAGCCCCGTGTAGGGCTCCCTGCTCACTGAGAAGTCTGTTTCTCCCTCTCCCAGGGTCCCTCTGCCTCCGCTCCTGCTCGCTCTCTCTCATGCGCACACGTTCTCAAATATACAAATAAAATCATAAAACACACACGTGCACACACACACACGCACACACCTGTCTCCTGGCCCATCTGAGCACTGGTTTTGCACAGGGAGCCAATCGCTCATACCAAATCACATCCGAGGAGCAGGGAGCTGCTGTCCCTGTCCCTGTCCCTGCCCACGGTAAGCGGCTCCTTTCTTCCAGGAAGGCAGTGGAATGCTCTCTGGCCCCTCCCACAATGGCATCAGAGGAGGAACCTGGAAGAGAAGGACCCATGAAATGAGGCATGCGTGGGTCCGTGCTGGGTCCGAAGGTATACAGATGGTGCCTATGCCAGAGACAGTGGTGACGATAGAGGGTATAGACAGACCATGTAGATACAGAGAGATGATGGTAGAGATAGAGCTGGGGAGAGACGGCTGTAAATACCCCACATTTCTTCCATCCTCACACCAAGCTCATGGGGTGGGCACTGTTTTAAAGTGTAATATGTCCTAATGAATAAACTCGCCACTTCCCCAACCGAGGTCCGATCCAGCTGAGAGAGAGGCACACTGGAAGCCCATCGATGAAAGTCAAACACCAGGTCTAGCACCTGCCAAAAACTCTGTTGCAGAGTGTGAGACAAGGTTGGGGAAATGTTGGGAGCCTTACATCCCTCCTTATGAAAATATGAAGTCCGGTTTGTAGACGAGGCACCTGAGACCGTGACTGGGGGCATGGGACTCGAACCCAGGTCTATATCCACATCATTACTCTGCCTTTCTTGTTGCTCTCAACAGACCCCAGAAACAAGGGCTCGGGACCACCAGGGGCCCATGATGAAACGGGTCCGCTCTGAAACAACATCAGAGGTTGGGAAGCCTGCCGCAGAACCCTGCGATCTGGCCAAAGGCTGCTCCTCGTGTCCCTCCTCTCTCCATCCCTGCTCCTCCTCCCCCCACCCCTCCTCTCTCCTCCCTCTCCTTATTCTTCTCCGTCAGATCAGCATCGCTCATTTCCCTCTGGTTACCGTGCTTGGCGAGGCAGCTCTCCTGTTTCATATCTGATCTGCGCACCTGAGCCGAGGAAAGGACTTGCTTGCAAAGGCCACTTCCATCTCCAGCTCATTAAACAGCAGGTACTCTTGTCGGGGTTCGCCAATCACAAGCCTGATCCATGTCTGACAGCTGGAACAAATCCCGGGAGGGATTCCAACAGCCCCCAGCTGCTCTGAACACCAGCAGGATGGACAGGGGCCCCAGGAGCTGGAAAGCCCCCCTCCCTCGGAGGCTGCCCTGATTCTGTCTCACATCCTCGAGTTGTGGTCCATTTATCAATCAGGCAGAGAAAGCTGCCTGGAGTTCAAGGAATGGGTGTCCCAAGTCCGGGGATGAGGCCATTTTGCTCTTTCCCAACCCCCTCCACAAAAATGTTTCCTTTTATGAACCAACAGCATGTCGGCTTTCCAGAATTCTGAGGCTCATCTGAGCTCAGCGAGAAGAGCCCTGTGATTGATTAGGGATGTCTGCCGCGGCTGTGGCCTGGGAGGTGCTGGTTCTCAGGCCATGTGTTCACTTTCTCAGCATTTATGATACTTTGGTGATGGATGGCCGTTAGGGGAGGGACCGTGTGATTGTGTCACTCTTGAGCTTGGGGGTTGTGTGTGTATGTGTGTGTGTCATTTTGAAAGATGCACAGTTACAAAGCTGCTCATGAATCAATGGTCAGCGAAATCCCTTTCTTCCACACCATATGGCCCGTATGACCTCCAGCAAGCACAGAACCTTCCAGAGCCTTATTGCCTCATTTACAAAATGAAGGTGAAGCTGCCAGTTGGGACAAGGTTGAATGCATTAAAGTCCTCTCTCACTTATGGCAATAAAGAATTTCGTTATTTTTAATTGTTAATAAAAAGCCATCCATTTTACAGGCCAGAAATAGGCTCTGGTAAGCAGGGGATGGAGCCTTGCTGGAAGCTTGCTGGTCTCCAGGACCCGAACAAGTAGAGGAAGCAAGATATTCCATTCCTCCAGGATGTTGGAAGCAAAGGGCTTTGGGATGCAGGTGCATCCCACTATCAAAATCCTGCACGAGCATGGCATCTCCTTGATCAATAGATGAAGTTCTTACAGTGGGCTACGTTTCCTCCATGGCCTCTTCTGGATTGCTCCCACCACACTCACTGCCCCCTGCTGTTCTTCACACTCACCAGGCACACTTCTGCCTCAGGGCCTTTGTACTTACTGTTCCTGCCACCTGCATGCTCCTGCCCCAAGTATCTTTGCGGCTCACTCCCTCACTTCCTGCAGATCTCTGTTTCTTCTGTTACCTTATCAGAGCGACCTGTCCTGACCACTTTTCATGCAATAGCCTCTCCCATCCACTCACTCTCTACCATGCTCACCCTGTCTCTTTTTCTCTTAGTACATACACGTTTCTTCTCTGTCCCCCCCCCCCCATTCGAATATTAGCTCCATGAGGTTAGGAATCCTGTCGTGTGAATTGCTCAATCTCCAGTGCCCAGGACGGGGCCTGGCGTGGAGTAGGGGTTCAGGAGATGTGCACTGAATGGGTCAGGGAGGGTCAGGCATTCAATTTTATGGAAAGAAACTGAGGCAAAGAAAGGTTGAGCATTGGCCCAGTTACAAAAAGCTTTCTAGAGAGAACTTTCTGGAGAGTCCTCTGGGCCAAACCCCATGCAGGGTGCTTTATATATGCTGTCCCCTAAACCCTTACAGTGACCCTTGTGACACGGGACTGTCCCCATTTTACAGGTGAAGACCAGGCAGTGGAAATGATCGCTGAAAACACACAGCAGGTGGGGGAGGGGAGCTAGGACCCGAGGCCATGCTGTGTGACTCCTTGCTCTGTGGCCTCCGGAGCCTGGGGTCGAGGTCTTCGGACCCCCAGTGTCCCCTCAAACCAAGCAGAAGTTTCTGTGTTCAGTGGGTTGTTCCGCCCATCCCCCTGCCTCCAGGCAGCACTATATCTAAATCCCCAGACAGAATCCAAACTTTACGAAGTCCACGCCGAGGAAGTTCACCACCTCCCCGGTCTGGCCTGGCTGATGTTAACCGCCCCCCACAGTAAGATCTTCTGTCAACCTAACCTAAACCCCCTTGGCTTCATACATGACCCTTTTCTTCTGGCTCCCCGTTCCTGGGCAAAGCCAGCTGGAAAGTTTCCAACAAGGTTCCGGCACCAAGATGCTCGGTTGAACCGGGAAGGGAGAGAAGCCCAGCACCGTGTGCCCCTACAGTTCACCGCACACCCGAGAACCCCAGGTCCCAAAGCTGGTGCTGGGTCAGCTCCTCGGGACCCCGTCCACCAAGGTGATTTATGGGCTCCGTCCCAGGAGACAGCGGGGATCAAGAGCAGCCACCGTCAGGCTGAGGCGGGGTGGGACAGGAAGAGGAGGCCGGCGGGGGCACAGGGGTCCTCAGGAGTGTGGGGGTGGGGGGGTGAGGGGCGACAGGGGGCAGAGACCCAGACACTCCAGATGTGGGTAGGACATAGGATGGGGACGTAGCTAGAGGCAGAGAGGCCACCCGCGTGCCGGCCCATAGCTGGGAGAACAGTGAAGACGGGTGGGAGTGGGGGCGTGCATGAAGGTCAGCGGTGCAGAAATCCACCTCGGGAGTCCCCACTTCTCTTTCTTCCAAAGACAAAGGCAACATGAACAGGACAGCTGGTGAGAGCCATTTAGCTGAGTTTGTTTCGCTGCAGACGCCCCTGGAACCTGGCTGGAATGACAACCTCAGGGCGCCTGGGGGGCTCTGGCAGTGAAGCCACTGACTCCTGGTTTGGAGTCAGGATCGTGAGGTCAAACCCCAGCCTTGGGCTCCGAGCTCAGGGCAGAGTCGGCTTGGGATTCTCTCTCCCTCTCCCTCTACCTGCGCTCTCTCTCTCTCTCTCTCTCTCTCTCTCTCTCTCTCTCTCTCTCTGGTGAAATATAAATAAATCAGTCTCTAAGAAAAAGAAAGAAAGAAATCGCAGCCGAGCAGGTCTCCCCACCGGCTCTCCAGTGTAGGAAGCCGTGGCAGGGATCAGAATTACGTGTCCCGCCCAGCCGCAGCCGGACACCCCATTGTCCCTGTTCTGTCCCTCGCTCCCTGGTTCCTGTGTCTGTCCCCACAGCTTCCCGGCTTGCTGCTGGTGCCCTCGCCTTAGACTTTTCTTGCTCAGTAGTTCGAGTCGTCCTGCCTCCCTCCTGGGCGATCCTCCTCCCTGGGAGCTGCTCTCTCAGCCAGCCTCGGGGCCCCTGGCCTTTGCTACCGCTTCACAAAATCTCTCCCTACTTGCCTCCTCCTGGACTGTCCCCCTGGCTCCCCATCTTTCAGCTGGCCTTGGCCTCAGTCTCTAATGCCCACCGACCACAGGTGCTCTGACCCTGCCCTGAGGAGTAGGTCCAGGCAGCCTTGGGAATGGAAGATGGGGGTCTCCCAGCTGAGAGCTGCCACAGGAGAGGGAGCCCCCACATCTCCCTGGGCGGCAGGCAGCCTGGCACAAAGGTGAGGCAGCCCCCGTAGTTAGGGGAGACAGAGCAGGCAACAGGGTCTTCCTTTTATCAGGAAGCCACCACGGAGATGTCCCTGCTGCCCCTCAACGTAGCCGAAACCCAGCCAGCAGGGAAGGCGCTCTGGGCATGTCCCCGGCCTGCAGAGGAGGACTCGGGGCCCCCGACTTACACACACTCACACCTTGGGGATGCCAGCTTCTTCCCCACAACCATGGAAGCAGGAGGAAGAATGGCTCGATGGTCCCGAGAGAGGAGGAAAGGGATTTGTTCCCAGCACACTGTGTTGGCCCGAAAACCAGCCCATCTCCTCAGGCGGGAACTCAGGGCCACGCCAGCCCATCTGTTCGCCAGGCTCCTGTGATCTCTGTTTCCCGCCTTCTTTGCACCGTCCTTGATAGATGAGCCGAGGAAAGACGATCTCTGCTCATTTAACTTACTTTGAAGCTGATTCGAGTTGTTTCTCTAACAAATTAGTCCACCTGCTTCCACGGGGGCTCTGGTGGGGGCAGGGAGTGGGGCGTACTTCCCCAGTGGGGAGACGGCCCCAGAAGCCAGGCGGGAGGAGCATCGCCACTGAGCACCATGTATAAGCTAATCATATATGTGTGCTACATACACCCTCTATACCCACGAGCCCTATGTGTGTATACCACGTGAATTGCATATGTCCTATGTAGAGTACATATGCACAGATACACACTGCATGTGTACTCTTTGCTCTAGACTGAATGTGTCCCCCCCAAATCCCTATGTTGAACTAATTCCCGCTGGGCCTGTATTAGGAGGTGAGGCCTCTGGGCAGCGATTAGGTAATGAGGAAGGAGATCACTGTGTCTAGCCCCACACCCTTCTCCAGACCCAGCTTCTCCCCTGCACCTCTTATCCAGGCTCTGCCACCTAGAAATGCTCACCCGGGAACCCCCCGATCAGGTACGGGGCAACATGGGCCCCGAGGACCCAGGCCGGGGCCACCCAAGCCTGGATCCTGATCCTGGCTCTGCCAGTGTTTGGCTCTGTGACCTTAGGCAAATGGCTGGATGTCTCTGAATCCCTGTTTCCTGGACTGACGACAGGGGTAATGGGAGATTCCAACTGTGAGGTCACAGAGACCCATCCTAGGGTTGGGCGAGGTTTTGTCTTGGAAGTGTAGATGTGTCTAGAGTCACGGAACTCAGCTGGAGGATCAGCGCTCAGAGAAGGGACAGGGCTGGGGGGCAGCAGGCCGGGTGAGAGGTAGGGGCTGGATCTAGAGACAGGCTAAGCTGGGTGTAGAGGCCCAGCAGGGAGGGGCTCCACGGAGGAGGGGACAGCAGCAGGAGCTTCAGGCAGGCAATGGAGAGGAGAGGACAGCCACACGCAGGGCCACTGAGGGACCCTATCAAGGCGACTGGGTCAGGGTGAGAAGCCAGAGCCTCGGGTGGAGACAGAGCTGCCCACAGCACCCCAACTTCACAGTTACTGAAAGCTACTGTCTGCTGGGGACAAGAGGTCTTGGGAGGTGACAGGCTGTGTTTTCCTGAGAAATCACAGTGACAGGAGATCTGATCAGGAGAAAACAGCTCAACTCTGCTTCCCTCAGCAGCCCTGCTGGCTCCCTGGGGCCCCCCCCCCACCATGCCCACTCCAGGGCTAGGGCAAAGCCCGGTGTACGGTGGGGTCTGATCCAGGCCTTCCTGGCTGCCCCCAAGCAGCCTACACCCTTCCCATCCCCCCACTCTCTCCCCCGCTCGCTCACCGACGCGCTCACGGGTCTAGAGAGGTCAAGAGAGAGCTCTCCCGGGGGGCGACGTTTGTGCCCAGACCTAAACGATGAGAGGCAGTCAGCCTTGAGATCTCAGGAAAGCGGGTGTCAGACCGAAAGGCCAGCAAGGGCAAAGGTGGGGACGCGGCGTCGAGCCTGGGCTGTACGGGGCAGAAAGGGCAGAGAGGGCTGGCCTGGTGGGCAGGTGGAGGAGGGGCCACGGCGCGGGAAGACACTGGAGAAGGAAGAGGGGCCAGACCAGGCGCAGGACAGGAAGACGACGTGGGGTTTGTTTTGGAAGCAGCAGAGGAAGCGACTGGCAGCTTTCAGCAGTTTTGTTCTCCCAGAATCACTGTGGTCACCGGGCCGTGGGGGAGGAGGAGGCCAGCCGCGGTGCGGGGCGGTGGGGAACCTCACCAGTGGGGAGGGATTCAGGGTCTGTCGCGCAGGTTCAACAGACTGAGCTGGCAGACATGGTCTTGGCCTCCCAGCAAGGTTGAGGAGTGCAGCCTTTCTTTCCGTCGCCACCCGTCTGGGGGCTGTGTTCTTGGCGGTTCCTCTGCCTCCCCAGGCTGAGCCTCACGCGCTCCCAGCTGGGGCAAGCAGCCATCTCTTCGGTTTCCTAGAGGGAAGAAGAGAGGGACCTCGGCTCCAGCTCAGGGGAGACATTCCCACTGTGCTCCTAGCAGCACCAAGAAGCTCAACCCATTTTGCAGAGGAGAATGAAAGCAAAGGGTACGGGTTATTCTTGGCTTCTGTGTTGGGCCTAGGGCTCCCGCTCCTCCCAGCAGCACTGAGGAATGGGTGGGAACTCAAGACTGCCGCCCGCAGCCTGCATGTGATCTCCAGCTCTGCCAGATGCAAGCTGTGTGACCTCGAAAAAAACGACTTACCTCTCTGAGCCTATCCACTTAAATAAGCCCTTCAGGTATTCAGCTAATACTTAGTGAGCATCTACTATGTGCCAGGACTCAGAGGGGTTGCTGGGGACGTTGTAGCAAACAAGACGAATTTACAGTCTCAGAGGGAAGCCAGGTGACAAGTCAATTCCCACCACGACTTGGGATCCATGCTGAGAGGGAGAGATAGGGGTGCAACAGATGATTATTAGGAAGGGGGTCCGATCCAGAGAATGTGGTTGTGAGGTGGAAAAGAGATCATATCACCTGCTGTAGGCCAGGGCCCAGTGCCCCCTAGCCACTCTTGCTAGGGACTCCGAGAAAGGGTGAGAGAATCAGAATGGGCCTTCGGCCGCCAGCCCAGAGCTGGCCAAAGCAGAGGCTAGGGACAACCGGAGCCTGCTTTCTCCCCTGCCACAGGCCAGATCTCAGAACTGCCCCCCCAATTTAACCCTAGGTCTGGTGCTCATCCCATTTCCTGGAGTCGGAGAAGGACAGGGGACTCTCAGGCCTCTCCTCCCATGACCAGCCCCTCTGGGCCCAGATGATGGGACATGGGGGACAGTGGCTCCTCACAGATTCTCTCTTGGGGAATCCGTCTCTTGAGGTTCCAGATAAATTTTGTAAAAACCTCTGTTGCCCCTGCTCATCCAGGGCTGGAAACCCCTCTGAGACCGACCCTGGGGACAGCTGGAGGAAGACACAGGGCCCCTCCCGCAGTGGGACTCAGCCCTGCCTCCTGCTCTTACCCCTGCCTCCAGCCATCCTTGTGCTTTATAACCCACTCGGTGGGGAGGAAGTTTGACAGGGCTCCGGAGCTAGCAGGTGGGCTGCCTGGAGCTTCTACAAGCCCGCCCTGCTCAGTGGGGAGCTTGCTTCTCCCTCTCCCTCTGCAGCTCCCCCTGAGTATGCACTAGCGTGCTCTCTCTCTCTCTCTCTCTCTCTCTCTCTCTGCCAAATAAATAAATAAAATCTTTAAAAACAAAACAAAAAACCCTACCAGCCCAGAAAGGAGGAGCTGGCATCGTTTGGAGGTTTAGAGCTGGGACCAGAGGGGACAGCTGGATATCAGCCTGCAATGGCCCTTCTCTGTGGGTGCCTCTGCTGCCCGCCCAAGGAACAAACAGGAGAGATGGGTTCAGGCTCCCTTGAGAAACCCCTGCCTGCCCCCAGGATCACCCCAGTCCCACCTCAGCTCCACTTCTGTCCTCTCCACCTCTCCAGCCCTCCCCGACCTCCCCTCCCTCCTAGAGCAGGAGACACACACACACGGGCTCCTTGAACGTCCTCCCAGACCCCCAGGGGGACCCCTGATCTTTTCTCGGCACCTCGTTTCCTGGGGTCTCCTTTGCCCTTTACAAAAAATTAATAGACTATTTTTTAGAGCGTTTGGGGTCTTAGAGAAATATTCACGAGCAAGTGCAGAGAGTTCCCGTATATTCCCCCTCCCCCTGCCCCCAGTTGTCCCTTTTGTTAACATCTTGCATTAGTGTGGTCCTTTACCCTTTCCAGCTCCCAATCTGGGGCCCCAGTGTCCTGCTGTGGTTCTGCTCCCCCCCCCCCCCCCCGCTGTCAAATCTAGCGCTCACTAAATGACAGACGCGCCAGGTAACTGACGCACCAGGTGCCAGATGTGAATGCGGCCTTCCCCAGGCTTGCCCTCGCTTTCCCCCGTGCCCGGCTCATACTACCTAGTCTCCCAGCCCCTACGCACCTAGAAAGACGGACCAATGAAAGCACAGGAGGAAGAGGCTTTGGTTTGGGACACCCCAACCATTCTTGATCTGCAAGGTCTGGCCCCAACCACCTCCTCCTCTGAGGACCCCAGCCAAGTGAGGGACAGTGCTGGGTCTGGGCGGGACAGAGCACAGAAGAAACACTGGCCTCCCTCTGGTCCTTCGGACTTCTCGTAAGAAGTTAATAAAATTGCAGGCAAGGATGACCCAGAGGACATGATTTACTCAGGCTGGGGAAAAGCTTTCAATAAGGTCCCTCCATAAAAGGCCATTAAGGGAGTGGAATAACCACCAGCCAAGGGGCAAGTGTTATGGATTCCTGAGTGGTTTAAGCAGAGGAATTAAAGAGGCATTCGGAGCCGAGAGACGTTATTAATAACCACACTGGGCACTTGTAAAGGTTTTTCATCCCAGCTAGCTTTGCAAGCACTACCTTCCCAGTGCTCAGGCCTCTGGTGGAGATGGAAGGAACAAGAAGCTGGAGGAAGAGCTCACTCCACTTTTAAGCTGGACAAGGGCATGGACCAGGCTGGAGTCTTGGAGCTTCAGGGTCCCTGGAAGGTCCTGAGTAACATACTTGCCAGTGCTGAAGGATGAGCCTCTGGAGGGAAGGGCCAGCTCTGGGCAGGGAGTGGGGAGCTTGGGGCTGAGAAACATGTCCAGCCTCCAGGGCTGAGGGATCACGGAATGTTTGCAGCCTGTAGGAGCAGAGAATCTGCATAGCCCATCCAGAGGCTCCAGGAGAGGAAGAATTCCCCAGGGAAGATGAGGCTACACCCTGGTCTCTCTCTAGTTTGGTCATTAGGATCCTTCTGGAGCCTGGACATAAGCCTGAAGAAGCCTGAACCTCACCTTCTGTTCAGGCTGACCCATCCCTCTTGGACCTCCTGGATGAAGAGTCCAACATCCAAAAGGTCCCACATCCTCTTCCTGACCCCTGTTTTAAGGCTCAGTCCAAGCAACACCACCTCCAGGAAGCCCTCCCAGCCCTCACCCTGACTTTGCCCCTCTATGACGATGTAGAGCAAGACCCCCAATTACAGAAGTTTCCAGGGTCTAGGGTCACACATGAATCCCAGTCTCCGCTTTGGGTCTTCCTAGGCCTGTGCTCCTAGAGACAGCTGAGCAGAGAGAGGTCCTCAGAGAGCCACCCGGTGGGCTGAATTCAGAGCAGGACCGCCTGACACCTGCACCCCAGCCCTGCCCAGTTCCCTTCTCTGTAAGTTCTCCTTCCCAGAATTTATCTCTCCTGCTAAAATTAGCATTCCTTTTAAATGTTTTCACACTCTCAAATTGTTCCTTAAATGTGCATATTAACTGGGAAAACGACTTGCCTTCGCTATTTCACCCAGTCTCACATTAATCTCCACACAACCCCATCACACTTAATGTGGCTGGTCCTTTCTGCTCAGCCTCATAAACTCCGGGGCAACTCCAGATCGGTCCCCGGTGCCCAAGGGCTTACAGCCACAGAGGGACAGGTGCCACCTGGAGGCCTAGGGGAGGCAGCCCTGCCGCACTGGGCTTGACATCCACAGGCAGAAACCCCAGGGAAGGGGCCTGCGTTGGCCACCCCTTTCTGAGTTACTCCTAGTACCCCTGGCTTCACCTTCCTTATTCTATAGGAGAGGAAGCTGAGAATGTGACGAGTCAGGTTACTTGCTGGAGCCGAACCTGAGATCTAAACTCTGGACAGTCCAGCTCCAAAGCCCAAGCCCTTGGCCGCCACTGTGGTGGTCTTAGGAAGTAGCTTGTGGAAAGAAGGTGCTAGGCCAGAGGTGGTCCGGGGATGTGGTTTGGTCACTGATGGACTACATGACCTTAGATAAGGATGACTGGAGGATAAGAGAATATTTTTACTTAGAGCTCTTCATGTACAATAATCTTCATGACAACCCTACGAGGTAGATACTCTTACCAGCCTTCTATAGAAAGTGGATGCACAGAGAGGTTGAGTCACTTGCCCAAGGACAAACAGCTAATACATAGTTTACTAATACATAGTCAACTCACATGGCAATGCCCCCTCAGCTATGACAGGTGAAGACCATCATCACCCCCACTCTTCCAGGAGGCCCCCCTGCCATTAACAGCTGGAAACTTCTTGTTCTGAGTCCCATGTAACTTTCAGATCAGACTTTACATCTTCACAGACTGCACAGATCCCATCTGGCCAAGTGAAGATGTCATAGAGCAAGGACCATGCCCCGCCCCCAGGCTCCACACTGCACTCCACCAGTCCAACCACAACTTGGTGAGAGCCCCCTGGGGCAATGGCCATCACATCCCTGAGTGCTTGTGGCTTCCCGTTGGTCGTTCCTTGCTGGGATTCTCTGGGTTCTTTCCCCGGGACTCCCTGCCCCATTGGCAAGTTGGGACATCCCCTCTGAATCCACCTAGGTCTAGGACACAGGTCAAGGGCATTGTCCAAGGGCTTCAGGCCTGGGTATTCCTGTCCCCACAAGGAACATGCCAACGGGACCGATGACCCAGAAGCACCCTCTTTCTCCCAGGCCCCTCTGCTACTGACTAATGTTCCGGGGTCCCCACCATCGGGCTTGAAGGCAAGAGTGCCCAGGGCAGTGATTTGTCTTCCTTGGAATCTGTAGCCCGTCCCCTCCCTCTGCCCCTAAGGAGGGTCCACAGGCCCACCGCAGGTCACAGGGACTCAGGATTCCTGCCTTTGCTCCAGTCCTGAGGGTAGGCGGGAGGCAGGCCAGAAGTGGGCCGAGGCCATGTGGCTAGGGCAGGAGAGGGGTCCTCACCGCCTCACGGGGATACAGCAGTCCTGGGGGCTCCCCGATGTGGTTTACCAGACAGCGACAACCTTTAATGTCTGCTCTGCTATCATCTCCTTTATCTTAATACAATCTTTTCCTGTTGAACTCTCCAGAGTCCCAACTGCTATTTTCAATGGAGGGATTTTTTTTTTTTTTTATTACGACTTGATACTGTGATTACCGCAGAGCCCTCAGTCTTTGTGGAGGGGAAATTAATAAGTTTTTCTTAAGCACTCTGCACGGGCCCTGCATACTGATGAGGCCAGGCCAGCTCGCCCACGGCAGGAGCCAATTATCAGTGTGGCCTCTCGCCTGATACCCAGCCGTTCCCACGTCTGCGGGAGCTGGCTGGGCCCTGGGTACCGGCTGGGGGACCTGCCTCTCTGGCCGTGGCTGGACATCCTATGAGGACTCAAGGGTCCGTTTTGCTCCATTCCTGGCCGTGTCTTGGGGCAGGAATTACAGCTGTGGAATCCCAGAACTAGAAGAGAACTTGTCCTTCTCTTCTGTTACAGATGGAGAAACTGAGGCTGAGCAGGATGTGACCGGCCTCAGTCAAACACTCCTAGTGGTGGAGCTGGGGCTCTCCCTCCTGGACGGTGTCCGGGCTCACCCACTGGCTTCCATCCCAGGAGGATGTGTTCTCCGGTTGAAGCTTGCTACACACCCCACCCCCCTGCTGCCTTTGTCCCTTCTAACTGGGTGGAAGGATTGACAGGGGAGGTCTCTTGCCCCCACAGGGAGAGTGGGTGGAAACACAGCCCTATCCCCACCAGCCCTATCCCCACAGCCCTCTCCCAGCACCAGTCATGCCTGGCTGAGTCGGGGGAAGCGCCCCGTAGAGCGTCCTGCCAGCCCGCTGCCTACTCAGAGAAGGGTGGCAGTGAATGAATTAAGCAACCACCACCCCTGTCTCCCAACCCAGGCCATCCACTCAGCCACACTGGGGAGGTGGAGGGGCGAGGTGAGGCTGATGCCACGACCCAAGACTAGGGCAGTCTTGGCAATAACGGTCCTTGAGGAACCGGGAGACCTGGACGTGGTCTCAGAATTGCCCTGGGAAGTAGAAGAAAGTTCCTAGGTTGGCTCTGAGAAGACAGCCCTGCCCAGGTGCCCCCACCCAGCCGCACTGATGCAGGGCAGTATCGGGTGCAAGACGGAAGACGGGGGAGGGTCAGACAGCAGGAGAAGACGGTCAATCACAAGGAAGTTCTGCTCCTCCTGGGGTCACGGGAGAAATGAGAGAAGTCAAAGGAAGCTCGGGTTGGAGGCTGGAAAACATCTCCTAGGATGGGGACCTGGGCTTCTCCGGCTGCAGGGCCGAACCTGCTGGTCTTGATGTCCTTGCTCTGCCTAAAATGGGTTTAGACTGCCAGGCCTTGACTTCTGGCCTTGACTTCTGTTCAGTCTCCGTGTTTGCATGAGTCTCCTGCTTCTCTCAGGTGGCAGGATAAAGACTCCGGGCCACCTGTCACCTACAGCCGGGAGGGGAGACACACAAGGTTTGGGGAAGAGAAGCACCAGATCCCAAGTCCTCCTATTACAAGGCCTGAGGCACATGGCGGGGTGGGGGTGGGGGTCAGGCTTTCAAGGACTTTTCATTCCTTCATTCCCGCATTCATTATTCATTCAATCAACAGAGCTGCTGAGAAGGTCCCTGCCCTTCAGGGCACTCATGTTCTACAGCCCGGAAGGTGGCCATGAAACAGGAGCCACATAAAATGGCTTCAGCCAGGCAAAGGGATAGAGGGGTGGGGGAAAGGGAAGGAACAAGAGATCGGGGGTTCTCTGCCCTGTGCAGCGGTGACTCAGAGAACGGGAAGGTCTACCCTTCCCGACCAGCAAGGTGTGGCCCCACAACTCTTCAACAGTGGGGATAGATGCGAATTCTCAAATTCTCCTCTCCAGCGGAAGCAGCAGATAGGTCCCAAGCAGGCATGGTGATAAGCAGGTAAGTCGCTGGGCCACCAGTGAGGAAGCTCCGGCAGGCACCTGTCGGGGTCGAGGGGAGGGAGCAGAGCAGACACTGAGGCTGAGCTCTGACAACGGAGTGACAGCACATTACTCTTCTAAGTAAATTAAACCCATTCATCACTGTAATTAGCAGAGCAGCTCAGCTGGGCTAGTGCAATGCTGGCCCAGACGCCCCGCCCCCCCATGGACTGGGTGACCTCCCCACAACTGACCATGGAGGGAAGGCTTGGGGGCCAGCCACCAGGCGTGGTGGGAGAAGGATGGAGAATGGGACCCAGGGTACTCTGAGCACAGAAGAGGCTACTGTCCCTTCCACATCTCTCCCTATGGCCTCTTTGGATTGCCTAAGTGGCCACGTTCCACTAGCATGTGAGCATCCTGAGACAGGGACATTGTTTGCCTGGCTCCCTGGTAGCCCGTCCCGGCGTCTAGAAGCACCTGGCACACAGTAGATGCTGGTAGAGTGTGTGTGGGCCGAGTACACACGTGCATGTACGCTCCCTCCTTTCTGGGCATCTGTGCAAACGGGTCACTCTGCTTGGAACACTTTGCATTTTGCCTCGCTGACTCCTCAGCTCTTCTGGCTCTCAGCTTAGAAGTTCTCCCTCCCCTGAGATGCCTTCCTGACCCCCAGGCAGAGTTTTAAGCACATCCTTTTTGCCCCTGGGCCTCCTGCGCCTTTGTAGAACTTAACACACAACACGGTAATTGCTGGGGCTTTTTTTTTTTTTTTTAATATTTATTTTATTTATTTGAGGGGAGAGGGAGAGAGAATCCTCAACCCGACTCCCAGCTGAGCATGACCTGGGGCTCAATCCCAGGACCCTGAGATCACGACCTAAGTTGAAACCAAGAATCAGAGGCTTAACTGACTGAGCCACCCAGGAGCCCCAAATTACATCTATCCCTTCTTTATGCATCTCTCCCCTCCCCGCCCTTCAACAAGACCAACCACTCCATGACACGAGGAGCAGTGTCTGGGTCACCACGGTCTGTATCTCCAAGGCTTAGCCCAGTGCTTATATATAGTAGGTGCTCACTAAATGTGTTTTGCATGAGTCAGTGAATCAATGAACGAGGGATGGAAAAGCTGCTGCTGGATTGCTGAGTCACAAGTGCTCTTCTCTGACTTGGAGGGGACTTGAGCGACGCCAGCCAGGGACGTGGGAGGGAAGGCAGAGCCTCAACCCACCGTCCTGGATGCTGGGGCTCCATTTCCAGCCCCTTGCCTCTCCCCAGCCTTCGGCTTTAATAATGGAGACGCAGAGTGCACAAACCAGAGCATCTCAGCCTCCAGTGGGACCATACTGTCAGGACATCCGGGTCTCCATAAGGCTCTTGGCAAGGCATCCCCGGGGTCCTCTACAGGACCCCACCCCTCAGCACCCAAGAAGGCACAAGGCCACGCTGGGAGCTCCCTCTAGCGGCAGACAGGCCATGTGGCTCCGCTAGGCTTGCTTGCACCTGGGATGCGCCAGCAGGGGTCCCAAAAGGTGAGGTGGCCTCAGGGAACAGACAATGTTCGTCCTTTGACGGTGAATCACGTGAAAGTGCTCAGGAACCTGGGAGATGCCGCCCAGAAGTAAGTGGGAGCAAGGGGAAACGGTACGAGGTGGGACTGCAGGAGGGTTTGCTGAGTCTCTCGGGGCGGGTGGACTGGAAGAGAGGCAGGGACCAGGAGCTGAAACCGTGTCCTCGAGTGGTCCCTCATTGGGCATGTGGGAAGCGACTGGGAAGGGCAATCTCTTCTTGAGAAGTGCCTCTGTGGGCTCAGAGGGGGGGCCTCTGGGTCAGCACAGCAGAGCGAGCCTATTTCCATTACTTTACCTCTCCGAGCCTCAGTCTCTTCACCAGCAAAATGGGATAATACCTACCTGGCGGGTGTAGAGCTTAAGGGAGACAAAGCAGGAGAGGCTCCTGGCACATAACTAGTACTCCATGTCTACCAGACCTAGTAAGCCCCCCACCAACCCACGAACAATGGAACTGGGGACCCCATTTAGGCCCTGCACCCTGACATGGACAGCCTCCTGGGCTTCATCGTTTTTCTTCTCCCCTAAACTAAAAGTCACAACGACGATGATCTTGGGTAAACAGTCCTGACCCCTGACTCTTTCCTCTGAGCAAGATCTGAGGGAGTGATAGGCGTATGGCTTGAGCCCTTTAAGGACGACACTCTTCCCTGAGTACTGGGGCCCAAGCATCTCCCAATGCAGGTTGGAAGGCTACTGGACGAAGAAAAGAAGAACTATGACCTTGCTGGGATCCCCAGAGTTCAGGGCATGTCAGTTACTTCCGCAGCCTGGCCCCGCAGTTTCCTTCCAGAAAGCACTGAGCGGGGTGTCTAGGTGGTCCTGGGGAGGCTGTCAATCAAGTGCCCTGCGCGATAGTGATTGGTCCAAGTATGGTCATGTGACCTGAGCAAAGCCAATTGGATCCCTTACCAGAATGCGAGGGGCGGGAGGGCAGAAATTGTGCAGAAATGGGTCAGCACCTGTCCCGAGGTAGGGGTTTCATAAATAGTCCCGGAGTGTAGGAATCTGATAGAGTTGCCAGGTGGGTGGGGGGAGGGTGTTGTGTGCAGTCGGTCTCGGACACCAAGAGGACGAGTTAGGGTATACAGATCTTAAATGTATTAGGCATAGGTGACTCCTCCTGGCAGAGGAATTGGGAAGACTGCCCCTTGGGCCATCGCTGCTTTGCATATTAGGGCACAGAGCTTGGCAAGCAGCTGTTGGGTGCACTTCGGTTCCCACTCAGTCCTTAGCCGGGAGGGTTGGAGCAGAGCCCACACCGCCAACGGATGTAGCCCCCGCCACCACCCCCACCCTGCCAGGAGGATGGAAGAGAGAGCTGCTGGTGAATGAGGTCCAGAGACAGACAGCCTGAGCCCTGATGACGTCATCTTATCCCTAGCTCCACCAGCAGACTCCCCAGCACTGCAGTCAAAAAAAGCCCCTCTTTTGCTTAAGCTACTTACTCGCTACGGAAATGTCCTGATCAAGATGAGCAGCCAAGTCTTGACGTTGAAGTTGCTGAGATCCTTAGGTACCTGGATCCAGTCCCTCCAAACCCCATCCCTCCCACGGACAGGAAGGGCACCAAGCCAAGAATCAGTGGCTTTTAGGAACTGCCCATGAACCAAAGAAGTGGACTTGGGTTTTTTTCTAAGACCTTATTCCTTTATCCGACAGGGAGAGACACAGTGAGAGAGGGAACACAAGCAGGGGGAGTGGGAGAGGGAGAAGCAGGCTTCCCACCAAGCAGGGAGCCTGACATGGGGCTCGATCCCAGGACCATGACCTGAGCCAAAGGCAGACGCTTAATAACTGAGCCATCCAGGCAACCCTGGACCTGATTTCTAGCTCGGCTGCATGGTCCCTGGTGCCAGCTCTACCAGATTCGGATCACAGCTTCATTACTTACAATCCCTGTAACCTGGGGCAATTACTTAACCTCCCTGGGCTTTTGTCTCCTCATCTGCAAAATGGGGATAATAGCAGTCCCTACTTCCCAGAGTGGTGGGGATGGAGTGAGCTCGATGGGTAGAGCTCATTGAGGCTATACCTAGCACCTGACTCATTAGCGTAGAAAGTAAATGTCAGCTGTTATTACTGTTACAATAGTGTTATTACTAACTAGAGACCTTGAAGAAGTCACCTTCCCCATTTGTAGAATGGGAATAAGCATCTCCAACGCAGAAGGCTGTTTTGAAGATTCAGCAGGGGGTGAGTAAAGCGCATAGTAGGTTCTCAGTAAATGCTAGTTGAATCAAAGTCTTGCTGCTTCCCTGAAACCTTGGAGGGGAGTTCTCCTCCTGGAGCAGAGCGGAAACAAGCTTGCACTTAGCTGGAAGCCCAGCAATGAGGAAGTAAATCCTCGTGCATATTATTTCTGAGTAAAAGTCCTCCTGGGACACTCCGTGCTGGGAGCCTTCTTGTTGCTCCGCAGCCAGCGGACAGGGAAGACAGCAGCAACCCCCCCCTCCCCCCCACCCCGCCGCCCCGGCTCCCTCCTGTGCTCCATCACAGCTCGGCCTCCAGGGGCAGGAGCAGGGGTGAAGAAAGGAAATTGAAAAGTCTTTGATTTGTCGGGGAGCCTAACGGCACCTGGCCAACATCACTGAGTCCCGAGGCCCATCCAGTGCATCAAATCAGCAGCCCTGCTCCCTGCCAGCGCCTCTCTGCGGTTTCTTGTAATTAGTCTGTCTGAACATGGAGAGCAGCCCCCCGGGGTGGGGGGTGGGGGGCAGGAGCATCTGAAGCTGCGGCTGCAGAACCGCACAGAAGGGAACCAGCCAGAGGACCCCTGCCCAGAAGAAAGGGAGCCGTGTGGACCCCTGTCCTGACATCCTGGCTGGAGACATGGCCTTTCGCAGAGCTCATCTGCACTAGCTAAGCTGTCTGCCTGCCTTGGACACCACAGTAGAAGCCAGGATCTGCTTCCAGCCTGCCTCGGCCATTGACTAGTCTGCTTGATTGAAACAGAGGCTGGAGGGATGGGGAGAGGGGAAGGGCAGGATGGAACATCCTCCTCTGTAAAATGGGAACATTTGCCAAGTCTCCGTGAGACATGGCAAAGTCTCCATGAATCAAGGTTGTGGACAATCATCCTGATATGGACGGCTTTCCCTGCCTTTGGAGGAAGTTTATCCTACCCAAAGTCTCTAAGCTTGGAACTGGCTGGCTGGCTCGCCTCCCACTTCGTGTCTGCAGGACATGAAGTCGATTCTCTATTTGAGAGATGAAGAAACAGACTGAGAGAGGGGAAGGCGGCATTGTCAAAGTCAAGCCCAAGAGAGGCTACCCCCCACGAGGAACAGCTGTGTACATGAGGGGGCCGGGGGGGTTGGAAATCAGGCCCAAGCCCTGCCACATTTGGCTGTGTCATCTTCTGCAAGTCTCTTAGCCTCTCAGGGCCTCAGTTTCCTTATCCGTAAAGTGGAAGAGTAATGATATTAAGTCATTAATTAAACACATAGCAAATAAGAAAGGTTCCCGATAATACCTAAAACATACCAGTAACTGTCTCGCGGGCAGACTTCTCAAAGTGTTGTTATTATTACTGTTCTGCTCATTAGCAAGCAAAGCCTCCCCTCTTCTTTCCCATTTCCTGTGAAAGCTCAATTTTAAAGCTCCTCTGTCTACTCCCCTGCGGCTGCTTCATTTCTTTCCCTCTCACTGAAACACCTTCCAGAAAGCTGTTTCCCTGAGCCTCTGTGTAGAAAATAAGACGGCCCCAATATGACCAGATTTGCAGCCCCCAGGCTTAGAGGTGCCCCAGGAGAAGAGAGAGCAGTTCGGTGCCCTTTCTGTCCCTTCTCTGAGCCTCCGATGGTGAGGCTGGAATCCCGCATCAGCTCAGGAAGGGAGAGAGAGAACACAAGGCTCCCCCAAGTAAGCTGCTGGGAAATCCTATAAAAAGGCTCCCTCCATTTCCCTAATTTTCAGAGATGATGATTTATAGAGACATCTATCTTCCAGCCTAAATCTACTTCCGAGGACTTGAGCCGTCATCGATGTAAAACTAATGAAAGGTTTATGAGTTACCGAGCCCCAGGCGCTGTTGATAAACTCCCTTTCATGTCGCGGTACAGCCTGTGTCGTCGCTGCTGTGGCCCTCTGATGCGCAGAGCGGACCTCCGAGGTGGATCGTTTTAATCCTCGCCTCCAGAGACGAAAGCCTGAGCCGACAGCCGACAGCTTGTCCCACCCCAGGGGAGCAAGGAGGGAGGGTGTCCTGGTTGGCAGGAGAACTGGGGACCCGCAGAGACCTCAAGATGACAGGAAAACCTCCCAGGGACGGATGGCAGTGACAGTCGCACAACCGTGTGAATGCACTAACTGTACTCTTTTAAAAAATGGTGAAAATGAAAAAAAAATGGTGAAAAGAGTAAGTTTTATATTATGTATATTTTACCACAATTTTTAAAAATTAAAAAAAAAAATGAATGAAAGAAAGGCCATAGCCCTTTGTCTGGGCTGCCGCCTCAGGGCTCACTGGAGTCTGGGAGACCCCACTTTCTGAACACAGGGGACAAGAGCTACTCTGATGCCATGGGACTTGTGGCCTGGAGAACCCACTAGATGTCTAACGTCTGACTTCCTTGCTGTACGGTGAACCCCCACCTCCGTCTGATGGACTGTGGCTTCCTCATGGCAAGGGAGCAGAGCCTAGCCTCAGATGCGATCAATATAAGGTTCACAGAGTGGGCTCTGGAGACAGATTTTTAACTCTGCCACTTAAGAGCTGTGTGGCTCTGGGCAAGCCGCCTTACCCTCTCTGTGCTTCAGTTTCATCATCTACAAAATGGGGATTAGTAGCTCCCCAGAGAGGCTATATGAAGTCAGCCCTTTCACGGTGCTTACTGTCAACCTAACACACAGTGAGTCCTCTGTAAAGATGGGCTGTTATGGTGCCCAGCTCCCCCCACATTCTCCAATCATGCTGATGGCACCGTCGTTGGATAGTAAAGATAAAATAGGGGGACAGTGCAGCTAGCAGGGGGTAAGATGAGCAGACTGCACGGGATGGCGACAGGGCAGAGTGGGTGTGCAGCGAGGGTCTGCCTTCCCACACTGCAGGTGTTCAGGTCAAGATTTCCAAAACAGAGTCGTGGGGACACCTACATCACCATCTTTCGGGGCTGGGCACTCTGGGGGAAGACACAGCCACACCAGGGCCCCCCAGTAGCCACACTGGCAGCAGTGATCATCAGGAGTGTAGGGAAGCTGTGACTGTTGAGGCTCATAAAAAACCACAGCAGCGGGACACCTGGGTGGCTCAGTTGGTTAAGCAGCTGCCTTCAGCTCGGGTCATCATCCCAGCGTCATGGGATCGAGTCCCACATCTGGTTCCTTGCTCCGCAGGGAGCCTGCTTCTCCCTCTGACTCTGCCTGCCACTCTGTCTGCCTGTGCTTGCTCTCGCTCTCTCTCTGACAAATAAATATATAAAATCTAAAAAAAAAAAAAAAAACCAAAAAAAAAAAAAAAAAACCACAGCAGCTTCCTCCTCGTCCTCTCTTGGGTCACTCACTCTGGGAAGCCGTCACCATGTCGGAAGGAACCCAGGTCTCCTGAGGCACAGGGGAGTGCCCCGTCTTAGAAGCAAGTCCTCCAGCCCCTGTCAAGCCTTCAGATGACAACAGCCCCGGCTGATATCTTGACTGCACCTGCAGGGAGACCCTGAGCGAGCTGTTCCTGAATTCCTGACCCCCAGAAGCAAGGAGGGATCAAAACACGTAGGGGTGTGGAGCGGAGGGAAGACATCCCTGTGTACCTCCTCCACACAGCTGAAGTCAAGTCCACTTCCGCGTCTGGCTGCTTTCCAAACACCCCACGCGCCTCCCACTTCGTGCCTTGACTGTGCTACTTTCTCTGCCGGTCTCTCGTCCAATCTCTCGTGGGCAGTTTTTGTCACCTTTCTGGGCACCCCTGCGGTAACCTCTATTTCTGAGGATACCTGATGGGGTTGACCTGCAAGGCTTGGTTGCATCAACTCTGGAATTTAGCACTTGAATTTCCGGAATCGACTCTGTCCTTCCTCCCTGCTCCCTGGCACCCGAAGGCTGCTCAACGTACGGGTGTCGAAAGAATAAAGGAATGAACGAGCAAGCTTCGAAGGCAGCCCCGGGGAGGAAGGGAGGGTCCATATGAGGTGGGAGGAGGCCAGAGCTTGGCCTGCGTGAGTGGAAGGGGCGCGGGCTGTGTCTCAGTCCGTGAGTTTCTGCTGCTCCTTCTAACACCAGCAAGGGAGCCCTTCTCTCCCGCTGCCCCAAAAGCTTCCCTGGATGGGGGCAGGGGGCGGGGGCATTGCTTGGAAGGTCCCTGGGTTTGTGTGTCCCTGTCACACTCCTTTTCTGAACCTTGTCCCTCCTTGCCCGCTGTTTCCTGTGCCCCTGCCTGCAGCCCTCCACAGTCCTTCCCTTTCTTCCAGACCTGGAGGGCAGATGCGCCGCCGTCGGACAAATCGGATTTCCAAAACAGGTTCAAACGTTTTTCCCAGAGACCCTGAGCTCATTTCTTCCATCCGTGTCTCTGAAGCGCCAAGGCAGGAATTCAGATCTCCAACGCTCTGAGCAGGGGTGCAGCCGCATTCTTTATTACGCAGAATGAATTTGTTGCGTGGAGATTCTTTGGCCTGAAGGATGGTTTCGTGTCCTTATGTCACACGGCACCCCAGCCTGGCTAGCGCTCAGAGGCGAGACAGCTGCCTCGCTTGCCCGCTGAGTGAGGGGAAGGCTGAGGGGCTGACTCCAGGGACGGCTCACCTGCAAACTCGAGAGCCTCACAGCTGGCCCTTCGTACTTACTGAGTCCCAGCAAAATCAGATCCCAGAGAAGTACATCATTGGTCCTGAGTCCTACGGCAGGAAATGGCAGAGCTGAGATCCGCTCTCAGGACTCTGATTTCAAAGACCCTGCTCTTGACTGTGAGGCCCCGCTGCGATAGGCTGACCAAGCACGCCAGGGGTACGCAGGCCCCTCTGGCTCCCAGCCCACCCAGGGGCATTATGGGATCTGAGCAGGCCCTAGTCAGAGGCCAAAGGAAGTGACAGCCTGGGGTGGAGGGTCCGGGGTCCCTGACTCCCACAGGCTCCTCCAGCTCCCAGAGGCCAGCTGGGGATCTGGGGTTTCCCTCTTGGCTGAATTGTACTCCCGTTGGAGCAGGGTGGTTTGCCATCTTTGGTGGTGGGGCTTATCTTTTGAAACTCCTCGGTGCATGTGGATATGTGGGAGCCAAAGGAAGCGAAGGAAAGATTAAACAGGGAAAGGATTAAAATCTACAGGGCTCCCCGTGCTCTGCAAAGCCTCCCTTGCTCACCCTGGTCTGAGAGCTCTATTAGACAGCCCGCAGGCCACAGGCTCTGGTGGTGAGAAGGGCTGAGACTCACCCTTGCCCCGAGTCACTGAGTCACCAAGAAAGTGGCATGTTCATGGGGGAGGGGCGGGGAGGTGTTTGGGAAGCAGCGAAACACACAAGTAGGTTTCATTGGAATAAAACTCAGGGTGGGAGCAAAGGGATGCTACGTGGGGATGTCTTCCCTCAGCTCCACACCCTACGGGGGGACCCCAGCGCTGCCCGCCCCTTCTCTCCCATCTGTATCCGTTATCTGTCTGCAATATCTTACAAGACCCTCAGATCAGCCCTATCTGGTATGAAAGAAGACCACACAAGGGGGTGAATACCGCGAGTTGAGGGTTCTTGGGGATGCCTCCATGGACACCTCCATGTCCCTGGTCAGGACAAGCCTTGGTCTGCAGGCGTTCAGGGAAGCAAACACCCAGCTTCGTCCATCCCTGTCTATGAGGCTTTGCAAGGGGGCTACCTACAAACAAGTGACGGCTCGGGCGGGTGTGGTATAGGCGAGGGCTGGTGCCTTCCCCATGGGGAAGGGGTCAGGTCGGTCAGGAAGACCCTCTGTGTCTTTCAGATCAGGCCAGCACAGGAGACTGAACCCACCCTTGGCCATTGTCCAATGGCCCGTGTGGCTTCTGGGTGCTTATCTCCAGAGCAGGCCTGGAGATGTGCCCTCCCACAAATCCCAGAGACACTGCCAGTCGGACACCCCCATGTGGCAGGGACCAGCAGTGCCGCTGAGATCCACGCAGGGTCCCGGGACCTCCTCCGAGGTTAGCGTGATAGTTGGGGTCAGTCCCCGGCTGCCCAGCCCAGGTCCTGCACAGCTCAGCCCTGCCTGCCCCTCAGGTTGTGCGGCCTGGTGTAATTGGAATGCCAAGCAGCACCTGCCGACAATTTTATCACACTCTGTATAATGTGTAAATACCATTAAGTTAGACAGATTTTCTCATTAATTCTCAGTCCCACTGACAGACTAGGAATTAACACAATTGATTTTCCAGTCCCTACTCATTATCAATCATCCCCCAGAACTTAGTCACATTTCATCTGTTCTACCTGAGCCCACCATCTCTTTGGAGGCTTTAACATATATTAAACTAATAAAGAACAGCGGGCGCCACCATCCCAGCCCTGGAAACCGGTGGGGATGAGCAAAGCAACAAATCTTGGGCAAAAAGTTGCTTCCAGGGCTTCTAGATGGAAGAATGGACAGAGCACTGAGGGCACAGTCCTGTCCCTTGCAGAACTGGCATTGGCCAGCAGGTGTTCAAGCAAGGATGTTGATAACTGTATCAGTTATGAATTGCTGTGTGACAAACCACCCCCAAAACTGAGTGGCTAAAAACAACTATTTACGTGCTCGTGAATCTGCGGGTGTGTGTCTTGGCCCGGTCCTTCCTGGACTCACTCGTGTGCAGTCGGCTGGTGGCTGGCGTGGCCAGAGGATCTGAAATGGACCTCGCACCCCCGTCTGGTGGTTGGTGTCGTCTTGTCAGCTGGATGGTCTGGGAACCTCAGCTGGGACAGCCCGTCCCCGCTTCATGTGGCTTCTTACCCTTCAGGAGGCTGCCCCTGACTCCTCCACTGGAGGTCCCAGGCTAGTCCCATGGGGGGAGGGCAGAAGCGGCAAGGCCTGTCAGGGCCCAGGCTGGGAAGTGTCACTTCCACCATACTGTGTTGGCCAAAGTAAGCCATAGATTCACCCAGATTCAAGGGGGAGGGGAAAGAGACTCTGCTTCTTGACAAGGAGACTGGAGAGTAGGCACATTGCAAAGAGGCGTGCCATGGGAGGAGGGAGGGGGCATACAGGGTACCACGGTCACCGATCTGGAATCAGCCTCTGCCCTCCTCCAATGGGCAGTTCCTTTCTGATCCTTTCGACCAAGAGGAGGTAGCTCTCATTCAAGACCTGACACTGGGGCGGGACGCCTGGGGGCTCAGCCGGCTAAGCATCTGCCTTCAGCTCAGGTCATGATCCCAGGGTCCTGGGATCGAGCTCACACTGGGCTTCCTGCTCAGCGGTAAGCCTGCTTCTTCCCTGTCTCTGCTGCTCCCCCTGCTTGTGTGTACTCGTGCGCTCTCTCTCTCTGACAAAGAAATAAAATCTTTAAAAACAAACCAGTAAACAAACAACAACAACAAAAAAACCTGACTTTGGGACCCATCAGAGGAGCAGAGAAACGTGCTTTCCCGCAACCAGGCAGTGAAAGCACGTCCAGCACTGAGCGAAGGGACAGAACAGACAAGCGGTGGAGGGGGGAGATGACCTCAGTCAACTTCTTACTTCCGCCGCAGTCTGACTTCCATGCCACCCGATGCTTCTGGACAATCTTACCCCAAAGCTAAGTAGTATATCTTCAGAAATTGCCACCTAATTCTAATATTTAATATGTTTACTAGACAATACAAAATATTACAATTCTAATATGACACACGTACAGAAGCAAATCTTTGGAAAACAAATGCGTGTTGCGCGTCATACACTCAATCCAAGTCCAAGTCCAAAACAATTGTGGATTATCTGCTGCTTTCTGCAGGCTGTGTCATCTGACCCTAAAAGAGATTATTTAATTTGGATGACATAATTATGGCAGTATTCATCTCTACTTGACAGAGACCTTCTGGGGCAAACGTTTCATCGAGGCAAAACGTACACACAGGAGCGTGTATGAGTTGTAAGCATCTACTGTGATGAATCTTCTCGAGGTGAAGCATCTCTTTATTATGTGCCCGAGTCTCCTCCAACCACTCTCCTGCCTTCTGACACTGTGGAATAGTTTAAAAGTATATTCAGAGGGATCATGCTTTAAAGAGGCCCATCTGCCCAAGGTCAGGGGTACAGTCTCTGCCTTCAGAGCTATTGGATCAGGAGTCCCTGCTTGGGGGCAAGGAGAAGGCTTCCCAACTTCCCAGGGTTCCTCTCCATTCTGAGTCTTCTGAGTGTCATCCTTAGGGCTAAAGCCCCTTGCTCCAGAGAGCCTCTCTGTGCCCTCACCAGATCTGAGCACGGGGCCGGTGAGGGTGAGTGTGGCAGGGGGGACAGAAGAGTCAGGGGAGGCAATAGAGAGCTACCAGAGATAAGCAAGCCTTTGCAGGTTCTGGTCAGATTCTGTCCATATTTTGTTCCTCCTCCGAGCCCTTGTGACTCGAGGGTTCGGGGCGAGCTGTCGGATGGTGTAGTCACGCCGGTGCAGAAGGCAGTGAGGTGGGGAGGGGTGCGAGGACCTTGGGAACCGTCCCCAAGATGCTCTTGAGTGCTTCCTGGAGCAGAACAAAGTGGGTGGGCACGGGAGGGGGCCAAGCCCTCCCTCAGCTCCGGTCTTCCGTAAGCCCATGCACTCACCCGGAGTTATCGCTAGATAATAATTGTCTTTATGGAAACCATCTCAGATGAATTCTAATGTGCTCTAATTATGTGACTTTTTTAGAAGTTCTGCTATAGGGAGGTGAAATAGGTTTTGAATATTAAGTAGTAAGAGGTTACGAAGGGCATCTCTGCCTGGTGGGCCCCTCCCCCATTAATTAGCTGCCTGATGCCCATCTGGTGGGGGGGGGTGACAGGACAGGGACTCCCCTGCCCCCATCAATGTTGGCATCCTCTCTTCTTTCATCAAACGCATCAGGATGGCCCAGGCCACTGTCTGCCCTGGGAAGTGGCTTGTTGGGGGCCTGGGCTCACCTGGAATCAGCCCCGGGCCCCTGCTGGGGGAGAGAACGGACACAGAGCAGCAGATGGCGAGAGGCAAGGCAGCAGAGGTGTGGGTCTGTCTCCACCCCATCTCTGCCCCTTCTACCCCCACTGAGATAAGGAGGAGGCGCCTGTGGGGACAGAGGTGGCCCGGTCTCTGAGGTTCTGGGGCCTGAGAGTCAGCGGGACATAAATAGTTCCCCCCACTCCAGCCAGGAGCGGAAAGGTTGGGATAGACCCCGGTCTTACGCTGCGGGGTCTCAGCAGAGTGGGGCAACCAGTGACATGCAGGACCGGGTCCTCTGGGAACTGCTATCCTGCATCCCTAGTTTTCTCCCACAGCCCCTCGAGCCTCCCTCCCAGGGCAGCCGCCCAGACGCGGGACATCTCTCTTCTCATCGGCCCCTGCCAAAACTTCCCCATCCTGTGTGGCCTTCATTGGGGGCCCCATCTTCTGTTCTCCCTAGTGACAGGCAGACCTTTCCCCCCTCCTCCACCCCGTGAGCCCTCCTCAGTTATGCACTTGCATTTTGGCAGGGACCTTTGGGAAAGAGAATGCCTTCATCCAGAGGGCTGGCTGACGGTGGGCCGTGAGGCAGAGGCACCGGGCAGATTGCTGCAGAGCTATTTCGGTGCAGGAGAGCCTCTGAGCTCACATTAAGTCAGAGCCATGGTGACCTGATGGAAGAGAATGCTATGGTCTTCCACGAGAAGTTTTCGCCTGCAAACCGGCATGCTGGTGTCAGAGCTCGGGTGAAGGGTAAGCCTTGAAGGCTGTGCTCAGGAGCAGTTCGACGAATGAGCAGATGAATGAATGAATGAATGAATCCCAAACAAGAACAGGACTCAAGACCTTGATCCCATCAGCCCTTGACCTCATCCAACCTCCCAAATGCAGGGAGTCAGGACAGAAGGCTAGGGGTACCCATCATCCCTTCCTCTAACATCCAAGCCCTGCACCTAGGAGAGACAAGGAGGCACCCCCTCCCAGGACCTGTCCTCAGCACCTGCCAGTCCGGGGACACTCGGGGCAGCGGGAGGAGGTCCTTTCCTGCACCCGCTCTGTCCCAAACCGCAAGTCCCACGAAGTGCAAGCTTCCGGAGAGAGAGCGTGAAATAGACGCCCGATTCTGTCCCCGCTTCTCCGTTCCCCCTCCTGCACTTAAGTGCCTATTAGGGATAAAGGGACGGGAACAGAGGACAATAACATCTGTTTTTCCAACAAGCGGTGACAATGCGGATCTGGGGGCGGAGCTCACGTCAGCACTGGGCCCAGATGCAGCCCCGCAGCTGCGGAAGCAACTGCCACTTGATCATTTCTCCGAGATTATCTCCCAATCAGCGGCTCCTCGCTTGTTGGCTTTATTCCCACCCAGGGAGTCATCGCCGCTCTCCGTGCTCTCCGCGGGGTCAGGCCTGCTGCTCTGCTTGCGTTTTGTCTCTGTCCATGGGCTGGGCCCACGTTTTAGGAGCAGTGTGGAAGGCACCAGTCCTCCAATCCCTTCCCTGCCCTCTGGAGGTAGGACCGAGGCTGGCACGCCAGAGAGCATGGTGGGAAGAGCACTAGATTTGGAGTCCCAGGACCTGACTTCCAGTCCTGGCTGGGCCGCCGGCTCTGTGACCCTGAGCAGCTATATCTGCCTGGGGACACTGAGGGCCGGATATGCTTGATCTTACTATGGAGCCTCAGTCTCTTCATCTCTAAAATGGGAATGGTTAGAACTGCCTTGTGGAGTTGCTTTGAGTTTCCAGGGTGATAACACACATGCGCGAGCCTCTTTCAGGTCAGACGGTGAAAAAAGGGAGAACAAGGCTGAGGGGGCCCCACAGGGTGGCTTTCCTTAGGTGATTTTGTCTGAGGATGCTCTGACCTGAAGACGATGGCTATGGAATTTTCAGGAGCCATGCTTCTGCTCAAGATCCGAGGAATGGCTAAGGCGATCTTGGGGGTCAGACAACACAAAGCATGGGATCATCCAGCTCCTTCCCAAAGAGTGGGAACCCCGAGACCCTCTCTCTGGCAGGCCCTTGAGCCTGCTTCTTCTACCTCTCCTCCGGCAGCGGGAGCAGCCAGCTCGTGCAGGGGGAGCTCTGCAGCCGGGGAGGGGAGGGGAGTGAGGGGAGCTGCGGGAGGGAGAATGGAAGACAATGGACAATGACAGACAGGCAGCTGTGGTTCTTTCAACATTTTAAAAAGAGATTTAAATTCAAAATGAGATTTATTAAAAAAAAAAAAAAAAAAACCACAACCCATCGTGCTTTCTCCCCTTCACAAGAAAGGAGAAGTGTTGAAAATGAGATTTTTAACCAAATGAGTGCCGCATTGAGAGAGAAGAGCCGATTCAGGGCCACTCTTTGGTGGCCTAGTGACCTTGAACGAGTCCCATAACCTACTCAGCTGGTGAAGACAGCCGAGGCCATACCTGTCCAGGCTGCAGGCAGGCCAGGTGGGGAGGCGCGTGGGGAAGGGCTTGGTGAAGGCCAGCCAGTCTGCCTCCTGGACCCAGACGATGGAGACTCTCCCTCTGTCGTGGTTAGGCGGTGTGGGTGGGCCGCTGTCACTCCCACTGCTCCCTCAACTTCCCCACCTCAGGACAGACCAGGGCATGGATGCGAGGACACCCTCCCTGCAGAGCCCCCCACCCCATCCCCTACCTGCTCGCCAAACCCACCCGGAGGGGCTAGAGAACTAGTGTCACGGGTCACTGGGGCAGGACAGCCAGCGACATTGCTAGAGCAGGGCCTAGAGCAGTGTCCCCGTGGACACCCCGTGTCCCAGTGTCTCGTGGAAGACCACAGCGACATTGCTAGAGCAGGGCCTAGAGCAGTGTCCCCAGGGACACCCGCCGCACCCCCGTCCTGGGGAAGCAGGTCTCCCAGGTACCCAGCAGGGCAAGGTGAAAAGCTGAGCTGCAGGCACTGAGGGGGAGGGAGGGGGAGGGTGGGCACAGCCTACAGAACACTCTTTCCCACTTGACTAACTCGGTTATCTTCACTCTTCACCATCCCCTCCTCGACCCTTGGAAAAGGAATGGCTCTTAGCGCAGCAGCCCGCCCCTGTGCCCAACCTCTGTTCTGAGCTGGCGAGATAACGAACAGCTCCATCTCCCTGCCTCTGCCCGCGGCTCTGGCTCTCGTTTGCTCAAACCCCCGTGGTCTCCTTCTATCCTCTCCGGAATTGCACGGAGATTGGTTATCTGGTAATTGAGATTGTTTTACAAGGTGTCGCTCATTGCATTGGGTTCCATTAACTTTCGGCTCTTCCTGAATACCCAGAATAATAATTATACTGTTGGTGAGGGGGCAGATGGCAGGTGCCCGCCTCCCTCCATGTACGTAAGTGTGCAGACACATACGCACACCCAGGTGCCGATGGGCAAATTTTTTTAATATAAAGACAATCCTGATAAAACAGACTTCAGACATTTCCCGGATGTTCTACCCTTGTACAACTTCGAGGGGAGCCCAAGGAGATGACATCACCTCTCTCCACGGTGCATTTGGGGGGAAGGAACCTCTTAGAGGGGTTCTACAGTTTGACTGAGCTCAGGCACAGGCAAGCTATACGGCCTGGACTTGATGAAACTCGGTGTTGTGAGACTCCATGAGTGTTAGAAGGAGGGCCTGCTTGTCTGTCTGTCCTCTGGGATTGCACGATTCCTGAGGACAGGACCAGGTCTCTTTTACTGTGACACTCCAGAGCCTCGCCCAGGGCCTTTAACACGTAGTGCACTTGCTCAATTAACCGTGAATGACTGGCTGGCCCCGCCGCCGCCTGAAGGTGGCGCCAGAGAGGCCCCGCGGGCAGAAGTCTAGTGAAAGGTTCATGTGAGCCGGGAGCTGATGCTCTGGGTCCTGAACAATGAGGAGTGGAGACATTAATCTCGACCACCATCATTCTCCCACAACCCTTTGGGCCTCTGTGACAGCCCCTGCGATGGCATGAGAAGGGCGTATGCGTGTGCGCTCTCTCCACCGACGCACTGAGTCCTCCAAGAGCCCACGCACGCCCCATTTATCTTCAGCCCTGAGACCCAGCTGGTGCAGAGCAGGCTCAGCAGAGGCTGCTGGCCATGAAAGTGTCCGCGGAAAGGCCCTAGATGGGGACAGCTGGTGACAGGCGTGACCTCCGGCCACCTGGGCATCTCTCCTGAATCTGGACCCTCGCCGCTGGTGTTCCAGGGGGGTCCCTGTGCAGCCCACAGCTGAGGCAACCTTCCCTCCTCCTAACATGGCACTTTTCCTGGGCCTCGTCCCTCACGGCCATTCATCTTGATTAGGTATTGGCAGCCTCGGCTGATTAGATGCCCCACCACCCCCTCCTGTTTGTTTCTCAGCAAGGAGGCATCGGTGTTTCATGCTTCAGGCTTTGACCTTGGCAGTGGGGGGAATGGCCCTTTGCAAACCTGCTTCGGGGTTGTCTGGCTGTGCCCCCAGAGGGCTTCATGATGGAAGCTTCACCCAAAGTCTCAGAGGGCCATCGGGGGACTTTCTCCAGCCGGGGTCCGCCAGCACCTCTGCTTCCAGGGAGATTATCACCCTGATGGCTGCCTCTTCCTAGAAGCCTTGATCAAACTCATCATCACCTCTTCCGGGAAGCCTGCCTGGAAGCCTTGCTGATTAGCTCCACCGGCTCCCCCTTCTCTACATGCAGGACAGTAGGGAACGGTGGTTGCCAGTGTTTCTTCTCTCAGTGACATGCAATCAGCCTCGTCTCACTGAGTCTTCTGTGTCCCGAACGCTGTGTAACTATCGGCTCCAGGGGCCGCCCCGCCCTGAAGGTGGGGAGAGGCTCTCTCAGTCTCCCCCACCCCCTTCGCCGGGCAGCCAGCCACATTCTCAGGAAGCAGAGTCACCCACCTTCCTGAGTGGGCACTCTGAGTCAGTGGCTGGGTGGGGACTGCAAGAAACAGAGAAAATGAATGTGGGCCAGTGGGCGCAGAAGTAGAAATTTAACCCATACGGAACTTCCCATGTCACTGTGGGTGGGCAGCGGCCACTCTCCACGATCTGGGGATGAGAGACTGACCAGAGCGGGTGAGGCAAGCTGTTTCATTACTGTCCCCGCAGAGCCGGCCCCCTGGAGGTGTTGGAGGGACAGAGCAGTGGGCCTGGACAGGGATGGAGGGTGGGGGCACAGGAAGGGGCTCAGCTTGAAGCCCAGAGGGCAGCGGACCAGCACAGAGGCTGAGGGCAGTACCCAGTCCATGGCATCTCCTCTTCCTCCAACCGGTTCTCTCTTCTGCCAGCCACAGGCTCTCTGCATGCCTAGCTGGGCCCCCGCTGCCAAGAAATGGTTATCCCTCCATGCTGGGAACCGCCTCCCTGGGCCCTGGGCCACCTCCATGGGCTGCATCATTCACACGGTATCGGGAGCACCCCCAGGAACCTCTGCCTATGAGCACTGGGTGGGTGGGGGGCGGCTCAGGGAAATCGTGAAGGCTGATCCCTCTCTGATTGCTTCTGAAGCCCCCTTCTTGGGCACCCCATCAGCCTTATGCTCACTCCCTCGATCACCCCCAATGTTAAGAGCAGACCAACTGATTGAGTCCCCAGTGTACCAGATGCTGCGGGGCACACAGGACAGGGACGACGGGCAGGGTTTGCATTGTGCCTCCGTCACTTATGAGCTGGATGACCCTGGGAAAACTTTAAATAAACTTTAAATAAAACTTTAAATAAACTTCCTGAGCCTCAGTTTCCTCTCTTCTGCAAAAGAGACCCTACTCATGGGGTAGGAAAAGAATGTCTTTTCTCTTTTAGAACAATGCCTAACACACAGTGATAGCTTTCTTTCTACCATTCACTCAGTCGTTTAGCAAACACTTATGTAGAGGCTTCTATGTACAGAAGACAGCTGGATATTAAAAGAACTTCTGAGTTACTGCCCTAGTTCCCTTCTACTCCTCCCTACCCTGAGGAGAACACACCCGTTCCCACCACTCAGGGTCAGCAGGCGAGACAGAGCAGTGCACGCTCTCAACCCATCGGGCAGCCCGGGAAAGTCTAGCCACTGGCAAGGACCTCCGTCAGGAGACGACTGGCACCTGAGCACCTGCTCGGTGGGCCCAGGCACTGTGCTCGGGCTGACTTAGGACTTAAGTAAGATAAGATGGTCTGTGCGCTCCAGTCCTGCCACCTACTGGGGGAGACCATGGAAGTCATGTGGACAAACTGATAGGGAACACACACACACACACACACACACACCCCATGCCAGGCCCTCCCTGTGAAACCCTCTGTGACCCTAATGCGGGCGCTGCCAAGGAAGGCTAGGGGAAGCAGAGAGGGATATGGTAGGCATGCCGGGGTGTGGGCTGTCTCCCGGGATGTACTAGCATCACGTACAGCCCCAGACCAATTTCCCTCGATGCCCAAATCCCAGTTGAGAGCATGTGATCAAGAGCTTCGCTGCCCTCCTCAAGACCCTCCCGGAGCCCTCGGGGGTCCAGTGGGTCAGGGGCACCGAAGGGGTCCGTGCCTTGCAATGATCACGTTCCCCCACCATCTGCAAGCACTCCCGAAGAGCCAGGGCTCAGCCCTTGTCACCTCTGCAGGCAGGGGGCCCGACTCGGTTTACACGGCCATTTGGCACCCTGGCTCGGTGACTCGCGGTGGGAGGGCTGCAGCGATCTGAAGGAGAGGACATCACAAATGTCAGCTGGCTGAGACCCGAGTGCCAGGTCCTTGCCAGAGGCACTGCTTCCACACCAGCCTGCACCGTCTGGAGTCCATAATGCGGGAGGCTGACAGTCCATTAGCAGCAGAGTGGTCCGCAGGGCTCGGAGGAAAGGAGCGGTCTGTCACCCACCTCACTTCAAGAGCAAAATCAACGCGCTGTGTGTGTGTGTGTGTGTGTGTGTGAGTGTGTCTCCACACACGCCCACGCATGTGTGTATACGTCTCTAAAAAGGGAACATTAATCACAGCTGTGCCTGTTAAAATAGGCACAGACAACAATCTGACATCACAGAGAGGAAATGGTGACATAGTTCTTGTCCTCTGTCCTCCCGACCCCCAGGGGCAGGTTTGAGAGACAATCCCAGAAAAACAGGACAGCTGTATCACAGGATTGGGAGACCCCTCAGGGCTTCGGGTCCTCCCCTCTCTGACATCTGGCTCTTTGCTTCAGTGTTTCTGACAAGCTATCCTTTCACTTGAATGCCTCTTGTCACAGGGAACTCACTGCCACTGCGGTTTCCAACATCCCCCTTGCCAATTCCTCTAGTGGCCAGAAAGTTCTTCTTGAGCTGAAAGCTTAGACTTGAAGCCATATAACTTTTATGCATTGGTCCTAGGTTTGCCCTTTGAAGTCAAACACACACACACACACACACACACACACGCACACACACACACACCCTTTTCCCCCAGAATAGCCCTCTCCTGAGTCTCCTTGCCATGCCGACATGGTTTTAAGTGCCCTCACCAGTGTGCCTACTACTTTCTTGACAAGATCTGGTCTGTGAATCACATCTTCAAAACGCACTTCCCACCCTCAGAGACATAAAATCTTTGCTGCAGCTGTTACCACTGTGAAAACACACACACATGGCTACGGGGCACGGGCATGCACACACATGCGGGCACAGAAATAAAGTTCCTCTGACTGCCTTTTCATCCATTTCTTCTTTCATGTCATATTGTCAAAGGGCTTGCTGCTATCCAAGTACATCACATCCAAGTACATCATATCCAACATACATATGTTTGACCCATCCATTTTTCAAGAAAAATCTCAGAAACTAAGAAAGGAAGGGCGCTCAGAAAGGGACCCAGCCTCTCAGGTGTGATCCAACGACACAGGGATGGGCAGAATCTGCACCTTCCTTGTTCCGGACACGGGTCGCCTGTTAATTTGGCCTTGGATCACGTTAACCTTCATGGAAGTCAGAACTCGTTACTGACTCACATGGGCCTTTGGGCCAGATAACAGGCTCAGGCTTTGGCATGCTTGTCTGGATACAAGGAGTTAATGGCATGTGATGTCTTCTATTGTCCGCCCCCCAGAAGAGGCCCACATCAAGCCCCCTCACCTCACCCCACCCCACCCCGGTGGACTTTGTGCAAAGGGTCCTATGAGGGGTGGGAAGCAGCGTGATGCTTTGAATACGGGAGGTGAACGAGGCAGATTGTGGAGGGAACAGGTGCTTTCCTGAGATTAGGCCAAAATGGGGATTGGTGACGGGAAGGAGCGCCTTCCCACGTACTCTTCAGCAAGGAGGACCTGCTGTCAGGGGCATTTGAACCCTTCTAGAGCAATATCCAAGAAACAAGGGTGGGCTCCAGGGCCAAACCTGAGCATGAGCAGAAGGGAAGCAACCTCACAGATACTGAGAGAGCCAAGGCCTGGCCAACAGGCCTGACTCCTGCCCCCTCGGAGACCCAGGAATCCTGGGTGATCCCAGACGGAAGGGAGCGGGCCCAACAAGTGACTGAGCTTGACTTTCCAGCCACCCCACAGGACAAGAGAAAAAACCAGACTCAGAAATAAAGGCACGATATGGACTCCCAGGGTCATTGAAAAAATTCATACCCGCCACATCTGCTGTCACGCCATGGAGGACGTCCCCCTTCTGATGTCATGCAGTTGATCTGGGGGACCCAAGGATACTTATACTTATCCATGCTAAATCTCTCCTTTGACCCATCAAAGCAGCCTTTTGATTTACAAGGATCCTAATCATCAGCCATATTATAAGCTCTCCCTCTTAAGTTTACAAAACCTGTGTCTTGGACTAATTCTAGTTTTTGACAACAGGTGTTGGACCAGCCAGGTCAAGGGCAGAAGGCAGGCTCACACGGGCCGCTACAGGACTCCTTGCCCATTGGCATGATACCCTGGCCAGCCCGCTCTCCCCCACAGCTTGTTCAGTCTCCCGGTCAGTTCCTCGGCTAGACTGCTATCCATTCTGCATCTCTCTGCTTTGCTCCTAAGGACATATTATCAAATGCCTCGCTGAAACCCAAATGTACTCCATCTACTACACATTCTCCGTCCATCAGCACAGGGACCCTATCAAGAAAAAAGAAAAATGAAAGTAGCCAAGGACACGGGGAGTGAGGTTACTCTGGCCTGGCTGGCTCTAAGCAGTCCCTCGGGTCTCTCCTAAAGGCTCATCAAGTCTGGTCAAACCTCCCCCTCCCCAGATTCATTGCCAAAGACCCGGTACCACACCCCCACCCCCACCGAATGTCCCAGCATTCCTGCGCTGGTCTGAGATTGACGAGTCCGAGTGCACAGTGAGACAAGAAGGAGGAAGAAAGCAAAGACGACTGATAAACACTGTTTTTATTCACAAGTCTAAAGAAGACCTTTGTTGAATCAGGAGATATAATACAAATTATGGTGGCCTGCATATAAAATCTGGCACTAAATTGGGCCTTTTAGAAACATTTATATATAAAAATATGCATTAAAATCTGTACTACAACACAGTGCAGAGGCTCACCGACACCTCCCGACGTTGAGTGCTTCTGAAGGAGGGTCTGGTCTGGGGATGCAGGGAACTCCGGTCCTAGAGTCGCAGGAGGGAGACTTGAGTGAGAATGGCCTGCTCTTAACAGGGGCCACAAGAGCCTGGCATTGAAGGCAGGACCCCCCTGAGCACAATGCCATGGGCCCGGTGTGAAAGAAAAATGGTGCTGGGAAGAATGGCTGGAGAGGAGGGCCATCCTTCCTACTCTTGCTACTGGGCTCTGACCACCGTTGGAGGATTCTGGAGCTCTGTAGACAAAACACTCTTAACGTTGGAGGAAGGCCTGCAATTTCCAAATATGTTTTTTCCAAGGAAACTGACCAATTCTAACTCCAGGAGCCAAATCATCATTAGCCTGATTTGAACACCCGGGTAAGAACCAGTTCTTGTCTTATACGGTGGCTGAGACCATGAGATGCCACTCAGAAAGGCTATTATCACAACAGAAAAGTATAATGCTGATGGGCTCAATCTATTTCAGTCTTGGACCAAATACAACCGAGCCACTCTCGCCCAGAAATTGTACTTTGCGGGCAGTGAAATGAGAGGCAGCTCCGATCAGCACTGGAATTCCCCCATTCGGGGAGCAAACGATCTTTGCACAAGGCAATGGAGAAACGGGGTCAGTACTGCACGTCTGTCTTCAATGAGCGAGACACAGTGCCCTCCCAGGCAGGGCCCGCCATCTGGCTGAACAGGGTCAGGACTGTGTCTATCGGCTTATTCGTTCAGGGATGAGCAACATCCCTGGTCTGCTCAGCCTGTGGCTCGGTGGAAAATGACAACTGTCCCCAACTCAGCTGCTACACTGCTACCCAAATAGTGAGGCTCCATGGCTGGGAGATGTACAAATGGGAACCTGACAGAAATGGAGGGTGGGCACAAGGGAGCGGAAGGCAAGGTGATGGGTTGGGGGAGAAGCCAGCCCCGGGGGCTTTAAGGAGTGCACGATCCCTAGGATTTCAGGGCTCCTCATAGTTAATGAAAGGGCTGGAGGGCTTCCTGTCATTCCAGTAGATTCTACAAAGGGAAAACAGCAGCCCTACCAGTTTCTTTCCAAAAGCAGAATGACTTTCTGAGCAGCCCCCAGGGTGGGGGTGGTTCCCTTCCCCAGCCCCCAGGGTCCTGACTGGCTGGCCGCAGGCTGATCTGCCACTTCTCCACTGGCCCATAAGGGAAGGGAGAGATGAGGGGCCAAAGGGTCCAAATCACGATGAGGCAAAAAGCCTGCACCACGGTAGGCTGTTAACGAGGGACTTTCCGAAGCAGTGTATTTCAGGCCCCAAGCGTTCAAGGTAAGACACAGATGCACCCCGGGTCACCAGGCCCTGGCACCGAATGCGGGCACATCCTGGGAGACCCAGCAACCAGGACGACACTTCCGGCGGGTGGTGGTGCGAGTGGGAGCCTCAGTGACTCTGGCTCTTCCAGGACCAGAGGCCACGCCAGCAGCTCCTGCACAGTCTCCGGGCCTTTTCATCGGCTTTAAAGTGACCTAACAGCACCCCCTAGTGGAAATCATCAATAAAACAAGGACCACGCACCCCGTTCACCTTCTCACACTAGTAGTGGTTTCAAGACTCACCATGAAACAGAGTGACACAAAAACAAAACTTTATCTTTAGAAAGAAAATACTAAAACAGGTGGGCGTTCAGAAGGCAACTTCAGGCCCCTCACTGCAAACCACCTGCCCTCTTCAGATTCTCTGCCTTCCAGAGAAACATTCCGAGACCGGGGGGAAAGGGAGGGAGAGCGCCGGGTCCCCTTACAGTTTGGGCAGACTGCCCACGGGGGCCAGAATGATGCCGAAGACATAGAAGAGCCCCAGCAGGAGGTTGAGCTTGGCAGTCCTCTGGGGCAGTTTGTTGAAAGTCTGGCTTCGGAACTGTCTCTCCAGGGAGAAGGCCATGGGGATGGTGAGGAGGGGGAGGGCCAGGCTGATGCTGCAGTGCGTGGCCAGGATGCTGAAGATCAGGTAGGGCAGGAAGAGCAGCGTGTTGTAGAGCATGTAGGAGAGCGTGGGGCCGATGAGGATGGCCAGCGTGACGATGCCGGCCGCCCTGTCCGACTCCATGTCCCTGGTGTTGTTGGAATGGAGAATGGCCTCGGTGCTGAGGGCGAGGGGGATGGCGTAGACCAGTGGGAAGACTGCCAGGGACCCCACCTGGACGGCGTAGGCGAACATCACAGCCAGCGGGCCAAAAGTGATGAGGATGACGAGGTCTCCCAGAGCCACGTACTTGAATCCGATTCCTACGGCCAGAAAACCCAGAGAGCTGGTATGAGATCGAGGGCTGGAAACCGAGGGGCCGTTCATTGGCTGGGAGCGGTGAGTTCTCGGGTGGGAAGAACGGCCAGTCAGGGAGCTCCCTGCCCTCTGGTTTTGTCTCCGGTGACACAGAGGGGCAGAGAACACTCGTCTGTCAGCACCCACTTAGGCTTCACAGTCAAGTTTTCCTCCCTACTGTCGCCAGCATAGCCTTGCAACAAAGAGCGGTGGGCGCCCACTGCACACGGGGTCTAACCAGAGAGCCCGTGAAGGCTCTGAGAGGCCTCACAATCTGGGTCTTTGGCTTCTTCCCTTCACCGACCCCTGCAAGACATGGCTTCTGTCGGTCAGGCCCTCACAGGAAACCCATCCCAGTCTCTTACTTTGCTGCCTCCTTCTTCCACAGCCTCTGCGGGGCTCTGGTCTGGAAAGCCCCGCTCGGTGAAACTTCAGGGCACCCAAACTCCACATAAAGAAACTTCCACCCACGTGACGAGTAACAGCTCAGATGACAAAGTTACAGCGCTGCTTCCCCTCTCTGGTTCCCTTGAATTACAACTAAATCAGCCCAAACTCCAACCCACCTCAAATGCCATCTAAACCACTTCATTCCGACCTGCCCAGTTCTCTCCAAAGATGCCACACTCCATCGGATCTCACGCCATCCCTGAATTCTGAGTCCTCGTCACCCTATACGGGGAACACTGTGACACCCACTCTCAGGACCTCCCCGCCCTGGCCTTCCTCCGATCTCCACGGGCAGCCAGAGGGGGCCTTCGGAAACACTCATCGGACTGTGCCCCTCCCCCAACATACACCTGAAAACCCTCAGCACAGGTTGTCCTCGGATCTTTCACCCGCTTGCCTCTGGGGCTGCCCTGCCTCCCTCCGGCCTCACCTAGAGCTCCTCTCTGCCTCGCTCATATTTCTGTCAGTTCCTCGGGGCCTTCGGACACCCCACCCCACCTCTGCCTGGCTAACTCCTACTCACCCTTCAAGACGTTAAAGCCCATTCCTCCAGGCAGCCTTCCCTCATCCCCTGAGCCACATCCAGTCCCTTGCAATACACATGCTCCCAGGGGACCCAGATTTCCAGCTTTGTAAAATTCATCACACTTCTAATGACTTTGTCTCCATCTTTCCCTCAAACCTAAGTTCCAGAGAGCAGGGCCTTGGGTCTGGTTTGTTCACAGCTCGCTCCCCAGTGCGTGGCACCAAGGCTGAACCGAACACAGAGCTACAGTAACAAGCACCCAGAGTCTGGGGCCCAGGTGAAGAAGAACGTCTCACTCAGAGCGAGGCAGCACGGGGCGGCTGAGAGGTGGGCCCGGCACAGACCGCTACAGAAGTCTGGGAGACCTCCAGGTCTAACCAAGCTTCCAACTCATGGCCTCACGATCAGGAGACAAAGAAAAGTACTGGGTCACCAACTGCACTTTAACCCACCAGGGAACACGGTCTGGAGAGGATGGAAAGTGAGAGCAGCCAGAGTACGGGATTCGGCTCAAGATTCCCTTCACACGAGTAGCTGGGGTTCTGGTTCTTGTTTTTTTTCCAGCTTTATTGAAAGATAAGTGACACGCAACACTTGGCACGTTCATATACGGCATGATGACTACCACCAGATCGCAAAACTACCACCAGATCACATTCCGCACAATGACTACCACCTGATCACATACCACACGATGACTACCACCAGAGCATCAGTCCACGTCTCAGTTTAGTCGAGGTGCTTTGGTGCTCAAGTGCCCACCCTTGGTTCTTTAGAATGAAGCATCCCCAGGGAAGGGTCACAGCCATGGCCTCCGGAAGCCACCAACACTCGGAAGTCCTTCCGCACTCCCCAAGCAGCGCGGTGACAAACGATTTGGTTGTCTGAGGACACGCCCTCCAGGAGGAAGCTGCTCGAGCAGAACCCTGGCTCCCGCTATAAATTAGTAAACCGATGTCTCCTGCGGTACCTCACACATTGAGGGAACAACCCCCACCCAGGGAAGTGCCGGGCAGGGATACTCTCAGTGGGGAGCTGGCAGGTTTCTCCTCCAGCTAGCTGCCCGTTCCTCTTTTGCCGATATTCCGAGCTCTCCCAGCAGACACCGGAGCTGTCACTACGGAAGAGAACACAAGAGCGCTCTTGCCTTGACATCTGGCTAGATTACCCATCTGGCTGGATCTCATAGATCAGCCGGCAAAAAATAATGTGAGCAAAACAAGGACACACCCCCACCCTGAGCAGGTCCTGCACAGAAACCAACCACAAGCCCACTGCAGGGCTGAGAAAGGTCTGGTAACCTCCTGGAAGTTATCTGACAGGAGAAAATGATAGAGCCCTCGGGGAGGAAAACTGCTTCCAGAGTATGGCCCAGGGCTCACAGGCTCCACCTGCTTCAAAATGTGGCCCACCTCTCCTTCGGGGCATTCCCACCCCTCCCAACACCACTTTCCAAATGAGCCAACACAGTGAAGGCCTGGGCAAGCTCTCAGCGCAGCAGGCAGCATGAATTCATTAAAATATAAACCAGAATGTTGGCAAGGCCACGGAGCGCTTATACGTTGCTGGTGGGAACACAGAACTAGTACGACCACTTCAGAAAACACGCTGGCAGCTTCCCATCAAGTTAAAACATTCATCGACCCTCTGACCCAGCGCTTCCACTCCCAGCTTTCGCCCCCAAATGATGAAAACAAATACCCACAGAAAGACTTCGCCGGGAGTGTTCAGGCATAATAGACAAAATACGGAAACAATCCAAATGTCGCCGGACAGGAGAAAGGATAAGCAAATTGTGGTTCTGTCCGCACAGTGGATCCTATTCAGCAATAAAAAGGGACCACTGATGCCCGTCACGACGCGATGAGATCTCAAACTACCATGCGGAGCGAAGAAACCGGGCACAGGAATTCAAATGGAACGACTCCATTTCCGTAACATTCCAGACCAGACAAAACAATCTTTGTGAAAGAAACCAAACAGGGTGGCCTCTGGATAGGGGCAGGGAGAGTGGGAATTCACGGGAAAGGAAGCTGTGATGGAAATGTGAGGGTGACGGAAACTTTCTTTATCGGGACAAGGTGTGGGCTTTACGACTGTGTGCCTCTGCTGCAATTGATGAGACTCTAACACTTCTGTGCATTTCACCATAGCCAATTCTATCAATAAAGGTCAACATTTAACCCATAAATCACGTTACGCCAGGACTCTGCTTGATGCATTTCAGTGTCTCCCCATTTGTTCGTTCAATGAATATTAAATAGTAACCACATGCCAGGCCGTGTTCTGGGCACCCTGGCTTCGGCAAAGAATGGAGACCCAAATCCCTAACCCCAGGGAGCTTCTAGTCTACGTGGGAAGACAATGAGCGAAGTCAGTACTTTAGACGGTGCATTAGAAGTAGTCTGTGCTACGAAGGAAAATAAAGCAGAAAAGAGCAACAGGGAAAGTATTGTGGGGGAAAACTCAGCGTGTGTGTGTGTGTGTGTGTGTGTGTGTGCACGCGCGCAATTTTATTTTATTTTCAGCTGCTGCAAAAAAACTTTATTGTTTTGTAATTTTAAATAGGATATAAAGCAAGGCCTCACAAAACAGCTTGCAATTGAGCAAATCGGTGGAGGAGGTTAGAAAGTGAATCAGGCAGAGAGGAGGAAGGGCTTTCCAAGCCAAAGAAAAGCATCTACAAAGGACCTGGGACAGCAGCATGCCCTGACCGTTCCAGGAACAGCCAGGAGGGCAGCGTGGCTGGCAACAAACTGTGTTTGCCTTCAAAATATATGCAGGGGGCGCCTGGATGGCTCAGTGGGTTAAATGCTCTTCCTTTGGCTCAGGTCATGATCTCAGGGTCCTAGGATAGAGCCCCGCATCAGGCTCTCTGCTCAGCGGGGAGCCTGCTTCCTCCTCTCTCTCTCTGCCTGCCTCTCTGCCGACTTGTGATCTCTGTCTGTCGAATAAATAAATAAAATATTTTATATATATATATTCCGAATCTGACACCCTCTTCTCTTCTCTACCACCAGCACCCTGATGCAGGCCGCCGCACTTCTCCCGCCGGGATCGTCCGCAGCCTCCTCGTCCTCCTGCTTCAGTCCTTGCCCACCCTCCTTTATCCATTCTTTGAAAACCTTACGACCCACTTGATCTTTGTGCTTCTCTGCCCTTCCCCCACACACTTTCCTTGCTTTACCTCCTTGTATTTACTCTCTCTCTCTTACTCACATAATGGACTCACGATGTTCCTCAATTTTTTGACGATGTTCCTCAATTTTTTGAGGAACACTCCTGCCTTAAGGCCTTTGGCAACTACCACTCTGAGATTTCAAACACCCTTCCTCTAGATACATGCTTAGCCGACCTCCTTCTATCTTTGCTTATATTACCTTTGTGAGGAGGCCTACCTTGATCAAACTGCTTCAAACAGCTAGGTCCTCCTTCCTTGCTCTAGTTATTTCATTTATGAAGATGTTATTCATTTGTCAGAGAGAGAGCACAAGCAGGCAGAGTGGCAGGGAGAGGCAGAGAGACAAACAGACTTCCCGCAGAGCAAGGAGCCCAATGCCGAACTTGATCCCAGGACCTTAGGATCATGACCTGAGCCGAAAGCAGCCTCTTAACCGACTGAGCCACCCAGGCGTCCCCTTGCTCTTTTATTTTTTCGTTATAAGCACTAATCACGTTTTCATATACTATCATCAGGGTCCCAAATCATCTGGGCTTAGCAGGAACTCTCCTGATTTCCACACCTAAAGTCCAGCGTCCTGGGAGCCGTCTTAAGTCCTGAGCACACCAGGACATTGGTGATCCTGAATAGAATTTACTAGTTTGACTTTCTATCTCTCCTCAAGATCTATAAAATAACTCCCCCAAGAGCCCCTGCTCAGGATCTGTGACTGTTGGGTTCACACAGAACAGTGCCTGGCATATAACAGGTGCTCAAAAAGTAGGCCTGGACCACCTGTCCATCACTACCTTAATAAGCTTGTTGCAAGCAGTCACACAGCAAACTTGCTGAAAGTAATCAGCTGTGTGATGTTGAGCTCTTCAAATGTAATTCCACTGGAATTCGAAACAGTGGTGTTATAGGATATGACCACAAAAAGAAACTAGATGGAAACATTCCCATATATGTGATTCCCATATATGGACTAACATTCATAAACCAAGCCAGGATCTTCCCAGCTCACTAGGGTTCTCCAAAAATCCACATGACCCACACATTGTAGATTTCACGTAAATGGCCTAACTCAAAAAAGAGCCTTTGACACCTCTTCTCCAGCCCTCTAACTCCTATGCGAAGCACAAGTTTCTAGTACATGCAGCCAGGAAACAGGCCAAGTCTTACCTCCTGTGTAGAGAAAGGAGCCAGACAGGCCTCCAAAGTAGATGAGAGCCAAGTGCTCCAGTTTCAAAGGAGACAGGTAGTAGAGACAAGCGGCACAGACACAGCCCAAAGTGTAGAGGAAGACTCCAAACCGGACAACATCCTGGGGCTCCAAGATTCGGTCCACCAGGGTCCGGTCATCACTCTTTTTGTGGTCAATGCCCTTGGAAAAGTCATAGTAAGTGTTGACCAGATTACCAGCCCCATGCACGGCCAGCACAGCCACGGCACAACCCACCAGCAGCCTGGGATCCAGGACGCCGTGGGATCTGTAGGCTAGGGCACTGCCCAGGGCCACCGGCGTGAGGGAAGCACTGAAGCTCCAGGGCCGCAGGGCCAGCACGTAGGAAGCGCACTTCTGCCTCCAGGAGCGTTGGGGAAGCCTGTCCTCCTCCGGGCAGTCGTTCCCCAGCAGGTCCCTGTCCCCGGACTTGGCCGTCTCTCCCGCCTGTATGTTAATCTCCCCTGGGACCTGGGAGGCCGCCATGGAAGCTACACGTGGCTGAAGTCAAAGTTAATAGTGAACACCCGCGAACAGCCGCGGGGCGGGGCGGCCAGACCTGACCTTCCTTCGGTTCCGCCCCGGGGCCGGGCTGGGGAGGCGGCGGGCCCCGGGGGTAGAGACCGTGCGGACCTGGCAGCCCGCGAGGCCCGGCGGCACCGCCCAGACCTGCTGTCAGCCGGGCGAAGCCTGTCTCTCGACCTCGCTAAGACCCGGGCTAGAGCCCGAGGACGAGCTGCGGCCACCAGCCCCGAGGTACTGGGGCCGCCATCTTGTGCGCCCGCCTCCGGAGGCCCGCCCGGAAACAGGGGCCGACGCGCCGACCGGACCGAGGCGGGGGCGGGGCCTGGGGCTTGGGGGCGGGCTTGGGGGCGGGGGGCGGGGCTGACGGAAACTCCGCGGTCCACCCTTTCGCTCAAGGAGTATCCGAGCCCGGCAGCTGCCCCCAGACCCGCGGCATCACTTAATACCACAAGGACGACCCCGATTGCGTGTCGCTTTACGACTTACCTAGAGCTTCCACTCAACAAAATAGGACTCATTCATTTTTTTCATTCAACAAGCGTTTACTGAGCACCTACTATATCGTATGCAGCAGTGAAAAAATGGACACGAATCAGGGAGCACATTGAGGACGATGAGAAAGGTATGATTACCTCCCACTTTTTTAAATGGGAAACGAAGCTCTGAAATAGAAAATGAAGTTCAAGAAATTATTAGCTCCAGTAATAATCACAACAGCAATAGTTCCCCTCTTTTATTGTGCAATTACCATTTGCCGTATACTGGCCTGCCTGCGTCTTTATCCACAGTCTAAGGTTACTACTCACCTACTCACAGCCCTCCTTCCCACTCTACCACGTGGCCAGCTCCGTGTCTTCATTGCCTGCCTTCTGGAAGCTTATGGTCCATATCTGTAGTTTGTTTCGGCTGGAGGGAGCCAAGTGTTAAATTTTTAGGAATTTTCTGAGCTGGTCATTAAGCACAGCCATTATTAAAAATTAAATTATACAAATTTATGAGATAAATTATATTACAAACAAAGGTAACAAAACTCATTACTTTTACTATTTCACAAAACTCATTACTTTTACTATTTCACTCCATTTTACCATTTATGTGCTTCAGATTGTTAACGTCTGTGGAAATACGATATGCTCATCTCTTCCCAGCTTTCCCTTCAGGGACATCCGTCGGTAGCTTGAAATCTGCCATAGTGGGAGTATTTATACCACACGGATCAGCAGATGCTTGTTAATTGTTTTGTTGATCATCTGGACTTAAAAAGTGACAGGGATAAGTGAACAATGCAGATTAAACTTAAAAGTGTGTCAGCTCTGTAGCTCTTATGTTGTGAATAGCAGTGGACATGAAAGAAAATATCAACCAACATCCATATCAGAACTACATCGGTCAGTTGCAGCCTAGAGAGGCTATGCAATATCCGCTCGCCCCCAAGCATACTGTTAGACTCGATTTGCCGTATGGAATTTGCAATAAAAAGCATGTGCACTTTATTATTATTTATAAGTGATATGCTATACCTCATTTACATGGTGAAAGTTACAGTACACGTATATGTACCTGGGACAGACTACATAATTTTGGTGCCAAGTGCAAAATAAAAACGTTCAGCCCCTTGTTTAAAAGTCATTAAGAATTTCAAGACAGAGCAATACGGCCTCAGACAGCCATGAAGCCAGCCCCGTACCTACACACAGGCCCCCTCTCTTGTTGACTAGCTTTTCTGCCACCCAGCACATTCTCGTGAGCTGGCCAGACCCAAGTGTCCTATGCTGCCAAACTGGACAAGAGGAAGAAGCAGATGTTTCAAAATCCTGGCTCCACGACTCATCAATTCTATGATCCAATCCCTCTCTATGTCTGTTTACTCAAGTATGAAGTGGAAACACGACAACCTGTCTCACAGAAGTGTTCAGGCATAAGTGATAGCATTTATCGACTGTCCACATGTGTCACAGAGTGTTTTAGGTCCTTAATGTGTATTAGCATTTAACCTCACAACACTGCCTATAGAGGTAAGCACATTATAATCTCTTCAGTTTTATGATAAAGAAATAGGTACAAGAGATTTAAGTCCTGGTGGTATAGCTAGTAAGTGTTGGAGCAAAGTTTCAGATTCAGTTACACTCCAATTTGCTTTTAACTGCTACTTGATAATATCCACCAAAATGCCTGATATTGTAAGTGCTCAATAAATATTCTCTATTATTTAACATAAGAAAGTTCTTTGTAAACTGAAAAGAGACCTATAAATGCATTGATTACTATTGCTACAAAAACATCTTTGATCATTAATTAGAAAACGGGGCCTGGGGCAACAGGGTGGCTCAGTCAGGTAAGTGTCTGCTGTCAGCTCAGGTCATGATCCTAGGGTCTTGGAACTGAGCCCAGCATTGGGCTCCCTGCTCTGCTTCTCCCTCTCTCTCTGTCTGCCGCTCCCCTTACTCGTGCAACTCCCCTCTGTCAAATAAATAAATAAAATAAAAAAAAAAGACGGGCGCCTGGGTGGCTCAGTGGGTTAAAGCCTCTGCCTTTGGCTCAGGTCACCCACATCAGGCTCCCTGCTCAATGGGGAGCCTGCTTCCCTTCCTCTCTCTGCCTGCCTCTCTGCCTACTTGTCATTTCTGTCAAATAAATAAAATCTTTAAAATAAAGAAAAGAAAAGAAAACAGGGTCTTATATCTCAGGGTGATAAAAATATTATATATTGCCTGTGGAAATGAAAATCAGTATCTCCTTTATAGAGATCAAGTTGATGTTGTCCATCAACTACATATGCATTTATCCTGACCCTGTATTTCCATTTCTGAATGTTTATTTGGTGTAGCTGCCAGGGGAAAAAATTACATATGTACAAAGACATTCACTGCTACATCATTAATGACAGCAAGAATTTGGAAACAACACAAGTGTCCATCAACAGAGGACTGGAAAAATAAATTATGGTACATCCATGTGATGGGATTCTATGCAGCTATAACAACAACAAAAGAATAAGCTAACTTTCTATATATTAAGAAATATCTCCAAGATCTACTAAAAATTTTTAAAAGATGTTATTTATTTATTCATTTTAGAAAGACAGAATGGGGGGGGGGAGTAGAGGGAGAGGGACTGGCAGACTCCATGCTGAGCACTGAGCCCTGCTTGAGGCTTGATCCCATGATGCCAAGACCCCCAAGACCATGACCTGAGCACAAATCAAGAGTAGGATGCTCAACGAACTGAGCTACCCAGGCACCTCAAGATCTACTAAAAATTTTTGAAGTCCAAAACAGTGTAGGTGGTAATGAAAGGGGAACATAAGTATATGCATTTATACTTGCTTATATTTACACAGAGAAACTCTAGGGATACATAAGAACTAAGAAAATAGTGAGAGGCCAGGAGTGGAGCGAGACCTTTCATGATAAATATTATTTATTTTGGATTTGAACAGGGAACACATTATATATTTTTAAATTTTTGATGATTAAATATAGAGATGTTGAACACAAGTGGAAAATATGAAATTATTTCAGGGACAATTATTTCAGAGAATAAGTAGTACAATGGAAAGATTCTAAACCTAAAGTAGTAACCTTAAATTAAATTTTAAAAAGAATCTGCCAAAGCATTTTTTTTAAAGATTTTATTTATTTGACAGAGAGAGGCACAGTGAGAGAGGGAACACAGGCAGGGGAGTGGGAGAGGGAGAAGCAGACTTCCTGCTGAGCAGGGAGCCCAATGTGGGGCTTGATCCCAGGATCCAGGGATCATGACCTGAGCGGAAGGCAAACGCTTAACGACTGAGCCACCCAGGCACCCCTGCCAAAGCATTTTGTTAGCCACAGGGTATTGCCAAACCTTTTTAATTTGGCACTTTAGAACTTCTGGAAACTTACATATCTTCACCAGATACTTCTTTGTATTACACAAGTAGCTGATGGTAACATACAAAGGAAAAAGTATGCCTTCTCCGTGTAGTATTACGTCTTAGTTGTATATTCCCTCCTGCGAATATAGACACCTAAGGAATATATAAATGCTTTATAAAGGGGTGTATTATACTAATATTGTTGTATAACTTGTATTTTTTTAATAAATCGTGAACCCTTTTCCTTCTCAGCAAATATTAATCTACATTACCATGATTAATGGCTCCATACCTTTTCTTTAAGATGAATGTATTGTATTTTATTTAATCAGACCCCTATTAAAAGCCATTGAGGAATTTTTGTTATTATAATAACCGTGGCAAAAAAGAGAGAGAGAGATGTAGTCAAATTCTATTTTTGCTATTGTTTGAAAGAATTATTTATTTTATTTTTATAAGTAAGCTTTACTAGCTCTAGCCCAAGGCTTGAACTGAGCACCAGAAATCAAGAGTCCCATGCTTCACCAACTGACTCAGCCAGGTGTTCCTGGAAGGATGATTTTAAGTGATGCTATTTGGAAATTATTTATTTGGGAGAAGATCATTTAGCTAAAACTTGGTTATGGTCTCCCGCGAAAGATCTTGTGAACTAGGTAATTTTGGAAAACCGGGAAATTCTAACTAAAAACGGTTTAAGATGCAGACTGCATTTAACAAAAGAGAAATCGCGGGGGCATGAGAAGCACCAGTCGGAAAGTTCTAGGTCTGCGCTCCGGTAATCCCAGGGCACAGACGTCGCTCACGCTCCGGTTAAAGCGGGCAGGACGCACAGCCTCTGAGTCCCATCCCACCGTACCCACACCGCGGGCCACACGCCGCCACAGCGTAGATGCAGAGGGGACTCATAGTAGCGATGCACCGGATGTGCGCGTGGAAGTGACTGAAATCAACCCAAGACCCATTGGTTTAACCGCAATGACGTAAGCTTCCTTTCGCTGGTCACTGGCCGCGTGGTTTGTCTATTTGAACAGTCCCCGCCCCCTAAAGAAGCCGGGTCCCTAAACCTCACTTCTCCTTCATTTCTATTGGTCTGCATTCCAGTCCATCTTCTTCTTAAGCCTGCCGATTGGTTCTCTGAGCTGGGGACCCACCCTCCCTCCCGCCCGGTTTAGAAGACAGCAGGGAAGGCGGGTGGTGGGGCCGGGGGCCTGAAGCGGCGATACCCTCGCTGGTGGCGGCAGCTGAGGCCTTAGCCGAGGCCGCGCGGTGAGTCTGGGGCCTGGCACCGACCCCTCCAAGGCGGAGGAGTGTCCAGACCCAGGGTCAGCCTGGTCCGTGGTGGGGGTGGGGGGGAGCGGGAAGTCGCCCGTCTGGGACGTGGGGTCCTCTCCGTACCGGCCCCACGGGCTTGGGCGCTGTCAGAGCCCTTGACCCCCGCCCGGCGAGGCAGCACCCACCTCCTCCCGGATCCCCAGGAGCCCCCCGGGCCTTGCAGACAGCCGTGCGTCCCTGGCGCCGCGAAGGCCGGCCCAGCAGCCCCGGTACTGCCGGGGCGCCTTTGGGTCTCCATGCCCCGCACTCGCCCGCCCCCTCTTCCTGGCCACCTGCAGACTGGCCGCAGAGAGGGGCAGTGTCGGTGTGTGCCCCTCGGTCCGCCCCCTGCGGACCTCTCAAGGACCCGGTCCCCGGAGCTGAGCTGGGTTCCATCCTTGGGTTTCATCCTCTCTGCCCTCCCCGCCCCCATCCCCAGTTTCAGCCACCCCAACTTTAACTTCACAAGCCCTCACCAAGCCCTCACTAAGACTCTTGGGATATTTGACTTCCAGTACCTTCATTGATTTGTGGCTGGAGCAGGTGGGCCTGTGGGTCTCAGACCCTGTGAAGAAGATCCTGAGAAAGAGAATTCCCCGCCAGTCTCCCTCCCGGTCCTCGCAGACCCGCGGGCACACACCCCATAGTCAGTTTTCTCATCAGGGATCCTTGAGCTTCCTCTCCCCTGAAGGATGACATTTCCTTCTGCAGTCTTCTTCTTGGCGTTGGAGCATTTAATAGCTTTACAAAACCAGTTACAACCTGGTGTCTTCTTTTTTCCCCCTCTGCATCTCACAAATACTCTCAAAAATAAGAATTTTGACAATTTGATTTTCTTTTTTTTTTTTTTAAAGATCTATTTATTTATTTGACAGAGAAAGAGAGAGATCACAGGTAGGCAGAGAGAGAGAGGGGGGAAGCAGGCTCCCTGCTGAGCAAAGAGCCGGATGCGGGACTCGATCCCAGGACCCTGAGACCATCACCTGAGCTGAAGGCAGAGGCTTAACCCACTGAGCTACCCAGGCGCCCCGACAATTTGATTTTCTAATAGAATTTAGGACATCCCTAGGTTAGATATATATGTTACTCCCATGGCAGTCTGGGCTGAGCCCTATTTTGGCCACTTTCCCCCTAGATTGTAGGCCCCGTGACGGAAGGGATAGTCCCTAATTGAGGAATGAATGTCTGATCTCAGGAACTAGTCAGTCTCTTAGCTCAAGTACTACAGTTCCAAGTACTCCTATTTTATGGAACCGCCCTGTCCAACACAATCACCACCAGCCGCAGGTGGCTTAGAGCACTTGAAATGTGACGAGTCCACATGGAGATTGCCACGTGGGCAGTGGATTTTGGAGACTTAGGACAAAAAGAGAATGGACACTGTATCAATACCTCTTATGTTGATGACATGTTGAAATGATACTTTGGATATATTGGGTTTAAAAAATGTATTAATGTCTCCTGTTTCTTTTTACCTTTTTTGATACGGCTACCAGGGAATGTCAAATGACACTTGTGGCTTGTATTGTATTTCTACTGGCCGGTGCTGCTGTAGGATAATCCACGTCCCTCTTTAAATTGAACACCTTGAGGGGGCGCCTAGGTGGCTCAGTTTAAAGCGTCTGCCTTTGGCTCACGTCATGATCCCAGGGTCCTGGGATCGAGCCCTGCATCAGGCTCTTTGCTCAGCAGGGAGCCTGTTTCCTCCTCTCTCTCTGCCTGCCTCTCCGCCTACTTGTGATCTCTGTCTGTCAAATAAATAAATAAAATCTTAAAAAAAAAAAAAAAGGTAAATTGAACGCCTTGAGGAAAGGAACAGTCTTAAGCTTGTTTTATTCTCTCTTTACTTCCCCATCTCTAGTGCCTGGCACTGGGCCGTGTCAGTAGTAGTCATAGTGATAATAATAGCTAACAATTACTAAGCACTCACTGTGTGCCTGGCACTGTTCGAAGCACTTGTTAACATTTATTAACTCGTTTAACCCTCACATCAACGCTATGAGTTAGGTAATGTTACCCTGCTGCCGGGATATTTTAAGTATTTTCCTCAAGAATATAATTTTGATATGATTTTTTTAGGTTTTGTTTATTTATTAGAGATAGAGAGCACAAGAGGAGGCATGGGGGCAGACCGAGGGAAAGGGAGAAGCAGACTCCCCCTGAGCAAGGAGCCTGATGCGGGGGCTCGGTCCCAGGACCCTGGGATCATGACCTGAGCCAAAGGCACATGCTTCACCGACTGGGCCTCCCAGGCGCCCTGTAATTTTGGACTGGATTTGAACCTAGGTAGTCTGGCTCCACAGCCCACAGTTTTACCTTGTCTGCTACGCCACCTGTTTTTTGTTTTTTTAAGATCTTATTTATTTATTTGACAGAGATCTGAAGTAGGCGGAGAGGCAGGCAGAGAGAAAGGTTGAAGCAGGCTCCCTGCCAAGCAGAGAGCCCAATGTGGGGCTCGATCCCAGGACCCTGAGATCATGACCTGAGCCCAAGGCAGAGGCTTCACCCACTGAGCCACCCAGGCACCCTATGCTGCCTGCTTAAATGCCAGTCACTGTTGACTAAATCAGGGCTTTCTGTATGTTCCTCGGTGAGGTCTCCCAACCTTTTTAGGATCTCCTTCCTGCCCTGGGAGGGGTGGAGACCTGTATTGAGGAACCCTGGCCGTAAAGAAATAAATTCATCACCCGTGGTTTGTGATGCAGAGCATTCAAGGAAGTTTCTCTCCAAAGAACCTCAGGCCAAGATGCTGGGAACTGGACCCGCTGCCGCCACCGCAGCCACCACCACGTCTAGCAATGTGAGCGTCCTGCAGCAGTTCGCCAGTGGCCTGAAGAGCCGGAATGAGGAGACCAGGGCCAAAGCCGCCAAGGAGCTCCAGCACTACGTGACCATGGAGCTTCGAGAGGTTGGGGCTTCCGTGATTTGTCCAGGGGTGTTTCGTCCAAATGTACTAGCAGCGGTTTAGATTCCTTTTGACAACTCAGGGAGGGTTTGGAACATGAGGCCTCTAATCCCTCCTGTCTGTAGAACGCCCAGGTTCCTTTGCAGCGGCTGGATGGTTCTATGGCACATCCAGAATATGGCATATTCTAGACCTTCAGTTCCTTCCATCTGACAGCAGTGGTTGGGATGGGTTTAGAGAGTTGGTAGCCTGGGACTTTCTAGAGAGTCAGCTCAAGTGACGTCAGGACGGTGTCTTGTTCGTCCTTGGAACGCCGGGATGTCGCCGGCTCGACAAGTGTTTGTCCCATAAACAGATGCCACAGTTTACAACTGTGAAAGTGGGCAGCAGCTTTGTCCTCTTTGGGTTGAGCTGTGCCCACCAGCTGCTGCTCAGTCTCCCCCATCCCCCTGGAAGCTGCCCCCTCCCCCACCCCTGCCCCAGCTTCAGGGAGTCAGCGGAAGCTGTTCTGAGTACACCTTCCTTTGCAGATGAGTCAGGAGGAGTCTACTCGCTTCTATGATCAGCTGAACCATCACATTTTTGAACTGGTTTCCAGCTCAGATGCCAACGAGAGGAAAGGTGGCATCTTGGCCATAGGTAAGGACGGAGTCTCTGGTGAGAGTAACAGCTGGGAATAAAGGGTGGCTCAGCTTTGTGTCCACTGCACCTGTGTCTGCTATGTACTGATGCCCCGTTCTTATCTATTTAAGGAATTTTTAAGGAGCCTTTTGGCTTTCCGTGTACTTATTCCGGGATGAATTGTAGCAGCATGGGCAGAGCTGGTATTTTCAGATCCAGAGTCTGAGACCTGTGGCACAGCTTTTCTAGGGCCAGATAGTGGCCTCGCTGAGACTAGAAGCCACCCACCCTTCTGCCACCCCACGTGGCTTGTCACAGGCTCTGATGTCCCCCCCTAGAGCAGTTTGGCGTAGCAGGGCTCACGAACGGAAGGGAGAGGCGGCGAACAGATGAAAAGCATGTCGTCCGCCAATCCCAGGGCCTGGTTTGGTGGATTCCTGTTCATTCTCAGTTCGTTCTCGTTTTCTTCTTGGGAAAATAAATTATCTGTGCTAAAATGAAGTTATTTTGCTTTAGGTAAGTAGTTCTGGCACAAATATCAAGTCTTTTGCTTTACAATGAAAACTATCCCCATCCTTCCCATCTGGAAGTTGCATTCTGTGCTCGAAGTAGAAGGAAGAGGCCACTTGCCAGCGTTCCTTGCAGGCAGCCGCTCCGGGGTAGGCCGCGCCCAGGCAGCCGCCCTCCGGGGTAAGCCGCGCCCGTCCTCACCCTTGGCCTCCCTCTCTTTCCCAGCCAGCCTCATAGGAGTGGAAGGTGGAAATGCCACTCGCATCGGCAGATTCGCGAACTATCTGCGGAACCTCCTCCCCTCGAATGACCCAGTCGTCATGGAGATGGCATCCAAGGCCATTGGCCGCCTCGCCATGGCAGGCGACACTTTTACGGCTGAGTATGTGGAGTTTGAGGTGAAGCGAGCCTTGGAGTGGCTGGGCGCCGACCGCAACGAGGGCCGGAGACACGCCGCTGTGAGTGCCCGTGGGGCGGGGCCCCCCCACAACGGGCTCAGGTCCCTTAACCGCAGACAGTGAGGGAACGTTCTAGGCAAAGCCACTGTGCTTCTTAGGGTCCTTCAGTTCTGTCCTGAATCCCTTTCTCTTTTTGCCCTGAGCTCCATATCTGAAGAGAAAACTTAGAGTTCTCTTTTGTTGCTGGAGAGGGAGCCCTAAGTGCATCGCATACCTTGACCTCTGATTTTCTAGAATCAACATTGCCTCCTAAGCATTAGGCACCCCTCAGCCATAGTCAAGAGAAGAAGCCACAAGCCAGAAGGTTTCCAAATCCCCAGACAACTGTCTGTGCGATCCTCTCAGTGTCTGTCAAGGTCCCTGTGCTGTCCCCTGGGAGAACGGAGGGACTAAGAATAGGGGAGGAGCAGGGGCCGCAGGGCCTTCACCCCCCCCCACCCCCCCACCCCCCGGGAGCAGGGGCCTGCCTCCTTTCAGGCCTTTCTTGTCTTATTTATTTGTTTGTTTGTTTGTTTGTTTAAATTTATTGATTTGAGAGTGAGAGAGAGTGCGGGGGAGGGGCAGAGGGAGAGGAAGAGAAAGCCTCAAGCAGCCTCCCTGCTGAGGATGAGCCTGAGGCGGGACTCAGTCTCAGGACCCGGAGATCACAGCCTGAGCTGCTGGCCGACTGCACCACTCAGGCGCCCCTCTTGTTTGTTTTTTAAGCATTTATTGATCGATTAGTACCTGGCCCAGACTTCCTCTCTCCCCGCTGGCTATTCTGCATTGGGGGAGTGAGGCCTCTTTTCCTCCTCTCTTGGTGTATCTCCACTTCTTTTTTTTTTTTTTTTTTAAGAAGGCCCCATGCCCATTGTGGAGCCCAACGTGGGGCTTGAACCCATGACTAAGAGATCAAGACCTGAGCTGAGATCAAGAGTTGGACCCTTAACTGACTGAGCCAACTAGGTACCCCGACATTCCCACTGCTTTTTGAGGCTTGTCCCTGAAAAAGGCAGGTTTGGAGGAGCAGACTTTCAAGCTGTGAGATGAGGGAGTCTGTCCTTAAGAGAGAGGATCGGGGAGGGGGCAGCGCCTAAGTAGCTCAGTCAGTTAAGCATCTGCCTTCGGCTCAGGTCATGATCCCAGGGTCTTTGGGTCGAGCCCCGCATTGGGCTCCCTGCTCGGCGGGGAGCCTGCTTCTCCCTATCCCTCTGCAGTTCCCCCTGCTTTTGCTCTCTTAAATAAATAAATAAAATCTTTTAAAAAAAAAAAAAGAGAGAGAGAGAGAGGGAATCTAGGAATGAATGTGGTAGGGATCAAAGCGTCATTTGGATCCTTTCCGGTTGGCTCCCTCTTTAGAAGCCAGCCCCACAAGGGGGGATCCTCGTACTGGGGGAGGGACAGATACATGGAGCTTGGTTCAAGTCCGCTTTGTCCTTCCTGACTCTGAAATTTAGAGCAGCCTCTGACCTTCAGTTTCTTCCACTTTCAGATGAACATAATAGCAAGATTAAAAATCAAATGGCATTATTAGTTCATTCAATAAATGCTTATCGATTAATGCTGTGTTCCAGGGATGGTTTTAGGCTGTCAGTGGGGCAGTATACAAAGTATAAAACACATCTACCTTTCAGAGCTTATGTTTTTTGTTTTTTGTTTTTAAACAAGACCTTGTAGGTCTTGTGTTTTGTTTGTTTGTTTGTTTGTTTGTTTTAAGATTTTATTCATTTACCTGTCAGAGAGCACCAGCAGGCAGAGTGGCAGGCAGAGGCAGAGAGAGAAGCAGGCTCCCTGCTCGACAAGGAGCCCAATGTGGGACTCGATCCCAAAACCCTGGGATCATGACCTGAGCCGAAGGCAGCTGCCTAACTGACTGAGCCACCCAGGCATCCCCAGCGCTTATGTTCTAACATGACGAGCATCCTGGGTTTGTAAGCACCCTAGGATAACGAACACTGAGATGTTTGATCAATTTTATTTTTACTCCTACGTCCCCAGAGATTCCTAGCTAGGAGGGTGGACAAGTTCGCTCTCCTCCTGACGCATATTTATGCTCCAGGATGACAAGAGGCCTATCGCGACAGAACCAAACTGTCGATACAGATGAGAGTCCTCTGTGTGCTTTTCTCTCCCAGGTTCTGGTTCTCCGGGAGCTGGCCATCAGCGTCCCCACCTTCTTCTTCCAGCAAGTGCAGCCCTTCTTTGACAACATTTTTGTGGCCGTGTGGGACCCCAAACAGGCCATCCGAGAGGGAGCCGTAGCCGCCCTTCGTGCCTGTTTGATTCTCACCACCCAGCGTGAGCCAAAGGAGATGCAGAAGCCTCAGTGGTACCGGGTGAGCATGTGGCCATCCCACCCCCCTGCAGAGCACGTTACGTACAGCATCGTCTGGCCCAAAGGGCTGCCACGGGGCCTTGCCACAGAGCAGGCGTCACATTTGCATGGGTCTCCAGTGATTTCGTAAGCTCAGTACGAATCAGTAGTTATTCCATTGGATTTCTCTAAAGCAAAGATCTGTTGGTAGCCACGCCATTATTTTACATACCACTAAGAATGAAAATGTGATCCAGTTAAACTGACTCACTGTCTTCTTGTCAACACTTATAAGAGCTCTCTTCTTAGAGCTTTTAAATTATAGAAAAATGTATATCTGAGAAGCAGCAACATACAATGATACTTAGAAACTCTTAAATCATAAAAAATATACTCTTAAATTATAGAAAAATGGGTATCTGAGAAGCAGCAACATACTTAGAAAGGGCTGAATTTTCTCTCCTCCAGCATCATAAGCCCTGTGCTCATTGCTGGTGCCAAAAAACCTTAACCAAGGGGCTTATACTACAGAGAGAGCCCTGAACTTGGTATTGGAGACCTGGGTTCTAGGCTTGGCACAATTTGCTGTGTGAACTTGGACAAGCCATTTAATTTCCTGGAGCCTCTGTTGTTCATCTAAGTAGGGATGGTCGTGGTCTCTGCCTCATGGTGTTGTGCGGGTTCAAGCTAAATTAAAGGAGAGAACTTGGAAACTGCGTATCATTGATGTTGCTGGTACAAGCCACTGAGCAGGCCTGGTCACACCGCAGAACCCTCTGTGTAGATGGGGTAGGCCTGTGTTCTTTCTGCCTTTGGACCTTGGGTAATTAACACATTCTGTATCTCTCCTAGCACACATTTGAAGAAGCAGAGAAAGGGTTTGATGAGACATTGGCCAAGGAGAAGGGCATGAACCGGGATGATCGCATCCATGGAGCCTTGCTGATCCTCAACGAGTTGGTCCGCATCAGCAGCATGGAGGGAGAGGTGAGAGGCCATGTCAGAAGGGAGTCTGCTTTCCCACATGCCATTCCGTGAACAGGACAGGCGAGATCCTTGTCCTTACGAGGATATGATGTAAGGGACACAGGCGATAAGCAAGTAAGCAAGGTCATTTCAGAAAAGCACTAAGTCCTAGGAAGTAACGGGATGGAGGGGAGCAGAGGGAGAGGATGACTTCCTCGCCGGGGTGGTGCTGTTTGAGCTGAGACCTGCGGGACATGGAGGGGTGAGCCTTGCAATAGGCAGGGAGATTGCGTGCCAGGTGGAGGCTTTGAGGTGGGAGAGAGTTGACAAGGTTGGGAAACAGAAAAAAAGGGACATGTGGGTGGGGCACAAGACCAAGGGAGAGAGGGGAGGGGCCAAATTCGGAGGCCTCATGGTTCGTGGTAAGCACTGGCTTTTATTCTCACTGCAAAAATCTGGGGTGTGGATACTGGGGAGTGGTATGAGGACCTTCTTTTTAATAATCATTGGTAACTTGTGGGGCCAAGCTTGTGCAGGGGCAGGAATGAAAGCAAGAGACTAGTTACGGGGTGTGGTTAAAAGTCCAGCATTTTTGTTGGGGAAGTAGCCTGGGAGAGAAAAACTGGGAGGCAGCAGGAGAGGCCGGCGAGCCATCACAAGACCGCGAAGGAGAGTGGGCTGGAAGCATGCCAGGCTCCCATGCAGGGCCACTGTGGGGGCCTCAGGCCACAGTTGGCTCTCCGGGGAGGCCCGCCCCAGCATTGCTCCCGTGTGCTTTCCTTGGCTAGCAGCCAGCCCATGGCAGGTGCGGCCGTGCCACCAACATGGTGACATTCTCAGAGTCACAGCAGGGGCCCTTGGTCAACTACGCTGCTTGTAGTTGGGGGTTCGGTTCTCCTGGCTGCCTGGGGGCCTATTGAAGTGTTCTGGGCGGGTGATGGTGGTGAGCTCCACCGGTGTTGGCAGTGTAGACTCATGGTGTAGTTTCCGTGTCAGTCTGCTGGATGCAGGATATATGTGGGAGTAGAGCTCTGTCCACGAGTCCGCCTCCGGGGAGTGAGCTGGTGTGCAATTTTGCCCCTGGGCTTCTTGCTTTAATAGACCTGGAGGTCATTTGGTAATGGCCATGCTGTAGTGTGGGGCTGCACCTGCTGCTGTGTGTGTAGGACCCAGGAATCTAGCTGGGAATCTTCGCTCCTCTCTCTACTGTGTGACTTGGGCACATTATTTTACTTCCTTTAGCCTCATTTTCCTTGCTTTTCACGGGGATCTCATCCACCTCCTTGGGCTCCTGTGAGGTTAATAAATACAGTCAGCCCTTGAACAACACAGGTTTGAACTGCATGGGTCCACGTATATGTGGATTTCTTTTTTTCAGTAAAATTGTTGGGAAGTTTTTTGGAGGTTTGTAACATCTGGAAACCCAACAGATGAATCACGTAGCCTAGAAACATTGACTAAATTAAGAAGTTAGGTATGTCACAAATACATAAGATCTGTGTAAATACTAGTCTCTTTCATTCCTACCACAAAATATACACAAATCTATTACACAAATTAGAAATTTACCTGAACTTACGCACACCAGCACTTACAAAATACATACGGCACCGTTCACAATCTAGAGAAACGTGAACAAATTTGAAGATATGAATATTAAATCCTAACTGCATAAAATTTGCGTGACATGCTGTCTTCTATAGTAGTTCTGTAGCCACTTGCTGTTGCTGTTGCCATGAGGTCAAGAGTTGTAAATGTCTGGCTAAAATGCTGTGCGAGGCTCATCTTCTGTGTGCGCTGTTCACCCTTCCAGTAAATAACACGTCGCCGTGAAAAGTGCCCTGTCGCACTTCTCCTGTGTTTTCCGTCACATTTAGTGCAGTACCGTAATCTTGAATAATATTATGGAACCGGGGGGCGCCTGGGTGGCTCAGTGGGTTAAAGCCTCTGCCTTTGGCCCAGGTCATGATCCCAGAGTCCTGGGATCCAGCCCTGCATGGGGCTCTGTGCTCAGTGGGGAGCCTGCTTCTTCCTCTCTCTCTGCCTGCCTCTCTGTCTACTTGTGATCCTTCTCTCTCTCAAATAAATAAGTAATAAAATCTTAAAAAAAAACACTATGGAACTGGACCAAGAGCCACTAGTGAGAGAGTCAAGAAGCAAGTCATGATGTTCTAAGAAAGGTGAATTGCTTGCGGGACACTGATTAAGGTCTGCAACTGTGCCTGCCCTCCGTTTCAAGACAAAGGAATCCAGCATGAGGACTGTTGCAAAAAAGGAAAAGGAAATCCGTGAAGCTGTTGCTGCAGCTATGCCAACGGGCACAAAAATCATGTGCTTTTTGAAAAATCTCTTTTTATCTCATACTGAACATGCAGCTTTTATGTGGGTACAGGATTGCCATAAGAAAGGCACACTCCCAGACTAACATGATTCAAGAAAAAGGGAAATCATTATCTGACAACTTTAGAGCAAAAGGAGGGTGAAGAACCGAAAGCTGGAGAATTGAATACCAGCAAAAGATGGTTTGATAAGTTTGGAAAGAGGTTTGACTTTTAAAAAAAAAAAAGTCCAGATAACAGGAGAAGCCGCTGCTTCTGACTAAGAGGCAGCAGATGAGTTCCCAGAGGCCATAAAGATGATCACTGAAGAGAAAGGATATGTGCCTGAATAGGCCTTTAATGCAGACGAAAGTGTCTTACTCCGGAAAAGAAAATGCCACAAAGGACATTTATTAGGAGGAGAAGCAAGCACCAGGATTCCAGGCAGGAAGTGGCAGCCTAATTCTCTCACTGTGCAACATAGTCTAGTTTTATGATCAGGACGGCCCTTATCTATAAGTTGCTAGCCCTGGAGCTTTGAAGGGAAGAGATAAACACCACAAGAACTCTGCTTTGTCTCTGAAGTCAAGATGTACCGTGCCGGTAAGGGACCGTCTTTTGAAATTCTTGCAATATTGGACAACATCCCTGGCCACCCAGAACCCCGGGAGTACCAGCCATCAAAATCACCTACCTGCCCCCAAATACAACGTCTCTAATTCAGCCTCCAGATCTGGGTCATGACTTTAAGGCTCATTATACATGGTACTTCATGAAAAGGATTGTCAACACTAAGGAGGAGAACCCTGATGGGAATTCTGGAGGGATCGCACCATTGAAAATGCCATTGTTGTCGAAAAAGCCCCAAATGTCATCCAGCCTGAAACAATACATTCCGGCTGGAGAGAACTGTGACCAGATCTCATGCATGACTTCATAGGAGTTGCAACAGAGCCAGTCAAGGAAACCATGAAAGAGATCGAAAGAAAACGGATATGGCCAAAAAGGGTAGGGGGTGTTGAAGAGTGATATAATCTTGGAAAATCTCAAGACCTAACAGACGCCACAGCAGAGGAACGAGCAGAAGATGACTTGCGGGAGGTGAGTGTTTCCGAACTGGCACTGGATGATGAGGGAGAGGGACCTGGAAGAAGCAGGGCCAGGACCCAGGGGGCGTCTGATTAGTCAAGATTGCACTTGACACCTTTTACGACACGGATCCTTCTGTGGTGCAGGCACTGAAACGAAGCCGACCGTGGAAGAGGGCTCACTACTGTAGAAGGACATTTGTAGAGAAACGAGAAAGCCAAAAAGTCAAATTATGACATACTTCTGTGTGCCGTGTCCCCTGCCTCCCTTCCCACTTCTCCCGCCGCTACCACCCCTGCAGCAGCAAGCTGGCGCCTCGTCTGTCTCAGTCTGCTCACCGTGAGACACCGCAAGAACACGGACCCTTCCTGCAAGCCACTTCCCACTAGCAGATAGGGAAGATATAGTCATTGTGCTGTCCAGTTAACAAACTTCGCTACTGTGCGTTTGTGAGTCTCTGTGTGAAAATCTATTGACTGTACAGCAAGACTGTACAAGGTGTTTTTATGTCACTGTCGTTGCCTAAGACTCGATCATGTGGAACCTCGTGTGCAAAGCTCATGCAGAAATGGACAGCCTGTCCCTGTGTCGGCGTAAGGTGAGTGACGTTTACTGTACAGTGAAAGTTAGTAACGTGTTGGTTTTCTTACCGTTTTGTAACTTTGCTTTCAAAGAATTTCATGGCCATATAGTGTGCCTGTCTCATATCAGCCTGTCATCGCAGGTAAGTGGGTTTTTTTAAAAAAATGTATCAATCGGTGTTTCCATACTATATTATGAATATGACTATAGTACTATATACTATAAAAATTTAATAACAACTCATTCATTAGCGTGTAGGCTAGGCTGCCATGAAGCAATCGTCTCAATGTCACTAAGCTGCCCTAAAACAGTCTTATCACTGCATCTTTGTTATCGGTGCCTGAATCGTTATAAATAAATACAAATTTCTTTTTCACTATCTTTTCATTTTTGCTGTGTGGTGTCAGTAATGCATATAACATCTGTATTGTTTTGCTCCAGATAAGACAGTATTCACGTAGGTACTAACAGACGATTCATCCTGTCAATAGATGACATACACTTTGGTTATCCATAAATATGGTATGGTATTGTGAATGCACTTTCTCTTCCTGATGATTCTCTTAATAACATTTCCTTTTTCCTAGTTTGTTTTCTTGTAAGAATACAGCATATAGTACACATACACAATGTGTGCTAATCACTTGTTTATTGTCGGTAAGACTTCTGGTCAACAGTAGGCTGTTAGTAGTTAAGTTTTAAGGAAGTCAGAAGTTACACATGGGGGTGCCTGGGTATCTCAGTCGGTTAAGCTGCGGCCTTCAGCTCAGGTCATGATCCCAGCATCCTGGCATTGAGCCCCACATTGGGCTCCCTGCTCAGCAGAGAGCCTGCTTCTCCCTCTCCCTCTGCCTCTGCCTGCTGCTCTGCCTACTTGTGCTCTCCTATCTCTCTGTCAAATAATTAAATACAATCTTTTTTTTTAAGATTTTATTTATTTGACAGACAGAGATCACAAGTAGGCAGAAAGGCAGGCAGAAAGAGAGGAGGAAGCAGGCTTCCCGCTGAGCAGAGAGCCTGATGCGGGGCTCGATCCCAGGACCCTAGGGTCATGACCTGAGCCGAAGGCAGAGGCTTTAGCCCACTGAGCCACCCAGGCACCCCTAAATACAGTCTTTACAAAAGAAGAAGTAATGCATGGATTTTCTTTTATTTATTTACTTAACTTACTTATTTTTACTTATTTTTCCTTTACTTTTTTTTTTTTAGATTTTATTTATTTATTTGACAGAGAGAAGGATCACAAGTAGACAGAGAGGCAGGCAGAGAGGGGGGAAGCAGGCTCCCTGCTAAGCAGAGAGCCGGACGTGGGACTCGATCCCAGGACCCTGAGATCATGACCTGAGCCGAAAGCAGCGGCTTAACCCACTGAGCCACCCAGGCGCCCCTCCTTTACTTATTTTTAAAGATTTTATTTATTTGAAAGAGAGCAAGCGAGCGTGAGTGGGCGGGAGGGGCAGAGAGGGAGAGAGAAGCAGACTCCCCTCTGACCAGGGAGCCTGAAAAATCCCCTACACGTGGATTTTCAACTGCGTGGGGTGTCTGTGCCCCTAACCTCCACCTTGTTCAAGGGTTGACTGTACGTGTAGCGCCTGGCAGGACGCCGGCTAGTGTGGGCCTTCTGTAAACGGTCACCCTCGGAGAATTCCCACCCAGGTATAACCTGGGCTTTCCACCGTAGCCTTCCCCACTGTGGGGTCTCTGTTTTCTCCCAGGAGAACAGAATGTCACCTAAATAGATTTAAATGAAATAGAACTTTGTAAATTTTGTCAGTTCCAAAGAACTATTCCAGATGTAAGGTTATAATTTTATAACTTGTTAATGCATTCAGCAGTCACTGAGCACCTGCCATGGGTCATCTGCACCAAGTCCTAAGAGCCGGAATAATGCAGCAGTGAATAAAACACTCTATTCTACCAGGAGGAGACAATACACAAATAAGTAAAAAGATACACAGCTGACCCTTGAACGATGCAGGGGTCCGGGCGTCAGTCCCCCCACGCAGTCAAAAATCCACACGTAACTTTGGATTCCCCCAAACGTAACTACTAATAGCCTCCTGTTGGCCAGAAACTTTATCAATAACATAAACAGTCAATTAACACACATCTCAATATGTTAGGTGTATAATATATTGTATTTTTGCAACAAAGTAAGCTAGAGAATATAAAATCTGGTAAAATCATAAGAAAGAAAGTACTGGGTTTATGGGGAAACATCCACAGTAAATGCACCGGTGCAGTTCACGCTCCTGCTGTTCAAGGCTCAACTGTAGGGTATCGTGTGATGTTGAATGTTCTGGAGAAAAGTAGGGCAGGCAAAGAGACCAGGAGGTGCTAGCATGGATCAAGGATTACATTTTAGAAAGTGGGTTAGGGCCTCTGCTTTCGGCTCAGGTCATGATCTCGGGATCTTGGAATTGAGCCCCGCATCGGGCTTTCTGCTCAGCGGGGAGCCTGCTTCCTCCTCTCTTTGTGCCTGCCTCTCTGCCTACTTGGGATCTCTGTCTGTCAAAAAAATAAATAAATAATCTTAAAAAAAAAAAAAAAGAAGAAGAAGGTAACGTTTGGGCATAGTTGAGAAGGAGGTAAGAAAGACAGATACAAATAGATACCTGGGCAGAGCATTCCAGACAGCTGGTTCTGTAGGCACGAAGGCCTCGGGGCGGGAGTAGGCTGCCTTTGGAGGAGAAGGAGATGGCCGTTGGGACTGAGCTGTGTGACAGGAGAGAGGAGGCGGGAGATGGGGTCAGAGAAACACTACTGTAAGGAAAGGGGTACATCGTGTGGGATCTTGGGAGCCGCCGAATGGACCGCGTGTGTGACGTGGGAAGCTGTTAGGGTGTTTGGGGCAGTGAAGTGACGTTAGACTCCTGTTTCCGAAGGATCGCTGTGGCCGCCGTATTGAGTGGATTATCATCAGGGCCCCGGGCTGATTGATGTCCGGAGTCCTGTTAGGACGGAACTGCAGCATCCTTAGCAGAGGCTTGAATCCTAGGGGGACCTGTGGAGGCACAAGGAGTAGCTAGATTCTGAATTTAGGACTTGGGGCTCAGTGGGAAGGAGAGCAGTCAAGGTTTTGGGCCTGAGTGACTGGGAGGGTAGGGTGGTATTTGCTGAGACAGGAGGACTGAGGTAGAAGGAGCAGGTTTGGGGTAGAAGGTCAGGAGTTTGCTTATGAGTATGTTAAGTTTGAGACACCCGTTGGGTATTGCACTGAGTCTTTCTTGGGGAGATCCGGGTGGAGACGTGGATTTGGGAGTCATCAGCACATAGCTGTGACGTCAAGTCCTGAGACCAGGTGACTAGATCCCCAGCAGAGCACTAGTGTTGTTGCAGAAGAGGTGGGGCCTGATACCCAAGGTCAGGAGATGAGCAACACAGGGGGGACCAAGGAGCAGCTGTGCGGGGAAGAGAGGAGATGCACGGGGCCAGGAAAGCTCCGGATCCAAGAAGGCAAGGAAGAAGGAGTTTTCAGAGGAGGAAATCTTAAGTTGGATCAAATGCTGCAGATAAGTCAGATAAGATGAAGACAAGATGAAGACTGAGAATTGACCATCCCATGTAGCAGCATCGGAGTCCTGGGTGAGCTTGATAAGAATAGTGCAGAGCGTGTCTGAAAAGTGAGAATGCCTGTGTCGGGAAGAGTATGGAAGTTGAGAAACGCATTGTTTTATGTCCTTCTCAGTTTGGACTGTCACTAAGCAGCCCTTGGACTAGGAGGACATAGATGTGAATTCTCAGTAAGTCAGGTTAGTCCCCACCTGCCACGGAATTCCTCGGCTCCTGAGAAAATTACTTGCCCAAGTTGTTTCTGCCTGGGTTTCTGATGAGGAGAGGCAACTGTCCTCTCTGCCAGGACCCGGGCGTGGGGTTGCCCGTCACCCTCGCCAGAGGCTTCTCAGCCACAGCCTTAGGTCTGGAGTCATGGCCATTTGCAGCTCAGCTTTCCCAAACCAAGGGAGGGGTCCTTGGCAGCCAGCCCCCTGCTGCTCCTTCATGGCTCAGTAGGTGGTGCCCTTCTGCCTAAATTAGGACAGAACCCCCTGCAAGGTTCTGGGCAAATCCAGAAAGATGAGAAGCGGGCACCCCCCACTTTGAAAATAGTTCCCCTTCAGGGTGGGGCAGACGAGTCACTCTGCAGAGCCCACAGCGGTAGGCAAATGGTACCTGTGAGTAAAGCGGACTCCTCCCCTACCACACAGCGCCTGAGAGAAGAAATGGAAGAAATCACACAGCAGCAGCTGGTGCATGACAAGTACTGCAAGGACCTCATGGGCTTCGGCACGAAACCGCGCCACATCACCCCCTTTACCAGTTTCCAGGCTGTCCAGCCCCCGCAGTCCAACGCCTTGGTGGGACTGCTGGGGTACAGCTCTCACCAAGGCCTCATGGGGTTCGGGGCTTCCCCCAGCCCAGCGAAATCTACCCTGGTGGAGAGTCGGTGTTGCAGAGACCTGATGGAGGAGAAATTTGACCAGGTAAGTGCTGAGAGGTCCGCCTCCCCCAACCCCCACCCAAGCTCCGCGCTCCTGCTCCCTCACCAACCCTCGCCCTCCTCCCTCAGGTGTGCCAGTGGGTGCTGAAATGCAGGAATAGCAAGAACTCGCTGATCCAGATGACAATCCTTAATTTGTTGCCCCGCCTGGCCGCGTTTCGACCTTCTGCCTTCACAGGTGAGGTTGTCCGCAGACATGTGTCATTCCCTCTTGGAGGGAAATCGAACAGAAGTCGTTCCCAAGAGTCAACGTCTGCCTCTCGTGTGAAGCCAGTTGCAGGGCTCGTGTCTGGTATCTTCGCCTCCCGTCTGATTTCAGGCGCGCCTCGTTCAGGCTGTCACAGGGAGAATCGGTGCAGGCAGGGAGGCCGTTCTGGAGCCAAGCAACTGTGCGGGTATGGAAGACAAGTTCATGACCGGCTTAGGAGAGACCAAAGGAAGGGCAGTTTGGGTCTTCGGTATTACGCAGTAGCTTCTCTGTGGGCAAGGGAGGATGCGGTGACCGGCCTGCTTCGGCCGCTGGGAACGGCTCCCAGGGAAGAGGGCCTGGAGGTTTCAGAGGCAGGTTTCAGAGACGACAGACTGTGGGCTCCCATCTTCCTGCCCGGCTTGCGCTGGCTCCTGCAGCTGTCCCAGCTCAGGTGCTGGCTTCTCCCCACGGCCTTCCTGGGTGACTCCAGCCGGGCGTACTCTCCTCCCCCTTCCTTTAGGGCCCCCAGCTGTGGGAAGGCTTCGGCATCTGACCTGGGAACGAATCCCACTTCTGTCCTCAACTGGAGGTTTCAGCCAGGTCCTTTGACCCTCCTGGGCCTCCACTTCCTGACTTGTCAGTGGGGAAGGTCAGTCCTTGCCTTACAAGATGAGCTGCGCGAATGCCTGACCACCTCGTCCCAAGGGCCAGAGTAAGCCCCAGTAGATGGAAGCCATTATTCTGCTTTTACTGCCCCTCACTTCAGATCCATTTTAGAAGGAAGGTCAAGGTTAAAAATGGTAGTAATACTCCAGTTGCCTGTTCGTACTTAATATCCTTCTCTTACCTCCCTCCTCGCTGAGTGGAGAGACCCCCATCTTGAACATCTCTTCCCACCTCCCTACGGTGCCCGTCGCCTTAATAAGCATTCAGGAGCACCTGAGAGCCAGGAGGGGAAGTGGAAGGTCAGCCCGACCCTCCTGCCTTTCCCTCCTAGCACACAGACTCATTTCTCACCCCCCCCCCCCAGTCTGGACAAAATGGGAAGAATACATGGTTGGCATTCAACGTGCTGTGTGTGAGATGAGAAGGTGTTTTGTAAGGGCGAGACCATTAGCCACATAACATCAATGAACAGAGAGAAAGGATAACCATGAAAATCATATCTTTTCAGTTTTCCATTCTTCCTACCTGGTACCCAGCAGCTGTTCTCCTTTTTAATGACCAGACGTGCCCCCGTGCAGTAGGGCTTAAAATAACCGTGGTTTGAAAGTCTGTGGTTCAAAAGAAAGTAATAACTAGGCCGAATTTGATCAAAGTCTGGCATGCTATAGAAGCAGTTACCCCAGTAAGTTCAAAGGACTGCCTAGGAGCAGGATACCAAGGCTCAGAGGGCCCCCAGGTGTATTCTTTTGATGTGGGTCTTTGTTGTTTTATTAAATATTATACTAAAATGTGTCATTGAAATGCAGCCTGGGCAGCCCCCGTATGTGTGGCCTCATGGGGAAGGTGATGCTTTTTTAAAGCTTGCAGCTTGGAAGTCATTGCTTGAACTTCCCGATGACGTAAGCGTTGGCCATATCAAAAACACGCTAAGATTGGGCTGGAACCTCGAACAATTCCTAGTCCCTTAGGGTGCTGAATTGGGCAAAGGACGTCACCCTCAGCTCCTTTCCTGCTGAAATGCTGTGTCCGTGCAGAAGTCCCACTTTCCTCGTGGATGTCTGAAATTGTGAGGTTACATAACCTCGCTCTTCTGTTTTCTTCTTCTTTTTTTCTTTTTTTTTTAAGATTTTATTTATTTATTTGACAGAGATCACAAGCAGGCAAAGAGGCAGGCAGAGAGAGAAGGGGAAACAGGCTCCCCACCGAGCAGAGAGCCCAATGTGGGGCTCAATCCTAGGACCCTGGGATCATGACCTGAGCTGATGGCCGAGGCTTTAACCCACTGAGCCACCCAGGCGCCCTGCTCTTCTGTTTTCAAGCCCCAGAATGCTTTGACCCCGAGAGCCATGAGAGAAGACCTTTCTCTTTAGAGTAAATGCAAGGGGGCATCTGTGTTGTTTGGACTCTGCTGGCTCCTAAATGAGCTTCTGGGGGCCCTCGGCTCCCCTCACTTGCTACTAGATGTGTGGTCTTGCCTCCTTGCTCTGTATTTTCTGCTGGTGCATGGACTTGAGGCCAGCAGGATGGAAGGGAAGAAACAGAAGAGGCAAAAATCAGGAAATTCCAACCTTCAGAAGAGTAATAACACTTTCGCTTAAATTGCCCAAGAATCGCTTACCCGTGCACATTGGCTGATGGAAACTTAATGAAAATACACTTGTGGCTTCCCAAATTACAGACTAAGTCTTGTTCTATTAAATATAACTATAAAAAAATCTCTGGGTAATAGCAAAGTGATTTCCAGGCCTAAGCTGAATAGAGTGGCCTGTTTATTACAACAGTATTCAATATTACTTTAAATTTCAGTGTGATATAAAATAGTTTAGATGATCATCTCTTTGTTTTTAAGCAAGATTTAACATATATTTCTTAAACAAGAGCATGTAGTCTTTCCCTCAAAATGTAGCACTAATGGGGATAATTATGCAATGTTACTGTTTTTGGAGACCCTTTAAGATTTTGGTTTTTTGTTTTTTTGTTTTTAATTAAAGTGGGAAAAAAATCTTACATTTCTAATATTTCTAAAAGATGTATCTGAGGAGTGATTATCAAGCTTAAGACTTTCGTTAGTACAGCCTCTAAAATTCTCTACCTTTTTTCAACAGGCTCTCTTAATTTATTCCTTTTTTTTTTTTCCCTAAAGATTTTATTTATTTATTTATTTGACAGAGAGGTAGAGGGTACAAGTAGGCAGAGAGGCAGGCAGAGGGAGAGGAGGAAGCAGGCTCCCCGCTGAGCTGGGAGCCCGATGTGGGGCTTGATCCCAGGACCCTGGGATCATGACCTGAGCAGAAGGCAGCTGCTTAATTGACTGAGCCACCCAGGCACCCCTCCTTTTTTTTTTTTTTTTTTTAAGATTTTATTTATTTGAGAGAGAGCGAGCATAAGCAAGGGGAGAGACAGAGGGAGAGGGACAAGCAGACTCCCTGCTGAGCAAGTAGCCCAACGTGGGGCTCCATCCCAGGACCTTGAGATCATGACCTGAGCCAAAGGCAGATGTTTAACCCACGGAGCCTCCATGCGCCTCTCCATTGATTTATTCTTATATTTAAGTGTTTTATAGGAACTCTTACCTTTGATATCTACACCAACCCTGACCTTGAGCCATATGCTTTGTCTTTCTTATGATCAGATACCCAGTACCTCCAAGATACCATGAACCATGTCTTAAGCTGTGTCAAGAAGGAGAAGGAACGTACAGCAGCCTTCCAAGCCCTGGGGCTGCTCTCTGTGGCTGTGAGATCTGAGTTTAAGGTCTATTTACCTCGGGTGCTGGACATCATCCGTGCAGCCCTACCCCCTAAGGACTTTGCCCATAAGTAAGCATCTCTGTTATGATTCCACCTTCCGCCCCATCTGGATGGGGAGAAGGATGCTCCATCCCAGTTTCCATGGAGCTGAAGCCTGTTCTCCTCCTCATGAAGCCCCAGGGTGTAGCAAATCTCACAAAGCTCAACCCTTCCTCAGAGGAGTGGCAGCCTTTTTCAAATGAAGTTATATACATATATAAATATTTGGGGACGTTGAATACCTTGTGAACATGTTAGATGCCAGTGCTGCTTTTGGTATTATAGTTAACTGGGAATCTCCTAATTTTGCTCTTTTCTCTGGCTTTCAAAGGCCTTACATCAAAGGCCTTTTGATGTAAGACCTGAAGAGAGAGCTTCTGGACTAGAAGTGAAGGAACCTAATGCTCACTTTTTCCTTATCACTGAAGTGAGGTGCATTATTCTACCCCCTGTAGCCATCCAGTGAAGAGAATACAAGAAAAACCTTCAGCACCCCACAACCTGGAGAGGCTGGGGTGTCTCCTCTAAGGCTGGAGGGTGGTCAGTGTTGGCTAAAGCTGTGTTTTGATCTTCCTCTGTGTTAGTAGCAAGGATTGGTCTAGTGAAGGGATAAGCCTCCCCATTCTAAAGCCCAGCCTTCTCATCGCGGGGGAGAAGAATTTTCCATACGATGGATGTGCCCTACCCTGGTCCCTGATAGATACACTGTTCAGTTTGCTTCCTAAATAGGTACCTTGGCCAGCCCCGTTAACCTGTATGATGCCTTGTGTGCAAATTCGAGAAAGGGGCCCCTTCCTCAAGATACATGACTGCCATCTGCTGGATTGTTGTAAATTCAAATCTACAGTGTCTCGGGTGTGGTCGGCCCCCTAGAATTGTGCAGTAGATAATCTGGGCACCAGCAAATTTTGGCCATGTCTGATCCCCTGCCCTCCTTGTCCCAAGGTGATCTGGAGGTGGGACATCCCACAATGTCATTGTGTATGAAGTAATCACTCTTTTGGTCCCCTGCAGGAGACAGAAGGCCATGCAGGTGGATGCCACAGTGTTCACCTGTATCAGCATGCTAGCCCGGGCGATGGGGCCAGGCATCCAACAGGATATCAAGGAGCTGCTGGAGCCCATGCTGGCAGTGGGACTGAGGTGGGTGTCAGCAACCTGAGCTTCTCCCATCTGGGGTAGTATGAGCCTTGACCTGTGGCATATGGGACAGCGTTGATAGAGCAGAGCGTGGGTGTTTGCTCATAAAATTGGACAGGCAGGAGAGCTCACACTAAACACAGGCTGGTTTCAAACCCTGGTTCTGCCTTTAGTTGATTCTCACCAGTTACTTAACTTCTCTGAGCCTCAGTTTTCTCACCTGAAGAGTGGGCATAATAGCAGCTCCTCTGTTCAAGGTTGTCACATGGGTTAAGTGAAAGAGTCATGTACCAGGCACTCTGGCCACTGGCCTTGTGCAGAAGACAGGCTCAGCTGATGTTTGCAGCTGTTCATGGCATCGTTGGGAAGCTGCCTGGTTTTTCTCGCTTTAGTTCTCTATCTATAAAATAAGGATGAGGCTCCTCGTTTGCTTCCCAGATTGTTTATTGAGACTTGGTCTTCAGCAGTGGCTAAATTACATTAAGCAAGTTCTGGCAAAGACCAGAAATTCGTAGATTGCTTTGAAATCTCTGACATGGCCGAGAGAGTTCAAGACATCTCTTCTATTTTATAGTATTCCTTCTACTTTAAAGACCAAGCAGTGGTGCCCCCGATCCCCTTGCTGGATAAGAGGGGTGTTTCTTCTCAAGAACAGACAGATGTCTTGCCCAGTGCCGTAAGTGCCTGGTTTCCTTCCCCTCAGCCCTGCCCTCACTGCTGTGCTGTACGACCTGAGCCGACAGATTCCACAGCTGAAGAAGGACATCCAGGATGGACTCCTGAAGATGCTGTCCCTGGTCCTGATGCACAAACCTCTCCGGCACCCGGGCATGCCCAAGGGCCTGGCCCATCAGCTGGCTTCCCCTGGCCTCACAGCCCTGCCTGAGGCCAGTGATGTGGGCAGCATTACTCTGGCTCTGCGTACTCTTGGCAGCTTCGAGTTTGAAGGTAAGAAATAGTAGCCACTTTGCCAAGACAGTGAGTGTTGCTGGGAACCCCAAGAAAAGAAGGAGGGCGCCTAGAAGTCCTGGATCTTCCTGGGATCCAGGAGACCCGCTAGCTGACCTTGTAGCAGCTCAGCCTTCTGGGCTCTTTGCACGTGCTGTCAATTCCTGCTATCTCTCTGTCCCATCCTGAGTTTAGGGGCAGATGGTGCTCAGGGAAATTATGCATGGATCCAAGGAATTAATGCTTCAGAGATGAGAAAGTCAGAGATGGAGCTCCCCATCCCCCGCACATCCATGAAGCTGAGATGGTATTTAATGCTTTAAAATGTTTAAGCCAGGAGGCTTTTAAGAATTTCCATTCCTATGGCAGTATGATTTTCAAGAGTGCTGTACTGTGGAGTTCTAAGCTGCAGATAAACCCATATCAATGCCCTAGGGAGATCTATTTCAGGAGAGAAAAACGAATACTTTTGAAATTTAAAATCATGTAGGTAGCAATGATCAAGACTGCAGGGGAACAAGCAAGTACAAAAGCCTAAACGTGCCCTCTGAATGCTTACAGCCGTCTGTGGTTTCCCTCTTGTAGCCCCTCCACTTGCACTGATCAGCACCCAGGATAATGTATTTGTAATGAATAGAAAGTAGCTCTATTTAAACCCAGCCTACGCCAGACTGTCTTTTGGTATTCAAATCTGGGAACTAAAATCGACAAGGTAAATTTGATCAAGGATTGTTTTACTCTCTGGGAATATAAAGGTTTGGGTCAGAATAAAACAAAATAATTCATTCTTTGAAGGAAATAGAGGATTAGGAGGGGGGTGGCTGGAATGCCTTTTTTCCTGTCTCCCCACTCCTCTGCCTCCCTTCTGCCTCTCTGCCAATCAGAAACCCATTTGTAAACCCTTTTTAAAGAGAAGCGTTCTGGGTCGGTATCTTGTTGAAAGCTGAATTCGTAGCCATGAAATGAAAAATGCAGCTAGCTAGTTGTGCGCGTGCCGTCTCGAGCGGCCGTGTTTATTTTGTTTTCTCTCGGCCTTCGTGTCCAGGTCACTCTCTGACCCAGTTCGTCCGCCACTGCGCGGATCATTTCCTGAACAGCGAGCACAAGGAGGTCCGCATGGAAGCTGCCCGCACCTGCTCCCGCCTGCTCACGCCCTCCGTCCACCTCCTCAGCGGCCACGCTCACGTGGTCAGCCAGACCGCGGTGCAGGTGGTGGCAGACGTGCTCAGCAAGCTGCTCGTGGTTGGGATAACAGATCCCGGTACGGCTGGTGAGACGGGAGCAGTCTAGGGGAGTTTACGCGCCCGGGGCAGTTGGGATCAGCCAGCTGCATTGCATGGCCTCTCTAGAGACTTTTGGCCTTAGCCCGCTGATGGCTCAGCCAAAGTGCTGGACTTGGCTACTCCAGCCTGCTGGTGTAAAAGCATCTGTCTTTAATTTCTGTTGCCGTTGCTTCTGTGAGTACAGGAAAGATTTGACGGGTGAGATGAGAGAAAGTTACGTGGTACCCTCTCCCTAAGCTGGAGGTGGTGGGTACGGAATCCGGGAAACGACCAGAGGGGTGATGGCTTTGAAGAGGCGTTCAAAGGCATCATTGCCCTTGCAGACCCTGACATCCGCTACTGTGTCTTGGCATCCCTGGATGAGCGCTTCGATGCCCACCTGGCCCAGGCAGAGAATTTGCAGGCCCTGTTTGTGGCCTTGAACGACCAGGTGTTCGAGATCCGGGAGCTGGCCATCTGCACCGTGGGGCGGCTCAGTAGCATGAACCCGGCCTTCGTCATGCCTTTCCTGCGCAAGATGCTCATCCAGGTAATGGTGTGACAGTTGGACCTAGAGGCAGTGGCAAAGGGACTGTCACTGTGAGAGTGGTTGGGGGAAAGAGAGACGAGGACCAGGAAGGGAGAGAAAGGTCGAGATACCTGGTAAAAGCCACCTTTGGCTCCAAGAGTGCTTGTTTTCCCAGCTTCACAGTTGCAGTTCCAGTGCTGATCACCTCGTCAGCCTCTTGGCAGTGTAACTCCAGGGGCCCTCCTATCCCAGCTAACCTCTTCTGCAGCTCTTCTCTTGTTGCTGGCAAGTCCCCAGAGATTGCACTCCTTGGCCCTCTCCGCTCGGCCCGCAGATGGCGTCTCGTTTTCACAGCACCCGACCTTCCTTTCCACTCTCCTGCTCTTGCTGATGCCAGGTCTGGCACAGAGGCCAAGGATGAGAATGGTTCCAACATTGCTTCTCATGGTCATTGCCCCGGTCTGTGATCCCTGGTGTTCGTTCTTAAATAATATCAGATGCCAAGCTAAGCCAGCTAGAAGACTAGAACCAAAGGTAGCTTCAGATTGGCCTTGTGGCTTGATCTACTAGGACTTTTTTTTTTTTTTTTTTTTTTTTAAGTAGGTTCCATGCCGAACGTGGGGCTCGAACTCACAACCCCAAGTCAAGAGTTGCATGCTTTATGGACTGAGCCAGCCAGGCTCCCCAGGATTTTCCATTCCTGCTAAAACCTCTTTCCCCAGTTTTTGTCTCCACCTACACACATAAATGGCCTCCTTGCGAGTGGTGTGTGATCCAGTCCTTTCTACCTGACCTCTTCTGGGTCTCAGTGTGCCTCACCCAGTCCTTTCCTGTCCCCCGACTCCACCCTGTCCCTCCCTCTTGATCTGCCTCTTGACCCACCCACAGAAAGCGTAAACACAGATGAATCATTAACATACGTAACTTTCATCCTAGAGAAATGTGGTGTATTCACAATCATAACTAAAGTGACTGTAAGTTATGTCATCAGTCAACGAATTAGAGGATTGTATTATGTTGGCGCTCTTGTTTGTAGCCTGGTGGTTTATTTCTTCAACTGCTGGCCTGTGTTGGGAGCGCCTACCCTTTGAAGTCTTTTTTAAAATCCCTAAGGTTTTGGGAAGGAAAACAAATCATTGTTGAGCCTGCCAACCCAAATCCTGCTTTAAAAAGCCTGATAGAGAAATATTTCCTAATGAGAATATCAATGTGTTCATTCAGTCAATAGATGTTTTGGATATCTTCCAACTTCCAGGTCCTGCTGGGTGCTGGAAACATTAGTGAATAAGCCAGGCATGGCCTGTGTCCTCTAGAAGGTTACAATAAGCCGCCGGGCTATCAGGCCACCTCAGTTTTCCTGATACTGGAGAATGTGACGCACCGTTGAATGGACTTACCATGTACTGAGCTTACCCCTTGAAACCCCCAAATTTTTAATTTTTCTTTTTTTAAAATTTTAATTTATTTATTTTTAAATTTTTTAATTTTTTATAAACATATAATGTATTATTAGCCCCAGGGGTACAGGTCTGTGAATTACCAGGTTTACACACTTCACAGCAGTTTCCATAGCACATACCCTCCCCAGTGTCCATAACCCCACCCCCCTCTCCCTACCCCCTTACCCCCGGCCACCCTCAGTTTGTTTTGTGACATTAAGAGTCTCTTATGGTTTGTCTTCCTCCCGATCTCATCTTGTTTCATTCATTCTTCTCCTACCCCCCAACCCCCCCACATTGCATCTCCCCTTCCTCATATCAGGGAGATCATATGATAGTTGTCTTTCTTTGATTGACTTATTTCGCTAAGCATGATACGCTCTAGTTCCATCCACATCGTCGCAAATGGCAAGATTTCATTTCTTTTGATGGCTGCAGAGTATTCCATTGTGTATATATACCACATCTTCTTGATCCATTCATCTGTTGATGGACATCTAGGCCCTTTCCATAGTTTGGCTATTGTGGACATTGTTGCTCTAAACATTTGGGTGCACGTGCCCCTTCGGATCACTCCGTTTGTATCTTTAGGGTAAATCCCCAGTAGTGCAATTGCTGGGTTGTACGGTAGCTCTATTTTCAACTTTTTGAGGAACCTCCATGCTGTTTTTTAGAGTGGTTGCACCAGCTTGCGTTCCCACCAATAGTGTAGGAGGGTTCCCCTTTCTCTGCATCCTCGCCAGCATCTGTCCTTCCCTGACGTGTTAATTTTAGCCATTCTGACTGGTGTGAGGGGTTATCTCATTGTAGTTTTGATTTGTATTTCCCTGATGCTGAGTGATGTGGAGCACTTTTTCATGTGTCTGTTGGCCATCTGAATGTCTTCTTTGTAGAAATGTCTGTTCATATCCTCTGCCCATTTCTTGATTAGACTGTTCTTTGGGTGTTGAGTTTGCTAAGTTCTTTATTATAGATTTTGGACACTAGCCCTTTATCTGATATGTCGTTTGCAAATATCTTCTCCCATTCTGTCAGTTGTCTTTTGGTTTTGTTGACTGTTTCCTTTGCTGTGCAGAAGCTTTTGATCTTGATGAAATCTCAATAGTTCATTTTTGCCCTTGCTTCCCTTGCCTTTGGCATTGTTCCTAGGAAGAAGTTGCTGTGGCTGAGGTTGAAGAGGTTGCTGCCTGTGTTCTCCCCAAGGATTTTGATGGATTCCTTTCTCACATTGAGGACCTTCATCCATTTTGAGTCTATTTTCATGTGTGGTGTAAGGAAAGGTCCAGTTTCATTTTCTGTATGTGGCTGTCCAATTTTCCCAACACCATTTGTTGAAGGAGCTGTCTTTTTTCCATTGAACATTTTTTCCTGCTTTGTCGAAGATTTCTTGACCATAGAGTCGAGGGTCTATTTCTGGGCTCTCTATTCTGTTCCATTGATCTGTGTGTCTGTTTTTATGCCAGTACCATACTGTCTTGATGATGACAGCTTTGTAATAGAGCTTGAAGTCTGGAACTGTGATGCTACCAACTTTGGGTTTCTTTTTCAATATTCCTTTGGCTATTCGAGGTCTTTTCTGGTTCCATATAAATTTTAGGATTATTTGTTCCATTTCCTTGAAAAAAATGGATGGTATTTTGATAGGGATTGCATTAAATGTGTAGATTGCCTTAGGTAGCATAGACATTTGCATAATATTTGTTCTTCCAATCCATGAGCATAGAACATTTTTCCATTTCTTTGTGTCTGCCTGAATTTCTTTCATGAGTACTTTATAGTTTTCTGAGTATAGATTCTTTGCCTCTTTGGTTAGGTTTATTGCTAGGTATCTTATGGTTTTGGGTGCATAATTTTTCTTGTTTTCAAGTGTGGATACAGACCTTCACAAGTTGAATCGCACATTTGCGCGCTTTGATATGGGACATTTCCTCATGCCTCTCTTTTCCTCATGCCCCTCGATCATCAGAGGGGGCTCTAGGGTATCGTTGTCAGGGCACAGGGATGCTTGCTGGCTCTGGAAGTGAATTTGGGGATCTTTGATTTGGCCCCTGATGCTCCGGAGATTGGTGCTCTCCTCACGGGCATGTTTCCTCCCTGCCAGCCATCTCCTGGCTCCTGTGGGTCTGTTCTCAGCAGCCCCTCTGTCCCCTCTCACTGCTGTCTGCTGTGACAGGGGAAAATGGGCTGCCGGGAGGAATCCAGAAAGTCAGAATTATTAAATCAATAACCTAAGACAAAACATATTATTAAGTTATAAACTCTTCCTCTGGGTAGCTGAGTTAACATGCACTTTTCTCACGGTTCAGAGATTTCCTTCCGGCAACTTCAGCTCGCCAGGAGTCTCTCTTTATTAAGTTGTTTATATCTGTGTCACAGTGAGTAGAATGTGCTGGTTTACTGGTGTTTTAAGGATGTCAGAACAAACTTGTTATTTCTGTTCATCAAGGCCCAAGGGGATTCTGTTGGTATAATCCCTGACTGTTTGGGTTTATCTAGACGTCCCTGAAACCACTACTGAGTATTAATATTTCTTTCAATAGCAGAGCTGGTCTGTTCTCTGATTCTTTGTTATTATTTATAGGCCTCCTCAGTGATTTGCAAAGATTGTTTTCAAAGAGAACCCTTCCCTTGTTCCTCATTTCTGCAGACCCTGGCTCTCGCTGTCCGTGTTGGTGTTCCCAGCCCCTTGGGCCTGTGCCGTACTGTTAAAGCTGTGCTCGGGGACGGCTGGGGGACCATGGGGGCTGGGGCTGATTTCCAGCAGTCTGTCTTCCCATCACTGCTGTGTCCTCAGCAGTTGGCCTTTGTGGAGGATCCAGCAGCTCCTTGATCCATAGTGCAATTCTGGTTCCTTCCTCTGGTTCCCTGCCGTGTTTCCCCTTCAATACACCGTTCCTCTCTAGAACTTTCTCTACCATGCCACCCCTTTCTTTCCTGCAGATTCTGACAGAGCTGGAGCACAGTGGCATTGGAAGAATCAAAGAGCAGAGTGCCCGAATGCTGGGGCACCTGGTCTCCAATGCCCCCCGGCTCATCCGCCCCTACATGGAGCCCATTCTGAAGGTAAGTCATAGCAGCTAGAGAAGCTGGCACTTTCTTTGCAAGTCATCTTATGTCCGCTCCTTTGAGACAATGGGAGTTTTTTAGTAGATAGTTTCTTCCGTCCCAGGCTCAGGGTCAAGGGCCACATCAAACATTCTTAGTGAAAGAACAGTGAAAATCTCACCAGTTGGAGGAAAGGGCTCTCCGTATAAGAGATAAGATACAGTGATTGGAGCACATCATCAAATGTGCTTGGAAAGGAGAAGTAGGTAGAGATTGGCGTAAAATAGGTACTTCAAAGTGAAAAAAAGTCAGCTTTAAAATTCGAATATGTTAGAGGCTTTAGAAATCTTTCAGAACTTATGTGAATCTGGCAGATGATCAGGTACTGTGTGAGAAGGCACAGGAAACGTGTTTTTCTCAAGGCATTTCTCAGCTTTCTCATACATCTAACTAGGCTCAGTATGGAGAAGAGTTTTAGAATTCACATTCTGGAGAAATCCTGGATTCATAAAGCCTAGAAGTAATTTATCTAGGATTGAAATGGTCTCTCAGGTGAATTTTACTCACGTGAAAGAAGGGTTTCTAGTAGATTCTGTCCTGCGTTCGTTTTTATCATCCCTTCTTTTCATAGGCTTTAATTTTGAAACTGAAAGATCCGGACCCTGATCCAAACCCAGGTGTGATCAACAATGTCTTGGCTACGATAGGAGAATTGGCTCAGGTAAGGGGACAGCTGCTTTCTCCATAGGATGGAAAGAATACTGTTTAGCCTCTGAGGAAATCAAAATACTTTGTAATGCCATAATCTCTAATCTTACCTGCCACCCTCTTTTTCATTTTATAGGTTAGTGGCCTGGAAATGAGGAAATGGGTAGACGAACTCTTTATTACCATCATGGACATGCTGCAGGACTCCTCTCTGTTGGCCAAAAGGCAGGTGCGTACTGCTTCTTCCGGACTGGGTAGAACAAGCCCCTGAGGCCAGGGCCCTTGCCTTTCTTCGTCACTTAGTGCCCCCAGCCAGTGCCTGAGCCAAAGCTCGGCACACAGTAAGTACTCGGAAATATCTGTTGAGGAAAATGAAGAAAGATCTGGAGCCAGAATTAGCAGCCATCCTGACCTGGATTCGCTTTCAGTAATCCTCAGGGCTGCTGGCCAGTGGCCTTTCCTCTGGGTAAAAGAAAATCCAGGTCATCTGTCAGAGCCCCAGCCCCAAGAGGGAAAGAGAAAGCATGGGCCTGTAGCTGTGGAGGCAAGTAGAGCTTCAGCATACCCTTCCCCAGCTCTGGCTTCATTTAGTTTGGTCACCGAGGTCAGTATATGACTAGACCAAAATTAAGAACAATCTTAATTTCCTTTTAAATTGATTTCTCCCATTAATCACTCAGAACGTGGAAGGGCTGTGTATTTCCGTTGAGAACGGTGGGGCTCTTCTTTTATCTCTTGATCTAGTGCTGGTTATGTTGGTTTGTGGCCTTGTTTTTATGCCCAGACTCTCAAGGATTTCTGTTCATGGAAACGTCTTTTCTTGGAAAAGCCTCTAACGCTTCATTGCATCATTTTTCTTTTTTTAAGAATTTATTTATTTATTTGTCAGAGAGAGCATACAAGCAGAGGGAGCAGCAGGCAGAGGGAGAAGCAGGCTCCCCACTGAGCAGGGAGCCCAATGCGGAACTTGGTCCCAGGACTCTGGGACCATGACCTGAACGGAAGGCAGACGCTTAACTGACTGAGCCACCCAGGCATCCTACTTCATTGTGTCATTAACAGAGAGTACAAACCATGCTTTCTCTTCTCTCTCACTGGTTCAACAAGCCATTGTTCTGTTGCTTGTCCAGGTGGCTCTGTGGACCCTGGGACAGTTGGTGGCCAGCACTGGCTATGTGGTGGAGCCCTATAGGAAATACCCCACTTTGCTTGAGGTCCTGCTGAATTTTCTGAAGACTGAGCAGAACCAGGGGACACGGAGAGAGGTAGGGACCATGGCAAACTTGGTTCTTTAAAGACTTTGCTGGGAGAATGGAGAGATTGTGGCATTAACGTGCTCGGACGGAGTGTTGATGAGCTGTCCTGCCCTCCGTTTTGTTCTTCTAGCTGGTCATTCAGATGTCAGCTGGATGTCGTGGGACATGAGAGGAGGAGGAGTCACGAAACCAACACCGGACATTGTGATGAATGTTTTCTTTCCCCCCCCCTTTCTCACCTAGGCTATCCGTGTGTTAGGGCTTTTAGGGGCCCTGGATCCCTACAAGCACAAAGTAAACATTGGCATGATTGACCAGTCCCGCGATGCTTCTGCCGTCAGCCTGTCTGAATCCAAGTCAAGTCAGGATTCCTGTAAGTGGAGGGGAACTGTGAAAGACTCGCCAAGTTCCTGCCTCACAAAGTCCTCGCTGGCTGTGCTTAGAAAGAGCCTTGGGCTGGATAACAGATTAGAGCATATTGGCCCACTTCATGACTTTTGAATGGAAAGCTAAGTTTTCTCTTGAATCACAACAGGGGTGCTGCTTCCCAGTGTGTCCAGAGTCCTTCCATCTGTCCACATTCTTTGTCAAGGGTCGACAGGCCAAGTCTATACCCACTTTTTGGTGCTGATGAGAGAGCTGTGAATTATCACCCCATCCCCTCTGTTCATCTCTCATTCTTTGTTAGTCTTCTTTGATGTTTTCTATTCTCATGGCACCCAGGGAGGAACAGGGCAGAATTTATTCTCCTTATTTTAATTGCTAGGGAAACCTGAGGCCAGGCTTAGGGGCACAGAGAAAGTGGTAGCAATCCGAATCCAGGGCTCTTTTTTTTCATCAGCTGGTCTGGCCTTGGAGCCCCTTTGCCTTTTGACAAGTACCCTGAGCGATTGGGGAGGGTATGGGGCTACAGCAGATTTTTCTAGACTTAACCTGTTGTTCATCAGGCAGGCTTATTTCCGGAAGAGTAAAAGTTCAGCAGTGGCTCTTCCAACCTTTCCAGTGAAGTGTTGTTTTCCCAAAGTATTTTGTTTCTACAAGACCAGTGCTCTAACCCCTGAGCCTTTTAAAAATAATTGGTTTCTGAGCTCCATGGGTGGAATCCTGTTGCTTCCAGTTCTTCTGTAGAGCAGAGAAGCATAGCTCTGACGTTACCCTCCAGACCCGGGGCTGTCAGGAACAGAGTCTCAGCCCAGTGCCTGCACATTTCGTCCTTTCTCCCCGGCGCCAGTCCAGTCTCGGCTGGTCTAGTGTTTGGCCTCGTCAGTGAACCGTCCACCCACCCCTCACCCAATCTTTGCGATCCTTGCTGTTCAGGTCAGCTAGCATTCGCCGCTCCCTCATCCAAAGTCCCTGGGGGCACCAAGCAGCTGCTGAACAGATGTTAGCCTCATTTGATTCCCTTTACTTTCATTTGGGAGAGTCATTATTTTTATTAATGGTTTCAACTACAAAGTTGTCAACTGTAATGATAAGCGAAGTTGAACCGAGCAATTTAAAGAAAACCCATCATGTACTGTTCCAGGTTTTTGTGGTCGGGGTAATAGAACAGCCAAAGGCTCTCGCGTTTTTCGCCGTGAGAGCCTGTTCGTGGGTTCGTCATCTGTCCTGTGTCCCCGAGAATGCTGAACGATGGTCTAGCTGCTTGTTGTTAGCCAGGTTCTGCTCCTAGTTGGTCGTGGCACGTATAGCTCGTGATTGTTGCCATGGTTTTGTCTTAGCTGACTATAGCACCAGCGAGATGCTGGTCAACATGGGCAACCTGCCGTTGGATGAGTTCTACCCCGCTGTGTCCATGGTGGCGCTGATGCGGATCTTCCGAGACCAGTCCCTGTCACACCATCACACTATGGTCGTCCAGGCCATCACCTTCATCTTCAAGTCCCTGGGCCTCAAGTGTGTACAGTTCCTGCCGCAGGTCATGCCCACATTCCTCAATGTCATTCGGGTCTGCGACGGGGCCATCCGGGAGGTGAGTAGGTCAAACCCCGCCCCTGCTCCTGAGCCCCACACGGATGCCCCCTGTTGAATGTTGGGCTGAGTACCTCCCCGCCCCCTAACTCCTAACCTTTGAGGGTACAGGTTCAGTTTCCTGGGTTATCGCCTTAGAAGGGCTAAACAATGAGTTGGGGGGGGCATTTGGGCGGGTGGGGGGTGTACCTAGATTTCAGGGCACTTGTCCAGTAGAACATCACACTGGGTGAACTTGTTGCTTCCTCATGATTGGATTAAAGTCTTATCGGGTCCCTCGTTTTAGCGAGACTGTTATGGAGGTGACATTGCATACCTCTTACCAGATCTCATAACGTCAGCTTCTCCCATTAGTGCTGATCCTGAGTTTGAGCATGTGGTGAAATCGGTCTCTGTCAGAGCTCTCCATTGTAAGTTGCCTTTTTCTTGAGTCATTAAGTAATCCGGTGCTGATAGGCTGATAGGCTCCAAGCCTGTGACTGTCCTGTTCCCTGTCTTTGATCCAATGACCAAGCAGCTGCGGATGATCCTTGCCTGAATCTGTTGTCACACTGGTTGCAAAGTAAGGACTTTCTAGCCTGTTTTTCCCTTTTGCTCTCTTTTCTTTCTCTAAACTACACGACTTGCAGAGCGGCGCTGTGATTATTTTCCCGTCCCACTAGTGGCAGTGAACCTGCTCAACAAAGCTCAAGGGGGCTTTTTTTTAAAGACTTGATTCCTTGTTTGAGACTGAGAGAAAGCATGTGTATGGATGTGCAGGGGGAGGAGTAGAGAAACAGGGAGAGAGAAAATCTCAAGCAGACCCCTGCAGTGCGGGGAGCCCTGACACGGGGCTTGGTCTCAGGACGCTGCCGTCAGGAACTGAACTGAAATCAAGAGTTGGACGTTCAACCGGCTGAGCCACCCAGGTGCCCCTTGAATTAACTTTTAAGATCAGATTTTCCTCTGTGATTATATATTCAATTTGATGTACGTTTAGAGGAAATAGTATCTTTTTAGAAAGTATATTTTTTAACTTTGTGCCTGGAGTACGGAAGTACAGTTTTAAGTACGCAACCTCATCGAGTTTTTACTAATTCTAATAATTTAACTAAATTTCCTAGCTTTTCACTGTAGATAATCATATAGTCTACAAGAAGAGAAAGGCAGTTCTTGTTTTTTGTTTTAATCTTTAAACCAGTTACTACTTTTCCTCATTTTCATTTCTATGACTCTCACTACAATGTGGATTAGACTCTGTGAACCTGGAAATCTTTAATCTTGTTTCTCATTTCAGTGGGATTGCTGTTAAGATTTCCACACTAAGTATAATGTTTGCTCTAGGTTTTTGACAGGTAGCTTTTTAAGGGCTATAAATGTTCCCTTATGGTCTTAGTTTGCTAGAGTTTTTATCATGTATTATAGTTATCGTGAACAAGTATTGGATTTATCAAATGCCTTTGATTTGTTTCGTGTGGCGATTATATAATTTTTTCTCTTTCAGTGTGTTAATATGTTGAATTACATTGATACATGTCCTAATGTTCAAATTTTTTTTGAATTTTTTTTTAAGATTTTATTTATTTATTTGACAGACAAAGATCACAAGTAGGCAGAGAGGCAGGCAGAGAGAGAGAGAGGAGGAAGCAGGCTCCCTGCTGAGCAGAGAGCCTGACGTGGGGCTCGATCCCAGGACTCTGGGATCATGACATGAGCTGAAGGTCTCAGAGGCTTTAACCCATTGAGCCACGTAGGCGCCCCTTGAATTATTGTTTTAAAACCATCTTGGTTATGATGTATTTTTTGATACATTGACTTAATATTTAATACTTAATATCAGTTTTTTACATCTACATTCTTGAGTAGAATTGGCCTGTGATCATTATTTATTTATTTATTTATTAAGTTCAGGTTCAAAGATCTGTTTTGTTTTTCTGTTTCTTCTTAAAACAGTTTTGGTCACATTTTTAAAAGAAATTATTCATTTTTTAAAAAAAGATTTTATTTATTTATTTGAGAGAGTGAGCGAGCACGAGCAGGGGCAGAGGGAGAGGGAGAAGCAGGCTCCGCTCCAAGCAGGGAGCCTGACGTGGGGCTCGATCCTATGATCCTGGGATCACGGATCATGACCTGAGCCAACGTCAGACACTCAACCAACTGAGCCACCTGGGCATCCCTAAGAAATGATTCATTTTATTTACTTTGTGCCTATAGATTTGCCTTTAAATGTTCTGAAACTGTATGTGGTTTTTTTTGTGACTAGTTTCTTTCACTTAACACTTTTGGGGTTCATTATGGATCAGTAGTTCATTCTTTCTTCATAGCTGAATAATAACTTAGTGCCATTATTGCTCAGAGATAAGTGTTTTTTATGTTTCCCATGATTTCTTTTTTCACCACTGAGTTATTCAGAAGTGGATATTTTAATCTGCAGATTTACAGAGTTTTAAATTTCTTTTTTCGATATCTGTTTCTAACTTAATTGCATGGGGTTTACAATTACTTGATGTTTGCTGAAACTGCCTTAATTGAATGCTTGATCCGTTTGATGTTTCCTCTGTGCTGGGGAATAGTGGGTGTTTGTTGATGTTATGTGCAAAGTTCCATGTATGTCATTAGATTTGAACTTATTACTTACCGTGTTCAAATTTTTTGTATTCTTACTAATTTTTTGTTTGCTTAATCTGTTACTGAGAGGAATGAGTTAATCTCCCTTTACAGTGGTGGGCATATTAATTTCTCATAGTTTAGTCAGTTCTGTTTTATAAATTTGGGGAGATATATTATTAGATATATTCAAACTTGAAATCATGGTATCCTCCTGGTAAGTCACATCTTTTATCATTTTGCAAGGACTCTTTTTATCTTTAATAATACCTTAAAATTTATTTCGCCTAATTTTAGTATAAATACACCAACTTTTTTTTGGAGAGTGTACGTCTTTAATTATCCTTTTACTTTTAATTATCTTGAAACTTTTTGCTTTCGGTGGGTCTTTCATGATAATATGTATAATAATATATATATATATATGTAATATAATATATAATAATATAGCTAGATTATCCCTTTAGTCTCTTTTGAAAATCTTTGCTAATCAGTGCATTCAGTCCATTTTTATTTATTGTGATTGTTGATCTATTTGGGTATATTTCATCCATCCAACTTAGTGCTTGATCTTTGACCTGCTTTATCTGTTTATATATTTTCTTTTTTTCTGGGCTTGGTTGAGCTTTCATTTTTTTGTCTTGCCCTCACGTTGCTGTCTTTAATTTTAATAAATGTTTCGTAATGGGATATTTCAGTCATAAACAAAAATAGACAACTAGAGTTCTTGGTGGCTCAGTTGGTTGAGGGTTTCGGCTCAGGTCATAATCTCATGGATCATGGGATCAAGTCTTGTGTTGGTCTCTGTGTTCATTGCGGAGTCTGCTTATAGATTCTCTCCCTCTGGCCCTCCCACCGCTGGTGCGTGTGTTCACTCCCTCTCTAAAATAAACAAATCTTTTTAAAAAAGTAGACAACTTATATTAAATTCCCATACTCATCTGTAATTATTAGCATTTTATCAATTTGGTTTCATCTTACTACACCCCCTCTCACACTCTTTCCACACACACCTTACAGCAAATCCCAGATATTGTACTATTTCACCAACAAATACTTTTTCCCATATAACCAAAATTACAACACCTACAAAAGTAAAAAGAATTCCTTAGTATCTTTTAATACTGAGCCTTCTTCAACTGTCCTTGTTTGTCTTAAAAATATTTTTTCATATTTGGTTTATTTAAATCAGAATCCAGATAAGTTATGCACATCACATTTGGTTGATATATCCAATTCTCTTTCTATCTCTTCTCCTTTAACTCCCACTTTTTTTTCATGCATTTTTATTTGTGGAAGAAAGCAAGTCATTTGTCCTATAGGATTTCCCATTTTGGATTTGGCTGATTGTATCTTCAAGATTCCTTAAGTTCTTGTAAATTGATTAGATTTAGAGTCATTAAATTCAGATTCCTTCTTTTGGCAAGAGATACTTCACAGGAGGTACTGAATACTTCCTATTTCAGTTAGTAAGCAGATCTTTTCTAAATCCTCCATTTCTAGTGACGTAAGGATTAATCAGTGGGCTCAGGTACTATGATCCTGTGTTCCCTCTCAGCCTTTCTCCTAATCATTTTAGTGTTCATTGAAGACTGTTTTCTAGAACGATTATTTAATTAGCAACTGCAAAGCTGTGATTTTCTAATTATATTATTACAGATTTATTTGTTAGCGATCATCTATGAAGAACTTTGTGTTGTCAACTATCATTCAGTTAATTTGAAGTATAGTTCCTACAGGGAGGGCAGAATAAATGCAAGACTCTTATGTATCAGTTTTTTCAGAGTAAGGAATTAGGTCCCTTGCAACTTCTCAGAGGTGACTCAGGTACCACCCCCACAACCCCAGCTATTTTTGAAGTATCATTATCAACTTGTGGAGCTATATGTAGTATTTCTATTCAGTGAAGGAACTGTTCTTTCTCAGGATCTAATTATCCCAATCAGCCTGGCCATTGTGTTCTTTTTACATTGGCCAGTGGTCTTTGTCCTTGATTTTTTTTCTTTTTTTTGCTTTCTGTGGTTGGTGGGGGTGGGAGTTATTCTGGGTTTTTCAAGTGCTTTTCACTCAAGGCTGGGCATGGCCACTTCCAAGGAGGTATTTCTTTAAGTGAGAGATGGTACTTGGAGACAGCAGTCCGTGTGCTGGGAGGCTCGTTGCTATTAGCATATCATTGTTTCTCAGCTGTCTCTGTGAACAGAACAGAAATAAGTAATTTTTTTTTTAAAGATTTTTATTTATTTATTTGACAGACATCATTCGTAGGCAGAGAGGAAGGCAGAGAGAGAGTGGGGGAAGCAGGCTCCCTGCCGAGCAGAGAGCCCGATGTGGGGCTGATTCCGGGACCCTGGGATCGTGACCTGAGCTGAAGGCAGAGGCTTTAACCTACTGAGCCACCCAGGTGCCCCAAGAAATAAGTAATTTTTAGAGAAAGGAAACATAAGTCATGAAGTAACACAGATTGTCCAATGTAAATTTAAGATTTAAGAGTTTTTATTTTGATTTTATACTTGTTTCTCACACTGAAAAACTCCTTACTTGGTTCTGACTTTTCTATAATTACTTGCTTTATCTTGCAGAATACATTCCCAAATGTATCTTGTATACATATAAATGGTAAATGACTAGTATTAGTAATAACAGTAAGGTTACTGAATGCAGGTCAGGGTTTTTTATGATTTAAAAAAAAAATTTTTTTTAATTGTTCTTAGGCTGTGTTGTTTTGGAGATACACACCAAAATACTGTGTTTAAAGTCACTTGAAATTCATTTTTTAGTGATTGTGCAACCAACTTGAGTTACAGTTAAATTAGTTTCTGTTCATTTTCAGTGTTAGGAAATTTTTTTTTCTTTTCTTTTTAGTGTTTAGAAATTTCTTTGTGGCTATTCTAATTATGTAAGACATTAAAACAGTTCCAGAGCTGAAACTATAAAATGTGTTCAGTGAAGTCTAGCTTCTTTCCCCATCCGTATTTTTTTTTTTAAAGATTTATTTATTTGACAGAGAGAGATGACAAGCAGGCAGAGAGGCAGGCAGAGAGAGAGGAGGAGGAAGCAGGCTCCCCGCTGAGCAGACAGCCTGATGCGGGACTCGATCCCAGGACCCTGAGATCACAACCTGAGCCAAAGGCAGCAGCTCAGCCCACTGAGCCACCCTGGCGCCCCTTTCCCCATCCATATTATCCTGTTTCTTCCTGTAGCGTTTCCTATTCCTGCTGTAACAAATCCGCACCACGGTCATGGCTCCGGACAGCACAAATTCATTCTCTTACAGCTCTATAGGTCGTCAGTCTGCCAGAGGTCATACCGAACCAAAATCTGGTGCTGTTGAGGCACGTTCCTTTCTGGAGGCTCTCGGGGAGAGCCTCCCCTTGCTGAGAGTCCGTCTCCCTTGCTGTCTCTGGCTTCTAGCAGTGGCCCACACTGCTTGGCCTTCTTTCTCTGCCTGCAGAGTCAGCAACATTGCATCTCTCTGACCCTTCTTTGGCTGCAGATCCTGCTCTCGGCCCACTGCCAGCAAAGGTTCTCTGCTTTTAAGAGGTCATCTCCACACATCAAAGTCCTGAACCTTAATCACATCTTCAGAAGTCCCCTTTGTCATGCAGGGTCATTTATTCCTGGGATCTAGGGACTAGGGCACAGACATCTCTGGCTTGCCATTATTTTGCCTACCACACTTCCCCCTAAGGCAACCATTTGGTCATTTTTCAATTTGTCTTTTGAAAACGTGAGGAAATCCATATTCCCCCACCTGCCTCCCTCAGAAGAGATCATACTGTAAACACTGTTGTGGGCCCTGCTTTTTTTTATCATCACAGCAGCGGGTCCTGGAGTTCCTGCCACTCCCTGGGGGGTGATGGCACCCCACTGTGTGCCCAGCTGTTCAACCTGTCCTTGTGGATGAACATTTGCCTTTTTTTCATCCTTTTGTTACTTAAAATAATCCTGTAACAAAAAGCCTTGTACATCATCATTTTTACCTTTTTTTTTTGGTATTTAATTGGCCTTGCTTTTTACATTTTTTTTTGTTTGTTTGTTTGTTTGTTTTCTCGGCAATCTCTATGCCCCACATGGGGCTTGAACTCACAACCACAAGATGAAGTCACACAGTCCTCCCGTCCTCTGACTGAGCCAGCCAGGCACCCCCTGATTTTTTACACTTAAATCTTTGAACTCTTTGGAATATGTCCCCCTGTACAGGATGAGGGATGGATTCGTTTTATCTTTTTCACCTTTAGATTTTGCCTCACATACCTAACTTTAATACCTAATTTTAAAAATTAATCCATATCTCCCTCCTTCTGAATAATATACAAAACTTAGAGTGATTGCTTACACCATCGCTTTCCCTCTTATGTAGGATCACTTTTTTCTTTTTCCTGCTGCCAAACTGAATGTCAGCACTGTTATATGCAGATACACTTGCTGTCTCGATTCTCCTTGCTCTGTCTTCCACCTCAGGGCTTTCTTCTAGGGTCCTTATCCTTCAGGATGAGGGCACATTTCTCTTGTGAACATCCGTCAAAGTAAGCTCTGTGTTTCTGGGTATCTGAAAAATATTTTATTTCACCCTCTTTTTAAATCTTTATTTAGCTGAGGATACCATTCTGGGTTCTCCTACAATGATAGATACAATCCCATGTTTTCTCATTTCTTCTGTTGTTGAGAAATCACAGTTCCTTTTCACTTCATCCTACTTTTCTCAATGACTATTTCAGATCTTGTCATTGTGTTCGTTGCCCGGAAGCTCCCCTATTGTGCATCTAGATAAGGATTTCTTTCTCACATCCTGTTTGAAATTTGTGGATTTCCTGAATATGAGGATTCCACCCCTCTGTTTTTTCCTTCTAAAATTTGATTCACATGTAGAGCTCACTCTTTCCTTAATGTCTGTTAGTTTCTTGCCCATATTTTTCATCTTTATTTCTTAGAGATCTATTCTGGATATTTCTTCACATCCCTTTTCTGTTCACAAATTCCTCAGCTGTGCATTTCAGTTTTTAGTTTTGTTTTTGTGAGAGAGAGAGAGAGAGAATGAACGCAGGAGAGAGAGCATGAACAGGGGGAGAATCGGGCTCTCTGGTGAGCAGGGAGCCCAATGTGGGACTCAGTCCCAGGACCCTGGGATCTGACCTGAGCAGAAGGCAAATGCTTAACCGACTGAGCCACGCAGGGCACCGGGTCTCTCTGGTTTTTTTTTTTTTATATTTTTTATTTATTTATTTGACAGAGGAAATCACAAGCCAGGCAATGTGGGACTCAGTCCCCCTGGACCCCGATGGGGATCTGACCCCGAGAGCAGAAGGCCGAATGCTTAACCCACTGAGCCAGCCAGGCACCCCCCAGCTGTGTCTTTTTGACCTGTTCTTGAGTTTTTACTTTCAACTACATTTTTTTATTTTTTATTTTTACTTTCAAACACATTTTAAAAATCTTTTTTAAGATTATTTATTTGAGAGAGAGAGAGAGAGAGATCACATACACAGAGGGAGAGGGGAGGGAGAAGCAGACTCTGCATTGAGCAGGGAGCCTTATGTGGGGCGCAATTCAGGACCCTGGGATTATGACCTGAGCCAAAGGCAGATGCTTAACCGACTGAGTCCCCCAGACGCACCCCAGCTACATTTTTTTAGGTTCTTTCAAATATGCTGAGTATTTTTTTTGGTGTTACCCTGTTCTTTACTCATTTTTTAAATTCTCATATTTATTTCTTTAAGCACTTTAAAACAATTTTATATTTTTTATCCAGTAATTCCAATATATGGAAAATCTGTGATGGGTCTGATCCTGCTGTTTATTGTTTCTGCTGAGTCACACTGCCAGGGGCTTATCTTTACCTGTCTTATAATTTTGGATATTGTACCTATGCAGCCCGGCGCTCCCTGGAGCAGTACCAGAAAACCTGCTCTCAAATTGCATCTGTCTAGAGAGGATTTGCTTTTCCTTGTGCCATGTGAACTTCAAGTTAATTTTTGGCTTAGAGTTTCTCAGCACACACAGGTAGTCACCATAACCCCTAAACTCGTAGGATATTGACCTGAGAGTACAAGCTCTTGGGAGAGACTTTTTTCCTGCCTGGACTCCACATCAAGACTGACAGATGTCTTTGTGTCCTTCTGCCAGTGCACAGATTCACTGAGGGGAGGCACCATTTCTCTTAATAGGTAGCCCTCTGAAGGTCTGGCTCTCTGCCAAAGGTTTCAGTTCTGATGACACAGTAACAGTATTTACTATTGCTAATGCGGTATCTTTAGGCTTTTCACAGCAGGGGTACCTAACCCACCATATTTTCAAGACTAAAACTATGTTATTTTAATATGCTAGTGTTCCAGGAAAGAAAGAGAAGAAAACTTGTGGAGGAATCTAACGGAGAAAAAATGGGGTGGGGGGGCTGCTGGGCTCCTTACTGTGAGGGAAGAAGCACTTGCTGTCGGCATCCATCCCTTGGCAGGTGAAGATGGCTGAACACTGCCGGGCCCCCCATTACACCTATGTGAAACAACAGCAGGGCTCGGGAGCTCTGTCCTTCTGGTCTTGTGGTTTTCCTGACCTCCCTGCCAACCCCAATGCCCTGCTTTTCCTCCAGCTTCAATTTTCTACCTTCTTTCAGGCTCACATAACAAAAATATAGCTTAAAAACCGTTATACTTGGAGTCTCACATCCCTTGATCTCTGGATCCTATTAAGAGATCATTTCACAGAAATGGTCAGCAGCGATTTGATGTGGGGTCTCCCGAGCAGTGGGTAGGAAAGGCTGTCCTGAGTTGAGTCAGACCTGTGCCACGTGGTGGGCAGGTTCTAAGCACCTTAGAATCCATTGGCGTCCATGTCATTAGAGGCATCCACGCTCCCTTGAAGCCCAAGACTGGAAGTCCTGTGAGTCTCACCTCTGCAGGTAGTGAGTCTATAAGTCCATTACTTGTGTTTGAAACAAGTTTTTATTTAATCCTAATTTGCCCAAGTTTCAGAACACAGATGAGAGTGAAAATATGTATATTCATTGCTAAATTGTCCTTATTAATGGGAGGGCGGAGGCATAGAGAGCTAGAAAAATCTTTCAGGGCGGGGGATTTAGAGTATGATTTGCTGTTGCATATGGACATGAGGCACTATCTGAAGATCATGATAAAATAAAAACTATACCCTAAAGACATCTTTAGCCAGGAAAGTAGCTGGATCATCTTTGCCCAAGCCTTTTTATTCCCAGCTTGTTTTAATGGATGGCGTCCCTTCTTACAGCTGCCCCGTATCAACCTGAACAGACTCTTCCTCACCCCATCCCTCCCCCAGTTTGCTTACTGCCTTGGTGCACGGTTTCTCAGAGAGAAACAGTTACGTAATGAATTACGATCTGATTAATTGAGTTAATCACTATAAATGAACCACCATACCCATAATAGCTGTATTTATTTTAGAAAGTAAGTGGTAGTGGAATTAGAACTGAAGAGACAAAAGACACATTTATAATGATTAATAATTTATAATGATTAATAATGATCATTGATTAAGAATTTCATGTCATTTTGAAGTCTTCAGTCAGTCCGCAGATCCTTCAGCGATAGCTGGTGATCGCGGAGCACCCCCGGTATTCACATCTGGTGCTAGTGCTTTCCAGGTGTTTCCCCGTTTAACTTAGGGCCAGCCCTGGCGACAGGGATTGTCCTCTGCATCTTCCCCCTGAAGAGGCTGGGTGTGGAGAGGTTAAATGAAGGTCAGAGAGCCAAGAGGTAGCCTCGTGGCTCAGGACAGGCACCGTGGCCCCGAGGCCCTTGTCGTGCACCAGTCAGTGGCTCGCCTGGCTGGGGCGTAAAGCCACTGAGGGTCGTTTTCAGCCCCCACTACTGTCACCACTGAAGGTTTTTTTAGACTTACTCTCAGTAGATGGCCAGCGTGGGACCCGATTGCACAGGCGTGTTCGTTTGTTGCCGCGAACTTAGGGTGATCTTGGGAGTTCGCTGTTCTTCCTGATGCCAACTCACTGACCTCTTCTCCATTCCAGTTCCTGTTCCAGCAGCTGGGGATGCTGGTGTCCTTCGTGAAGAGCCACATCCGACCTTACATGGATGAAATAGTCACCCTCATGAGAGTGAGTAGAAATTAGTGCTTTGGCCGGTTCATCAGTGGGTCAAGGAACATCCAGAGGAAGGCCTGGAGAGCGAGGACATTGTGGTCGTGGGTCTTTGTAGAGCTGTTACAACAGCAGTATTAAATGTGGGGCGGGGTTCCCCGGAGGGTGGTGACGCGGCGGGTGGGGGGGACCTGCTGCAGGCCTGGCCCCTGAGTGCGAGCTATGAGGTTGGAGGAAGAATCCTGAAGTCATTGTTCTGCCAGAAACAGACCCCAGTTCTTTGCCTCACACACAACAGAGCAATTTCACTTTACTGCTTTACTGCTCCCACGAAAGCTCTCCTTCTTACAGCCCATACAACCACGGCCTTAAGAGGTTTGGGGACTGGGTTTCAGTAGCGCTGTTACATACGCTGAACTCCTGTCAGGCACCGAGGAAGGAGGCGAGGCTTTACCCCACCGCCTTTAAGAGCATAAATGCCACCTTCTGACTGCAGCAGCACCTGTCCCAGATTGTGTAACGCGGGCAAGCAGGTGCGGAGGGCTCCCCATTGGGGGCAATGTTGTTTTATGTCTGTTGGAGGGGCAGGCCTGCCTCCTGCTGTGCTGTGTCATTTCAAGATCTCTGTTGGGAAGCTCGCTTTGCAGAGATGGCCGTGCCCTCAAAGAATTGGAAGACAATTCTTCACTGATCCCTTCTCTCCTCTGCCAGCCCTTTGTACTTAGCTTGGAGGAGGCAGCAGGACTAAAATCAAAGCGGCGAACTTCAAAACTGGAACTTCCCTGAAACCGGGTCTCAGAACTGAAAAACTCCCATCTGTACAAATAATGAAAACCACTCGCTCCCTGACTCCTGCCACGGGGGCCTCTGTACCACGAAGCTGAGCAGAGTGCCAGCGAGCCGGCGGCCCTCCGGGGGCGGGGGCCTGGCAGGCAGCAGTGTGCTTGCGGTTGGAAGCAGAACTAATCAGAGACTTAGTCCCCAAAAAAGATTTAGGACCAAAACACAGAAGTTTGAGGCAGCGAGCTTCACACCTGCAAAATGCAGCTTTCATTTCCTCCAAGATGGATAAGGTGCCCCAGGGGCTCTGCCTTTGACTGCTGCCCCTGGGCATTTTAATGAGCCCCCCTGAGCCTGGGATGAGAACAGCCTCTGTTCACAGAGATCCCTGGGCAGGCTGCCTGGCTCCTTGGAGAGAGAGAAGCCCTTGTACGGAGCCCGCAGTAATAACGGTGGGGAGGTAGGTGTGCTTTCTCTAAAGAAGGCAGAGGGCAGGCCAAGTAACACACATCAGACAGACCATGGAGGGTATAAAATCGGAGGTGTTTCTCTGGCAGAGGTTTTTATCTAGAGAAAATAGCTTTTTCTCTCTGTGAGGAGAAAGAAAATTTTACAAGCATCTTTTAGTATGGCTTTTACTTTCTAAGCTATTACGATTTTTAAGACTTTTTTAAAATAAAAATAATTGATGCTTCAGTAAAGCCTTTCTTCTGAGGAGTTCTCTTTTTCTTTTTATTGACTTTATTCTGAGTTAGTTGAGGGCTCCAAAGTATGAATATGTATGTGTTGCCGTCTTTAGTAGGGCTAATCCGGCATCATCAAGTCTCCTCTGGAGATTTCAAACAAGGCAGTAGACAGCTTTCTTTTTTACTTGATTTGAAATGCCAGCTTTTCCTGGGATCAAAAACTCAGACCTATTTGGGGTACCGAGGCAGATTCTGTGGCAGATTGGCCAAGTTTTTACTTTAGTAACTTACATGGAAGATGACTATACAGGTGGAGAAAAAGTGCTCCTTTTGTGGCTTTATCCAGACCTGAAAATGATTTGGAGCAAACATGAGCTGCTACCTATATCTAGCAATATTTAGACTACCAAAGTCTAAGTCCAGAATGGGCAAGAAACTGTTCACATTGGGATCACCCTTTGGTAGAGAGCGGCTGGTACCCAAAGTGGAGAACCTGCTGTGGGCGGGCTCAGAGCCCCTGAGTGAAATACACGTAGTCATCATTCACTCTGTGAACGTGTTCGGGTGGCTGGACTACGCCAGGTGCTGTGCTTGGTTCTGGAGAGACAGAGATGGCTCAAAGGGGCTCCTTGCCTTTAACAGGTTTACAGTCTAGTAGAAAGAACGTGCCAGAGAAAATGAAGTTACGATGGGTGCTGGAAAAGAAGGGGATAGAGGGACATAGAGCGTGTAATGGAAGGAGAACAGGAAAGCCTTCATGGAAGTGAGGCTTGAGGCGGGTCTAGAAAAGCAGATGGCACTTAGCTGAGCAAGAGGTGAGGTTCCAGACAGAGCACAGCACAAGCAAAGCCCAGGAGCAAGGGAGGCTGGTGCATTCCGAGAAGTGCCCTTTAATGCGCTCGCTGTGCCTGTGACGGAGGATACAAAGAGGGCTGGGGAAAGAGTCTCTCTTGGGGCAGACTGTGCCCACTACAGTTTTGCTTCTTTAGGGCCCTCTCAGTTCCTTGATTCCTAGTTCAGTAGAAGAGCATGTGACTTTACTTCTGTCTGTCTTCCCTCCCTATAGGAATTCTGGGTCATGAATACCTCAATCCAGAGCACGATCATCCTTCTTATTGAGCAAATTGTGGTAGCTCTTGGGGGTGAATTTAAGCTCTACCTGCCCCAGCTGATCCCACACATGCTACGCGTCTTCATGCACGACAACAGCCCAGGCCGCATCGTCTCCATCAAGGTGAGTCCCTTAGGGGTGTCCTCTAGAGGGATTCCCAGCATCCATCAGAGTCCAGGGATGATCGGCTATGAGGCAAGCCCCTGTAGTTTGTAGCTACAAGCCACAAGACTGAATCTAACGATGCTAATACCAGATGTGTGCAATTGACAGGATGTTTACAACCCTCTCTTGACTGGCCTTGTGTTTTCTCTCCTTTATTGGATTATTCTTGGTAAATGTTTTATCCCCGACCTGTTCTCACTGTTACCTAGCAACTGATTCCTTGTCCATTGAAATAAGCTCAGAGAAAGCAAAATAATACACAAGCAAAATAAAATAGTGGGGAGGGAGGAGTGCTCCCAAAAGAAGGTAGCTCAAGGCCACTTACTGAAGGCTTTTCAGAATCCCCGCAGAATCTGGAGCTGCCCATGTGCTCCGTGCGCTCCGTGCGCACGTGTACGCACGTGTCCTCCATCCGCTCCCGCTTGCCGCCCTCCGTGCACTCCGTGTATGTGGTACTTGCCAGTATTTGCCCGTCACCGGGCTTGTGCTCCCTTTTGCAGCTGTTGGCTGCCATCCAGCTGTTCGGCGCCAACCTGGACGACTATCTGCACTTGTTGCTTCCTCCTATCGTGAAGCTCTTTGACGCCCCAGAGGTTCCGCTGCCATCTCGGAAGTAAGCACCTGCGCCTGGGGACGAAGCAGCCATCGAGCTTTTCACATCTTGTTAAAAATGTCCTTTTCTTAAGTTCCCAGGCCATCCTTCCATTTTGTTGTTGTTGTTGTTACCTCAGCTCTCTTCATTTTAGTCCAGAAACGCCTCAGGCTTCTGGAAATCTTAGCCGTCCCTACCCCACGGGGACCTGTGTTGGAGCCAGGTCCCCCGAGCTGCCTCCGAGGCCGTGCCTTCCCATTTGGTGCTGATTAAGATAACCCTCAGCCACCTCTGGTACTTCGGGACCACGTGTTAACAATTCCCCTGTGTCGTGGTTATCGTAGGGCAGCGTTAGAGACAGTGGACCGCCTGACAGAGTCCCTGGACTTCACGGACTACGCGTCCCGGATCATCCATCCGATTGTTCGAACGCTGGACCAGAGTCCGGAACTGCGTCCCACGGCCATGGACACGTTGTCTTCGCTGGTCTTCCAGCTGGGGAAGAAGGTGAGACAAGAAAACAGACATGCTCTTCCTCCTGGCTTGGGGAAGATGACTTTTGTCTGTGAACGTCTCTGTTTGCCAGTCTGTAGCTCTCAACTGCCTTCAAAGAACTAGGAATTACTTGCTTTTTTTGTCCTGTCCTTTATTTACCAAACACTTCTCGAGCCATCTGTGTGGCCTAAGTGCTGTTCTGGGATAACACAGTAAACAGAAGGATGTCCCGGTTCTCATGGAGCTTCCGTTCCACCCAGGCAAAGCTAGTAAACACAGTCTGTCTCAGAAGAGCTTAGAGGGAGCGGGGAGAGTTGCTGTTTGTTTTCAGGTGGACAGTGAAGCCTCTGATAAGCAGCCATCTGACCAGAGACCTGAGCGCAGGTCTGAGCCCAGAGAGTCGGATGCCGGCAGAAGGACTAGCAAATCCAAAGGGGTGCAGAGGCAGCGCGTTCGGAGGGTCCAGGGAACAGCGTGCAGAGGCAGCGCGTTCGGAGGGTCCAGGGAACAGCGTGCGGCTTCAGCGCGTTCGGAGGGTCCAGGGAACAGCGTGCAGAGGCAGCACGTTCGGAGGGTCCAGGGAACAGCGTGCGGCTTCAGCGTGTTCGGAGGGTCCAGGGAACAGCGTGCGGCTTCAGCGCGTTCGGAGGGTCCAGGGAACAGCGTGCGGCTTCAGCGCGTTCGGAGGGTCCAGGGAACAGCGTGCGGCTTCAGGGGAGGGGGCTGGGCAGCGAGGAGGGCTTGCAGTTCCCATCATAGAGATAAGACAGGGCTGGGTTGGGGCATAGAGACAAGGTGCTGTAGGCTAGTTGTTCTCAGATGTCCCTGGACAGTATCTACATAGCCGGAACCTGTTAGAAATGTAGATTCTCCGGCCTGTGCCCAGACCCGCACCAAAAACTGTGGAGCCCAGCAAGCTCTGGTTTCATAAACCTTCCAGGTGATTCTGATGCCCACAAAAATTTGCACATCACTCCTATGGGCCTTTACTCTGGGCAAGACTAGAAGTTTTGGAGGATCTGGACCTCAGGAAGACTGTGGTCTGACCTAATGACTCACAGTGCTGTGTGGAAGAACGGACCAGGCCAAGGGTGGGAGCAGAGAGAGTACTCAGAGGCCGTCGCAGTAACCCAGATGGATGGGGGTGGGGACTAGGACTGTAGCGGTTTGGAGAGGGTGGTGTGAGAGAGATAGAGAGAGACAGAAACAGGCAGGTGACTCTTCTGAGTAACAGAGAGCCACCCCAAACCCAGCAGAACTAGCTATAGCTCGCGGGGGTGATATCGCGTTGCCTCCCGCGCTGCAGAGTGACCTTCCTGATCTCTTCCCTCTCCTCCAACAGTACCAGATTTTCATTCCAATGGTGAACAAAGTCCTGGTGCGACACCGAATTAACCATCAGCGCTACGACGTCCTCATCTGCAGAATCGTGAAGGTGAACTGCGCTGGGTTTCTGTCCCAGAGTCCTCCGCTGTCTCTCCGCATGGGTCTGGGAACACATCTGGCTTTTTAGCTCTAAAATAGCGATGGGCAGGCAGCTTCTGTAGAGACAGCAGGCTCTTTCCAGATCTGTAGATGGCGTGGGCTCCGCAGCAGTGATGGGCCCCTGCTGCCTGCGTGCAGAAGAACAGGAGCCTGGCCGCCTCCCTGTGCACTTCTGCTGAGGGACCCCAGGAATGCTTCTCGAATTTGCACATGCTACAAAATAGTCCCCTTCCTTTGATTCCCCCCGCCCTTGGCTCCCTGGCCATAGCACTTGGTCCCTGGGATCCTGGCCCATAGCACTAGCTTTGCCAGCTGCATGCTCATCCTGCCGAGTCCGTGCTGTCCCTGACCAAGAGCGACCGGCAGACATGGGTCTGCAGTGGGGAATGTAGCCCACCTGTGGTTCATTTGGTCCGTGCATGTAACCTTTTCCTTCCTGCTGATGTCCTGATGCTTTCAGAAGGTGCAACCCTCCCAAGGCTTAAGGTTGTTTTCTTACCTGGGAGAACCTAGCAGAGTTGCAGGGTTTGTCTGTGGCTCTCTGGTTGCAGGGATACACCCTTGCTGACGAAGAAGAGGACCCCTTGATTTACCAGCACCGAATGCTGAGGAGTGGCCAAGGGGATGCGCTGGCTAGCGGGCCGGTCGAAACGGGACCCATGAAGAAACTGCACGTCAGCACCATCAACCTCCAAAAGGTCCATGATTTCCCGAGGGGGTTGGGGGGGGCTTGGAAGGGAGAGCACAGCTCTTCTCTCTTGTTCCGAACTCTTCGCTCTTGCTGCCACCAGTTCAAAACAGCCAAAGACCAGCCCAAGCATTTTTCCGAAACTCTAGATACCATGAACTTAGGTCATTTTGTCTTTTTCCGGGTGTCCAAATGATATGTTTTTTAAAATTAAGGATCAATGTAGAACAAAATTCTAAGCTTCCTTGGAGCTCTGATAGTAGAATCCTTTGTTGCAAATACCATTCTCATTTTTTACGTGAATGGAACAAAACCAGTGAGACCCTTCCTTAGCCCTGAGACCAGCCAGCTCTGTAGAGCAGTGCGTCTCAGACTCCTGAAACTCCCAGGACTGCGAGGGACTGAGGAAAATGCGTGTTCTGAATGGGGCAGTCCGAGGTCAGGCCTACATTCCGCATTTTTACCAAAGTCCTAAGTCATGCCAGTGCTACCGGGCCAAGGACCGTACTTTGAAGAACAGACTTTTTGATCTTTGCAGATAAATACTGAGTTCTTTCTGCTGACGAAAGCCCGGGATGTAGCTGGCTTCTCACCACATATGCCTCCAGCCATCCATTTAAAAACAGGCCGTTTCAAAGCATCGCTGGTCGATCTGAGCAGGGTCATTGTAGTTATGTTACTGAGTTAAATAATTTCCCACGTTTCGCATCAGCATCAGTGCTTCTGGTGACTGTGAGCAGCGCCTGTCTGGAGTCCCACTTGGTGGCATTCTTCCTTTCTTAGTGGTTAGTCCACAGCAGCTGCACTTGCACGATGGCAGGGGACCGAGGTAGAGAACTGGGCAGGACTGGGTCCCTGCTAACTTGTTCTCTTCTTTTGGCCAAGCCCGTAAAGATTTGAACACACACCTGTGTGTGAGTGCGTGTGTGTGTGCGTGTGTGTTCGCACACAGCTGGGGGGGTGGGGTGCTGGGGCCACTGGGGCGCTAGGGCCACAGCTGGGGCCACTGACTGCCGAGCCAGCCTTCACCCAGACACGCAGCTATAAGGTGGCCATTGCCGAGAAGGGTTGGGTGATGTACGAGGGAAGTGGTGAAAGACCCCTGGGGCAGGGGCGATGCTGCTTTCCCTCCATGGAGCATGTCACTGCTAGTCCAAGGCTACAGGAAAAGGAGGGGCCCCCAGGTCCTCAGGCGGTCGTTGAGGTGATCCTGCTGACACCTCACCCCTCAGGGCGGGGCCAGGCGGAGAAGCCAGATGCACATTGCCACCCAGATGTTTTCCGCCTGCCTGGGTTCAGAATGTCCTTCCAGCCAGGCAGCTGTCCACCCTCTTAGAGCCGTGTCCTGACTGTTTTAGGAAACTCCCCGGTAGGCGAGGCTGCTTCCAGGAAGGTTGGCTTTCTACGCAGGCCTTGCAAAAAGAAGCATGACCTTTGCCAAACAGGAAAAAGAGTTTCTAGTGTGTCTCACCTGAGAGCAGATCCAGTCCAGGAAGCCTAAGCAGACTCTCTCGCACTACTCTCAGCCAGGTTTGTGCCTTCACACACTCGTGCGTGGGCAGCCTGGGGTCGGTGCAGGGACCAGTGTGACCCACTTTCCAAGTAACAGCGCACCGCCTCCAGGGTGCCTGCCAGGATTTTCAGCAGCCTTCCCGTCTGAGGAGAAGCTATTTGGACTTACCCCCTAAGTGAATAGGCTGGCAGGAGGTCTGTTGGTGTCGCGGGCCTCACCAGAGGGGACAGTCAGCCTTGACTGGTGGCGGAGGGCAGCTGACGGGCCTTGACGCAGTTACCACGGAACCCAGAGAAGCGAGAGTGGATGAGGTTTTAAATGAAAGAAGAGCAGGGAGGGGCCCACTTGGGGGCCTTAGCCTGTTTGATAGATCGTGCAGTTGTCCGTGAAGCTAAGGTTTCCAGAGACTTCTTTGTGACCATTTCTCAAACAGTGACAGGGACAGCACTGACAACCGCCAGCATCTGTGCAGGGCTTTCCGCGTGTCGGGCGCTGGTACAAGCTCGTTAGTGTATTGACTCACTTACCCTTCACCCTGAGAGTTAGATGCTCTCGCTCCCGCCGGCATCTTGCAGAGAAGTCGATATTGAGGTCCTGAAAGGTTGAGTGATTTGCCCAAAGTCGCCCAGTAAATGCGGGAGCCGGGGTTTGACCAAGGGACCATGACTTCAGAGCCCCGTCTCTTAACTACCACCCAAGCACGGCTTCTGCCCCAACCAGGCGCGGCCTCACGTCACTAGAGGGAAAAGACTTTCGTGGTTCCCCCTTGTGTATGTTCAACTTTTGAAATGCCGTGCGCTACAGAGCAGCTATCCGGAGACCCTTTGTGTAGGAAGGAAGCCAGAGGCCTCTCCAGAGAACAGGACTTGCTATTCCCGTTTTGTTCAACAGAACAAAGTTCAGAAATCAAGTAACTAGTGTCGCCCTTCCTCCTGGTTCAGGGTGCTCATCGTATCATCAGAATTGTGCACGTAATTTTTCAGTTTGTCCCTTAACGTCTCTGTCTCAGTTTCTGACATAAAACTGTAATTTAATATGGTATCGCTCATTTGTAACTCATCAGAAGCCACAGCCCGTCTCCAGTTTATCCCAGGAAGGTGATGGGTTGAGTCATTGATGGGCAGGTGGTGTAGCTCACGGGCATCTCTTCCACTCCCTGGACCACTTCCTTGGAGAACCTCTGCTCTGACTTACTCAGTTTGCCTAGCTTAGGGAGGACATGTGTCCATTCTGCTGAAAAAATCTTTGAAGAATATATTTTAAAAGTTCGGGCTAGGCCAGCTCAAAGAGATGTTGTTTTGATTATAAGAGCAACCATTTTTGCTCATCTGTTCCAGCTGGGCTCTTTAGACATTTTATCCCTTGATGCAGAAGACTGAGGCCCCGATGCAACATACAAGCGATTTTTCCAGAGTGTCCCGGCTGCCGGGTGGCGGAGCCAGGATGCCAGCTGGTGTCCCTGACTTAACAAGAATAGGCACTTACAGGAACACTAACTTTGTGCCAAGCACAGGTATAAATCCGTGACACATATTAATTACTCCTAGAAACACCCTAGGAGGTGAACTGTTATCCTCATTTTACAAGTGAGGAAACAGGCCCAAGAGAAGAGAAGTAACTTGCCCAAGGTCAGACAGCCAATGAGTTCGATAACAGCCTTTTGAACTCAGGCCGCCGACCTCCAGAGTGCAGCCGGGGCCACAACGCGGTGCTGCCCGTCTCCAGAGCCAGGGTCTTCCCATCCACCTCCCTCAGCTTCCCCTGGCCGGAACTCGTGATGCCTGGAACGCTCAGTTTTGAGGAACGTTGGAGGGGATAAATCAGAAAGTAAAAATTAAATCTGTTCAACTCCTTTTGTCTCATTCCACCCCGGTGCCGTGTGCGCTGGGCTCCGACTCGTGTCTGAGTGTGATGTGATTCACGCTGTTGTGAACCTGACGATTTTGCCTCTCCCCATGTGACCCTTTGTTGTCGACTGAGCCAGTGTCCTAGTGCAGAGCACCCGGGGCCCATCGCACACTGCAGGGGCCATTAGGCCTTGTCGAATGCGCCCTGTGTGTGACGGGCCCATCCATTGTGGGTCTGTAGAGCTTTCTGCTTTGCTGATAGAGTCCAGCCCAAATGACTTGTAAAACAGTATTTGTCAGTATCATGCTCTATGCCAGAGGTTGCTGCTTTTGTTTTGTGGCCTCTGATTAAATATTACTCTCTTGTATTTGTGCTCTGGGGGACTTTTGTCACGAGAGGTATGGTTTTATTAAATCAAAGACAGAATCATCTTTAAATAGACGAGGGCTCTTTACAGTTGGCCCTGGAAGCTGATGGTTTTCCATTGTTGCCTGGGGGATCACAGGCCTGGGGAGCTGCCAGGAGGGTCTCCAAAGATGACTGGCTGGAGTGGCTGAGGCGGCTGAGTCTGGAGCTCCTGAAGGACTCCTCGTCGCCTTCCCTGCGCTCGTGCTGGGCCCTGGCTCAGGCCTACAACCCGATGGCCAGGTACGTCCGCTGCGTCGGGGTGGGATCAAGAGGATCGCACAGAAAAGACCGTATGTAAGAATTCTTATGGGCGAGGACTGTGGAAAGGCCTGGTATTTTTAATTTTGCCAATTTGTGGAGGAAAAAAAAGGGCAGATTGAACAAGCTTATATTCTAGGAGAACCATCCATCTTAACCTTGCTAGCAGACCTTTCCTTAGTAGATTTGGGTCCAAAATCTTAATTATAAAGTCATTTATAGTTCTGGAAAAAACTATGTAATGGTTTAGTATAACTGCTTTCCAATAATAATGACTTCTATTTACTGCTATATTTACAAACACCCCCAAACTTACTGGTCTTAAACAACGGTCATTTGTTTTACTCAGAGATCTGCAGTTTGGACGTGACCTGTGGGGACAGCTTGTCTCTGCAGCAGTGACAGTGGGGGTGTTGGTCTGGCAGGTTGAGGCTTTCACATGGGAACTGCCGTGGCGAGGGGCTTTGGTTCCTCTCCCTGTGGGTCCTTCTGTGGGGTGCTTGGGCTTCCTCGCAGAATACTGGCAGGTTTGCAAGAGTGAACGTGCCCAAGGGAACGAGGCAGAAGTATATGGAGTTTATAGGACCTGGCCTTGGAAGTCACACAGTTTGACTTCTGCCACACTCTGTTGTTCAAGGCAGTCACAGAAGCCCACTCAGATTCGAGGGAAGGAGCTACGGATGCCATCTCCGGACAGGGAGATCGTAGAAGAGCGTGTGCAACAGCAGATGCTGTTGTAGCCATCTTCGGGAAACAGAATTGGCCGTAAAATAATACTGTTTTAAATAACAAGTCTTAAGCCATTAAAGATTTGGTTTATAATCTTTGCATATAGAAGGTTTACAGTAAAACGTAAATAAACAAAATGGGATACAAAACTATGAAAATGTGTGACTTCACCTATTCAAAAACACATGTACGTGGAAAAAGACTAGAAAGTAATAGAATAGTGATTAAGTGGGAAGGTCTAAGGAGTAGTTATTGTCTCTGTGTTCCTTTCCCTGTTTTCCCAGTTTGTCTACAATGGATGGTTGTTATTTGTAATGAGGCATAAAGTGGTATTTTTCATGCACAAAAATAGTTCCTAAGATCCCCCTAACTCCACAGTGTGCAGATTTTGTATGCTCAGCTGACGTCATGTACCTCTCCTGTTACAAGTCACTTCTGAGCACAGTGTCATCCCAGAGAGGCTTGGGGCAGACATACACCCACGTGTTTATCCCCACAGTGCCAAGGGTGCTCGTTTGGGATCCGGTGTGGCCTTGCATGTAGGTCAGAAAGTGTATATTTTAATCTACACACGACTTCTTTTGGGCTTCCTGTTACCCTTTAGGTTTCAAATTTTGTTTTTCCCAGCAGATTCCAAAATTATATACATTGGTCTGACTTAACCTTTATATTGTGTAATAGAAAGTGCGTGTAGAGGCATCAAATGCTCAGCCCATATGTTATAAGCGTATCTTACAGTTTCCAGCTCGCTTCCCCCAGCATTCATCTAAAAAAGGGGATGAGATTAAAGTTCAGATATCAGGCAAATACGCCAGTCCATAAAATAGTTGTAGTAATCTTAGAAACGGCACCTCCTTTCCAGGCCTTGGTCAGTCTCCAGCAGTTGTCTTGGCTTGGAGGGCCTTTCGAGAATTTAGGGATTGGGATGCTGTCTTCTAACACTTCTGGTTTCTTAAGTTGTGGTGTCTTGTTTGAGGCCATTCAACTAAGGATTCTGGTTGTATGTTGAAAAGCAGTCACAGGGGCTGCCTTTGCTTCTCCCATCTCACCTGAGCAGCGTCCCAAGGATCCTTGGAAGATTATTCTGTTCTGAAGCTGTTAATGCCAGCTTCTGTGTTGTAAGTCCCCTTTCTGTTCTCCCCTCCCATGAAGAAAGAAGATGGGAAAACTGCCAAGAGGCAGTGGAGACAGGCTGTTTAGCTCTGCCCTGCTTGCTCCCCTGCGCTCTCACACAGCTTCCCGTGTAGCCCAGTGTCTGTGCTTGAGCCATAAAACCAGTAGTCGCTAGCTACACATGGTTGCATCGAGGTAACCACAATGAAATAAAACTTAAAATTCCATTCCTTGGTCACACTCAGCACAGTTCAAGTACTCAGTGGCTAATAGCTACCCTATTGGGCAGGAAAGATAGACCATTTCCAGCAAGTCCTGTTGGACATCATTGACCTGTACATGCAAAATCAGTGGTGCCGGGAGTAAGATTAGTAAGTGACTTTGTGGCGCCAGGCAGAGGCACGAGAGACATTTCCAACATCTTTTTTCCACTCCTCTCTGCCTCCAGGGATCTTTTTAATGCTGCATTTGTGTCCTGCTGGTCTGAGCTGAATGAGGACCAGCAGGATGAACTCATCAGAAGCATCGAGTTGGCCCTCACCTCGCAGGACATCGCCGAAGTCACGCAGACCCTCTTAAACTTGGCCGAATTCATGGAACACAGTGACAAGGTGAGGCTTTGCCCCTTTGTCCAGGTGGAGCCCGACAGGAAGCTGGTGGGAGGGGAGAAGCCCTCCCGGCAGCCTCTCCCGTTCACGCCCAGCTTCTGTTTTCTTACGCTCTGGGTTCTGCTCTTCCCTAGGGCCCCCTGCCCTTGAGAGACGACAATGGCATTGTCCTGCTCGGGGAGAGAGCTGCCAAGTGCCGAGCCTACGCCAAAGCACTGCACTACAAAGAACTGGAGTTCCAGAAAGGGCCCACCCCCGCCATCCTCGAGTCTCTCATCAGGTAGGCTCTAACCCCTTTCTAATTGCTGCCTTCCTCTCTCCCCCCACGGCCTGCCACCAAAGCAGGGTAGTCACGTGGAGGCTCCTGCTCTGCGAATTCTGCCATCGGGTCCAGGCCAGCACGTTTAAATGAGATGCGGTCGCAGGTGGCTCTCCCCACTCTCGGAGCTGTGCCTGGCCTTTCTGTTGACCCTCAGCACACGGGTTCTTGTTGTTTTCCAACCTGTGCTGGCTTGTCCCGGTGACATCAGTCCTGAAGCTGTTCTGAGGCGGCAGCAGCCTAGGAGCAGTAGAGGTTAACGGGTCTGATCGCACTCTCGGTTCGGAGCAGGAAATACTGGTTGCAGTGCCTCGGGGGCCTCTGGGGTTTTATCGCCCGAGTCGTTCTCCCTGGTGTTCGAGTCGAACAGGAGAGCGACCTCTGAGATTCAGTGATCTTTTCCTGGCCTTGGCGACAGTCTCTCCTCTCCGAAGTTGGTTTTGCGTCTTCTGGGTATGGAAAAAATAGGTTGTTTAATCAGTTTTCTGCTGTTATGAAATTAGAAGCAGCCTCACATGTTAGCTCCAGCTCCCAGAGAACTGTTTGCTTCCCCTAATGATTATCAGAGAATATTAACTCTGGGATCTAATTATCTTCGTGTAAATGCTAACATGCTTGATTAGTTCACTACAGATAGTTGAGGGGAAAATCACCCAGCTAATAAGTACCCCTTCGAGGCTGAAGCAGTCTGCTGTGTGTGGTGCTTCTTCCGTTTGAGAGACTCATCAAGTAGCCAGCTTCTATGCCAGCTCTGCTCTTAAGTAAATGCTAAAAGTGTTCCTTTAAACACTTTAAAAAGTGACCAAAATGATAGAAATAGAATCAGGATTTTGTCTAAATAAAGTGAGCTTAGAGAGGCTGTTGATTTCTAAAATGCCACATATTAACAGTTATTAGACATGCTGTCCCTGTGGAGTAGGCTTTCATTCCTAAAGGTACAGCAGATAGGAAAACCTGCATTTCTTCCTCCCGTCCCTGGTGTAGGTGACACCATCTTCCTTGATAATTGATGGAAAATCTGGCAGAGGAATATAATAACGTCAGTGTCCAATAACTAGTTTTGCATGTTAATTTCCTTGCTGGCCTTTTTCAGTTTGACACCGCTCTGAAAGTCCCCTCATCCCGCCCCAGGGCTTCTACCGTATCCGAGACAGTCACAAGAGAATTAATGTGTATACAGGTTTGCAATAGGAAGATACAGTGAGAGCCCTGGAAAGTGTTCAAGGCTGTTAACCATGTAAGCCAATATAACTGAAAATATATACTCAATTTCCTGCAGATTGATCTCGACTTTAAGCACAAACCAGTGGAAGCCTGTGCTCCCAGGCCATGCCAGGGCTCTGAGCCATGTGGTTTTGTCCCAGCCTAATGGAGCTCGGCTTGCAGTCCGGCCTCTTCGCTTGTCTTCCCATTTTCCCGTCTTCCTCCATTTGCAGCTTTTCCCACTTGCTTTTGTGAAACTGCTTTTCCTAATAGCGCCATGGCAATGCCCTGCCATCATTGTCACTGCAGACAGTTTTAAGAAACAGCCTTAGACAAGGCTGCTTTTAGAGAATGTGTGCTCAGCACTAGCCCAGTCCTCTGCATGGGCCTCCTGGAAACTCCTCCCCGAGGGGTGTCCATGGTTGGGGGTGGACATATGTCCCCGAGTTTTCACTTGGGTTCCATGTTGGAGGCATTACTCTTCAGTGAGAAATTAAGCTCACAGTGGCCACCAGGAAGCTCACAGCTCAGTCCTGGCCTACCTCTAATAGAATTTTCCCTACTCCTGCTTTCCCTTCACTGTCCACTCTTTTAAAGTTTATTCTAGTACATACATTTGAGTCAACTGCCTCATATTCTCTTTGAAATAATCAGGTTCACAAAAACATCTTTGCAAAGCTATTTCCTACTTTTGGTTTTTTTTTTTTTTTTTTAAAGTCTTAAAAAGAGCTGTGCTGGAGAGGCTATGCTGACAGTTCTGTCCCAGGACTCTGAGATCATGACCTGAGCCGAAGGCAGCGGCTTAACCCACTGAGCCACGCAGGCTCCCAACCTACTTTTGGTTTTTGTCTTAAAAAGCTGTGCTATGCTGACAGTTCTGTTCTCTTGCTACTGGATCAATTGTCTGACTGCCTGCCTATTGATGTTTTTGCCTGTCTGCTCCAGGACAAATTAAACCCCACATGTAATCCCCAAACCAGACTAACACTGAGACGGTATGAACTATTCACATCTCCTCAGAGCTTATATATGTCAGTAAGTGTAATCACTTCTTAAGGGAACAGAAGACTAAATGGGTATTGGATTCTCTGTAAGTATACACATGCATACACACACAGCTGGCTTTTACTTGGTTGGCCTGTAGCATTGGGATAAGGGCAGGTGGCCTGCTTACTTAGACCATTCAGGCCACTGTTACCATGACCCGGGGGGACTTATACAACAAACACTTCTCACAGTCCTGGGAAGCTGGGAAGTCCAAGGTCAAGGTGCCGGCATGGTTGAGCTGTGGTGAGCAGCCTCTTCCAGGTTGTCCGATGGATGACTGCTCTCTGTGTATTCAGGTGCCGGAAAGCAGAGAAAAAGCTCTTTGGGCTCTCTTTAATGAGGGCTCTATCCTCGTGGCCTAATCACCTCCCAAAGCCCCCCCCCACTCCAAATACCATCACGTGGGGATTAGGCTTCAACATAGGAGTTCTGGGGATATAAACATCCGGTCCACTGATTCCTCCCTGGCCCCCCAAAATGCATGTCCTTCTCAAATGCAAAATACATTCATTCTATCACAACCACCCTGAAGTCTTAACCCATCTGGGATCAGCTCGTGTAAATAAGTCTCATGTACATACCATCTAAATCAGGGATAGGGGTGAGGCCCTAGGTACAGTTCCTCCTGAGGCAGAATTTGTCTCCAGCTGCAAACCTCTGAAAACAAGTTACGTACTTCTAGAGTACGCTGCTGGCATGGTAACAGGAGAGACATCCCCATTCCGAAAGAAATGGGGAAGAAGGAGAGGATGACAGATCCCAAGCAAGTCCAAAACCAAGCCAGGCAAACTTCATGAGATCTCCAGGCTTGAGAGTAATCCGTTTTGGCTGGATAGTCTGCCTCTGGGCACACTGGGGGAGTCTACCAGGCCTGTTAAAAGCAAGGCAGTGGTCATCTTTTTTAAAAATAAGCAGGCAGCCCTCATGATCCCTGGATCACTTCGGGATCATTCTTTTCTCCTCTTGAAGAACAGTACGTGTTCACAGCCAAGTAGCTCCGTAGTTGTGTCCTGTAAAATCCACGAAGTTTGAGAGCCTTCCTTCATTCCTTCCTGCCTCTATCCCCTTCTGTTCTGTCTCACGGTTTCCGTGCCAGAGTAGCTGATGCAGTCCACGGTTCACAGCGCACTGACTGCCTTAGCAGAGCCTCGCGTGGCCATATCCCCTGTGTTCTCTTCCAAACACACGTGCTCATTTCTTTTAGTACAGGTTGGCTGAACATTTCCCAGCTCTTCACGTTCCGGCTCCTTGTTGCTTAATCTGCATTCACGTCGTTTCCCTCCTCTCGTTTTACTCCAAGCCGCCCCTCTGCACTTTGCTGAGCAGTCTCCTCGGCGAACACCCAGTGGCACTGCTCACAAGCTCTGCCTTCCTCAGGGCACTGGGACACGAGCACCATCAGATCGTCTGCCAGTCCACAACAGGAGGTTCCGTGTCTCTGTTATCCGCTCACCGTTCCTCATTCCTGTCTGAGAACTCATCGGAGTGGCCTTTACCAATACTTAACCCGTGCCCCTACTGCCCTTCTGTCCACGGTCACGTGGGTGCTCTCTCAAAAGACAGAAGCTCTCTCTCTAGCTCTCCTTGTCTTTCTGGGCTCTCCCCGCCTCTGCCCGTCACCTTGTGCCAGAGCCACTCCACACCGTTAGGTGTGTCCGGTGCAGCAGCGCCCCGGCTCTCAGCACCAGTTCCTGCGTCAGTCCGCTGGGGCCGCTCTTACAAAAAGCCGCAGACCGGGGGGCTTCGGCGTTCGTTTCTCACAGTGCCAGGGGCTGGACGGTCCACGGTCAGGGTCCAGCACATTGGGTGCTGGTGAGCATCGCTTCCAGATTGCCACACGGCCACCCTCTCCTTGTGTCCTCAGGTGATGGAAAGCAGAGCACAGCTGTCTGTCGGGGGGAGGCCTTTCATCAGGGCCGCGGTTCCATCCGTGAGCCACTCCCCCCGCATGACCCAGTCACCTCCTGCAGGCCCTGCTTCCAAATACTGTCACATTGCGGATTGGCCTCGACAGAGGAATTTGAGGGGGATATACACATCCGGTCCATTGTACTTGCCTTTCTTTCTCGCTGTAAGAAGAAGAAAAGGTCTCATCAAAGCTGGTGCTTTCACTGCCCAGCCCCTGACAAGTAATCCCACTTTTTTTTTTTAAAGATGTTATTTATTTATTTGACAGGGAGAGAGATAACAAGTAGGCAGAGAGGCAGAGAGAGAGGAGGAAGCAGGCTCCCCACGGAGCAGAGAGCCCAACGTGGGGCTCGGTCCCAGAACCCCGAGATCATGACCCAAGCCCAAGGCAGAGGCTTTAACCCATTGAGCCACCCAGGCGCCCAAGTAATCCCATTTTTAAAAAAAGTTCTGATTGAGACAGCAGAATGAAAATGAAGAACGGTGGCCAGTGCTTGCGAGGTCGACATTCTGCTCTCATACTGCCTTCTCTCTTACATCGTAGAGGATGCAACAAAACGTTCTTTACTTCCAGGGATGACACGGAGCTCTCCTTTGGTTCCTGGTGGTTCTGTCCTCCTTAAGGTCAGAGACTGTACCGACCTCGTCTCTGAACCCTCGGTGCTGACCTCAGCTGCTCCAGAAGGGTACTAGAGAAGCAGTGGTTCCGTTCCGAACGCGCGCTGTAGGTCGCATGGCTGGCACGTCCTGTTCTCTAACAACTACTCTCCCCTTCCCCTCGGCCGCATTCTCTACAGGTTTTCCCAGAGGGGTGAAGGGAGCCACAGATGCCGACGTCAAGCCTCAGTTTTTTGTAGGGGGGTTGTTTGTTTTATGCCAACATTTTTTCCCCCAACATTAACCTCGTCACGGGAAGTTCATCCTCTGTTTACTCAGTTGTGTGTATGTAAAAATGTGAGTAAGTTTCCGCAGCTATAGGTTTTGATTAGTAAAGTTTAGATGCCCCCACTTTTATTGAGGAATAATAAACACATATAATTGTATATATTTAGAATGTACAACTTGCTGCCTCAATAGACATTATGGAATGACTGTCAAGCTCAAGATCATTAACACGTCCATCACCTCACATTGTTAACCCTCGTGTGTGTGCGATGAGAACACTTAAGACCTACTCTCAGCAGCTTTCAAATACACGACACTGTCCTCTGACGGGTCACTGTGCTGTATATTAGATCCTCAGAACCTACTTGTCTTACAGCTGGACGTCTGTGCCCTTCAACCCCTGTCTCCGCATCTCCCCATCTCTCTGCAACCATGGTTCTGTTCTGTTTCTATGAAATCAGATGGTAGTTTGTTTTGCTTTGTTTTAATGATTTTACATGTAAGTGATACCATACAATATTTTTCTTCTTATTATTTTACTTAGTGTAATGCCCTCAGATTTGTCCATGTCATCAACAACAGCAGCATTTCCTTTTTTTATGGCTAAATAATGTTCCTTTTTGTATGTGTGACATTTTCTTTATCCACTCATCTGTCAGTGGACACGTGGGTTGTTCCATGCCTTGGCTATCGTGAATCATGATGCAGTGAACATGGGAGTGCAGATAACTCTTCGAGATACTGGTATCTTTTCCTTTGGATGTATACCTAGAAGTGGAATTGCTGGATCATATGGGCGTTTTACTTCTAATTTCTTGAAGAACCACCAGACTTTTCCATAGTGGCTGTACCCATCTGCATTCCTACCACCAACGACAACAGTTCTCTGTTCTCCACATCCTCACCAACACTTGCTGCCTCTTGCCTTTTTGACAACAGCCATTTTACAAGGTGTGAGAAGATAGTCTCATTGGGTGGTTTTGATTTGCCTGTCCCTGAAGATGAGTGATGCTGATGATGTTTTCATGTGTCTAGTGGCCATTCCAAGAATGTCTTTTTTGGAAAAGTGTCTATTCAGGTCCTTTGCCCATTTTTTAATAGGACTATTTACTTTTTTGCTATTGAGTTGTATGAATCCTTTATATATTTTGAATGTTTGCTCCTTACGAGGGGTCATAGATAGCAAATCTTTTCTCCCATTCTGTAAGTCACCTTTTCTGGATACTGTTTGCTGTGCAGAAACTTTCTAGTTTGAGGCGGTCCCACTTGTTTATTGTAGCCTTTGGTGCCTGGAGTTTCAGGTGCTTTTTAGTTGGGGTTAGAGGAGATGAGAGCAGGAGAGAGAAAGAGAGAATTTAGCTACTTCTGCCAGAGGCGTTTGTGCCTTTTTTTCCTGTTTCTCTTAACCCCCTGATCTTTTCATCCCCCCTTTCTAGGCAGTATTATGCTGGCCTCCGGGCATCTAAGACTCCCCTCCTGCTTCAGGAAGTTTCTGTGTGAATGCCTGTCCTGTGGGATGCCCTGCTTCAGTGCACTTCTTTTCTGCTCACTCTTTTCCTTTGAAAATCCCCGAGTTCTTGTTTTTAAGGTTAAATAGGTTCCCAGCAATCCAGGGACTGTAAGTACAATGGGAAACACTGAGTAAGAATAATGGCTCGCCTCACACTGACTGGGTCAAGGGGAATGGGCTTTTTGTCGAGGAAAAAATGACTTCCTAACAGTCAAAATTATTTGGCATCTATTATGGCTAAAGATATGCTGCCTTTCTATGTGTTAGTTTGCTCAACTAGAGAAAAAGAGTGTGGGTTTGTGGAGTGTTTTGAAGCCGAGTGGTGGCACTGGGCTCCGTTGGGCTTAGGCGGGTAGGCTAGGTCTGACCTCTCCCGGGGGCTGCCGCCCCCCCCCCCCCTTTTCAGTCTTTGGCTTCTGCCTCCTCTCTTGGTTTCCCTGCAGATTGCAACCAAATCCAAGTCTCTTTCTCACTGCTCACCTTCTGTTTTTCCACAAAGCTTTTACATTGCTCTAAATGATAATGGCAATAATTTAAAAACCAACAGGTTTCAAAAGAATTTATTGTAGAAGAAAAAAGAAACTTCAGATGTTTATAATATACTACAGTATTTTATTTTTTCAAAGCAAAATACATATATACAGCATGAATTATTAACCATAGTGTCATCTACCTTCATTTTGCAGCCACTTTTTATAGACAAGTTAGAAGAGAAAGCTCTTTGAGCCCTTTTCTTATAAAGTAAAAAATAAAAATAGATATATCTGCATTGACTGAACATTTTAAGGCAGTTTGTACAAGTGTCCACAGGGACTTCTCCCCACCTCTTGCTGAAACTCCCCAGCTGCGACTAGACCCGCTTCTGCCTTTCAACACCGCACCCTGATAGTGGCAGAGTAGGGAGGGCCAGAGCCCCCCCCGACCAGGCCCAGGCCCCAGAGATCCCTCTGAACAGGTCCAGCCTGGCTCAGCCCACCACCCGCAGAAAAAAAGTTTTTGTCTTTAAAAAAATGTGTGGACTGAGGGTAATTTCATTGAATTTGAAAAATCAGAACTCTCCACCATTCTCTTTCATACCTTTCTCTAACACCCAAGACCTCTCCTTGAGGATCGAAATCACAGGGTTCTTCTCAGGTGAGGGATCTGTTTCCTGCCCTCACATAACCTAGGCCTTCAACTGAATGGGTAAAGTGATGTCATCATTGCTTTTCTTTCACAGAAGAATCAAGTGGAAAGGAAAAGTTTTTAGTGAATCTGTCAGGGATCCCAGGCAGAGAAAGCCCCCTCGGGCCAGCGCCCTGAGAAGTATGTGTGATAACCGACTGTGTTAAAATAATTCATCCCATTCGGTAACCCCCTTGTACTTAAATGTGATTGTGCCCCTCAGATCCTGACCCTCTCATCGGTGATTGTAGGCCAGTTTCCATCCCTACCTTTCTCTCCCCGCTTCCTGCCTTTCCCCGCCCTCACCCCGCCTCCGTGCGTCCCCATTTTCCCAGGCCTGCCCCACCGCAGGCCTCCACTTAGGGCTGGAAGTCTTCTGGGCGGATCTTCATCTCCACCCGTCTGAGGGAGTAGCTAGACCCGTGCCAGCCGTACCAGGTGATGCCGTCCAGGTGCTTTTTGTGCTCCCCGAGGCGGTAGTACACTCCGTTGAGGTTGGAGTCCGTGCAGCAGTTGTACCAGTAGCCACCTGGCAGGAGAAGCAGACCAGGGCTGTGATGCCGAGTGCACCCTGCTTGCAAATCGCTCACAGACCAGACAGCAGGAGTTGGGAAGCTGCTTTTGGAACAGTGGCTAAGCAGTTGGAGCCAGTGTCCCCAACACAGCCAGAATGCCAGCGCTGGGGCTCTAAATCTATTCTTCTCACTTGGGAGTGCCGCCCCCCCCCAATCTCACCTTTGCGGAGCTGTGCACACTTATCTAAGCAGTTGTCATTGTCCTTGTCCTTGGTGCTGAAGGCCGTGTTGTTGTGGTAGATGAGCGCGTCGTTCCCTGCGTTGCCGCTGTAGTTTCCCAGGAAGAGGCGGTAGCTGTTGAGCTCATTGCCCAGGGCGAAGCGGCTGTACTCCGCGTAGCGCATGCTGCCCTCCCAGTCCTGTCAGGGGGCACGCAGAGCCTTCATGGGAGCTGCAGCAGGCTCTCGTTTTGTGCCCTCCTGCCATGCTGTCCTCTCTCCGCTCGCAGCCATGCACCCGGTTCCTGCTGCGGGCCTCGCACGGCTTTCCCACGTTTGCCTTGAGTTGACCCCACTAAGGTAGGAGTCGGAGAACAAGGGTCCTGGACCACGCATCTCCCTGAGTCCCCAGCTGGCCTTGATTGGCCTCTCTGTGGCCCTTCACGCCCCAGCCTGGAAGGTGTGGGTGTGTGTGTGGCCGCATCCCCCTCGGAGGTGTGGTAGAGGGGCTCGAGAAGGGAGCAGTGCTCCGAGGCCTCTCACGGCCCTCGGAGTTTGCACGCAGGGGAGCTCGTACCCCAGGCCGGAGCCGGGGCCCGCTACTCAGCCCCCCCGACTGTGGATCCCTCTGCTCTGACCGGAGTCTAGCCTCTTCTTAAACAATCTACAGCCTTGCTTTTGTGGAAAACAAACAAAAACAAAAAAGAAAGAAAGAAAAAACCCTCTTTTCTCTCAACTGTACTGCAACCTGCAGGAAAACCATCATAATAAATACAGGAGCCTCTAGCGAGCCAGAGTGGGAAGGGGGCATCCCCAGAGTTGTGCATGGTTGTGTGTGGCAGCCTGCTCTGGTCCGAGGCCTTGTGCTCACCTCCATCTCCACGCGTAGCCGGGTCGGCCGTCGGGACAGCCGGTGGATGTGGTCGTTCCCCAGCCAGAAGTCCCCACGGATGTTGCCAAAGCCCTGCTTGTACTGCCGCCAGTCCCGGTAGAAGGAGACGAGGCCACTCTTCCGTCTCTGAATGGTGGTCCAGCCACCGCCGGACGTCTCCATGTCACAGTACACCTGTGGCAGAGAGGATGCTCTGGTTGGGGACCCACGGAGGCTGGTGGAGGGGTGTGAGGGCGGCAGGCCACACCCCCTTCCCCCCATTTCCACAGAGCCTGTGCATGTGCACACATCCGTAATCATGCTGGCTCACTACAGCCACCGTCCAGCCGTGTTGACCAGCAGGAGCGGGATGGTGGGGAACAATTGTCAAAACTGAGGATGGGGGCAAGTGCACATGTTGTTGGAGGAGAAGAAAATCCACGGATGCTCGCCATGTTCTCTCTTTTCTCCTTCCCCAAAGAATAACTGCTCTGGGTGGTGGCAAGAAAGGTCAGCTGCTTGGGTGGAAGTTATAGAATTATCTAATCTGTGTTAGAAGATTGGGTGTTTGGTTGATAATGACTTGAAGGGGCAAAACAGATGCCTATGGGTTCCCAGGCACAAATTGAACATGTGGCTAGCTCTCTGCTATTTGGTATGTTTGATTCTCTGTCTTGAGTTTCCCTTTGCTTTGACGGTGATGAGCCCGTGGCCCCCCAGCCCTTCTAGGGGGCAGAGGACAGATGGCAACAGCTGGGCAGTGGGCTCTGCTGACCTCACCTCCAGCTCGGGGCTGCCCAGAAAGTCGTCGGGAGGCAGCTTGTACACTCCAGAGATGCGGTAGTTCTTCTGGTAGAGGGATGAGCAGTCGTAGATGGCATCTACAACAGGAGCAAATCACAGAGCTGAGCATCCAAAGCCAGAGGCCCCACGGCAGGTGGGCGTTCAGGCTGCATCTCAATTGAAAGTTTCAAAACTGAGACTTCATTTCTACCATGACATTCACATGAGTGTGCATTACAAGGCCGTGTCTGGATTTTGGAGAGGTGTGGGAATTGGAAGACCAAAAGGGGGGTGTATTTTGGCTTTAGTGGTTGGGGGGCTGAGGAGTGGGGAAGCCCTTCACCAGAATAGCATCAGTGGAACAATCAAACAGGTGCTTTTAGGTTAACTCTGAAATCGATTATCCTGCGGAAGTTCTAGCCCGTGAATTCTGGCAACATTCCAGTGAGTGAGGGCTACATAACAGATGCTCCTGTTTAATAAATTCAGCTTCTGGGACAGCCAGCCTCTCTCCCCACATAAGTCATGAGTATCTCATCGGGTTGTTTTGTGTGATAGGGATGGTTTTTCAGAAGTAATGGCTGTTCTTACCTGTGAGAATTAGCTATTTTTATCTAGATTGCCTAACTAGGACCCTAATGAAGGGAGATAGATTTCACATCTTATTTCCCCCCCTTCATCTAACACTGCTCAATTCTCAAATGGAAATGCAAACACCCCGAGGAACACTTGCAGGCCTTCTCCTAGCGGCATTATTAAAACAAGCGAACAAGAGCATTGAGCAGGCTGGTTTTCACTCGGGTTGATTGAAATGCTTCCTTGGCTGCCCAGGGGCTACTGCTTTATGCCTGCTTGTCTCCATGTTGCAAATCTCAAAGAGCACCATGGAAGAAACCACCTTTCCTGAGAGAGCACTCAAAGACAGGAACTCGTGCTATCCGGGAGAGGTTTCCCACCCTCTGGGTCTGGGGTTCTTTCCTTGGCGGTCCCCTGCACTGGGCCTTCAAGAAGAGCACAGCAATGGCAGCAGTTCCGCCAAGAACCATCCCAAGCAGAGTGTGTTGCGGCGGGGGATGGGAAGGCGCATGTCTTTGCCACCAATCCCTTCATTTTCTATAATAATGAAAGCATCAACTTACTGCTTTCTCGCTGGCCTACCTGCTAACACAGTATGAAGGTGACCCAGCACCTGGTAATAGAGAAGACAAATGAGGAACGGTGTCCTGGGCAAGAAGAGGAAGAAGCACAGCGGGAGAGCTGCCTTTGTTTGACCCCCAAGAAACTCCCTGCTGGGAGTAGATGCCGACTGGAAGAGCTGGGGGTGGCCCGGGCAGGTTCCCGGCTGGCCTGCTCTCCCTCGGGTGTGGTTTCATCTCACAGGCCAGATCAGGACCCACCTGTCTGGAAAATGTGCTGAGGATACCTTTCTATTCTAGTCCCACACTGAGGGGCAGGAAGTACATGCTTAGTTAGAAAGCGATTTACACATGGTGGTTTTTTAATTAATAATGGGATGTCGAAGCTTAATTTCATGTTGACCCCTCCTTTTTTTTTTCATCTGAACTGAGAGCAATCAGTGACATTCAGTCTGTTGTCCCTTAACTGGTTTATGATGTGACCAAAAGCTCTTGTATCAGCAGTAAGTGACAGAGCTGTAGGATATCTCCTTACAAGTAATAATTTCCCGATGATTCCAGGAACCTAGGTCTCTTCTCTCTGAATAGTAAATTGACCTTGGCCAGTCTGAGCCAATCTGACTAGAAACTGAAAATTATTTTAGAAAACGTTAAATGTGTCTTATTTGGGGGGCCACTGAAAATCCAGATCTCAGCATTGCATTTTCTTATTTCCTATAATGGGAAAATTGTATTTGAGATCACGGGAAGAAGTAAAAATCTCAGAAGCAAGGAATCTCAAGGAGCCTGTTCTTTCCGGAACACAAAGGAATTCTTCATCTGGCTCTAGGCAGCATCTGTACCTCATTCTGAGCCAGTGGGAAGAGTCAGGTTTGCAAAGAAGACACAGAATCCATTAATGCCCGTACCACTAAATCTTAGGGCATGACAGAACTGTGTTTGGCAAAACTTATGTTTTGCAAAACAGATGTTACAGTTTTGGTGTTCATTCCTGCTTCCTTGGGACTGTCAGCTCTGGCTAAGGAAGTAGACCTGTGAGGGAGACTTGAACCATGTTTCTAAGACCTGTGATGTGACTGGGCAAACCATGTTGTGTCTCTGCTCTCTGGGATGTTAATTCCTACCATTCATAGGCTGAAACATGTTGTGAATAAAGAGATGGTGTAGACACTGGGTAAATTTATAGAAATGTACAGAACAGGAGAGCCGGTGGCACATACCCAGGAAAATATACCCCAAAGAACCCTCAGTCATCGATCTGATGGCCAGGATTGTAGAAACCATGCTACAGACAGAGACGCTCAGCCATTCGAGCAAGAAGGTGATGAGCAGCATGAGAACGTGTTCTCCTTACCTGCCGAGGTCTGGGTGAGAGTCTGGGCTGCCTGCAGCTGCATGATGTCGATCTGGTTGTTCATTTCCGAGTACTTGCTCTCGGCGTCCGTGAGCCGCGACTCCATGCGCTTGGTGCTGCTCTCCAGCTCCATCACCTGCATGACCACGCTGACCCAGTCCCTCTCCTGCTTCTGGCTCAGGTCACTCAGCAGGCTGCTTAGGTTGGCCATCTGGGCCCTGAGCTCCTTGGCCTCCTCACAGCAGGCGGCCACTTTGAGCTGCGCAGGGGTCTTGCGTTTCGGGGGCTTCTGCGGCCACGCTGGGTGGCTGACAAAGGCCGTGATGAAAATGCAGAGCCAGGTCACCACCGAGAGAGTCTTTTTCAGCATCTTTCCTGGGCCTGGGTGAGGAAGGCTCTTCCTTCTGGGGATCTGGAAATGCCCAGCTGAGGTCTGCAAAAGCCGGAGCAAATGAGGAGTTGGCACTTTCTCTCTGGGTGGGCTCCCCGCGTTCTTGCTTTCTCTTCCTGGGCTCTTGCGGAGCCTTTCTCAAAGCTTGAGTTTGAAAGTTCAGGTTAATTGGGCTCCCTATACCTTTCCTTCCTTTCCCTGAACGCCCTACAGACTCAGCATCTTAAATAATATCTGCTGCCTGCACCTCCGCCCCCACTGTGGCCTGCATGGGGCTTTAGCCCCTCCCAGCTCATCTGGGAGGGTCAGGTGCCTGTTGGGTGAAGTCAGCGTAAACTTAGGCCAGAGGGGAGGAGGGAGACAGGGCCGCGGCTTTCTTTCCTTGCCTGCGTAGTCTCTGGGCTGAGACAAGAGGACTATGAATTTGTGTGTTTCCAATTTCGGCTATTAGATTATGCCCCTGCCAGCCACTGGCTCAGCTCTATCAGCAAGCCGGGCAGGGTCAGAAGAATTTCCAAATTCCATTCTGAAGGTTACATAACCGTGGGGTGAGTCTAAGGTAGGCAGAGAAGTTGGGACTAAGGCTCCCCGCTCGCTCAGGGAGGCCCGTAAATGTCATCCACGCCGTTTATACGAGCATCTGGTATACGTTGGCATCCTGCTGAGCGAGCTTTTAACAAGGCTGGTTATTCCTTTCTCTGATCATCATTCAGTGTTTTACAAAAAACCCTTATTCCACCCAAATCTAACATTGTGTCCCACTTGAAAATCTCTAACTTAGAAGAGCTCTAGAAATAGGATAATCGTCTCAGGAAGCAGAAAAAGACTTCGTAGTTTATATCCATAGGATTTGCTCAGTCGTCTTTCTTTGCACGTACTTTCTCCATCAGCAGTGGGCCAGCATTAGCTTCTCACTCTTGGCATTTGACAAGGAGATGCCAGAGAGGACAGCAGGGACAGAAACTCAGGAGTGACGGACATGGCTCTGGGATGGTGCTGCACGCTTGCATCTGTGGGCACAACAGAGAACAGGCCCATCCTTGGCCTTTTTCAAAACTTGGAACGGACATTAAATCATAGGGAAAGGAATCCCCATCGCATAATAAATCCATATCTCTAGTGTCGTTTCCCCCGTCCTGTGTAATACAGTCTGCAGATCTGAAGCTGTTCTCTCTGTGTGATCTATATCCCTGAAAGTAGGGTTACTGTCATGTCTCATGTACTGTGTTTGAAGGGCAATACTCCTTTGAAAACAAATGGGAAGAACCTAGGATTTCAGCAAACCTTAAATACTTAACATGAGCTTTTCACGGAGAATGTCTACAGAGGTCCCTTCATCCTTAGACGGTAGCGAACTCTGTCTTTGGAACACACTCTTGCTGTTTCTGTGTTAACAGAGCCACTGAGGCAGTCCTCGTACTGTTGCCATCCGGTGTGGGGCCTTCACACACGAGCCTGGCACCTGACAACCAACCAGCCCTCCCTTCCCTGCCATGATTCCCCCAGAGTCCTTTTCCAGTTGGGACTTCTGGCTCCCCGGGAAGCTAGAGTTACCAAACAGTTTGTTCCTCTCTAAATGAAAAAGCGGGAGTGGCTCGGGTAGATCAGGGTTTGTTTTCCCCCCTCCCTAGTCTCCTTGCCCACTGAGGGGTGAGGATTTGGCTGGCCCCTCTAGCAACCTGTCATCCCCTGCCCAGCATCGGCCGCTAGTCCCCACTCTGTTTGCGCAAATACCCAGCCCAGCCCAGCCCAGCTGGGCACTACGCTGTGCCCCGTAGCGTTCACTAACATGAACCCGGCCCCAGCTGTCAGCATCCAACGGCCCGGGGAACCCCATGAGGCTCTTCGAGCCCACGCTAAGCTCGTGCCCCAGGACCCACAAAGCCACGTGGAGCGTCACGTGTGACCCTGCCATCTCAGCACTGCACAGCAACACATAGGACAGAGTACCAGGGCCTCATGGATCCCCAGCCAGCTTTTTGTTTGTCCTTCCCAGTGGCCGTTTACCCCGGCCCAAACAGGAAACTGTTATGAATAAATTTTCATATTCGGGCAGAAAGTGAATCAGTCATTTGTGGAGCAATCCGTTCTAGAGGTTCATAAGTTTGGATCAGAAGCATCTAGCTGTTAGCATGAATGCCTGCTCTCTGACATGTATTTTCTGAAAACCAATTTCTAACATGAGGTATAAGTTGGCACAGAGGCTTTCCTTATTTGAAGATTTTCTTACATCACCTAATCTGCCCAAATGTCAGTAAAGCCTGCCCAGATTTTTAAAAATTAGCAAATTAAGAGTGTTCCCCATGCCAGATTATTAGCTCTCCAAACATCCACAACCCTGTGATGTCCTAGATTCTGAATTTCTGAAAGAAGGAAAAAGTAAACCCTTGTTTTGAGTACAGCTAAGCCAGTAGAAAAAACCAGGAAGGATGTGGCAGACTAGACCGGTTTTCCTTCTCCAAAAGGCTTTTTTACTCCCTTCTGTGCCCTTCAGCGAATAAAGTGACCATAAAAATGGGAATTAACTGAGAAAAATCTGGAAAGCAAGGGGTTGGACACCTTGCAGTTTTTCCCTTTCTCTATTTTGCTGGTGGTGAAAGAGGGTTAGCTTGGTGTTCCTGGGAAAGATGTTTATGAAAACAAACTTATATTCTAAATGAGAAAAGCCAGTGAGCTTTCACTCAGCCTGGAAGTTCTCAAAGACTTCACAGTCTGGGCTGTGCTGCTTTGGGCTGGCACCAAGGACCAGAGGCATTCGAGCAGCCTGAGGGTTTCAGAGCGGGGAAGGGCCTCGAGGTGGTCTCTTCTACCCAAATGGGAGTGTCAGGTCTCATTTTCTTAAAAATGTTCTGGTTGGAGAGACTCCTCCTATTCTAATTTGTTCCTGTCCTTGCCTGCTCTTAAGCCATCACTGGCAAAATTGGTGAGGGGGAGAAAGAATGACCCTCAGAACCAGACTCTCAGTTTATTGAATGAATTCCTGTCAGAAGAACCTGGCTTGTTCGTTTAGTTGTGTACTAAATGGGGATATTTTCCTTCTAAAGTCTGTCAGTGAGCCACAGCTTTCTTTACTCTATGCAGCCATTTCATACCTGACCCTGTGTCATTCGGTCTTACTTCTGTCTCAGCTAAAAGCCCACATCCATCCCAGAAGGTACATCCGTCTCCTCCCTCAGCTTCTCGAAGAGTGCATGCATTCCAGACAGGTTAGAAATCATGCTCTCCGGCCTCCTGGAATCTGTTATTCATTGTAGCACCCAGCAAAAGAGTCTGTCTCTGCTGCCCTTGGATTCGGTAGCGAACACTGGTCTGTGAGCCAGCATGGGAGTTGCAGAGCAGTGACCGTGCTGGCCCAGCCTCAACTGCCTCACAGTTTAGTTGGAGAAACAGACAGCTGAGCTCTAGGACAGTGTGACACTCGAGGACGGGGGCACAGAGGAGGAGGAGTGCCTAACCCAGATGAATTTGGGAAGGCCTCCCCGGGGGAGGGATGCCCAGGTTTCAGAGAAAAAGGAGGAGGTAGCCAGGGGTGGGAGGGGGGGGCCTCACAGCAAGGTGCAGCTTTGTGAAAGACCTTGACTTAATAGTAGGAAGACACAAGTAATGGAGTGTAGGCTTAAGCAGGGGGAGTGGGGTTTAAAGCCAGAGAGGAGGAGGGAGCCAGGCCCTAGGGACCTAAGGAGTCCGAATGAGGGGCATGATTGCTACTCTGGAGACAGAAGGAGCTCTGGAAGGAATCTAAGCAGCTTTTACCTCTTGTTGCTGTGTTTTCCCAAGTCTCACCGTGAAAGTGGCTTTTTGTGGTTGGCAAACAAGATTTTTAACTGGAAATGGGTGACTTAGAACATTAGAATTTCTTGAAATTGTAATTCATTCATATTAAACGCCCTGAAGGGATCATCTGGCTTGGGGACTAAGAAGGCAGCATATGAAGGACTTGAAATAGTTGGGCCTAGAATCAGGCGAATCTGATTGCCATCACTTGATAGTTATATGACCCTGGGCAAATTATTCCTCTGGGTTTACACATCTGTTCAGTGGAGATGAAAATCATAACTACTTCATCTCACAGGATTTTTGGTTAACTAAAACAATGGATTAAAATAATTAAGATGGGGCACCTGGGTGGTTCACTGGGTTAAAGCCTCTGCCTTCGGCTCAGGTCATGATCTCAGGGTCCTGGGATCGAGCCCCGCATCGGGGTCTCTGCTCAGCGGGGAGCCTGCTCCCCCCGCCCCTTCCCGCCTGCCTCTCTGCCTACTTGTGATCTCTGTCTGTCAAATAAATAAATAAAATCTTTAAAAATAAATAAATAATTAAGGCATTTTTAGAAAACTAAATTTGGGGACACCTGGGTGGCTTAGCTGGTTAAATGTCTGCATTTGGCTCAGGTCATGATCCAGTGTCCTGGGATCAAGTCCCACATAGAGCTCCTTGCTCAGTGGGGAGCCTCCTTCTCCCTCTGCTTGTGCTTTCTCTTTTTCTCTCTCTCTCTCAAATAAATAAATAAAATCTTTTTTAAAAAATGAAAAGAAAACTAAATTTGGAGGAGTTAAACTACTAGAAACCAAGATTTATCACAAAGCTACCGTAAGTAATTCGGGCAGTGTGGTGTTGGCACAAGGATAGACTCACATGCAGATAAGCGGAGCCGAATCAAATGTTCAGAAACACCCACACATAAGCAGACACTTGATTTTTGACAAGGGGGCACCACAGAACGGGGAAGAAAGGACAGTCATTTCAGTACGTTCTTCCAGGTCAGCTAGGTAGACTTACCTACCTCACACCCACACACAAAACTTCCAAGTTCAGAGGAGGTTTGAGTTCTACATGTGAAAGGTAAAAACTAAAGCTTCTAGTTGTTTTAAAAACTAAAGATCTAACAAAAGATCTTATCTTTAGCATCTGGGGATAAGCAAAGATTTCTTAAGCAAGATACAAAGTACACCAACCATCCGAGAAAACATCATCTAATGCAATAATAGGAGTCCTTGTTCATTAGAAGACACTGTGAAGAGAGTAAAAAGGCAGGACATATCTCTATGTACCCTGTCTGCAGAGGATATGTAGAGCTGTGACCCAACGATTTTTTTTTTTTAAAGATTTTATTTATTTCTTTGACAGAGATCACAAGTAGGCAGAGAGAGAGGAGGAAGCAGGCTCCCTGCCGAGCAGAGAGTCTGATGCGGGGCTTGATCTCAGGACCCTGAGATCATGACCTGAGCTGAAGGCAGAGGCTTAAGCCACTGAGCCACCCAGGTGCCCCAACCCAACAATTTTTTAAAAGGTAACCTACTTAAAGATCGGCAAGAGATGCCAATAGCACTTATTGCACAGAAGAGGATCTCCACAAGGCCAGTGAACGCATGAAAGGCTGCCCAAGCTCAATTCAAATTAAAACCATCTGCCACCACTAAACACCCAACTAAAGTGGCTACAGTGGAAACCACTGATAGTACTAAGTGCTGACAAATATGTGGAGCGGTGGGGATTTTTGTATATTTCCCGTGATATTTTCACATACTTTCACAGAAATGTGAATTGGGAAAACCCCTTTGGAGAGCGAGGTGTCACTGTCCTCGAAAGCTGAACCAATCCCGTAACCCAGCACTTCTATTCTAGGTATAGTCCCAGCAGAAATGCAGACACACTTGCACCAAAGACACATACAGGAACGTTTGTAGGAACGCCGCGCTCATACTGGCCAAGAGCTGGCAAGCAGCTAAATGCACATCCGCAGCCAGATGGGTAAGGTGTGGTATATTCATAGAGCGAAGTGGTCTTCGGCGGTCAAAGGGCAAACTCCCGTAGCACGCGACAGCATAGATGTATCTCGCAACCTCATGTTGAGTGTTTAGGTGATGTTCCAAAGCTGTGTGTCAGAAGTCAGACAGTTGTCGCCTCCAGAGAAGAGGAAGGGTGCCATGGTCGGGAGAAAGCTCCGTGCTTCTGGGCTGCTGGCTGTGTGTTGTGTTGTGTTTCTGGGTCTGGATGGCACTTACCAGGGTACTTTTACTTGGTGATGATTTCTCAAACTGTACCCTGTGTATACTTTGTATATAATTGTGGTTAAACTTCAGCTAGGAGGCTGACTCAAAAATAGGACACATGAAACAATAGTGGCAGACGCATAGTCAGTGTCCAGCGATAGAAAGTATTAGTATTTAGGGGGGCCTGGGTGGCAGAGGCGGTTACATATCTGGCTCTTGGTTTCAGTTCAGGTTGTGCTCTCAGGGTTGGGAGATCGAGCCCCACATCTGGCTCCATGCTGAGCGTGGAATCGGAGATACCCTCTCCCTCTGCCCCTCCCGCTCCTCCTCTCTCTTTCTAAAATGATCTTTTTTTTCAAGGTATTATTATTTAGGAATACGGTCATCATCTCACCAGAAAAGCCCTCCCTGCCCTCCTGAATCTAAACCAAGCCCCCAACATTAGTCTCCATCGGAGCACTGTGTTTTCTTCATGGTACTTCCCTGCACAGCGCTTACCTTGGGGTCTGTTTTTTTGTTTGCGTCTCTGTTTAACTGACCTGTAAGGCCTGCGAAAGCGAAGACCGTATCTGTCGTGTTTACCACAGTAGCTCTAGCAGCCAGCTCTTAGCACAAGGCCTGAGCCCAAGGAGATCCTTCCCTGGAACTTGTCAAGTGAAAGAATGAATTCCCAGCAGAAGGTTGTCTTTGCCTACATAAACACCTGTCATGGAGACTTAGAGTCTCTCTCCATGGCCACTGGCAGTACTTTGTCATGGTGAGGCCTTCATCGTTGGCTACCACATTCTGTCCTGCTCTGAGTCCATTTTTCTTCTGTCGGTCTCAGTCACAGAACCAAAGGAAGTGGGACCTGGAAGCTCTGACCGCATTCCATCCCACCTTGTATCTTAATCAATACCCAGAGGCAGTGTCCTTACTGAATACTCACTTTGTCTCCCTGGAAACCATTGATTTGTGTCTTACTCCTCTTTCTTTACATTTGAAGATGACCAGCAGGAGGACCACAGAGCTTTGGGGGCAGGTTTTGTCCTGCTGTGCCTTGTGGCGGAGGCACGTGTAACTGGCGTGTCTGGTTATTTCAACCTGTGTTGGCCTGTTAGTGAGCCATCATCATGGCCTGGGGCGGGGGGCAGGGTGAGCCACGTGCAGCAGTTCATGTTGAAGACAGAACAAAGTAACGTGTCCCCTTAAAAACAGCTGCATCTCTGGGCAGCTGTACTTCCTATAATTTATCCAGGGACCTGACACATCCTGCTGTCCCCGAAAGGGATGAAATGCCCATGACGCTGCAGTAACAGAAACTCACTCTTAGCTGGAGACAAGGCCCTGTCCAAGGTGCAGGATAAGACCACACATTTGTACCCAGCTGCCCTGGGAATGCAGAGCTTCCCTTCAGGCCAGACCTCTGCCACCCTCACGTAGGCTGCACTAACGGGAAAACGGGACTGTAATTCTTTGAGAATGTTCGAGAAGTTGAGCCAGTTGGGCCAGAGCAACCAGTTAATAGCAAATGTGCCTGGACTTTGCAGTCTGGGCAAGGGGCTTGAAGGGCGGATAAAATGCACTCCATGTCCTAATTCTAAACACATGTTCCCAAGGTATCACCACGGTGTGGCTTGGATGTATGAGTCTTGCTTTTCCCGTTGTTCCCTGGCTTCCAGAAAAGGCACACAGTCTTGTTCTTTTCCTCTACCTCTGCTGGAAGCAAAAGCACTCTGGCCAGAGGGGTGAGGATTTGCTCAAAGCTCCTCACTTTTCGACAAAAACACATTCCAAGCCTCTGGGCTCATGTAGACTTCAGAAGTGCCGTGTGCTTCCTAGGAATCTCTCCCCCTCCGGGGCAGCCACACGTAACAGAAGGTGCATGGACCAGGCAAGCCCCTGTGTGGCCAGAGCACAAGCACAGACCGGATCTTCTGAGCCTGTCTTTTTCTGTAATGCCCTCTTACATCAGGCCAGACCCAAGAGGTCAGATCTCTCACTAGTCACCAGTAGAGCATACATTTCTTTCTGGCCATTCTGAAGACCTCCTACAGCTTCATTGTACAACAGCTTGTCTTTATAGAGACAAGATGGGCAAGAAAACTGACCATCAACGAGGAGCAGGACCAAGGGAGGAGTCCTGGGGTTTCTCCTAAAGCTGACCAGAAGGACGGAGGGTCTTTCATTGCAGGCCAGGGCCAAAGGGGGAAGCTTGCAGTAGTTCAGTAGTAAACATCTGCCCCTCCTCTCTATCTGGCTCACCTTCCAGGATGCCTTGGAATTTAATGGGACCTCTCTGACTGTGAGTTAGAGAAGCTGCTTCTGAGTGTTATGTACCCCTGGGCCAGGGTGAGCAATTAAACCATGTCCCAGTGCTCCGAAACCTTGAAAGACCTCCCATATCACGATTCAGAGATGTCAAAGTGTGCGTCTCACCACTGACGGAATACAGTAGGTGCTGAGTTCTGCCTTTACCCGCCTCTGACACAGCCTGTCTGGCGATGGCCACCTGTGCTGGTGGTGACACTGCTGGTCTCTCCAGAACTTTTTGGTCATCTCGAGACTATGAATCTTGGCAGCTCAGTGATAGCGTGTCACGGGCATCTTTTGTCAGCCTGTCTCGACCCAGAAGTAGCTTATTTTTTCTCTCTTTCCTGATTCCAGTATGGGCCTCGGCACGTCCACAGTGTGGCATCTCTCTCCTTAATGGAGCAGAAGGCCGTCTCACCTCTGCTTGCCCAGTTGCCAGGCGAGAGCTCAGCGCTGCCAGATCCCTAGATGCCAGCTCATGTCCCTTTTGTGTCCTAGCACCATCCCCATAAGAGACTGAATCAGCTCATGGAAACCGGGAAGCCAGGAGACCAGGATGGTAGTCAATTACCGACTCTGCCGGGGAGTCTAGGTAGTTGAAAATGAGCCTTGGGTTCACCCGAGCACCCAGCCCGCTGCTGTTCCCCTCCGGACAGCTGCTCTCTCTGCTCCTCTCCCAGGAGCTCCTCATTGCACTCTGGATACCAAGAAGCGGAAAGGAGGAGAAAAACCTCCAGGCATCACCAGAAAAGGAGCAGTGCTCATTGTTGTAGAATAAAAAGATAATGGCCAATTTGTCAAGAAGTGTTGACAAGAAAGATAAAGTTGGAAGTAATTAACTGGCTGACATGCTGGGAGTGATGTGTCTGCCAATGGCTCCCTAAATCAGCCGGAGCCTTGGAAATGTGACAGCCATTCGTCATTTTTACAGCTCGCCTCCGACGGGCCCCGGGGTTGGAAACCTGGCCGGCACAAATCATGCGCCTTGATACTCCGGGCCTCGAGGCCTTACAGGGACTTACACCTTGTGCTCGGGCCCCCAGCCCCCACGTCCAGCCACAGGGGTGCCTAGAGGTGAGGGGTTGAATGGGGCAGCTTGCCTGGCTTCTCGCTGAGTTCTGGGTCCGTCCTTAGAGGATGGGCGCTCTGCTTCCCAGAGCCGGCCTCGCAGACAGACTGCTCCTGGGCAGGTCACTCACTGTACATGGGAGAGTACTCCCGAGCTCCCGAGCAGCGCCGGGGCCGCTGATGGAGTGCGAGTGCTGCCCGCCCCCAGCCCCAGCCAAGAAGGTGTACCCGAGAGACCCATCACAGGCCTGGGAGCCATGGGCAGGACGAAATCATGGAACTGTTCAAAGTAATTATCCAGACTGGATCGAGTGGGAAACGTCTCTGTCATGCGAAAAGCAAAATACAAAATTAAATGGATGCTCTACTCACCATTTATGTATGTAGAATATGCACAGGTAAAAATAGTATGTTTTAAAAGGTGGTTAAGTTGCAGGGACATTGAACAAAAAGACATATGTCCCCTCTCCAGTCTTGGAAAGATAGGACTTTTTTTAGGTCTTCCCTGTCCCTGATCTCTGTCCCCACACAGCTGTTGGCATTCTGTCTTTTTTATTCTTGAGAATTCCCGCTTTCTCACATACAGTTTTAGCAGTCCTTTAGGTATTGTGACAGTCGTACATGACAGTCAGCTGTGACCGAGGGAAAGGGTGAAGACCAGGCAAAACCCTTTATCCTTAAGACACTCTGCACTGAGACGTCCAGAAACCATGTCATGTCCCAGGCAGGCCCCCTCTTCTGCATCACACCTTTTTTATCTTGATGCCTGAGGTGCCCTAGAGCCCCAGGGACATCTAATGTCCCAGCTTTGAAACCTCCTGACAAGGCTGGCCTTCTCTTTGTTAATATGTAGTAAAGGAGTAAAGTGACTTTTCCTGAGTTCCTGAAGCAGAAAATGGAAGTTTGACTCCAACAGCCAGTGGTACAGTTGTCATCTCCTGACTCTGGCTTCCGGTGGGTGACTGGGGCCAACCAGCCTGCCTTCGCCTTACCCCTGCCTGCGCTTAAATTGTCCCTCGGGGCTTCTGTCTGTGTCACGCTTCAGATGCTCTCATGTTGCCTTCTGTTTTCACCACGGTCCTTTTGCTTTTCACTTACCCTCTTCAGGGAGAGGCTGTCACATCCTTGAGTTCCCCAGAGTCCCACGATAACTGCCTGATAAAGCCATCGGGGCCCAGCCAGCTTCAGCTCCTCCTGGATCTGTGCAGGAATCAAGCCGTTCTGTTTTTAATCATGCTTGGGGCATAGAGCTAAGTCTCGGGGCTCAGAGAGGGGACAGGGAATGGTCTGAAGTGGTCCCCTTCTCTAGGAGAAGCAGGATAAACTGCTCGATGCAGTGGTGAGGACCCAAAGCAGTGTCCAGCTTGGCCGCATCTTGGCTGGTCAGAAGCTCCCCGGTCAGAGCTGCCAGGGTCCCCATCAGCTGCTACGCGTGTGTGTCACCAGCCCGGCGCTAAGGGAATCCAGAGAATTCTTACTTGACAAGGAACCAAATAAAACACAGACTGTGGTCTGCACGAGAAATAGGCAGGAGAAAGGAGGCCCAGAGCCATTTGGGAAGCAAGTGCATAACGTTTCCATAAATTCCTGATGGGAGCACTAGGAAAGCCTAAGTGGTCTCCCAGATGTGACCGCAGCTGCTCCCTATTTGACTGACTTTCCAACAGGCTCGGGCTTCGCTCTTAATAGCCTGAAGGTCACTAAGGCTAAGAGAGAAGGTCGATAATCGGATGAGCCACACAAGAAGGAATTAGTTATCAGGTCAAATTACTTTGGATTTGACATCAGTCCAGAAGCCTGTGGGGAGCAATGACTTTGAAACGCCTTCAGGAAACAACAGAATTCCTCAGGGCATTTGGATGCCAAGTCAGAACCCCTTGGAGTGCTGCGCTGGGGGCCAGCACTAAGACCTCGAGCAGGTGGCCCCTGACCCTTCCGGTCGGTCCCACCCTGCCCGTGACAAGCCCTGAGGAAAAGCTCGAAGGGGAGAGTCCCGGAGAAGGGAGCAGACTTCCTCCCAGCCCTCGCTCCTCAGCCGCCCCTCTTGCTGGGGCGCCCGTGGAGGCCACGAGAGAAGCTCCCTCACGCCTGAGTCGCTTTGCCACCCTCGCACTTCCCTGCTTCTGCGGAGGAATTTTCGGACAGTGGGGAAAAAAGGCGCGTGGCGTCACGTGTGTGCCAGGGAAGGCACTCGTCCTTATTCGTTAATTCAGCTCAGCTCTAGAAAACGTTTCCCTCCGTGCCAGGAATTTTCCCAGATTCTAGTTCTAACTCAGCTTCCCTTAATAAAAATTACATCTTGGGGTAGAGAAGGGGAGGTGGGCAATGAGTGAAAAGGCTCTGATGGCCTCCTCCCCGCTGGCTGTCCCTGCCCAGTGTTTGTCTGTCTCTTCACGGTCTCTTACGCCAGGTTCGGCGGTGGGTGCTGGCATTTACGACACGGATTGGCTATTTCTGGTGGCTCTGTAGATTTTGTGACCATTAAGTTTTCCCCCTGGAAGACGGAGCGGGATGCAGAGAGACCCCCACGGCGCATGGGGACGGCCGTGGGCTTCGGCAGCCACCAGCTCACAGAGCTCGCTTTTCCTTTGGAGCCTCCGCGCTCGTCAGGGGTAGACAGGAAATCTGTCGCCCTGTCATTCCAGGCAGTTCTCAAGGGCACGTTGCCACCTAACCTCCAGCTCCGTCAGCTTGTTGGTCGTGAGATCTTTTTACCTGGACTGATGTCAGCAGGGTCTGCTGCTTGGCCCCGCTCGCCCTACTGAAGCCTGCAGCAGTAATCGGGGGAGACGGAGGGGCGCAAGGAAGCGTTTAGAGAATGGACTATAGAAGGCTCCCAGCGGCCCCATAGAACAAGAGCTCCTCGTTGAGGGGGCTTGAGCAAAGGTGATGTCTTCCCACGAGCCAGACATACAGTCTCTCTCTTCAGTCTCATAAAACCGCATCTGAGTCTAAAAGGGGACTATTTCAGAGGACAGCCACGTGTCACCCAAACAGGCAGGAGACTGGCCACTTAGCTCCTGAGTTCCTGACAGATGCTTATTTTCCCCACGCTTTGCAGCCTGGGCTCTGTCCGTGAGCCTGGCAGCCTCCAACAGGTTGCCTTGGAAAAGCCCGCTGGGGCCACCCGGCTGGTCTTTTGGTTGGGAGCCTTCAAGGCCTATCAACAGCTTCTGAGAGGAAAGGAGAAATAGGAGTTGGGAGCTCAGGGGTAGAGGGGAGCATCAGCCATAGCATCCCTTGAGGGGTGAAGGGATGAAGCCTGGCACGGCTGCCTCCTCCTGCACGGCAAGTGATACGGAGAGAATCAGCTCACTGATAGGCACCGTCTGGTGCTCGCTTTCCTGCACCGCGCGGCCGTCCACACGGGCCTGCTGATTCAAGGGTAGAAGGCGCCGGCCCTCTACGCCGACAGCACACCTTTAGTTATTACCTAAGATCCTTTTGAATGGTATGGGAGCCTGTGACCCGGGCCACGGTTGGTTCATATGTAAAATGGGAATATTAATATTACTGTCTAGCTTACTGAGTTGAGATTACACATCTAAGCGGTAACCCCAGTGCCTGGCACACGCAGTCAGCACTCAGTAAACTCAGGTGTCTTTCTGTTGTTACTATTATATGTTGCCTCCCTCAGTGGAATGCCAGAGGTCATGGAGCAAGGAGAAAAAGTTGAGGTTCCCAAGGACCAGGAGTTTGATCAGCTAACCTCTGGAACTTTGCACAAGCCGCCGTGCCCTCCAGCAGCCTTGTAGCGCGCCTGGGAGGCTCCATGGGAGGCAAGAAGAGAGAAATGTAGCTTGGAGAGAAAATCCTATAGGAAAATAAAGGGGGAACAGGGAGGAAGGAAGAACAAACGGAGGCAGCAGCTGGGGAGCTTAAAATCCCTGCTCCAAAAGTCACCTGTAGGTGTGTACCTTCTCCTTCCCTTAAGGTCCTTGAGTCAGAGGCCAGGGATTTCATATGTGAAAGGGACCCTCTCTCAGGCTGACCCCACTCCTTTTTCATGGCTATGTCTCAGTGCATTTAGACAAAGTTGTAATGTTGCTCTGATTGTCCATACTCTTGGGCAGAGCTTATCAGGAGTCTCGTGGCACACCTCCAGGTTTCCCGGTACTTGCTGAAGTTCCCTCCAAGGAACCCAGCCCTTCTCTTTCCTTCCCACTGGGCTCCGTCTGCAGCCTCCACATTTAGGTGGGAAGCCTCGTGCAGGGGACTTACTCGAACTTTCCCTTAAAGGAGTGGGAGCCATATGATGAGATTGGGTTGTTTTTGTGTGTATGTCTATTTTTAATTTGCAAACCTCTGTTGGTCTGTCCTTAGAGGAGGGATATCAAAGCTGTAGCAATATTAAGGTAAAACTTAAATTTTTCCTCTGAGGTTCTTAATCAGTACTTGCTGATTTGGGTCCGTTTGTTGTTGGGCGCTCTCCTTTATGCATGATGAGTGGGAGAGTGGAACGGGGAGCGCCTTTTGCTTGTCTCCAGTTTTGTGTTGCTTTGTCTGGGGTGAGGCAAGCTTCGGCAGTGTTTGTAATTTGTTCTTGAAAATAGCTCTTGCTCCAGAACACAAGATTGGAAGACATTTATTGGAACTCCTGGATTTTTATGTCTGATTCTTAGAGTTAACATCTTATGCTTTTGGCAAGGAACACATTGTCCTCCTCATCGGAGCAGTTAATATTTCTGCCATGGCCATCCCAGTAATCCACACTGGCACCAAAAACAATGTATGGACTCTATAATTGTATGTATTTACATGTGGTATGTTGTTTATGGTCGCAGAGCCGGGCCTCCGGAAGTGTAAGCCCAGGCTTTCCGGCTCTGCAGCCAAAGCTGCTCCAACCCATACTCACCTTACCAAAGGAGAGTCACGAGGCTGCTTCAGATCATCTGGGGACGTCCCTCCCCATGTATGGTGGGCCTTGGGGAAAATTGCTGCTCTTTTGGGCCTGAGTCTCCCCAGGAGTGAAATGAGACTGCTAATACCTTTCCTGCCCACCCTCTCGGACATGCGTGAGGTCAACGGAATGATAGATCGGAAAGATTATTTGAAATGTGCTTTGTAAACATGAGGCATTAGATTATTACTTTCACAAATGTGAACTTCTCTGGTTTGACAGATTATGGGCAGTTCCTTTGTGGTTTTATTGGAATAAATGTGGTGGAACTTGAATTTTAAAAAATAATATTTATCCCAGCAATCTCTTGCCATATTACCACATTAAACCCAAATCCTGGAATTTCCCAAAACCACTTAAAAATTAATTCTCGTCAAGTAGACAGTTTGTACTTAGGGCAGTAAACCAGATCCCTTGCTCAATAGAACAGTCTAGACTCCCAAGCTGGACCGTCAGAGTTTGCTCCCCACTTAGGAGCGGATAACATCACTGTTGGCCCGTGACTTTCTCAGGCCCGTTTATCCCTCATTTCCTTCCTGAACATAAGCGTTGGCTTCGTTGCCATTTCCCCTTATACATGCTGTAATATTAATATTAATTAATTAATTAATTACATGCAGTAATATTAATATTCCCATTTTACATATGAACCAACCGTGGCCCGGGTCACAGGCTCCCATACCATGCTGGTCTGAGCTCGTGCAGCTTCCGGGACCTCTCCGCAGCCTCTCTGGTTAACCAGCTCTAGGCTCAGCCCGTCGCTGCTGCTGCCTAGTTGTCCCAATAGGTGACATTCCCCCAGTCGGCCTCAGGGGCCACGCGCTGCCCACCGATTACAGCAGAGTAGTGTGTTGTTGGTGAAAAGCATCGTCCCATGGGACTCTGGGTGGGGTCCCTTTGCTGCCCACTGCAGAGGCCAGGGGTGCTCCTCGAAGATGATCTAAGGAAGAATCTGACTTTGATGGAAATGGGCTCTCGCAGGGGAGCAGTCAAGATGGTTGCATGGCCACGGTCCCTGGGGTTCGCTATCACTAACGGGTGACCCAGCCTCAGCGCCACTTCTGTGTCTCATTCCTGAAGGCAGCTGATGAGAGGAAGTGAGATGTCCAAGTTCAGAGGGACCTCATCTGGTTGTGTTCTGTTGGGGCCCCAGGGATTCTAGTTCTTAGAAGCCAGACACATGCTGCCTGACGGACAGTATCCGAGAGGACACCAGTCTGTGCCGATCAGAGAAAGGGCCCGGGAGCCAGCCAGCCTTCCTGTCTGCCAGACACTGCCCCTCAAAACCAAGAGTGTGGGATCAAGATGCCAGCGTCCTGCCAGTAAAGTCATTCGGGCTGGGCTTGCTGGGAGCTCAGACACAGTCAGTGCCGCCTGTGCACCTGCAAGGCGCTTTCTCCGGCGTGCTGGTGCGCCGCCCGCCCACCATGACCCCTGCGCCTCCCACCCCCCGACACGTTGAGAATAACCAGCTCTCCTTTTGTTTCCCCAGCATTAACAATAAGCTGCAGCAGCCAGAGGCAGCCGCCGGGGTGCTAGAGTACGCCATGAAACACTTCGGAGAGCTGGTAAGTGCCTCGTGCCTTTTAGGAAAGCAAGAAGTAGAGCTGTAGCAAGGGAGGCACTCGGCCACAACCCTGAGAAAGTTCCTTCCTTTTGCTGTTTTGTTTTTTTTTCTCCCAATCGATGATGTCCATTGCTGACTTTCGTGTATCGAAGGAGACCATGGCTCTGTGGACTGTATTCAAACCAAATACAGATCACGAGGACAGAATCTGACGAATAGGGAGTAGTTGATATATTTCAGACTCCTGGTGTGCCCTTGGCCCCTGGCTGCGCACTCTCGGTACTCCGTCTCCTTTGGTCCTCATGCCGGCCCTGCGACTAGAGGTCTGGCGGTTAGCCCATTCCTCGGGCAAGGGGCCTGTGGTCCCAGTGGAGTCACAGGCTTGCCTGAGCCAATAGTGAATCAGTGGCTGAGCCAGGACTTGAACCCAGGCAGTCTGGCCTCGTCCATATAACCCCGGCCTGAGTTATTTCGTGTCGTCCGTGGCCCCGAGCCTTGCCACCAGCCCACAGTTAATGCTCCGTACCCGCCTTAGAAGAAACCATAGCCAGTTCTCCATAAAACAACATACTATCACTTAGCCATGCTGTTGGAATTGGTCCGTTTCATTATTGCTCACACAGCTTCTCTCCTGCCGTCTTGGCCTCACCAGTATTCAAATGTTCCCGTTCCCCTCTGTGGTCCTGGGAGGGTGCTTTGGTACCTTCCTAACCACGTATGAAGCATTGACTTAATCAACATGGCATTGACTTCCCAGAAGATGAAGAAGTTCTGGATCTGTGTATTTGATGAGGAAACCTTTTGTTAGTCATATAGGCTAACTATACTCCGATTTGCCAGAACCCAGAGCCCGGTGTATTAGAGTGTAGAAATTCGGGGCTGCTTCACAGGTTTTTGCCTCACACAGGGGCTAGGAAATTGGACTGAAATTTTTCAGGGAGTATGTTGCCGTCTCAGGGACAGATTTGTCACTAGACCAAGACGACAGCTCTCCTGACGACAGAGCAGAAGGGACATCTCACCCACCTTTGTCACTACCCTCATTCATAGAGGGAAGATTGGCTAAGGGGGCACTTAACATAGCCCCCCAGACAAAGATGCCCCCTCCTTCAATGTCCTTAGAGCTTGGGCCGCAGTCAGTGCCCAGAGAAGCAAGGATTCACGACCGTCTGGCTTTCGGGTGATCTGCCAGCGGATAGCTTCTACCCAGCGGCTCAGAGGACCAACCTTTAGGGGAAGTTCCTCCATCTCTAGATTCTAAAGGGGACCCTCCGCTCCAGGATTATTGCTAAACCTAGGGTGGATTTTCTGTTATCTTTAGGTAGCTGAAGCAAATTAAGCTTGACAACGGTTTGCCTTTTCTTGGCAGAGCCTGTGCTTTCTCAGCACAATTTATGTAACAGCAATCTCATTAGACTCTCGTGTGATTCATTGCTTAAACCTTATAGTTTCTGCAATCTATGGCAATTCAAAATCTGCCCCCTGCCTGACCTGCCATACCCCGCTCCCTCTGCTTTCCACTCGTTCATGGCGAGCCTGTGCCATCCGCCAGTCACCAGCCCCCTTTCTCTTGCCCGCGCAGGCTAGAAATCCCAAATGGGAAGACTGGTGTTCGTTTTCAGTCTAAGCGTTTCTCATGGGACACTGTCTTCATGGTGACTCTTCTAAAAGACAGCGACTCTACTACATTTTCTCTTTCATGTTCTTCTCAACAGGCTTGGAAGAGGCAGTCTAGGTAGTTCGACCTTACAGAGAGCCAGACATGCCCCCGTTGGTGGGGGCGGTGGGGTAGTGAGCTCTACCATTCACTGACACTGAGGAGAGGGCCGCTGGGCTGTAGTGGGGATGGGCTGTGCCAAAAACAGACGAGGGGACTTGGGCACGAGTTCACAACCAAAAATAGAAGTGACCTCCTTGCAGAGGTTCAGGAAGAAAAGGTCCTTTCAGAGAGCTCAGCTCAGTAGCTGTCAGCACAAGTACCTATTCAAATATCAGTTCCATTTAGAAAGTAGCGGGCGGTAATAGGGGAAACTCACGTGGGCCCAGCATTGTATCGTACAGATTCCACTGCGGGACCATCTTGCTGTTAGAAAACCCCCTGGAGAGCCACTACGCTGGCCTGGTCGAGAAATAGCCTCTTACTAAGCTGGTGATGGAGAAGCCCAGAAGACAGACGGAGGTGGGGGGTCAGTGGGCGGCAGGCAGAGAGTCCGTCCCCAGACCACCTAGAGAGCCGGAGTCTGCAGCCCGTCTCCCTCACGTGGCCGGCACTGCGTTTCAGCGTGGCACACCATCTGCCCGGGGAATGGAAACCAGCCCTTGGCCCCTGACGCTGGTAAAGCTGCCAAGCGCTGAGCAGGAGGGAACATTGGATGGAAGGAGGAAAAGTTTTCCAAAGAATTCTAAGTGGTCGTGTTATATTGTGCTTTAAACCATTATTTCCTGAAAGTTTAAAAACCAGAGAATCGGGAGCTTTTAAAAAGCGGGTTATTTTCCTCCAGCAGCTATGCAGATACGCCTGGTCTTTCAGGCCCCTTCAGGAAAGCAGCTGCCATCCCGGTCCTGTGGCCACCGTCCACAGTGCAGTGGATCAAGGCCTTGGCATCCACATCAGGAGTGCTGGTTGGGGCTTCCCGCTGTCCCAGATGATGTCCCCTGTCATTGCGTCCCCACGTGCTGGAGCTGTGGGGACACGGCCTGCCCTCTGCGCTCAGATTATCATCCCAGGGTTGCTCTGTCCACGTGCCAAGTCCCCCGCATTCACACCCCCACCAGGCATACCTCCAGATAGTCTGACGTTCTTTTCCACCAAAGCCGGAACACACGGGGATGGGTGAAGCATCCAGCGCCTTAGGAAAGGCGGTTTGTGGATCGCAAAACACACCTCCTTGGTCTCCGTGCCCACAGCAGTCCTCTGTCTTTTCCACTTGGCAGGAGATCCAGGCTACCTGGTACGAGAAACTGCACGAGTGGGAGGACGCGCTCGTGGCCTACGATAAGAAGATGGACACCAACAAGGACGACCCCGAGCTGATGCTGGGCCGCATGCGCTGCCTCGAGGCCCTGGGCGAGTGGTGAGCGCGGCCGCACTGGGCCTTCGGCGTTTGCAGGGCTTCCCCCAGGAACGGTTCTCACCTAAGACACTCACTTTTGTTTTACCTGGTGTTTTCCCGATAATCCTCTACCACTTGGGTGTTTGGGGTTTTCGGGGTTTTTTGGTTTTTTTTTTTTTAAACTTCGACTTGTAATGCTCTAGGACAAGACAGGCTCAGGTGAGGCACTACGGTCTGCACCTGCTCCTCTGTCTGCCTCTTGCCCAACGACTGTGAGGACCTCAGGTTCTTACTCTCTAGCCTGTTTTCTTTTCTCTATTAGCTTTTGCTAATGGTTTTGGAAAACAAGAACAAATCTCTGCCCTCTTCAGATGCTTCGTCTTTATGGGATGCTGACTACATGCCCAGCACTCTACGAAGCTCCAGAGATTAAAGACAGAAAATAAAGGCTTCCTCCATCGTGAGGTTCATGAGACAAGCACACTGCAGACAGTTATCAAAGCTGGAGAGTACAGTGACAGCGGTCTGAGCAGACGACTCTGAAAGGCCACCGAGGGAGCAGGATGGCCTTGCCGTTCCTCCCCGGAGGAAGGGCTAAGGCTGGGGGACAGCTGAAGGAGATGGGGAGGGGGTGCCCCAGGTAGAAGCAACAGTAATGCTTAGCTGAGAACACCTGCCGCCGTCTTGGTCTGGGGAGTTTTGGGGGGACCTTGAAGGAAAAATGGCCCCTATTCTGTTTGCTAGCATCTAGTGCAGTTTTTTAAAATAGTTGAAACAAAGTACCATAGTATGGGGGTGAAATATTTTATAGTTTTAAGTAGTTCAAATGCCACACCGTCTCCCCATGTGTAGATTATCCAGACTTTCTCTGAGACATGAGACTGAAGGTCCCCCTGTTTATCCATCCAGCCAGTAATTACTGAGCACTTATTCATGGCCCATTTCCACACCAGGCCCCAAGGACACTGAGGGAACAAGGCAGATACCGCCCCTGCCTTCCCAAAGCTCAGTGGCCAGACAGCTGAGCTGCTGTGGTGCAGAGTGAATACAGTCGTAAACAGGAAGCGCAGGGGACTGTGGGAAATAGGAAGGGGCCCTCATCCAGGTTTGGAAGGTTTTAGAAGGCTTCCAGGAGGAAGTGATCCCTAACTTGAACGGGTACAGTGAGAAGGAGCGAGCACAGTGTGTTCAGGGTTCGGAAGGGTCAGTATGGCTCGGCAGGTCAGGTGTGATGTGGGAAGGTAGAAGGTGAGGCAGGAGAGGGAGCCAGGGCCCAGACGGTGTGGGGCTTATAGGCCAGGTGAGGAGCTGGGGTACTGACAGGCCATCGAAGGACTCGACTGGTCCGTGGCTGGCTGGTTTGCGTGACACACAGAACCCTTCTGGGAGCAAAGTCGGAGAGTGGATTAGAGAGAGACGGGGGAGGCAGAATTGCATAGACCTGTGCCCCCCCAGTTGTATCTGCGTTCGGGATCTCCGTCCCTGAAGGTTGTTTTTTTTTAGTCTACCTTTTTATATTCACTTTTTATTTTTAAAGCGTTATTTTTTAGAAAAGGTAATGTGCACATGGCACAAAATTCAGTAGTACAAAAACAGTGTCAGAACTGTGCAAGTCAAGTCTTCTCCTTGTCCCCTAGCCCCCCAGCCACTGAGACGACCGGGTCCCCATGTGGACTTCCGGCGACGGTCCGCATCTGCGCACCCGTATACGTTATGATGGTAAACTCCACTCACCGTTTGCAGCTTGCTGTCTCACTGAACACGTGTGAGCCACCTTTACATCACAGCCTACAGGTGCTGCCTCTCTGAAGGGCGATGTTATGCTCCATTGGATTAGTCAACCTCAGGCTATTTAAATAGGCAACTTTAGATTTGTTTTGAAATTTGATACCTTGGACAGTTTAAAGAATATTATTGAAAAAAATCAAAGGAAGTCTTCTAAAAAGAATGCTCTCCCACTCCACATTCTTTCTGTACCTAATTATAGATATTCTTTGGTAAACAATTGCTATTTTTATTTCTTAATAGAAAGTTGTTACTGTATTCCTAAGATAGAAGATGTAATTGTACTGCATGAAAATTTAATGTCAACGATTTTAGCCTTAGGCATTGGATCACATATATACAGATAATAGTCTAAAATTACTTGAAATTGGCTTGTCTGGCTTAACCATGATGAGGGGGATTAAGAGCTATTACTTATTTCTGTAATTAGCATTCCACACGCCTTCACCTCCATGAGGAAGCATAGCCTATCCAATCTGCCTCATTAGTTTGTACAACCAAGGTTTCTGAGTTTGGGTTTTGTTTTTTGACATCCAGCAGGTACCTAAAACTGCACTGTAGCCACTAGCCAAGGGTAGCTATTTAAAATTAAATAAAATTAGTAATTCAAGTCACACTAGCCACATTTCGAGTACTCAGTAGCCACATGTGGCTAGCGGTTACCACCGTGGACAGTGCAGATACAGAACATTCCCCTCACCAGTACCATCCAAAGCAGAAGAGTAGTATGTTGAGAATTAACCACATTATTTCAAAAACAATTTTTTTTTCCATTTTCAAATTGGTTATCCTACAACCATGTTATTAGGAGAAGGATGAAAGAACAAGGCATAACCATTCCTAAAATTCAACTCTAATCAATTCCTAAAATGTTTTTGTGTCTCCCTGCTGCCCTTGGGTTTACGGGTAAATGTCATAGTCTGACATCCGAGTCTTTCTGTGTTGTGACTCCAGCCCGTACGTATCTCAGCGAACTTGACCTCACAATCCGAATTCTGGCCCAACTTCTCTTGTCCAAACCCCACAGAATCTTTGTCTGCATTTGTTCATTCACTTTCCAGAAGTGCCCACCTCCTCCTCTGCGCCTCTTTCTACCTTTAGACACTGCCCCCACCTTTCAGAGCCCGTCTGTACTGTCGCTTCCTCCTTGAGACCTCTCCCAGCCCCTCCCCCACTTTAGGAGTTAGAGACAAGCACTTCCTTCCATGGGTTAAGTAGGGATAGCTTGGGTGTGTTGAAGAGACTTTTCGATGTATCTCTGTCTAATCCCCTGTGACACTCAGGGGAGTTGACTCTGAAGTCTCACGGCCTGCCTGAGGAGTCCCGAGTGCCAGTGATCCGGGTCTCCTGCCATGGCAGGACTCGGCCCCTCTACCTCTGCTCTCCTGGATTCATTCCAGTTTCATAATTACCTGTAAAGCATAAGCGGCTGCTGATGCTGACCAGGGGATTTACAAATGCAGCAGACTGCAAGAGATTATAAAAAAGAGATAAAAGAGGCAGAATTCTTTTCCTGATGGTCCGCAGGGTCCTAACCTGGTTGGTTCGGTCAGCTCTCTTGAGTGTGCAATCTGTAAATGGCTTTCACTTCGGGTATATATTGTGAACGTGACTGAGGCCAGTGCTCAGCAGAGACGGGACCTGCAGTGATCAGGGCTTACCAGTGAGCTGAGAACGTACCCCATTCCCCGGGAAGCTAACTACAAGAGCTAGCCGCCCACCGCCAGGCCAGCCCCGTGGTGTGCACAGCCACACCTGCTGTCACAGCAAATGTAAGTCCCCTCCCCGCACTGCTCCTGAACATGGCCTCTGGGCCCCGGAGAACAGATTGCTCAGGGGCAAAACATTAGGCAGCCAACCACGGAGGTGTTCCACACAAAAGAATGCTCTCTGAGCTTTTTGCCACTGGCCTAGGTGGGAGAGTCAAAGCCTTGGAGGGTGGGCCTTCTGCCCAGCGTTCCCTGGTGTGCGGTGAGAGGTGTCAGAAAACAGAGCCTGGTGTCGGCCCCACAAATAGTCTCATATTTTTTATTGATTTGATTTTGTTTTCTCCCTGCCTCTGAGTGTTAGGATTTAGTATATTCTGCGCTCCTGTTCTGCGTAAGGAGTGCTAATGGGACAGGAACCCGCCTCTTTGTGGCCTGGCGGCTCTCACCACAGCCGTGGCCTGAAGGCGGTGCCTGTGTCTCCTTTGTGGGGGGGAGATGCTGCTCTCCGTTTTGTCTTTTGAGGTCACAGTTAGTGGTGTTTCACACTGAACTCTCTCCCTGCCACTAGATGAAAAGCAAAGCTAAATCCCCAGACCCGTGGCCTAGAACTGGGTGGTCCTGACAAAAGACTAGGGGATGCTGTGTTACCTGTAGCCACCAGCTAACCACATTTGAAATCTAGGGTTGGAAGGACCATTCGGTGATTAGGTGGCTTTCTCCCCTCCATTGAGGAGGGACCCCAGCAAAAACCTGCTGCTGAGCCAGTGGTTCTCAAACTGTGGCCCCCATGCCACAGTAGCAGCATCACCTAGAAATTTGTTAGACACGTACGTTCTTAACCCCACTATAGACCTCCTGAGTCAGAAACTCGAGGTGACCCCCAGCGGTCCATTGGAAGGAGCCTCTAGGGGATTGTGACGCATGGGCAGCGTGAGAACTGCTGCGCCTGGGTGAGCCCTCACGGGGCCAGTGGTGGAAGGTTTCTGGGTGTGGATGGCTTCCAGCCCGCTCCCATCACTGAGCTGCAGTCGTGCACAGGCCGTGAAGGCTGCCCACTTCCTCTTTTTGATCTGAGCTGTGTATTGCACTAGAATGTTGTGTCCCCGACTCTCATGAGCATGCGCCGGAGAGACGGTGAAGTTAGTGACTGCCTTTGCCACGGTGCCAGATCACAGCCCTGAGCAGTCATCCTAGATGCGGTCTCCAGGCTGCCTCTCCGTGAGCTCCGCCTGGAGCCCTTCAGTACCAGCGGACTGCGGCGTCTTTGTCACGTGTGGTGCAGCTCCCGTGCCCCACGGCTTCTGAGCTGGGCCACTTGGAACTTGTACCTTTTCTCTTTACTCCACTGCCAAGACCAAGTTAAAACATCCTATAAAAATAAAAAAGTCCTGCAGCATCTCCTTTGGAAAGCAGGAAAGATTAGACCGTCCTAGCTGAGTCTCCAAGCTCACCCGTTCTCCCACTGGCCAGGGCTCGTTTCCTTGCATTGAGAAGGGGAACGTGGGAAGGCAACCGCGCCGCAGTCAGCAGCAGGCCATCTTCCCTGAGAGGCCGTCCGCGCTCTCTGTGTATCGAAGTCTGTGGAGCACCATTCCCATCTCCGTATTTCCTTGTTGTGACCCACACTCACCGTAGTTTCGCAGAATCCAAGCGTGAGCATCCGGACCTCTGGGTGTGACCATGGCTGAGCCTTCTTCCTTCCGTGCTGGCCGATTTCATCTGAGTCTCATCTCAGACTGCAGCCATTCGTATCACACTTTTTTTTTTTTTTTAAGATTTTATTTATTTGACAGACAGAGATTACAAGTAGACAGAGAGGCAGGCAGAGAGAGGAAGGGAAGCAGGCTCCCTGCTGAGCAGAGAGCCCGATGCCGGGCTCGATCCCAGGACCCTGGGATCATGACCTGAGCCGAAGGCAGAGGGTTTAACCTGCTGAGCCACCCAGGTGCTCCTCGTATCACACTTTCAAGAGCGCGTTCTCCCTCCAGCGTTGAACCCAAAATGAATATGTCCAGATGTGTGTCTTCAGATTGCTTTCTCTGTAGGCCTGCTGGGAGAAAGAGCCCGCAGTTCCTTGGCATAGGACAGAAGCTATTTAAATATTTATGAAGGGGGCCAGATGCTCAGGACATTTCAGATCACATAGAATTAGGCACAGTCCATGTCTCTGGTAAAGTCCCATAGAAACAACAAATCACCAACCACTTCTCCTGTATCTTAGGACCCAGTCAAAAGTGTTTTTTTATTTAAAGGTTCCCAGTTCCAGGCGGGCCCCTGTCATCCAGTCCTTGTGTAGCGCCAGCATAAGCCCAGGGGCTGGAGAGGAAGCCGAGCAGGTTATGGCGGTGGCTTCTCTTTACCCAGCTGTATGATTCTTCTCCTTCAGGGGGCAGCTGCACCAGCAGTGCTGTGAAAAGTGGACCCTGGTTAATGATGAGACCCAAGCCAAGATGGCCCGCATGGCTGCCGCAGCTGCCTGGGGCTTAGGTGAGGCCTTCCCCCCGAGGGCACCCCGGTCAAGGGAGGGAGAGGGAGGCTGGGGGCTCGCATTCGAGAAAGAAGGCACTGTGGCTCCAGGTAGAGACGTCAGGTCCACAAAAGCATCCAGAAATCTGTATCCACCTGTCCCCATTCTACCTGTCCCTTCTACCTGATGACCGTGACTGACTTACTAGATGCAGGTAAAAATGACCCATCCTGGGGAATCCAAGGAAACCAGTGAGCAAGCATCAAAATTGAGATTATTTAATGAGGTTTGTTTGGTATTTGTGATATAAATTACTGGTTCATTTTTCTCTCTTTATTTAAATAAAATCTAGAACTAGAAATTTCCAAGCTAGTGTCCTGATTCCACTATCATTAGCCTCTCTCCATATTTTCTGCTTTGCTTGAGGCCTCCTCCGTTTTTGAGTCTATGTCGTGATCCCATATGGCTGCGGGAGCGCCACCCATCATGTCTGTGTCCCTAGCAGGAATTAAGAGAGAGGACAACTTTCTGTCCCCTTTTATTTCTTAACTGTTATTCTAGAACTTTCCTAAAACACAAAAGTGAAGGGAATAGGATAGCAAATCCCCATATGCCCTCACCTTCTCCAACAGTTATAAATATTTTAACAGTATTGGATTTTCCGCTCTCCTTCCTACTCAACACTCCCCCACCTTACTCCGACTCCCTGAGTATTTTAAGGCAGAGACTTCCTTTTAGCCCCCACAGACACGTGTAGGCTTCTGACACCGGGCCCCAGCTGTGAGAGGATTATTGTCCATCCCGGAGATGTTCTCAGGAGGAGGGGAAAGCACCCACAGGCTGTCCCAAGTGAAAGCTTCACCTGTGGAGTCCAGAAGAAGGTTACGTAACCTTCTACCTCCATTCCATCCCTCCTGACTCACAGAGCTTCTATCCTTCCCGTTCATGAGCTCTGGGCTGGATCCAGAACATTTTTCAAAAACAAACTGCTTCCTGAGGAGTCATCGTTTGCCGTTCGCTTTTGCCCAGAGGCATCGAGAATGAATGAGCCGATGGTCTGGAGTGAAAGGCAGGAAAATGCCTTGTACAGTCAGCGGCCCCGCAGTTTGCGGCTAATGAGGCTGCTGTCTTTTCTGCAGATGGCCTTGGAAATGTTGGCATGTGATACATGCTTGCCCCATCAGGGGAAGTGAATATCTCTTCCCGGATGCAGCCATTTCCCCGGTCTGCCCCGACACAGAGACCACCGTGCAGGACCGAGCCCATCTTCCTTTTATGACAGAGCCTCTTAAAATCCCTCCTCCCCCCTGAGGCACAGGTACTGCCGGAGTGAGACGGGCAGACTGTTTGTCTAATCCTGCCCCCTGTCTGGGTAACGGCCACTTTCAGTTGTTTAGGGAAAATGTAATTTCCAGCGTACCATTGAACTGTGAGCTGCTTTGCTAATAGGGAAGAAAGCCATTCCATCTCACCTCAGGAAACCTGAGAGTTCTCTGGGTTAATGAGATGCTACATTAAACCTCTTGACTCGGAGGCTTTCTGTCACTCGGTTTCTCCCATCGTTCACAGAACTCCCTGGAGCAGCATTGGAGTCCTGTGTTTGGAAGACAGACGTGGCTTTGTTTGTTAAATTGGCTCGCGCAACCCTGTAGAGTGTAGAGAGTCTCTGTAGGGTTTTGCTACATCAGGCACGAGTTTGTCTTGTTTGAACCCCAAGCTAAATGCAAGTAACAATGACAAGGCCTGTTTGAGATGCTGCCTTAGCCCAGCAAGCTGACGATTTTCTGTGTGTGTGTGTGTGTGTTCACGTGCGTGTGCAGGTCAGTGGGACAGCATGGAGGAGTACACCTGCATGATCCCTCGGGACACCCACGATGGCGCGTTCTACAGAGCCGTGCTGGCACTGCATCAGGACCTCTTCTCCTTGGCACAACAGGTAAAAACTTAGGTGTGCTCAGACCGTCTGGCAAAGAAAAGAGAATTACATGTGCACTGTCAGTTCCTAGGCACGCCGTGCCTGCAGAGAGGGGCTGATGTGTGTCCGCTCTGCTGCTCCACCCTGTGAGCTCATGGGAGCCTAGGCTGTAGAGCAGAGTACTCAGAAGTCTGCCAGCACAGCCGTCAGGGCCACTCTCTGCTCTGAGAGAGCACCGGGGAGTTCGGGAAGTTAACATTTACATTGTTCTGGAGTGAGCTTCTCGGGTCAACATTGCATGCTTTGATCACTTTCCTAGCATTCTTCGTAGTAAAGAGAAACCATGTGTCTGACCCCAGGAGGGTGGAGACAGCAGCAGCCCCCCCACCCCCCAGCAGCAGGGGTCAGTCACGGCTTCTTCTAGCTCTGCAGCAGTGCCACACAGGGATGAGCTTCTGGGAGAGCTGGCACTGGGTTTGAGACTCCCATGCTGGCCTCCAGAATAAAAGAGTGATGTAGTCACATCCTGACAAGCCCTGGACTGTCTGGGATGGGGTGCTGGGGTCAGTGACCTGAGCACCTGAGGGCGGGGGACACGGTCCCCAATCTCAAACATTCAAGAAAGAAAAGCTCCACGTGCAGGGTGTTTAGTGGATAAAACAGAAGACCTATGCCACAGTCCCGCAGGCCTGAGCAGAACTGAGGCCAGGGCCGTCCACGTCACAGGCACAGAAGCCCCCATGGCATGGCAGGTTTGGGCGTTCCTATGCCAGGAGTGGAGGCGTTCCCTCATGAGGACAAGGCACTCAGAAGCCAGTGACGACCACGTGGGGCTAGTGAGAGTGTGCCCAGTTTAGGTTCACAAATGTGCGCGAGGAAAAGACGAAAGAGAGCAGGTCCGCAGCTGTCCTCTGGAGACCAGGAACACAGTGCTTCTGCCTCTAAGCCCGCGTGTTCCCACCCTAGTTACCCGGGATTCGGGGTGGTAAGCTTGAGGTTCCTAGACATTCTGTGTCTTCCGAGAAATCGGATTAACATTCTTATTTAGCCTTAGAGTTTGGTAAAAGTTTTGTTCCCTTCTTCGGGGAGCCTTCCTCTTACTTCCTAGAATTTAAGTAAAATGAATGACCTCCAGCTAGCTGGCAAGCCTAAAAAAAAAAAAAGCCCAGCCCCGGCCCAAGCCCCAAGCCCACAGCTCAGTTCTGTGGTTTTCTCTTTCTCTTCTAGTGCATTGACAAAGCCAGAGACCTGCTAGATGCCGAGTTAACCGCTATGGCGGGAGAGAGCTACAGTCGGGCATATGGGGTGAGTGTCGAACGTTCTGCACGTGGTCGTTTTAGAGGCTCATTCCAGTTCTTTTTTCAGCGTGGCCGAGTGAGGACTCCCTGGCTGCTGGGAACATGCCTATGTATTCTGAGCAGATACCCTGTCACCAGAAGGAATGACTGAAATGAATCCCGGCTTTTGGATTGTTCGTGCGGTATTAAGTGGGAATGTGATTTGCTTCCATCAGGCCATGGTCTCTTGCCACATGCTCTCCGAGCTGGAGGAGGTCATCCAGTACAAGCTTGTCCCCGAGCGACGGGAGATCATCCGCCAGATCTGGTGGGAGAGACTGCAGGTAAGGCTGCTAGAAAGCCGGGCGTAGCCCGCCCGCCCTCCTCTCGCTCAGCACACGCTCCCTGCCTCCCCGCAGAGGCTGGGGTGGCGTTCGCCGCAAAGCACTCAGAGGCTGTGCGCCTCAGCCCTTCGCTGTGGGCCGGTGACCGGTTCTGCGGCCTCCTCTTACCCTTCTCTAGTAACACAAGAAAATGTCTGCAGTAAATGACGCTTACAGACAGCCTGTTGAGAACCGTAACCTCAGAATCAGTGGTTCTCAGCTTCAGCTGCCCGATAGGATGACCTGCCTGGATTTTTAAAATCTGGATCCACAGGCCACTTCCCAGACCAAATAAAACAGAATTTCTGGGGATAGACCCAGGTTCTATCTCTTCAGCTGCCCCAGATGCTTCCAGTATGTGGCCGACACAGAACCACTGTTCCAAATGCACTTGTTGGCCGCCTGCATCGGCTTCTCAAACGGGATTGCCTAATGTTTCAGCCGACTAACCCCTGCCGTTTACAGTCCCTCCCGTCACAGACATGCACAGCCTCTCTTCAGCCGAAGTTTCCCTCACGGAGAAACTTCTCCAAGTCCTCCATTAGTGTTTTCCTTGTACATTCTGATCATTTGAGCATGAGGTGCAGTCAGTTCCAGGTCTGGGAGTCCGCAGTCTTAAGTGTTCTTGGAAAGGACAGTTCTCTCATTCCTTGAGTCGCTAGGAGGGCAAGTTCATTTGCAAAGGAGAGAAAGCCCTCGCTGCTCCGGAAGCTGCTTGTCGCCTGTGCATCATAATCAGTGTCCTTGGTTTTACACTGTTCCTCTTGGCCCATCCACACCTACTTCCAAATTCTGTCTCCGGGCCAGTCAGGGTCTGTGGTTCCAGGCCCCTCAGTAGGCTGTGACAAGACCTTTTCACTGCAGGCTGCGTTCCTGTCTGGGAAGCTCAGGGCACATTCCACTGGCAAGGAAAGATCAGCGGGCAAAGGGCGTGTGTGAATGTAGTCGTTTGTGCTCTGAAGTAAGCACATGCGGTTCTTTCATATGTTTTATTAGCAATTATGAAATGCCCAGTGAATGTTTTGATGGAAAATTGTCAGTTGGACACCAGAAAAGAATTACACAAAGCAAGCATTTCCCACCTGACTTGTACACACACACACACACACACATACACCACCTTTTTTTTTAAGTGCCCGTAATGGGTTGAAGAGTTTCCAAATCAGAGATCTGATGAGTCTTCTGCCATTCTAACAAGGGAGGCTTTATCCAAATAGAGGCCCAGAGGGGAGTGGAATAAACACGTCTTGGGGAAGGGAAGCGCGTGTTTAACTTCACCATCTCCAAGACACTGTCAGCATCTCAGGCCTTTGTGACTTTCCCACCTTGAGACAACAAGATGCTTTTTGGCTTACAAGGAGCCGGATTATTTCAGCATCTGGAAGAAACTAGCAGATGGTGAGAAGATCCCAAAACAGTCACTCAATGTACTTTTTCCTGTTTTCATAACTTTCCTAATCGCTGTTGTCACACTTAATGGGATGGAAAGATATGGTCCAAGACCTGAAAATAAAGCATTAAGTTTGTGGTACAAACTTGGCTCTCGTGGGTAGCTTACTGTCCCAAGTGCTCCATGAGCCACTTCTATTGGAGAATGGCCATTTTGTGGTCAAGTCACTGAAGCTGAAATCCCCTGCCAGAGTCTCCCCTGGGGCAATTTGAGGGGTCAGCCTGACTTGCCTTAGGTTCTTAATTCAGGCTCCCACTGGATCCTGTCATATTTAAAAGCCTGCAACCATTGTTGCTAGACGGTCAGACTCACCTCCGTGAAGGACGGCTCCTTTAGTTCCATTTGTCTCTCAAAGGGACAGATTTGCCCACAGAGGGACAAGCCCTGCTCCCCGAGTGGTTTGTCTCTGAGTCTGACTTCTTAGAGTGAAGGTGGAGGAGAGGTCCACTTACCCTCAGAAGTCTTCGATAGAAAATTACCTATCCCTTTTAATAACATCGAATTCCATTTTTTAATTAAAAAGAATTTATATGTATGAGTGAATGAGGCACTTTCCTTCTATATGCAGTTTTTGATCAGAGACCAGTGAAAATGAAGCAGAAGGAATCTCGGCTAGTCTTCGTGCAGGTTTAGGCATTAATAACTTCAAGACTGACGATGCCACTGCTCACAGGCAGCGTCGTTTAAGAATTTACTTAAACTTCTCTTATGCTTAATTCATCTTCCAAATTTTGAATGATCCATTTTTTCTAGATATTTTTAAGTAATCTCTATAGCCAACATGGGGCTCGAACTCAGCTCTGAGATCAGAAGTCCATGTCCCATCGACTGAGCCCCAGAGAAGCTGAAGCAAAAAAAAATACAAAGTTAAAAATGCATTATTGGGGCACCTGGTGACTCAGTTAAGTGTCTGCCTTTGGTGCAAGTCCTGATCGCGGTGTGTCAGGGTCAAACCCCACATCAGGCTCCCTGCTCAGCCAGGAGTCTGTTCTCCCTCTGCCTCTCAGCCCACTCGTGCTCACTCTCTCACTCCCTCAAATAAATAAAAGCTGTATCAAAAAAAGAAGACTGGCTTTTTAAAAAAAAAAAATGCATTATTTATACTCCAGAAAAGAAATTTAAAAGGTTTAATTCATGTCGTCCTCATCACAGCCCTATAAAGTTGGTACTATCTTTACCTCATTTTAGCGGTTAAGTAACGTGTGCAGCGTCCCACATATGGAAGGTGGCAGGGCCAGGACTCGAGCACCAGACCTGTTACTCTCCTGACCCTTGGATTTGAGAGTTTCCTAAGAAGTGTTTTTCTTCACAGCACCCGTCTCTTGAGAAAGCGGAGGTTGTAAAAATGAATTTCTTTGTTGGTTCGAGGCAAGTCTTTCTGTTGCTTGTTGGGGGTTAAAGCTATAGCAGAGGACATGCCTGATTCTCCCTCCCAAATGTTCCAGGGCTGCCAGCGCATCGTGGAGGACTGGCAGAAGATCCTGATGGTGCGGTCACTTGTGGTCAGCCCTCATGAGGACATGAGGACCTGGCTCAAGTATGCCAGCCTGTGTGGGAAGAGCGGCAGGCTGGTGAGTGGCCCCCGCACAGGGTGTGGTGGGAGGCTGGGGACGGAACGGCGCTCCTGGCCCCGTCCTGTTTATAACCCGGCCTGTCTTGTTTTTAAGGCCCTTGCTCATAAAACCTTAGTGTTGCTCCTGGGAGTGGATCCATCTCGGCAACTGGACCATCCTCTGCCAACAGTTCACCCTCAGGTGACCTACGCCTACATGAAAAACATGTGGAAGAGTGCTCGCAAGGTCTGTATCCAAACCCACGCGGCGGCAGACCGCGCGTCCCGAGCGCCCACTACCCGGCCTCTCGCCGCCTTCGGGGCCCAAAAGGGAGCAGCACCCAAAGCGCCATGTTGGGTTTTGCTCCTGTTAGGAAGCTGTTTGGTCCGATTTCCAGAGTGAATTGTATCCGAGGGCCTCCTGGATGCCATTGATGGAACTGCTGTGTGAGGTCACGGTTGTATTTCTTAGCAGAGTATGCAGGGAACATAGAAAGGGCACGATATCTGCCCCCCTCTCCCCCCCGCCTCCCAAGAAAAGGTGGGCTGTTCAGTACCCAAAAGGCAGCATATTTGTGAAAACACAGACTGGACATTTCACAAGACCACTTTGGTTTTTCCAAATTCTCGTCTCCTTCCCAGTCATCAGCTGAGATCCAGAAGCAGCAACACCCAGAGTGTCAGGCTGCATCCAGTAGGGAGCGTCTACTTGGAGCCGGCATAGAATTCCTCTTCCTTTGTTTACAGACAGGTCCTCCCTGGACAAGGAAATAGCTGTGGCTCCCAGGGGGCGGGGGTAGGGGGGGGGATGTTGGTTTTATTTTTTGAAATGATCTCCCTGGATGGTGGTGATGATTAACAAAACGCTGGCCCTGGAGGCAAAATCAGCACCTGCTCTGGCTCCTTGTGCGGCTGACCAAACAGAGGGAGTGTCCTAGCCCTCCTCTCCCCACTGTGGCCCGCGGCAAGGCCTGCCAGGAGAAAGGAGCGCGGAGCCACCCGTGCAGCCGAGGCTGTAGAAGGCACGCCGAAGGAAACCCGGGACAGTGTCTCCAGATTGACTTCTTTCTGGGTGGCTGACTCTGGGACTGCAAAAGCGTCCCACAGTGGGATCGGGAACCCTGCACCCCAGCGCTGGGTTTTCAACAGGGGTTCACTTTAGTAGGAATGGCCAAACTCCGTTGCCCACGGGCATAGTTTGGGGTCTTGTTTTCTTTTTGTTGTTTTTGGGAGTTTGGTTTGGTCTGGTTGTAAGTCTCTGCAAACTTCCCGGGTCAGAGCACTTCTCATTCAAAGTCCAACCTTCCTCCAGGCAAATGAGAAAAACAGAAGGTGCTGGATCTGAGCTTGGTCTGGTTTCCTTCCTGGGTACAGAGTCCAAGTGTTTGAAAGTCCTGCCGAAGGCAGGCAGCAAGGGCCTCTTGGCTAATGTCTCAACCAGGGAGTGGCTCCTTTCAACAAATGACCACAGCCCAACCTCTCTACACATTACCGCCTCTTCTCAGAGCCCAGCCTCCGATGGGAAGCCATGAAACGACAGGCGTTAGAAATCCAGAAACCTCTTTGAAGTCAGGTGCTTGGACTTCAAGCCCAGACCAAGGGCTGTCCCATCTTCACAGGTGCTCAGAGTACCCGCTACGTAATAATCGCACTACTGAGCAAGCCCCTTTTCCTCTCTCAACTTGACTTTTCCTCCACTACAGACAATTCGGTAAGCCTTGTATCCTGCTCTGCAGGAAGACGTCAGGCCCAAGGGGTATGTCCCGTGTTTTCCTAGACAAGCCACTTCCCACAATCTAGAGACAGGCCAGTCTTTCCGTGAAACCTCACCAAGCTGAAGACTTGGGTCTTGCTCGCCAACCGGGCGTACGACGCGCAGCTGAAACTCTGCCCAAGAGAAACCCTTCATCTGATCGCCCAGTCCTTCATCTATAAGAGAGAAACAATCCATTTTTCCCTCCTCACTTCCCAGAGGTGGAGGAAAGAGTGTATTTTAGTAGAACACTTTGAATTCCTTCAAAATAAGTGGTCTCCACCCCGTGCAGTAGAAGGATATCGATTCTCCGGTGCTGGATAGATTTACTTAATACTGAGCTTCAAATCCGAACTGCTATGCAGCCCTCCCTGGTTTGGGCAGTTTATTTTTTGTTCAGCGCTTGGCTGAGTCTCCTGAAAGGAAAGTAAGCTGTGTGCCTGGACTGCCCGCGACACAGAGCGTGTGGGCTCCGAGCAGCCTTGGCATCCCGGCTCCTGCTTCACTCGGTCTCACATGCTTGACGGGCACCCGCTCCGCACAGCGGCTTACCAGTCGCCCTTCTCGGGCTGGCTCTTTCCAGTGCTGTGTCTCCCTTCTTCCTTTCCTTCTTAATCAGCTGTAAGTCTGCTCAGTGCAGTTCTCATAGAGGAAAAAACTACAGAAACATGTATCACTTCTCAGGGGCGGGCTGCTAATGTAGTTCATTTTTCAAAGCCAGAGTGAGTAATGGAACCCCATGAAGGCAGCTGTCTGGGTGCGGGGTTGGGGGGACAGGTGTCTTGTTAACTGTCAGAACATCTGCCTGTCGCCCTGTCCCCGTGTGCGGATTAGCTGCCTGACGAATTGTTAGTCTCATCATGCTGGCTCTGGGGTGAGCCATGTCTGTTGATGCTAATTAATTCCTTATGTTGAACCGTGTCTGAGGTTGGTTCTGGCCTCCAAGCCATGAGTTGTATTTTCCTTGAAGACGGTCGCGACTGACATGTTTCCGTGGAAGGAGACCATTCTGACCTTATTTATTTGAAATGTTGATCCCCCCATTTCCTTCTGCAGCAAAGAACACATCGCCTCTTTCTCACTCTCTCGCATACCGCTCCCCCCTCCCACTGTCGTGGTGGACTTTCATTCCACCATTTTTTCCACTGGAGCTTTTCATGTCTGTATGCTCTGTCTCCACCTTGAAGCCCTTTAAAAATAGTGGGGACCCCACGTACCAGGATGCTGGCGTGAGTGGACCTGGGGGCTTCTAGAGATGGCTGGTACCTTAGTCCCAGATCTCTGACTCTGTGTCTCTGCCCTTCCCTCTTTCAGCTCCCTGTTCCTAACCCACGTGGTTCTGCTCACTTTGTATCAGGTCCCGTAGTGTAGACAGATGGAAAGGCTTGAGGATGCTGTGAAGGTTTTGCTCCTAAGCCACCCCGTTCACCTAGATGTCTGTCTGCTCAGCCAGCGTCCTCCCCCCTGCTTCGCTCAGATGGACGGATGAGGGCCTTCACCCCGTGTCTGTGCTCTTATTTGGGTACTGAGGGTTCTGTCAGACCTTTAAAACTATACTTTGGGCTCTGCTGGAGTGTCCAAGGTACTTAGAGTTCTAAACAAGTACGCAAGTTTTATAGGCCCAAAAACAATCCCCCAAGGAGCCTGGTTTCCCCCCTGTGTGTTGCTGAGAAGTAAGCAGTTGTTTCACATTTCTTCCTATAGATTGTTATTTCGGGGTAATCAGGCAAGGAGCTTATCAAAATAGCAGTACAGCTAGCCAAGGAGAGCTGAAGCTTGAGTTGGGAAAGTAGGAGTCTTCTTGAAAAGCCCAGCCATCTCCCAGTGCCATGCCCTGGGCCGCCTGTTCCAGGGCACCCTTGCCCTGTGCTCCAGGGTGCTCCCCTGGGAGTGAGGGCCGGCTCACGGGCTCTTCAGATGATCGGGGGTTCTCGTGAGGCCAGGCCGAATGCTGAGCGGCTCCCGTGCTCTTGTCTTGTGCAGATCGACGCCTTCCAGCACATGCAGCACTTCGTGCAGACCATGCAGCAGCAGGCCCAGCACGCCATCGCCACCGAGGACCAGCAGCACAAGCAGGAGCTGCACAAGCTCATGGCCCGGTGAGGGGTCCCTGCTGGCCGGGGCCGGTCGCGCTCCCAACTCCCTCCGCCCCAGCAGCCTCTGCAGCGTGGCAGGAACGCTCAAGGCTCCCTGGGCAGCGAGCTCCCAACTCTGCTTTCGCCTTTTGCAGTAGGAACCCCGGGCAGCCATCAGATCGTGCTGAGCTCGGGCCTCTGCTGCTCTCTGCCCAGGACTGAGCTCCAGGGCATCCAGGTGCTGCTGCCTTCCTGGTGTCTGGCCTGAGAGTCAGAGCCCTTGGTGGCCAATGCCAGCTCTGCTGCTGCTCTGATGTGTGACTCTGGATGGGTCACTTAACCACTCTGTGCCTCAGTTTCCTCATCCTATGAAAAGGGGATGCTGAGGGCTCCTGTTGCTTGGGGTGGTAGAAGGTAGTGTGAGGGTTAATAGAATAAACACGTGAACCGTTTAGAGCAGTACCTAGGAGAGAGTAGCGATCAGTAAACGGGGGCTGTTGTTGTTCTCATGGTAAATACGATCTGTTATAAATGATACAAATCATTATAACATATAACATGGTGCGTGATACAATATAATATGTCGATACATAGTTTTTCATTTATTATAAACTGAGGAAAAGGCAGAAATGAGGGAGGGGAAGCCGGTAGCATGCAAGAGGAAGAGCTACTCAGCAGCCAACACCCCCACCAAAAACTAAAATCGGGGCAGGCAGGTCCGTATAGACCTACCCTGTAGCAGGTACTGGTCGACGCTGGCATTGAAACATGGGTCAAGGAGAAGAGCTGATACATTCAAAATGCACCCCTCAAGCCGGTTTCTTCCCTCCTGTGTGGTTGAGAGCCCTGTGTTTCCATCCCGTTGCTTCCCGGCCGCAAGTGTAGATGTGCTCCGCCGACAAAATGGGCCGTTCTCCTTACTGGGAGGCGGGGGGAGCTAGCATGTGCAGTAGCGGCATGGGGTCGTTTCTCTGTCCCCAGGTGTTTCCTCAAGCTCGGGGAGTGGCAGCTGAACCTGCAGGGCATCAACGAGAGCACCATCCCCAAGGTGCTGCAGTACTACAGCGCAGCCACGGAGCACGACCGCAGCTGGTACAAGGTAGCCCCCCCCCCCCGGGGGGGGACCCCGCCCCTCCCAGCCTTGCTGGTTCCCATCTGGGCTGGGGATTCACCTGTTCGAACACCAGGAGCCAGTCTGTCAGAGCCCCCATACGGGCTTCACTGTACAAGAAGATAGATAGAGTCTTATTGGAGAAACACTTTATCACGCTGTTATTCTGCGTGTGGCACGGGGGAATGCTGTTGTCTTCTAGACGCTAAGCTGAATGTTTGCCCACGAGCATCTGGACGCACGGTTAATCTCTGGAACTTTATCTTCCCTTGGGTCATCTGTTCCTACCCGGCTTCTTCCTGATTTCCATCCCTGCCTGCTCCGCCTCTAAGAAATTCACTTTCTCTGTTTTTATTGGAAAGCTCTGGGTAACATCCTGTTATGGCGTAGGGAACTTTTCAGGAAGATAAACAGAATTAGGAAATGTATCAAAGATGTGGTTGAGTGGGAGAGGAGGGGTTTGGGGAAGAGCACGTAGCCTTAGTTTTTAGGTCTTCCCTGAGGGACCTACCTCCCGGTAATAGCTGCTTGGTACACCGGACGCTATTGATTTCTTTCCAGCATTTCCTTAACTTGCTAATACTTTGTGCATTAACCCCTCTGAGATCAAAACATATATCTGAAGACACAGAACAGTACAGTAAAAATTGTACCCTGATTGAAGCATGCTTCATTCTGATCAGAAAAATCCCTGTTTCGTGGCGGCAGCAATAATTACACTATCTAGGTCAGCCCCAGTTCTAGGCTAGAAAAATAACCAGATAAACTCTGGATTAGCTAGAACCTTACCAGCTGGAAGTGTCTCCTAACCAGGTTACTTTCCTTCCCTCACATTCTAGAAAATAAACAAATCACAAGGGAAAAAAAATTGGTTCCGGAATTTCAGGCTTTCCTTTATATGGGTCCTTTTGGGTTTATGCTGTCTTACTATAATGGTGCGGTCCTGTGTGTGTGCAGAGACTGTTTCCGTCTTGCTCACTCTGTCCCCTGGCTCCACGCCTGGCACAGAGTGGGTAAAACAGAGCTACTGAATAAATGAAAGTGTGAGGACACAGGCTGGGTCAGTGCAGAATCCTGACTCATCAAATAAAGGTCGGTTATCATCGACCTACTCTGCGTAGGAAGAAAGATTTTAGCAAAGGATGCAAAGGAATTTCCCGATTATCCAGAAAGTATATCCCTTGCAGGATTTAGTTCTCCCATCACTGCAAACTCGCGAGGCCCCAGATCAGGGTGTGCCTTGTGCTGTCTGCACGAGGCGGTGCTGCACCACAGGTCACCGCAGCTCTAAACCGCAGAGCGTGGGTGGTTCCTTCTTTACCAAAATAAGCACCAAAGACTTCTCCCAGCAAACAGTCAGTGGACATTGGTTTTCTGACAGGCCACACACGAGCCGGATGGGAGAGCTGGGCAGATGAGTGACATTTCCCCCATGGCGTGTTCCTCTTGGTGTGCTCCCTTTCCCACTGACCTGGGACCTGGTTAAGACTTTCACCATCACGCCCCTACACGTGTGCTCTCGTAAATGATGTTTCACGTACGGCTGCCAAAGGAATCTTTAAAACCTAGAATGAAATGGGACCTCCTTGGCCTGATACGTTAGCCCATCCACAATCTGACCCTGCCCTTTGCTAATGTTCCGCCTACTGCTGTCCGTCACGGACTAGGCGCCAGTCAGATCTGTTTGTTTCTTATGAACTGCCCTGTGCTGGCCACCCTGCATCCTCGTCCCTGAGCTCCCCAGGCTGGGAGGTCCCTGTTGTTGTCCTCTTGTCCCTGCTTTGCCCATCGAGGGCTGCTCTTCAGCCCCTAGCCCAGAAACCTGCCTCCACGAAGCCTCCCCCGACCCTGGCCGGCCTGTTGTCTGCCTCTCATCGCTCCCTCACGTTTGCCTGTCCTCGGGTTGCTGGGCGCCCACCAGACCAGGAGGCCCCTGAGACAAGGACCTGGCTCGCTGCTCTTCGGATACTCCTCCCCTCCCCCCCGACCCCCCGCGGCCCTCACCACGGTCCTGCCACAGTAATGAAGGAATCAGGCTGAATCTGGTAAAAGGCCCACTCCTGAGTGTTTTTGGTGAAGTTTTATTCTGCTGGCCACTGAGAAGGAAGGGCAGGCCCAGCGCCCTGCCTCAGCTTTGGCCTCACACTCCGCTAAGGCCTTGGCGCTCAGGCCTCCTCCTCCTTGGCTCTCGCCCCACGCAGGCCTGGCACGCGTGGGCCGTGATGAACTTTGAAGCCGTGCTGCACTACAAGCATCAGAACCAAGCCCGTGACGAGAAGAAGAAGCTGCGGCACGCCAGCGGGGCCAACATCACCAGCACGACCACCGCCGCCACCACCGCGGCCACGGCCACCGCCACCGCCACCAGCACCAGCACCGAGGGCAGCAACAGTGAGAGCGAGGCCGAGAGCACCGAGAACAGCCCCACCCCGTCTCCTCTGCAGAAGAAGGTCACTGAGGTACTGTCTCTTCCTCCCCCAGCGAGGGCTGAGCCCGGCACCGGGTGCTCCGAGGAGTGGGGGGGTGGCGGCACACGGAGGGTCCTGGGTTTCGCTCTGAAGGGAGAGGAAGCTGGGTGGTGTGGCTTATTTGCCAGCCGGCAGTGTTCGAGCCCGTGTTTGTGTTGGAGGCCCTGCCTTAGCCCCCAAGCCGGAGACTGAGTTTCTAGTCATCCTTCCCACGAGAATGAGCTCATCCCCTTAAAGCCTGCACCTGGCCGTGTGGGTGGCCGCGCGGGTGGCCGTGCGGGTGGCCGTGCGCATCTGCAGGTCCGCTTGAGGACAGGCCGGCGGGATCCATCCTCTGCTTTTTCCTCTCCGCCCACCGCCCCGTCCCACCTCCTCCCCTCTGGCTGTCCTTTCAGAGCGCATGGGGGCAGCTGGCAGGCCCAGAGAGCGCGTGTTCCTTCTCAGCCCGCTCTCCCTGCCACCCCTGTTTAAGAACCCACCATTAGTCCAAGGTGATAGCGACTGTGACACAGTCGGCATTTCCTGAGTGCTTGCTGTGAGCCAGTACTCATCGAGAGGCTTCTCCTGCAGTAACTAATTTAACCTCATAACCTCTTTGAGTCAGGTACTGTTCGTATGCTGTGAGGCCCCTTTTACAGAAGAGAAACTAAGCCAAGAGCGTCCATTAACATGCGTGTGTTCCAACAGGATTTGTCCAAAACCCTCCTGATGTACACCGTCCCTGCCGTCCAGGGCTTCTTCCGTTCCATCTCCTTGTCACGAGGCAACAACCTCCAGGACACACTGAGGTATCAGAGCGGGCAGGGCCCCGGATGGGCCGTGTGCACAGCAGGACACGGAATTACTCGGAACGTCCTCCTGCCCCACCCTGATGAGCATGTCCAAGAAGAAGGCGGGGACCGGCCTCCACCTGCCCACGCCGGGGAGGAGGCGTGGCCTGAGAAGGCTGCACGCGCACTCCGGCAGGGCCGGAGACGCAGAGCTGTTTGTGGCCGCAGAGCTGTTTGTGGCCGCAGTGCTGAAAGCCCCTCAGCTTTTTTTTTTTTTTTTTTTTTAAGATTTTATTTGTTTAAAAAAAAAAAAGATTTTATTTGTTTGAGAGATAGAGAGAAGGCATGGGGGAGAGGCAGAGGGAGAAGCAGGCTCCCCACTGAGCAGGGAGCCCAACATGGGGTTGATGTCAGGATCCTGAGATCATGACCTGAGCCAAAGCCAGATGCTTAACTGACTGAGCGACCCAGGTGCCTCGCCTCAGCTTCGAGACGCCACTTAGAGTGGCCGAGACAAATGGCCCAGACCGGCCAGTCCAGAGGCTGTGGGTGACAGGGGCAGCTGAGTCCTGCATTTACGCTGTCCGCTGGGCTCCAGGTGACTTTCTGTGTGTGCAAAGATAATCCATAGGTTGTCCCTGGGCTCCTCCGTTAGATCTCTGAGCTTAGATGATGCTGAGCCCTCTACATTATCTGGAATAAAATAAGCATTCACTTGGGATGCCCCTCCTGGTGTTGACCCAAGTATTCCACTTGATCTTAGCCAAAAGGGCAAGAAGAGATTGACCCAAGTATTAATAACCATCACCAACCACACACCCTTCCCGGGTGGTCCCCGAGACCAGACACTGTAATACCACTGATTTGAGGCCCTGCCAATTATTCTTTTTTTTTAAAGAGTTACTTATTTTAGAGAGAGAAAGTATGAATGAGGGGAGAGAGGGAATCCTCAAGCAGACCCCCACTGATCCCAGGACCCTGAGATCAGAGAGCCCAGCATGTGGGCGCCTGATAATGAATGAGGGGAGAGAGGGAATCCTCAAGACCCCCCCACTGAGATCATGACCCTGAGAGCCAAAAATCAAGAGTCGGGCACAACTGACTGAGCCACCCAGGCGCCCCTTTGCCAATTATTCTTTTCTCAAGAGTCTTAAAGATTACAAAAATAAAAAAACAAAAACTGGGAAACTCGATTTTCTGTGATTTTCTTATTTGTCTTTTCCAGAGTCCTCACCTTATGGTTTGACTATGGTCACTGGCCAGATGTGAATGAAGCCTTAGTGGAGGGGGTGAAAGCAATCCAGATCGACACTTGGTTACAGGTAAGGTGGGCTCAGGTCTCCCTCCTGCTCTGTCTCCTCCTGGGATCATGCGGTGATCAGTGACAGCGGTAAAGGATGGGGGATGGGTCCCAAGGTCGACACTCCATATTGTCTTTAGTTTCTCCCAGAGAACTGAAGGGAGTGAACTCTTTCAGAGTTCCACAGCATCTGCCACAGCAGGTTTCGAGAGCTGGTCACTGCCCAGAATAACAAGTAGTTGCTTCTGCCCCTCACGCGCTGTGCACCGTGTCTCTCTGAATCCAGGTCATACCGCAGCTCATCGCAAGAATCGATACGCCCAGGCCCTTGGTGGGCCGCCTCATTCACCAGCTTCTCACAGACATTGGCCGGTACCACCCCCAGGTACGTGGGCCCCCGGGCAGTTCCTCCTTGAACCGTGGACCTTTCGATCTGGATCCCGGCCTTTCCTAAAGCTGCTCTAGGGGCATAAGGCAGGAACCGGGAACCAGGCATCCCCTCTGTCCGGCTGGCAGGCCCAGGCCCAGGGGCCTTCCTGAAGGGCCTTCTTCCCCTCATCTGAGTGATGGACTCGAATCAGTGTCAGCAGCGTCCTCTCCGTCTCTCTCATCTTCCGGAAAGTCCGAGTTTGCGAGTGTTCCCTCCATGTCTGCCGCAGGCCCTCATCTACCCCCTGACCGTGGCCTCTAAGTCCACCACGACGGCCCGCCACAACGCAGCCAACAAGATCCTGAAGAACATGTGCGAGCACAGTAACACCCTGGTCCAGCAGGCCATGATGGTGAGTCCGGCCCGCGCCGGTGCTGCCGGCAGGACGACCTGCTCTTTCTCCCTTTCAGTCAGCCTTTCAGTCAGTCAGCTCATCCTCGCTGCCTCTCGCTTGCCCCCTTTGGTCCAGGTGAGCGAGGAGCTCATCCGCGTGGCCATCCTCTGGCACGAGATGTGGCACGAAGGCCTGGAAGAGGCCTCCCGTTTGTACTTCGGGGAGAGGAACGTGAAGGGCATGTTTGAGGTGCTGGAGCCCCTGCACGCCATGATGGAGCGAGGCCCCCAGACTCTGAAGGAGACATCTTTTAATCAGGTATGGGATGAGAAAGCACGGCGTGACATGACCCAAAGCCTTTACCAGACCCCTTTCCCTCTGGCCTTCCTCCTGACGTGACTAGAACATATTCTGACGGAGGCCACGGGATATAGAAACACCAGCAATTTAATCGTCATGAACTTCTAAGAACTTAGGAGAACTGGAGAACCATGAGATCCTTGCTGAGCTCATCTTGCCTCGCCTTCCTTTGCCCATAAGCCGTCCCAGGACGGGGCCTCCAGGACGGGGCCTCCCCACTGCCCTGCTGAGCCCTGTGAAGGGCCACAGCCGTCCAGCCGTCGCGTGCGGCTGAGCAGTTGTGCCGTCTGCTTGGGGCTTCAACACGGGGCATAGTCCACACCTGACGGCTCACAGACGTGCCCTGCTTCCCCGTCCAGGCATATGGTCGAGACCTAATGGAGGCGCAAGAGTGGTGCAGGAAGTACATGAAATCCGGGAACGTCAAGGACCTCACCCAAGCCTGGGACCTCTATTATCACGTGTTCAGACGGATCTCTAAGCAGCTGCCCCAGGTAGGATCTTTGGGCTCTAGCGGCGTTCACCATCATCATCCCTTAAGTTTTCCTTTTTGTGAACGTTCTGACGCTAACTCTAAAGCCTCTGGTTTTACTTTTATCTGCAAATTCTAGGACAAGTCATTGCCGTTAGCAATCTATTAAAAAATACCCAAATTGCATGTAAGCCCTTCCCCGGCGGCAGCCAGCTGACCCCTGTGGCACTTGTTCACAGCTCACCTCTCTAGAGCTGCAGTATGTGTCCCCCAAACTTCTGATGTGCCGGGACCTCGAACTGGCCGTGCCCGGAACGTACGACCCCAACCAGCCGGTCGTCCGCATCCAGTCCATCGCGCCGTCGCTGCAGGTCATCACCTCCAAGCAGAGGCCCCGGAAGCTGACGCTCATGGGTAAGGACGCCTGCGCTCCTGCTCCTGCGGCCCCCAATCCTGGCCGAGCCCCTCCCCTTTTCTGAGGTCTCCGCTCCCCGTTCACACCACTCCTCTTCCCATGCGGCCTCTCTCCCTGGCTTGTGGAGAGAGAAACAGAGCACAAGCGGGTTCCCCGTCACATCGCCCCCAGACTCCTCGTCTGTTCACACCGTTGCGGTGCTCGCGGGAGGCCTGAGCGCCCTGCAGAGCAGGCGGAGGGAGCCACAGACGTGTGCGGCGTGGGCATGGGGGGAGGCAGGTGGCTGCAGGGGACTGACAGGGCCAACAGAGGGGCATCTGGGGGCGGGTGTGGTAGGTGACCAGCAGGGCTGAAGAAAGGGCTCCTGAGCTCTCGAATGTTCTCCTTCACCATCATGGTCTCTCTCCGTGGGAAATGGCTATGTAAAAGGAACAAACTGATGTGGAAATGAGTTCTCACAGTGAGCTCTGTGGCCTACCTGGGGTGGCTACGGGAGGCCCGGAGGCTCTGACGGCCCCCTGAGGGTTCTCACTTTCAATACAGCTCATGCTTTTTAATGCAGTAGTTACTCACCAGCCCAGTTCGTCGTGGTTCCCAGGAGATCATCTCTCCGTGGGCTGGCGTCTCCTGATACTCAACCATGGGTCAGTCAGGTTCTCCACAGTATTTCATGAGAGACTTGAATGAAGGACCTGTCTCCTTCTGTGAGCAGAGTCAAGAGAGCCAACAGTGAGAAGCTATGACTCACCCCACCCTCCAGACCCGAGAGGGCAAGGAGCCCATCGAGAACACATAACCTAGAAAGAGAGGCCATCCACCACTGGAGCTGTAGCCCAGGGGGAGGAACACTGGAAACTTCTAGAACTGGAGCCTGGACCATTGTCAGGAGCAAACCCTTTGGCCTCTCCCTCTTCCCACCCTCTGATTTCCCTCCTGCCAGTGCCCCCATTGGCCAAGCCCAACTGGGAGCTGAGGTGATACAGTTCCCAGGGGTCAGGCTTCATGGGCCCAATCCAGACAGCAGGGCGGAGAGTGGTTGTGGGGGAGCACGCAGAACGACCATCCCTGCGGAATCGGTCCTGATCTCCAAAGACAGCTGTTTTTAATTTTATTTATTTTTAATTTGACCAGCATTTCATTGGGGGACGATCAAAAGCGGTGCCATTCTTTTCAGGAGTTCTAGGGTGCTCTATGTTGGTGTGCAAGTGGGGCTGGGTAGGGTACACGTAGGAGCTTGGGGGTACAGGGCTGGTCTGTGCTAACAGCTCCCACCATTCCCACAGGCAGCAACGGGCATGAGTTTGTTTTCCTCCTGAAGGGCCACGAAGACCTGCGGCAGGACGAACGAGTGATGCAGCTCTTCGGCCTGGTCAACACCCTTCTGGCCAACGACCCGACGTCTCTTCGCAAGAACCTCAGGTAGTCAGGACGCGGTGGTGGGGGCTGGGGGGAGTAGTGGCATGGCAGCGGCATGACGGGTCATCTGGGCTTTCCTTACATCCCTCCCATGTGGTCGTGTCCCTCCACGAAAGCAGTTCTAGACATAGCGTACCTGGCAGGAAGTCCTCAGTAGCCAAGGCGTTGAACACAGCAAAGAGCTGTCCCTATGCTTGCGTGCTTTGAAGGGAAACACCTGTAACAACCACCAGAGGGTCCAGAATGGAACAGCCCGTGGCCATTAGACTAGAGATGCTGCATGGCCGCCCCGCTCTCTTCCCCATTCCGTTAAGAACATGGATATTAAGTTGGAGGGGTGGGCGTGGGGGGCGTTCAGCCTGCTCCCCTGTGTTGTGCGGGGGTCGGAGGCTGACTCTGCTTACGTCCGATAACCAACCCTGCCTTCCGGGGGCGCCAGCATCCAGAGATACGCCGTCATCCCCTTATCCACCAACTCGGGCCTCATCGGCTGGGTCCCGCACTGCGACACGCTGCACGCCCTCATCCGGGACTACAGAGAGAAGAAGAAGATCCTCCTCAACATCGAGCATCGCATCATGTTGCGGGTACGTGGTGAGGCCTTCACGGCCTTGACGTCACTCACCAGTCAGGAACTCTACAGAGCTGCTCTTCTCGTCCTTCTGTGTATGTGTGGAAAGTCCGTGTCACCGGAAAATCTGGTTGGGAGACAAAGCGAGTCCTAACGCAGATTACCTCTAAGGAACAGGACCGTAGAGCCCAGAAATCAGGTGTCCAGCCTTCTAGGTGAGACAGGATGGTATTGTTGATCAGGGGATCAGCTGATGGGGTCGGGACACGGGCCACCCAGGGAGATGATGGCAGTAGAGGCGCAAGTAGTAAGAGATCCGTCACCCAAAACCGCGATGCCTCCCGCGCTCTCCTTTGCGCCAGCAGACTTAAGCTCGGGTGGGACCTGACATCTCACCCTTGAGCCCTGGCGTTCCCAAGGTCACCCAGTTCTATTGGCCACCCCCCCCCACCCCGCACTGTTCTTATCTCCTTTGGGCTGGTGTGGTGAGATCAGAACCCAGCTCTGCCCGGGCCCAGAGCCTGATGTCCCCCTGGATTGAAGCTACCAGTCCAGGGCCGCTCGCAGAGCGCTTGTGTCCCCATGCAGATGGCTCCGGACTACGATCACCTGACACTGATGCAGAAGGTGGAGGTGTTCGAACACGCCGTCAACAACACCGCCGGCGACGACCTGGCCAAGCTGCTGTGGCTCAAAAGCCCCAGCTCCGAGGTACGAGCCGGGCTCCTCGCACCGGCGCTGCTTTCTGGTCTGCTCACCTGCACCCGGTGGACTCGTCTTCGGGACGAGCAGCTGTGCACTGTGCACCGTCTTTTGTTACTGAGATTATCTGGGCGAGCCGTGCCGTTCAGCCGATACGGATTTAGTAATTTTGTGTTTCTCCCATTTCTTGCGATAGCATTTGAGCTGCGTTTATAAGAAGGATATTAACCCTATTTCGTATGTTAGAAATTTCCTGCTTATTTGGTTTTTTAATTTTTGTTCTGGTATGTTCCTTGGTTTGGGATTTTTGTTTTGTTTTTGATGTGTAGACACTTTTAAAAGTTGGAAGTTACCAGATTTTTATCCTTTTTTTTGAAGTTTCTACCTTCAGCTTTATATTGGAAAGGCCCTCTCTGCCTCAAGATTGTGTATCTTTTCTACATTCATTTACTTGTACTGATTATAAAACTTGTTTTTCCATTTAAATCCTCAACCCAATTCGGAATTTAAGATTAAAGATTCAGATTTTACTTTTTTGAGATGATTAGCCAACACCACAGTATTTACTAAATGATCCTTCCTTTTCCTACTGTTTAAGAAAGTCCATTTTTATTATACAAAAAGCTATTCTCTGCCATTGGATTTCTTTCTGGGGCTTCTGTTTTATTTCATTGATCTCTCTAAAACCTATTTCTCTTCAAGTACCATACTGTTAATACAACTGTGGTTTTTTGTTTTGTTTTGTTTTGTTTAAGATTTTATTTATTTATTTGACAGAGATCACAAGTAGGCAGAGAGGCAGGCAGAGAGAGAGAGGGAGGCAGGCTCCTTGCTGAGCAGAGAGCCTGATGCGGGGCTCAATCAGGACCCTGGGATCATGACCTGAGCTGAAGGCAGAGGCTTTAACCCACTGAGTCACCCAGGCACCCCTGTTAATACAACTGTTAATGAAAAGTCTCTCCTAATTGACTATTTAAATTTTTTCTTCTTCCAGATAAATTTTGGGGTTGTTTTGTCACAGTCCCCCCAAAAAAGAGCTACTGAATTTTCAGCAGAATTACATTAAATGTTTCAAATAATTTAGGGAGTTATTACATTTTTACCGTCTTAAATGGACATTTTTATTTATTCGGTTCTTCACGTTCCTACACAAAGGTTAACTTTTTTTTACTCATCTGTGTTCTGTACCTCTCTAAGGTTATTACAAGCATAGTTTACTGCCATTACAATTATGATTGAGATCTTTATTCCATTTTATGTTATTAGCTGATTACTGATGGGACATAAGGAAACAACTGATTGCAGTGCAATTCTGTTGAAGCTAGTTAGCTTCTAGAGCCGTGGTTCACGTGTGCTCCTGTGTTCCAGGTGTGGTTTGACCGAAGAACCAACTACACCCGCTCCTTAGCGGTCATGTCCATGGTCGGGTATATTTTGGGCCTGGGAGATAGGTGAGTAAGTTGATTTTGGTTTTGTGGTCTTTTTCTACATGGTACCTTTCTTAAATAGTTTCCTTTTGTTTTCCAGTCAGATCTATGATCATTTGGTAAATAATTGTATTTTGTAACTTTGGATCTTCTTTGCAGTATCAACCTTAGTCCCTTTTTATTATCCATGCAGCAGAACAGCCCAGCAAACTAAAGAGAGGAAAAACCTCAGTTCTAGGGCACCACCTTCTTTACAGGCTGGCTTAATATGTTAAAAACCATACACAGGGGGGCGCCTGGGTGGCTCAGTGGGTTAAAGCCTCTGCCTTTGGCTCGGGTCATGATCCCAGGGTCCTGGGTTTGAGCCCCACATCGGGCTCTCTGCTTAGCGGGGAGCCTGCTTCCTCCTCTCTCTCTGCCTGCCTCTCTGCCTACTCATGATCTCTGTCTGTCAAATAAATAAATAAAATCTTTAAAAAATATATATACACAGGGACGCCTGGTTGGTTCGGTCACTAGAGCGTGTGATTCTTGATCTCTCGGGTTTGTGAGTTCAAGCCCCGCATTGGGTGTAGAACTTACTAAAAAAAAATTTTTTGATAGATTTTACTGATCCCGTAAACACTTATAAGTCACCACTGTGCTGAGATAAATATTCTTGAAACCAACCAGAGTAGGTCCCTCTGATATTTCTGAATAATAAATTTTATCCACTGACTGAAAAAGTAGTTAAGGAATATTCAGAAATTGACTCTCTAGAAGTCTTTGAAAAACTAGTTCCTTGGTGTCTACTCTTTCCTGGAATCACATCTCATGCAAATATTTGAGAATAAAAAATAATTTTCTCCCACGGAAATAATAAATTCTTGTTTTTAAAAAAGAGCCAGGAGAATTCCTAGTGACAAAAGCCAGACGACCCTTCCTAGATGGGCATGGGGGCCCCGGAGATGGGACCACGTGCTGGGTGCTGAGGGGTGAAGATAGAGCCTCGTCACTCTGAGACACCAGCGCTGCCACACAGGATCCATCTTGTGACCACAGATGTCAGGAACGCAACTGTGATGCACACTGATCTCTTCCCGTTGCGGACCTAGAACAGGGATCAGCAAGCTTTCTCTGTAAAGGGCCAGATAAGAAATAATTTAGCCAATCAGAAAAAGACAGTTACCATATGATCTCATGATATGTGGAATTTGAAAAACAAGGTAGAGGATCATGGGGGAAGAGAGGAAAAAATGAAATGGAATGAAACCAGAGAGGGAGGCAAACCATAAGAGACTCTTAATCTCAGGAAACAAAGCGAGGGTTGCAGGAGGAGGGGTGATGAGTGCTGTGAATTGTGTAAGACTGATGATTCACAGACCTGTACCCCTGGGAGAAACAATATATCATATGTTAATTAAAAAAATTAACGAAAGGTAAATAAGCTTTGGCTCCCTGCCCAAAAAAAAATAACTTGGGCTTTGCTGGCCATATGATACCTCACAGGTACTCGTGTCTGCCTGTGACACAAAAGTGGCCTGCGACATTACATGACAAATCGGCGGGGCCATGTCCAGAAACACTGTGTTTCCAGAGGCAGGTGGGGGCTGGCTCTGGCCTGTGGGCGGGGCCTGGACTGTCCCATCCCTGTTGATTTATTCATCAGTGCCGCTCTAGTGACCCTCCGTGCTCCCCTGTTTCTCAGACACCCATCCAACCTGATGCTGGACCGGCTGAGCGGGAAGATCCTGCACATCGACTTCGGGGACTGCTTTGAGGTGACTGCGTGTTCCAGAACACCTGGTCAGGCTTACCTTGCCAGATGACCGCCCCCCTCACCCTCAGACCCAGGCAAATTTAAGTGCAAAATGCATCACCCTGGATCCCTGCCTCTCCTAGCAAAGCCGCAGAAAGTCAAACTAAGACGTGAAGTCCGTGCTGGTTGGTACTTGCCGTAGTCAGACTCTAACCCTTTTCGAGGCAAGGGCCACTGCGCACACGCCTCTGAGTGGTGGAATCTTCATCCCTGAATTGGCCTGCCGGGCAGGGGCCTGTTGTGATGCACACTTGTCCTTTTTCTTTGTTCCTTCTATCCCTGTGTGTGTGTGTGTGTTTAGTTATCTTTTAAATCCCTGTGACAAGTCCCCTCACTAAACTAAAACTCCTTCATTTCTCTGTCCTCATTGAAATCAATGCAAAGAAAAGCTACCTGCCTTTGCCTGGCTTTATCTAAAGAACATGATCTAGCCTGGAAAAAAAATTAATTAATTAAATAAAATATAAAACTAAAGGAAAACAAAAACAATCTAGCCACTCAACCTGGTTTTTCTCTTCTATGTCCCCATAGGTTGCTATGACCAGGGAGAAATTCCCAGAGAAGATTCCGTTTAGACTAACGAGAATGCTGACCAATGCTATGGAGGTGAGTGGGTCTTGGGAACAAGCTGCTTTGGAATGGGGCCAACACAGGCCCAGCACTGCACACGGGCTGGCTTGTTCGGTCTTATCAGTTCCCCAGAACACCTGCCTTGGTTCTATGGATGTTTTCTGGTTATTTTCCATCGTGTTACAAATGATCAACCTTTGAGAGTCTCACCATGCTTCACGTCAGACCCTGTGTCGTATGAATCACAGGCCTGACCTGATCCCTTGCTCTGAACACGTTCCCAGTGTGATACACCAGTAGCGACTTGTGTCTGCTTCCTCAGTGTGGGTGATAGACCCTCTCAACTAGCTTCGGGTCCTGAGGCCATCGGGGCAGAGCCGGGGCCGTTGACTTCCGTGACAAGTGGCTCTGGTGCTGCAGGTCACCGGTCTGGATGGCAACTACAGGATCACGTGTCACACGGTGATGGAAGTGCTTCGGGAACACAAGGACAGTGTCATGGCCGTGCTGGAGGCCTTTGTCTATGACCCCTTGCTCAACTGGAGGCTGATGGACAGTGAGTATCAGCAAGTGCCACGGAGCGGGAGCCCGTCCCCTCGGATCTGGGAGTAGGTGACATGTTACATGTCACCAGCCTTGCCCCCTGCGGGCGTGGAGCCTGAGCTGGGCTACTGGGCTGTTGCATTGTGTTTTCACAGAGCTGGTCCAGTGGCTGGAAATGAATTTCAAGTATGATTTCTTATTAACTAGAACAGAAAACGCCAACCACTAATTTAAATATTAATTATAATACTTTCAGGATAAGCCCTGGTGATTTTTGTTTGTTTGGACTTCATGCAGAGTAGCAAGCTGGACTCTTGTGATCTGGGGCAGCAGCATCTCCGTCTCCCCTTTGCTGCTCCTCCTCAGAAGAGGTGACCGACCCAGGGGTCTCACCCACCGCCCATGTCCCACTGTCACCTTCTGTTATCTGGTCCACAGTGTCTAAATTCAGACACAGCGACACAGAATCCTCAGTCCCACAGGATTGCACACCCATGCTAACACCCGCTGAGTCCCGAGTCATCCATCCTGGGCCCTCTCCTGGGGGCTTTAGCTTTTAGTAAAATTGCATTTTGATGGTGGTAAGAAAATATCATGTCAACCAAGTTTCTCTCAAGTCAAAGTTTGAAACCCTTTTTATCCTCTCTCTGTTTCTTTCCCTAGCAAATACCAAAGGCAACAAGCGGTCCCGAACGAGGACGGATTCCTACTCTGCTGGCCAGTCAGTAGGTGAGTCCCTCCCCCGGGAGACTGCAGCTTCTGCCCGCTTTTGTCCAGAGTGTGTCTTGAACAGGGCGAGCTTTGTGATTGCTGTGAGGAAGCATGGCAGAGGTGGTGACACGCCAGGAAGCGGGTTTTCTAGAGGCTCTGACCAGGGGCACAGTCCTGCAGTGATTCCCTCCCTGCTAAAATAGCATCTAACAGTTAACTTCAGAAAGTTGGTCTAGAAGTATTTACTGAGCATAATTTTTTTTTCAGTTCCATGCCTCTCACGACAGAGTGGGTATCTAAGGCCCAGAAATTTTGATCAAACTATCTGAGCTTAATCTATAAAAACAATTAGGGATGCCTAAGTGGCTCAGTCAGTTAAACATCTACCTTTAGCTCAGGTCACGATCCCGGGGTCCTGGGATTGAGTCCCGCATCAGGCTCCTTGCTTAGTGGGGAGCCTGCTTCACCCTCTGCCTGCTGCTCCCCTGCTTGTGCTCTCTCTCTGACAAAGAAATAAATAAAATCTTTAAAACAAAAATTAAAAAACCACAATTAAAAGCATATCTGAATATTAACCAGTATTTAGTATGCCCTATAGTGGTGTCTGGACTGGGATAATTATTAACTGTATCACATGGTCCTAGAGCATTGTTAATAGCTCAGAAATAGGAGGACGGGGTGCCTGAGTGGCTCAGTTGGTTAAGCATCTGCCTTCGGTTCAGGTCATGATCCCAGGGTCCTGCGATCAAGCCCCACATCGGGCTCCCTGCTCAGTGGAGAGCCTGCTTCTCCCTCTCCCTCTGCCTGCTGCACTGCCTACTTGTGCTCTCCATCTCTCTGTCAAATAAATAAATAAAATCTTAAAAAAAAAAAAAAGGACAGAAGCAGTAGAAGTGTATTCACACTGCTGGCGGAGGGGCAGGGAAGCCACAGGAAACACTGTCCAAGAGTGGGTCCACAGAACAGGGTCCCAGGAAGATAATGCCCCTCCAAGAGCCAGAACACAGTTTGTGAATGGAACCTCTCAAAGGTCTTAGAGTAAAGCTGTTTAGCTGTTTAACTTTATTTCACACACTCCCCTCACCCCCCTCCCTGGCCCTCTCCTTTTTCCCTCATAACATCGAACAACACCCAACGTAGTTCACACTTTGAAAATAAAAAAGTATTCTCTGCAGATATTTATGGAACATGTGCAACTAGTTGCTTAGCTGAGCCAAGTAATGTTTAAGGATAAATATTATAACAAATAATGTTAAAAGAATGTGACCTATAGAGATTACCGTGGAGAAGCATCAGAATGACATTATAGAATCAACCAAACTGTATGGCCTAGGAACTAATACGAGAACAGTCAAGTCCACTGTGTGATCCAGCAGGTGCGTTCGGAGGAGAGCCCGTGAAGCTGAGAGAAAGGAGGTACCGCTCTGAACAGCGGTCGTTTAGGGAGCTCCTGGGTCAGGGGGACTTAAGCTGGCCTTACTGGGTGTGTGGATGGGAAGAAAGAGGGTGTTCTGGGCAGGAAATTGAGGTCCTGTCTGGGAACAGGTGTGGACTCTGGCCTGGACATCATGACAGCATTTACGAACGATGCCTGAATTCCTCATGGTGTCTGGGGTGCCTTCTGTGGGTGACCGGTCTCACCCAAAGTATATGAGACTTAACGGGTTTCATTCCCAGGGTCCACCTCAGTAGTACGCTATGGAGCGGGCTCTTGTCTGCTGTCTGGGGCATGCCGAGAGGAACGGGGACAGCTGGTTCTGGTGGGCCCAGATGGTAGTAGACCTGGCTGGTCTTCTTTGGCTTAAATGTTAAGTTCCAAGTGATCATTCATAAAAGTATTACCAGCCCTGGCTTCATTTTGAAGGCCTGGGGTGTACAAGGACAATGTGTAGATAACTTCATACTTCTGCTTCTAGACTCTTCTCTCCTGAAGGCCACAGCCAGTGGAGGGTGACTATAAGCCTGAGGTCTTTCTCTGCCCAGAAAGGATGTATAAATTCCTCTGAAGAATAGCACTTCGGTCATGAGTGTGGCCTCCTGGAAGGTGGTGCTCTCTATGTTATCATCAGTCGTTGTTCCAGCAAGTTCTGCCAGGGATTCCGTCGCACTCCTGTGCTCTGTGTCAGAACGTTTTATAAATGTTGTTTAAAAGGTCGCGCTTTGGAGATGTAAAACCTTTTAAACACACAGTGACCATCCTTCCTGTCCTTTCCCCTGAGAGGTCACAGGGTGCGCGTCCAGGGACTGTGGCTTGTGAGCGAGTAGAGCTAATGATTGCGACAGTGGCTTCTTGGTGCTGGAATTTTCTGCCAATCAATTTTTTTTCTTCCTAGAAATTTTGGACGGTGTGGAACTTGGGGAGCCCGCCCATAAGAAAACGGGGACCACAGTGCCAGAATCTATCCATTCTTTCAGTAAGTCCGATCTCAGGAATCGCAGCCATGACTAGCTCATTAAGAACACAGCAGCCGCGCTGCACCGGGAGGGGTCGGTAAGATAAAGCAGCAAACCCACCTTTGAGCAGACAAGGGTCTGTGAATTTCTCATTCTCTTCTGAAGACATAGGCGCAGAGGAAGAGCTACCAGCACTTACAGAAGCGCGTATTTGCGAACAGCGGGGGCATCTGTTGAATCTGTTGTGACCATCCAGTCTCACTGTTCTTTCTCCCTTTGTGTATTTCAGTCGGAGACGGTTTGGTGAAACCCGAGGCCCTAAATAAGAAAGCTATACAGATTATAAACAGGGTTCGAGACAAGCTCACTGGTGAGTGAGTGAGTGTGTGTGTTTACTTAAAAGGAACATAACATCTTGATTTTTCTCCCCTAGAGTGGGAGGTCAGCCCCTTCCCAGCTGTGCCTAAACTTTGACTCTGCAGCTAACTGGAGGGTCTCTGAGTCTGTCGGCTGGAGACGCTCTCTGATTCTCTAATGACCATTAAACTCATTTCAAGTGATATTAATCTCCTTATGCCAGACAGGGCTGATAAAGTTCATTGGGGTCCTAAGTCAGCCAAATTCAGGCAAGTTTTTCTCATCATCATGGCTTGATACTGGAGCAAACCTGACCAGTGTGATCTCTGCCTTCCTGCACTCCCGGGCTATTCTGGAGTGGAGAGTGTGGAAGGAGAGAACTGCATACTTCTGAAAACGAGACACGTCCTGTAGACCAGATGGTATGACGGGAGGTGGCAGCCAAGGGGGCCGAAGACTCTGTGTGCCACCTGGGCCTCTCTATCTGTTCATCTGGAAGAATGTCTTTCTCAGAATGTGGTGAGACGTGGGATGCCAGTCCTCAGCATTTGGGCCTGGCACAGAAGTATTGAAGTCAGATAAATTGTATTTATTTGTTGAACACCTAGATGCGCTAGATGCTGAGGAAACTGCTGGTAAGAGCCGACAGACTGCCTGCCCCCTTGGGGTCGGCATCGACAGGGGCAGTATTAGGTGCAAGAAAGGGCTTGGGCTGTGATGCCAGTCACAAGGGAATTTAAGTGCCGGAGTTCCAGGAAAGCTTCCCTGGGAAACAACCCTTGAGCTAAAATCTGAAGGAGAACATAATTAGAGGCAGAGTGTTCCAGGTAAAGGAATCAGCACATGCAAGGGCCCTGTGGTGGGAGCGAATCTGGCAAGAAAGACGGTCTGAATGCAGAGGAGTCTGCCTGCCTCAGAGAGCGAGATGGGAGAAGCACAGAAGCAGAGTGCCCACGCTCGGAGTGGGCTGGTGGGATCGTACAGGGCCTTTTACTTCCATCCTTCGTCCTAAGGGCAATGGGAAGACCCTGAGGTCTTGAAGTGGGGGACGGGGAGGCGGGAGGGGCCCAGTGGGTTTGCACTGGGGAATCCTCCCTGCACTGGCCAGGGCGGCTGTGTGAGGGAGGGAGCTGCTGCCACATTTGTGGCTGGACAGTTGACTAGACGAGGAAGGTGGCCTCCAGGTCTTCTGGAGGTAAAATCCAAAGGATGGCTGAGGAGGCGCAAGCGACGGCAGGCGCCGAGGACGGCTCCGAGTCACTGGTGGCCTCCTGAGCGCCTGGCAGCCAGACCCGAGGGATTGAAGAGAGTGAGAAGGGAGCGAGGCAGAGGAGCTGAGTTCCACACTTGTGCGTGGGGAAGGGGGTGGGGGCTGGCTCCAGCAGGGGTAGCACGTGAGAGCCTTTTATTACTTCCTGGGCGAGGAGAACGAATTTACAAACGAATTTACAAACGTTTGAAGATAGGCCCGGCAGGGGTGGAGGGCTGGGGGGGTGGGTAGGTGACTGTGCGAAGAGGCTGGGATCAGAGCGCAGGTGAAATTAGCCTTCAGGGGAGGAGGGACAGCTCCCAGGTCGCAGCAGCACCGGAGAGGGAGCTCCTGTGGAACAGATCCAGTGCATCGAGCACTGCCTGACACATTGGGGTCCAGAGCGATGAGCTGGGTGAATGATGAGCTTGGAAAGTAGAAGACGAGCGGTGAGCTGACAGCGAGAAGCCAGCAGGGCCGCTTGGACATGTGGGGCCAAGGGAAGAGGGGAAATGGCCCTTGTGCCAAAGAGGCTTCATCAGCCGGCCGCGAGTGCCCGTTCTGGGCTGAGCTGATGGGTTTGTGGCGGAAGCGGGCTTCCTGTGGGAGGAAAGGCCCAACAATGGAGGTTCTAGGACTGAAACTGAGCCCGGTTTCTCATCTACTTGCCTGATGATGGCAGTAGATGAAGGAATCTGTACCAACCAGCCGCTGGATCTTCGCCACTGCGGGACTCGGCCGACTGCAGGCCTTTCCCCTCTTTGAACCAAGTCACTGTTAGGAGGAGGCGCGTGTGTGTGCACGTCACGTGGCAGCCTTCATCCTTGGGGACAATTAAAACTGAGCAGTGCTGTGCAGTCAGGCCAGCCGACCCGGGGGCAAGGACGGAGTGGAAAACCAGATGCAGAAGGACTGTGTGTGTTTCTCCTGTCCTAGGTCGAGACTTCTCTCATGACGAAACCCTGGATGTCCCAACACAGGTGGAACTGCTCATCAAACAGGCAACGTCCCACGAAAACCTCTGTCAGTGCTACATCGGCTGGTGAGTGCCTGTGCGCGAGGCGTGGATACACACGCAGGGCCCTGTCCCATGCCCCAGTCCTGGCATGGCAGGAAGGACCTGGGGAGTTATCCAGAAAAGGGGATCATAGTGTCAGATCTCGTAAAATGTTTGTATCCACTGTGTGCACTCACCGTTCTATAAAGGCAGGAACTTGAGAAACTTGGGCTCCTATTTAGGAAATAGCACCAAATTAAATTAAAATTACTTTAAGAATGGTAGGTGAGTCCCTCTTTTTTGAGGGGAGGAGTGGGGTTCTTTTTGGACTTTGGCTGTCAATTCCAAGATAAAGGGAAGGACCAAGGAGAAGAAGCCAGAGCACCGACAGAGAGAGGAGAGGCAAAGACAAATTTAGGATCTGGGATTGTCACCTCAAGGACCACTCCGGGGTCTGCTTTGATTAATTGCCTGAGGCACACTTGAAGGTAGAAACTTGAGAAGGAGGGTGATGGGGAAGTGTCCTTCTGGGGCCTCAGCAGGCATCAGCCCTTGACTGGAAATGATGAGTGTGTCTGACACAATTAGTTGTGGGAGATCTCAGGAATGCCCTGGGGGTTGTCAGACCTCCATTTTCAGTATGTCCGTGTAAAGCTTTTGAAAAAGGCCAAATTATTAAAATATTCCTTTTCTCTCTGTCATCTTAGGTGTCCTTTCTGGTAACACGAGGCCTAGACATGCCCACAGCGTTTCTCTTGAGGCTTTTGTACTTGGGTATATGCTTCCACTTAACTGAAACCACGGTCAGAGAGCTTGACTTCATTAAATACTTTGAAATGTAACTGAAACATACTACTGTATATTAAACGTTGGTTTGAACCAACTGTCTAGCTGCTGTTGAAGAACACGTTGTCAGAAACATAAGGCTTGATTTGGTTACCAGGACAGTCAACACGGTAAAAATACACAAATCAAGCCATTGACTGGGGGAACAGAAAATCCATAACTTAGAAATACGGGTTTTGACTTAACTCACAAGAGAACTCATCATAAGCGTTGCTGATAGAAGAATGGCGTAGTGGTTCCTCTCAACAAGAATACAGCCAACTCTGCACAGTCAAGAAGCCTCAGGCCGTGGAGGACACGTGTTAGGAACCAGAAGAAACTGACTCGGTCACTTCCACCCATCCATTACCTCACTGGTCCGCAGACAGCATCATTTGTAAGATGGGCCAAAATGGGTGGAAAGTGTCTGTCTGCTGCCTCACCCATGATGCTGTGACTTACACACTGCAATCCAAGACCCGAATGCTGGGAGGGCAGTTGCTTCTGATGGCTGGGTGGCCTTCGCGGAGCAGGTGCACAGAGACCACGGTGCAGCAGGGCAGGGTGCAGCAGGGGAGGCCGCAGCAGCCTTCCCCGGTGCGGTCCTGGGATGTTTTCAGTGAAGTCCGAACGCTCTGTGTTTAGAGCAAGGGCTTGGAAACAAATGCGGTCCTGTAGGTGCCGACCACAGAGAGGGAAGGTCTGGGACCTGTGGGAGTTCTGAGCAAAAGAAATATTAAACTAAATGCACAAAGTATCCAGTGTAGCCATTCTAGACACCATGTTGTATCTGAATAATTTTTGTGCCAATAAATGACATCAGAATTTTAAAAAACATGTATGGCTGTCTTTTTATTCATGAGTACGAACTTCTAAAGGAAGCGGGTGTCCTTCAGCAGCCATCATTCACTAAGCAGGTGGTTCGAGGGACCATGCAAGACACAGAAGCTACCTGACGTGGTCCCCTTCCCCGTGTTCACAGACCGGACACGGCGGGGCCGCCATCGCGTGGGAGTGGGCTGGTAACTCCCCCAAGCCAAGTGGGGAGAAGAGCTACATGGAGGGTGTGAGCCTCAGCGGGAGGCAGGAATTCCATTGGCCGAGCCAGGAAATCCTCGGGGAAAGGGGACATTTGCCATGGGTGTTAAAGGACGAGCGGGACTTTATCAGATGAGGCACATGAAGACATTCAGCAGGAAGTCGGTCTGAAAGCACAATATCCTGCAGGAATGGCAAGTATGAGCTTGAACTCTATTCGATTGCAAGTCTTAGACCATTTCTGATATGTAAAACGAAGCTACACACAGTTGGACCTCAGAGTTCAGTGTAGTTGGCCGAGTGGTCAATGGAGAGCAAAGGGAAAGACAGCTGCTACAAGAGGGCCTGATGGTAGAGTGCGGGGCCAGCCTGTGACCTGCCTCGGCTCAACAGCAAGGAGTTTGAGCCTGATGCATGGACAACGGAGAACCATGTAAAGTTCTAAAACAGAAGTAGAAGCCGAGTAGTATTTTTAAAACAGATAATCAGTGTCAAACAGGTAAAGAGGCGCTGTAAGACCTAGGACAGAGGCCGACAGTAATGGGGAGGAGAGGGCGCCAGATGGAGCTGACAAGTGCCAAGCAGAGATCCCTCCACAGACAGCGTGCCGATGGAGTGCTTTCAAAGATCAACATTTTCGGGGCGCCTGGGTGGCTCAGTGGGTTACAGCCTCTGCCTTCGGCTGAGGTCATGATCCCAGCATCCTGGGATTGAGCCCCGCATCAGGCGCTCTGCTCAGTGGGGAGCCTGCTTCCTCCTCTCTCTGTCTGCTTCTCTGCCTACTTGTGATCTTTGTCAAATAAATAAATAAATAAAATCTTAAAAAAAAAACAGCATTTTCAGTTCAAGTAAATTTTCTATTTCTAAATTTCTGTGGGCCACAGCTACCCAGTGAGAGATACTGAATCATAAAAGCTATTTAAAAATTTGCATTAGGAAGAGCACGCACATCGGAAGGCCAGGAACCCTGTCTCGCATGACGTTGTACCCCCCAAATCTGCCAGAGACTCAGACCACAGTGCTGCCCCATAGACATTTATTGGAGGACTCCTCTATTAAAACCAAAGATGAGTTTAAATGTCAATAGTAATACTGGGAAGTTTGAACCCTCATAGTTAGTCTCATACCTTTCTACAATCCTAAACCATGCATCAACTCTTTTGCTCTGGAAAATATGCTCACCATAACATTTTTGGTTCTATATGAAATAACTGTCAACAACCAGTGATGTTGACATTCACGAAAGATGAAGGGTATGGGAATGAATGGGCTCCGGAAAATGGTGGCCATCCATGAGAAAGACGCACTCCTTAGGAGTCCTTGGTATTAAGATCTTTAGTCAATCCAACGGATTTCAAGTTACATCTAGACAAAACCTGCCAGCTTTGTTGAGGTGAATTACCAAAGGTAGATGAGCTAATGGAAGCTTTAAGGACAGTCTCATTAACCATCAATCCAGGATGGTTTCATGTAACCCTGTGAGAAGGGAGGGATGTGGCAAAGAATGACTTTTGGGGTCTTTGTACACATTGGTACAGTTCCTTTTTGTAATTTTATTCAAATTCAATTAACATATAGACTATTGTTAGTTACAGGGTAGAGTCCAGTGTTTCATCAGTTGTATATAACACGAGCGGTGCCCATTACATCTCGTGCCCTCCTTAATGCCCATCACCCAGTTACGCCATCTCCCACCCTCCACTGCTCCAGCAACCCTCAGTTTGTTTCCTATGGTCTCATGGTTTGTCTCCCTCTCTGATTTTGTCTTGTTTTATTGTATTCTCCCTTCCCCTATGCTCCTCTGTTTTGTTTCTTAAATTCCATGCAGATGTTGGCAAGGATGTGGAGAAAAGGGAACCCTCTTACTCTGCTGATGGGGATGCCAGATTGTACAACCACTCTGGAAAACAGGATGGAGGCTCCTCAAAAGTTAAAAAGTAGAGCTACCCTATGGCCCACCAATTGTACTACTAGGTATTTACCCCAAAGACACAAATGTAGTGATCCAAAGGGGCACGCGCACCCCAATGTTTACAGCAGCAGTGTCTGCAATAGCCAAACTATGGAAAGAGCCATTCAATCAACAGATGAATGGACAAAGAAGATGTGGTGTATATATACAATGGAATATTACTCAGCCATCAAAAAATGATATCTTGGTGCCCCTGGGTGGCTCAGTGGGTTAAAGCCTCTGCCTTTGGCTCAGGTCATGATCCGAGGGTCCTGGGATCGAGCCCCACATCCAGCAGGGAGCCTGCTTCCCCCTCTCTCTCTGCCTGCCTCTCTCCCTACTTGTGATCTCTCTCTCTCTCTCTGTCAAATAAATAAAATCTTAAAAGTAAAATTTTTTTTAAAAATGAAATGTCATTTACAATGAGGTGCTTGGAACTAGAGGGTATTATGCTAAGCGGTATAAATCAGAGAAAAATAATTATCATATGGTATTGTTCTATAGGTTAGGCCTTAAAATTCTTGGAGGCATGTAAAGTAGTTTGAAAGAAATAAGGCTGTGGTGTCCAATTACCTAATTTGAAATCTCAACTCCACCTCATACTCTCCGGGTGACTTTGAACAAATTACTTAATCTGTGTTTGCTTCCTCCTCTGAAAGCATAGATTATAGTTATGATCTAGCCCGAAAGGTTGTTTTGAGGATGAGGTAATTCACGTAAAGCACACAGCATAGCCTGATATGTGGTATCAGATCGACGCATATAGAATAAGGCTCAGAAATATTCATTGTTGTTGTTGTTTTTAAAGATTTTATTTTATTTATTTATTTGACAGACAGAGATCACAGGTAGGCAGAGAGAGAGGAAGGGAAGCAGGCTCCCAGCCGAGCAGAGAGCCCAATGCAGGGCTCGATCCCATCACGACCTGAGCCAAAGGCAGAGGCTTTAACCCACTGAGCCACCCAGGCGCCCCAGAAATATTTGTTGTTAAAATGAACTAGGCTGGGCGCCTGGGTGGCTCAGTGGATTGGGCCGCTGCCTTCAGCTCAGGTCATGATCTCAGGGTCCTGAGATCGAGTCCCGCATCGGGCTCTCTGCTCAGCAGGGAGCCTGCTTCCTCCTCTCTCTCTGCCTGCCTCTCTGCCTACTTGTGATCTCTCTCTGTCAAATAAATAAATAAAATCTAAAAAAAAAAAAAAAAGAAGAACTAGGCTGGGTCTCTGTTCTGCCAGTGCGGGGGGAGGTGCGGAGGGTGGGGAGAGTGCAAACAAGTTACCTGTTAATAGGGTATTCCTACTCCTGTTAACAGGATGCTCTAACGGGAACCGCTACCATTTATTGCACACTTACTAAGCCCAATGAATTAAGGGTGGGCCACTCCTGATTTTAGGAGGAAGGCCCCACCCCACTAGACTTCCCAACCTTCGCCTGAGCTGCCAAAACTGCCTTCCTCAGAACAGCTCTTCCCGAATTCTTTTCACCAACGTGTGAGTTCCCAATAGGTGCCTCAGCAAGAGTGTTTCCAGTGGTGTAGACGCGCAGGAACGTCTGGTTGGAGGGGTTGGAGAGAGCTCGTGAGCTTGCGGGGCGCGTAGAGCCTTCTCTAACAGTTTGCCTGCAAGGGGCTGGAAGGCGCAGCGTGATGTTTCATGTCTCTGGAGCTGACCGCGACGCCAGCATACGTGTAGGCCGGCAGGAATGAACCAGCGCCGAGGGCGAAGACAGCCCGTGTCCGAGAGAGGGGATCGGTTAATCGCAGGAGCCCAGATCAAGCACGTGAGGCGGGCACCAGAAGAGCTTGGGAGAGGCTGGCCTTAAAAATGAGATTAACTGCGTCCCCCCGGGTCCCACCCTAAATCACAAGGTTATCCAGATGATGATGTGAGGTTAAAGAGAAAATGTAAACTTCCCCGGCCGAGGAGCTCCGGGACGGTAACTGACCCCCACCCCACCGCCAGCTCGGCCGCAGAACGACCAACTTTGCACATGCGCGGTGGGCACACGTCGCGTCGGCCTGAGGCACTCTCGCGAGAAGAGCCGTGCAGGCCGGGAAAAATGGCGCCTCCCAGCCCCCGAGAGCCGAAGGCCCCGACTGCCACGAGCGCCGCCAACCCCGACGGGGAAATGGTGCTGCCGGGCTTCCCGGACGCGGACAGCTTCGTGAAGGTGAGTTCGCAGGGCCTCCGGAGGCACCGGGAGCAGCCCGCGTTCGGCCGGAGGCGGGTCCGGGCCCTCTCGGCGGCCGCCCAGCGGGTCGCGCGCGCCCCGCTGCGGAGCCCGGGGCGGGGGTCGAGGGGCCGCTCCCCCCGCCGGCCACTTCCCCTCCGCGGCGGAGATCGCACGCGGACACTGAGGGCCGCCCCGCTTCCCAGGGCCTTCGTTCCCACATTTGAGTCCATGCAACTGCGTGGAGTGTGGAGAGCCGTGTCCGCGTCGTGGGAAGGGCTTCCTTGTCACCCTGATGCCCCAGCCCTCGCGACCTCGTCCCGGCCCAGGTCTGAGCCACCTAATCACCTCTCCGAAGGGCCTCGGCTGCTGTAGGCCACACCAGTCGGCGTCCTCCGCTCCCGCGGCCAAGATGATCCCCTTTTCCTCGTCTGTGGTGCAGTCCTGCATAATCCCAGACCCTGGGTTTAATGTCACCTGTTACAGCGGCCACCGAGCTGGCCTCCTCTAGGGCCGTTTATCAGTGCCTCCTCGAAGGAACGCTGAGGGGACTGTGTAATGTTCTTTATATGAACAAACAAAACTAGGTTTAAACAGCTGATGTATAGCTGTTACAAAACCAGAAAACTAACATAAATTGTAAGTTTGCATTGTGTCTTCCCCCAAACTCCACTCAGTTAAGTGGGTCATCATTAGTCCCTGTCATTATTCATTTGTTTGGCTCTGGCTGGGGTAGTTCCCGGACCACTAGCCATGGTCCTGATTTGGTCATGGACCTGCTCACCGGCTACCATGTGTCCCCCACCATGACGCAAGTTCCCACCTCCTTTCTCTCTGGTCTCCCCCTGGAAAACACTCATTACACAGCTCTCAGTGATGTCATTTGGCCTTCACATGCCCGACCATCATTTCTTTAGGACAGCCACTTGAGACTTTTTTTCTCATTACCACACAACAGTTAAAATAGAGAACTACTTGGCACTAACGGAAACAGACACAAGTCCCGTTGTGGGCAGTGGCCATTATAATTTGGTCAGCAAAGGATCTAGAGTGTTCTTCTGTTTTAGATGTTGCCCACATGAAAACACAGAAGTGAATTCTTGTAGAAGCTCATGGAACCGAATTTGAACAGTAATAATAATAGCACTAATGTGCTCACCAGGCACCACCCAGTGTGATTTTATTGGTTCATTTAATCCTCACAACTCTATGGGGTGGTCGCTTTTATTATGCCTGTTTTTTGGAGAAGGAAACTAAGATCCAGATAAATAACTTAACCCAGGATCACAGTTAATAGGTAGCAGAGCCAACATTTAGACCCAGGCCGTTTTGAATATTTATCATATATGCGTTTGTTCTCTCTCTCCCCACTCACACAAGAAGGTAGGCTCCAAAACTTGGTCTGTGTTCACTGTTGTATCCTCAGAGCCTGGGGTAAAATCAGCATTAAATGAATGTTTGTTGAATATATGAAATACACCATCTAGCACAATGTATTATATATAGCAGATTTTTTTTAATATTTTATTTATTTATTTGACAGACAGAGATCACAAGTAGGCAGAGAGAGAGAGGAAGGAAGCAGGCTCCCTGCTGAGCAGAGAGCCCAATGTAGGGCTCCATCCTAGGACCCCGGGACCATGACCCAAGCCGAAGGCAGAGGCTTAACCCACCAAGCCACAAGCCACGCAGGTGCCTTGTGGCTTGAGAAAAGTGAGTTGCGGAGTGAATGGGGATCCATATTTGAAACATGCTTGTTTTTTCTGGTTTTTGACAGTTTGCTCTCGGGTCAGTAGTGGCAGTCACCAAGGCATCTGGGGGCCTACCACAGTTTGGCGATGAGTATGATTTCTACCGAAGTTTTCCTGGCTTCCAGGCATTTTGTGAAACACAGGGAGACAGGTTGCTTCAGTGGTAAGTACTATATAGGATTTTCTCATGTTGAGAGAAATAAATAAAGAGAAATAGGTAGTTTTTCCTAAAATTAGTTTTTTCTTAACTATTTTTCTGTGCTGTAAAGAGCTCTAAGGGCTCCTGGGTGGCTCAGTTGATTAAGCATCTGATTATTAATTCAGTTCAGGTCATGATCTCAGGGTTGTGAGACTGAACCCTTAGGCTCCACGTACTGCTTCTCTTTCTCTCTCTCTGTCTCTGTCTCTCTCAAATAAATAAGTAAATTTTAAAAAAAAAGGAAAAGCTATAAAATATAAAAATGAGAGTCTGGCTGGGTCAATAGGTAGAGCATGTGACTCTTGATCTAGGGGTTGTGTGTTTGAGCCCCATTTTGAGTGTAAATTACTTTTTAAAAAAATCTCTAAAAGAGACAATGGATTTTGTTCAGGGAAATGTTATTTGGTAAATTTTGAGTTTAACTTTTAAAAAATATATTGACTTATGCACCTATACGTAGACAGTGAATCTTTCTGAATTAAGGTGGGACTTAAAAGCCTAGATCCAGGATTCTATCACACAGTTTGCAGCGCTGTGGTTATTACCTTTTTAATAAGTGTATGAACATAGTACACAGTGATTTTGTTTAACTGTTGCATGACAGAGTTAGAGCATCTGTTTTAGATTTCATGATAAAGCTATGAAGGCAAGTATATTGTTTACATAGTATGATACATTTTTTAGAATTTAAAGAAAGCTTTGAGGTTATTTCTTCCAACCCTTTAACTAACAGATGAGGAGAGGGAGTCTTAGTGAGATTTAGGAGATTGCCCCAAACCGCACAAATAGCAGTGTTTCTGCTATAAGGGTGCAGGTTTTACTACTGTTGGGTCCATGGTCAAAGGAGCGAGACTGATGCAAAGTGAAGGTCAAGCAAAGCTTTATTTCACGCCAAGCATCGAGAATCAAACTGATCAGCCAGGGCCGTCTCTTGCAAAGAGGCAACCTCTCTCTTCTTTACAGACTAGCTTTTAAGGGCAAAGGCCATGTGGTTGGGCCTGGCCACGCACAGGTGGCCAATGAGATTGTAAAACACACAGAGAAAACTGCACAGTCCTGCTAGGTCACACATAAGTGACCAATTGAATTACAATTTACCCTATAGTAGATACTTGAACTAACCTATCACCTTGGTCAGAATTGGCGCCCAAAGGGCGAGGCCCATACTCCTTGGTAGCTAGGAGACAGTGTGCATCCCCACCGATTGGATACCTCCACCTGGCCTGACCCACCTTTGTATTTAGGCTTTATTACCTGGGACTGGTTTCCGGGACTTGTTTTTAAGTAAGTTCCCTGAAGGGGGCAGGGCAGGGTCAGAATGCTGCTCTGGCTAAATAGGCCCTTACACTAGTTTAATCAAAAAAGTATTGGGGAGGGGTTGCCCCTGGATGTCTCAATCAGTTAAGCCTCCGATTCTTGGTTTCAGCTCAGGTCATGATCTCTGGGTCATGAGCTCAAGCCCTGTGTCGTGCAGCAAGGAATCTGCCTCAGATTCTCTCTCTCTCCCTCCTCTTCTAACCTTCACCCTCATTATTGTGCGCACAACGCTCTCTCTCTCTTTCTCTGTGTCTCTAAAACAAATAAAATCTTAAAAAAAACCCATATATATATATATGAATATATGTATATGTGTATATATATATATATGTATATGTGTATATGTATATATATGTATATATGTATATATATATGTATATGTGTATATATATATATGATATATATAAAACACTCTGAGCCAAGGCTTTCAAGCTTTCTCCCAGATTGGGAACAAATGAATACAAGCTTACAAAGTAACCTTGGTTTTCCTGTCCTTCCTAGTATGAGTAGGGTAATGCAGTACCATGGGTGTCGAAGCAACATTAAGGACCGAAGTAAAGTGACGGAGTTGGAGGACAAGTTTGATTTACTAGTTGATACCAATGATGTCATTCTGGAAAGAGTGGTGAGTGTTACTTACTCTTTTTTTTTCTTAGATTTTTTTTTTTTTTTTTTTTTAATTTGACAGAGCAAGAGAGCACAGCAGGGGGAACAGCAAACTCCCCGCTGAGCAGGGAGCCCATTGCAGGGCTCAATCCCAGGACCCTGGGATCATGACCTGAGCCGAAGGCAGGTTCTTAACCGACTGAGCTACCCAGGTGCCCCATCACATTACTCTTAAGATAATTAACAAATGGGGCTTCTTGGCCAGCTCTGTTGGAAGAGCAGGTGACATTTATTCTTGGGGTTGTGAGTTTGAGCCCCAACATAGGGCATAGAGATTACTTAAAAATAAAAATCTTAAAAAAAAAAAAAAGATAGTTAACAAATGAAGAACTTTTTGTATTATTAAAATGTAAAAAGAAACTCCAGCATCTGAGGAAATGAAAAGCATAGCATTTCTTATTCCAACAACATTCCCTTTCTGACAATTGGCTTTTTTTCCCAAAGATAACACAGTTGTCTTCAAATATATGACTTCAACCTATCACCACTCAGTGGAGGCCTATTACAAATCTGCGTTCCAGATTTGCAAATCCCTATTTGTATTGCAAAAGAAGAGGCTTCTGGGTGCAGAGCCCAACCAAAATTTAGCCCCCCGCCCCTTTTTTTAAACTGTTATCTACAATCTGCTAAACAGCCTGACTCGCATGATTGGAAGGAGATGTGTATCGTATAATCTAGCTGACTGTCTACTTAGACCTAATTCTACAGCAGAGCATTACAGAAAAACATAGAGATGATCCAAACAAAACTAACCGTCAACCATGTGACAGTCCTGCAGATGTTTCAGTCTCGGTCTCCTGTCCTTGAAGTCATCTCTCCATAATCTAAATGCCCACAGGTCTTTCAGCAGTTTCTCGTATTTTATGATTTCAAGTCCTACCATGCTACTCTTTGTCACCTGGATTCCCAAACTGACACCGCACCCCTGCTTCGATTGAAGAGTAGATTAGAATCCCCTTCACTGTCCGAGTACCATTGTTCTATGTTTAATAGGTGCAATCTAGGGTCTTTTATATTCTTTCTGTGGGCCACATCCCACTGTTGAATCATTTTTTTAATTTTCAGTCCAACTGAGAGCAGTAAAGGGATTTGATCGAGCATGGGGAGTGGCCAGTTACAGCTCTGTCTTTGAGCAAATAATGCTTTAATTACTTGGGATGGCTCCCTTGTATATATATGTTCTCACACGTAATTCTCTGAATCTGTTTCTTAAGAATTTTAGGTAATTAACCTATTAATCCTTAGAGGAAGATGCTAACCTATGACATCCTCTGCCCTTAGGGTATTTTACTGGATGAAGCATCAGGTGTGAATAAGAATCAACAGCCGGTCCTCCCGGCAGGATTGCAGGTTCCCAAAACGATAGTGTCCAGCTGGAACCGGAAGGTGAGGGCTTCTTTGCCAATCAGCTAGAGCTTCAAGGATCTGCTTTATAATAGGGCCTTTGCCCATCCTGTTCTGCATTTCTCTTCTGATTTATTGGATGCAGCACTGGCCATTGCCTAACTTGTTCTCACAACCCGATGACCTCTTGTCTCCTTTGCCCCCCACAACCTCTCGCACGCACACGCACATTCTTCCGTGAACGCGCTCAGAAGGGCATTCCCATTGACAAATGGGTATTTACTTTTCTTTTTTTTTTTCTTTTCTTTCTTTTTTTCTTTTTTTGGAATTTACTTCTCTAATTCATCCAGTGGCTGTGTTTAAAAGTCTTTGTATTTGTTACCACAGGCAGGAGAGTATAGCAAAAAAACAAAATCTGAAACTTTCCGGTTGCTTCACGCAAAAAACATCGTCCGGCCTCAGCTTAAATTCCGAGAGAAGGTCGACAACTCCAACACTCCGTTTCTTCCCAAGATCTTCATCAAGCCCAATGCTCAGAAACCCCTGCCTCAGGGTAAGGCATGCGAAAGGAAAGGGGAACATGTCTGCCTCAGGAGGGGGGAAGATGTCTCCCGCCCGCCTTCTTTTCTTCAAAAGGAGCCACCGACCTGCTCTGTAACTAGGCAAGCTGTGAGTGTGTTCACCTCTTTGTGATGGCGGCGTTGTCTCTGCTTGGGTCTCCAGCACTCTCTAAAGAAAGGAGGGAGCGCCCGCAGGACCGGCCGGAAGACCTGGACGTTCCCCCTGCGCTGGCGGATTTCATCCATCAGCAGAGAACCCAGCAGGTGGAGCAGGACATGTAAGCATTTGTTGAACTTTCTACCTTCTCCCTCAGTTTCATGTTTGTAAAATAATCAGTGTAACAAAGAATGTGAGGAATGGGTGATTGTTATCCTTATCCTAACAGCCGATCGGTAAAACCTCCTGTTTGTGTTCACAGAGGACCTGCCTGGGCAGCATCCCGGGTAACCCTCACTCATGGCAGCCCTGAGAGGGAGCGGTCGCTCTGGCCCCCCCAGTCCAGATGTAAAGAAAAAACAAGGGGTGCCGTGTTGCCTTCCCACACAGCCAGAGCCTGAAACCCCAGGTGTCCTTAAACGGTCCTTCTTCCCTGCTATTCTGCCTTTCTTAGCAGGTGGGGACCCCAAACCGTGAGGTAGGGACCCCTAGTCAATTCAGCAAAGAAAAGGCGTTTTTCACTGGCAGCATAAGCATCTGTAAAAAAAAAAAAAAACCTGCTTAAAATAGACAAATACAAATAGACCTTGCATGAAGGAAGCAGGTGGTAAGAACTCGGCTAGCATTGGTCTTTTTCTCACATGTAGCCACAGTCTGGCTGGGCAGCATTCCTTCAGGCCTCGCTCTGCACTGCGAGGCCACAGGCCAAGTGCTAAAGAAACAGAGGTGATGAGAGGCAGTCCTGCCCTCAATGAACTCACAGACTTGGGATTTTTATGCAAGTAGATGATAGAGGAAAAAAAAACAGAGAGCATTTGGCATCTGACCAACTGTGATATGGGCCCCATCCTCTCTGACCTCACAGGTCTGTTTGCCAGACCACAGGGAACTGCACGTTATACTTTTTTTTTTTTTTTTTTTTTTTAAGATTTTTATTTATTTGACAGAGAGAGAGAGAGAGATCACAAGTAGGCAGAGTAGCAGGCGGAGCGGCGAGGGGGAAGCAGGCTCCCCGCTGAGCAGAGAGCCCGACGCAGGGCTTGATCCCAGGATCATGACCTGAGCTGAAGGCAGAGGCTTAACCGACTGAGCCACCCAGGCGCCCCTGTTGTACGTTTTTGTATCCTCCGCAGTGGCAGCTGTGCAGCGTTTGGAAATAAGAGCTCACGTCCTTACAGAAGGGTAGATCTCTAGTGATCATGTTGTTAAGGGTGAACCAGTTGGACCTGATTTTTTTTTCTGTTTTTGGATGCCCTTGAATTATTAAAATCATGGTACTTTTTATGGCGATAAATTATTTTCACAATGGCTTCTGCTCATTTGTTTTCACACATTGGATTAAAGCAGTTGTTTTTCCTTGAACCATGGAATTCAGCAAAAGGATTTTTCTTTTTGTTTTCACTTTTTCAGGTTTGCACATCCTTATCAGTATGAGCTGGATCACTTCACTCCACCGGATTCAGTCCTGCAAAAGCCACAGCCTCAGGTTAGCACCTAGACCTCGTTCACGGACACTCTCTGAGGAACCCAGGAAAAACCAAATCAACACAATTCGGGCTTTTCTTAAATGACTTTACAGTAAAAGGTTGCAATGTCAGTTCATCTCTTGAGCTCCTGATGCATTTTATGCTCTAGTGAAGGGTGATTCTGAACATTCCTCTCTTTTTCTGCCTGTGCTTCTGTGCCCCAGTTATACAGGCCTGTGGCGGAGACGCCCTGCCATTTCGTGTCCTCCCTGGATGAGCTGGTGGAACTCAATGAAAAGCTCTTGACTTGCCAAGAATTCGCGGTAGACTTAGAGGTAAGTTGTGAATGATGTGGAGTGAAATTCTACATTTTCTAGGAGTTACTCCCTACCTGAGGAGTATAAAATTAAGAGTAATAGATCTGGAGGCGCCTGGGTGACTCAGTGGGTTAAAGCCTCCGCCTTCAGCTCAGGTCATGATCTCAGGGTCCTTGGGCTCTCTGCTTGGCAGGGAGCCTGCTTCCTTCCCCCTCTCTCTCTGCCTGTCTTTCTGCCTACTTGTGAGCGCTCTCTCTGTGTCAAATAAAAAAATAAAAATCTTGAAAAAAAATTAAAATAAAAAAATAAAAAGATGAACAGATCTGGGTTTGGTTTTTTGCTGCTGTTGCTGTTGTTTGGCAAAAACCGATCAGTCGTAGAGCTGCTTTTATAGCTGCCCTCCCAAAATCAGTCAAGGCAAGCCTGGTGTGATCCATTTTCCCTGTTCTCCCCTCTCTCCGGGAGTTAGCACCACTCGTACAGGAGCTTCTTGGGGCTGACCTGCCTAATGCAGATCTCCACCCGAACAGAAGACTTCATCGTGGACACGCTGGAGCTTCGCAGCGACATGTACATTCTCAACGAGAGCCTCACAGACCCTGCCATCGTCAAGGTCAGCCCCTCCTGTAGCTCTTGCCTTTGAGCCCAGGATTTAAGTGCTGTTCGGTTTACTGTTCCATTATGTCAACAGAGACCTGGTGAGGTTGGGAGAAATCGTTGTGATCTACATCCCGGCCCCACGCACTAAACCACTTTTGTTTCTAAGCCCCAATTAGAGCAGCTTAAACTGTGGCTCGTTGCCACCCCGAGGGACGTTCCGTCATGTTCCTGACGACTGCAGCGAGCCTGCGCCATCAGGATCCTTTGCACTTAATGACCACCCTTGAAGCTAAGAGAGCTGCTTTCTCAGAATCACTGGCTGGAAGCCATTTCAGACTTTAAGAGTGTGCAGTTAGGAGCCCGTGAGGTCGTTGGTCCAAAGAAAAAGAAGCTTTTAAAACTGAACTCATCTTAACCTTCCTTCTGGCTTCTGATTCCAGCGTCATAATAACCTAGAGGCTAGGCTCATTCCAGAGCACAAGTGGCCTTGAACGCATGGTGGCTCACGACTGCTTGTGTTTCCAGGTCTTCCACGGTGCTGACTCAGACATTGAATGGCTCCAGAAAGACTTCGGCTTGTACGTAGTGAATATGTTTGATACCCATCAGGCAGCACGCCTCCTGAACCTGGGCCGGCACTCCCTGGACCACCTCCTGAAACTCTACTGCGGTGTGGAGTCGAACAAGCAGTACCAGCTGGCCGACTGGAGAATACGGTGTGTGCCTGACAAGCACGGGCGGGTGGCTGCTCTGAGCCTCTTGGCCACACAGACCCACGTGCGGGTGGTGACCATGGTGGCACCTTGGCTTGCCTGGCGCTGGTCTGTCCTGCAGCTGTGGGCAGCAGCAGAAGCCTGACTAGAAGGTTTAGGGCAACCACGTGGAGCACGTGTTGGGCTCCCACGCTTCACAGAGATAGTGGTTGGAAGAGGCGTGCCATGTCAGTATCTGTGTCCCTGCCAGTGTCTCGTTTGAAACTTCCTGGTAGGGAAGGGGGTGTGTGTGTGTGGGGGGGGGGTGGTGATGATCTCCCAGAGCTTCAAGGGAATTCTGAGGGACGTAAGTGATTGCACCTTATAGCGCATGGGAACTGTGGTGTGAGAGCGTGGTGGCGGGGTCCTGCCGCACTTTCTGGAGTCTGGGCTCTGCTGGATTGCTGTCAGGCTTCCTCCCTGAGGTTGTAGCTGTTGTCTGAAGAAGGCACTCGGCTTCCCTCCAGTTCAGCATTTCCGAATTTCTAAAGAGAATCTGGTAAAGCCCAGACTGAAGATGAAAACTGACAAAGTCTGAAAGCCACTCCCTGTCATTTAGCCATTGTCCTGTGCCAAGCACTGCACGAGAGCTCCCAGGGTGCTGTGCACGGTGGTCCCCACAGCAGCCTTTCACTTCACTAGGGAGGAAAGTGAGCTTACGTGACTGGTCCAAGGACAGGTGTGCGGAGCTAAGATTCAAACTCAGGATGGCAGGGCCCCTCTTTTCAACTGCATTGTGACCCTGCTGCCCTTTCTCCCCAGCTGTGAAGACAAAGGCTTGTCCCATTAAGATTTCAGGACTAGGGATATAATTATAGTATTGGCTGTGATAATCAGAGGCACCCAGAGTCCTCGGCCGCACAGAGCGGGCAGGTGACGTGGCCGCTTCTAGGGGCGAGCCGCAAAATCATTTCCTTCCTTCCATTCCCAGACCTCTGCCCGAGGAAATGCTCCACTACGCCCGGGACGACACCCATTACCTGCTTTACATCTATGATAAAATGCGGCTGGAGCTGTGGGAGCGGGGCAACGAGCAGCCCGTGCAGCTGCAGGTCGTGTGGCAGCGCAGCAGGGACATCTGCCTTAAGGTGCGGCCTCTGTCTCCACCCAGGCCCCGGCGCTTCGCTTTGTCCCCCGTGTGTCTGAGAAGAGCCGCACGTTCAGAGCCCAGGGCACCCTTCGGATCCCCACTGATCTTGACTATTCTGTAATATTTGGCAGAAATTCGTCAAGCCCATCTTCACGGACGAGTCCTATCTTGAACTGTACAGGAAGCAGAAGAAGCATCTCAACACCCAGCAGCTGGCAGCCTTTCAGCTGCTGTTTGCCTGGAGGGATAAAACGGCTCGTAGGGAGGATGAAAGTTATGGGTAAGGGGATCAGACGCTCTTTTAATACCCGCTTTCTAGAGCAAGCAGCTTGGGTCTCGAGGAAATAATGCCTTTTTTCTCTCCACCATGGAAGATGGTTATGGTTTCCCCCAGGCTGTAGCCTTTACCGGGGCTGGCTGGCTGACTCTAAGGCCATTGCACTGTGTGTTTTGTTCCAGATACGTCCTGCCTAACCACATGATGCTGAAGATCGCTGAAGAACTGCCCAAGTGAGTTCCAAGAACTGATAACGAGGTCCTGACTTTCTCAGTAGAGACATTTTATCCCTCAGATCAGCTTCTCTGATCGTTAATACCTCAAGGCTGTTGACTCAGTAGATTGTGTTCTAAGGAAGTTCACAAGTCCAGAATCCGTGCCCTCCGGCTGCCCTGCAGGAACTAGACCTGAGCTGCAGCCGTTTCAGCGGTCTTGCCTCAGATGAGATCCAGTGCAAGTCTGAGCCCCCAGCATCCTCCGGGAAGGGAGGAAAGCGTCTCAGAGTCTCCCAGCTGTCATTGCTTCCAAACCGAGACTCCTGACGGTTCTGAGCCCTCTCTGATGTTAACTGGAGGATAAGCAAAGAACCCAGGTGCATTGTCTTCCCTTGAGCCTGGTGCAGTGCTGTGGCTCCGCAGAGCTGTGGGGCTCCTCCCAGCTCTCCCAGTTAGCCCGAGGCGAGCTGCCAGAGGCGCCAGCAGCAAGCTTGGGGCCACAGAGAACACATGTGGAGGCCGCAGGCCCAGACTGCCCCACTGGGCAAGAGTTTCCCAGGTCGTCACCCTAGCCGTAGCGTTCTGTTCTCATTTGGAAGCCTGTGGGGGAGCTGTGTCCCTACATAATGAGTTGAGTGTGTGCTTTCTTGTCTTCAGGGAACCTCAAGGCATCATAGCTTGCTGTAACCCTGTCCCACCTCTCGTGCGGCAGCAGCTCAATGAGATACATCTTTTAATCCAGCAGGCCCGGGAGATGCCCTTGCTCAAGGTAGGAAGCTTTGCTGCTGAAGGTTCCAGGCCAGCGGACCTGTTGTGTCTTCTGGCCCCCATAATCTCCCCCGTACATGATCTGGTCTCCATTCTATAAAATCCCAAGAAAATAATGGGGCTTGGGAAAGCCACTAGACAGGTCTTTCCTTTTTTTTTTTTAATTTGACAGAGATCACAAGTAGGCAGAGCGGCAGGCAGAGAAATGAAGGGAAGCAGGCTCCCTGCTGAGCAGAGATGCGGAGCTCGATCCTAGGACCCTAGGATCATGACCTGAGCCAAAGGCAGAGGCTCAACCCACTCAGCCACCCAGGCGCCCCCCTCTCCCTTTTTTTAAGATTTTATTTATTTGAGAGAAAGAGAGCTGGGGGGGGCGGTGCAAAAAGAGAGGAAGGGGGAAGCAGGGAGCCCAAACCAGGGCTTGATCCCGGGACCCTGAGTTCATGACCTGAGCCAAAGGCAGACGCTTAACTAACTGAGCCACGTAGGTGTCCCGACGTGTCTGCTTTATGATTATCAAAAGCTAAAGCTCCTCATTTTTGTTTTTGTTTTTAAGATTTCATTTATTTATATTCAAGAGAGAGCACACGTGTGTGCACCATCAGGGGAGAGGGCAGAGGAAGAGGGAAAAGAATCTCAAGCAGACTTTGCACTGAGCATGGAGTCCAACATGGGGCTCGATCTCACGACCCCGAGACCATGACCTGAGCTGGAATCAAGAGTCGGATGTTTGAGCCACCCAATTCGATTTTAATTTGGGGGACAGTTTTTCATTGTGTTGCCTCAGTAGTAATATTGGTAAATTGTATTTGGGATTTTCTTGGAAAGAGTGTGGATCCAGGAAGACTTAAAATCAGTTCCTTTAGAATGATAAGGAAGAAACTGAGGATAAATACATTTCAGTCTTCACGTTAAAATTTCTTTAGAAAGAATCTTGTGTTAGCTCTACAGTGGGGCCAAATAAAGAGAGAAACCCTTCTCCTAGAGGAGAAGCCCTTTCAGGCTCTTGGAAATCTTCTGCGTTGTGCCTGGTCATGATCAAGGGTTTCATTCTTTCATTCAACAACTATGACTGAGCACAAAGTGATAATAGTGCCAGGCACTGTATGGGCTGAAGGACGAAAGAACATCGCTGGGCTCTCGTAAAACCCATCCGGTGAAGGGCCGCAGTCCGCGCTGGGGGAGGCACATGCGGCCGCAGAGCTGGGGCGCCGTTCCTCAGGTGCTCTTTATTTTTCCTCCTCAGTCTGAAGTTGCAGCTGGCGTGCGGAAGAGCGGCCCGCTGCCTGGTCCCGAGGTAGAGTGCTGTGTCTGTCGTCTCTCTTCTGGGGGAGGGCACCAGTCGGGAGCCCGCAGCACCGCGGCAGAAAGCTTCCGCACACTTGCAAGTCCTTCATGAGGGCTATTGCTTGCTTTCTGCTGCAGAGATTGGAGAATGTTCTCTTCGGACCCCACGACTGCTCCCACGCCTCTTCAGATGGCTACCCTGTCATCCCCAGCAACGGTAATGTAGAGGTCTCTGGAACATTCTGGAAACTGCCTTCCGCACTCTCCATGAGGCTTTGACCTTACTGATTTCATCCCTTTAGGGCCTGCGCCAGCACAGAAACCGGCAAGCCTCTTCCCCGACCAAAGAGAGGAGACCCTGCCAGATACCAGATGCCTTATTGCTACTGCCGTCATCACGCTGTTTAACGTGAGTGCTAGGAAACATGGGCTGGGAGGGGGTTGGGTGTAGACCCGTCAGGAGTTTCTGCCACGAGTGCTGTGTCGACCATACCAGAGGTAACACACAGCAGCCGTGGGGACAGGCGTGGAGACAGATCTGCGGGCTTCCGCTGGTGGTGGGTGGAGCTCCATGTGGAGAAACGCCCAAGGAAGGGTTGACATCTGGACGCTTGCTAATGCCTAGCAGGGAGGATGGCGTGGGCCTCAGTGCCTCCGAAGCGGGACCTTCCCCTGCAGCCACAGGGGAGGCACGGGCTGAGCGCTCTGCCCAACTGCAGGGACCATGCGTCCCTCTGCAGCACCCGCCAGCACCACTGGCACGGGCCTGGGCTGGGAAAGAGGCAGCTTAGAAAGCATTTCTCCTCATAGTGGTTGATGAGAGCAAGGTAGGAGAGCACTGGGTGGGAACTTACTTCCCCACAGAGGGGCTGAGCCATGCTAGGCAGTGACTCTGTCCAGTCCCGGACCACGTAGTGCTAGACGACGCACCCAGTTGTGACAGAGCTTACCCGGTCTGTCCTGCCCAGCAGGTGTCTCGTTCCTGCCAGGGCTTCAACTACAGGCTCTTCGGGAAAGCAGGACCCGGGTGCGGTTGTTGGTCCAGAGGGGTGGGCGCTGCAGAGACCAGCGTGAAAGGAAAGCCCGCAGAGAAAACTCTGAATGGTGCACACAACAGACGTGCGAAAGGGAAAAATCATAATTTCTGCGAAAGAAAGAGAAGCAGGCATACGATTCGTTTGGATAAAGATGAGTCTCCAGCGTAGCAGGTGTTCACGGGGGGACTGGGCGGGTCCATAGCTTCCAGGATCACAGGCCACAGCCGGTCCTTCACACCAGAGCGCAGGCCCAGCGCCGGGAAGGCGCCGTGTCGCCCACAAAATGTACTACCTCAGAGCTGACTTTCTTTTTCACGTCATCACAGACATTTAGATTGGGTCTTGCTTCAGTAATTCGTGAGCAGAGAAGTCCAGGAGCTTTAAACAAGCAAGGTGAATGGGCAGCTAAAAAAAGGAGCATGAACTTCAGGCCACGTGAGCCCAGAAGCGCGCACTCTGGCTGACAGAGGCAGTGGTGTCCCCGTGCTCTGTGTGGCAGGACCGTCACCATGGAGGAAGCAGAAGGATAGCACACATTCTGAATCCACTTGTACAACATGCAGTCACATCATTGCCCTGATGCCCCCACAACAGTTTATAATTCTTAATTTGTGAATGTCTCCCTATAACCTCAACTTCTAGAGCCCGACAGACCTGGGTGGGAGTCCTCATTCTGCCCTGTTTGCTGTTAGGCTCTGGAAGACTTAAGCATTCTGTGCCTCAGTTTCCTCATCTGTAAGATGGTGAGAATAACACTACCTACCTTATAAGTTGTAAGGACACAGTTCAATTCACTGGTTCAATAAATGTGTGTTTAAAAGCCCTCCTGGGTGCCGTCACAGGGTGTGAAAGACCTAAAGAGTTAGCTGGTTTCTACTGGTTTTTGTTTTTTGTTTTAAGATTTTGTTTATGTGTCAGGGAGAGAGAGAACAGGAGCAGGGGGAGCCGCAGGCACAGGGAGAAGCAGGCTCCCTGCCGAGCAAAGAGCTGGAAGAGAGACTCGATCCAAGGACCCCGGGATCATGACCAGAGCCGAAGGCAGACACCTAACCGACTGAGCCACCCGGGCGCCCCTTCTTACTGCTGTCACGATCATTCCGTCGCTCGCAGTGCCGCAGAACGATGATGGGATAAGCTGCTCACTTTCATCCCTGCAGGAGCCGAGTGTTGAAGAAGCTAGAAAGAGCCCATTAACGGTTGCCCAGAAGAAAGCCCAGAACATAATGGCGTCCTTTGAAAATCCATTTAAGATGGTAAGTAGGCGTCGCAAGTGTTCAGGGCAGACAGAAGAGGCAGAGCTTTCTGCCTCTCACCCGGAAAAGCTGCTGATGGTCTTTGGGGAGAGGGAGCCCCTGAGTCCAGCATGTGTCAGCTGTCCCTGGTGTCCGGGTGGGGGTAGAGTCGGGGTGTTCTCAGATGAACCCAGCAAGGACACCTCGCTTGCGTGCCGGTGAGCAGTGGCCAGGCGGATGCTCTGAATCAGACCTCCCGTGATGAAACCCCCCGAACACCCCTGTGCAGGGCCTGAGCGCATTCGAATGACAGTTTCCTTCCATTCCTCCAGTTCCTGCCTTCTCTTGAACACCGCGCTCACGTTTCTCAGGCAGCAAAGTTCGATCCGTCGTCAAAAATCTACGAAGTAAGTGTATTGGTCACCCTTTCCACGAGTGACTTTCTCAGGAAAGGGGACTTCTGAATTATCTGAACTAGGTTTCTGTCTTAAACCCTTCTTGAGGCTCCTGAAAATGAACACAAAAAAATGCTTTATATATAAATACAAATAAGCATTTCTGGAGAGAGGGACTAGGACTTATTTCTGATTTTCAGAAGCCTTTGGGAACCTTTTAAGAAACAGGTCTTTGGTTTTTGTGTTTGGTTTTTAGTTGAAGTTTAATTTGTACGTAGCAAAGGGTCCGGATGTTAGGTGTTCAGCCTGACGCATTTTCACATGTGAATATATTACTTTAAGGCTCTCACAGGTGACAGGTTAAATTGTAAAACACTCTGTCTTCTATTGTTTGGCTTGATTTTAGCAGTATTATGGATAAGAATAAAGAAGCACTTTCCCTGGAGCCCCATGAGATGTTCCCGGGGGTCAGCGTGTTCATTGTTAAAAGCCTTCTTCCTTCCTGCAGGGAGGACCTGCTCTGATCAGACAGGCTGGGGGGACCCTGGCTCCCTCTGCCCCCCCTCGCCCCCCCCCCGCTCTTCCATTAGGCAGCGAGGGTCAGGCCAGAACCATGACGGGCTTGTACCATGTCGCTCGTGGTCGGCCTGCTGTCTTCTGAAATGGGGAGTCAGATGGATGGTTTTGCCTTCTCTTCTCACGGGTTGTGGCCCTTCAGCCACATGTCCCTTACGTGCTTCTGCCCAATACCAGCGAGACGTGTTCTCGCGCCACAGGCTGACGTGGTATCAGACAGCAGCTCGCCAGACTCCAGGAGTCCTGCCTTGAAGCCCGGCTCCCCCTAACCGTGTCCCCCCAGACAGATCATTTAGCTTCTCTGAGCCCATTGCCCATTTCCAAGCGGGGGTGACGAGGATGCCTCTGTCCCAGGATTACGGGAGGGATTGAAAGAGAGGATGGGCAGGAAGGCGTCCGGCTCCAGGCCCGGAACCCAGTTGTGCTTTGTCTTTCTCGATGAGGATTTTATACACAAAGCCAGCATGAGATTTCTGTTTTGTGTGTCATGAGATTTGGAATTTATGACTAAGAAATGTGCGTCGTCACCAGGTTAGTATGCCCGGCATCCCCTCGTTAAAAAAATGAAGCATTCCTCGGTGGCTGAGTTTTGGAGTGTTTTCGTTTGGTTTGTTTTCGTTATAGATCAGCAACCGCTGGAAGCTGGCAAGCCAGGTGCAGACGCACAAAGGGCCTAAAGAAACGGCCAAGGAGAAGGCGGCGGAGCAAACAGGTAGCCCTCGGCTCCTTGTGTCTCAGCCCGTCGGGGCGTCTGCCAAAGAGCCGGCCTCGCACAAGCTTCTGTTTGTTCCACAGAATGCCAGTACGGCCGTGAACAAAGCCCTGCCCCGTGGAGCCTGCCGTTTCCCGGGGGTCGCGGGCAGTGCACCCATAAGCGTCCGTCCCTTCTGACGGCAGTTGGCCCTCCCGCGGGGAAGGGGTGCTGCTTCTTCACCATGTGTAGAGAAGGCGGTTGGATGAGTGTGACATTGAGCAGAAACGGGCTGCTTCTAGGGGAAGAGTGGTCCATACTGGTGGCCCAGCGAGCCCCAGGCCCCGGGGGCGGTTGCTGTCTGGGCATGCTCAGGGGAATGGCCAGGAGGCCAGTGTGCCTGACGGGGGGAGAGCAGGACAGTTGTAAGGACGTGGCTTGTACTCCGAGTGGCCCGGGGAGCTGCGGAGGGTCTGAGCAGAGCAGTGGCCTGCACCAACCAGAAAAGCTCGCTCCAAGACCGTGGAGGGCCCAGCAAAGAGGGCGAGGGTGGGAGGCCAGGCGAGGGCCACCGGCTCGGCCAGCACGGGAGCAGAGGGGGCAAGAAGTGGCCCGAAGCCGGCGTACCCCATAGTGACCCCGATGGTACTTGATGACGAGTGGTGTGTGGCACAAGAGAGGAGCAGGGGAGCCGGAGGGGCCAGAAGGGCTGGTCCTGAACAACTAAAAGAGGGTGGCCAGCGACAGAGTGAGAGCACACAAGGAGCTGGTTGGGAAAGTGGCTTTGTTCTGGTCTTTGACATGTTTGGGTTGTGGCCCCTCAGAGCGGCGGCCCACGGGCTGCCGGGGCTCGGGCTCGGGGTGTCGGGGGAGGGGCAGGTGGGCTGTCAGCCTGCGTGTGAGCAGAACCTCCGAGCCTGAGCTGCAGGGGCTGGGGCGGGGTGCGCGGGCAGCGTGGGAGACTGGGACCGTGGCCATGGCCGTGGCCGCCAGGTGAGGAGGGAGGCTTGGCTGCTGGGGCCGCAGCTCCACAGGCCGTGCTCTCTTGCAGCCGCGCGGGACCAGGCCAAGGAGGAGTACCAGGCGACCGCGGAGCAGGCCGTGTCTGTCCGACAGCAGGCTGCCGTACGTGCCGGCCCTTCTGCTTTCCCATCTGAGAAAAGAGAAGCCCCTGGTCATGGCAGGCGGGCTTGTCCTGCGCTTCCGATTAAATACTTCCGCGTCTGTCCTGTCCACCTTGGCTTGTCAGTCAGTGCCTGCCTCCTTTCCCCTCAAAGAAGTTTATATTGTAATTCCTCTTAGATGATTCTTTGTGATGAATCTATGGTAAATAGACACCCCCCCCCCGACTCCAGTGGTAGACAAGGCCCTGAGGCCCACTAATAGCCAAGCCTCTTGTGCTTTTCAGTAAAAGACCTGATGTCATCATTCTCCACCGAGGAACTTGTCTCACCTGGCGCTAGCCCCGCCCAGGCTCCCAGCCGCCTGCACTCCTCTCCCTGTCCCCGCGCCCACGGATGCGGCAGGCCCTGGGCCGCCGGCCTGGCTGTCACGTCCGCTCCCGTGCATCCTTCCCACCGTGTGTTCACTCTACAGCTGGAGAGTGCGGCCAAGAAGAGAGAGCGAACCACAAGTGACCCGAGGACCACAGAGCAGAAACAAGAGAAGAAACGACTCAAAACTTCCAAGAAGCCAAAAGACCCGGATCCACCAGAAAAAGATTTCACCCCTTATGACTACAGCAAGTCAGATTTCAAGGCTTTTGCTGGTGAGGCCGGGACTGGTGCCCTTTAAGGAACGTCTGGCCCTGTTAGGAGGGAGGAAGCTGTGGAGGAAAGAAAGTGTGAGCTAGGCACAGACGAAGCCCGAGAAAGACACAACTGTCACCCAAGCCCTCTGAGAGCCATGCAGGGAGACGGCATTGTGGGGCCGTCAGGTGCCACCCGTCCACCCCACCCCCACCCTGAGCGCAGCTGCCTCGCCGGGGCCACACTGGTCCTTGTGCAAGGTGGCGTTCCCTCTAACAGCGGCTCCATCTTTCCTCACAGTAGCTCGGGCCCAGACAGACATACAAACACGGCAAGGAGTTTGGGAAGAAACCTAAAGCCCGGGCGGGGGGCTCTCTGGTCTCAGCCGGGGAGAGTTCATCTGCCTTGGCGGGGCTGTGGATGGCACTCCTGACGGCAGAGCGGCCTCCTTGGCAACATGTCCCTTTGAAGAGAGGAAAGGCAGGGCACGGTTGTCACTCCAGGGCCCAAGAGACTGCCGGTGGCACTTCCTGATGGGCACACAGAGACCAGACTGGATGGCCTTGATGTAAGAGGAGCTAGTGCTCTAGCCACCTGCCCGTGAGCTGGGACTAGGTCTGTGAGAGAGGAGCCTGGTGTTGGGGCCACCCTTTCCCACTGGGGACACGACACATGAGTTGATGTCAGCCCGAGTCCCTGAACCTCCTACAGGGGTGGCGAGCTGACCGCCCACCCTTCCTGAACATTGTGCGCCGGCCCTGCGGGCAGCCCTGTGGGTACATCGACTCACATACATGCTCACGGGTCTCTCTGCTCTCACCTTCCAGGAAACAGCAAAGCAAAACCTTCCCAGTTCGATCCAAATAAGCAGACCCAGCCCGGCAAGGTAAGAAACACACTTGACATGTGAAACTAACAGGATTGTGTATGTCAGCTAGGCTTTGGTTCCAAATTCAAATGCAAAATACAAGATACCATTAAAAAGACAGTAAAATCTGGAGAATTCTCGCCTGCTCATGGGGCTTTTTCTCCCTCTGCCTTTGCTGGGAAGACGGCCCGGCTGGGAGTCGTCTCCCTCGGCCTCTCCTTTCCCTCGGCTCCTCTCTCCTCGAGTACAGACAATACCCATCAGCTAGTCCAGCAATAAAAAAGGAGCTTGTAAAGAGGCTGAAGGGCTGGCATGTGGTTTGAAGGGGTGTTTGCTGTTGGCTGCCATGGGGATGAGCTGTAGGCCAGAGACACTCCCTCGGGGGCCCGCACAGGCCTGCCTCTGCCCCGTGGGTGTTGCTGCCAGCCAGAGCCAAGCGTGGCTGCAAGTTCAGCATCCGGAGGGTGAGACCTGTGTGGAGCCCTCCTCTTCTGTTGGTAGCCCCTGCGGACAGCCTTGCCTTCAGAAGCACCCAGAAAGGCCCAGTTCTCAGAAAACCAGGCACACCAGTGGTACTGGAGTCTTGGACGGGCCGGCTGGGCTCCTATGGGGTTTCCTGCATGTGTCCTGTGGTCAGGTTGTCCCTCGACTGAAATGGCTGTTTATCTTTTCAGAAATGCGTTGCACCCAAAAAACTTAAGCAGTCGGTGGGAAACAAAAGCATGTCCTTTCCAACCGGAAAGTCAGACAGGTACGTGGGGGAGGCCAGCGTATGGGCTCAGAGGGCCCAGCTGGAAAGCCTCAGAGAGCCTCTCGAGCGGATCCGTCTGCCCGGCGGGCAGCGGAGATGGGAGGAGGGAGGGCCTTGCCCTGGGCCGTCCCCCGCAGCAGCTGTGTCTGCGCCCCTCGCCGCCTGCTACTGTACAGCTTCCCGGGGGCCCCTCTGAGCCGACGGACTCGGAGTTTTCCCAGATCTTCCCATTTCTGAGGAATGAGGGAGGAAAAAAATCAGTGAGGAAATGTGGCTTGTCATTTAAGAATATTTTTTTGTTAAAAACATGAAACCTTCATGCTCAGGCCAGAGCCTAAAACCAGAGGACTCACCCCTAGGGTGTGGCCTGGTTGACGAGGCAAGCTGCCTTTCGGTCTTGGCGAGCACAGCCACCCTGGGGCCGCAGAGTGCTTCCGCAGCCCCCTCTTGTCTGCCAGAGTGTGGGGGACACGCTGCTGCCCCGCTCCGTTCTCCAGGGGCCCCGAGTGAACCATGCCGCCCCAGCTGCCCATCCCTGAGGTCTGCAGTGCTTTGCGAAGCGGCTGAGAGCAAACCTCCAGCCAGACCGGGAGAAGTGGCTCGTCTGCTTTCATGCCGTCTGTCTCTGCAGGGGTTTCAGGCACAGCTGGCCAAAGAGATAGAGGCGGAGGAGACCCTTGGAACTCCCCAGAGGACTGGAAGCACCGAGTGGTGCTGCTGCTTTTTGTACGGACCCCTTTTTAAACCATTAAAAATAATTCTTGTTGGAAGAAAGCGGATTCCAGACTTTTTCTTTGCTGCCACCTCAGGGCTGGCAGGGAGAGGACAGAAACTCGCTCGGAGCCCGGGCTTCAGCCATCTGGGGGTAAGTGTGGGGGTATAGCTCAGTGGTAGAGCATTTGACTGCATCTGGGGGTAAGTGTGCCTTTGAGGACACTGAGAGTTCTGGGGGAACCCAGAACCACCCCCGAGAGGGTGTGAGTCACAGGAGACTCAGAAAAGGGTGGCTTCCACGAGGCTTCCATGGGGCACTGACTCTCCCTTTCCAGGGGTCCTCAGGTCACGCCACTGAGGCCGCATGGCGTGGACCTTCTCGGGAAGATTGGCTGCTGGAGCTTTAAGAGCCAGCCGTGACCTCCGGAGGGCCGGGCGTCTCTGCCGTTCCTGTCTCACTCCTTTGTTTCCCTTTAACGTTTTCCCGATTGGAAAAGTATTTTAATGTCGTTTTCCCCAGTTGGAAAAGTCATAGCACATTCATTGGTGGAATGAGGAAACAAGCAAAACCACGTGATCAGTAATCCCGCCACAGAGAGGGAAACTCCACGCCTTGGTATCAAGGCTTTGTACCACGTATCGATTCATTTCCAAACTTGGATTTATGTTTCTACAGTTTTTCACACTTTAAGTTTTTTTTGTCGTTCCTCCTTCTAAACTTCCTTCTAGCTCGCTGCCGGTTTTGAACATTTAGATTTCCATTTTTGTATTAATAATGTTCCATGGAATTTCTTCAGAATTCTATTTGACTTTAATCCTGGAATGGGCTATTAAATTCAGAAAGCACAAAATACCATTATTTTTGTTTTCACAAATATGTATTTGTTTTTAAGATTTCATTTATTTATAGGACAGAAAGAGTGATCATAAGTAGGCAGAGAGGCAGGTGGGGGGCGGGGCGCGGGGGGGGAAGCAGGCTCCCCGCTGAGCAGAGAGCCGGATGGGGCTCGATCCCGGGACCCTGAGATCATGACCCGAGGCGAAAGCAGAGGCTTAACCCACTGAGCCACCCAGGTGTCCCTGTTTTCACAAATACTCAAACGAGGAGCCTGTTTTTTTTTTTTTTTTTTTTTTTTTTTTTTTTTTTTAAAGATTTTTTATTTATTTACTTGAGAGAGAGACAGTGAGAGAGAGCATTAATGAGGAGAAGGTCAGAGGGAGAAGCAGACTCCCCATGGAGCTGGGAGCCTGATGCGGGACTCGATCCCGGGACTCCAGGATCATGACCTGAGCCGAAGGCAGTCGTCCAACCAACTGAGCCACCCAGGCGTCCCGAGGAGCCTGTTTTCTTAGACGTTCTTCTCGCAGACTACTGAGAGGGCTGGCTGTGTGCGGTTCCCCGAGGGGCTGTGAACCCAGACATCGCTCTGCTGCCAGGGCAGTCACGCAGGACAGCAGAGCACAGCCCAGGCCCCAGTGGACTGAAGTTTGGACTAGTTGGGGCTAGAATGGTTGCATCTGTCAGAAAAGCCAGGCTGTTGGTGACTTAGCAAAACAGAAGGTTTTTTTCTCTCTCTCTCCAGTCCTAGTTAGTCCAGAGCTAGCGCGGCGACTGGCAGTTCTCACTCTGACCCTTACTTGTGGCGCTACCAGCCTCCACTGGAACCCAGGGCTTCCACCTCATGGGCTCAGTAACTGGCCTAGCTCCGTCCATCACGTCCGCATTCCATTCAGCTGGAAGGAAGGAAAGAGAGGCACACGCAGTCTCCCTTTAAAGGGATACGGCCCGTGTCCGCTTCCCATCAGCCAGCACATAGTCACGTGCCACAGCAAAGGCTACTGGGAAAGTCATTTCAGTGTCCACAGGCCCCTAAACGTGCAGGATTCTGGTACAGAGCTGGGAGAGAACAGACATGGAGACACAATAAGCCGTCTGCCCAGACATGGCAGAGTCTCTGCTGTTGAAAAAAAAAAGAAAAAAATAGTGGAATAGATGGGAATTTTGAAGAGCGAGAAATGATTTTCTACTGAGGATGGCCTAAGGAGGCTTCCCGAAAGGTACATTTGGGTTCGACCTTGAAGAGTAAGGGAGAAAGTCCAGAGAACCTTGTAATTAGTGCTAATTGTGGGCTTTTGCCAGAGACCTGCTGAGAGCAGAACCCCGGGCTCCACCCACACCTGCCAACCAGGAGGGAGCTGCCAGGGAAGCCGGCTGCAGCGAGCTCTCCAGATGATTCCCCTGGTGGCTCAAGTCTGAGAACCACTGGGTAAGCAGGGCTGTGCACCCCAGGCCTTTGCTGAGTGGCCCGCAGAGGGCTCACCACTGACCGGAGCTGACCTAAGAACAAAGACCGTATGTTAAGTTTCTTAGAGAGGTAAGGGGATTCCTTGTCCTTGACTTGGAAATGTGTGTCAGTGTTTTCTGTTTGTTTTATGAAAAGATGGGGAGACCACAGACAGTACTAGCCGAGACCTTTTTAAATGTCCTTCCTTGCCAAAGAAAGAGTTGGCCACTGGATGTCGGCCCCCAAACGTGTTTTTGAAATTTTATTGGTCCCCAAAACCACAAGTCCAGAACTATGGAGCCACGGGATGGAGACCAGAGCCTTGGGGATGTCTGGAGAACAGCTGTAGTTGCGTCCACTGGAGTCTGACGCTGTGGGGAGAGCGCTTGGATCCCCAGGGCCCTGGGAGGATGCGTGAGTGTCCCAAGGGCCTTGTGTCGGTCCAAAAGGCTCGGGGAATCTGAGCCAGGGAGGACTGCTGCTGTGCCCCGGGAGAGGATGTGACAGGGTCAGCGGGGTGGGGGGTAGAGAGAGAACTGAGGAGGAGGGCTTTTTGCTCCAGGGCCACACTGCTGCAGGTGGCGCCTTAGCTTGCCAAAAACATTTTCAACCAAGTAATCCCATGCCGTGGCCAAATTCATTCCCACTCACGCCTGCCTGGCTGACCACAGTGCCTGAAACACAGGACTCGGGTGTTAACTGCAGAGTCTCTCCCGTGACAGACACACCCTGCAGCGGTCCAACTGCCATCTCTGCCTCCACAGCAGCCCTGCACCCCCCTCTCCCCTCCCGGTGGGTGAATCACCTGCGCGTTAACAGGCTGAGATAGTTGACCCACTTGACAGTAATGCTTTGCAACTGAATCTTAAATCGTGGGTCTGAATTCAGGGAAACGTTTCATTCTGTACCTTGGGTTTCTCCACCCTGATGTCCCGTATCCGTTGTGAGCGGAACTGGGCTATGTCGCGCTAGCCGGCTACTTCTGAGACAACCACCGCTTTTGTTCCTTGTGATCCGAAGCTGAGTGACATACATGGGATCATGGCCCTGGACATCTAGGGACTTTCCTGCCTGCCCTTTATTTGGGGCCTTTGTTTTCTTTGGGCCGGGAAGCTTCGGGCTACTGCTGCTCCACACCATCCCAGAGATCCCATTCGCTGCTGCTGTTGAGGCCAAAACTGTGGTGTCACCTCCTCTACAGGAGGGGAAAAAGTGTCATTGATGGTCCTTCTCCTCTGAGGATATATGTGCTGGAGCAGCGTCGTTCAGCCTGCGGGAGGAATGGGACTTGATCTTCTGCTGCCCCCACCCCCGCCTTGCAGTGCCCCTGGAATGCCAGGGCCCCAGGCTGGTCTCGGCTGTGCAATCCCTGGAAGAAGGCCAAGACAGCTGACTACGAAGTGCCTGGACCAGCGCCCGGGGCCTCCAGCGCCAACTCAGCCTGTTCTCCAGTGCTGCTGGCTAGGGACACCGTCCCTAGTCTCCTCGAGCTCACAGTCTGGCTCAGGGGACACACACGTGAACAGGCAATCACAGCTCAGAGGTGTAAATGTCCTGATGGAGTTAGTACTGGACTGAACCCAGGCAAGCCTGCAGTAACTGGACAGAGGGGTTGACTGTATCTTACCCAAATGACCTCGGTCGAGAAACAGCTTCCTATGAGACATCTAGCTACTCTTCTATTGTCTTGGTTATCCTTCCCTGGAAAAGGAGCCTGGAAAAGTTAACCGAGACAAGTTGTTGCTGTAAGCCTTGAGGCTTGTGCTACATGATAAACACTAGTGTGTTATTCACCTGATTTTACAGAACATGCTTCCCACCTCCAAGCGGAGGCTGCAGAATGTCAGTCAAAAACATCCCTGTCATGTCCCCAGTAGCTTCTCCCAGTCTCCTCTCCCTTCCCTGGCATGCGAAGAACTATGCATATAGAGCAATTAGCATTTAATATTTGGTAATTAGCATGCTTAATTTGATTCAGAGCAGTTCCTTGACATTTTTCTAAAAACAGCACGTTGCCGCCCACCCTTCAAAGAGCAAAGCCATTTGTGTAAAAAAAAAAAAAAGTGTGCCAGTCTTATTTGTTGCTGAATATGCATGTGTTGGCCTCTTCCGGGACACGGCTGGTAAATTTAGAAACTCGTTTAGAAAAGAACTCCTCCTTTTCCAGCAGCCGAAGGGCTCACGGGTGGGAGAATCCAGAGAAAATGGCTAGATCTCCCTAAGGTCAGGGTGCTGTGTTGGTCCTCAAGTGCATAAAAACCCTCAGTGCGCCCTGGTCGAGCCACAGGCTCCGTTCAAGTCCAGCAAGGAGCCAAGTTTAGGGACGGGGCGAGAGATCCATCCTACCCACCGCCCCGGCGCAACAACGTAACTCTGCGCCGACAGTGCAGCCGCCCGCGCCGGGTTCTGCAGCCCGAAGGCTCAAGTCGGCGGCCCTCTCGTCCCAGCGCTCGGAAAAGTCCGCGCCGGGCACCTCTGCGGCCCTCGGCGCCTCCCGGACCCCAGAAACGGGGCAGGGCCCCGGGGGCTGTACAGGCCTCCCGGCCGGTGCCGTACCCCAAATCGCACCCGGATCCCCTCCGCCGGTCCCGCCCGCCCCTAGCCGGAACCCGGGCCGGGCCGCCCGGCCCCCACGTGGCCCCTCGGAGCGAGCCGCACTACCCTGCTGCCGCCGACGGACGGTCCGCCCCAGCCACTGGGCACCGCGCTCTGCACCGGCAGCCAATGAGCGCGCTCCGACTGCCGGCGGGGGCGGGGCCTCGGGGGGTCGCCGCGCGCCCGCGCTCGCGCCTCCATTGGCTGGGCTGGGTCCCGCCCCCTACGAATGGGCCCCGCCCCGCCGGCCGCGTTAGGTTGCCGCACGGGCGGCGGGCGGAGCTGGTCCCGTTGTGCTGCGGCTCCGCGCGGCCTGCAGTCCCGGGCCCGCGCCCCGCGCCGCCCGCCCGCCCGCCCGCCATGGAACCCGGCCCCGACGGCCCCGCCGCCTTCGGCCCCGCTGACATCCACGAGGGCTGGTTCCGCGAGACGTGCAGCCTGTGGCCCGGCCAGGCCCTGTCGCTGCAGGTGGAGCAGCTGCTACACCATCAGCGCTCGCGGTACCAGGATATCCTTGTCTTCCGCAGGTACCACCGCCGGCCCCGGCCCCCGAGCGCCTGCGGCGGCCCTCGGCCCAGACCGCGCGCTGCCCGCCGCCCCGGAGCCAGCCGGGACTCTTCCTGCCCGGGTCTCAGCCCCGGGCTGAGCCCCTCTTCCTGCCGGACCCCTTTACCTCCGGGCGCCCCCCGGGCCGTCTCTGTCCCCGCCCCTCCCCCTGCAAAACTGTCAGAAGTTCTGAGGAACTAGGCCCGGCCCCTCCCGGGACCCCCTCCCCACCCTGCATCCCGTCTCTCCGGGCAGGGGGCCGGCGTTTCGGGCGGTCCTCTCCGGCGGGGCGGGAGCCGGAGTCTGCGCCGGCCCCACGCGCCGAGCTCCACGTGTCAGTCCGGGACACGTCAGAGCCGGGACCCTGAGTCCACCCCCACCCCCCAGCCAGCGGGCCTGCCTGCCGGTCCTCGCCACGTGTCATCCCCCAGCACTTACTCCTGGGACCCCTTGGCAGGTTGGGGGAGATTCTTCTCACGGGGTGGGGGGAGTGGGGGCCCATTGCCCCCACTCCAGGGACCCAGGTCCCTGACTGTCACTCCCGCCTTCAGTAAGAGCTACGGCAACGTGCTGGTGTTGGACGGCGTCATCCAGTGCACGGAGCGGGACGAGTTCTCCTACCAGGAGATGATAGCCAACCTGCCCCTTTGCAGCCACCCCAACCCTCGCAAGGTACCCCGGCTCCCACCAAGATGCAGCCCCCAGCTTGGAACCGGAAAGCCCTACTCCTCAGTGTCCCGCGGAACAGGGCAGAAGGCCTCAGCCCAGGGGCTTCCTAAATGGTTGTCAGAAAGTGCTAGCAAGGACCGGGGAGGGAAGTGGGGCCCAGTAGCCCACTTCACAAGGGGTGGGGGCTGCCACAGCCTCTGGGAGCAAAGGGTTCTGGCTGAGGCCTGCTTCATCAGAAGGAGCAGCCCTGGGAGGAGTTTCCAGGAAAAGGGGACACCTCGTGCCAGGTTCCTGGGGCAGGAAAGCGTCTCTGAGAGTAGCAAATGAAGTAACGAGGTCTGTCTGTGCATCAGAAGAGTTGAGAAACCATCTGTTCGGGTTGTGTTGTGCGAGTGCCTCTGCCCTGTGCGCGCCCAGGCCCCCCCCAGAGTCCTGCCGGAGCCTGTTTGGTGGGGCTGGTGCTCAGGCTTGGGGCTGTGTTTCTGAATAATGCTGCCACTCCTAGGTGCTGATCATCGGGGGTGGGGATGGAGGTGTCCTGCGGGAGGTGTTGAAGCATTCCTCCGTGGAGTCTGTGGTCCAGTGTGAGATTGACGAGGTGAGTGCCTGGCTCTGGGTTCAAATCTCTGTTCCACCCTGAATTGGCTGTGTACCCTTCGGCGCGTGGCTCAGCAGTGCTCTGTGTCTTTGTTCCTCTCAAAAATGTGTTGGAAGGATTCAGTAGGAAAACCAGGTAGAAAGGGCCTGGCAGGTAGTAGGTGTGCCGAGATGCTGGTTCTTAGATAAGACTTAGTTTTTCGTTCTTAGTTTTAAGACTACGCTGGTTTTCAGTCAAGTCCCAGGGGCATTGCAACTACTTGTGTGTCCACCCTTTTCGTTCAGCACGTTTTTAATGAGCACCTGTTAAGTGGCAGCCAACGCTCTAGGTGCTGGGATAGAGTGGTGAACGGACAGCTCCAGTCCGTGCCCCCTGAATTGATATTCTAGTGAGGAAGAGACCTCAGAGGCACGGTGGGGAGCAGACTGTGGGAGAAAAAGACGGGCTCAAGAGATTAGAAGTGAAGGCTTGGTTGGTACTTGCCTGGAGGAGATGGGTTTCAGCCGAGGCCTGGATGAGAAGCAGTTCGCCATGTGGGGGCAAGGGAAGGCCCTCCTGGCAGAGGCTGAACTCCCCTTCCTCTGACCCAGCAAAAAAGTCACTCAGATGGGACAGTCTGGTCCAGGGACAGAGAACGGGTATAGTGGGAGGCAAGTTCAGGAGGCAGGAGCCAGCCCCCCATGATGGCGGGGGAGGCAGCAGGATACCGGGTCTCCGCAAAATGAATGGCTTGCCCAAGTGACCAGACTATCTAAGGGAGCACTGGCGGGCCCCTAGCCCCCACGTCCCAGCCGGGTCCCTCCTCCTTCCCCAGGATGTCATCCAGGTCTCTAAGAAGTTCCTGCCGGGCATGGCTGTGGGCTACTCTAGCTCCAAGCTGACCCTACACGTGGGCGACGGTTTCGAGTTCATGAAACAGAACCAGGATGCCTTCGATGTCATCATCACTGACTCCTCAGACCCTATGGGTAAGCAAGGGATGGGCCTTGGGCCTGCTGGCAGCCACGGTCCAGTGGCTCCAGCCCTCCCTCTGTGCCCACAGCTGATTTGCAGAGTGGAAGACAGAGGGGGTCCAGAGCTCGAGCTGCACCGTTCCCTTCTTGGTCGCTCCCTCCCCCACCCCAGACCTGGCTCCCCAGAGAAGGAAGAGCACACTGCTGCCCAAAGTTACAAGGGCATTGGGAGCCTGGAGGAGAGCAGGGCGCTGGCCTCGGCCCGCAGAGGCCTGAGCTTCCTCTTCAGTCTTCTCTCTGCTCTTAATAGGCCAGCATCAGGGCGGGGGATGGGCTCTAGTCTCAACCCCAGGCCCAGGGTATAGCGTCCCCTGACACAGTGGCAGTGAGAACCCCTCCCCCAACACCTAGGAACAGGATGGAAACGTGGAGCCCCCTCAGATACTAAGGCAGCGGGCCCCTGCACTCCTCCAAAGCACCCTCTTCATGGTTGGTTTCGGAGTCCACAGACCGGGGCTCAAATCCTGGCCCTACCCCCTCGGCAGCTGTGTGGGTCTGTAGTGGGGCAGTCGCCGCGCTCCCCAGCCCCCAGAGCTGCGTCAGGAGGTCTCAGCCAGAAGCTGCTCATTGTCCCTTGTCGCCGCCTCTGTAGGCCCTGCAGAGAGTCTCTTCAAGGAGTCCTATTACCAGCTCATGAAGACGGCCCTCAAGGACAATGGTGTCCTCTGCTGCCAGGGTGAGCGGAGGGGGCCGCTGGGGGACTCGGGGCGGGCAAGGGCCGGAGGGGCAGCCCTCCGCTGTGGGCCGGGGAGCAGGCCTGCCCGCTGGGGCTGATGCCCCGCTGCCGCCCGCGCAGGCGAGTGTCAGTGGCTGCACCTGGACCTCATCAAGCAGATGCGGCAGTTCTGCAAGTCGCTGTTCCCCGTGGTGGCCTACGCCTACTGCACCATCCCCACCTACCCCAGCGGCCAGATAGGCTTCATGCTGTGCAGCAAAAATCCTGTGAGCCTCGAGCCCTTCCGCAGTGGGTGCCTGGGGCGGGGGGGGGGGGGGGGGGATGTGGGTGTTGCGGGTGGGCCCGAGAACACTTCCTGATGCCCGTGCCCCTGGCCCCAGAGCACCGACTTCCGGAAGCCCGTGCAGCAGCTGACGCAGAAACAGGTGGAGCAGATGCAGCTGAAGTACTACAACTCCGACGTGCACCAGGCCGCCTTCGTCCTGCCTGAGTTTGCGCGCAAGGTGAGCCGCCTGCGGGCCGGGGAAGGGCGGGGGACGCGGGGCCTCCCGAGGGTGCACCTGAGCCCCGGCCGGACCCAGCGTCCTCCTGAGCAGGCCTTCTGTCCCACCAGGCCCTGAATGATGTGAGCTGAGCCCAGGCGCTGCCACCGCCGCCCAGGACCTCAGGCCGGGGAGTCCCCGGGGCGCCTGGGCGCAGCAAGCCCTGGATGAGAACCCCCCGCCCCGCCGGTGTGCCCACCAAGCAAGTGTTACAGGCCCCAGAATGCTGCCCGGGCTGCCCCGCCGGGCGGACTGTCTGTCTCTCTGTCGGCGTGGCATCCGGCCTCCAAGCCTCCACCAGCTGTGTACAGCGCCTTCACCTTCTGTCCCCTCACTCACCAAACACGTGTATTTATAACAAATTCCGAACCATGTGTCCCCAGACCTTGAATGGGCCCAGGCAGGTTCCCCCGGCAGCTCGTGTGGGGCGCTCCCATGTATGGGGCCCGGCCTCCGGGTGTCTGCCACGTGTCGGTGAACAGGAAGACCTGGCCCTCCTGTGTCCCCTGGGACCGGCCCCCTGGCCTCTGGTACTAGGGGGCACCACAGTTACGAGACCGGACCCAAGTCTGTCCAGAGACACTGCCGTGGTCAGTCCTTCACCAGGCCCCACAGAGGGCAGAGGTGACAGACCCCCCGGGGCCAGGGCTGTGGGGTTGAGAAGATCATGGCAGGGCCGCTCTGGGACTTTGCTGTCTCAAGAACAAGGGTCATTCCCAGGGTTGTCTGGGCCACTCCCAAGGCAGTGGGCAGGTACGAGGTTGGGGTCCAGTTGTTGGGCCTGTTTAAGCATATCAGGTGCCCTGACTCAGGATTCAGACTTAGGTTGGAATCCCACCTGCCAACCCAGGAGTGCGCTCTGGTGAATTCCCAGAAGTACCCTCCCTCCCCCCGCAAAGTGTCAAGAGGTTGAGAAAGCAAGTGTGGGTGGCCTTCCCAGGACTCTGTGGGTGCAGGACTGTCCCCTCTCCAAGGTCCTGAATCTCCCTCCTCTTCCCCAGGCACCTCACCCTTCCCACGAGCCAGGACTGAGGCCCTCCTAGGAGGAGAGTAGCCACATAATGGGGTGCAGATTGGGGGAGGGATGCCTCCAGCCCGCTTCTGTCTTAGGATCTGCAGGAAAGGGCCCTGCTCTTTGGGAAAGCTGATCTCACCAACCCCTTTCTCTACCTTGGGCAGAAGCATGGCCAGAGGATGGGTCGACCTGGAAGACCTGGCAGGAAGGGGACAAGGGAGTGGCTCTGGCAGGAGGTGGGGCACCGGAACACCCCCGACCTGCACCTGCCACGGGCAGCTACCTTGGACCTGGCAGTTTCTGGCGGGACTGGAACTGCAGTCATCATAGGGGAAGGGAACAAGCCTCTAGCTGCACAGCCAACTTCTAGAAAGACACTTGCCCTCTCTGGGCTCCGCGCACCCCCATCCCCTTTGAACATGTGATCACAAGCTAACTTTGCCATTCCACCACCCCCTAACCCTAGAACAATCAAAACCAGGCCTCGTGGTGGAATGGTTTGCCCAGGACTCCCTACTCCCAGTGAGGCCAGGTGGGGGCATGACATGAGCCACAAGGCAGAGTGTCTGTTAAAGGAAGATGACAGTGGCTAATTACGAAGGTCTGACCCAACCCAGGTCTCCTCCTTAAACCCTGCAGCTGCCCATGAGGAAGGTGCTTTAACTGCACGGGAGAGGTAGATGACCTGCCCAAGGCCACACACCTAGCAAGCACACGGAGGACACCAGGCAACTGGCCTTCGGAGAGCCACTCCACTCCATTTGACCTGCCCTGTGTGCCTCCTCTGCATCCCAGCGCACCCCAACAGGGACATCCCCAGATGTTCACTCCTCTCCTAGCTCATCTTACCGAACTCCAGGAAGGTCCATAACCAGGGTGACCCTGGAAGGCTGCTGGCAGGGGCTCTGGATCTCGGTCTGAATCTCAACTCCATCCCCTGTTGGATCAGTGGCATGAACTGCTCAGCCCCCAGCTCACTTACCCTGTTGGCAAAGTCATTAAGGGCAACGTCCCTCACCTGTGACAAGCTCGGCTAAGAAGCGTGGGTCATGCAGTGCTTGCAGAACTCTCGGGAATCAGGACTGCCCGTCGGGTCAGAGGAAGGAGAGAGGGGGCCCTAAATTGTAAAAAGAGTTGGGGTCCTTGGGGAATCAAGAATGCCTGACCGGTACATTGAAGTTGTCTGCAATGGAAGTCCTTCCACTTCCCCAGCTTTTGGTAAAGCCTCCTTGAAGGGGTGTACGGGAAAGACTAGCGCTGGACCCCACGTCTAGACAGAAGGGACGGGAGACAGGGACTGATGGCCCAAAGCAGAAGCAGGACATTCGGTGCAGAGGAGGCCTGAGCCCTGAGGTCCCAGAAACCCCGAGAGAGCCATGAACAGGCCCCGCCTGTGACATCGAGGATAAAATTGATCCTGTCCAGAACTTTTTGGGTTTTGTCGTTATTTTAAGTAAACTTTATACTCAACATGGGGCTCGAACTCACAACCCCAAGATCAAGAGTCACATGCTCTGCTGACCGGGCAGCCAGGCCCCCTCCCCACCGCCGCCATCTAGTTGTGAAGTTTAGTTATTTATCAAAACTAAGCCTGCCCGGGTTTAAGGACTCCAGTATTTGCAAGAGGATCATTGGAAGGAAAATGGCGGCCCTCCCCGGCCACTTGGCTTCCAGCAGGACGAGCCACATGGACCGCTCCCAGCAGATGGTTGGGTATTTACCTGCACATCTGTATCCTCCTGTCTTACTGCCTTCCAGCTCATTGGTCTCAATCATCATCTGATGACTTTCCACTAGGGAAGCTACGGATTTAGTTCTTTCCTTCCCTGACCCAACCACACCCTCAATAACCAAACGACCACCTCGGTCAGCGCCATGTCCCATGTTGGCGCCATCACAGCTCACGAAACACGGCTCTCGGCTGGGACAGAACACTGAGTCCATCCCCCGCGCTGCTGCTGCTTGCCCCTGGAGGTGTTTGGCATTTGCTTAATCGTTAATAAATTCATCACCAGTTTAGCTAAGAAGTTTTTACCAAATCTTGAAGATTTGGTAAAAGATCTTTATTTTTATTTATTTATTTTTTTTAAAGATCTCTGGACTTAATACATATCATGAGGATCTGGACAGAATGCTGATCAGCTTTTTTGGCCATGAGGTCTTAGTATCTGCTCCATTACGATTTATAGTTAGTTCATGATCACATTGAATGGAATTTTCACTAACAGGAAATACTAATATATGTAATATGCATTTCTCCTTTATAATTTTTTTTAAAGATTTTATTTATTTATCAGAGGGGGGGGAGAGAGTGAGCACAGGCAAACAGAATGGCAGGCAGAGGCAGAGGGAGAAGCAGGCTCCCTGCTGAGCAAGGAGCCCGATGTGGGACTCGATCCCAGGACGCTGGGATCATGACCTGAGCCGAAGGCAGCTGCTTAACCAACTGAGCCACCCAGGTGTCCCTCTCCTTTATAACTTATACCAGAAACTAACTAAGACTCTCATTTAAGAAACAAAAACTACAGAAAAAGTATTTTTCAATCTCTAAACCCTGCAAGTGTTGTGTCCTGAGCCTTCTGACTACCCCCCTCGGAACTCTATCGGAAGTCCTGTTTCTTGGACTCCAAACCTTCCTGTTCTTGGTTTACTCCCTTGTCTGGGTGAAGTGTTTTCTATAGGAGCTTTCTGAGGAAGGGGACAAGAGACACAAAGTTTTAAGACTCTGACAGCCATGAAATGTCTTTGTTCCAATTTCGTGCTTTATTGATGGGTATAGAGCAGGATGGGGGGCTAGAATTCTATATTGAAATCATCTTCCTTTAGCATTTTGAGATTTACCCTTTGCCATTTGTGTCAATGGTCTACCGCTCTGTTGAAGATTAGCCCAAACATAGCAGAGTGATGTCTTTTCTGTGGGTCAGGATTTGGAGAGTAGTGACTTAGCGACCTGGTCCAGCCTGGAGTCATTCATAAAGTTGGAGTAAAGCTGCCAGCCACGGCCACAGTCACCTGATCTTAACTGGAGCTAAAGGGTCAGCTTCCCAGACGGTTCCCCACGTGACCAGCAAATCACAGTGGTGGTGACTAGGAGGCCTCTGTTCCTCCCGACGTGGACCTCTCCATAGGGACACTGAGCGTCCTCATAATGTGGCGGCTGGCTTCCCAGAGCAACGGATCCCGAACAGAGCCAGATGGAAGGTCAAGGTCTTATAGGGCCAAACTCCAGAGTAACACACTGCTTCAGCCATAATCTGCCCACAAGGCTTGCTCCGTTTGGGAGGGGTGAGGACACCAAAGCAAGAATCTTTTTTTTTTTTTTTGACAGAGGGAGAGAGAGATCACAAGTAGTGAAAGAGGCAGACAGAGAAAGAGGGGGAAGCAGGCTCCCCGCTGAGCAAAGAGCCCAATGCGGGGCTTGATCCCAGGACCCTGAGACCATGATCTGAGCCGAAGGCAGAGGCTTAACCCACTGAGCCACCCAGGTGCCCCCAAAGCAGGAGCCTTTGAAGGCCATCTCGGTCGGACGCTGGCTGCTAGCTTCCGGTATTGTTTTGGGAGCTCTAGAGTAATTCTTTCCCTGATATTTTGTATGCAGTTTGTTGTTTCCTCTCTCCTTCTCTCTCAGTGCGTAGAAAATCATTTTTCTCTCCAGCCTTTTGAGCTATCACACATAAAGTTTAGTCAACAAACTCATGTTCTTCTGTTTGGGGACATTTCTTTGCATTTCTTTTCTTTATAATTTCCTGTCCTCTCTTTCCTTCATTTCCGTCTGGAATTCCTCTTATTCAGCCTGTGACATGCGGTACAAATCTGTTAATGTTCTCATCATTACTATTTTTCATTTCTTTCCTGCTCTATTTTCTGGAAGATTTCTTTCATCTTATCTTCCAAATATTCGATGGAGCTTTTCATTGCTATCATACTTTTTATTTCCCAAAATTATTTTTTGTTCTCTGAATGCTCTTTTTCTTTTAAATTTTATTTATTTATTTGTCAGAGAATGAGAGAGAGGGAGAGAGCAACAGGCGGAGGGAGAGGCACACTCCCCGCTGAGCAGGGAGCCCAATGTGGGGCTCGATCCCAAGACCCTGAGAACATGACCTGAGCTGAAGGCAGAGGCTTAACTAACTGCGCCACCCAGGCATCCTGAATGTTCTTCTTAAATGGTTTCCTGTTCTTTTTGTTCTTGTGTCTGAGGTTTTCCTAGACTGTTCTGCTCATATGTAAGAGTGGGGACTAAAAAGATATTTGGAGTCTCTAAGCACATGACTGGGTTTCCACCAAAGGGGGGGTGGCTGAACCATTTGCTGGGGAACTTTCCAAGTCAGTGTCCTGGCGTCTTTCCTCCTGGACTGGCCACGCTGTCCAGGAACAAGAGAGAAGCCTGCCCGGGGCGCTGCCTGGTTCTAGAAGCTGGATCAGGAAAAAGGCTAGGGCTTTCAACGTTCAGTCTGTCTGCTCAATCGCCCTGTTTTCTGGACATCCCTCCCTGCTCGGGGGCCCGGGACCCCCCTTCTATTCCCTCTTGTTTCCGCTGGGGCCAGGGGATGGGAAACGGGATTGGTTGGCTTCTTAATGCTTCCAGAAGGACCCGTGGTGCCGTCCATTCCAAAGCCAGTTCCCAATCCCAATGCCAATGCCAACTTAGAGCTACTTTCTTGAGGGCAGGTCTCGCCTGTCCATCTGCTTTTCCAGCTTTCTTTTTTTTTTTTTTTTAAGACAATTTTTTTTTAAGATTTTATTTATTTATTTGACAGACAGAGATCACAAGTAGGCAGAGAAGCAGGCAGAGAGAGACGGAGAAGCAGGCTCCCTGCTGAGCAGAGAACCTGATGTGGGACTCGATCCCAGGACCCTGGGATCATGACCTGAGCCGAAGACAGAGGCTTTAACCCACTGAGCCACCCAGGCGCCCCTTTTCCGGCTTTCAAACTAGAGACGTGCGCTCTCTCCCAAATTCCCCCCAACTCGTGCACGCATGTGTTTTTAAAATTCCTCTTCCCCATCTTGCATAGGGAAAAAAGTAGACATAGGAGGGAGGCAGCCAAGGTAGACACATCCCCATCTCTCCCTAGAAGCCATCATCATCTTGATCATTGTCATGGAGGTCCCCGCTGGCCCTCAGAAGTCGCACACCAAGAGGAGAACATGGATATTCAGGGTGAAGGACGGAGCCGGGATTTATTCCAGGGTTATCTGTCATCCAGGTCCAGCTCCTGGCTCCCAGAGCGGCCTCTCCTCCCCGCCTGAAACTCGGGACAAGCCAGAGTCCTGGGGTCAACTCCCAGAATCCCAGGGTCAGGGAGGCAGGAGGCAGGCCCAGGCACTGGACAAACAGATCAAAGGTGAGGCACGATGCGGCTCCAGACCGGGCCTGGCCAGGGGGACGGGTTCACAATGAGGTGAGTGGGAGCCCCCCACGGTCTCCCCAGCAGGGACGGGGGGGGGTCAAAACAGGGCCTTCACCCACCCCTCTGCGGCTGCCCTCAGGCTGCTGGTCTTCCTGGGCTTGCTGTGGGGCTCGGCCGCCGCACCCCCGGGCCCGCAGTGGCCTGAGCCCGTGTTTGGGCGCCTGGTGTCCCCTGGCTTCCCCGGGGAGTACGCCAACAACCAGGAGTGGCGCTGGACCCTGACCGCGCCCCCCGGCTACCGTCTGCGCCTCTACTTCACCCACTTCCACCTGGAGCTCTCCTACCTCTGCGAGTATGACTACGTCAAGGTGCCGCCGGCAGCGGGGAGACCGGGACCTTATCGAGGGCAGGGGGACGGGGACCTCTGGGAGCAGGGTCTGGCCTCGGGGGCGTGGGGGGAGGCGGGCCTTGGCTCTCGCCCGCCCTTCCTGTGACTCCAACCCTACAGCTGAGCTCAGGGAGCCAGGAGCTGGCCACGCTGTGCGGGCAGGAGAGCACGGACACGGAGCGCGCCCCAGGCAATGACACCTTCTACTCGCCGGCCTCCAGCCTAGACGTGACCTTCCGCTCCGACTACTCCAACGAGAAGCCGTTCACGGGCTTTGAGGCCTTCTATGCAGCAGAGGGTGAGACGAGAGGAGGCCGGGGTGGGGAGGCCCGACGTGGCCCGTCTGCCCGTGGGAGTGACTCAGTCTTAGGTCAGGCCGACTCTCCCTTCGGCCCCAAATCCCTGAGGCTGGGCTCCCGCCAAACCAGCGGGCACGGAGTCCACGCCTCCGTCCAACACCAGCCCCAGGGCAAATGTCAGTAATGGCCATGAGCGCCCCCGCCTGCGGCTGAGCCCGACGGTGTGCGGAGGTGCTGAGCTGGGCACGGGCTAAGCCCGGCATGTCCTCCTAGGGCGCCCCCCGACCCCCATGACGCTAGGGCCCAGTGAGTCCACCTCTGGATGGGAAGGGCAGCCCCACCCGCCTGAGCCCCACTGAGAACCTGCAGCCTGGTGTTCCCCATGCCTGGTGCTCCCCATACACGGGCTTCCAGTAGAACACCTGACGTCAGATAGGGGTTCCTGCAGGGACCAGCTGTGTGACCTTGGGCAGGTGGCCGCACCTCTCTGTGCTCCTCAGGAGTCAGCAGCAGGGTTTGCTGGAACATGGGTCACAGCCCTGCTTGCTGGGCTCGACAGCTGGCTGCACCAGCCGGGAAACTTTGAGCAGGACGCTTAACCCGTCACTCGTTCGAAAAAGGGGTTAGTGACATCTACCTCCAGGCATTCTGAGGAGGTTATCATGACCCTAGACCTGCCCAATACTCGGCCGGGGCCCAGCCACCTCCAAACATGGGGCTCCTCTTGGGTCTGCCGCGAGGCTGTCGGCTCCCAGGCCCCCAGACGGCCTCCTCTCCCGCCCTCTGACCACCTGCCTGGCGCCCCCCTCCCCCAGACATTGACGAGTGCCAGGTGGCCCCGGGACAGGCCGCTCCCTGCGACCACCACTGCCACAACCACCTGGGCGGCTTCTACTGCTCCTGCCGCCGGGGCTACGTCCTCCACGAGAACAAGCGCACCTGCTCAGGTGAGCGGGGCCGGGGAAGGTACGGGGCAGACACTGTGCCCAGCCCAGCACCCCCTTGGCCCAGAATACAGCCAGCTCCTAAAAGCCGTCAGCGCTCTGCCCAGGGGTTGGAGGGACGACCCTGGGCCTACTGGGCCCCGTCCCCTCCTGCCATCTGTCCACCCCTGCATATTCCATTCTCCCTCCCCCTCCCCCGTTCCATCCTGGGCTCCCTCTCTCGGGTCTTCAGCCCATCACTTGGATCACCTGTGCTGGGCCCCCACTATGTACCTCCCTGTCTGGGCTCTGGGCGCCTGCTACAGGCATCTTGTCCTCTTGGGGCTCCCAGGTTGGAGGAACGGGGGACATAGGCCCAGCTCACACAGGCGTCCCTGCATGAAACTTCCCGGCAGGGGGCAGGCGTGCTCCGAGTGGCTGGACCCCCAGCAGGCCGACCCCTTTGGCCGGTACTTCCCGCCTCCTCTGAGCTCCTGCCAGGTGCCAAGTACCCAGATGGGAAACCCAAGGGTGCCCTGGGGAGTGGGCAGCCCCAAGGCTCGGTGCTGCCCCTGCCTCCCCCTGCCCGGCATCTCTCCCCCAGTGGCTCTCCCTGTCTCTCTGTTCTCTCTTCCAGAGCAGAGCCCCTAGCTTCACCTCTGGCTCCGGTCTGGGTCAGGCCGAGACGGCCGCTACCTGCCACCCCCGGTCCACCCCATCCACCCCTCCGTGGACCTAACAATAAATCTGCCTCCACCTCCACCTCCGGCTTCGTGTCTCTTGGGTGGCACGTGGGGGGAGGGCCGCGCTGTGCCCCGCCCCCCTGGCCTTCTCCCCGCCTCCCTCCCTCATCACAGCCCGGATGAACCCTCGCCAGTGGGAATCCCCTCCATGGGGCCACTGGTTGCCAAAAAGGCTTGCCCACCATGCCCCATCCGTTCTGAAGACGGGGGACTGAGACCCAGAGAGGGACGAGGGCTTCCCCGGGGTCACACAGGGAGACCGAGCTCTCTCACCCCCCCACCGCGCCCCCAGGGGCTGAGTTGGGAACACTGGACAAGTTCCTGTTCAGGGGACCACTCATGTCCCAGGTGGGCTGGGCTGGAGGAGCCTGACCCAGAGTCGAGAGGCCCAGGGAGACAGCCGTTGATGGGCCTGCTGGTGCCCCACATCCGGGGGCCGTTCCCTCTGCCCCGTGGGAAGCAGCACACGGAGGAAGGCAGGCTGTGCCGGGACCCCTCACTTCTGGAAGCCTCTCAGCTCAAATGCCCTCTGCAGCTGGGGAGGGGATGGGCCGATGCCTCCCGGGGCTGATGCGGAAGCTCACTCTGCAAGGGCACGACCAGCTGGCCTGGCGGGGAATGAGGGCACCAGACATGCTTTTGATAAGTGTGAACTTGAATTTCCGTTGACTAACCCCCAGGGCAGTGCCCAGACCCAGGGTAAAAGGGAAAGTGGACCAAGGGAGGCCCCTCTGCTCCCCATGGAGACCCAGGGAAGCCTGGACTGCTCCCAGCTGGTGTGGGTGGGAGCCCCGTGGGGGATGAATGTGGGAGTTGTCAGGGTCCAGGCTGGCTGAGGGACCCCTTGTCTCCTTCCCCCTCGGCAGAATCTAACCTTGCTCACTTCATCACCCCCAGAGTCCTGACTCTGGCCCAGGACTCCCCAGGTTCAGGAGCCCCTGGGAGTGTGGGTGGGGCCTGGAGGCTGTGTGCCCAAGTGCCACCTGTTTCAGCCAAAGCCAGGAAGCCCAAGAAACTCTAGATTGTTCCTTCAGCCCTGAGGTGGGGTGTTCCATCTGACTGGGCCAGAGGGCAGGGAGGGCAGCCAGGGGGCGGAGCCAGGCTGCTGGGCCCCCACTCACAGTGACCCGTCCTCTCTTAGCCCTGTGTTCAGGTCAGGTCTTCGCCGACCGGTCGGGGGTGCTCAGCAGCCCTGAATACCCACAGCCGTACCCCAAACTCTCAAGTTGCACCTACGGCATCCACCTGGAGGAAGGGTTCAGCATCATCCTGGACTTTGTGGGGTCCTTTGATGTGGAGGCGCACCCGGACACCCAGTGCCCCTACGACTCTCTCAAGGTCTGGTTCCTGGGATCTAGACCTCCTCTGGCTCTGGCAGGTCCTGAGGTGACAGGGCACCTTCTGCTTTCAGATTCAAACAGACAAAGAGGAATATGGCCCATTTTGTGGGACAACGTTGCCCCCTAGGATTGAAACTAAAAGCAATGCCGTGACCATCATCTTTGTCACTGATGAGTCGGGGGACCACACAGGCTGGAAGATCCACTACACCAGCACAGGTGAGGGCGAGTGGGTCTTGGATCCTGACCAGAAGCTCCTCCTGGAGTGCCAAGGAGTTACACAGGATGGGACTCTGCCTGGCGAGGCCGGGAAGTGTAGGGGAGGAGAAAATTTCCTTAGCCCTCTAGGTTTCCTGGCTGAGGCTGAAAAGTGAACTGACAAAGACAGATCAACAGGAGAAAATCAGGGGTGCCTGGGTTGCTCAGTGGGTAAAGCCTCTGCCTTCGGCTCCGGTCATGATCCCAGGGTCCTGGGATCGAGCCCCACATCAGGCTCTCTGCTTGGCAGGGAGCGTGTTTCCCTCCCTCTCTCTCTGCCTGCCTCTCTGCCTACTTACGATCTCTGTCTGTCAAATAAATAAATAAAATCCTTAAAAAACAAACAAACAAACAAAACCAGGAGAAAATCACCCACACTTACATAATGTGAGGTCTACATGGCATGGGAGACTTCAAAAGGAAGGAAAGACCCAGAGGAACAGTTAGGCTTGTGTGGGGTTTTGCAGAAGAGGAGACAGTCATGGGGGAGAAGACAGGTTAAAGCCAGTGTTATAAATGGGGGGGACTTAGCAAAGCCTCTTTGGCTTCTTCTTGGCTGCCTTTGCCTTTGGGGATAAGGACGCTCCTTCCCTCCAGGGATAGGGAGGGCACCTGTCCCGTGGCCGCACACGAGGGTCTTCTGACCGTGACGGGGAAGCCGGGTGAGGGAGCGGGTGGAGGTCCGAGGGACCCTTGTTTCTGTTTTCTCAGACTCCTTCAGCTTAACATGTTCACCATGGCCAGGTGCCATGTTTAGGGGTCGTGTGTCCTGAACTCCTTCAGAAGACATACGAGGTTTGAGTGGGGGTGGATGTGAGACAGCGGTCCCCAGGGGGAAATGCCACCCCACCCACCCCCATCCCTCTCCCCACCCCCGCTTCCCTCCCCCCCGTCTTGCGCGCACCCGTCCGCTCGGCCGCTCTCAGTCCTTGTCCGTCTGCAGGAGAGGAACAAACAATTCTCCCTCGGCCTCCTCAGTCCTTGGCTAGGACCAAGGGACAGATTGACAGGAGAAAAACAAGCACGTTCGTTAAGGTGTATGTCTCCGGCGTGCATGGGCGAGTACCCACAGGAGAATGAGAGCTTAGAACTCAAGACATCAGTACCATCTTCAGTGAAATACAAAAGAGAGGAGGGCCTGGGGGAAGGCAGCATGGGGCTGAGGAAGCTACAGTAAGCAAAATAAGGTTTGTTATACAGATAAAAGACATGCCTTCTCCAGGGACGAGTTTCTAGTGATTTCGTTGTCCGTCTCCTGGAACGGAGAGGGAGACACTCTTAATGGACATTTCTTTTGTGAATATAAAGTTCTCTTACAGAAGGAAAACTTCTACTCTGCTTTCAGAGCTTCTCCTTTGTCTGCTATTTCTTTCTTTCTTTTTTTTTTTTTTTAAGATTTTATTTACTTAGTTGACAGAGATCGTAAGTAGGCAGAGAGAGAGGGGGAAGCAGGCTCCCTGCCAAGCAGAAAGGCTGATGTGGGGCTCCATCCCAGAACCGTGGAATCATGACCTGAGCCAAAGGCAGAGGCTTTAACACACTGAGCCACCCAGGCACCACCTTTGTCTGCTATTTTTTCTCTTTTTTTTTTGACAGAGAGAAAGATCACAAGTAGGCAGAGAGGCAGGCAGAGAGGTGGGGCCGGGGGAAGCAGGCTCCCTGCTGAGCAGAGAGCCCGATGCGGGACTCGATCCCAGGACCCTGAGATCATGACCTGAGCCGAGGGCAGAGGCTTAACCCACTGACTAACCATCCATCCATCCAACCAACCATCCGTCCATCCTTCTCAACCATCTATCCAGGAAGCTCAGAGCTCAGGTTTGAATGTTGGACTGCCTAGGTCTATGCCCAGGCACAAACCTGTTTCCCGGCTCTGTGACACTGAACCTCTCACATAACTTTTCTGAACCCTAATGTCCCAATGATTCCAATGAAGGATAATGTCTCCTTCAAAAGGTGTCCATTCGTGGCCTAATGTAGGGAAAGCGTTGGGTGCAGGGTGTGGCATAGCGGAAGTGGTCATTGGATTATAGAGATGGGGGTAGTTTTTTAAATTAAAAAATTGGATTAAAAAAGATTAACCCTTGGGCCACCTCTGTTAGAAAGGTGGGAAGGGGCAAGACTGGTTGGGAGAAGGGAGCTCAGCGCTATGAGAACAATTGGTCTCCCGTTCATTTTTGAAAGTCTTTCATTTTCCTGTAGGTCAAAGTCATAAAACTTGTGCCACTGAAGTGCTGGTTTTACAGCGACTCAAAGGGGAGGTCTCAGGTCTTCCAGGCTGATGGGGGCAGGGCCCGGACAGAATGTGGAGGCTTGTGCCAGGGAGGGAGGGTGCCAGCCAGCAGCCAGGGCTTTCCCTGGAGGTGGGGACTTTGGGCTTGCAGGGGACTGAGAGCTGCCCTGGGACAGAGCCCAGCAGCTGGAGGGAGAAGGGAACTCAGCAGGAGACTGGCCCAGGCTGGGTGGCAGCAGTGGGGGGTGGGCTGAAGGCTTGGGGTGACCTCAGGCCAGGGTTTGAGGGCCGGGAGTGGAGGGCAGTCTCCCTGGAGGCCTAAGGCGGTGCCACAGGGCTGTCGTGGGCGGCGGGGCGGGGCGAGGGTGGGGTGGGGTGGGGGGGTGGTGTCACCTGTGCCCACTCTTGCCCAGCGCTCAGCCAAGCACCAGCCAAGTGCTTTACATCTGGTGTTCGGACAGCCCTGGAGGGTGAGTGGCTCTTCTCACCTCCCCATCTTAGCAGCGAGGAAACAGGCACAGAGAGCGGAAAATAACCGCTGGGAATGCGGTCTCGCTCTCCTCCTCCAGCCGACGCCGTAGCTGGGTTTGCGGCAGCGCAGAGCAGACGCTGCCCTGCAGGGGGTGGCGGCCGCTCGGGCTCCCGGTGTGCCTGCCTTTCTGGTACCTTCGGCTGAGACCCAGGCCCCGGCTCCAAACCCTAATTTGTGCAATAAGCGGCCCAGTGCAATCTTGCCTTTGGTTTTAAATCTGACCAACTCCACCCGACTTGCGGCGAGCTCTTCCCCTGGGGTAAGGGTTGCGCGTGTAAATCAGGACCTTTCAGTGGCTAAACTCAGAGCGGCCTGCTGGAGACCGCATCAAAAGCCCTCGCTCAGCCCGGCCTCCCTCTCCGCCCCGCCCCCAACAGCGCAGCCCTGCCCTGGTCCCGTGGCGCCACCTAATGGCCACATCGCGCCGGTGCAAGCCGAGTACATCCTGAAGGACCGCTTCGCCGTCTTCTGCGAGACGGGTTACGAGCTGCTCCGAGTAAGTTCCCTACAGCACCGTGAGTACCGCAGGACCGCGGTCGGCCTGACGCGCACACGCAGTGCTATCAGCAAAGGATTTATGTGCCAAAGTGGGGAAAGAGCTGGAGTCAGCACGCTGGTTTCTTTTGGCGGTGACTGAACAAAGCAAAGCAAATTCAGTGGAGAAGAGAGATGACTGGGGAGAATTTTTTTTTTTTTTCTTAAGAATCGCGCCTTTAAACAAAAAGCTTTAAAAAGGAACACTGAAAAGAAATTTAAAAATAAAAAAAAATTTAAAAAGCTTTAAAAAGGCTTTTGACTGAAAGCTGGTGATTCAAACGGGCTTTTCCCTGTTCACACGTCACAGCAGCTCTCGAAAAGCGGCTGAAGCAAGCGAAGGAAGCATTTACCATCGTCCTGCTCTGTGAGACCGCCTGCGTTAGATCAGGCACGTCCCCCCGGCCACGGGATGACCTTTCCTGGCCACCACTCCTGGGCCCACAACAAAATTAAACGGCCCCGGGAAAGAGTATATTCTGCAAAGTTATAAATAGTGACCTCTGTTAAGGGAGAGGGAGGGTAATTTTTAAAAATGCTTCGTGTGTTGCTTTAGGGGCACAGGTAAGAGATTAACACGTCCTCTTTATGTTCTTCAAAATTGTCACTGAATCCCAGAGGTAAAAAGTAATAACATTGAAATGATAGCTAGCTATTCAATCCAGGCCTGTGGAGGGACAAATCAAAAGAAAAAAAAAAAAAAGGCACTTTCCCCACCTTGCAGAATTCCCCGGGCAGGCTCTTTCCCCAGCTCCCCGGACTGCAAACCTCTGTTTCTGATCTGGGGCAGAAAAAAATCATCCTGCTCTCCTTGGAAGCATAAAGGCTTCTTTCCGCCAAAGTGATCTTTCATAAACTTCAGAAAAATATTTCTCCGCAAACACCACTAGCGATAAAAACTGAGAGCACACGTGTGAAACCTATCAAAGTGCTTTTAATAACCAGCCTGTTGTTAACGGCCCCGGGCTAGAAAAATCCAGGCCCACACGCTCCCTGTGGGAGCAGGTCGGTCTTACCCAGATTCCCACCACCACCCTTTGGCACTTTACATAAAGAACTGGTGGCAAATCGGCAGGAACCTGTGAGATTGGACGTGTTCTTGGCCTTAAAGGGAAAGCGAGACATATTCCTAATCTGCGGCAGAGGCGCCCACGGGATTCCTGCGGAGCCAAATGCATCTTAAAAGAGGAGAGCTATCCCATAGGGGACAAATCCCACAGAGCTGTAGGGATGTGTCCTGTCAACGCGGGTGTGGCACCCCGCTCCGGGCACCCACCGCCACCCAGAGGAACCGCTGTAGGAGCACAGCCTTGGGGTGTGGCGTCCTGATGTAAACCAGGTAAGTAATATTTGCTGAATTCTTCTTTAGGGTGCTTTGCCCCTGAAATCCTTTGCTGCGGTCTGTCAGAAAGATGGATCTTGGGACCAGCCGATGCCCACGTGCAGCAGTAAGGCCACATGACCACGGGTCCTGGGACCGCTTCTGCAGCTTTGCCTGGAGTGCTGCTTCTGGTGGTTTCCGAAGCGGTTCTCCTTAGCAGGGCCTGAACTCCAAATTTGCTTCTCTTTCCCCGGCCTCTCCGTGCATTTAACGGGGTCAAAATGGAACCGAGCTACCAGCAAAATTATTTCCTTTGGAAGAGTGTCATCTTTTAAAAATATTTTTTCCAAGCGTAAAATATTCACTGAGGATGGGAAAGAGAGCACGAGACAGTTTAATACCCACAATCCCACTGTCCTAATATCCCTCCCGTCACACACCTGCCTCACACGTGCGTGAACACCATCTGGAGGGATGGGTGTCGCTATGTGTGAGCACTCCACACGAGACTGCGGTGAGGGGGTCACATTGCCATTTTGCAAGCATCACATCTTATTTTAAATATTTTTTTCAATTATAAAATACATGCTAATTAGAAAAAGTAAATTTACAAAAGCATAGTGAGGACCCCCTCCCCCACCTTGCCCAAATCCCCAAACTACGACTGAGGGCTGGGGCCCTTTCCTTCCTTCCGGTGCTGTATACACAATTTCACTATTATAAACTTTTCTAAAATTTATTTTTAAGATTTTTAAAAAATTTATTCATTAGACACAAAGAGAGCACAAGCAGGGGGAGGGGATGGAGCCCCCCCCTGCCACGTGGGGCTCCATCCCAGGACCCTGGGATCGTGACCTGAGCCAAAGGCAGATGCTTAACAGACTATTTTATATTTTTTAACCAAAATGGGATGCTAAATCTGACGGCACTGTGCTTTTTGCCTCCGTATCGTCGGGATCTCTCTCCACAGCAGTCTGAGTATTAGCAGAGCCGCTCGCTCATCCTTGTTAAGGACAGCACGGCGCGCCCACCGCCGTCTCCCAGATTTTCAGTCTCACACACCGCTGCAGCGAACACCCCTGTAAATGTATTTGCGAATACTTTGTGCAAGGGTTTCTACAGAATTCCTGGGGAATTTAAATATCGTTTCCTAAACTTACATTCTCTTCCACCAAGTGAGACTGTCAATCCTCAGTTCGAAAGCAGTCGAGCTGGGAGTGAGAGGTCTGGATCCGAACCTCACTTGGGGTGAGGCAGGTGTGGGCGCCTCCTCTACAGAGAGGTGGACAGACTCTTGCCACGGAACCACGCACGCAGCTATGAAGTCGCTGAAAACTACTTAAATGTAACCTTTTAAAATACCCAGAGAAATCCATTTTGTTTTAGCTCTACTGTGGGAAGCAGGACTTCTAGACTCAGTCACTTGGGCTCCAAACTGGGCAAGTGTTTCACACGTTCTGACCTCACAGGTGTGCATTCTGACGCCAAGTCCAGGTATTAGGACTCCCGGGTCTCCTACACGTGGATGAAAAGGAGCTCAAGAAGCCAGGTCCTTCTTTGTATGGGTCTTTGACCTTTAAGGCCAACCGAACTGCAAACCGAGGACCACTTTCTGGGACCCAGGCCGGGCAGGCCCGTGCAGGCTGGGCCGGCAGCTGCTCCGCGACAGACCCTGAGGTTCAAAGTCAGGTGCTGGGCACCTGTGTGGCTCAGCCCGTTAACTACCTGCCTTCAGCTCCGGTCATGACCGCAGGGTCCCAGGACTGATTCCTACATCCGGCTCCCTGCTTCTCCCACTCCTGCTGCTTGTGCTCTCAAATAAATGAAATCTTAAAAAAAAAAAAGTCAAGGTGCTGAGGACTCCAGTGGTTTCAAATTCCCTTCCTTTGTGAAGGGAATCGCAGGCTCCTACCCACGGGCCTCACCTCACTCGAGCTGTTTAGTCGAGAACAGGCAGGAGGGTGAGGCTTTTAAATCACACTAAGGCGATTCCGTCCTTTTTGAGAGAGATGGAGGAGGTCCACCCCGGCGGGGGCGCGGGGCGGGGCGAGCCCCGGATCCGGCTTGGAGCCACAGCACCCCAGCACCACGTGTCCATCCCGTCTTGTCGCCTTCCGTGCGACCCGCCTCCTCCTCCTCCTGTTCCCTAGTTGTTGACTGTGGCCCTCCTGACGACCTGCCCATGGGCCGAGTGCAGTACGTCACAGGCCCCGAAGTGACCACGTACAGAGCCGTGATTCAGTACCACTGTAACGAGGTCTTCTACACAATGACCCCTAACGACGGTAAGCAGACTCTGCCAAGTTGGGGGTGCGTGCTATCCCTCACGATCTGAAAATAAACTTGAGCCGACATTTTTGGCTAAGGCTACACAAAAGATTAAAAGGCACTTCTCCCGCCCGCTAAGTGAAATATTACAGCTGAAGTGACTTTAATGTCAATTTGCAGGAATCTGAAAACAGATCTTATCTAGTAAATGACTACTACAAACACACAATATATTCCAAATGGTTTAATTTAACAAGTCAAAACCTTATCATTAAGCACTTGAGATCTTGATACATATTCAAGTTACACATCTAAAAGGTTTCCACTTTGCAAGCAAACATGGTTAGTGCAGAGACCTCCTATTTATGAAATCATGTAAAATGGTTAGACACCTCTCTTTCCCACTGATGCTCAAGAATCAACATTTTTCAAGGGGGTATTCAAGCAAATGACAACCACCTTATACATGCAGTTAAACATTTTTGCTTTTCCAATGATTTGCAGGTAAATACGTGTGTGCGGCTGATGGATTCTGGACGAGCTCCAAAGGAGAAAAATCACTCCCCGTCTGTGAGCCTGGTAATGGATACATTTATACAAGAGATTCGTAATTGATGGAAAGTAGAACTGGGTGAGAGACAATCAGCAGGGCTTTAGCTGTGGTCGGCTGAAATGCAGCTTCAGCACTTGGCTCTTAAACCAAGTGGTTATTTCCAAATAATACGTTCTCATTATCCCCCTTCTGGATGGACGGAGAGGTTGCTGGGTGCTGACTGCATCAGCCACTTGGTTATTTCTGACCTTACAACTAGGCAAGCGTAAAAAATTAAATGATTTAAAAAATTATCTTGAAGCATTTATACATTTATAAACTCGAGTTCTGCTGTGGAGTTACTTTTCTTCCCTGTAAAACTGCTATTAAAACCCAAAGCTAATAACTTCATTATTTCCCTAAGCAATTGTTTTCAATGACATCTTAGTTTTTAAACATTAATGCAATTTGCCTTTTAATAGGACTTAAAAAAAAGTTGTTTTTACCAGAATTGGCTCTAAGGATATGGTTGAGTACAGTGATTTAAAAAATCAGAAAGGTAGTAATATATTCATTACCCCTGTTATTTGGCTGAAATTGGTTAAAACAAAAACAAAAACAAAAAACCCCTACATCTTAGCTGACACAACATTCGTAGGTTTTAAAGCCAGTACTCTGCCGCAACAGGGAACACAGTCGCTACGTTAATGAGCATATGCACTTAGCCACCGAGAATAAAATTAAGTTTGGAAGAATCAGCTAGATGAAAAATAGTAATTTCTGTTCCTGAAGGTTCCTAGCTACAACTGCAACTTTCTGATTTTTAAAACACTTAAAATGTTCAAAGGTGAAAAGAATTTTGCAAATCCTGGGATAGTGACCTTAGTTCCTGCTTTCCCAGCACTACATGGTAAACACCCCATCATCCAAGCAGGAAAACAGAAGCAACGAGAAGGTCATTTCCTTTCACTTTCTGATCACATCCCCCACTACACCAGCTCAATTTGTTTGCCCTATTAAGTAATCTTCCAAATTGTGGAGGCCAAATTATTTTAGCCAAACAAACCAGTTTCTTAATCTCTCCTCTCACCTCATTCTCTGAAGAGCTAATGCCAGGAGGTTTTATTGGGTCTCCGAACTGTGTTTTCAAAGCACCTGCTGGCTTGGGAGGAAGCCCAACCAACCCGACCTGACTTTTGGGTGACATCACACATCCCGAAGTGGTAACAACTGTGGGAAAACCCACCACCGGGTCTCTGTAAAGGCTGTGTGTGTCTGCTTCTTTCCCCAGTGTGCGGAGTATCAACTCGTACCACGGGAGGTCGTATATACGGAGGGCAGGCGGCACGGCTTGGGGACTTCCCCTGGCAAGTGCTGTTACTAGGCCAGACCACGGCAGCGGGCGCGCTCCTGCAGGACAGCTGGATCCTAACAGCGGCGCACGCTGTGTACGCGCAGAAGGAAGCTCCCTCCTCCTTGGACATCAGACTAGGTACCCTGAAGAGACTGTCGGCTCATTACACACCAGCCTGGGCCGAGGCCATTTTTATACATGAAGGTTACACTCACGGCGCTGGCTTTGATAACGACATAGCGCTGATTAAACTGAAGAACAGAGTTGCGATGAACAGCAACGTCCTGCCCATCTGCTTGCCAGGAAAGGAAGCCGCATCCTTCATGAGGACAGATGACCTTGGAACTGCATCAGGATGGGGGTTAACCCAGAGGGGTTTTCTTGCCAGAAATCTAATGTTTGTTGACGTACCAATTGTCGACCATCAGAAATGCACCACTGCGTACGAGAAGCTGGCCTTTCCAGGGGGGAGGGTGACAGAGAACATGCTCTGCGCTGGCTTAGAAGGTGGGGGCAAGGACAGCTGCAGAGGGGACAGTGGGGGGGCGTTAGTGTTTCTGGATAATGAGACACAGAAATGGTTTGTGGGAGGAATAGTGTCCTGGGGTTCCATTAATTGTGGGGAAGCAAATCAGTATGGAGTCTACACCAAAGTTATTAACTACATTCCCTGGATCAAGAACATAATTAGTAATTTTTAATTTGTAGGTCTTCAACGATTCCCCTGCAAAAGCTCTTAGTAGCCACGTGGCCCGAGAGCCACGAACGCGGCAGTTGTCGCCCTAACCCCAAACCACTGCCACACCCCGGATCAGCCCGCTCTTCCCGGCACTTCTCACTCGCCAGTTTTTCACCCCTTACTCTTTGATTCAAGGGGACACAGATGATTAGGTGGGATCACCTTTGCCAATCCAACAGAAACTCACTGGTTAAATATGCATTTAATTACTTACAAGTCTAGTATCTTTTGTACTGTTTATCCACATTTCTACAGATTGCCTGTTCATGTTCTCTAATTTTCTACCGTTTGGGGGCTTGTTCTTATTGATTTCTAACAGAGCTTTATATATTATAGCAAAGCTGGTTCACGGATAGCCTTGAATCATGATTTTTTTTTTTTTTTTTTTGTAAATAAACTGGACACATGGATACTTTGGCTTAGATGCTGACTCCCGTGTTTAAAAACCAACAGCACAAATGATGAGATAGAATTTTTCACTTATTCAAATTGGCAGACAAAAAGGAACATGGAATAGCACTATTTCACACTGTTGAAGACAATATACATTTTCTAAAGGACAATTTGGAAATATCTGAAAAGCCCTGACAGCATGCATATAGTCTTTGATCTAGTAATTCCAATGTTAAGAATTTAATTTAGCTGTGAGGATGTTCTGGCACTTGGAAATAACCTGAATATAATATTCACATATAGAAAACAGCTGAATCAAATGTGGCATTTCCTTAAGAAGAAATACGTCAGAATCAAGTGGTGGTTTAACAGATAAATCTATAGTTGGTTTTTTCCTTCTTACAATGAACATGGAAATACTTGGGCATGCTTAACAAACAACAGATCACATACCATACAATAGCTAAGTATAGAACTCATACACAATTAAGAGCTACTCACCTAGTACTCAACAACAAATTATTCTAATTATCATGTACATCTTCTTTTTCCAAAGGACACAATTTAAGCCGATTTAACCTTAAAGATCTAATGCCGTTTTCACTGGCTGTTCCTCCTTAAGAAGTTCTAATAGGTTAACATTTAACAAAGGGTTTCATTCTAGCCAAATAACTACCACTCATGTAAAAATTCACTGTTGACTTTTGGCCCAATTTCTCTTGTGCTCATTAAAGGGGGGGGGGGGAAACTTCTTGAGACTCACTTTTGAATGGTAACTTTCCATCGCCTTTGTCACATATAAAAAAGAAACTGTATTTTTCCAGTAAGACTCCAGACACTAAACTGTGGTGACAACAAATTTTTTATTCAACTGGTTCAAAAAGTTTTGAGAATGAATGCATTGAGATGACCAAATAGACTTTTAAAAACAAATCTTTGCCAAATAGTTTACTTCTAGACTTCATTTTCTTTTTTTCTCTTTTTTCTAGGGTAGAATTAAATACCCACAGCTACTGGTACCACAAACATGTTAACAGAAGGCTGCTCCACATTGAAAGCCTTCTAAGACTGGCAACTAGATTTACAACAAGTGTAAAAAAGGGATTAAAACCATGCCATTGACAAGTGAACTTACCCCTGGGCTCCTTGGAGGCTTGTCAGTTTAGTCTTTGGAGGTCCCCGAATACCATTTTAAGTGTTACCATGTTACTGCTGCTGAGTAATAGTGCAAGTGCTAAAATGCAAAATTCAGATGGTACAGGGTTTGGAAATCATGCAATTTAGATGCAGAAAAAAAAATTCAAACAACGCAAGATCCTTTTACAGAGGAAACTGAATAACGAAACAACGTGGCGATCACAAGTCTAAAGGACGACTTCATTTCTAAAAGTTTCAAACACGCAACGTGCAAAATGACAAACCTATTTACCATCATCTACCAGGTAAGGGCATCAGGTAGAACTACCGACACAAACCCGTTCACATTCTTCCATCAGAAAACAAGCTCGACTCTCACAGCAGTTACATAAAAAGTACAACAGAGAATCAGTAATTATTGCTTTTACATACTTCACAATGCATTGTGAGAGTCTAATCTGAGTTTGTAAACGATTTTATTCAACGTTACTCTAGTCCCCCACTGTGGGGGACAAAGCCCATTTCACTTAACACTTCCAGACAGACACCCCACCCTGCTAGTTCTTAAAGCTATCAGGCTCTGTAATGGATTTCAGGCACAAGATAATTTGTGGTTTCTTCTACTTTATCCCTACTGCAATTAATTCCACTTTTCAAATCCCAAGCTAGGAAGGTGCTGATATGCCCTTCTTTTCGACTGCTATGCTTTGCTACAAAGCATTTGAAAATAATTAACAGAGTTCTTCCCACTCCCCCAAATAAGAATAGTTTTAGAAGGCAAGAGTCCCAATGGAGATTTATACAGGCCATGTAAATAGAACATCACCCAAACGCACAGAGGCACTAGTAAAAAGCCGGAGGGCGCTGCTTACCATTTTAGGTGCGGTCACCCAGACTTATTAAAAACTAGATTTAAAAAGAAAAAACAAAAAAACAAAAAAACAAAAAACTTTCACTTTGGACAATGCAAGAACAAATAGCAATTAAGTCTGGGTATCAGGTGTCAATGCATGACAGGTGAGGAATCCATCTGACTTGAGACAACTTTTCAAATAAGTTTATTTGAAGCAAAATAAACTACTGCCAAGAAACTTTATGAAAGTTCCATCTCAAAAGGGTCAAAAAAGGGGAATTAACTGCTATGAATTCTTTGCATTCAGGGCTGCAAAACAAAGACACATATTATTTAAATCAGTTTTATTTAAGAATTTCCAACATTGACAACTCTTATAAAAAGCATCCAAGCACAGGACACAGAACTGCATCAAACAGCATTCTTATGGGTAGCTAACAGACATGAGAACTTCCACCCTTCTTTGCGACACCCCGAGCTCACTGGTGAACTCTGCTTCCAAGTACTCCCGCAAAGCACACCACAAGCTCGTCCATGTTCTCACCCCACCAGCTTCAGTTCACGTGACCACACTTACAGATCAGTAACAGAAGAGAACACACACCATACAGCATTCACAGCAGTTGACAAAGGGGCGGGGGGAGTACAAGTCATCGTTTCACTTAACACATTCAGCTAACGTGGGTTATCTAGGAACAAAACTCACTTAGTCTTCCAACAGATGTGGATGTCCTTTGAATGCAAAAAACATTCGTACATTATTTGCTATCATTGCTCTCTGCACACTCTCTCACCAAAGCCACAGGATTGAGAGACACATCTCGCCAAGTTAAAAAATATCCATTATGCACCACCAAGTCTCTGCACGCGCTCTCTCCTGGCCTCGCTCATACTAGCCTTTCATGCCTCGGCACCACCATCAATCCCACACAAGGTTTCAAAGTTCAAACAGCCTTCTGGATCCATATCACAGCCTTGCGTTCACAGCGTTGATACGACTCCATGAAATAAAGAGTAGCGGATAAAAATGGGACACCCACCGTCAAAGACGCAGCCTGTGCAGCGTGCTGACGAGTTCTTGAATGAGAAAGCGTGCAGACAGAAGTATTCCTATGGCAGAACATTTACAGCACTACTTTCAATGAAGTGCTTCTTCCATAAACATTTGAAATGAGATGAACTGCAGAGATTAAATGAAGGCTTCGTATTGTACTTGTGCATGTGAAGGGAGACAAGCGTTAAAAAAACAAGAACAAAACCAGAAAGAACCAAACACTGTGACACCGTCATCTCCGAGAAGGAGATCTTCCTAAGAGAAAAATCCATATGGTGGGGTTCAAATTAAAACAAGGAGAAAAGAATGTAGTCCTAACCAATGGTTTCCATTTGAACATGCAAAGAATTCACTTGACAAGTCCAGGGATAAAAGAGTACAGGAGAAACCTTTTGATATCAGTTGTAGTGTGTTGGTTTTTACCCATCAGGCAAACAGCAGTTCACTTTCAAACACTCAATATTTCAACCCTTTATGTAACAAAACTTATAAAATTCCTTTAGCTTTTCCTCTTTTTCTAAAGAAAAATGTCAAAAATACTGCTGAATATACTCCACACTGAACAAACCAATTTTGAAAATTCTTAGTACATATGTATCTTACAATATACTTACCATGTGTTTAGAAAAATGTGAATTCCCACCAGTCTCTACCACGCCCACTCTCTACATCCCCCAGCCAGAAGACTTAGAATCCATGCTTGAGCCAAAGCCTCCATTAAAGCCGCTGCCTGACCCTGCATTCGATGCGGATCCCCAACCAATGGCTGCACCTGAATTAGAACCGCTATAGGAGTTATTTCCAGAACCAAAGGCCTGATTTGGCTCCCGCTGCATGTTGCCTTGGCTTTGGTTGTTACCTGACGGGCCCGACTGGTTCTGCTGACTGGCCAGCATTCCCATCATGCCCCAGCTGCTCTGCAGCGCGGCCTGGGCCGCGGCCATCATCGCTGGATTAATGCTGAAAGCACCAAAGTTCATCCCTCCGCCCATATTACTTCCTTGATTGTTCCCCAGGCCTGCCCCACCCCCTCTACTGTTACCAAACCCACCCTGATTCCCAAAGCCACCTGGATTACCACCGAATCTTCCACTTCTTTCTAACTGTCTATTGCTATTGTGCTTAGGTTCAGCATTGGATATGTGGACGCTGATTCCTTTAATGATCAAGTCCTCTCCACAAAGAGACTGGGCAACCTGTAAGAAATAAGAGGCGTAGATAAGGGAGATTAAACCACTGTGTCACGTGTCAAGGTAGCGATAACACTCCGATGTCAAGCCACGGTCTAAGCTGGAGGACAAATAGGCAACGACCGCTCATTTCTTTCGAAGCCATAAAACCGCCTTTACCTCCTGGAAGGCAGCAGGGATCTGCCAGCTTATTCTCAACAAACAGAGTTCTCTGAGTTAACTGCCTCACACTGAAAACGTATCGCAAGGGTTTACCATGACCATCTAGACCCACCTAGCCCACAGCTCAGCTAAGGACGGCAACTAGCGGCGCAGGAGAAGTTCAAGACAATTCCCTAACAGAGCCGGGACAAAATTGTTAAAGAGAAAAATACCTGATCGTCCGCAAACGTAACAAAGGCAAAGGCCCTGAACGGTTTGGGAATGAAGACGTCTACCACTTCCCCGTACTGGCAGAAGAACTGGCGCAGCTCGTCGGCGGTCATGTCCTCCGTGCAGCGCCCGACGAACACCTTCCTGCTTCTCAGAGGCTCGTCCGGGCTTTGCTGGGCAAGTCAAAAGAAAAGAGAACTATGAGAAATATTCTACGAGCCAAGAAAAGAGGATCGAACAAAAGTTACCTGCCTTTCCTCTTAGTCATTACGAAGTAGGTACATTCTTAGTTTTCTGCACCAGCACGTCTTTTGAAAACTTCGGTGAGGAAAAACATTTCATTTTTTAAAAAACCGAATTTTTAAGTTTTCTCTGCACCCAGCACGGGACCTGAATTCACAACTCTTGAGATCAAGAGTCACACACACTCTACCAACTGAGCCTGCCAGTGGCCCCCACATTTTAAAGTTTAAAGTTCACGACTAGCTATTTGGATTAAGGAAAGCCAATGACAGAAATGCCCTGGCAAAGACGCTAACTCTCCGAGTCAGTCCTGCTTGCCTGAAACCTAGTCAGGCCCTTGTGATAAGATTCATGTATTCTGACCGCCCTTGCATTTTACTGAGTATCTACGTAAGAAACTGTTCACGCACTAAAAATAACAAGAATAAAACAAAAAAACTTTTAGAGGGGTAATAAACTAAAGATTTCAAACAAAAATATTCAGCACACATGCAGGTACTAAGGCTTTAACAAGGCAAAAGGTTTCAGGAATCCACCAGCCACCACCTTTTCCAAGTGCATTTTATGTGTCATTTTACAATGTCTTCTAAGGGAGTTTGTCAGCAAAAAGTCCCAAAGCACAGGAAAAAAGAGCAAAGTACCTTAGAATTAGGAAGTTTACAGTCACACCACCGTCCATCTATCATATGCCGCTGTGACATTACTTTAACCTGGGTTTCATATTCCGTAAAACGAACAAAGCCAAACCCCTTTGAATGACCAGTTTTAATATCCTTCTTGACCTAGGGAGAAAAAAAACAAAAACAAAAACAAAAACCAATGAAATTTACTAGACACCCCCCCACCCCAAAATCAGGTCCTTGGTAATTTGAATGCATTCACTTTGACTGGAGTTGCTCAATTAAAATTTAAACCAAGTCGTTCAAGTGTCTGCCTTCAGCTCAGGTCATGATGGAACTGAGCCCCAGGTTGGGCTCCCTACTCAGCAGGAGGCCTGTTTCTCTCTCTCCCACTCCCCCTGCTTGTGTTCCCTCCTATCAAATGACTAAATAAAAATCTTAAAAAATAATAATAATAAATAAATAAAACAAAGTAAAACTTACACCAAATTATTCTTGAGGTAAAAAAGAGGAGGGTAAACATTGATCTAGACCATGTTAATAGTTAAACATGGGGGCACCTGGGTGGCTCAGTGGGTTAAAGCCTCTGCCTCTGGCTCAGGTCATGATCCCAGGGTCCTGGGATGGAGCCCCACATCGGGCTCTCTGCTCAGCAGGGAGCGGCTTCCTCCTCTCTCTCTACCTGCCTCTCCACCTACTTGTGATCTCTGTCAAATAAATAAATAAAATCTTAAAAAAAAAATAATCATGTCGCAAAACAGAATTTTAACAAAATGTTTTAGAATGCAAAGATATATTAGATCTAATATTTACAAATCCTAAGTGGGAAAAGCAGAAAAAAAGTATTTTTCTTTTTAGAGTTTATTTTAGTAATCTCTCTACAATGTGGGCTTCCATCTCACAACCTTGAGGTCAAGAGTCCCATGCACCCCCAAATGAACCAGCCAAGTCCCCCCACCTTTAAAAATAAGTGCTTTTTGATCTCCCAGCAATGTAAGTTACAAAGAAATAGGCTATGGACACCTGGGTTGGCTCAGTCAGTTAAGCACCTGTCTTCAGCCCAGGTTATAATTTCAGGGTTGTGGGATCAAGCCCCGCACTGGGCTCCCTGCTCAGTGGGGAGTCTGCTTCTCCCTCTCCCCTTGCTGCTACCCCCACTCTTGCGCATGCTCTGTCTCAAAAAAATAAAATCTTAAAAAAAGAAAAACAGGCCCTTAAGCCTTTATGCAGCTGGATTTTATAACATCAAAGGCAAAAATATAGGCTATATGCATAATGGGAAATCGTATAACCCAAGTTTGGTTTTTGTTTAAGTAGGCTCTAGGCCCAACATGGGGCTTGAACTCACAACCCTGAGATCAAGAGTTGCGTACTCTACCCACTGAGCCCGCCAGGCACCCCAACCCATATTTCTTTTCGGCCTCCCTTATGTATGCATGTAATAAACACAAAAATACCGTCTGCTGGGCATGAAGGGCCAACAGTGTCACCAAACTACAGGAATTCTGGATGTTCATTCATGGGAAGAGAAAAATCGTTCTATGAAATCAAAGTTTACCTGAACCATGAGAACTTCTCCAAAGGTACTAAAATATTCTTTTAGATCTTGTTCAGTTGTTTTCCATGGAAGACCCAACACTATTAAATCAGACGTTTTCTGGACAGCTCTTTTCACTTTCACTGCTGATGAAGCATCTGTCTCATCCATTTTTCTTTTGTTATCTAAACAAAATGAGCAGAAACCTTTCAGAACTCCTCACTTAACATGTCTTAAAACACATCAGCTCCTACACCTAACAACAATAAGCAAAAAGATTCTAAGAATAAGATATTGAAAACTTTTCGCAGAGTGAGGTCAGCTCTCACAGACAGACGGAGGGAGTAGAGAAGCGGCTGAGGGGCTCTGCTGGTGTGAAGGCAAGAACTCCCACCTCTGGTTTCGGGTGATCTGAAGATTATGATGGTTTGTTCTCCCCACTCAAAAGGCACAGCGAAACAAAAATAATCCTACTTCACTCTGACTCTAAAAACATAGTAAGGGGGAAAAAAAAAGGCTAAAAAGGCACGCTACACTTTGTGCCTATTAAATGGAGTTGCTTAATTTAATGCCTGTAACTTTAAAAAGTTGTATACCAAAAAACAATCCAACTTTTATCTCCAGCTGTATATTCAAGAGTGACTTCAATTTTCTTTTTCTTTCTTTTCTAAACGTTCAACCATGAACTCATGTTGATTTCATAATAGAAAAGTCTTGGGTTATTTTTAAAGAAAACAGTATTCAGAAGGGAAGTGGAAGAACTGAATGAATTTTAAGAAACAACTATCTTTAATTTTACAAATTTTTCATTTTTATTTATTTTGAGAGTGAGCGAGTGCACACGCGCACACTGGTGAGTGAGAGGGAGAAGCAGATTCCCCAGTGACCACAGAGCATGATGCTGGGCTCCATCCCAGGACCCCAAGATCACAACTTGAGCTGAAGACAGACACCCAACAGATTGAGCCATCCAGGCAACCCTAGACTTTATTTTTTAGAGCAGGTTTAAGTCCACAGCAAAGTGGAGAGGAAGGCAGAGATCTCCCACATCTCCCCTCTTACCTCCACAGGTGCACAACTTCCCCCGCTATCATATACCTGCCCCATCCAAGACGGTACATTTGTTAGGACTGATGAACCCACAGGGACCTATCTCGATCTAAACAACATTTCAGATTTGGGTAACAGCATACTAAGAAAAACTAACTTGATACTGTTAAAAATGTTCTCAAAGTGGAAGGCAAAGTCTTGTATACTAACCAAACAGGATACTTTTTGCAACATCAAGTTATAATAAAAGTAACAAAGCAAAAGTAACTAAAGCAAATTCTTACCACTAAAATGTACCTGTTTCCTCCACAAACTTAATGCCTTTTTTTTTTTTTAAAGATTTAGAACACCAGTGATAAGTGGCAGTGAGAATAAGACCAAAACCCCAAATTATAAGTGCACTAATTCAAGATTTGGGTTCCTGCAACTGATTATCATTTAAGGAGGGAAAAATCAGATTAACTGAACCAATAATACAAGCTTGCAAGAACAAAAACCAGAACTAAGTATCAGGGCACTTTGAAAGATTCTGACAAAACAGTCTTAGTTTCCTTTAAATTCAGCATTAACTTGGCATACTTGTCCAGATAATTAAATACATAGCTTTCTCTTTAGAAAAACATTCTCTATCTCCAATTTTCACTAATTTAGACTAGAGACGCTCCAAACCAGTCTAGTCTATTAGTAAAGTTTAAATAAATACTGGGGTTACAGGAGAGGTTTCACCGTGACATGAGGCGCTGCACCAACTCAGAGGAGATACAAACACCACAGTTTAGAATTGCAAAAGCAAATGGCAACAAACCTTTGGGATAGTTGACAACATACACCAGGTTCCCCCAGCCAGCATCGGGGGCATGCAGAATTCCTTCCACCAGCCGGACACCTCTCATACACTGCGACACTGGATTCCTGTAGCGCAGTCCACAGGCGCCGGGAAACTGGGCTGTAACTGTGGACAGCAGCACTGTCCCGTCGTCTTCTGATGGTATTTCAATGGGCTCGTCATTCTCATCTTCAGTCACCCGAATATACTCGGACATCTTTTCTTATCTTTCTTCAAGGGAAAAGACATGTTAATGACACTCACTCAGGTGGAAGAAACTGTTTCCTTAAAAATCACCCGAACACACACTACCACCCCAACGTTCTAGGACTTCTAGAAGAACTTTAGGGTTTGGGTTCTTATACCCGTCGGTGATCACTGAAACGAGGCCAAGGCAAGGACAGTGCCTTGTGAGTTCATTCCTGCCATAGACACGTGCCCAGGGCCCGCTACGCATCAGATGCTGCACCGGGAACCCGTCAGTCCCCCGGAGCACGCTGGTGACAAGGGGCGTGGCGGGGAGGAAGGGGACGCAGAGATGACAGCAAACAAGCTATTCATTTATTACAGCTGTGCTATACGCCACCAGAAAGAAGTCAATCATCCTGGGGGGCCGAGGAGAACCTACGGCTGAGCCGTGTGTGGGGGATCAGGGCACATGTCCCTGAGAACACGATGCAGAAGCCGTGTCGAGGAGGCACGCGAGCAGTGAGCAGGGGGAGAGGGCAGGAAAAAAGTTCCTCCCTGTTCCTCACTGGGGGACTTCCGGGGGGAGCTCCCCAAACTTGAGCCAAGGACAGCGACGACAGGTCCTTAGCGACGCGGGCCGCCACCTCCCAGAAGCCAGTGCGTGGGGGCCGAGGGAGGAGTTTTTAAGCGCGGCCCGAGGTACAGAGGCGGGGAACCAGGGCCTAGGCTGCCGGGGTCCCCCGGCGGGCCGGGTGCTGGAGGCCCAGGGCACGGCTCGGGCCCGAGGCTAGGCCAAAGCTCCGCCTCGGGCTGCACGGCACCGCGGGCCAATTGTCCCTGCTCCGGCGCCGGCTGCCACCCCGCGCCGGGCCCTAACGACGCGCCCGCGCGAGGCCGCTCAGGCAGGACGAGGCAGGCCCGGCCCCACGGCTCCCTTCCCGGGGCGAGGGCGAAACCCGCTGCGTCCGCCTCGGGCCGCGCCGCGCCGGAGCCGAGACGCCCCGGGTGTCCTCAGTGAGAAGCGTTCGCGACTCACCCGCTAGGCCGCTGCTAGGAAGCCCGACAGGGAAACCGAAGCAGCGAGGGATCCAGGAGCAGCCCAGCTACCGCTTCGCTCCCACAAAATGGCGCTAGGGCCGCCTCCTCCCCCGGCCGGCCGTCGTCCTCTCCCACCGGCTCCGCGTCAGGAGGGGAAGGACGCCGCACGGAGGCACGATGACCTTCTCCCCAGAGAGGCAGCGCTCCCTGATGAGAGGCTGAGCAAACGGGGCGGACTTAAACGCTAGAATATGGCCAAAAATCTGGAGGAGAAAACCCCAAAATTGAAAAAACAAGAAAGCCTAGACTGTTGGCTCCCCCCACGTAGCGTAACAGATGGCTTCGCCGGACCAACCGTCGGCCCCCGGTCCCGGCCCGAGCTCGCGCACTCTGAAAGTGCGCGAGATTAGCTCAGGGGCAGGGCTAGGAGAGACAGGGCGGGGCCAGGTGAGGTGGGGCGGGGCGGGGCGGGGCCAGACGGGGGCGGGGCCAGACGGGGGCGGGGAGCCGGGTCCCGGGTCTTCCTGACTTTCGAGAAGCTGGAGAGAGCAGGGAAGTCAAGCAACCTTTGGTTAAAAAGCCAGCCGGGTGCATCCTCTCCCCACTCCCCTAGGCAAGCTCCACACCTGGAAAGAATGACTTTATTTCAAATAAACAAATGATAGCGCCTACCATCTACCTCGATAGCCTCGTGTACGGAAGGTACTATTGATAAAATTCTCATGTACAGGTGAGGAGGAAATTGAGGCACACAGAGGTTAAGCATCTTGCATGAGGTCACCCAGGCAGTAAATGGCGGACCTGGGATTCGAACCCTAACTCTAATGGTAACATACTCCAGCTCCAGGCCTCTAATAATAACACTGTGCTTTTCCTGTAATAGGACAGGCCCTGCCCAACCTCACAGGGCCAGTCAATGGTGGGACTGGGATTTGAACCCAGGCAGTCTGACTCCGGAGTGGAGGAGCTCCATGGCCTCCCGGACAGCCTCCTAGGGAATAAACACTAAGACGGGCAAGGCTAAGTCCTGGTGGGTGCTGTTTCTGCTAACCAGATAGCGGCTGAGTCAATTTGCAGAGATAAGGGAAGAGAGCGTGGAGGAAGACAGATTGCGGATCTTTTACGGGCTTTGGGGGCGCCTCAGCACACAGAGGATGGCAGAGTTTGGGCACATGGGCCCCTATGGTCAGTAACATTTTGAAGCACCGGATGAAGCATGGAGGCTTCGGTCATCTGAACTAATCCACTCAACCATTTTGGGGGGAGAAATTCGTTTTATGGGGCACCTGTGTGGCTCAGTGGGTTGAAGCCTCTGCCTTTGGCTCAGGTCCTGATCCCAGGCTCCTGGGATTGAGCCCTTATCTGGCTCTCCTCTCCGCAGGGAGCCTGCTTCCCTTACTTTCTCTCTGCCTGCCTCTGCCTACCTGTGATCTCTGTCTATCAAATAAATAAAATCTTTAAAAACAAAAGAAAAAAAAGAAAAAAATATATATATATTAAAAAAAAGAAGTTCATTTTATTATCTCTCCGCTCCGCACAAAAAACTGAGGCTCAGAGGCTGTGAGATTCGCCTGAGGTCAAACAGATCCCCAAATGCGTCACCCAGCTATAATTTCCTCTCCCAGGTCTATCTGTCCCTGAAGCTGTGTTCCTGGGCCACATGTTCTCTGCGCCATGATTGAGACTGAGGCATTCGGTGTGGGCAGCTCTGTGGGCCTTGGAGGCCAGCCATAGGTGGGAGGAGCAGGGTATGCAGAAACTGGAGAAAAATCAAACAGGACAAAACCACAAAAGCTGTCCCTTCCCCCAGAAGTTTCAGGCCAGCAAACACAGTCTTGAAGAGAACAAACACTCCTTCGGGAAGAGAATCAATGATAAGGTCAGAGGGAGGCTGAACAATGGAGTCCTCCTGCTCTAGCTGGAGCTCATCTCTGGGTTTCAGCCCTGCAGTCATGATTGGTAAACGTTCTGCTTGCTTAAAATGTGTTTTGTAAGTTCTCCGGGTTTGTTTGTTTCTTTGTTCATAGCTCTTAGACGTTAAGCTTGAGGATTGTTAGAAAGCCAAATGTGTCTGTTCCTACCCATCTCTTCTCTTCTGAGCATTTATTTATTTATTTATTTGACACAGAGAAAGAGATCACAAGTAGGCAGAGGCAGGCAGAGAGAGAGGGGGGAGCAGGCCCCCTGCGGAGCAGAGAGCCGGATGTGGGGCTTGATGCCAGGACTCTGAGATCCTGACCTGAGCCAAAGGCAGAGGCTTAACCCACTGAGTCACCCAGACGCCCCTCTTCTGAGCATTTATTAAGTGCTTTCTGAAGACGATAGGTCAGAAAAGATAGACGGAGCTCTCATGCCTCATCTAGCATTGTGCCAAAACTACAGTGTAAAAGACACACAAGAAAAATGAAGGCCAGGAGCGCCTGGGTGGCTCAGTGGGTTAAAGCCTCTGCCTTCGGCTCAGGTCGTGATCCAGGATCCTGGAGTCTAGCCCCTCATCAGGCTCTGTGCTCAGTGGGGAGCCTGCTTCCCCGCCCCTCCCCGCCACTGACGCCTGCCTCTCTGCCTACTTGTGATCTCTCTCTCTCTGTCAAATAAATAATTTAAAAATCTTAAAAAAAAAAAAAAAAGAAAAGAAAAATGAAGGCCAGCCACTGTGGGCATGGAGTGGTCTAGAATCCAGGGACAGAGAGTTAATTAGAAGATGATCCCGGGAGACCTAAAGCACATGGATGCCAGTCCTAGGAAGATGCTGAGGGACTAAGGGTCTCCCTAATAGCTCTTTTGGGGTGGTGGCTTCCCGTATAAGGATGAGGATTCTCAACTGGAAGGAAAGGACACTGGGCAGAGAACCAGAGTACCTGGGAACGGGCCTCAGTTCTCACTCCAGTTACTAGTCCACGCCACCTCACCTCCCCGTCCCCCCTTAGATTCCCAGCTCTGCCAGCTTCAGAAAGTGTACAGAATGGAACTCTAAATGCATTCTTGAACACTACAAGAAATACCAAGATAATGAAAGTATTTAAATAAGAGTAACTTCAAGATTTACTTTTCTCTTAGTCTCAGTGTTTTTTGGTTCCACCGACATTAGAAACTGCCTCTCCAACTGGTCTAGGTTTGACTTAGATTTCTCTAAAAATTTTTTTAAAAGATTTTGTTTATTTATTTGACAGACAGAGACCACAAGTAGGCAGAGAGGCAGGCAGAGAGAGGAAGGGAAGCAGGCTCCCCGCTGAGCAGAGAGCCAGATGTGGGGCTCAATCCTAGGAGCCTAAAATCATGACCTGAGCCAAAGCAGAGGCTTTAACCTACTGAGCCACCCAGGCGCCCCTCCCTTAGTCATTTTAAATCTAGAAGAATCTCCCCCTCCAGGATACTGACTTTTTAAAGACATCTGACTTTAAAATAAAGATATTTTTAAAATATTTAAAATGTTGTACATTTTAGATTCATTTGGTTGGTTCCTCCTGGCATTATTTAGCTCATTCCTCTCTCCCCTATTTTTCCTGCATACAGGAAGTTAGGTTTAAAGACATGATCACATTTAGAATGGCGAGAATATTTTGTGAGTAAAGGCATGTCTGTTTCATTGCATCCGGTCAGGAACACATAATGCCTGGTTGTCTAACTCTCAGTGATGCTAAGTTAGATTTTTGGTTAAGACTGTGACCACCAGGGGTGCCTGGGTGGCTCAGTGGCTTAAAGCCTCTGCCTTCACCTGGGGTCATGATCTTGGGGTCCTGGGATTGAGCCCCACATCGGGCTCTCTGCTCAGTGGGGAGTCTGCTTCCCTTCCTCTCTCTGCCTGCCTCTCTGCCTACTTGAGTTCTCTGTCTGTCAAATAAATAAATAAAATCTTAAAAAAAAAAATGACTGTGACCACCAGATCTCTCCAGAAAAAGCGTATTTTCCCTCTCTGCAATTTGCAAGTAATCTCTGGGTGATACTTGGGCACAGGCCAATATCCCATTGACCTACAACCTTTCCCTTAATGGATTTGGCATCCACTGATGATATTTGCCTGGTTCAGTAACTTCACGGGGTTGCAAAATGGCAAATTTTAAAATGCTATCATTCCCTCTACATTCCTTTGTAAAGAAGAACTTTCCTTCACCAGCTGGGGATGAACTACAATGCCTTCTAAATACTTACTTTTTATCAATTTTCAGAATAGGTTGATATAATAATTACCTCCAGTGTTAACACAAGAATTTTGTTTTCTCTCTCTCCTTTTTTTTTTAAATTAAAAAAAATTTTTTCAAGTAGGCTCCAAACCCAGTATGGAGCCTAACATGGGGCTTGAACTCATGACCCTGATACCCAGACCTGAGCCGAGATCAAGAGTCAGATGCTTAACTGACTGAGCCACCCAGGTACCCCAAAGATTTTATTTAAGTAATCTCTACACCCAACATGGGGCTTGAACTTACAATCCTGAGGTCAAGAGTTGGATGGCTCAGTTGGTTAAGCCACTGCCCTCGGCTCAGGTCATGATCCCAGAGTGCTGGGATCGAGTCCCGCATCGGGCTCCCAGCTCCGCGGTGAGTCTGCTTCTCCCTCTGACCTTCTCCCCTCTCATGTTCCCTCTTACTCTTTCTCTCCTTCTCAAATAAATAAATAAATAAATAAAATCTTTAAAAGAGAGAGAGCGAGAGAGTTGGATGCTTCACTGACTGAGTTAGCCAGACACCAATCCCCTCTCTTTTTTTGATAGTCATTATGAACTCTTGGATTTTATTTATTCAATGTTTTACAATAGGTTACAGTCATTAGTGTTTTTAATGATCAAATTGTCCTAATGGTGGCCTGGGGAGCCCTTTAAACTAGCTTTGGCTCATTTTAATGTGTCCCTATTAGTTTCTGACCATGTTCTTGCTTTCTGGCACAAAAAGTTCACCTTATACATTCCCTGCACCAGCCCTGGAATCTGCCATTCCTCTAAAGAGCTCTGATTCCTTTTAGTCAGGGAAGGCATTTACAAACAAGAATTTGGGCGTTAGTTGTCCTCATTGCTACTGTAGGGTTATCACAGCATTTTTGAAAAGTAAAAGCACATAATACCAAGGCAAGGTATTTTTATCTCATCACAATTTACTTTCTTTTAATTTAAGTTCCTCAGAACCTGCCAAAGTTACGATACGCTTCCCGGTTTGGTCTAGGTCTTCTTTTTTTTAAATTATCTTTTTAAACAACCAATTAGTGCAAAAATACCAACAACAAAAAACTGCAGTCCCTTATTCTCCTCATATATATACTTACATATATTTAAATAATAAATCTATTCTGCAAAATTTTGATTCATTCATTTTAGAGATTATCTGTTGATGACATATTATAAGTGAAGGCTTTCATCTCAAACATTCCTGTATCATGTCCTCCAGGATCCCGGGATCATGACCTGAGCCGAAAGCAGAGGCTTTAACCCGCAGAGTCACCCAGGCACTCCTCAATGTTTTCATTATTATAACTAAATAAATTTTATTCAATACTGACCCAAGAAATATCCTTTCTTGTGCAACTTTTTCTTTTTCCTGGAGTTAATAATTGCCTTGTTTTTTCCCCTTGTTTTTTCTCCTTGAACATCCAAATCTACATCCTCAAAAAGCTGTATGAACCTCTCAAAGTTTTCCTTATAGTCAACTCTGTCAACAGTCGATATCCTTCATGTTTGAAAAAGGCTTTATTCAATGATCACACTTGACTGACAGTCTGGTTGCATATAGAATTTTAGGTTGAAAATCATTTTTTTCTCAACACTTTGAAGATATTTTCCCATTACCCTCTAGCTTCTCTTGCTGCTTTTGGGAAGCCTAATTGCTTTCTTGGTCATTTGTATAATCTGCGTGTTATTCCTGAAACATTTATGATCACCTTATCACTCGCAGCCTGAAATTAAAGATGATGATTTCGTTTTCCTGAAGATCTTTTTTGTTGTTGTTCATTGTCCCAGGCATATGATAATCTTTTCACTCTAGATGTCCTTGTTCTTCAGCTCTGGAAAAGTTTGTTGTAGTATTACTTTAACAATCGCTTCTCTAGTGTTTTCTTTTTATTAGCTAGCTGTTGCTGCCGTGAGCCACCATTAAAGAGAAAAAACCAACTCTCTTCTGTTGTGCAAATTTTCCTTTTCATTCTACTTTCTGTGGAACTTCTCCAACTTTACCTTCAATCTTTTTATTGGCTTTTAAAAAAAATCTATATTTTTATTTTCCCAGAGATCTTTCTTATTTGTTGATTTCTCCTCAATTATAGCCACGGTTCTTTTTGCACAGGAGTAATATTTTATTTAACTCTCTGAGGACATTAATGATAGTTTCCTTGATTTTTTTTGCACACAACATTATGTCTGTTCCATCAGGATAATTATTTTCTGTTTGTTTATTGTGGTTTTGTCTTTCATCTTAGAGGTTTTCTGAACAGAATTTTTGCTCAGAATCCACAGCCCACCTCCTGGGACTTTTCGGAGTATTCCGCAGGGGGTTTTTGTTCTGACTCCTTTTGTTACTTTTCCTGGGGCAGAAATTGTGGGTCCAGAGTGGTAACATACTAATTTATTTGAGTAGTTATATACAAGGCTCTGTTTTGAATAATTCTTACCTCAAACCTATGAGGCAAGCAGGACTATTATTAGCACTTCCCAGCTAAGGAAACTGAAGCACAGAGAGACCATGTAACCTGGCCAAGGTCACACAGCTTGTACATGGCAGAGCTGGTGTTCTTGACTCCAGAACCTGTCCTCTTAATCACTTCTAATCAATCAATTGGTCTAATCAATCAATCAATCATCCTGCCTTATTTGGAACCCTGGGGAAAAACTGCTTTTATTTGCATTTAGCTGACACAAAATGTTACCTGAGTTTCAGGTATACAGCATAGTGATTCAACAACTCTGCATTTTCCTGTGCTCACCACGAGTGTGACTACCATCTGACACCATGTAGCACTATTAAACACCATTGACTATATTCTCTATGCTGCGCTTTTCATCCCCATGACTTATTCATTCCATCACTGGAAGCCTGTGTCTCCCACTCCCCTTCACCCATTCGCCCACCCGCTCCCCAAACATGTCTTTTTCTATTCTTTTTTTTTTTTAATATTTTATCTATTTATTTGACAGAGATCACAAGTAGGCAGAGAGGCAGGCAGAGAGAGGGGGGAAGCAGGCTCCCCACTGAGCAGAGAGCCCGATGCGGGACTCCATCCCAGGACCCTGAGATCATGACCTGAGCTGAAGGCAGAGGCTTAACCCACTGAGCCACCCAGGCGCCCCTCTTTTTCTATTCTTTATAGAAAACAATCACAACATTTTCAGATTTATTGACCATTTACTAAGTGCCAGACACTGTTCCAAGCACTTTACATGGATGCGTTCGTGTAATTCTCACAATGGCTCTATAAAGTAGGTACTGTGTTTGGTTGCATTGTACAAAGACCCTTTGAGAGGTTAACTTGCTCAAGATCCGCAGATAGTGAGGACAGCACCGGGATTTCAAATCAAGGCTTTCCAGCGTCAGGACCTTCCTTTCTTGGACTCTTTGTCTTTGTCTTTTCCTTTCTGGGCCTTGGAAATGGTGTTGAGTTTATCGCCCCCCGCACATCATGACCCACTATCCTCTTCCATTTGAGCCAAGTCTCTCTTATTTCACTATTTCCCCCACTTATTCCTAATCCCTATCCACTTCCATCTTCCCCCGGACCCTCACACAGGTATTTGCTATCTTTCCTTAAGTTTGCCCCTGGCTTTGCAAAGCAGGCGCGGTTGTTCAGTGCATGTACTCAGCAAAACCAGACATTTATGCCGTGCTTGCCATGTGCCAGGTGGTATTCCCGACCAAGGATCAACAAACAACAGCCCGTTGCCCGATTTTGTACGACACACAAGCTAAAATTGGTTTTTACATACTTAGTTGAAACAAAATCAAAAGAAGAATATTTCGTGATATGTGAAATTCGAATTTCAGCGTCCATCAGGTTTAGGGGCACACGGTCATGTTCACCCATTTATATATTGTCCTCATGCCGCATCGGCTTTATGGCATGAGACCCGAAATGTTTACTATCTGGTCCTTTACAGGAAAATGATTTCTGAGCCCTGCTCTAGATGTTGGAGTACAGTAGTGAGCATATGTTTTAAATTTATATATAAAAAAGTGACGGTCTAATGGGGTGGAGGGGTGCATATATTCATCACCCCATCTGGGACTTTTTTTTTTTTAAAGATTTTATTTATTTATTTGTCAGAGAGAGAGAGAGCGCGCGCGCACACAAGCAGGCAGAGTGGCAGGCAGAGGCAGAGAGAGAAGCAGGCTCCCCTCGGAGCAAGGAGCCTGATGTGGGACTCGATCCCAGGACTCTGGGATCATGATCCTAGCCGAAGGCAGTGGCCCAACCAACTGAGCCACCCAGGTGTCCCCCCATCTGGGACTTTTGAGAATGAAAGAGACGTGGGACAGCTTAGTGCAAACTGTCTGTCTGTCCCTGGAAAACTAGGATATGTGGTCGACTCTGAATTGTCATCCTGCCTGAGATCACCAGCTTTGTTTGTCGTGTTTTTAGAATTTTTCATGTCATGAACACACATCTAGAACAGGGCTCAACAACCCACTAGGGCCAGATCTGGGCCACCACAGTTTCTGTACAGCCAAGTTGTACAGTTTCTGTGGAATCAAAGATTTTCAAATGTTTGGGGAGAAAAAAGATCAAAAGAAGAATAATATTTTGTGACACATGCAAATCATATGAAATTCAAATTTCAACGTCCATAGTTTCATTAAAACAGCCCCGCCCACTCATTTGCATATCATCTAAGGCTGCCACAGAGACCCTATAGTCCCAAAAGTCTAAAATATTTACTCTCTGTTTTTTTTTTTTTTAAAGATTATATGTTTTAATTCATTTTAGAGAGAGTGTAGGTGAGTGCGGGGTGATGAGCAGATGGGAAGGGAGAGAGAATCTGAAATAGACTCGTGCTGAGCTCAGAGTCTGATGTGGGGCTCGATCCCACAACCCTGAGATCATGACCTGAGCTGAAATCAAGAGTCGGATGCTTAACTGACTGAGCCACCGAGGTATCCCATACTATCTGGCCTTTTATTTTTTATTACTTTCTTTCTTTCTTGAAAGATTGTATTTATTTCTCTGAGAGAGAGAGGGAGTGAGCCCAAGCCAGGCGGAGAGGCAGAGGCAGAGGGAGAAGCAGACTACCCATGGAGCAGGGAGCCTGACCTGGGGCTCTATCCCAGAACTCTGAAATCATGACCTGAGCTGACGGCAGACATTTACTGATTGTGTCACCTTCCGGCACCCCACTATCTGGCCTTTTATAAAAAGGTGTGCTGAGCTGTGCTCTGGGTGACGGCTTCCTTTTTTTAAATAATTTTGTGTTTTTTTTTTAAAGATTTTATTTATTTATTTGACAGAGATCACAAGTAGGCAGAGAGGCAGGCAGAGGCGGGGAAGCAGGCTCCCTGCAAAGCAGAGAACCTGATGTGGGGCTCGATCCCAGGACCTCGAGACCATGACCTGAGCCAAAGGCAGAGGCCCAACCCACTGAGCCACCCAGGCGCCCCTTAAATAATTTTTTTAAAAGATTATTTATTTATTTGAGAGAGTGTGTGTTTGCGGCGGCAGGGGGATGGCGGGTGGAGGGGCAGAGGGAGATGGAGAGGGAGAGAGAGAATCTCAAGCAGACTCCACAGGCGTGCGGACCCTGAGGCAGGGCTTGGTCTCGCCACCCCACGCTCCTGACCCGAACCAAACATCAATCGTCCGACACCCAACTGACTGCGCCACCCAGGCATCCCTGGGTGACCGCATCTGACTACGGTGATGTGCTATTGTGTGACTCCCTCGTTTTAACCGCTCATTCCCCTGCAAATATCCAGCTTGCCCCCGGTTTACCTATTATGAACCAGAGGAAGGACCTCTCTGAGCCACATCGTAGTGAGACAGCTGGCTCAGGCAGCGGAAACACGCTTGACTTTCCTTCCTTCTGTGTGGTCACCATTTCCGAGATTTCCCCCCCATTTTTTTTCCCCACTATTTGAATATTCTATCCAGCAGGCGCTGAGAGCTTTCCTCTCCGTGTACCATTCGCAAACGCATCATTTATTCAACAAATATTGATCGAGCACTTGACTTACAGAGAGGTCGATTATCCTGGGCATGGGGGGACACAACCAATGAGCAGAGAAAAGTCTTTGCCCGCTGGGAGCTTCCAGGGGGCGGTGCTGTGTTCATGGAACCCTTGCTGAACTCGGGTGTCCTTCCCAGTACCTAGTGTCAGCTGCGGTTGGAACCCTCACAACGATCCTGCGAAGTAGGTAATGTCATCTCCGTTTGCCAGAGAAGACCAGCTCGGGAAGGCAGGGGTGTGTGTGCGCGCGTGTGTGTGTGTGTGTGTGAGCTCCCCCCAACCTGTTGTGGCTTCTGGATTCTCAGCATCTCGATCTCTCCTGCCTGTCTGCTGTGTTGCCACCACTCTACCCTCTCTTCTCCACCTTCTTAATTTTTGCCATTTTGATGAGTGTAAAATGCTCTCTCCTGATGTGGTTGTAATTTGCATTGCTCCGATCTCTAGTGAATTTGAGCATTTCTAGAATCTGGGCTCTTGACTCTTAATTTGCTTCTTGAAATCTAACTAGCCCATTTTCCAAACAAGGAGGAATAAAGAAGTTTTCGCAGAGAAAATCACATTTAGGAGTCACTGCTGGGTTATAAGATGTCTTCATTCCCTGCACGGCCTCTCTGGGAAGGCACTGGATGCCCATTAAAATCAGAGTCTAAGTCATCACAGAGAAAGGGAAGTCATACCATGCAGGTGGGCTCTGGAGCCTGACTGAGCAGGGCGTGAATCCTAGCTGGGCAACCTCAGGCAAGTGTTTTAACTTCTCTGAGCCCATCTTTCTAATGTCTGTCTCACCGGGTTTCTTCATCTTTTGTGTGTTATTCATGGTGGTTGAAGAAGCCTATGGACCCCCTTCTCTAAATAACGTTTTAAGAAGCATGTCATAAGGTGCCTGGGTGGCTCAGTTGGTTAAGCTTCTGCCTTTGGCTCAGGGTCCTGGGATCAAGTCTCACATCGGGTTCCCTGCTCAGTAAGGAGCCTGTTTCTCCCTCTCCCTGATGCTCCCTCTGCTTTTGTTCCTTCTCTGATTATCTCTCTGTCAAATAAATAAATAAAATTAAAAAAAAAAAGAAGTTAGTGGAAATTTTTCCCCCCATCCAAATTCAAGGACCCCCAGATTCTATTCAGGCCTTGGGGTGGACCCTAGGTCAGGATCTCCAGATGAGATGCTCTGAGCCCTGGAACTGGGTCTGGCTCTAGAGGCACACCAGAGCCAGGCTCCCCTCTCGGAGGCAAGGAGAGTCAAAGATTTGCATTCTGTTCCAGGGGGTCAAGGAACTGGTCCCTAGAATCAATTAAATTGCTCATCACAAAGCAAAGAAGAAAGTCATGTTTCTATATCACAACTAGTTGACTATTCATTTCTTGGTTCCCAGCCTGTGTGTGTTTTATAATTGACTCACTGGGGAGTTTTTCAGCAGGCCTGATCATCGTCTGGTTAAATGTTGGTTTCCACATCTATAAAGTGGTAATGATGGTGCCAGATCTCACCGAGATGGGCATGTTTAAAATGCCTTGGAAGCTTGGCAATGGAGTTAAGTCTATTTTATTAATCCTTGACCTCTAAATATCAAAAGAAACCCGTCAGTGGGTCAGTGGTTTCTGCTTTTTGGAAAAACCGGCTCAGTCGGTAGAAGAGCCCTCAGTTTAAAAAGGATTTCGCAATTTCTCATTTGCAAGAGAGGGAGGGTGTTCATAAATAAAACCACGGTGAAGCCGCGCAGAGCCTTGGGATCAGCCAGTTCCTGGGGCTTCCAATCTGTGGAGCAAAAGCAGTTTTGAAAGTGTGATTTTTTTCCCTGAATAGAGAGAGGAAATTTGAGCCCAGCTGAAAGATCAGAGTGAAACTGTGTCCTCCAAGAATATCCAGGACAGGAGCCCTTCCTGTGTGTTTGTGTGGGTCAGGGTGCGTGTGAAGCCCTAGTGTCCGGGTGTGTGGAAGGGTGTGTGGAGGGGGGTGTGTATAGGAGGAATGGGGTTTAAGTTGTCAATATTGGCAAGAAAATCTGCTTTTCAATTCCCATCTCTTCATCTCTTTTTAAAGCTTCCACAAGCCCTCAGGGGTGGTCCCCTGTAGCGTCTCCCAGCGAGTTGTGTACTTGGCCTTGGCATTCCTGAGTGGGGCCTTCTGGGCCTTCCAGTCCCTGGGAAGGTTTAAGTCGCTGTGGGTTCTGCCCTAGTTTGCTTCTGCTGAATGTCGTCTGTGCGTGGACAGACCCAGTCAGCACCCAGGCTCCACACAGCGCACTGGGTCTGCTCAGGAGGCTCTTGATAAGTCCGCAGCACCGTGGGATTCAGGAATGGTGGTGAACAGAGAGCTGCGTTAAAAGGAGAGAGAATCCAACACGGATGGAGCAGCAGGTCAACAATCCAAGGGGAATCTAGGTAGTAGGGATACGGACGAGAGTTCATTGGACACATTGACTTTCCTGTATGTTAAAAATTAGCATAAGGAGGGGTGCCTGGGTGGCTCAGTGGGTTAAGCCTCTGCCTTCGGCTCAGGTCATGATCTCAGGGTCCTGGGAATCAAACCCTGCATTGGGCTCTCTGCTCAGTGGGGAGCCTGCTTCCCCCTCTCTTCCTGCTGCCTCTCTGCCTACTGTCTGTCAAATGAATAAATAAAATCTTTTTAAAAATTAGCATAAGGGGGACGCCTGGGTGGCTCAGTTGGTTGGGCAGCTGTCTTCGGCTCAGGTCGTGATCCCAGCGTCCTGGGATCGAGTCCCGCATCGGGCTCCTTGCTCCGCAGGGAGCCTGCTTCTCCTTCTGACTCTGCCTTCCACTCTGTCTGCCTGTGCTTGCTCTCGCTCGCTCTCTCTCTGACAAATAAATAAATAAAATCTTTAAAAAAAAATGGTGTACAGGAACAATTAAAAAAAATTAGCATAAGGAAATTCTGGGTAAGGGGAGAGATCCAATTTTTTTTTTAAATGTATTATCCCAAGCACCCCCCACCCCCGTTTTGATGTAGCCAGGATGATGTTCTTCTGGCTCATTTGAAAAAGGAGCTCCAGGTGCCTGGCTGGCTTAGTCTGTAGAGCACATGATGCTTGATCTCAGGGTTGTGAATTCAAAGGACTGTAACCAAGGACCACAGACCAGGCGGCCTAAACCACAGAAATTTATGGTCTCACAGTCTAGAGGCTGGAAGTCCAAGATCAAGGTGTCTGCAGGGTACATTTCCTCTGAGGCCCGTCTCCTGGGCTTATGGATGGTTGTCTTCTCCATGTCCCTACAACTTCTGTTGGCATGTGTTTGGATCCTAACTCCTCTTATAAGGACACTGGTCAGACTAGCTCAGGACCCAATTATCTCCATAAAGGTCAGGATGGGTCTCCCAGCTTCTGGTCTGGTTCTTCTTCCCAGTCTTATTGGGAGCTTGGCTTTGTGGGACTAAAGCACCACATGCTTAAAAATATCCCCCAAGAAGATCCAGGCACACACATTGTTAGTCCTGGAAAGCTCCGAGAATGCTCACGTGGAGTCTTGCCATGTGTAGGGAAGGTCGGGTGGGGGAGCGGGAGGCAGACTGCACAAGGCAGGCCTGGAAGGCTGGAGGGGCCATGTACGTGCAGGAGACACGTGTCTCCTGGATGGATGGAGGGAGCCGGCTCTCAGCTGCTTTCCTGACCTCTTCCTTCACCCCTTCCAAGCCATTCTCAACCCAGCAGCCACAGTGACCCTTCAAAAACCTCAAGTCTGTTCATTTCCCTCCTGTGTTCGTGATGTCTCTCACCACGGCTGCTTCATTCAGAAATTCTCCATTCATTCTCCCAGAAACCCTCCAAGCCTCAGCTGGCTGATGTGGCTGCTCTCAGCAACCTCCACCAGGAGGGTCCCCGGGGAGGTTTTTGGGAAGTTGGGTCAAGAGAACATGACTGTTCCTCAAGTTAAACTTGGCTTTTGAGCTTCTTTTTCTGGCTCAGACACAGCCCACAGGGTCAGGACACGCTCCCTTAAAACGGTGCACTTTGGTATATTAAAATTGTAAAGCTGAAGGAGTTTGAGAACATGGCAAGTACAGGTGGCCCTTCCATCTTCCCTAAAGCAGGTCACAGAAACTTCCTGGGAGAAGGGACCTCCTCCTAGACTTGGAGGAAAGGAGCATCCTTATCCTCAGGACTGAGGGACACTGGGAGGGATCCAAGCAACAGGCCTTGCCAGGTCTCCCCGAGTTCGCTACCCTGCGCGTGCACCCCTTTGCCCTGTCATATCTGTCCACTCTTTGTCAAACTAGCATGAAAACAGTCAGGTTTAGCCATTTTTTCAGGTCTCCATTTTTTTAAAGATTTTATTTATTTATTTGACAGACAGAGATCACAAGTAGGCAAAGAGGCAGGCAGAGGGAGAGAGGGGGAAGCAGGCTCCCTGTTGAGCAGAGAGCCCGATGCAGGGCTCGATCCCAGGACCGTGGGATTATGACCTGAGCCGAAGGCAGAGGCTTAATCCACTGAGCCACCCAGGTGCCCCCAGGTCTCTATTTCTTTAGGAAGGCTCCCACATCTCATAAAACTCATATTAAATTAATGTGTGTGTTTATCTCCTATAATCTGTCTTTGTTGGGTTGATTTGCAGACCCTAGTGTTGCCAGGGACCCTAAGAAGTGGAGGAACTTTTTCTCTTCCCTACAGAACTTTCTCCTTCAAGCTGAGGGAGGGGCCTTGCCTTTCCAGGGCGTCTGTCTCTTGTCACCCTCCTGGGCATCCGTTCTTCCTTGGAGCTCCCAGGACTGAAGCAGCTAATCTCACAAGAGTAGGGGACCACTGGGGGGGGGCTGCTGAGAAATGGTGGTATCCACCTGTGCTTTCTGGCACCACAGTGCCCCTTGAGACCTGCACTGGAGGGGAAGGAAAGAGGCTGACCTTTCCTTTGTGCTCTTGGTTCTGCTTCTAGATACATTTGTCCGGGGCAGGAGAGAGCAGCCAAGCTCAAGGATGTGGGGGTCCCCAGCAGCTGTCTGCTAAGGGTCCCTTACCTAAGCCATCCAGAAAGGCCTTACCTGGTCACTGTGGAGTTGGGAGAACCCTGTGGAGCTCTGCACCTCCCCACACACACTTGGGAGCTGAGACCAGATATTTTCCATTGGAAGCCCGAAACCTCACATCTCTGTGGTGTTAAAAAAAAAAAAAATTCATCCTCATAAATCTGAAGGTCAAATTGGCTTCATGTGGGGGTTCGCGAGTCTGCAGCACCCATCTGGCGAATGGAAGGGAGCGCCATGGAACAGAAGGAATGGAAAAGCTTGTAAGGCCAAGAGGGAACAGAAAAGAGGAAATCATTAGCAGGGAACGCACTTAGGCAAGGCCCACGTCTTGAGGGGAACGGAGGGTCTGCGGGTCATTTCCGAGGGCTGGCCAGGAAACTCCGGGCTGGCTGGTTGAAGGTCGCTCTTCTGAGGGAGGTTGTGCCTGGAGTCAGGAGAGGCGTTACATCTTGCTTTGCTGCTACGGGGCGTCACACAAATGGCTCTACCTGGGGTCTGTGGTCTCCTTTCTCATAGTGGGAAGGGGGGGCCCAAATGTGTGAGGCTGGACCGGGTCTGGGGCTGCCTTGAGGGGGCGGGCTTTCTTGCGGCGCCTGCTTCCCAGATCTCGAGTTCTCCAGAACACAGAAGAAACAGAACCCTCTTTGTGTTTCTTGGAGGGGTTCTTAAGACAAATGAAGGCTCAAGCTGACCAAAAGATGCTTGATTTCAAGGAGGTTTCAAATGATGGGGTTGTGGTCATGGGCTACTGAATGGCGAGGGTACAGAGACAATCTCATTCTTCTTTGCATCAGGACTACTGCCTGTCCTCTCCAGTGGACAGCCACTTTGAAGCAAGACTTGGAATGGCTCCTTCCAGGGACTCGGGAGGGAGGCCTCCAAAGACTTGAATGTCAACAATATCTGTCTCCCACCGCTGGGGGGCGGGGGCGGGGGAAGTTCAGAGGTAGCCTGCATGCGGTCCCCTTCCTTCCTTCCCACTCCTCAAGGATGCCCAACAAGGGGGTTCAGCTTTGGGATGGAGTGTGGTCCCCACCCCAAGGCTGGGTCGGGCAACTTCATGGGGCTGCCTCAGCTGGGTGGCAGAAGCGAGGGGGCAAAACCCCAAACCCACATCTTTCTCCCAACCACATGTCAATCTTCACCAGGGTCAGAAGCTCCAGGAGGAGTTTTGGAGAAGCTACAGAAGGAGGGGTGGCCTTCTGCCACTTCACCCGTGTCCCTGGCCTCTTGCAAGGTCGGATTTTATGCAGCTTTCCTTAATGTGAAGCCAGACGTGGGAATGTCCCCGCGAGGATGGTGCTATATGTCAGGGACAGCCTCTTCTCCTTCCCTGGTTTATTTCTCTGCTCCAGTTTCAGATTTACTCGCCCTCTGAGGACTTTGCTTCAAGCTGGTCCTCGGTTGGAGCTTCCAGTTGCTCCAACCAGGTCTTTGTTTTGTGAACTAATCAAATAATAATAGCACTTCCCCCAGCATCCTCAGGCCAGCCAGCAGAATGGCCTGGTGGTGGGGGGAGCCCACCTTCTAGAAGACGGGCTCCACACTTTTGAGTTCAATGAATGACATTAGGCTGCCGGAAGCCTAGCCTTTGGCTCCTCTAGCTCAGATTCCAGCCCGGGGGCATGCCCCTGTCATTCTTTGCCAACCCACTCTTGGCAGTTGGCCTGGCCCTGTCCCACCCAAGTACTGAAGGGCCTGATGATAGCAGCCTCACATAGAACTGGGGTGACCTTTCCTGCCCTTTTGAATGTAACTTTTTAAAAAAAGTTTTTATTTATTTGACAGACAGAGATCACAAGTAGGCAGACAGTCAGGCAGAGAGAGGAAGGGAAGCAGGCTCCCTGCTGAGCAGAGAGCCCGGTGTGGGCCTCGATCTCAGGACCCTGGGATCATGACCTGAGCTGAAGGCAGAGGCTTTAACCCACTGAGCCACCCAGGCACCCCTTGAATGTAACTTTTTTTTTTTTTTAAAGATTTTATTTATTTATTTGTCAGAGAGAGAGAGAAAGAGAAAGGCAGGCAGAGGGAGAAGCAGCCCTCCCCACTGAGCAGGGAGCCCAATGTGGGACTCGATCCCAGGGCTCTGGGATCATGACTGAGCCTAAGGCAGGTGCTTAATGGACTGAGCCTTCCAGACACTCCTGAATTTAACTTTTTTAATTAACTTTTTTTAAACGGAAGTCTAACGTTCACACAGGAAAACACAGATTTTGTGAAAGGAGAAAGTTTTTCAAAGAGCATCAGCACGACTTTCCTGCACATATAAAATGAAAGTGTTTCAGGGATTTTATTGGCCTCATTCTCTAAAGAGGGAGCCGGTGCCATGTTACTGTGGGGGTGGCAGGCAGCCAGGAACGCTGGAATGGAATAGCTTTGTAGATACAACATTGGTCGATGTCCAGAGGTCTGCAGCCAACTGCGACTCTGCTAGACGCCATATGTATTTTTTGGGACAAAAGTCATTTGCATAATTTCCAAAGCTCAACAATGTAGAGAGTTGTCTTTTTTTTAATTGTAAAATAGCTCAGATGATGAAAAGTGCATAGACTAAAACAATCCTGAAGGGGGCGCTAGACAACACCCAGTTTTCTGCTGAAGAAACCGTGCACTTGAGGGTTCCACTCCTAAGAATTTCACATTTTTTCTCTTCAGCTCTGTGGTTGCTGAATTCATTTCATTGTACAGTTCAACGGAACATTTTTGTACAGTTGCACAAGTTCTGTACAATTTTGTGCAATTGTACAATTCATTGTACATTTTATTGAACAATTCAAGTCACTGCTCTGAGGACCACCACCCAGGACAAGAAATAAAAGATTCGCTCTTTGGAGGCCCTTCTTGGGTTCTTCCCAACCGTTCAGTACTCTTGCCTTCCTCCCTGAAGGTCGCCACTGTCCAGATTTCCAAACCCGAGGGCTGGTTTTGTCTATTCTGGAACTCCTGCTACATGTAATCAGTGGGTGCGTATGTTTCTGTGTTGGGTTCCTTTCGCTCAGCAAAGTGTTTCGGAGGCTCATCTGTGGTGACCCCCTACATCTGTCTCAGCTCACAGGAACCCACTGGGTGAAGAGAGCATTCGAATAGTTCCCAGTTTCAGGAAAATGCCGTGGCGAACGCTCTCGCCCATGTGGTTCAAGCGCCCACGTGTTTGCGTTTCTGTTGGAGCAGAATCGGTCGCTGCAGGTCAGAGGATGGACACGGGTCAGGGTAGGCAGGTTCGACCAGGTTCCCAGAGTGGCTGAAGCCACGTGATTCCCATCAGGAGGAAGGAGATTTCTCCCTGCTCCTACCCTCCGATTTCTGCCACTGTTGTCCATCCCTCTTTCCAGTTTCTGGCTCCGAGATTGCCTCCTGAACTCCCTAAAAGAAATTTCTTCCCGAGAAGTTCAGACTCTTGTCTACAGTCCTTTTGCAATAGCTACTTTCTTAATGGCCAAAAAAGATTCTTTGACAACATAAGGGAGATCCTATTCCTGGCTCGCTCAGAATTCTCTCGGGTTTCCCTTCATTCTGAATGAAGGCTCAGTCTGGGCTCTGTGGCTCTGGTCCCTTCCTGGTCTTCCCGCCTGGTGCCCACCATTCGGCTCCTGGTCACTGGCTCCAGTCCCGCTGAGCTTTCCTTAAACACACCAAAGTCATTCCCTGCCCCACAATCTTCACCCCCTGTTCACTGTTCTCTGCGCTGGGGGCAGCTCCTCCCCAAATCTCTGCCTGGAACTTCTTGGCACACCATCTCGACTCACCTGTCATTTCCCAGCGATGTTTGCTACCTAACAAGAAAAATTGGAATAAACAACAGCAAAAAAAAAAAAAAAAAAAAAAAGGCTACTGCATGCGTCCAGTGGAAAACTGCATTGTTTATAGGACACTTTCGCTGCTGTCTCACTCCTCGGGTCCCGTTGCCTCGGAGCTATTTTATGGTGTGATAAGTTGTAGATATCCCACAGCAATGTAAATGATTCTCGTCTCTGGACAGGCAAAATAAATTGCATCGGGGCGGTTCAATGGACTTCCACCCCCTTCTGCGGAATAAGGAAGAAGCCAGTTTTGAATCTATTTGCAAATTCATTTTAACATTCCTCATCTAGAAATGTATCAATGTATCTGTTCTTTGATTTCTCCTTTGAACTGGTTGTAACATCTGCCTGGTTCCCTCATTAATAATGTGTTAAATAAAGTCTTTAACATGGGTTCTTTTTTTTTTTTTTTTTTTTATCTGCATGAGAGTCACGATGTTCCCTTTTTTGAAAATTATCTTTTAACCCTGACCTTGCACAGCCCAAACCCTTCACGTCTCGTTGCTGTTTTACTTCCTTCAGACCTGGACCATCATCTGAGATGATTTTGTTCGTTTATTTCTTGACTCCTTTTTCTAGGGGAGGTGACCCCGCCTTGGTCACTGCCCGGGGTGGGTGTTCCAAATAAACCTCAAGGACTGAATGACGGTAGGAGGGTGCGCAGCGGCCGAGACCACCGCTCACTCCCTTCCCCCGGCCCCTTCTCTTCTGTAGGGCCGGCGGTCTGTCTTGTTTGTGTTCAACCCATGTTGTTCCCACAGATCTTCCCTTTTGGGCTAAACAAGGCCAGGCCAAGCCCTGCACTTGACGTCTCTGACGGGTAAATAAATCATGTGTTTAGAGCTTGCGTCGGGCTTTGGACATTTTCCCACAGAGCATTCTGCTGAGTAACCTGGTGAGACTGGGTAACTTTGCCAGTGAGTGAGAAAGCCCTCGGCAGAAGCGCGGATTTCAGTCTCCTCCTCCCGACAAGGAACCGGGGTTCCCTGAGGTCAAGTGCTGGGGGTCAACTGCCGGAAAGAGGGTTGGAGCCCGGATCCTGACGCAGAGTTTAGCAGTGCTGGTATAATAAAATCCCGCACAGGGAACATGGGATGCTCCAGGTCTGCTTCTAGAATTTTGTGTCCCCAAGCTCATTCTTAGGACAGCATGACTCTTAGGGGAGGGAACTGAGGTCCAGAGGAGCGAGGGATGAATCCCGGATCCCACGGCAGTGAGGGGGAGAGCCAGGACCTTGGCCCAGGCAGATCTTCAGAGTCTCTGCACGTGGCCACCAGACCACCTAGAAGATTCTAGGAGGAGGAACACATACCTGTTGGACACACATTCCAGACCAGGCCCCGAGCTAAGGGTTTCACGTGCACGGTCTCATTTCATTTCCTTGCTACCCAGCGGGGGAGGTGCTGGTGTTGTCCTGAAAGGTTCCAGAGTCCCCAGGACCACCCTTGCTTTTGACACCAACTTCAAAATTCAGGGGTCCTCGAGACCTCGCTTAGTTTCTGCCATTCACAAAGGATTTGGAGAATCCAGAAAAGTCACCATACTCCCTGTTAAGGCTCATTACAGCCAAAGGATACGGATTAAGATCAGCCAAAGAAAGAGGGGCACAGGGCTGAATCTGGGAGACATGCGGGTCCCAGCTTCTGCTTGTCCTTCTCCCGGGGAAGTGAGCAAGCAGTGCTAATTTCTAGCAACAATGTGTGACATAGATGCAGAGAATCGCCAACCAGAGAGGCTTACTCGGTGTCCAGAGTTTTGACTAGAGGTCAGTCACGTGGCCGTGGCTGACCATCTTCCTGGCTGGTCTTCATCTCTAGCCCTCCAAAGGTTGAGATGACATGACATAAGTCACGCCGTTAGGCCATCTGGTGTGGCCCAAGGCCTCCAGGGAAACAAAGATACTTATCAGGAGAAATATTTTCCAAGGGCCTAGAATGTGCCTCCTGGGATCTAGGGGGTCAAGGGCCAACCCTTTCCATAGGCAAGGTTAGTTCTTTACTGGACATGCCTCCATTTTGCAGAAGAGGAAGTAGAGTCTGGGAGATGCTAAAGGATTTGCCTGGGCCATGTAGCTAGATCTAGAGTCTGAGTCCTGACATCCCAGCTCTAGGAGCCCGTGCATCTCATATTCTTCCTGGCAGCTTTAATGTCTCTGTTGAGAGAGACATTAACCCAGGAGATGAGATTTTTTCCCAACTGCCCATCTCTCCAGTTGTCAGAGAAGTCTAGAATACACTGAGTTTAAGGTCTCTATCAGCTCTGTACCATTAAGGAGGCATGGGTAGGGACCTGTTTGGGAATCTGTCACAGCCAACAAGATTCTACTTACTGTGGCCAAGCTATCACACTTGATATTGTTGCTTCGGTCTGGTTACAGGAAACTGCAGCACACTTGGGGTGAAAACACATATTTAACACGTCTTTATCAGGAATCCATGGACGCCAGGCCCAGGGCCAGGCATTGGGGGTGCGATGGTGAGTGAGTGAGACATAGCTGTGCCTTTCCATGGAGCTCATTGGTTATGTGTTTTGGGAAGAAGGGAAATAGAAGAAATCCCCCCAAAATTCCTTCCAGCATTCCTCTTTTCTTGGGCATGCTAGGATCCAGGCATAGCCATTTCCTGGTCCAATATTTACTGAGCAGCTACTGTGTCCCAGGCACAGGTCAATGGAAGAGGCTTGGAGCGGAGTATGGACAGATAGATATGGTCCCTGCCCTCCTAGAGCTCATCCTCACTTGAGTGGGAGACAAACGTCTTTGCACTTCTCTGACCTCAAGTGGGAGAAATATACAGAAATCTTTGTAAGCCACCGGATAACAGAGCTCCCAACAGTGACGTGAGCCAGGAAGGAAATAAACACAAGGCCAGGGTAGAGAATAGATGGAGGTAGTCAGGGAGGGTACTCCATGGGGACGACCCTGAAGCTGAGATCTACTGCATGAAGAAGAACCAGCCATGTGAAGAATGAGGAACAGTGTTTAGGCAGGGGGAACAGCATGTGTGGAGGCCCTGAGGTAGAGAAAAGACCAGCTTGGCCAGAATGTGGTGATGGAAGGTTCAGAGAGGTGGGCAGGGCCATGGGGGTCATGCAAGTGTTCAGATTTTTCCAAGGGCACTGGGAGAGCTGTTGAAGCATCCTCAGAAGGGACTGGCATGATCTCACATTTTCAAGATTCTTCTTGGATGCCATCTGGAGGCTGGATTGGGATGGGGTGAGCAGAGGTTGGAGTGGGAGTTCCACCAGGACACCATGTACTGCTTCTTTCCTCTAGCCTGTGCATGGAGTCCTGCTACCTGGAGTCCTCAGCTACACTGTGAAGCTCCAGGATGCCCTGGCCTGCTCCCACCCAACTTCTATGAGTCAAGTGACCAATAAGCACATTCCTACTCAGGCCTACTCATATCTTTTAAACTGCACTAGGGCTATCCTACATCTGTGCTGTGCAGATTCCGCTCAGAATCCCCTTCCCCGCCACCAACTCTCCCAGACAATGGGAGGCTGTGTCTACAGTGATGATCCTGTGGCCTGCCAGAGGGCAGATTGGCCTCCCATCCCAGCAGAGGAACATTACGATGGGTACAATGTGGATTCAGGGTCGTGTGTGTTCTAACATTTATTTGATTTCTGACACTCTAATTTGTTTGACTATGTGATGAGTCAGAAAATGACAGTGGGGATGCTTGGGCATCTGGTCCTACTGCTCTGTGACCATAGAGAAGTCCTTTTTTCTCTGGGTGACAGTAACTGCCAACATAAGAGCTGTCAGCTTTAGGTACCACTTTCTGGGATAACCACCCTGTAAAGACCATAGTATATACTCACTCAACTCTCACATCCACTTTACGAAGTCCAGTCATCACCATCATCACCATCATCACCACCATCACTGCCACCATCATCACCATCATTCCCACCATCATCAACACCATCGTCACTGTTGTCACCACCACCACCCCACCATCATCGTCACCACGACCATCACATCCACCATCATCACTTCCATCATCACTATCACCATCACCACCGTCTTCCATATCGTCACCATCACCACCATCATCCGTATCATCACCATCACCACCATCACCACTATCACCCCCACCATCATTGTCACCACGACCATCACCTCCACCATTATCACTATCATCATCACTTTCATCATCTGTATCATCACCATCACCACCACTATCACCACTATTGCCACCATCATCACCACTATCATCATTATTGTCACCACCACCATCACTACAACCACGATCACCACCATCACCATCACCATCATCATCACCATCTTTTTTTGGGGGGGGGGGGAGTAAGGCAAAGGGGGAGGGAGAGAGAATCTCAAGCAGACTCCACACTGGGCACAGAGCCCAACGTGGGGCTTGATCTGATGACTCTGGGATCATGACCTGAGCCAAAATCAAAAGTCTGACACTCAACCGAGCCACACAGGCGCCCCAGTCATCGCTGTCATTGCCACCATCACCTCCACCATCATCATCACCATCTTTGCCATCACCACCATCATCACCACCATTGTCATCATACAACCAAATCACAGGAAGAAACCGTAACTGAGCCACCAGTACACACATACGCATATACACACAGAACAGAGGTATTCACACCCAGGTGCTCTGGCCTCAGTGTTCCAGTCTCACCATTAAGTCACGTCTCTCCTTGTCTCCCCCTGTAAAACCTAATGGTTGGATTTAATGACCTTCAGGACATCCCTATGTTAAGTGTGGGCCCAGAGCCCCATCACCTGAGAGCATCATCATCTCTTGGGAGCTTGTTCGAGTCGCTGAATCTCAGGCCCTACCTTGATTCTACTGAATCGGAATCTCTCTTTTAAAAAGACCCCCAGGCGGGCGCCTGGGTGGCTCAGTGGGTTAAAGCCTCTGCCTGCGGCTCAGGTCATGATCTCAGGGTCCTGGGATCGAGTCCCGCATCGGGCTCTCTGCTCTGCAGAGCAGAGAGCCTGCTTCCTCCTCCTCTCTCTCTGCCTGCCTCTCTGCCTACTTGTGATCTCTGTCTGTCAAATAAATAAATAAAATCTTTAAAAAGACCCCCAGGTGATTTGTAGGCACACTGAGGTTTGAGAAGTCCCACCCTAAGACAATTGTCCTCTAATAATCTATGAACTGTGACCTCTGCATGGAGTAACGTGTCCCTTCAGGGTTGAGAATATGACTCCTACGTGTCCCTTCCTATCCATTCCATTAAAGTAAGGCTGGGAGGAGAAATTCTTCCTTCATTCTCAGACGTGTCTTCTCATTCCACAGATAAGGTCAAGTGCTTTTTCCCTGTGGATTTCCCTGGAGCCATGTGGAGAGTTTGAGGACATGGCTGAGCAGAATTCTGCCCTTGCCAGGTAGGGAACAGCTGTTGGCTTGGTAGGCCTTCACTCGGGGAGAGATGCCTGTCTGTATACCTCACCCCAGGGCCTTTGTACTGCCTTTCCCCTGCCTGCAATGCTCCTCCCCCATTTCTCACTGCTGGTGTGTTTCTGTCTCTCACATCTCTGCTCAAAGGCCATCTTCCCAAGAAGCCTCTTGACTCTCCATCTAACGCAGTCCCCGCCCACCCAGTCACAACCTCAGCCCACTGGCTTCTTAGCACTCGCCGCTCCTTACAATAACCTTCTAGATCCTTTGTCGTCTGTGCTCCCCCCACAGAGGAGAGCGCCATGAGGGCAAGCCCCACATGTTCCTGGTTTACTGCTGTATCTCCAGAGCCAAGAACTCTATCTGGTACTTAGTAGACACTCAATAAACATTTGGTGAATGAACGAGCATCCTGAAACCCTAGAAGAAACGCCCATCCTTCAAAACCTAAATCACCCGGAAAAGTAAATGATGTGGGGCTATAGGGCTGCCTTTGACACACCTGAGGCGGGAAGCCATCCCGGGCTTGGTGAGGGGACTGCTTCCCTGACGCGGCAGAAAACGGGCCTTTCAGGTGTGGATTTGCCAACCGAAGTAGGAAAGGGGGTGGGTACCGCAGGTCATTCTGGAATCTTCTGGATGGTACAAGAGTAGAGAGTTGTGCAAATTGCCCCCTTCCTTCTGTGTCCTCCAGTGTGGGCACTGCAGAACAGGCCCTAGAAATTCCTCTTTTGCACAGAAAGAGAGATGGGGGAGAAGGCCTTTCCATCTCTCTCAGACGCTAGGAAAATCTCTCAGGGCCCCCTTGCGGATTACTAAGGACATCCTTAAAGCACTTTCGGGGACCGGTGGAGCCTAAATCTGTCCTGGGAGCATCAGCTGCCCGATAGCCAGCCAACCCATGAAGCCTCGGGAGTGACAATTCTCTATTAAAAGGCCCCTTTTCGGGGAGAAATGCTGTGGATACATTAAGCTGTCGCCTGTTCTTTGGAGAGCCATTATTAATGGAAAACAATAGATTAATAGTTTTAAAACGCTTGTTCAATAAGTAATTTTTATGGCTCTGGATAGAGCCCATTAAACATTTCTGTATGTTATTATAAAGAAGTTTTAAGCGTAAAATCATAAAGTCAATAATCAGAGAATTAGTCACAGCGGCCAGCCACAGGCCATTAGTTTTAGGCGCTGTCAGAGACACCTGTGGCTTTCGCCGAAGAGTTTTCTTCCGAAGGCAGCGCCAGCCAGGGCCAGGTGGAGACGGAGACATGACAGTGCCTGGTGCCTTCCGTAAACTTGAGGGGACAGCAAGCAGGTGTGAGCAGCGGGACGCCAGGCAAATATTTACAAAGTGCAAACGTGAATGCAAAACTAAAACGATCCAGGTCAATTTGCACATCCAGGCTTAGACACTTTATTTCCCCAGTGATCTTCCTCCTCCCAGAGCCTTCCTCTGCCAGAGGCACGGCCTTGATCTCTTGCTAAACATAGAGGTGGAAGCTGCGTGCTTTTAAAAGGAGCGCATGTCACCAAAGAAACCCCCCTACAAAGTCTTCTGGGGCCGTTTTCTGAAATAGCGTATTCATCTCCCACCACGGAGTCAAGGATTTGAGAGTGAAACGGTGAGCTTTTAAAAAGCGACTTGAAAACAAAATCATGACAAAAGCAATACAAGGTAATTACAGAAACTAGAGAAAGTCCAAAGGAGATGATAAAGATCTCTCTGCCCAGAGCTCTCCCTCTTTCTACTTCCCTCATTCAACAAATATTTATTGTGAGCCCTCTACATGCCAAACGCTGCTCTCGATGCTAGGGATAGAGTGATGAACCAAACCAACACTCCCGGTCCATGGAGCCACATTTGGGTGTGGGGAGACAAGCACCAAGCATAATAGATAAGTCAATTAAGCTCATCAGGGTTCCAGAAAAAGGAAAGTGATTATAGACTAAAGGCAAGAAGAGGGGAGACCTCGTTGAGAAGGTGACCTTTGCACAGAGACTTGAGGGAAGTGGGGCAGTGAGCCATGTGGGTACCTAAGAGAAGGCAGCTCCAGGCAGAAGATTTGGTCAGTGCAAAGGCCCTGAGGCAGGCGTGTGCCTGGCATGCTTGAGAAAGAGCAGGGAGGCCAGTGGGGAGCAGGAGGGAGGTAGGGAAGTGGAAATGGAGTTCAGGGAAGCGAGGGGCAAATCATGTGGGCCTTCTGGGGCTTCAGCTTTTCCTCAGAGTGAGAAATGGGGAGGTTTGAGCAGAGGCCATGATATGATCTGACCTAGTGTGGACCAGGATCTGGATGGCTGCTGTGTGAGGTACAGACAATCAGGGGCTCGACAAGTAAAGGAAGGCAGGGGCAGAAATGCAGGCCAGGGACCAGAGCAGGGAGAAGGGGTGGGATTCTAGCTATATTTTGGAGGTAGACTGGATAGGATTTCCTGCTGGTGTTCACCTTTTCAGCCTTGTCCTATGACTACTAATTTTCTTCACTCCAGATAGGGAGCTTCTAGGTTTATATCTGGTACCAGCCCCAGGCTCCCCCGCCCCACAGCCCTGGTCTCACTGCCCAGCCCTCCTGCAAGGTCTGAGGTTTCTGACCTTGTAGAGAAGTAGCCTCTGGGGGTCGCTAGGACTGCTGGGTGTGTTAACCCAGCTCAGAGGCTGCCTCCTTCAGGCAGTCTTCCTGATAGTTGACCACCTCTGTGCGTTGAACTTGCTTTTCTCGGTGCACCTGTCACCCGGATGAATAATGTAGCTGCTCACACAGTTGTCTCTGGCTGGACCTGGAGTGTCTTTGGTGGGGTGGGGGACGGTGGGACCTACCCACAGTGTTTGCCTTTGGGTTTGGTATCCAGTAGGCGCTTGATAAGTGCTTAATAACGTGAATAAAGGGCACCGCCAGATTCGCAGAGGCTGACTGATAGAGCTGAGGGAGCGTAAGCCCCAGGGTGCCTCACTAGCTCTGGTCCCTTCTGTGCTCACAAGACCACATGACTCTGTCACCTTGGCAGAAGACATGTTTGTATTCTTTCTCCTAAAGGAAATTCCCCCCAATTGCACAAGCTTCAAGAGCTACACGGCCTTGACCCGGCCCAGGGAAGGTGCAGAGAGGTGAGTTTTGGGGGCTAGGGTCTGAGGGCTGGGCTGATGCCAGTTCGCTGGGTTGCCAACTCACCTTCCAGGGCTGGAGGACGAGGAGTCGCCCTGATGTGCAGCTGTTGAAGGCCTTGGGGGGGGCGGGGGTTGGGGTGGGTCGTAGCTCGCAGGTGCTCCAACCGCTTTAATCCTTCGGCCTGGCCCCTGAGAAGGGGCGACCTGCCCCCAGGCCCCTCATTTTCCCTCTGCCCATAACCATTTTCCCTCTCCTTCCTTTTTTTGTCCTCCCTTTCCTGACCAAGCCCAGAGTTTCCCGCAAGGGGGCCACGGTCACCGGGTCGGGGATGGGGAGGTACCCAGAAATCACGGGCAGTAACCTAAGCCTTCCCTTTCTCTTCCTTTCTTTGGTCACCTTTGACATCCCCCTAACTTCCCACCGCACCTTGTTACCATGTTGGCTTAGTCCCTGACCTACTCTGAGCCTCCCCTGCCTCATCTATGAAATGGGTATAGGACAGCCTACTTTGGGAGTCATTCGGAGCGGTCGAAGAAGACAAGGGCTGAACCAACATTTGTCACCGGTCAAGGGATGTTCAAGCATAATCTCTTGTTCTCTGTGCCCCGATCTGACCTTCCTGAAATCTTCAAAAGTCCCCAGCCCTGAGGCCGTCCTGGTAGGGGTGGCTCTGTAGGAACCCAGATACCAGCCCCAGGCTCCCCCACCCCACAGCCCTGGTCTCACTGCCCAGCCCTCCTGCAAGAGGCCCGCCCAGCTTCCGGTCCGTTGATGTTAACCATACTTGCTGGGAATAGCCACCGACCTCTAATTGCGGCTTATTAACTGCGTTTTTCTCTTCCAGTCGCGCACATGAATTTTGCCCTGCTTCCAGAAAGCAAATTACAGGTTGGAAATGAGAATATTTCAGACAGGGGTGGAGAGGTTCGAGCAGCGTGTGTGCTGCACAATGAAGGGTCCAGGGATAATGTCCAGACTGGGCCAGGCCAGGGTCTGCTGGGCCCACGTCTGTTCAGGTAAGAGGCTCAGAGGGCCCAGAGGGACATGCGATGTTGCGGGGGGGGGGAAACATCCCAGACTGGGCTTCTCTCCAAAGGCTGAGGCTCCTGGGCCTTGAGACATGGCCAGTCAGAGAGGTGGCCGCTGGGTGCCGCATGGCCTTGCTCCCCCACAGATATTTGTGGGGACTGACTGGTGCCCACCTGGTTTGTCGGAGCGACTTGGGGGGGGGACAGGGGAGGAGAGTGGGCCTGTGAATGACACGGGGGACAGCGGGAGCGCTGGGGTGCCCACTGTTGCTGCAACACGATGTCCTTGTGTTCCCCTCCCTAGACTGAACAAAAAATGGCGAATTCGGATGCTCCTTCTTGAGCCAGGGAATGTCAAGGAATTGTAGACTTCGAGCCATAAAAGGACGGCAGGTGCATTCGGGTGCACTGTCTCCATGTCAGAGACCGGGACGTGGAGGTTCCTCCCCAGGTGAGCTCCTTCACTGCCTTGTGGGCTCCTTGCCCTCGGGTTCCTCTCAAGTCCCGTGGGAGCCTCTGCGAGCCCGGCAGGATGTGGATGGCCGGTGGCAACAGATGCCAATGCCGCCGGGGCCAAACCCGCCCCAGAAATGCCAGACTGAGGAGACAGTCAAGAATTTTACTCCTGTCTTTATTTAGCGAATACTTTCGCGGCACCCGTGCTATGCCGGGTCCTGTTCTAACCGCTTTGCAGATATTGACTCATTTCATCTTCAGAGCGACCCTAGGCACTTGTCCCAGTTCTACAGATTCTAGAGAACGGAGCCAAGAGATGTGGAAGCGCACAGTGACCTGGGCCGGGAACCAGGCAACATCCTCCCCCGCAACTCCGCGCCACCCCAGCCCTGTCCGGCCAGACGGTCTACCTTTTCATGAGAAACTGAACATCTGTAATTGTATGGGAAATCCTCTTATTTTAAAAAGTTGATTTTAGGGGCGCCTGGGTGGCTCAGTGGGGTAAGCCGCTGCCTTCGGCTCAGGTCATGATCTCAGGGTCCTGGGATCGGGTCCCGCATCGGGCTCTAAATTTTAACAAGAGCGCTGTGGCAGGAGGAACCCCACTCCTGGGAGCGTCCCCAGGATGGGAGACTTGAGCTCCTTGAGCTTGGAACCCCGGGTGGATGGACAGACAGTTTGGATATTCTTCTGCTTCCCAATGTTAAGGAACAGGGGCCGAATGGGCACAGCTTTCCCTGCTCACTGTCCTCCTAGGAATCGCTGTGCTCTACCCCTGAGCCCCAAGCATTGGCCCCAGGCAATGACCTTCCACGCTTCTGGCTGGTCACTTCTCCCACTGCGCTGGGCCTGTAATTCTGGGAGTTACCGCCAGGGGGACGGTGTGGCCAGTGTCACGCAACAACGGCTGAGTTACAAGAAAAGCAGGACCTGCTCCTGGCCCGGGCACCTGCTTTGTTTCCCACGACCTGCCTTAGAGGCTGGGATGCTCGGCGTCCTTCACCCAGTGAAGTGAGGGAGTGCACGGAGACCCCGCATCCCAGAACACGGACAGAGTGGCGGGCAGCAGGCATAAGACAGGTCTCTGCTGCCCTGGCCTCCCCTCCCCCCCACCCCTCTCCCCCACCCCTTTCCCCCACCTGAGACCTCGTCGAATTGACTGATTCATTCCTGGTGACTTCTGCAGCCGCTGCTTCTGTGCCTGCACCTTGAACTTGCATTAAGTTTTAATTAAAGCCGTTTCACCGGCCTTGCCCTTGGCTAAATGCAGCTGTGGGCGCAGGGCACAGAGATATTTAATACTATGCCTCTCCCCGCTGAAGGCGCAGGGTGCCCAAGGGTGTACCCGGGCCGTGCCCGCTAGCAGCGATCTGCGCTCTTGCTTAAGTGTGCCCACAGGCCCCGAGCGGGAGGCCGGCAGTAACTATTCATTGCCCTGGGTTAAGTGTGCCCAGGGGCTCCCGTAAACTCAATGCAGTGATTAGCGATTGCTCCCAGTGAAGGCTGCCCGAGGTCCTGCGGAATGTCCTCGGCCCTAAATATAGCCTCTGCGTGGGGCCTTAAAGGGCACGGTGCTGATCGCTACTTCCCCTCCTTGTTGAAGCAGAATCGGTTCCCTCCTTAAAGCCCAGCCTCCGGGGGCTTCCCTGCCTTATTCCAGGAGTGTGGGAACAGCAGGACGGCTCTGGTGGGGGCCAGCAGAAATGGCGAATGGTCTCACCCTCTCACCACCCCTCGGGCATGTTCCCCATTCCAGCCTCTCTGTTGCCCAAGTGGAGGTGGCATCTGCAAAGACAGGGAAACGGAGGGGGCTCGCCGGGGCGCCCTGAGCCTGCCTCCCGCGGGGCCCTAGGGTCAAGGGGGTAGCAGGGCTGGGGCCCCCAGTAGGCTGAGCTGGCTAGGTCTCCTTCTGCCTGCTTTCTTCCTTCTGCCGCTGGGGGCCCCTGTCTGTCCCTCGTCTGGAGGAGTAGGGGGTGGTCTGGGGAGGGTGTCACTGGGGTGACTCGGTCCCCGGAGCCCCACCTCCCTGTCTTGTTCCAGCTCAGGGGTCGGGCAGGGGATCTCCCAGGGTCTGTGACTCCCTCCCTGCCCAGGTCTGAAGCACATACAAGGAGAACAGAGAAAGGAGTTAGAAGTGGGAGACCAATGGGTGGCGGGTGAGGACGTGACTGCGGCAGGAGCTCCAGGACCTTCCTTCCCTGCCCACGCTGTCACCTTCATCACCACCTGTGAGATGGTGAGAACGGTGCCCCCCAGGGGGTGGTGGCGGGGCTCGTGGGCTGCATGGGGACCAGCCATCGTGGTCGACCTGGGACTACCCTCGCTCGTGTGGGAACTTGAACGTCCCACAGCAGGGGAACCTGGGATGGGGGGGTCCCCCTACGTACGGTGCCACGGGTGTGCTTGCGTGGCCCACGGCCGCCCTCTTGCCACCCTTGATTGCTGGATCTGAGAAGGAAGGAGAAGGGGCGAGGGGGGAAAGCAAGGCAGGAGGGCCTGGGAGACAACCCTGATGGAAAGTGGGTCCCCGAGCGCGTCTGTGCCTCGCACACCCGCTCTTGGCCCGCCAGCTGTGCCCGGGACCCCAGCTGCCCCCTTGGCCGGCCCCAGGGCGGCAGCTGAGGCAACGACATTTCTCTGGGTCTGTTGACACTTGAGTCCCAGAACATAAATGATTTTCTTGTCTTAATGAGCAAACAACCCAGCCGGCACCGCTCTCTCGCCGGCCTCCTGCTGGGGTAATTGCCAGCGCTTATGCGCTCCGGCAGAAATGTTTACTCACTCACCTTTGCTCACCGCTTGCCAGGAGTTTCTTGCTTCCTCTTTGTTCTGCAGTCTCCCTGACACTACCCCTGGGAAGCGCCACTGGCCAGGTACGTGGGGCAGGAGCAACTTTCTGGAAGGTTCTGCTGGCCCGGTGCTCAGGGACACCCCGAGGCAGAAGGTTCTGACTTCTGTTCTCCTTTGGAGAGGGGCTGGCGGGCGGATGGTGCCAACTCTTCTGGGCTTGTGTCTTGGCAGCCGAAGCTGGAAGCTTCCCCTGGTGCCCTCCAGGCAGAGGCCTGAGGCCATCCCCGGAAAGCTGGTGGGGAGGGGTTCCCGGCTTTGGCCAGAGGCCGGGAAGGAGATCCCTTTGAGGTCCCTCCAGTGCTATGATTCTCCGAAAAGCTTCCAGGGCCAGGGAGGGCCATCCCACTGCAAGACTACTAGTTTCTTCGGCTGAGCTGTCTGTCCCCACTGCCCTGAGGCTGGTCCCGGGTCTGTTCTCAGCAGCCTCTGGAAGGAGCCGGGCCCCTTCGAATATTTGAAGTTAGCTAGCTTTCCCTTCCTCAAATCTCCTGAATACCTCCTGCCAGTCCTTCTAGGATAGGGTCTGGGGGCTCCCTCCTGCCCCACTCCCTCCGTCCAGACACCCACCTAGATTCAAGTCTCCCATGGCCGATGTCCACTAAAGCGTTGCCGAGGGAGCCGAGAACGGGACCCCAGGTGTGCCTGGCCAGACGGAATCCGGGCTTCCTGGTGGGCATGGCCGGCTGGGGTGACCATACACTCACTCTCTCACCCATGTGCCGCCCAGTGAGGGCCCTACTGTGTGCCAAGCCCTCCCATGAGGCATCCGCTCCCCGAAAAGGTCCAGTTGCCTTCCTCCCCGAGTCGCCTGCTGCCCAGTCTCTTGTTCCTGCCTGTCCCCTCCTTGGCCCCGTCACCCTCCCGAGTGTCCCCTCAGTGGACCTTGTCCTTGACCTCCTAGTGTCCACATCTCCTTGGTCAGACCCTTGATGAGTAGGTCCTGTTTCTTCAGACCCCAAGGCCACTGTAGGCTTCAGGGGGAGCTGAAGGTCCTCTGAAAGATGCCGGCCTGTTGGGCTTCTGGGGGAGCATCAGTATGTCCCCCATTACGAGCCTAAATCTGCTTCAGAGGCGGAAGGCCAGTGGGGGGCAGCAGTCCTGCCCAGCCTGGTGGTCGGGGGCGGGGGAGGTCTTGTGGCTGAGCCCACTGTTGGAGCCGCTGTTGGGGGCAGCTACGAGGCCCCAAAGAACAGTCGGCTGCCCAACCCCCCCGTCCCCCGTCCCAGGGCCAATTGAAATGTCCAGCTGGGACGCCGGGCAGATTTAGGCAGGCGGCTTCGAAAATTGGGCTCCATTAGCGTGAAGTGCTCCGCATGGCAGATGAGGGGCTCCTGCAATCACGGATGCAGCCCGCCCTGATCATGGTGGCAGGAGCGTAATTACCATCTCTTTAAATAGCCCAAAGTTGCCGTGTAAGAGAAGACGGCTCACATGACATTTGCTCGGAGCTCGACTCCTGCTAAAAATATCTGGGCTAAATAATATTTCCTGATGGCATTGGAGCGGCAGCCCCTGTCCCTGGCTCTGTGACACCTGGGGGTTTAGGCCAGAGGCTGGTCTGGAAGTGAGCGGGGGCCCGTGTGGAGGGAGTGTTTCTGGAAGGAGCGGTCCAGCCGGGTTGGGCCCCTAAGTCCACCTTTTCCGGCTTCATCTCTCTCTCCCCCCCCATCCCTTCTCGGTTCCTCCCTCTTCTGGGCACCGTCCCCCCAAGGCCCTACCCCACCTCGCCTCTCCAAAGTCCCAACCTTGACCACGCATCCCTGAATTGCTTGGGACAGAGAGACCCCGGCTGTCCTGGAGGGTGTGAGTGTGCATGGGGTCTGGGTTAGGTGTGGCCTATGGACGCAAAGAGGAATCATCTACTAGAGACTTCCAAACCCGGGAGTCTTTATACTCTGGGGAGGTCCCGAGATGGCTCCGGGAGGGTCTGAGAAAAAAGATGGGAGAGGGTGTGCAGCCTCCGGCAGGCCCTCTGGGGCTCCGTGATCCACCAGTTTGGGGCCCCAATCCAGACCCTGTAGGTAACAGCTACTTTGTTGAGCCCAGGGTAAAATACGGAAAGGTCTAGAATCTGGAAAAGCACTTCCTACCTCTGGGAAGTTTAGATTCTAAGGAACTGTGTGTGCAAAGCTGAGTGGACCGGAGGCTTCCTTCCGAGTGGCTGGGTCAGAGAGGGCCAAGGCTTCGCGTGTGATAGAATTTTATCCTGGACCAAGTTTCACGAAGGGGCTCTGGTGATTCTAAGGCACTAGGGATGGCCCCGCCAAGCCCCCAAACATCTCTTTCCTGGCTCATGATGCCTAAAACCGCTTATGGGAGGCAGGTGCTTGCATTTAAGCCACTGCAGAGCTGGCTTAAAACGCCCCCACGAGAAGGCTGACACAGGAAATTCTTGCTAAAGTGTAAACAATTGATACGAGCTTTGTTTCTTAAGAGCAGCTTTGGTGAGGACCGGGCCCCAGGCTGGGTCACTCAAAGCTAAAGACCGTCTCGGTAGAGGTATTTCTGCAGCTTCTGGGGGGCGGTCCGGCTCCTGGCATCTGCTTCCTGATGGGCCTTCACAGATGGCAGGGTCCCCTGGATGTTTGGGGATGGCCTTTTTCTTCCGCCAGGCAGCGACACCAAGCATCAAGAAATCTCATGTCACCGATCAGGAAGTGTGCTGTGCTGGCCGTGGCCATGGCCTCTGGCTGAGGTCCTGGCTCTACCCTTTTGTCCCCATACCTGCAAAGTGTCTGTTTTTCTTTTTTACTTTTTTTCTTTTCTTTTTTTTTCAAGTAGGCTCCACACTCAGTGTGGAACCCAATGCCGGAATTGAACTCACGACCCCGAGATCAAGTCCTGAGCCGAGATCAAGAGTCCGATGCTTAACATGCTGAGCCACCCAGGCGCCTCAAAGTGTGTGTTTTTCTGTGTCACGTATCCTTCCCCATCCCAGGGTCATGTCAGCCAGAGTCAGAGGTCTTGCTTCCCATCCCAAAGCAGAGACCAGATCTCGTCAAAAATAAGTCTCCCACTTGGGGGGAAAGCCTGAGCCTAAAATTCCCAAGTCCACTGTCTTGCACCTTCCCAAAACAGCGACTCGGGGGTGTTCAGCCACTTTGGTGGCTAAGGTGCTCTGGGTCCAGCTCAGTGACCTGATGGTGGCTTCGGCTGTCCTGACCCTCCTGGAGGCCCATTCTTCCTCAGGCCACTGACACCAAGTAGAATCAGAGACATGGAAGGCAGAAACTGTGGGACCGGGGGAAGCTGGACCTTCACCGCTGATACCTCGGGACCTGGTGCTCTTGCCAGTGTGGCCCCCTGGGACGGTAACCATGGGGCACAGGACCTACGCTGACATTTGCAGCTGACTCTGTGGCCCCACCACGAGGCCAGGAGGCCCAAGAAGCCTCGAGAAAGCAGGCTTCCTCTAGGTAGCCTGGTATTTGCGGAGACAGCTGCCCCCATCCACTGGATGCTGGAGAGCTTCTTCCTACATGGGGGTGACTGAGTCCCCATCACGGTGTGCCGGAGCGCACGCCACACGAATCCTCCTTCCCTGGCCCTGCGGTTCTTTCTCCTGTGATGAGGCTTCCCTTTCTGGGCCCGACTGGTTCCACACCCGACCTTAAACGGTGTCAGACACGCTGGCTAGAACAGGCACGGGAGCACGTGTGGCCTGGTGGCCCAATGGTGATGTGGCCACTGGCTCTGGAGTCAAACACTGGGCACATCCCCACTTAGTCCCCACCCCCTTCCTAGCGGCCCGCAGGACCTCTGCGAGTCGCTGAACCTTGTTGAGCCTCAGTGTTTTCATCTGCAAAACGGGGATATGCGTACCTGTAGGGAGGACCTTCCGTAGATGGCGGGGGTAGGAGCTTAACAGAGTTCCTTGCACAAGATGAACCCTTTGCATTTTGATCCGCCCGGCTCTCTGGGCGGGCTCCAGTTCCTCAGGTCACTTACAAGAGGGATCAAGCTCTCTGGCAAAGACCACTGCTGGACGCGACTTATTTCTTAATCCAGGACGAATGCTCTTCTAGACAAAACGTATGTCCTCTGTGCCAGGACGCCGGGATCCATGTCTTAAAAGGGGTTTTCGGCGAAAGCCCGGCTACCAGACAACCTGGTTTTCGCAAAACCACCAGGAGCAAAACCCATTGATATACAGCGTAAGGAAATACACATAATTCACAAATGATGTCGATCACTTTCATCTAAGACTTCACAACTGTCCTCAATAGAAGACAGACGCGGAGGAGATTTAACGCAGATGTTAATAGCGCAAGAATGCCCCGTTACCAGGATATGATGTTTCGGTGCTGCATAAAAATGTAATTATATTCAGAACTATATTTAAAGATTAAAAGGGGGACTGCCTACCACATCTAGCCCCAAATTCAGAATTAGAAACAAAGGGAAAAAGCGGGGTGGGGGATGAGTTCTAACAGTCTGCAGAGAATGGAAATGTTTCTTGAAAGTTTTTACACATTCTGGCTGTTTTTATTTTAACAGTTTCCTGCGGCATTGACATTGACTTTGGAAAGGGAGGGCTAGATCTTTATCCGACAAATATTCACGAGACAATTGGCAGTGGGAGGGCCCGTATGAAGCTGGGGGAGGGAACAGAGGCCACCAGCTTCAGCCCTGTGGCGTCTGTCTGGGAGGGGAAGAGAGAATGTCCTGTCCGGAGAGTTATAAAGGAGGACAGGTGGGTTTGGGGGAGATGCCAAGGGGCAGATGACCTTGGTCCCAGGCTTTGAAGCGAGGGTAGGTTCTCTATTGGGACATAGTAAATAAAATACAAAAATAGTTAGGCAACAGTGATGAGAACGATTTAGGAAGAATTTTTGGTCTCTCTGGAAAGATTTACCTGGGGAAAGAATGCTCTCTTCCTCATTTTATGAATTTAATATCAGCGGCCAAAAGGAATCTATCCTCTCCCGGGCTCTCAGCACACCTTCCCTGCACCTCCCCTGTCCCGCCCCCTCCCTCCCTCCCTCCCCCCCTTCCTTCCTTCCTTCCTTCTTTTAAAATATGGAACGCTAGGCTTCATGAATCTGTGTGTCACCTTTGCTCAGGGGCCATGCTAAACTTGCTGTATTGTTGCTTCTAAGTCTTTCTATTTTTGGTATGGTTATTGGCTCATGCCCCGTCTCCCTCTTGTATGGGAACCCTTTAAGGTCAAGGGCTGTGTCTTTTTTTTTTTTTTTAAAGATTTTATTTATTTTATTTGACAGAGATTACAAGTAGGCAGAGAGGCAGGCAGAGAGAGAGGAGGAAGCAGCCTCCCTGCTGAGCAGAGAGCCCCATGCGGGCCTGATCCCAGGACCCTGAGATCACGACCTGAGCCGAAGGCAGCGGCTTAACCCACTGAGCCACCCAGGCGCCCAAGGGCTGTGTCTTGTTCAGCATTTTATTCTCCCTGGGACTTATCATACCGCCTTCCCCTTGGTAAGCACTTAATAGACGCTTGTTGGACTACATTTTCACTAGGAATTTTTTAAAAACGTTTTAGACAAAGGACAATTCTCTGTGTAAACATATGACGAAGGCATCGGAATATTTAGGCACCGGGATTGCCTGAGACTTCTGTGGTTACGGAGACTTTTTCATCCCTCCCGCCGCCCCCCTCTCCCCCCGGCCCCCCCGCAAAGTGGTTAGAACCTATAGTAGAAATCCTAATTATTGAAGCTCGTAGATGTCAAGGACAGTGGAAACTAGGGTCTGTCCCGCTTGGAGAAGAGAACCCAGCCGGATGGTTAAAACTGTAACTATTTGACATTTTCAAGCAGGGGTTCTGACAAAGATGCCTCTAGGGGTCAGGCAGAGAGTGTAAATGAGGAATGGGAAGCGAACCAGCCGCCCACCAAAGGGTGCTGATGGCCAGGGATAGGACCGGGCCTGGTGGAGACGCTGGTGGGCTGGTGGCCACCAGACCCTGCCCAGTCTTCTGGTTTTCCAGAAGAAGCTGGTTACAAAATTTCATCGGTTAATCTAAAAAATATTTAAGACCCGCTGCATATCAGGGTGCCTGGAGGGCTCAATCCGTTAAGCATCTGCCTTTGGCTCACATCATGATCCTGGGGTCCTAGGGGCTCCCAGCTCAGTAGGGAGCCTGCTTCTTCCTCTCCCCCTGCTCACGCTCTCTCACTCTCTCTCAAATAAAAAAATAAAATTAAAAAAAAAAAAAGACCCAAAGCAAACATGTCTGAGGCTGTACTTGACCTATGAACCAGAATTGGCAAGCTTTAACCTGGCAGTTCTCAACGGGGGTGTGTGTGTATGTGTGTCTGTCTTTGTGTGTGTGTGTGCACACACGCGCCTGCCTCCCATGGGACATTTAGCGATGTCTGGAGACATTCTTGAGGCCACCAACATCTGGTGGGCAAAGGCCGCAGGCACTGCTAGACATCCCGTGGTGCACAGGAGCCCACAGCAAAGAATGTTCTGGCCCAGCAGGTCAGTAGGGTCCTGGCAGAGTCTGGTTTTGTGTGGTTCTTGGGGCTGGCTCGATGTACGTGGCCTCAAAGTAGGGAATGACAAAGTAGGAAACCAGCTGGTGGCAACAAGCAGGGGCAGGAGTTGGGAGCAGGTGGGTCCGTACAGAAAATGTACAATTCTGCAATTCTATTTCGAAAACAGATTCTGACATTCATGTATTCTCAACAAGGACTCCAGGTCCAGGGTCTGTGAAATTCAGCCAATGAAGGTAGGTTCCTAACCCAGTGCTTGAATTTGAGCTCCCAAAGCCTCTATTTTCCCATCTGTAAAAGGGGGACATGCGTGGCCCTTTCACCAGGGTGCCAGGAAGATCATGTCTCTTTGGGGAGGAGAGCCGATCCCTGCTTCCTTTCTGGAAAATTCTGGAGAGGAGTTGTCTGCCTGAACTGCCATACTGAGGACTGTTCCCTCTCCCCTATTCCCAAGAGAGGAGACTCTTCCAGCAGGAATGCCGTCTGCTGTCTGTCCCCAGTTCCGATCTGCGGGATCGGCTGCCGTTGGTGACCCCTGGGAAGGGCTTTGTCAGAACTTTGCTCTCGAGCCTTCCAAAGCCCAGTCCATCACCTGGCCTCCCCACCGCGATTTCCTCTGAGGGGCCTCGTTCCTGCGAGGTGTCGGTGGACCCAGCCAGGCACGAGACCCTTCTTCTTCACCACCATTATTCCCAAGGGAGCCCCACTCTGACCTCTGGCCAAGTCTCCTCCACAAAATTCAGAATATTCCCCTGAGAAAGCAGGGTCTCCGAGAGCTGCCTTCTGAAAACTGGCTCATCCCCCCTGGGACCTTGAGACCCAGGCAAAAGGAGGTGGTGGGTAGGGTGAGCCACTGTGCACCCGGAGAAAGGAAAACTGAGCTTCAAAGGCCTTGTGGCTGGAGCCTGGGAGCAGGCCTGGGGCACCAGTCTGAGGGCGCAGTTCCTGAAGGCTGTCTCTGGGCTGCAATCCTCGGCCTGGCCTAAGCTCACCTCCTCTTACTTCTGATGCTTTTTCTCTCTCTGCTGCAGAAGAAGGGGCTTGGACCATTCCTGCAAATAGCCAGACCTATGGATGAAGCATGGGCCCTGGGCTTCCCCCAGAGAATATGGGGTTCTCAGGACCTGCCTGCCTTCAGCTGCACTGTCCTTAGAGTCCACGTGAGCTGCCTAGGCCAGCCCTGGTCCCCTTGTCCAGCCTCCTTGGCTCCCGCTGCCTGGACTATTCATTTGTTCTCTGATGTCTCCTCTCCTCAGCTGCCTCTCTGGGCATCCAAACAGTCTGAAGCATTCCTGGTCTCAAGGCCATCTGTCACCCTGACAGTCTAGGAGCTATAAGGCCTGGCTCTGCCCAGCCACCTGGAAGGCCCCTCCTGCTTGGGATCTTGTTGGGGGGGATGTGGCTGCAAACTAGCCCAGGCGAGGGGGACCCGGCCAGGCCAGCCAGGAGGTCCGGCCTTTGACAAGGCCCTCGATGACCAGCCTGGCTGATTGGGCACTAGCTTCCTGCTGTTCCCCCAGAGAGTCCCAGAGGATACCCTCCATGATGGAGGCCTTAGGGCCACCGGGAAGGAGACTAAGGGGCACCTAGACCTGCCATCCCAGGACCAAGTCAGGACACAGCAGGGCCGGGACTCCTCCTCCTGTCGGGAATGGATGCTACAGTCACTGTTCCATGTGAGGATGTCTAAGGCACGGTGGGAGCAGCCAGGCCCAGGGTCCACCCAAACCCTCGGGGAGGCACGGGGTGGGCACCCAGCAGCTGCCGGCAGCAGGCAGCCCCTGACAGGTCTTTTGGGGAGTTCACCAGCCTGCACCTCTAAGGAGCCCAGTGCAGCTTCATTGGAGGGAGGGTGAGACAGAGCCCGAGGCTTCAAGTCAGCCCCTGGCCAGTGGAGCAGACTGAGTGCGGGGCCGCGCCCACGTCCAGCAAACTCAGAGCCCGTGGGCCTCTGTGGACTTTTCCTGGTCCAGCCTGGCCACGCCTGGAGACCCTTTCTGCTCACTGGGGGACACCCTAGCGGGAGCCGACACAACCCACAGAGGCAACCAGTCCTGAAAGTCATAGGCCTTCGGAGCTTCAGAAGAACATGGAGAGCCTTCTCTGAGGTCCCCTTGCTGGGGTGAGTCCCAGGAGTGCCCCAGGGGATGCTAAGCACAAAGGAGAGGGGAGGATAGTATTTGGGCCTGCAGCGTCCTGGGGACCTCCAGCGTCCCTGTGCTCGCCTGCTTCCTGTGAAACGTGGAGATGCAGGCCTCGGGGGCGGAGAGGGGGAAAGCGTGCACACCGCGTCATCAGGCTGCTGTGGTCTCTCCTCTCTTCGACTGTGTGACTTTGGGCAAGGCGCTAACGTCTCTGTGCCTCGGTTTCCTCATCAGTCCAATGGGGGTGAGAATAATCGGGGCTGTTGAGGGGTAAGTGAGGAAACACGAAGCCCGGAGTGCAGGGCCTTGCACTGAGCCCGTGCTCAGAACCTGTAAGCCATTCTCGGGGCTGCTCTGGTTGCTGTTCAGGCAAATCAGAGCAGCCAAACCGCAGGGCTCCGAGGCCCAGGCAGGGGGGATGTCTGCTCGTTCCAGGAGAGCACAGAGGGCCCTCCGCCGTAGCTCAGACATCTCTGGGGGCGCTGCGTGATGACAGGCTCCTACGTGAGATGCTGTCCCCTGGGCCTCCGGGGCCGTGACCCTAGGTCTTGCGAGGACCCCATGAGAGGAGAACGGAGCGCATTACTGCTTTTTTTTCATGACTCCCTGCTCTCTGCCTCTGGTTCCCATGGCGGCAGCCGGTACCCCGCTGGCTCGGGCAGCTCCGGTGAGCCCCGCTGACCTCTGGGGACACCGGTGCGCCCGAAGCCCAGCTGTGGCCCGAGTGGGAGCTGCACCAGGTACTTCCCTGGAAGGGCGGCGCCCCCCGCCCGCCCCCTCCGGGCCGGCCCAGCGCTGGAAGTGGGGTTTGAAACGCCGCCAAGGAGAGGAGGCCGTGGGCACCGCCCGGAACGCGAAACAGATAAATAAATAAATAATCAGGGTTGTCTTGGCTGATAAACGGTCTCTACCTCCAGGACGACGTCTCCCCGCTGGCCCGCCCCCCTCCTTCCTCCTTCTCCGGGCCGATCCATCCCAGGCAAAAGCTTAATAGCCCCATTTAAGGCTTTTCCTTTTCACCACGGAATTGAGCTGCTCTTGCCATTACGAGGTTTTCAGCTTCTCTCTGAAATCAAATTACTGACTCCATTTAATTTTTTAAAAGCTCGGATGATTTCCCTTCTTGAATCGGAGCCGTGACTCCAAGGCCAACCCCCTCGTCCCCCTCCGCCCTGCCAGGCAGTTCCCCTGCGGGGCAGCCCGCTGCCCAGGGACGGCAGCCCCCGTACCAAGGCAAGCCCGACACCTACAGGGGAAGTCAGCAGGAGGAGGCCCAAGGCCATGGCGGCTGCCCAGGGCACCTGGCTGGGTGGCCTGGCCTGGGGGAGGAAAGAAGGGCTGAGATCACCTTCCGGAAGCCCACGGCGCCGGGTTAGAAGGTCACGTTCATAAGCTGGTGGGGAAGCGGGTTAGAACCCAGTGCTGATATTGTGGGCTCACGGCTGCCTGGTTCTCCAGACCCCAGCTGCCTTCTCAGAGGGCCTGTCATAGCCCCTGTCACTGGACAGATGTTTAGGGAGTGTGTTCTCCATGCCAGACGCTGTTCCAGCTACTGGGAAGGGAACCGGGAGTTGGACGGAGAAAGTCCCTCCTGTGGGAGCGAACGTTCTAGTGGGCACACATGTGTGTGAGTGTGTGAGTGAGTGTGTGCGGCGGGGGATGGGGGTTGGAGACAGACAATAAAGCCACGCGTGGACAATTCAGATGGCACAATTCAGAGTGCTCTGAAGGCACCGAAACACGCAGCCTGGATGGGGCACAGGTTTGGGCGGGACGGTCACGGCCGTTCCGTCTGAAGGGGAAACGGGGAAAGAGTGGAGGGCCAGGGTGTCCAGACAGAGGGACAGCAAGTCCAAGGGCTCTGAGGAGGTTTGGAGGGACAGAAATCAGTTCACGGAAGCTGCTGGAGTGAACAGGAGGGAGTGGGCGGGTGGCGCAGGCGCGCAGGGGCCCAGATTTTATTCTGGCTTTAAAGAGCTTGCTGCAGAGTGGACATCAGAGGGCAGGAGCAGCTGAAGGGGGACGGGGGAGGGAGGCCCTGGCTGAGAGAGGCCAACCCCCCTCCCCCGCCCGAAGGAAAGGGGACTCAAAAGGCCTCTCTCCTGACGACTGGGGCTGCAGGTAGTACATGGGACAGGTCACCAGGCTGGTCTGCAGGTTCTGTCTCTGCCTGTCTGTCTGTCTGTCTCCCGGGCCCCCCTCTCCGTCCTCCCCTTTTCCATCTCTGCACAACCACCTAGCTTTGGGACCTCAAAGACCAGGGACACCCCCCTCCCCCACCCCAAAAGGATCCTATAAACCGTGGCTGACCCTTTACCAAGTCCTCTGCATGTTTAACCGCCTTGTGTGCTTGGAGACGAGACAAAGGAAAGGAAGTTAATGAAATCGCCAGCCTTTACCTGGCATAAATGGCTCTGCCCCCAGCGGGCAGTGAGCTGCGCGGCTACGCGGGTCTGGGAACTTGGCCCAGCTCGGCGGGCGGCGCAGCTGCCACCAACCACTTTCTTCCTCTTCTCTCCCCTTGCTCCGCCGCACGCCAACTCAAAACCGGGACATACTACGTTGCATTAGAAAGCACTCAGGCTTCTGGGGAGTCTCCTGTTCTCTCTCAATATGGGACAGCCCCAGACCCAAGGCAGACTGGGGCTCTGGGTCCTGCAGCGCCTGGGTGGCACCTGTACCCGACCCCAGGATGGCGTGGGCATGAGTACAAGTGTTCTCGTGCATGGGGGAATGCCACTCATCCCGTGGAGAATTTCCAGGTCTGGCACTCATTTCCTGATGGCCGATGTGTCTGTGATCAGGGAGGTCCCAGCAAGGAGAGGCTCTTCCCCCCCAGGTCAGTACCCTGCAGGGCAGGATCTCAGACACTCCAGGATTTGGGGTGGTTAGGCATTGCGTAATTCCCTCTCCCCCGCACGTGCTCGGGTCCCCATCTTTTCCATCCCATTGGGGTATGTGATGCCTTTATTGCTCTGCCTGTTACACAGAGCAACCCTGGGCCAGTTTCCTTGCCTTGCAACATGCAGGCTTATTGCTGTTCCCTCCCCAAAGGTCTTGAATTCCCAGATTTTAGCCGCTTCCACGGCAGACTTCTACGGCAACGTGCTCTTCTAGCTTTAGTGGCAAGTCTCCGTTGGGTATTTGAATATTACTTAAACTGGAATTAGAGTCATCAACCTCATAATCCTCCAAATTACTGCATGGCCAGAGAGGCAATGTGGTGGCAAGGGCTTTTTCTGGGTGTCCTGCCCAAGCCGTGTGACCTTGAGCAAGTCAGTTCATTTCTCTGGGTTGTTTTCGAGCAACAGGCTGAACCAGGGAAGAGGAGCGGATGGCCAGGCCATTTCCACTCCTGGGAAGACATGTGGAGAGTCTCCCGTGTAGGTCTGCCGGAACCCCTCCCCCATGATAGTCCATCCCCAGAGAATCAGCTCAGCCTCACCCCTGGCCACTGCCTGACCTCTGTGCTGCTCACAGATCTGGTCTCTGACAGTGGGGGCCACCGGAGACACAGGCCAAGCCCAGTGGGGGGACAAGATGGGATTATACGGACAGATTCGTAACGATACGGACAGATTCGTACTCTCATAGAGCTGGCCCAGGTCCACCATGACCTTGCTCCAAAGGTGACCTCCCACCAGCTCCTCATTCCTCTCCAGGCTGAAGGGCCCTACATCCAAGATCTCGAAGCTCTCAAAAACAACGGTTCTCAAAGTGGGGTCCCCAGACCAGCAGCATCAGCATCACCTAAGAAATCCATTAAAAAAAAAAAACCGAGTTCTTGGTCTCCATCCCAGACCTGTAGATCCCAAAACACAGAGTCTGGGGACCAGTTACCTGTGTTTTAACAAGCCCTCTTGGTGACTCTGATGCACAGAGTAGCTGAGGCCCCCTCACTGCTTGGGAAAAATCTGTGTCACCAACAGCTCCCCCCGTGCCCCCTCAAGTCAGAGAATTCCTCTGCCTCCATGGTAGCTGTACTTGGGCATCTGGACAGCTTCTAAGTACTCGGGGCATCTAGCTCCATCTCTCTGAGGAAGAGAGGAACTGCTCTTCCCATTTTATGGATGAGGAGACAAGGTCCAGGACCTCGCCCAAGTTCACACAGCTAATGGATGGCAGAACCAGGGGCTCAAACACCAGCCTCCTCACTCCAAGGCAAAGGCTCTCTCCTGGACACCTTGCGTGTCCAGGGCTCCTCAGACCAAAGGAACAAGTGCAAGTCCATCACCAAGAGAGGAAATGCCCCCCTTCTAGTCCCCTCTCCCCAATTTCCAGTTGCAATCCCAGGAGAGAGCATCCGGGAAACATAAATTCTGCCTGGCGGCTGAGAGCTCTGAAAGGAGTCACACGTCAGGGAGATGGGACTTTATTTCTCAATGAAATAGCCTTTTTATGGTTGGAATAAAAGTGCCAGCGGGAGCCTAATGCCAGGAAGTAGCAAACACATTTGATAAACTCCTTCAGCCAGGGGTGGGGCAGCCGGGGTGGGGGGAGGCGGATCGGAGAACCGTCCCCACGTTTCGTTGCCAGATGCGCGGTTCTCTTCACCGTAGAGCCTGGAAGATCCGAGGTCCTTCTCGTGAACCCCGAAGCTGCAGAAGGGTCGGCCCCGGACCGCGCGAGTTCCTTCGCTCCGCAGCCAGCCGGGCCCCGGCAGCGGGGCTGCCGTGTGGAGAGCGGGCGGCAGGGGGCAGCATAACCCACCGTTCCAGCTCGGGCGGGGGCGGGAGGGGGGCGCCAGGGGCACCGCGCGCAGGGGGTCTCTGAGACTCAGAGGGGGTCAGCTGTAACCCAAAACCTAGACCTCTCCCTCCTTCCTCCAGGCCTTCCCACCCCAGCCCCTTCGCAGCCAGGACTGTTTGCCGTCCTTACTCTGACTGCAGCCTCTATTAGTCCAAATCGTCAAGGGGCTGAGGGTCATGGGTGTGTGTCCGGGGTCTTCTCCATCCCCTTGCCTACCCGCTGGCTGGCTTCTCCAAACTTCTCTGGGCTTGACTTTGGACCGATTAACCCTTTAGCTTCCTTCTGAGGGGTCTTTTGCGGGTGGGTGGCGGGCTCAGAACGTGCTCGCGTTGCGTGTGTGCTCGTGTTGAGTGCGTGCGTGCATGCGTGTGTGTCTGTCTGTCCGTGGTTGGAGGACCACAGCCTTCATGGTCACCCGGGGCAGGAGAAAACCCTGAAGGACAAAGAGAAAGCGAGGAAACCTCTTCCTTTGAGCATGTGTGTGATTGGCAGGTTTACGGCCTCGGGAAGGTGCGTGGTATTCTGCACAATCAAGTCATTTTTAAAAATAATCTTCCTGCTTAAGTCGTACACGCTGCTAATTGCATTTTAATAAGTCTCTTAAAATCTTGCCATATTTTTTAATATCCTAATATTAGGTAAGTGATTGCGGGGGACACTGGAGGGCACAGGGAGTTTATATAATGGAGGGGAGGGTGGTAATGGAGATGGGGCTGGTGGTGGCCACCAAGTGGCCTGTGGTGTGTGTGTCTGTATGATGTGTGTGTGTGCATGGGTCTGTGTCCATGTGATGTGTGTGTGTGTGTGATGGGGGGTGTGTTTGTCCATCACGGAGGGTAGATGATGGGGGTGTGTGTGTGTGTGTGTGTGGCCATAGCACAGGCTTTCCCTCTGACCCAGCACACTCTCCCTTCTTTTTTCAAGGATGAGGGTCCTGAGCCCAGAGACAGGATGGGACTGGCCAAGGCCATGTAGCAAGAGGGAGACGCATGGGAGGAATCTCCGGCCTCAGGCTTGCGAGAGCAGAGTGGGAACCAGCTTGCGCCATCCCCAATCACAGCAACCTTGCACACACACACTGCTGGATGACACGGGGAGGGAAAGCGTACAGAGTTCCCAAGGGTAGCTCCTTGGGTGTCCCTGGAGAATAAGGGGCAGAGCTGAGACTTGAACTTGCAGTCGCAGCCCCGGTGGCTGGGGGAGGCCCTTAACCAGGATTGACTGGGAGGCCGAGCTGGGGTCCAAGGGTCCAGGGCCAGGGACAGCGTGTCGGGAGCAGCAGGGGAGACTGACAGGGGCAGGGAAGTGGACTGTAGGCGACTGGTCTGTTCGACACCCGATCCCTTTGTAACTGTAGGGCAGGGTCCCAAGGTCAAGAGCAATAGGGCACCTTCTCAGAGCTCCTGGAGGTCAGAAGCCTGGTGGGGTGGTCGGTGGAGGAGGGCGGTGGGGAAGGATGGGGTCGCCACGAGATTGTCAGGCCTTGGACCTTGTGAGCGCTGGACTTCTGCAGACCGCCCCCTCCCCCAAGGCCTCACTGGCCCTGGTCTTCCTCCTCCTCCTCCTCCTCACTACACGCCCCTGGCCGGGTGGGAGGCACATGTTGAGCGAACTTCTGAACAGGAAGTCAGCATCCAGGTCGTCCCAAGTCCCTTTTCATGTGGTTTCTTTAATCCCCCGGGCTGGGTTTCAGAAGCGTTTTACAGTTTCAGTTTTACAAAGCTACACTCCCTTTAATGTTGGCGTTTTTCAGGAGGTTAGGGGAGAGCAGCTTCAGTCAAAACATGTGTGTTTTACATCAGCCAGCTGCGGACCGCCCGGTCCGGGGAGGGGAGGCGGCAATGTGGCCTCCAGTGGCTCCCGGTGGCACCGGGCGGAGTGCAGACGGCTGGCCGCTGGGGCCGCTCCTTGTGTCCGGCTTGCCTCTGTCCCTCTGCCCCACCTCCCTGTCCCCCTCCCCCCCCACAGGCCTTCATGGGGGTCCCCCACAGCCCACTTCCAACCCCTCACTGCCTGGGGTCCCTCTCTGGTTGACACTGGTCATCTCGTCCGCTCCAGGCTCCCAGAAGTGGGCATGCCAATATGCCGTGCCCCCCCCCATCCCGATTTCACTTAGTACTGTCCCTTCAGTCACCACTCTCTCTGTCACACACGGAGACACCGCCTAAGCAAAAGTATCCGCGAAACTGGGGCTTCTGAGCGCTGGTGTATCTCTCTGTCTTACACACAGTCAACGCATCTACCACTGCTGGGATAAAAGGAGGCGATGGGTCCCCTGAAGCCATGCTGCCCGCTGTGCACGCCCCCCGAAGTCCCCTTGCTCCCTGAGCCCTTTCCTTGGTGGGGCGGGGAGGGGAAGGTCTGGAGGTGAGGTGCCGGGCCCCAGGTCCCAGGGTTTGGGGAGAGTCGCGGCAGGTGTCTGTCTCCAAGGCCAGACTTCTTCCTGCTCCATTGCATCTGTCCTTAGGGCAGGCTTCTTGGCTTTAGAGTTTCAGGCTTTGGAGGAGCGACCCGGGGCTGCTCTGTGCTCCTGGGGAAGACGGCTGAGTTCCTTGGCAGTGTGGCTGAAAGGAACAAACACAGACTTCGAAATCAGCCAGACGTGGGTCCGACTCCTGGATGCGCTCCCTCCCTGCCCGCTGTGTGGCTGCAGACGAGTGTCTCTGCCCCTGTCAGGCTTCATTTCTCCATCTGTAAAATGGGGACAGCCACACCTGCCTGGAAACAAGGATGCAAGCGAGAGAGAGACACGTCTGGGAAGGGTCTGCATCAGCCCCCCTACCAAGCCAGTGGTCATCACGAGCGTTCTGGACTCGATTCTTCCCTGCTTTGTTCCTCTCTCCAGCCCTGGCTTTACCACCTCTTCCCTGACTCATGAGAAGCAGCAAGATGTCAACAAAGAGGGGATCAGGAGAGAGGGGCCTTCCCAGGAGGGGCTCACTGATCCTCTGTGCGTGGGCATGGTGCCGGCAGCACCCGCTGCCAGGAGCGGGAGAAGGACAAAGCTGGTTCTTCCTTAGAGGTGGGCTGGCCGGGAGACCCCAGAGGCTGTTTGGACAGGGGTCAGGACCCAGGAACCCTGGACCACGCTGCCGGGGATGATATGGGGCTGGGATTGCAGAAGCCACACCCCTGGTAGAGCAGCTACCCCAGCCCCTGATGGCAGCTTGAGGAAGGTTCTGGAGGCTCTGCCGGCCTGGGATAGGGGAGGGGCCTGCCACATCCCAGATGTGGCTTTGCCTCCATGCTGGCCAGGAGCATATCTCTAGTCTGAGCCACCATTCTTGGGTCACAGTGGTCACTGGTCAAGGTCAGTGGTCTTGCCTCCCCCCCGGGGCCAAGGGCTGCCCCCAGGGCACCTAGGAGATAGGAAGAAGCAGAGCTCAGGCCAGAGCTTGGTGGATTAGCCCGGGGGTGTGGGCCCCATTCTAGCAGCTGGTTCTCTTGCCTCGGTGCCTGGGAGTGGTTAAGAGACCCTGCAGAACTTGGCCGTGATGATGACGATGATGACGATGGTGATGATGATGATGGTGGTGATGATGGTGATGGTGGTGCAGGGTGCCGTGTGCTCAGCCATGTCTATGTGCCAGACACCACGCTAAGCACTTTGCACGCTCCATTTCATTCCATCTGCTCTGTAGTACGTGCCAGCCGGGCACCTAGAGCAGTGCCCAGCACACAGTAGGCCCTCAGTAAATATTTGTTGCGTTAAAGAGGTCAAGCGGTTCACCCAATTCTCTTTTCCCGTGTTTATTCTTAAGGACTGACCGCTCATGATGGACCCTTGGGCACCGGCCCAAGAGAGGTTTGGGGCAGCAGGTGTCCCTAAGTTCTACACATCACACCTGGTCCCTCTTCTCCAGGAAGCCTGTCACGGTCCCTTCCTGGGCAGGTCTGTCTGTGCCTGTGGTCAGAGCCCCCAGGAGGGAGGCTGTTCCCTCCGCTTCTCCCCCAAGCCACCCAGGGGAGGAAGACCCTTGGTCTGGGGCCTCTTCTGCTTCCCCTGGGGCAGCGCACAGAACGGGGCCAGGCTCGGCTGCAGCTGCGCGGGGCCCAGGGAGGAGGAAATCAAAGACAACCATGTGGGCCCCGCTTTCATCTCTGGCTTCAAAGAGGTGCAAACAAACTCTGTCCCCGTGCCAGGCGGCAGCAGCTCCCTCCTCGAGGCCCCTGCCTGCTCTCTCCCTCCCTCCTGCTCCTTCCTGGAAAGCCAGCAGAGCCTCAGTCCCAGGGGTACCCCACAGGGGCCCCGACTCGCGGTCACAAAGGAGGAAAGGGGACGCTCTGCTGAGCTGAGGGAGGAAGGGGGTGGGGGGTTGGGGGCCTCGCACCGATGCTTGTTCCCACTGTGGGCCAGGCTGGGAAGCAAGGGCTCACATACCCTTCGCCATCTGATCTCTCTAGAACCTTCCGATCGGGAGCCACGCTGTCCACCATGACGGCCCCAGGTGGCTACTGAGCACCAGACTGTGTGGCCGGTGGTCTGGGAAGGTGGTCTGGGAAGGGTCATATACGCACCTTGGACCCAATAGGAGCAAAAGTATATAACATGTCTCGCTTATCAAGTTTACGTGGATGATTCCGTGCTGAAATGACAATATTTTGGGGGGACTTGGTTCACAGGGTATGTTTTTAAGTTCTTTTTGTTTGTTGGTTTTTTTAAGTAGGCTCCACACCCAACATGGAGCGCAGTGCACGCCTTGAACTCACGACCTGGAGATCGGGACCTGAGCTGATACCAACAGTCAGATGTTTAACTAACTGAGCCACCCAGGCATCCCTTTTTAGTTATTTTATTATTATTACTGTTGTTGTTGTTATTGTTATTATTACTTTACAAGGTATATTTTTAAAATAAGTTCACCTGTTACTTTGTAATCCTTTAAGTCTGACTCCTAGGAGATAGGAAAGTACCGATGTTGCCCACCTTCTTTGATGTGGACCTCTCGGCTCCAGACAACCTTCTCATCCTGAGGGGGAGGGGCATGAGGCTCCGACAGGTTTGGGCACTGGGACTCTGACATGCTGCACAGTAAAAACACGGAGGAGGAGTGAGTCAAGGACTGAATGTCTAGTGCCGGCTGCAGGGGAGACCCCGATGAACCCGGGCCCCATTCCTTGCCTTCATGGAGCTCCTAGTCCAGAGTCTAGTCCAGTTAGGGGCAGCTGGAATTAGAGACCCCCGGCTCTGCAGGGGGCAGGGGGGGGATGCCCTTGACCTCTGAACAGCAAGGAGATTAAGAGGCTCCTGGACTTCATTGCTTACCAGTTGTGTGACCTTGGGTCAGTTATTTGACCTCTCCAGGCCTCAACTTTCTCATCTGTAAAATGGGGCTGCTGCTGGCAAAACAGGGCTACTGTGCATCAGCAGTTAGCGACGATGCGGGACAAATTCTGTCGAGTGCCTGTCAGCCTGACACAGTCCTGCGCTGGAAAGAGCCACACTTCCCTCTGACATTTACCCTCTAAGTCATTTCTCTGGGTCCACCTGGTGCCAGGATCACCTGCTTTCTGAGATAAGCACCTCCCCCCAACCCATCCCCCCCCTGCTTCGGGTTCCCTCATCCCTTTTTTTCCCTGATATCTTCTCCCAGCTTTGTCCCTGAGGTCCAGTGGCCCCTAGAGTGGCCTTAGGACTTTCTGTTTTGGAGAGAACTGCCCTCCAGTAAACGCACCTCCTTTTGCTCACCCTCACCGAGGACCTCCCGGGGAGGGCTGGGTGGGGGTTTGGGGGAGCCCAGCACAATGCCTGACACAAGAGGCCCCTCCCTAAGAGGTGAGGGGGACCCAGGAGAGAGGATAGTGGGGCTCCTAGAGGTCTGGGGTGGACCTGGAGGGATGTGGTTGGGTGCATGCTATCAGAACGCAGGACACCCCAGCCCCGGGGGCGGGGGGTGCAGTCAGAGTAGACAATGGCCAGGAGGTACAGCTGGCGGAGGGAGATGACCCATCTCGTTCATGGTAGGGGTCTAGGGGAGACCCATGAGACTGTCGGGGACTCCACTGTGCAGAACTCGCTGAATGCTGAGGGAAGGGGTGCAGGAGGGGCAGGGGTTGGGGGTGTCCAGAGACAGTAGCAGGAAGTGGCACGATTGGAACCACACAGGGCCGATGTGGACCAGATGTGATTGGGGTCGGAGGCTCCTGCAGGAGGGCGGGGTAGAAGGGGTGAGGCGGTCTGCTCCCGCAACCTCCCCCAACCCCCTCCAGGCCAATGGGGTTCTGCAGCTGCCAGTCCCTGAAAGATAATGAGACCCACACTGGGGAAGTGATTTGCATAACTGCTCCCATAGTGCCCTGCGGCCAGTCTTGGGGGGAGGGGGGGGTTCTGAACAGAAACCTCCTGGGTGGTGGTGTTCTGGCTGTCAGTCCCCAGCTGGGCCCAGCCCTCTCCTCACTCAGCCACCAACCCAGGGGATGCTTGAAGGTCCAGGCTCTGGGCTGCAGACGATGATTCCTCCTAATCTCCCGCAAGCACCATTCAGGCTCATCACTCATACTCCAAACTCCTGCCACTTCTTCCAGGATGCCCTCCCTGATTCTCTGGTTGGATGAAGCACCTTTTCTGGGTTCCCTGAGCCCCCACTATTTATTCGGGTGGGCGATTATAACTGTCTCTTTCAATGAGCGACTCAGACACCCACGCTGCCCACTGCCCCCTGCACTCAGCACTGGGAGTAATGGGAAAACCTCCTTGCCCACATCTTCCAATACTCCTAAGCCTGTCCAGACCCCAACCTCTCCCCCATAAGCCCCCAACCCTCTCTACTCCTAGGGTCACTTGAAGAGATATATATCTGGCTTGATATATGTAGCATGTGTCCAAATTTCCTTCTAATTTCTAAATTTCCTTTTAAAAGGCACCCATACACATGAATGTGCACACACATACAGGTGTGGTTTATCCAAAACTGAGAGCAAATGGTCTATCTGGCTCTGGGACCTGACTTTGTCTCCCCTCCCCAGGCTCCTGGATTTCTCTCCGTGACAGAGAGTGAGTCTTTGGAAGGGCTGCATACTATTCCACTTAGTGGCGTCTGACTTTCCAGTGTCACAGCAAACATCCTATTTTGCACCTCTCCGAGCTCCTTGGTGGGTCTTTCTCCAGGCTGCATTCCTCGAAGTGGAACTGCTAGGTCAAAAGTTATGTGCATTTTAAATATTGATAGATGGTGTATATCGATCATTTCCAATCAGCATACCACACAAGAATCTACAGGGCAGAGTCCGAATGTTGTGGTTTTGGTCTTCAAACCTCCCATTGCCCTGCTCTTGCGTCTCCCCCCAGCTCCATGGGCCCCGCAGAATTGATGGGTCCTGAGGTCAATTTCGTGAGTGGTGACTTGCATTTGAAAAAAAATAATAACAAGATAGGATAAGTTAGTGTAGAAAATATCAGACACATGGCATGTGGCAGAGTGAGAACTGCCATGTGAACCTTTTCCTGGTTCATGTGTGTGTGTGTCTCTATGTGCCTGCTGCAACGCAAAATGTGTTCCTTACTTGGCGGAAGCTGAGGTCAAGACTTTGGAGAAACACCACCTACACTTCTGCACCAGCCAAACCCCCTAGCAAGAGGAGCACATTCTTGTTCCAAGCCTTTGCCCACACGGGCCTCTGGTGAGGTGCCCTCCTTCTGGGTTGCTCCTCTCTAGGTCTTTCCTACCCTCAAAGCTCAGCTGCCATGTCCCCTTCTCCAGGAAGCCCTCCCTCTCCCGGCCAGTGCACAGGCTGTCCTGCAGGGCGGGTCCCCAGGTCTTCCCACCAGATGGCAAGCTCCTCTAGGAAGGGGCCTGTCTGACACCTGTCCCCATCTGTGAGTTCTAACGGGGCACCTGCCCACAAAAGGGCCAGAGCCAGGTTTTTGATAATAACTGGGATGATATCATGTGCTGGTGACTGTAAGCGGTGGTCATTGCAGGGCAGGGGACCGTTTTTGTGCTCGTGGGCCCGCTCAGCGTCCTGAGAACCCTGTTCCTAGATTGGCGGCATTGCCCACACTGAACCCTGCTCTCGCGTGGGAGAACTCAGGCCAGCTCCTAGCCTCCCTTGCAGCTAGAGCGTGGCCACGTGACTTGCCTCCACCAATCCCGCGCAGGCTCAGGGTTTAGCTTTGGAAGAGGGAGGGGCGGGCTCAGTGCTACTGGAGCAGAGGTGGCAAGGGCCTGGGGTGGCCAGTGGGGGGACGTCCTGGCCAGCTCCGGTGACCAGAACTCCCTGGGCTCCGGGCCAGTGGCAAAAGCTTCTTCACCAGAAAAGTGCTGGGTGCTACGCCAGCCTCCAGGTCTGGTTCTGGGGTGCCACGGGAGAGGATACCAGCTGCCAAATACCCCTTCATTTCAGGCTATTGAAGCATGACATATACGGTAAAATTAGCCTTTTCTTATGTAAAGTTCTATCTATCCTGACAAGCTTATACAGCCTTACAGCTACCACCACAATCAAGATGTGGAACATTTTGGTCACCCTCAAAAGTTTCCAAGCGCTACTTTGTTTATTTATTTATTTATTTTTAAACTAAAAAAAGATTTATTTATTTATTTGATAGAGAGAGTGAGAGAGGGAACACAAGCAGGGGGAGTGGGAGAGGGAGAAAAGCAGACTTCCTGAAGAGCAGGGAGCACGAAGCGGGGCTCGATCCCAGGACCCTGGGATTATGACCTGAGCCGGACACTTAACGAATGAGCCAAGCACCCCTAAACTTAAAAAAAAAAGAAAAGATTTTATGTATTTGAGAGAGAGATGTAGTGAGTGAGAGAGAGAAAGAGAGCGAGCATGAATGGTGGGGGAGGGGCAGAGGAAGAGGGAGAAGCAGACACCCCGCTGTGCAGGGACCTCGGAGCAGGGCTGGATCCCAGGACTCCAGGATCATGACGTGAGCTAGATGCAGACACTTAACCGACTGACCCACCCAGGCACCCGAAAACTTTTTTTTCTTAAAGATTCACCCATTTATTATAGAAAGAGAGAGTACAGGATGGGGTGAGGCGCGGGCAGGGGAAGGGCAGAGGGGGAGGGAGAGAAAGTCCCAAGCAGACTCTGTGCAGAGCTCGGAGCCCAGTACAGAGCCCAATGCAGGGTCCTGATCCCAGGGCCCCGAGATCATGACCTGAGCTGAAACCAAGATTTGGTTGCTCAGTTGACTGAGCCCCGCAGGTGCTCTTATTTATTTTAAGCAAGCTCTATCCCCAGTGTGGGGCTTGAACTCCTGATCCTGAGACCAAGAGTCACATGCTGGGGTGCCTGGGTCACTCAGTCATTACTTAGGTCCGGATCCCAGGGCCCTGGGATCGAGCGCAGCATCAGCCTCTGCTCAGCAGGAAGCCTGCTTCTCCCTCTCCCACTCCCCCCGCTTGTGTTCCTTATCTCTCTGTGTGTCAAATAATAAATAAAATATTAAAAAAAAATTTTTTTTTTAAAAGTCACATGCCTTGTTGACTGAGCCATCCAGGCGACCCCCCCCACCACGAAGTGCCACTCTGTGTTCAGTCCCAGTGGTGTGCTGAAGCTGGCTGTACCCGTGGGTGAGAGGCAACTGTTGAATTTTCAGAAACTTTGCAAGCTGGCTGTTTAATGTAGCCAATATTAAGTATTAAATTATATAAATTAACAAATATCTTATATTAAAAACAAAGGTAATAAACTCATCACATCCTAATTATTTTGCTACGTTTTACTATTTATGCCCCTGAGATGGTGTTTATTATATCTGTATGGTAGAAATACTAGCTAATGATGTGCCACTGGGAAGCTCTTCTCAACAGAGTCTGGTGACTTCGTATTGGTAGCAAGAAATGGGCCATGGTGGGAATATTGATGCCAGAGAAACTGACGAAGGCCGCGAATCAGGGATTCCTTTGCCCATCGTTGAGACATAGAGAGAAATGGAGAAAATGTGAATCATGCAGACCAAACTTCAAGGGGCTTTGTCTGGGGCCATTACTTTGTGAATTACACCAAAGAATTAAGGGAATGCTCTTCCAGGATTTAAAAACTAGTGTCCGGTTCAGCAAAGGAGCCACCCGATCACTGATGAGTGAAGGAAATTCTTGGCATATGTCTTAGTGGTTTTGGTTCTGTCTTATAATTGTCAAAGGATGCTCCCTGCCCCCGCAATCCTACCCCAATACAACGGTCATGTTGGTAAGACCAAGCTGAGTTTATTGCTTGCCACAGTTAGGAAGAACACCACACCAGAGCTTTGTCAGTATCTCAAAGTGGGCAGGCACAATCAGAATTTACTGGGAATTATGAGTTTGGCTGAAGGAGAGTATTTCAGTGCTGGGGTTTGATTGGGATTGAATTAAAGTCACAAGAGAACAGTCCAGAATTGGTGGAGACAGCAAGCTAAGGGTTTTTCAACACAAGGGAGTTGAGGAATCTAAAGGTGCAAACTGTCTGTTGATGTTTTCCCCTGAAGAATTGATGGGTCTTTAGGGAAGTCTATGTAGTGAATAGTCAAGTCATTTACCTGAGCAAGTCTCTTGGAATAGCATAAAGACAACAGAACAGAAAAGTCTTATTAACATAAGGAGGGCTGAGTAGCTCAGTTGGTTGGGCATCCGACTCTTGATTTCAGCTCAGATCATGCTCTCCTGGGTCCTGAGATCCAGCCCCGTGGCAGGCTCTTCCTCTGCCCCTCCCCCCATTCATGCGCATGCTCATTCTTTCTCTCTCAAAAAAGTAAGTAAACCTTTTTTTTTAAAAAAAAATGAACATTCTTAAAAAGATTTTATTTATGTATTAGAGAGAGACACAGTGAGAGAGGGAACACAAGCAGAGGGAGTGGGAGAGGGAGACGCAGGCTCCCGCTAAGCAGGGAGCCTGATGCAGGGCTCCATCCCAGGAGCCTGGGATCATGACCTGAGCCAAAGGCAGACACCCAATTACTGAGCCACCACGGTGCCCCTAAGTAAACCTTTTAAAAAAAATTCTTATTGGGGCGCCTGGGTGGCTCAGTCAGTTAAGCATCTGCCTTCAGCTCAGGTCATGATCCCGGGGTCCTGGGATCATTCTCCCTCTCCTTCTCCCCTGCTCTGGCTTATGCTTTCTCTCACTCTCTCTCTCAAATAAATAAATAATCTTTTTAAATAAAGTCTTAATACATTAGGAGAAGGAAAGGAAAAGTGAGTTGGGGGAAATCGGAGAGGGAGACGAACCCTGAGAGACTGTGGATGCTGAGAAACAAACTGAGGGTTTTGGAGGGGAGGGGGGTGGGGGTTGGGTGAGCCTGGTGGTGGGTATTAAGGAGGGTATGCGTTGCTTGGAGCACTGGGTGTGGTGCATAAACAATGAATCTTGGAACACTGAAAAAATAAAAATTTTAAAAAGTCTTATTAATGTAGAGATTAACTTGTGGGGGGAAGATAGTTTCAGGCTTCAGAGTCAAAGCTTGGTGACGGCGGGGAGTTTTAGCTCTTGTTCTTTAGTGTTAAAGAAAATGCCGACCAATATTCATGTTAGAACACACTTATTTGTTAATTGCAGCCCCGGGTTGGCTACAGACACAAGAATTTGGCCAAATTAACTAGAGCGTTCTATGAGCATCATTTGGCTGTATGAAATGTGTGATTTTATTTGTAAATTCAGCAAAGTTGCAGGGTAAAAGATCGACACACAGAACTCAGCTGTGTTTCTATAAACGCAATGAACAACGTGGAAAGGAAATACAGAAAGTTATTCCATTTACAGCAACATCCAAAAGATTCCCATACCTAGGAAACACTGATCCAGAAAAATAACCCAAGGAGGCAAAAGACTTGCATGCTGAAAACTACAAAACATTGCTGAAAGAAAGTAAAGACTTAAATAAGTAGGAAGACTGCCCAAGATCAGAGATTGGAATATTTAATACTGTTAAGATGGCAGTATTCCTCAAAGAGATGTACAGTCCAAAGCAATCCCATTCAAAATTCCAATAGCCTTGTTTGTAGGGATGGAATCGCTGGTCCTCAGAATCCTATAAAATTGAAAGGAGCCACAAATGGCTAAGAGAATATTGGAAAAGAAAAAAAAGAGATGTATGTGTCTGCTAGGGTAGCCAAAACAATGTCCTGCAGAATGGGTGGCTTGAACAGCAGAAATGTATTTTCTCATCCTTTTGGAGACTGGACGGCTGAGATCAAGGTGTTGAGCAGGTTCGGTTTCCTCGGCAGCCTCTCTCCTTGGCTTGTAGATGTCCATCTTCTCTTTTATGTGCTTTCTCATGATCTTCTCTCTGTGCATGTCTGTGTCCAAATTTCCTCTTCATGTTCCAACCCTGGTGATATTGGGTTAGGGCCTACCTTAGTGACCTAATTTTAATTTAATCACATCTCCAAAGACTCTATCTCCGAATATAGTCACAAGCTGAGTTACTGGAGGTCAGGACTTCAACCTATGAATTTGGGGGATGGGGAGGACAGAGTTCGGCTCATAATAAGGATCACACTTCCCAATTTCAAGTTACTGCAAAGTGACGGTAATCAATACAGTGCGGTATTGGCATGAGTATAGATATATAAGCCAGGGAGTAGAAGTGAGAGTCCAGAAATAGACCCAAACATCTGTGAGCAGTCGATTTTCCACAAGGGTGCCCAGACCATTCAAGGGGGCAACCAGGGGTGCTGGGATGGATGGATATCCACATGTAGCAGAATGGGGCGCCTGGCTGCCTCAGTAGATGGAACATGCGACTCTTGATCCCAGGGTTGTGAGTTTGAGACCCACGTTGGGAGTAGAGATAACCTAAAATCTTAAAAATAAATAAATGAAAGGATGAAATTGGATCCCAACCTCACTCTTTATACAGAAATTAACACAAAAATGGATCCGTGACCTAAATATAAGAGCAAAAACTATAAAACTATTATTGGAAATACAGGAGTAAATCTCCATGATCTTGGATTTGGCAATGGATTCTTAGACTTGACAACAAAAGCACAAGCAGTAAGTGAAAGAAAAATGGGTAAATTGGACTTCATCAGATTAAAATGTTTGTGCATTAAAGGGTATTGTCAAGAATGTGAAAAGACAACCTACGGAATGGGAGAAAATATTTGCAAAACATGTATCTGATAAGGGTTTAATATCCAGAACATCTAAGGAACCCTTAAAAGTCAACAACAAAAAGATATCCAATCCAATTTAAGAATGAGCAAAAGAATAGAACAGACATTTCTCCCAAGAAGATATACAAATGGCCAAGAAACATGTGAAAATGTATTTAATACCATTTGTCATTAAGGAAATGCCAATTAAGCCACCGTGAGATACCACCTCATACTCACTAGAATGATTGCGATTTATTTAAAGATTTCATTTATTTATTTGACAGACAGAGATCGCAAGTAGGCAGAGAGGCAGGCAGAGGTGTGGGGAGGCAGGCTCCTTGCTGAGCAGAGAGCCCGATGCGGGGCTCGATCCCAGGAACCTGGGATCATGACCTGAGCCGAAGGCAGAGGCTTAACCCACTGAGCCACCCAGTGGGTTGTAATGTTTAAAAAATTGCAGTTTTTGCAATGATTGCAATTTTTAAAAAAGAGTTATTTAATTTTGAGGGAGAGAGAGAGGGAGAAAGCACAAGTGGGGGAAGGCATAGAGGGAGAGGATTTCTTTCTTTCTTTCTCTTCCTTCCTTCCTCCCTCCCTCCCTCTCTTTTTTTTCCTTCCGTCTGTCCTTCCTTCCTTCCTTCCTTCTCTTCCTCCTCTTTCTTTCCCTCCCTCCTCTTTCTTTCTCTTTCTTTCTTCCCTTCTTTCTAGAATCTTTTAAGCAGACTCCCTGTTGAGTGGTGAGCCTGACATGGGGCTCTATCCCACGACCCATGAGATCAGGACCCAACCCAAAACCAAGAGTCAAACACCCAACCGACTGAGTCACCTGGGCAGCCCTGTAACCATTTTTTTTTTTTAAGGAAAATAATATTTGTTGATGAGGATATGGAGAAATAGTAACCCTTGCACATCACTGACAGGAATGTAAAATGGTGTCACCACCATGGAAAACAGTTTAGCAATCCCTTGGAAATTTAAGCACAATATTACTGTCTGACCCAACAATTTTACACCTAAGTATAGACCCAAGGGAAATAAAAACATACATATACATAGAAACTTATACATGAATGTTTACAGCAGCATTATTTATACAGCCAAAGGCTGAAGACAACCTAAACGTCCATCAACAGATAAACCAACTGTGGTACATCCATACAATGGAATATTATTCAGCTATGAAAAGGAACAAAGTTCCCAGATAGACTACAACCTGGGTGAGCCTTGAAAACACACTGAGTGATAGGAGCCAGACACAAAGTTCACATGTTGTAGGATTCCATTACATGAGATGTCCGAAAGCCATAGAGACAGAGAGCAAGGCAGTAGTTGCCAAGCAATGGGGGAGGGGAGAAAGGGCAGCGATCACTCAATGGGTACCGGGTTTTAGAAGATATGAAATGTTGTGAAATGAGAGAGAGGTGTTGGTTGCTTAACATTGTGAATGCACCAAATGCCCTTGAATTGTATACTTTAAAATGGTTGACTGTATATTATGTGACTTTCACCTAAATATAAAAAAAAAATGTGCTACACATCTTCTATATCAGTAAGATTTATAATAAACATGTGTATGTATATATACTTGCCGTGCACATAGCAACATATCCACATATGTCTACATACACATGAATACACATATGGGGACACATACATGCAAATATACATATACCCACATGTAGCTCTCACAAGCCGGTCATTAGACATTAGGAGCACATCACTGTTGTGCCTTCCTTACTTCTAGCCTTTTGTGGCCATTCATCTGATTTCCGTTGCTACGCATTTGCCATTTCTGGAACATCATATAAATTGAATTATACAATATGCAGCCTTTGGGATCTGCCTTCTTTCTCTTAGTATAATGCCTTTGAGGACCATCATGGTGTGGCCCATATCAGCGATTTGTTCCTTTTTTCGGTTGGGTCATACTTGAATGGATGTACCATCCTTGCTTGTCCGATCGCCTGATGAGGGACATTTGGATCGTTTCCAGTCTCTGATAACGAATAAAGCTTCTACGAACATTCACGTACAGGTTTTCAAACTGGCTACCAGTCCTTGCTCACACAGGCATTTTGGAAATGTTCCCTTTCAGTCTCTGGCTTGTCTTCTCATTTTCTTTTCTTTTCTTTTTTTTTTAATATTTTATTTATTCACCTGACAGACAGAGATCACAAGTAGGCAGAGAGGCAGGCAGAGAGAGAGGGGGAAGCAGGCTCCCTGCTGAGCAGAGAACCTGATGTGGGGCTCTATCCCCGGACCCTGGGATCATGACCTGAGCCGAAGGCAGAGCCTTAACCCACTAGGCCACCCAGGCGCCCCATAATTTCTAATTTTGATGAAATTAAACTCATCTTTTTTTTTTTTTCTTTTATGGTCTGTGCTTTTGTCCTAAGAAATCTTTTCTTAACTCAAGGTCTTAAAGGCTTTCTCTTACATTTTTCCCCCCTAGGAGTTTTACAGTTTTACATTTTACATTTAGGCATTTGCCTACTACTCTTTTCACTCAATTCAGCGTGGGTTCTGCCGTCTGCAACTGAGAACACGGGCTGATGTGGAAATGATGGTGTTGGTGGTTATGGTGATGGCACGGGGGTCAGTGGTCTGGCTGGTGGGGGACAGCAATACTCACCGCTATGATCTGAAGATAGTGGGTGCTGGTGGTAATAATGGAGGGAGTGAGCTGTGGTTGACTAGTTTCCAGGTGAAATCCTACTGTGATACAAAATTCATGGCAGCCCTGTCCTCTCTGACCAGAGTTGCTATTTGTCACCAACGTGTCCCTTCTCATTAAGGATCCATGCCTGTTGGAGACTCCTGCTTGACAATTTCTAATAAAACGGAAGAGAAAAAAGGGAAGTCAGGTGAACTTCCATGCTCTTCCCAAAAAATGTGCCGTGGACATACTTGTGGAGGTTTTCGGAAGCACCCACATCATGCTGTCTGTTGCACTGTTCTCTATTGTGGGAAAAAAATGAAATGAAAACAGTCTAAATGTCGACCAATAGGAGGATGGTGAAACTGACAACGATAGGTCCATACTGTGCCAGACTCAAGCAGAATGAGGCCGGTCTCTATGGATTTCCACGGAAAGATCCCCATGACATATCGCTAAGTTCTAAAAACAAATTGCAACATACAAGATTCCGTCTTTTAAAAAAAGGATATACAGGGGCGCCTGAATGGCTCAGTGGGTTAAAGCCTCTGCCTTCGACTCAGGTCATGGTCCCAGGGTCCTGGGATTGAGCCCCATATCGGGCTCTCTGCTCGCCTGATTCCCCCTTTCTCTCTGTCTGCCTCTCTGGCTACTTGTGATCTCTGTCTGTCAAATAAATAAATTAATTAAAAAAAATAAAAAAATTTAAAAAAGGATATACAGATGTATGTTTGTACACGCAAAGAAAATGTCTGGAACCACACACAAGAAGCTATTAACAGTGGTACCTCGGAAAGAGACTTTTCACTTAACACGCTTCTGATCTGTTTGAATACCTTGCCTTGAGCAGTTACTACTTTAATCTAAAAATAAAACACACACAAATCACACATACAAGGTGAGGTGGGGTGAGATTATTTCCTTTATTTTAGAAATGCAGGAATGGAGGCATGGGTGAGGGGCTGTCGTGACTTGCCCAAGTGGGTAGCTCAGGGAGCCAGAGGCAGGAACTGGCTAGACGGGAGTCCTCCTGTCTGGTTTTCCAGCCGCTGCCCTACTCCGCCTTCTTCGGAAGCCAGGAGTCCCGCCTCCTGGCCCGATCCAGGGCAAAGCTGACCTCTGAGGGCTGGTCAGCCACAAAAGGGGTGACGGGAGCCTCCAGCCTGGGCTGGCCCCTCCTCAGCCTTGCCTCTGGTCTCCTTCTGTGGCCTTTCTCATCTCCACATGTCCTGGTGCCCCAGGGAATGGCCCCCCACCAGCCCCGTGAAGACTTCCTGATGATTGAGGTGGGGGGGGATGCTGCTTAGAGGGGCCCGCTGAGCAGGGCCTAAGGATGAGGAAGATGAAAGGGCATTTCTTCACACATGACCTGGGGTCCACCTCTGTCAGCATCCCCTGGGAAGTGTATTGAGAATCCTGACCCCTACCCCCTGCCCCCTGGGCTTCACCCCAGACCCAGTGACTCTGAACCACTGAAGAACGAAATCAAAGCCCAGGTTTGATCAGATTTGGTTCTAACCGTACAAAGCTATCGTGCTCAACCCTGGGGTGCTTTAAAAAATATTGGTGGCCAGGTGCCACCCCAGAGACTCTGACTGATTGATTTTCAAATTATTTTTCTTTATGAATATTATTTTTTTTTAAGTAGGCTCCATGCCCAACATGGGGCTCGAACTCATGACCTCCTGATGGAGAGTTGCATGCTTTATGAACTAAACCAACAAGACGCCCCCCTGGAGACTGATTTAACCCATCTAGGGTGTGGCCTGGGCACTGACATTTTTTCCAAAGCACCCCAAGAATCGCTAGTGATCCTTTTCCAATGACAGCAGAATCTCTGGGCTTGGAACTTGGCATTTGGATTTTTAAAAACTCCGCAGCGGATTCCAATGTGCAGACAAGCTCAGGAGCCTTGATGGGGTCCTTGAACAAACAGCTTCATTCTTCCCTGGGGGCCTGTTAGAAAAAGAGAACCCCAAGCTCCAACTCACTCCAACCCCAAGCTCCAACTCCAACCCAGCTGACCCGCTGGGTCGGTCCTGGCATTGGATCAGGATTGAAGTCGGAGAAGCTTCAGAGGACTTAGCTGAAGCCCAGCGATGGCAGGGGGTCCCAACATTAAGATAACCCGGCAGTTTAAAAAAACCCTTCTCCCCAGGCAGCACCCAGGGCTAGGCGTCACTGGTTTGAAAGGTCCCCAGATATTCCAACGTGCAGGGGTGGGAACCTCTATGTGGAAGGCTTAGCTGGGTTGGGGGCTCCTGGTTAGGGGCTCCTCTGGGATCAGCCTGGATTTCATTCCACTTCCCACATCCTGTGGTCTGGGGCAGGTTACTTAAGCCCTGTGGCCCTGCTTCCTCATCCGTGAGAGGGGGATGCCACCCGTGCTTGCCTCCCGGGCCACTGGTATGAAGTGAGACACACAGGATGTCCGGCTCTCAGGAAGTGCTTCGTGTCAGCTTTTCTCACCCTGGGGCAGAATCCTCGGATATGAATTTCGGTGGGTTACGAGCAGAGTCAGAGGGGGAACCCACTGTGCCAAAGTGTGACGTGTGAGGCCATCATTTAACCTGTCTGAGCCTTGCTCTTGCATCGAGAAAATGTTGGTAATAGTAACAGTGCCCACCTCAGGGTGGGCCTGCCCCCCCCCCCCACTCCACCGACAGGTGCCACAAGCTCACATCCTTGCCCCACTGGAGACCAGATGTCCCAACAGACGCAGCTCCATGCGTGTAGCACAAGACAGAAGCTATTTTATCAAAGGTTCATAAGCAATCAAGGAAGAAGGTATTTTGGTCATGTCCCCGACAGCAGCAAAATTTCCAAACTGTCTACTGGGATCTCTTTCTCTACTCCAGCCTCCTCCACCTTCCTGGCTGCCCCTTTTCTCCTCTTCCTTGGACAGCCTTTGGAAACCGTTTCCAAAGAGAAATTCTACAAAGCCCCATGTCACCCACGTCCCTTAGCAAAACAAGAGCTCCCTGCCCTGGTCCGCTCAGAGTGCTTTACACGGAAAGGCTTATGCAGAGTTTCTGGTCATCCCAGGAGGTAGATCTCTTCTTATGCCCATTTTACAGGTGAGGAACTGAGGCCGAGTTTGGGTGATGGTTCCAAGACCACGGGGCTTGTAAATGTGGAACTGTGTGATTCTAATCCAGGCTGGGATCCTGATCCCTTAACCTCTCAGATGTCTGCTGTGTTTTTCTCAGGGCAGGAAGGAATTCCGGGTCTCACTTGGACCACACGGACCTCGGGTGAGGGGTCATTAGAGCCTGCTTCACACAATACCTTCCTTTAGCACGTACTTTTTGAGCGTTTACTATGTGCCAGGTGCTACAGACATAGGGGCAAGCAAACAAGATGTGGTCCCTGTGCTCCCAGAAACAGCCCATTAAACTCTTTGCAAAGAAAAGAAAAAAGCCCCTCCAAACCCAGAGGGACACAGGCATTGTTTTTATGGACCCTCTGAGCCTTGCCAGGCTGCTTGGCTTGCAGCCAAACCTCCCCCCTTCCCCGCAATTCTCCCACAGAGCCCAGGGCGACGTGTCTCTCCAGCAGCTGACCCTGGACTCATTGGCATTGGTTTCTGGTGACAGGTGAGCAGAGTGGTGTCACCGGGTGGCAGTACCCTGGCCCGCAGGTGAGGTGTAGCCCCGACCCAAACCCCAGCCCCTTCTCAGCCAAGATCTGGGTGCCCCCCCACTACTTCCTCTTTGCCTCTCCCCCAAATGCTGGTAATTGGTAGACAAAGGAGTTTCAGACAGTTGGGGACCTGCGTCCTTTGAGTCCCTGAAAACATGCCATTATTAATTAAAGACTTTGGCTTCGGTGGGGCCCAGGCCTGCCTTTTTCTGGCTGGGCCTCAGACTTATGTCTCTCCAGTAGTGTCTTCTTGCTAAATTTTTCAGTGTTTTTAACATCAGACTGATGTTACGTATAATTACCAACTTTGCACCCAAATTATATTTGACATGGCTTGTGTGGGAAATTAGACCATTTCAGCGCCTACAAATTCACCTGGGGAAGCCAAGGCAGTCATGAGGGCGTGCTGGGGGGAAGTAATTTAAATATTACATGTGCCCTCGTGAAAATGCCAAAACTCTTTAAACTGTCAGGAAGGATTCTGTCTCCCCCTCGACCTGCCCCCCTACCCGCCCCCAACTCACTGAGCGCACTGCGGGGTGGGAAGCCAGGCTCTGGGGGAGTGGGAGGCTGTGGGAAGAGCTTCCCACTGGGGACACTCACAGGGATGGCCTGGTTAGCAGGGGAGGGGCCTTCAGAGATGCCCCCGGGGGTCGGGGGGAGCCCTGGTGTCAACCCTGCAGGAAGAGTCTGGGTTGTCTGCCTCTCCCCATTCTTCCTCCTGCCTGTGACCCGACTGTCCTGTGCTGGGGGAAAGAAGGCTCCTGGACAGGGTGCCTTCTGGACAGGGTGGGGTCGGGGGCAGGAAAAGCATGGCCACAGCCCCCAGATCCCAGACCCTCGGATGTCTCAAGGCCAGGGCTCCATGGGCCAGTCGGAGCAAGGGTCCATCAGATCAGATCGGCCCACGGGGGGTTGCTTTGTCATTCCGCTTCCACAAACCTTGAATATCTGCTATGTGCTGGGATCCAGAGATTCATTCATTCATTCATTCATTCATTCCTCTGATAAGTGCCGATTGAGTCCCTCCATGGGCCAAGCGCAGTGTTGTGCACCAGGAACACAGATCCTTACAAAGATTCACTCATTCATTTGTTCACCTAACAGCTGCCAGGTTCTGTGGTGGGCTGTGCCCACCCTCGGCTGCTCACAGGGAAGCTGGGGGACAGCCTCTAGGCAGATAATGAGTTACCGAGTTGATCAGGCTGGAGGGGCCAGCCCTGCTTCGGTTGTTCCATTGCGCGTGGAGGCAGCCCCATGAGGGAGGGAGACCCTCATGACATCTGAGTCCTGTGGCCTGGACCTGTGAATCTGATGACAAGGAAGGGTTCTGAAGGTGACAGGCCATCCCGGTCCCAGCCCTGAGGTCCATGGGGGCAGGGAGATGCGAGGCCCAGCCTGGCAGGGTCAAGGAGACACGCCCCCTTGCTCTGCCCCAACTCCCTGTCTTAGACGCCGGAGGACAGCTGGTCTTTCGGTGAAGTTTACCACCTGCTGGGAGGTGTCCTGGGCCTGCCTGGGAGGCTGTGGTGTGGGAACAGAGAGCTCCCTCCTGCTGCTACCCCCATTACTGTGCTCAGCAAGACCCCCCACAAGCAGGGACCCTCAGCCCAGGATAAGGGGCTCCAGGGAGATACCGGGCCTCGAGGCCTTCCCCGGGTGTGTTGTGTGGGCACCAGGACCTAGGCATGCGGCCTCGCAGCACCCTTGGGGAGCCATCCGGGAAATCCTAAAGCGAGATGTCCGCTTCCATCCCTGATTGGTGACCAGACCCGCAAGGTTTCCTGTCTTCTTTGCTGTCTATGCCCTGAGAGGTTTTGCTGCCCTCCTGTCCTGGGGGAGGTCCGCCCCATGAGCCCGGCCCTCAGGATGTGCGTGATCCCTGGTGATCGTTTGCCAAAGACGTGGCCGCCTCATCTCTCCTCCCGCGAGTCCGTGCTCAGTGTGATTGCCACAGCCCTGCCTGCCCCGGGTGGGCTCTGCGACCCTCCCCTTGAAAGTGGGCAGATCTCTGGGAATGCCTCGACCCATGGACAGGATGGCCGTGAAGCTCTGGGCCTCCCGAAGCTCCATCGTTGAACTTGCATGCGCTTCAGTCTTGTTCTCTTGGGACGCCAGCCTTTGGGACCCCGGCTCCGTGCCGTGCCGTGCAGGAGACACGTGGAGAGACCATAGAGAGAGGCGGTGCAGAGAGTTCTGTCCAAGAGCCCAGTGGAGGCCCCGGCCAAAGCCAGATGCATGAACAAGAGCCGTCAAGGATTCTAGACTCTGGGTCTTCCAGATGAGGCTGTAGACTCGTCGTGCCCTATTCGAGTTCCTGCCCCACGCAGTCTGTGGCCCTGGTGAGACGGCTCTCTGAAGCCACTAAGTTTTGCAAGTTGGGTGTTACGCAGTCATAGTTACTAGAACAATCTCGCATGGACCTCTCCATTTTCCCACATGTATTTCCCTCCCTGGAGAGAACGGCCATGTTCTCCCACACTCCCTGCCTTTGGCTGCACTCTTCCCCCGGCCTGGAATGTCCTTCCTTCTCCATTTTCCAGGCAAATATCTGACTCTTCCTTTAAGAAGTAGCTCAAACTCTGGCTGGGAGTCTCCTCCTTCAGGAAGACTTCCCTGATATCCTATAGCTGGTGAGGTGCTCTTCTGTTTTCCTGCAAGGCTCATCTCACTGATTTCTACTATTGTAGCAGTCCCCGGTTCCCCCAATAGGCTGCAAACGAGCACGTGTCTTGTCCTGTCTGCACTCCCGGTGTCCTGGCACACAGCCGGGACTCAAGAGCTCTGTGCTGCCCGCAAGGACTGGTACATGAATGAACGGGGTCATCCCCGCAGACACGCGGGACATCTTGCTGTTCCAGGCCCCGAGGAGCCAGGGCTGTGAGGCAGGAGGCTGCGGCTACTGGGGGGCTGCAGAAGACACTCTTAGCCCCTTCCTGCCTCACGCTTGGTGTCTCTCGGTGGGAGTACAGACATCTGAGCTGTGGCTGGCGGGGGCTGACCCGGGACTCCTGAGCCGCAGACCCTGTTTCTTCCCGGCACCTTTGCTTCCTGCCCCAGCCAGCACCTGGGGCCCTTGTGTCTGGCAAAGACACAGGCTCCTCTGACTGAGTAGAAGGAACAGAGGATGCATGCTGTCCCAGGAAGCCTGGTGGTCCTTCCTTGAAGTTTAGGGGCCACCCTTGCCTGTCCCCTGAGCGCCCATTCTAGGGATCGCCGTTGGACACGAGGGCCTGATCTGGACTCTGAGTGACCGGGGGTTGGGCTTTCCCATTTCCAGGCCTCAGTTTCCCCCCACTGTGAAAGGAGAATGTTGGATGACGAGGAGACGGGGGCTCCTCCAGCCCATTTTCTCTGGGATCCTTCGAGAAGGGTGAGGCAGTTTTCCTGGCACAGATGCACAGGTTGATAACCGGACAAGGAATGGGGCAGGGATGGTTATGGGAAGGAAGTTCTGTCTGACCATCTTGGCTCCTTTTCATGGATTTTGTGGGAATTCTGGCGAGACTCAGCAAAATGCAGCCCTGGGGGCTGAACCCAGGCATGACTGAGGGTCTGCTGGGAGCAGGTGTATCTTGCGGGCAGGGCCAGGACCACTGAGAGGCAAGGGCAAGGGTCAAGGGCAAAGGTCTGGAGTCTGCCTGCCTGCCTGCCGGTCCGCTTCTCTTCCTCACTGCTGTGACTCGGGCGAATCACTCAGAAAGCCTCAGTTTCCTCATCTGGAGAATGGAGACAGCAATAAAGCAAATGCTGTGGGGAGCTGCTTGGAGGATTTGAAGCCTGTGGGGTGCGCGCCAAGGGCTCTGTGCAGTGCTCCGTGTTCCCCACCAGTCAGGCCATTCATGTGATAGAAGCCACCCTTGATGGGAACTTGCCAGGCGCAAGGGGCTAGGTGTCACGTGTTCTCCTGCCATCAGTTCCCATCCATTCCCTGCAGGCGTGAATATCTTCATTGCTGTTTCATAGGGGAGGGAATGAGGCTCAGAGAGGTTGCATGACTTGTCCAAGGTCACACAGCCATGGAGAGATGGGGCTGGAAATTAGAACCCAGGTCCGGCTGATCCCAGAGATCTCCCTGCCTCCCATCCTTGTGTATTTCTGGGCAGGGCAGGGCCCAGAGCTGTGACAGCTGACACCACGGCACAAAGAGCCAATCTTGGCACTGCCTGTTTAACAATGATGGCAGAAGAGGGGGGTATGGCCTCCCTGGTCTCTTTCCCCATCCCTGTTTTGGGCAGGTACCCCCACCCCAGGGGCCGAACCCCATAGGTGAGTAGGCACCAGAATGGGACCATGAGCCTGCTCTGTGGTGGGCTGGAAGCTCCCCTCACCCCCAGCTCCCACAGGCAGAGGCCAGGCTGAGGCCAGGCTGAGAGAAGTGGGTGAGTGACACTCTCCCCCAGTGACCGGTGATGGCGGTAATTAGGTGAGCAAAGTCCTGCCCTGTGCAATCCTGACCTCCCGCGGGGTCACATGCGGACACAGGGACAGACCCCCAGTCCAGCAGACACACAGGCACACACACGGTTGTGTTCAGAGGCTCACGTGTGCATACTTACCACATGCGAAGAGGCCTCGTGGGTCGGGCGTCCTAGATTTGCAGGGCCTGGTGTGCTCGAGCCCTTGCCCACCTGTCCGGGCTCAGCGTTGGTTCCTGAGACCACCTGGGCATGTCTACACAGATACGCAGCAGGCCCCCAGCCCCTGGTGTCCCTTGGCTCTGGGCAGACACATATGAAGAAGGTGGGGCGGAGTCTTGAGAAGAAGCAGAAGGTCCCAGAGCCGAGACTTCCATCCAAGCCACAGATCTCCTACGTTCTGAGCCTCATTCAGTCCTGGGGACAATCCCATTCATCAGGTAGTAAGAGAGTAGCCTTTTTTTTTTTTTTTAGATTTATTTATTTATTATTTGAGAGAGAGAGGGAGAGTGAACGAGCGTGGAGAGGGGCAGAGGCAGAGGGAGAGACAGAATCTCAAGCAGACCCATCTCGCGACCCTGAGATCATGACCCGAGCCGAAACCAAGAGTCGGACGCTTAACCGACTGAGCCACCCGGGAGCCCTAAGATGGTAGTTCCTATTGTGCCTCATTTCAGTAGTGATGAAGCACAGAGGGCTCAGAGACGTGAAGCAGCTCACCCAAAATCACACAGCAGGGATAGTGTCAGGCAGCGTGGCAGCCCTGAGCCCCAGGCCTTCCTCGCCCGGGGAGGCTGGGGCAGTGCGGGGGCCCTAATATGCCATTCCATCACAGCCTCCCCGATTTGGCACCCTGTCCCTCCCACCCCCACCCCAGGGGCCCCAGCCCTTTAACCATCTGTGCTGGTTTAAACGCACCGTGAATTGGAGCTCTTGGCTTTTCTGCCCCCTCCTCTCCCTCTCCTTCCCTGCCCTCCGCCAGCCCCCACCGCACGCACCATGTAAACCCCCCAGAATTACAAACGAGCACGTGTCTTGTCCTGTCTGCACTCCCAGTGTCCTGGCACACAGCCGGGACTCAAGAGCTCTGTGCTGCCCGCAAGGACTGGTGCATGAATGAACGGGGTCATCCCCGCGGACACGCGGGACATCTTGCTGTTCCAGGCCCCGAGGAGCCAGGGCTGTGAGGCAGGAGGCTGCGGCTACTGGGGGGCTGCAGAAGACACTCTTAGCCCCTTCCTGCCTCACGCTTGGTGTCTCTCGGTGGGAGACATCTGAGCTGTGGCTGGCGGGGGCTGACCCGGGGCTCCTGAGCTGGGCACTGGGTGTCCTGGAGGTGTCCCTTCCCTGTTCTGCTCTCCCACATGGACAGCAGACCCGGGGGTGGGTAGCCTCTTGGGTGCACACTGGCCTCAGGCAGTGCCCGGAGAGGTGGCAGATCCATGTTCCTGGATCCTTCTCTGGTCCCCATCCTGCCCCAAAGCCCCACCTGCCCCTGCCAGGCCCCCTGGTGCCCCTGCCTACCACTAGGTGGCACCAAGTGCTCTGAGACAGTGGGGAGCTCCCCCCCACCCCGCCCCCTTGCAAGTTCTCAGGGGTGGGGACAGGTGGGGGTGGGTCCCCGTATCATACATTCTGGCGCTGGCTGGGCTTCCTGCTGCCATGGCCCTTCCTTCGAATGGCGGAGCAGCCCCTAAATGCTGAGCTCTAGGCTAGTGGATTTTCATACATGACCTCACACCCCCCTGCAAGCCTCACAAAGGCCGGAGGAGGTAGGCACCATCCTTGCCCCATTTTACAGATAAGGAAACTGAGGTTGAAGCTCTGTGTCCAAGTCACATAGCTAATAAGAAGCAGAGCCTGGTTCTACTCTTAACCGATGCTTCCCTGAAGCTCTCTCCTAAGGGTTTTGTGTCCCCCCTGAGTGAACGATGGGGTCCCAGAGCTGGCCTGAGGCTCTGAGGAAGTCTTCAGAGGGAGGACGCTGGCTTGGGGGGCAGGGGTGGGTGTGGAGAGAAAAACAAGGACCTCACAGCAGGATGGAGGCCGTGGTGGAAAAGTCCCTGCTCCTGCCGATCGCCCAGCAGCTGTCCCGCCAAGGGGCCAGGACACGGAAGCAGGAGTACCAGGAGGGGGTCAGGGCCTAGGAGGGAAACTGAGGTGGAGAAGCAGAGCCCGCTCCCCCAGAGTGCCAAGAGGAGCTGGGAGAAACTTCAGGCAGGGGGGAGGCACAGGATGGAGGAGGAGCTATTCCAGATGTTAGAGGCAGTGCTGTGTCCATACGGCGCTGAAGTGGGGAGGCCTTGTCTAACTGCACGGACTGTGCTGGGTCAGGCCCAGACTAGGGGCCCTGGCTCTGGTGGAGGGATGGAACCCCCAAATGTGGGAAGCTGGGCTTGCTCTGGGGGCTTTGGGAAACAGAGCAGGATGGGTCATGGGCCAGATGTGCTCTAGGCTTGGCCACGATGACAGCCACGATGACAGCGTCCATCCATCCAGCCTTCTGTCTACACACGGATAGTACCAGGTACGGGGGACCCTGCAGTGAAGAAGACCAAGGAGATCCTTGCCTCCCTGGGCTTTATGCTCTATTTTGGAAGAAACTGGCAAAAAAACAAGTGAGTGTAAGCAGAGAGGTAATGTGAAAAGTAATGGAGAGTCTACTTTAGACTGGATGATCCTGGAGGGCTTCTTGGAGGAGGCAGCATTCAATGGAAAGGGCCAGAAAAGACTTCAGGCAGGGGAAACAGCAGGATCCCAGATTCTAAGGCCAGAGCAAGCTTAGTGGCTGGAGGAAAAGAGCAAAGATCAGTAGCCCCGCTACAGAGTGAGCACGGGGCAGGGGGTGGGAAAGGAGGCGCCAGAGGAGAGCAGGCCCAGGCCAGGGGTGCAACGTTCTGGGGTGCAAAACGTTGTCTCGGTGGGATGGGATGTGCTTGGAGAGTATTAGAGAAGAGATGGTTTGCACTTTGGAAGGTGACACTGGCCAATTTTAGCGAATGGATTATACAGGCAAGGATGGGACAGAGAGACCCCAACCCGAGGGCCCAGGGGCCCAGTCTGGAGACTGCCAAGCACCTGGGTAGCTGGAACTGGGTCTCTGGGACTCTGTCCTGGATTCTAGTCCTGACCACATGGGTCACTGGCTGGTGACCTGGAGTCACCCCCTCTCCGCTTTGAGCCTCAATGTTTTTAACTACAAGAACGGCTGCCCAGGCTCCTTCCCTGGGATGCAGTGAAGGTCATGGTGGGGGCAGGACAAAGGGCCAGAGCTTTATCAGCCTTAGGGTGTTGATGGTGAAGCCGGAAGGTGGGAGGTCCCTGAACCTGGGGCTACTTTGGGGGGCAGGTTTTTTTCTGGGAGGAGTCGATAAGAGGGTGACATTGTGATTGAAATCATCCCTGGGGGGTCAGCCCCCATCGATGCTCTAAGCTCCCCAGTCCTCCTAGCCTGGGATCCCAGCGCGAGACTCACCGGTCCCCAGAGGCTGCTGCACCCTTCCCCCACCCAATGTCCCTCAATCTTTTTTTCCCCTTGCATCTCCTTTTTAAAATAAAAACGCCGGCCGCTCGCGGCTCACTGATGTTTATGCCTCAGTAATACATTATGTATTATTTTGTTTTAAGCACAGCTTTTGCATCCTGACAGTAACAATAAAATGTGACTATGGGATTGCTAATACAGACAGACTAATGTTTCCATCGCCCGCCTCTTTTTTTTGCGTCCTAAGCACTTTTGAAAAGGCTCCTTTTATATTCCTAATAAAATTATAGCAAAATACATCGATTTACTGGAAAAGAGTTTAGGGTCGGGGTTGAGTTTTTTTTCTCCCCCTCCCCTTGTGTGGGCTTCTCCCCCCCCCCCCCCACCAAAGGCTGATGAATATTCTTTCTGAATCAAGACTTCTAAGTGCTTTTTGACCCGGGGCTCAGGTTGTGTCCACCGCGGCCTGTCGGATGGCTGCTCGGCTCACCTGGCCCCCAGCCAGCTTCAGGGCAGGGGCAGGCAGGTGCTGAGCATTCTGGGTGTTGGGAAGTGGGGGTGTATCTGTGTCGGGGCGTCTGGGTGCCAAGGTGCGCAGGGCTCTGTGCAAAGATGATTGAGGTCTGACTGCATGTCCGGGGATATGCACTAGCACGGGCGCTAGGTACCGCCTGTCCAGGTGAATGTTTCTTAGGGGGGTGACGTAGGGGTTTTGGGTGTCGAGGTGTATGTGTCTACACAGGTCCCTGTGGTGTGTAAGAAGGAGGCATGGCAAAGTGGTTCCACGTATCCAGGGACCACTACTGGCTGGCATGGCGGTGCGGGGGCTCGGAGGCTAGGTCAACAGGCAGACATCAAGTGTCTGGAAGGGTTGGGGGTGCACCCCCCGATGGTGGTGGCCTCCTGGCCAGGAGTGGTGCAGGGGAAGCAGGTAGGGGAAGGGTCCCAGGCCACGGGAAGGAGAAGCTATGGATGGAGAGAAGGAACAGGGATCCCCCGGACAGGTGACAAGCCACCCATCCAGCATCTTTGCCAACATCGCGGCCAAAGTGTGGGCAGGAGGTCATGGTGGGCCTCACAAGAGGAGGTAGCCTTAACACTCTGCCCTGTTTACGCACCCAGTGGCAGGACCGAGAATCTGGGGGAGGGGGGCAAAACCTCTTTTTCTATATCCTTAGGAGTTGGTTTCCATGGGGCCAGACCCTGCCAGCTTCCACCCTGCCTCTAGGATCAAAAGTCGGGGGAAAAATAAAGGGACCCTCCGACCCTCCTTACCTGGGACCCCCTGGGACACCCCCAGCCCCTCAGCTAGAGGTGCCGCTCCCTGGGTGTTGAGCTCAGGGGAGAACCCAGCCCAGGACCACCGATCCCCTACCCCCCTCGGGCTGCGGCTGAGCCGAGTGCCCGCGCTCCTCCTGCCACTCCAGCCGAGCCTCCCTTCCTCCCCGCCCTCCCCGGAGTATATGTGGATTTGCACGATTCAGAAACAGGGAAGGAAAAAAAAAAAAAAAAAAAAAAGAATTGGGTTTTGTGTACTAAGCACTTTTGAGGGCAATCTGGGGCCCCCTAATCCAGAGGTTTATAACCTCCTCAGCTAATGCTCTCTGACACTGTGTTTTGATATCATTACTACATTATACTCACAATTTTTGAGTGAAAAAATACAGTACTTAGAAAGTCGAAATTCATAAATAAATTCATGTCAAACCGCACTTAATATTGATTTTGTTAGTGTTCAGATTCAATAATAAGGTACTGCGTGCATGAATATTTAAATATAATCATCATTTCTGCATCTCCTAATGGCCTCTGCTCCTCTACACTCAATTTAAACACAATTTAAAAACTATAATGTATTGAAAAATACTAGGATTTAGCAATAAATCATCATCGGGAGATTCCAGGCCTCTTATAGGGTGGCTCAATATGGGTTTCTCCGGGGACCGTACAATTAGATTCATGTTTTTAAACTTCTCAATTATCCATATACCATAATTTTATGTGAAAGTTTGTTTCGCTCCCCCCCCCCCCGCCGCCCCCGCCGCCGCCGCCCCCCACCCCTCACCGCGCCCCCCGCCCCCAGCCTCTCTCTGTAGGAAGTGGTAGAACAGCGCTTAAGTGTTCTCTTAGCCTGAGTGGAGTAGGGTCAAAGGTGGCCGTCCTCAAACTGAATTAGAGGCCAGGCCTGCCAGAGGCAGCCGGCGCTGAGTCACTTAATCACATTATTTGGGAAAAATATAGGGGGGAAAGAGATAAAATGACTTAAAATGAACTTGCCAAGGAGGAAGTGGAGTTTTTTAGATTTATTTAAAAAGCAATCCTTGGCTTGATGAAATAGACGCGGGCTGCCGGCAGGATGTGGTCTGGCGGGGGGCGGGGGGGGGGACGGGAGGGGGCAGGGGGCCGGAGCGCTTCGGTCCAGGAGCCCCTGTGGCTGCGGAAGGCCCCCCGGGGTGAGGAGGAAGGGGTGCCCTGCGGCCGTCCTTGCCGGTGGGGGGCCTGAAGGCAGCTGGGGGAGTCCGGCCCTGGAGGACGGGGCGTGGCAGGGCCCCTGGGGGCATCTGGGGGCATCTGGGGCCTTGGAGGGTGCCCTGATGGCAGCCGGTGCTGACAGATGGCCTTGGAAGGGGCAGGGCCACGTCAATGGATGACAGGAGTGGGTAGGACCCAGAGACCTAGAGGGCTGGTGCCCACTGGCTCAGAGCACCAAGCCTCTGCCCAGTTACAGGACCGATGGAATCTTCGACCCCCATTTCTCAAAGCACCTACTGTGCGCCAAGGGCTTTCTGTACAGCTGACGCGAGCCCCGCCCCCCCCGTTCCCTGTAAGGCACGGTCATGCCCATTTTATGGTGGAGAAAGCTGGAGTTCAGAGTGACACCACGATTAAGCCAAGGTCACACAGGTTTGGGCTTGGCAGAGCCCGTGCATTCTAGAACCAGTGTTCTCCTTGCAGTGGCTCCCGGCTTCTCTCACCAGGGGCACTTGGAGGGCGGGGATGATGTTGACCCTGAGCTTTGGGCTCTCGCCTGCTGCAGAGCTGTGTAGATGGACCCCCAGCTGTCCCTACGGGGGAGGGGCAAGGACTTGGCACATCTGGGTTCTGGGAACCTGTCTGGTCCCTGGACTCTGGAGCCAGGTAAGGGTTGCTCAGAGGGATCCAGAGCTGGTCCTCTGGCCTTGTCACCAAGGACAACCCAAGTAGTGGACTGACAGGGAGCGAAACCCGAGGACAACGACGTCTCTGGGACCACCCTAGACCCGGCAGGGCGAGCAGCTGGCCGGCGTGGAGCCTTTCCACATCCGTCAAAGAACCAGGACAGGAGCTCCAACTGGGGAGGGGAGGGCCCACAAGGGGGTGGCACCTCCTGCTTCATGAGCCCAGGAATGATGGACGTCAGGAGGAGCAGGGATGGGGCCAGGTACACTCGCTCTGGTCCCTAAACACCTCTGAGTCTCTGAGTCTTACTTCGCTTCTGTGGAGTGGGGAGAAGGATACTTACCTGCCTGGGCGGCTTCTCATAGGAAGGGCCCATTCGCATGATAGACGGCTGCCGCGGCGGCTGTAATAATGGCTATCTGGGGTCTCACTTGGCCTCCAGACCTCCAGAGCAATGTTTTCCTTCTGGTCTGCACAGCCCTAGTCCTTTTGGGTGGGTTTGGGGCTGCAGGGCTGGGTGCCAAAGAACCAGGCCTTCGGTATTGGGGAGAGCCCAGCTCCCACTCCCAGCAGATGCCTCTGCCGGAGGGGGAGACCCATGAGCCTCTGTCTGCAGGTTGCCTCTCCCCAGACCTAGGGCACAGGGGAGGCAAGAGGGTCAGGGGAGAGGGCAGCACTGGGGCCTGAGTGCCTGGCCCTGCAGCTCAGCCTCTCCAGCACCCACAGCTCCCACATGTTGAAAGCGTCCATTCATTCTCGAACTCTTTCAGCAAACACCTACTACAGTCCGAGCACAAGTCCAGGGCCTGGGATCCATGAGGGAACAAAGCAGCACTTGTAGACCAAGTCAGAGCCCCTGCCTCCTTCTTGCCAGGGGTGTTCTGCCTCGGTTTTGTCATCTGGGACAAGAGGATTAGCGTTGCCGGTTTCCACGACTTCTGCCTAAATTGTGCAAAATCTCAGAGGTGACCAAGCCCATGATGAAAGCTGCCTTCAAGTGAGCTGTTGTTCTTTTTCCAATAAATGGACAGACTTGACAGGACCCTCATGGATGGGATTATTTTTTTCTGTCTGTGTCCCTGCAGAAGGTAAGGGCAGGAGCAGAGGGGAAACAGAATTAAATATGGGACTTTGGGAAAGTGGGAGCCATGGTGGGTTCTTGAGCCAGAATAAGTCACCGAGGAGGCCTATCCAGGCTTCTCTGGTCCAAAAGGCCTGGGGAGAAGTCGAGGGTCAGGGACAGGCGGGAGGAGCCCTAGAGAAGACGTCCAGCTAAATCCCCGTGCCCGAGTTCTTTGCTCTCCCTGACCTGGCTGTGGGCCCGCGATCGGGTGGAATGAGAAGGAAAGAACTCCCTTTGCCCCCATCAAAGTTAGCAGCGAGCAAGAGGTCCTGCCCAGAGCCGTGGGATCTCCTCTTTTGGACAGGAAGGGAGTTGCCAGGGAGAGAGAAGGCAGAACTGGGGCAGGCCAGCGGGCAGGTAGGCGTTCTGGGCCCCCAGGCAGGGCCCTCATCTCTGCGCTAGGGTGAAGTAGGGATGGCTGAGCCTACGGAGGCTTCTTCTCTCCCGCTTCTGCCGGCCTCCCCCCAGAGCACCCAGACATCCCCCCTCGGGAAGCCCCCTGAGCCTGCGCGCTCCTGGGCCACTCTCCGGTTCACCTCCAGCCAGCCTCCTGCAGACCTCAGTCTGTTGTCTGTCAGGTGGAACCACTGAGGTTGAGCCTCTCAGGCAGGGCCGTTGCGGGAACCGTGCGGGGCAGGGAGTGCAAAGTGCTTGCTGAACAGAAGAGTCTCTGTGGAACCCCTGAGAGCCCTAAGAAGGAGTCAAGTTCCAAGGCCACTGACAGGGCGCTGGTGATAGCCTCTGGCCATGCCCTGGTGATCAGGCCAGGGAAGGGCCGGGTGCCTCCCTGGGCTCTGTCACTCTGCATCCAGGGTCCGTTTTTTTCTGGAAAACAAGCGACATTCATCACTAGTGACAGCCGGGCCCTAATGCAATCTCGGCTGGAGCCATGAATTGCAAATGCGCTGTATCGAGGAGGCTGCTCCATTAGGCCCCCCAGGGAGGTCACACGCCCTGCGCCCCAGGGCGCCGGACAGTGATGGGGACACCTAGAAGACCCAGAAGGGTCTGGGGCTCCCTGCAGACAAGCTGGGCCAGGCCCCAGCTGCCTCAGGGTCCTAAGCCTCAGGGAGGGTGGGGGCAAGGACCAGGCTCCAGAGTGGGTGGAAGTGGGGGCCGGTTCTGGGTGACTCAGAGCCTGCTTTTGTCCCTCTGTGAGATTCACAGGGAAAAAAATAAAACACCCCGGCAATTAACCAGAGCAAGTCAGGTGAGTGGGACAGGGCGGGCGGGGCACCTGCCCGGCAATCTGGAGGACCTCGCCCAGGCTGGGAGCACTCACGTGACGGGGCAGCCCTGCCCGCTGCCACCCTCCGGGACCCTGGGCTCTGCCCCTTGCCACAGACAGACCCTGTCCTCCCCACCTCCATGTAGACTCCATCCAGCTGCCCATCCTCGAGTGCCCTCATCCTCCCCGAGTGAGCTGGGCTCTGCTCCATGCCAGGGCGGCTGCCCTCCCCGCCGCACCCCTCCCCCGGCTCCCAGCCCGGCGTATGTGTGCCCAGCACTTCCGGTTGGAGCTCTCCACTCGCATACCTGCTCCCCGGCCTCCCAGGCGCGCCCAGCCCCCTGCCAGTCCAGCACCGAGTCAGGGCGCGCCAGCAGCCCGCCTCTGGCACCCAGTGTAGACGGGTGGGTTTGTTTTTCCCTGTATGTTTTGGGTTCAGGAAAAAAAAAAAATTCCCCAAATGAGCTCTCCCTGGGGCACTTTTCCCTTCATTTTTCTGCCCAGGTGTCTCTAAAGGGAACTTCATTGTCTGTTTCAAATTCATTTGCACTTAACTCATCTAGAAGTTTTGCAAGAGCTGTTTGATGTCCAAGAGGCCTCTGAGCACCCCCCTACACACACCTCTCCCCACCCCAGTAATGAGCCCTTTAACCCTTGGAGACCCAGAGCTGCCTCAGGGCTCCAGTCCTAGGGGCAGGGGAGGAAGGGCTCAGGAGGGAGCAAGCTGGGGGGGCGACGTGGGGGTGTGGAAGATCTGCCCAGTGTGCCCCCCACACCCACCACGTATTCCCCCGGGCATCTCTCAGCAGCCCCTACCCAGAGAGTGGCCCCAGCCCCTGCTGGGTGCAGGGCCCAGCTGTTGGGGTTTTGGCTTCCCCCACTAATTAATGGGTGCCTGTGAGGGCTGACCCAATCAAGCACCCAAATTAATCTCAATTACAGCGATTTGGTAACTGCAGAGCTAGCCAGCTCAACCAAGCCCGGGTGGGGATTTCGTCACCCGAGAACGGGGAGCCGGGACAACTCAGCCTCGATGTTATCGGGAGGGCGGAGGGGGTGCTGGGTGGGGCTCCGGGGCCCCAGGCAGCCTAGCCTTTATCAGCACCATCAAATTAGTTCACACCAGCTAATATTCACATTGGCAGTCTGGCTCAGGGAGGGCGGCGGAGGCGGCCTCGGTTGGATCCTGGGGTGCGGGGCTCTGCTCCCTACTTAGCGCCCCGCTGGGATCCAGTAGCTCAAAAGTCTAGAAAAGGGGCTGGTGAGCCAAGGACGTGGCTCGGAAACTGCAAGATGGCCAAGTTCCAGGCTCTGGAAGCCCGGGGCCAGCTGGGGCGCCTTGCCCTGGGCCCAGCGCTGCTGGAAGGCAGCTGTGGGCTGACGACTCCCGCACATGGGCAGCTCGCTGTCTGCAGTTTCCAAAGCTGTCCTATCCAGTAGCACTGGTTTGTTCCCTACAACATCCCACAGGCAGGGCAGGGCAGGGTAGGGCAGGGATTATTAGCTCCATTTTACAGAAGGAGAAGTGGAGGCCCAGGGAGGAGACACAGCTTGCCAGGCGAGTCAGTGCAAGAGCCAGCGCTCTACCGAGGCTATAGGACTCCTGGTTTAGTGCTCTTCCCACAAGAACAATGCATCTCCTGGTAGACTGCCCTCCTCCCACCACACACTCTGCACACTCAGGCCTTCCTCCCAGCCCCTCTGGCCCCGCCGGCCCTGACCCTGTTGCCATTTTACTCATTTCCTCAGACAGGTGGGCCTCCCTGAGCCTCAGTTACTTCCTCTGTAAAATGGGGCTGAAAATCAAGCTGCCTGCCGCCCTGCCTCCCCGCACAGGGTCCTTTGACCTGCTAAAGCCCCGTGCAGACGTAAGCCTTAGCTGTCTTTTTCCTGTAGACACAGTGTGGGCGGGTAGTGGATAGTAGAGAGGGGGGGCTCTTTAGCTGTGCCCCACCCTGGGGCATTTCCCTGTGACAAAAAGGGGAGCAGGGGAGGTATCCCCTCTGGGGTGGGGAGCTGGTAATGGTAGACTCCCCGGTGGCAGCAGAGGCCAGCCCGTGAAGCAGGTGCCCGGGGCTCTTCCTCACAATTCCGCTCCCTCCGCCTCCACCCAGGAGACTCCCGGTATCCTAACTCAGCTCCTGGAGGGCGGAGGAGGCTGCTCCGTCACCTGCCCCGCCCACGAGGGTGTGGGGAAGGCTCCGAACACACGGAGGAATGAATCAGGTCCAACTTCCCACTCAGGAGGCACTTAACACGGCAAAGTCAGTTACACTCACCACCCCCCACCCGCCACCCACCGCCAACCCCAGCCTCCTGGGGGCTGTTCCCTGTCCAGCCGTGTCTGCCACACCCTTGGCAGAGCCCCAGTGACTCCCACGGGCTCCAGGAGCTCAGCCCAGGGCCTGGCCAGCGGGGAAGGGGCCGAGACCTTGGGACAGGAGTCTGCTGGGAGTTGCTGTGGCCGAAATCCCTCCAGCGCCCGCAAACCCTGTCCTCCACCCGCCCTGGGCTGCCACCCCTCCAGGGAGCGGGTGCCCCGAGAGCCCTCCTGCCTGCCCCCACTTCCCGCAAGCGAAGCGGCAGGATGATTGATTTTGCAGGAAGAGTGGCCACGAGGAGAGGGGGGCGGGGCGCCAGGGGTCCTCACTCCATTTGTCTGTGGCTGTGAGTCAAAGTTAGGTCTCTCTGGGCAGGGTGGGAGGTGTTCCCCAGCTGCTCAGCCTTGCTGTGGGGGGACAGAGAGAGGGCCCTGGGGGTCCAGCAACACGGGGAAGGGATCCTCTGGCCCCTCAGGGTCCCGATCTTCCCCTCAGAGTGGCTGAGGGGAGGGGTGGACTCCTCAGCCGTCCCTTGCTTGGTCTGAATTTTTCAGTGACTCCTGGGGCTGGGGAGAGGGGAGGGGCCACGAACTAGATGGTTCTACTGCTTCTGATTCCCATGGCTTCCGCCTCCACGCAATGTCTCTTCATGGACGCGCGCGCACACACCCACACACGCACACACGCACAGGGACAGAGCCAGGCCCTCGAGGCATCACGCCCACAAAGTGAGCCCTTGACGCAGGTGTGCCCGTCACAGGGGCGCCTGGATGTGTGTGCCCCCAGGTAACACCCGCAGCAGGGGTGACTCTTGGTGTTGGAGCAGTCCCCAGTGTGTGCACCGGGACAACGCGCTCTCTGGTGATTAGAAACAACAACTTTTTTTCCCCCCTCTCTCTCCTGTTCCTATCGGAGAGATGGGCACACCAAAACCTAGGAAAGAGAAATGATTCAGACTCTGGGTGAGTCATCAGGCAGCCAACAGGAAGGCACCTGGATTCCCGATGCTCCAGAAAAACAGGCTGGATGCCTCTGTGTTTGTCGCATTGGTCTCCGTGCCCCTGGGCCTGGCATGGGTGGGTGTGGGGAGAAGTAGCTCTTTCTAGCAACAGCAGAGGAGGAGATGGCTTCCGCCCACACTGAGAATCATGGGAGACTTTTGGGAGGAGGGGATGGGCAGGAGAGGTCTTCAGAGAGGAAGGGGGAAGTGGGCATGTGAGAGTTGTAGGCTGGCTGTCCCCACTTGGGTGAGGGGAAGGAGGCAGGCTCTGGGAGCAGCGGGCAGCGAGAGCAGCGGGGGTGGGCTTCCTGATGGCATGTTTGCACACAGCCAGGCTGTGCCGGGTGCCCTGTGAGACCCAGGGAGGCCCTCAGAGGCAGCCTCACCGCCAGGAACCTTGTGGGTCAGCTCGTAGGACAGATCATTTCCGTCATCCAAATACAATCATGAAATCATGGGAGCGTTAAGAATCCCCACCTAAGTTAGCCATCCAGTTAGTGCCCCTGGAGTTCAAAGCAGTTGGGGACCCCTGGGTGAGAGTGGCCCAGAGACAGGCACATTGGGGTCAGTAGAGAGAAAAGGCAAAGAGGCAGACTCCAAGCTCCAGACCCTGTCCGGGGACACCTAGAGAGACCAGCACAGCCCCCAGAGGCCCCACAAAGCATAAGGGTGGCCCTCAAGCACTCCCCACACCACTTCATATGCAGAGACTTGCCACGAATCCCTTGTGAGGCAAGGAGCGCCCTCTTACTGACAGCTGTCATGGGCGCTACAGTAGAGGCTCTGATAAGGCCTGCAGAGGTGGACTGCTTGTGCAGTGGTCACAATTCCCTGACCCCACGAAAACTTCACCTTGTCATATGCTGTGGCACCAGCATTTGGAAAACTCTGCCCTACGTCTTTAAAACCCCCTTTGTCCGGATTACCCAAGCACTGCAGTTTCCCTGTTCATTGTGAGAGACCTGCAAAATACAACAAAGAAGAAAAAAGGTTGTTTAGATCTTTTACTATCTCATCACCCAGAAGGAACGACTGTTAACATTTTGGTCTATTTCTTTCCAGCCTTTTTTTTTTTTTTAGGAACGTGTAAGCCTGTCAGAAAATGCATAAAAACATGTAAATCTAAATTTACAGAGGGGCACCCGGCCGGCTCAGTCAGTGGAGCATGCGATTCTATCATGGTTGTGAGTTCGAGCCGCACATTGAGCATGGAGATGACTTAAAAAAATAAAATCTTAAAAAAATATATTGGGATCACATAGTCTTGTATCCTGCTTTTTTCCTGCATCCTTATGAGTTACGTAATACTATTAAAGAATATACGCACCAGTTAAAGAATAATAATAAAACAGACAGCCAGATATCCACTACTCCATTTAAGAATTATATACTACTTTTTCACTTCCCATTACACTGTGGACATGCCATTAAATATTCTTTGAGAACCTGAGTTTTATTGGCTTCCTCATCTCTCTCCAAAGGCTGTACCATATTTTATTCAACAAATCCCGTCTTCTTAGAAATTCAGATTGTTCCTGATTTTATATATTTCAAAGAACACTGTGATGAACCCTATCAGATGTAAATCTTTGTCCATAATCAGAATGCTCTCTGTTTCTTTAAGTGGATAGAAGTGGAATTGTAGAGTTTCGAAATGGTAACAGCCAATATACACTAAGCATTTCTTTGCGAGGCATGGTGCAGACAGCTCTGTACCCATTGGCTCATTGAAATGCACAGCCCCAAGTGGTGGGTACTATTCTTACGCCCATTGTACAGATGAGCAAACCGAAGGTGAAGAAGTGAAGCAAATTGCCTCAAATTCCGTGGTAGTAAGTGGCAAAACAAAGTCTTGAAGGAGGTGAGGAAGGAAGCTCTCCTGTGATCTGATGGGAGAATACTCCAGATAGAAGGATCTGCAGGTGCAAATGTCCTGAGGCAACAGTGAGCTGACTGTGGAAGGGGCAGCGAGGAGGCCAGAGAGGCTGGAATCGAGTGAGAGGTGGAGTGTGGGAGGAGAGAGGTCAGACGGATCAGAGGGTCAGGTCTCAGGGCTCCAAGGGCCACTGTAAGGGCTTGGAGTTTTCTCCCAGAGAGGTGAGAGCCCTGGAAGGTTTTGGAGCAGAGTAGTGATGTGATCCTACTCTAACAGGACCTAATCCAACAGGATCCCTCTGCCTAGTGGGTGGAGAACATCTGTAAGGGGCAAAGGTGGCCACTGAAAGGCCCCTGAGACAATGGAGTCTGGAGATGGCGGTGTAGACCAGGCTGGGAGTGTGGGGTGGAAAGAAGTGGTTTCCTTCTGGATATATTTTTAAAAATGGAGTTGACAGGATTTATAAACCACTTGGCTATGGGACTTTAAGGACTCAAGAATGTCTACAGTATGGAGCTTGAGCCCTGGAGCGGAGTGGGGGGGGAGAGGGGGTTGGGCGGCGGGGGGTGGGGATGCATTTAGCCCAGCTGAGAAAAGTGTGGGAGGAATTTGGTTTGAATCGGTTGAACTCAACCCATTCTGGACACTAAGGCAGACATCACTGCTAGCCTCCTAGCCCGTTCCTTCTGTCGGGCCTCCAGGAGGAGGGGATGTCGTGCCAGCTTGGAGTTAGACGTGACCACAAATGAGCTCTGGTCAAGGAGTTGTGGGTGAGGGGATGTGTGTAACTCCTGGGCTAGGGTTTTATTTCCTCCATCTCTGCTGATCCCTTAGTGAGCACGTTCTTGGGTACAACTGCCACCAGCCAGGGCCCCTGAGTGACCCATGGAGGAAAGTCCTCTGCCCACCTGCCCTGGACATGTCTCATCAGAAATAAATATTTGAGGGCACCTGGGTGGCTCAGTGAATTAAGCGTCTGCCTTCCGCTCAGGTCACGATCCCGGGGTCCTGGGATGGAGCCTTGTGTCAGGTTCTCTGCTCAGCAGGGAGCCTACTTCTCCCTCTCCCTCCATCTGCTGCTCTGCCTACTTGTGCTCTCTCTCTGTCAAATAAATAAATATTTTTTAAAAAGTTTGTTGTTCTAAGACACTGAGATTTTGATTTTTTAAAAAGAATTATTTATTTATTTGAGAGAGAGAGAGATAGAATGCAGGAGAGCAGGGAGGGGCAGAAAGAGAGGGAGAAAGAGAATCCTCAAGTAGGCTCCCCACTGAGCATGGAACCCAATGCAGAGCTTGACCCTGAGATCTCGGCCTGAGCTGAAATCAAGAGTCAGACACTCAACCGACTGGGCCACCCAGGTGCTCCTTGATGTTGTTTATTACACAGCATAATTTATCCTCTCCTGAATAATACAGGTACTTATTAGTAGGATTGGTATGTAAGGTTGCACAGGTTGTACACTGTACCAGGGCAGTATCCCCAAAGGGGTTTCATTCTGATCATAGACTTGGCTGTTGCAACCATGATCAGGGCACTCCTGAGGCTGCTCTTCTTGTTTACTAGGCTCTCTCAAAGGCCCGATTTCCCTGCACACCCCCCACCCAACTCTAAGCCTGCCCCAATCTCCCTGGGGTGGTGGGTGTGTTTGGAGTGGGACCGTTGCCTTAGCACTTGGGTATAAGTGAGCAAGAGTGTGAATAGGAGTGTGTAGAGGGCTACCACTACCTGGAAAGCTTCTCCCGGGCAGATCTAGGCCAAGCTGAGGGGAGTGAGGGGACACAGCCACGCTCCAGAAGCTTCACTGCTTCCTAACGGGATACATATGCTCTGGCTACAGATTTAACAAGAAGTCTGATTTATGGAACTGCCATTCATACGAATTTAAGCTGGATGCTACTGATTAAGCCCCAGACCTAGGGCTCTCTCCACCTCTCCCCTGCTGCCTCTCTTCGCTCTCCTCCCCTCCCCCTGCTTTATAGGAGAGCCAGTCTGGGGTTGCCCAGCGCAGCCTGGAATGAGTGGGCAGCTCATTCTGCTTTCCTGTGGCCAGCCTGCCTACAGAATAATATGCAGTATGAAGTTTTTTTTTAAAGTTTCATTTCCTTTCTTAGGGACGGCACCGTTTTTCTTAAGGAAGACAGATCAGAGGCAAGCTTGGAGCTCTGGAGAGATGTTTGAGCTTGAGATGCAAATCTGGGAATTGCCAGCATATACTGGTGTTTAAGGGGCCATGGCACTGGTTGTGGAGGGGGGCGTCCTGGGGGGGGGGATTTCACACGGAGAAGGGGCAGAAGACCGAGCCTCTGATTCCCTCTGGGAGCAGAAGGAGTAGCTTGGGCATGGGAGAGAACAAGCCAAGTAAGAAGACGTTCCCAAGGGTGGAACTGACCAGCCCATTCCAGTAAAACCAAGAGGCGAGAACTGACCGCTGGGCTTTAGCTCGGGGGACCCACAGGTGTCCTGGCGGAGGGCAGCTGCAGGGATCAGGTTCAAGAGAAGATGGGGGAGGGATGGAGACTGGAGAACAGGGAGCTCAGGTACCTCTTTTAAGGACTCTTGCTGGTCAAGGCCCAGAGGACAGGGTGGTAGTCGGGGAAACAGGGTTGAGGAAGAAGTCGTGTGCACGAGAAGCTGGTGAGAAAAACCCTGAAGGCAGGAGAGTCCCTGTGGCCAGAAAGTTCTGGTTGCAGACCCCAGCAGCAGCAGGTGAGGACGGCCAGTTCCCAACCCCAACACACACACCCCGTCCCGACTGGAGCATCTCTACCCTCTTCGAGAAACCTTATGGGGTTTCCAGGCCCCTTCCAGGCCCGGGTGCTAATCCCTGTGGGGGAGGGGAGGGCGTGTCTTATGCGGCGCAGGAATTAGGATTCAAACCTGAACAAAGCTACAAATGGGGAAACGGAGGCCCAGAGAGGTCAAACAATTTGCCCCAGGTCACACAGCTACTAAGTGGCAGAACTAGAACTATCTACCCTAATGGTGCCCACCCCACTCCCCCATACTCAAAGATAAGACCCTGTGGGCTCTGCGGATGGTGCTTCCCACTAGCCTTTGTGCTTGGGTGCCCGAATGGCCAGGAAGATGTGACACAAGGAGTAGCCTCCAAAGAGCTCACAGACACCCCCCCCCCCCGGGGGAGATCCACCCACGATCCCAACTATGAGAAGGGGGATCAGTTGTCCTGCTGACTGTTCAGGGGGCCGGTGAGAAGTGCCTCCCCGGAGCCTACTTCTAAGTTGAGAGGCAAAGAATGAGCGAGGGGGGGGCTTGGTCGGGAGCGGTGGGAGGACCCACGGGTGTCCCGCAGAGGGCACAGCACGCGCCAAGGCCTCGAGGCTGGACCGCCCGACCGACAGGGAGCCAGCTGTGCGGACCGGGCATGGGGCGAACGGGGGTCGGACCCGCGGGGTCAGGTCCCCGCATCCCCTGCCGGCCCGCCCGCCGCAGGGGCCGCCTCCGCGGAGCCAGCTCGCCCCGCCCGCGCGGGGGTCGCGCGGCCGGCCGGGGGCGTCTAATGGGCTGCGCGGCCCGGGTTCCGGGGAGTGGTCCCCGGCCGCGCTAATGTGCGGTCGCCCCGCCCGCCGGCAGCTGGTGCCCCCGCGCCGACCCCGGGCGCCGATCGATACGCATCAGGCGGCGGGCGGCCGGGAGCAACCCCCTCCCCCGGGCGCCTCTGCCCGGTCGTTCCGGGGCCTCCCGCGCGGGGGGGCGGCGGCGGGCGACGCGGGGAGGGGGTCGCCCCGCCGGGGGTCGTCCCCGGGCTCCTCTCCGCCGCTGGGGGCTCGGCGCTCGCTCTCTCCCATCTCTCGCTCCCTGCCCCTGTCCTGGTTCCGCGGGCCCCGTCGGCCCCTATCCTTCCCCGCTCTCGGTCTCCGGCTCTCCGCGTCGGGGTCTCGGGGACGGCGGATCAGCCGCCCCATCCGGGAGGCTTTGGCCTTTGTCCGCAGCCTGGGGCCAGTGGCTTGGCGGCCTCCCGTCCCCCCAACACCCCCCACGCCGCTCCCAGTCTCCCCTTTGCCGCTCCTCTCTCCGCTGGGAGCCTGGGAGTCCCAGGAGGCTCCTTTGGGGACAAAGCCAAGGCCAGGGGGACCAGGGTGGGGCAAATGAGGCACTGGGCGGCAACACTTGAGGAGTGCCCCCCAAACCCTAAAAAGTCAGGATCAAAATAATACTTTAATGCAATATTTTTAGAAAGCAAACTTAATGCAAAAAAATAAAAATAAAAAAATCCGTGAACAAAAATATATCAACATTTTAAGTGCAAGGTCTGTAACTGTCAAGCGGAGCCATACTGGGGCCCTGCAGCAAAGGGAGACAACGATCTTTTTTTATTTAAAATGTTGCTGTTCTGGGGCATCTGGCCGGCTCAGTTGGTGGCATGTGTGGCTCTTGGTGTCTGGGTTGTGGGTTAGAGCCCCACCTTTGGTGCAAAGATTGCTTAAAAATAAAATATTTAAAAATAAAATAGGGGCGCCTGGGTGGCTCAGTGGGTTAAAGCCTCTGCCTTCCGCTCAGGTCATGATCCCAGGGTCCTGGGATGGAGTCCCTTAACAGGCTCTGCTCAGCAGGGAACCTGCTTCCTCCTCTCTCTCTGCCTGCCTCACTGCCTACTTGTGATCTCTTTCTGTCAAATAAATAAATAAAATCTTTAAAAAAATAAAAAACTCAAATGTTGGTATATTGTTCATCTTGGATTGTTCCTGACTTTAAAAGGAGGTTGATCCAGAGGGGTGCTGGGCTTGTGGGTGGGATTTCAAACCCAGGGCTATGATTAACCAGTGAGAAAGCATCAATTTTAATTAGCTGTTTGATCATTTACACACCATACGATTCGCTCATTCAAAGCGTCGGATTCAATGGTTTTTGGTATATTCAGAGTTGTGCAACCATCACCACACCCATTCTGGAACATTTTCATCACCCCCAAAAGAATCCCTGTACCCACTAGTGTCAGCTCTCCGTTCCCCTCAATTTCCCCAGCCCTAGGCAACCACTAATCTTTTGGTCTCTATGGATTTGCCTATTCTGGCTCTTTCCTATAAATGGAACCATACAACATGTGGTCTCTCGTGTGGGGCTTTTTCACTTAAGTATAATGCTTTCAAGGCTCATCCCTGTCCCGGCGTGTAGGAGTCCTTTCTTCCTAGTGCCCGGTGATCTGCCCTTGTACAGACTTACCACATTTTACTCATGCATTCATCAGCTGATGGACATCTGGGTTGTTTCTCCTTTGGGGCTGTAATGAATAATGCTGTTACAAACATTTATGTACAAGGTTTTTTTGTGGACATATGTTTTCATTTCTCTCTGGTGTCTACCTAGAGTAGAATTTCTGGGTTACGTGGTAATTCTGTGTTTAGCCTTTTGAGGAACTTCCAGGTTGTTTTTCTTTTTCTTTCTTTTTTTTTCTTTTAAGATTTTATTTATTTATTTGACAGAGATCACAAGTAGGCAGAGAGGCAGGTAGAGAGGAGGGGGGAGCAGGCTCCCTACTGAGCAGAGATGCGTGGCTCCATCCCAGGACCCTGAGATCATGAACTGGGCAGAAAGCAGAGGCTTAACCTACTGAGCCACCCAGGCATCCCAGGTTGTTTTTAAAAGGGGATGTGGGGCGCCTGGGTGGTTCAGTGGGTTAAAGCCTCTGCTTTCGGCTGGGGTCATGATCTCAGGGTCCTGGGATGGAGCCACGCATCTCTGCTCAGCAGGGAGACTGCTCCCCCTCCTCTCTACCTGCCTCTCTGCCTACTTGTGATCTCTCTCTGTCAAATAAATAAATAAAATCTTTAAAAAAAAAATAAAAGGGGATGTGATTTGTTACAGTCCCATCAGCCATGTACGAGGGCTCCGAATTCCCCCCAGCTTCACCAGCACTTGCAATTATCTGTCTTTTGGATTATAGCTTTGTTAGCATGTGTGAAGTGGGATCTCATTGTGGTTTTGATGGGCATGTCCCTAATGGCTAATGATGCCGAGCATCTTTTCACATACTTTCGGACATTTGTGTATCTTCTTTGAAGGAATGTCTGTTCAAACTCTTTGCCCATTTTTCAAACGTCTTGTCTTTTAAACAAATGGCATCACAACCCACTTACTGTTCTGACTTGCGTCTTTGGACTTGACGTACGCTTTGGAGAGCTTTTCATGATCTTTATAGATCAACCTCACTATTTTTAAGTAATTTTTAAAAAATTTATTATTACTGGGACACCTGGGTGGCTCAGTGGGTTAAAGCTTCTGCCTTCGGCTCAGGTCATGATCTCAGGGTCCTGGGATCGACCCTTGCATGGGGCTCTCTGCTCAGCGGTGAGCCTGCTTCCCTTCCTCTCTCTCTGCCTACTGTGATCTCTGTCAAATAAATAAAATATTTTTAAAAAATTTATTATTATTATTATTTTAGGGGGGCAGAGGGAGAGAGAGAATCTTAAGCAGGTGGCTCATGACCCTCACGGAGCCCAATGTGGGGCTCAACCTCACAACCCTGAAATCAACCTGAGCTGAAATCAAGAGTTAGAGGCTTAACAGATTTAACCACCCAGGTGCCCTGCACCCCCTACACTATTTTTTTTTAAGTAATTTCAGTATTTTATCTATAATTTAAAATTTTTATTTATTTATTTGACGGAGAAAGATCACAAGTAGGCAGAGAGGCAGGCAGAGAGAGAGGGGGAAGCAGGCTTCCCGCTGTGAGAGAGCCCGATGCAGGACTTGATCCCAGGACTTTGAGATCATGACCTTAGCTGAAGGCAGAGGCTTAACCCACTGAGCCATCCAGGCACCCCCCACTACACTATTTTTAAGTAGCTATTCAAGGTTTCATAGTGTGGCTGTGTTATCAGTATTTATCCCCATCCCTGCTGGATGGACGTATATGGTTTTCAGAAATGTTTTCTCTTACAAAACATGTAAACCTCCTTACACACATCTTTGTGTACCCAAGTGAGTTTTTTTAAAGCCCTAGAGGTGGAAATCCAGACTTATATAGTCTGAATGTGGATTATTTTTCTCGTGGCTCCGTCTTTATTCACACAGAAATGTTAAATTTCATGTCTATACAAAGAGTGCAACTCTCTTCCTTTTTGGCTCTTGGGTTTCGTGTCTTATTTTTCCTACCCCAAGTTTGGGAAAATAGTTTCCTCTAATATTTACTCTAATATTAAAAGGTACATGGAGCGATATATTTTGGATGTGATGACAATTTTGAAGTAAAATACATTTTCCTTAAATTAACTAATAAATTGAATCTAATAAATCTAATTAATTAAATAATAAATCTTCTTAAATTACCTAATAAATCTAATGTTTTTATCAAATGGGATAGAATGTATATGAAAAGGGAATGAGTAATTTAAAAAATTCAAACGTGAATAGTTGAACGGTTGGCAGAATACATTGTAGAGTCATAGTAATTAAAATAGTGTGGTGTTGGAGGAGCACCTGGCCGGCTCAGCTGGTAGAACATACAACTCTTGATTTCAGGGTTGTGAGTTCAAGCCCCATGTTGGGCATAGAGATTACTTAAAACAAACAAACAAACAAACTTTAAGAAATAGTATAGTATTGAGATCAGATCAGGTAGCTTGATCAATGGGAAGAAACAGGTCTCCGTGTCTATATGAAAGTTTACTTTATGCTAGAGATGACATTTCAAATAAGCAGAATTCAACAAGTGGTCCTGGTTCAAATTGTTATCCATTTGGCAGTGAATATTTGTTCATTTATCCTCTGAATATTTGGGAATGTTTAATATGGGCCAGGCACCCTGTGTGTGGGTGAAGCAGTGAATAGAATAGCAAAAGGACAGAAATTTCTGGCCTCATGGAGCCGACATTCTGGTGAGAAAGGCAGTTAATCAATACAGTACATAGGTAAGTTATGTGATCTATGAGAAATAAAGAAGGGCAGGGGATGAGGAGAGAAATGGCAATTTAAAATAGCAAGGGAAGGAAAGACTTCAATGAACAGGTGATATTTCAGTCAAAACTCAGAGAAGATGAGGACATTGGCCTTGTAGATGTTTAGAAGAGCCATCTGAGCTCAGGGAACAGGCAGTGCAAAGGCCCTGGGGCAAGAACATATTTGTGTGTTTTGAGCCCTAACGTATGGACTTAAACTTTGACCCTGAAGGAGCTGGGGACAGAAGTGTGACAGGAACCAATTTATGCTTTAACTGGACCCCTGTGGTCTGGGAGGAGCATAGATTGTAGGGGTCAGAGTAAGAGTTGACTTACGACGACCCGGGGGGATGGAGACTACAGTTACCCAGGGGGACCAGCATGGAAGCATGGAAGAAAGAGGAAGTCAGATGCGGGACATATTTTGAAGATAGACAGGATTTGCTGATAGACTGGGTGGGTTGGAGAAGAGAGGAGTAAGAGAGGAGTCAAGGATGACTTCAGGGGTTTTGGTTGGAGCTTTGGAAGGCAGGGGCCGCCAATTTACAGGGGCAAGAAGGCTGGTGGGGGTGGGGATCAGGAGCTCAGCTTTGGACTGTTTGGTGTTTGAGATGCTCTTAGACCTACCTCTACATGGAGCCGCTGAGTAGGAGGAAACAGTCCTGTCCCCAGCAGAGAAGAGAGATCTGGGCTGGACACAGGCGCTGGAAACCGTGCAGAGACCTTCACTGCTGGCAGAAAGGCTGTGAACCACAGGGTCTGGTGACCACCTGAAAGGCAGCCAGTCCGACTGAGATGCTCTCTCGGTGTAAAATGCACACCAGATTTCAAAGGCTCAGGGTGGGGGGGGGGGAGGAAAAAACCTAAAACAGCTCATTAATGATTCTTTTCCATTGATGAGTGGAAATGATCATATTTTGAATATATTCGGTTAGATAAAATACAGTGTTTATGTTCAATTCACTTTTTTTTGTACTTAAAAAAACGTGGCTACTGAAAAAGTGCTTCATTGTCCAAGAGGCTTGTGTGATATTTCTGTTGGACAGCGCTGGTCTGGATGCTGGTTAAAAGGCATCAGTGGAATGAGGTCACCGTGGGAGTGAGTGTGGCGGAGCAGAGACCCCAGGACATGCCGCCGAGCCTCCACAATGAAAAATTTGAGCCAGAATCGCCCAGGAGGCCAGAAGAAGCAATGAGGGAGGTTGGAGGAAGAGTGGGGGGCAGTGTGGGGGGAATCTGTCCCAGAAACCATGGCCTGAAAGCTTCTGCAAGCAGGGAGGCCCGCCCTGGGGTAAAATGGTCTGATACGCTGAGGAAGGCCCCGAGGTGACCATTGGAGTTGGCAACCTGGTCACCGGCTGACCAGAACATTTCATTCCTACTGCACTCCCGAGTTCCTATCACTGCCGTGGCTGGAGGTACAACATGAACAAGGCGAACGGGCCTTTGCCCTCCCCCCAGGGCTCACCATGTAGCTGGAGGGTGGGCAGAGCCCCCAAATAATGAGCTGCGAGTCACCTGGAAGAAAGGGGAAGGAGGAGAGCCAGAAAAGACCAGAACTAAGGTGCCGAGGTCCTGCCCCAGAGATCAGGAGAAAACCTCCATCCCCAAGTCCAAAGCCTCCTACCCCCTCCCCCACCCCAGCATAGACCCTGGACGGTGGGGTGGGGGGAAGAACAGGGGTATCCTGCTAGGAGCTTTTCAGGGGTAAAGACTCGGCCTAGCATTCTTAGAAGAAGTCAGGATTTGAACTCAGGGCTCTCTGGTCCCAAAGCCTATGGGGCTCTGCTCCCTCCCCAGATGTCCATGGGGATGTGGGTAGCGACAACAGACTTTTCTCCCTCTGGCAGCTTGAAGCTCTCGGACTGCAGACTTCCCAGTTCTGGTTCCACAGCGAGCCCAGAGCCCTGCAGTAGTTCCCTGCCCACTTCCGGGGCAGGGGGGAGCCCCTGCCCCCTTAGTTTGCTCATCTGTCTAATGGACCAATCAAATAGCAGCAGCGCAGCACGTTTGTGGCCGCACCACACTGCCTGTTGTGGACAGAGTTGCACTGGGAGGCTGCCGGGCAGGTGTTTTGGAAACTGGCCACCCAGGGAAGGCGGGCAGAGGAACTGGCTGCAAGGTCACTAGGAGAGGCTGGGCAGGCACAGCCGCTGAGTCCCTCCCTGGCCTGCGTCCAAGAGCTCTGAGCCCCGTTCTGGTGCCCCTGAAGGTCAGGCAGCCTCTCCGGCCCCCGCTGCCCCCTCCCGCCTCCGACTGTCCCCTCCGCACTGGATAAACAGCGCCTCCGCCCGCCTGCCTCCTCAATCCCTCACGCTCCACCAGAATTAAATTCATCATTCATTTTTTATGGTTTATACATGGTGTAATTTATGTTTTCAAATATATTGAGGTCACACTTTAGCAGAAAAAAAGTATTTCACATTGAAATTGAAGGCATGTGTGTTCCATTAAATGGGGATGTTTGGGATAATTTTAAAAGGCTAAAAGTAGTAGAAAGTAACATTAAAATAAAATTTGAGAGATGTAATTACCCCTAATCGCACCATAAAATAATCAATACTGCATTCCATTATTTCTGACTTCCCTAGTTATAGCTTTTTTTGTTAAGCTCTTGAATATTGATGAGGTGAAAGGGTCGTGTCTTCTGGTGGAGGTCTGATGGAGGTGGAATTAAGGTGGTGTCCTCTCCGATTATCCCGTGGAGACCGTGAGTGCCGCTCCTTCTCAGCTCTGAGTCCCAGGGGGCAGCACCAGGCTCCCTTGATCTCCTGGCCAGCTCTTCCCACATGGGGTGGGGGGGGTGGGGGGGTGGGGGGGCAAGGGGAGCCCACAAAGGCAGGCCAGGCTACATTTGTCTAGGCTACATTTTTGGAGCACTCCCTGTGTGCCAAACTCTACCCAAGGCACGTGGGTATGTCAACTCACTTAACGCTTAAACAGCACTCTGCAGCAGGTGTCTGCAAGTCACCCCGCTTTACAGATGTGCACACTGAGGCTCAGGGAGCTAGACTTACCAAGGGGACAGGCTGAGAGATAGGGATGCCGGCAGGAGGCTTCACGGGTGCTGAGCCAACCCCCTGGGCAAGGGTGACTCAGTGCCAACCTCAAGGACAGTTGTCACTGGCCACAGGGATGTGGAAACTCAGCCAGAAAACCTCTGGTTCCCTTTAGGACACCTGAGAATTTCCACCCCTTCCCTACAATTTAGATAAGGGGTTCACCTTTCTGAATCTTCCTGTTACCATTTGTAAAATGGGAATCACGTTAGAACGCCCTTCACTAAGTGCGTGTTTTTTTTTTTTTTTTAAGATTTTATTTATTTATTTGACAGACAGAGATCACAAGTAGGCAGAGAGAGAAAGAAGCAGGCTCCCTGCTAAGCAGAGAGCCCGATGCGGGGCTTGATCCGAGGACTCTGGGATCATGACCTGAGCCGAAGGCAGAGGCTTTAACCCACTGAGCCACCCAGGTGCCCCAACTAAGTGCATGGTTTAAGGGAGCTCGTGCTGAATGCACACAGGAAGTGCCAGTCAGCGGTAGTTATGATGGTATTGGTGACGCTAATGAAGACGTCATTTCTTTTTCCTGGCCTCAGTTTCCCCATGTCTAAAATGCTCTGGGTGGGGCACTTGAACAGGACAATGGCAAGGCCTGTCTCTCTTTGGCATTATGATCTATGCACCAGGGTTCTGCCCTGTTAGGGAGAGACTCCAGCCTGAATACCAGCCCCAAAGGGCCCTCAGAAGTTCATCTTATCCAGCCCCATCCTCCCGCAGGCTTCCATGTCTGAGGGGTACTCCCCAGTCCCTCTTCCCCCCCACCTCAAGGAACCTGCGCCTTTTTTTTTTTTTTTAAAGTAAACTCTACACCCAACAGAGGGCTCGAACTCTCAACCCGGAGATCAAGAATCCCATGCTCTACCAACTGAGCCAGGCAGGTGCCCTAAATTTGTACCTTTTCAATCGGTAGATAGTTTCCCTGGGGCTTAGAGTTGAGCCCTATGACAGCTTACCTACCTAATGAGAGCACCCAGGTGGTCCTTCAGACCCCTGAGCTGGGAATTTAAAGTCTGGACCCTCACACCTTCAGGTCCAGCCCCCAGACACTCCCATAGCCAGCCTTTGTGGATATCCTTTTATCTGCTATCAAGATACTTACGCACCAGAATCAAGACATCTGCTTGCTCAGAATCCAGAAAACTCTATCCTCAGGATCTGGACATCTCGTAGCTGCATTATTCATAGTGCCTGAAAGGTGGCAACAGCCCAAATGTCCATGGATGGATGGATGAGTGGGTGGATGGACGGATGGATGGATGGACAAAATGGGGTATATCCATGCAATGAAACGTTATTCTGCTATAAACTGGAATGAGGTCCTGGTATATGCCACAACACGGATAAACCTGAAAAACAAGAAGCCAGACACAAAAGGCCAGATGGTGCATGATTCCATTTATACGCAGTACGGAGAGCAGGCAAATCCAGACACAGAGGTAGAATGGTGGTTACCAGGGACTAGGAGCAGGGGTTAGGGGAGTGAGCGTTGAATGGGTACAGAGTAGGCAAAGCCAGAAAAAGGAAATCCGCAGCGACAGAAGGCAGATTAGTGGCTGCCTGGGGAATGGGGAAATGGGGAGTGACCGCTTAATGGGTATAAGGTTACTTTTTGGGGTGATGAGAAATTTCTGGAACTGAATGGTCACATAACATTGTGAATGTGCTTAATGCTACTGACTCATATACTTTAAAATGCTTACAATGTTACATTTCATGCTCTGTGTATTTCACCACAATAAAAAATTTTTTTTTTAATGTCTGGACACCCCAGGGCCTTGTCCTGTGCCTGAGCCCAGATCACACTCTGTGGAAGGCTCTTGGTTGTGGCTGCTCAGCCCCGGCACGTTGGGAGCCTGGGACAACAGGGAGCTGACGGGCAGCCTCACTCCCTGTGTCATTACCATTAATAATAAACAACAATAGAGTGTATTTTTAAAACTTTCCTTAATGGAGATTCCCAGGCAGGAACCAAAACACTCAAATTACCCACTGGTCCCCTAAAGATACTGACACATAAAAGCCTTGTGGGCCACAGAGGGCTGGGGCGAGGTGGAAGCTTCCTGGCATTGGGGCAGCCCCCCTCACTTATCACCACCCCCCCACCAGCTTCCCTCCCCAGCTCTATCCAGAGGTACAAAGGACAAAGGCAAAGGAGGGGGTCTTCTGTACCCTCCAGGTTCTCACCAAATCCCTTGGCCCTCGGACTTGGCGTTGTCCACAGCCTCTGTTTTCTGCTTGTCCCTCCAGAGGCTGTGCTCAGAGCTGGTGGGTGGGGATACTAGGCCTGATACTGTTAGTTCTTAAACTCCATGCCGCTGCTCAGCATAGACAGAACAACCGCCAGGGAGACCTTCCTCCAGGGAACCCCATGCCAGGCAAGTCACCAAATTTCCAAGCCTCAGTTTCCCCATCTGTCAAGAGAGCAATGACAGCACCTACCTCACTGGCTGGGGAGGGTTAGAGATGATGCGTGTGCGATGTCTCAGTGCTGAGCAAACAGTGATCATCCTTCCAGACACGAGGCCAAGCCCCCAGGCCTGTGCAGTTCACCTCTCCCAGCATCCCTGGGTCCTCGTGGCACCCTGTCTCAAGGCACGCCAGCACCCCTGCCCCACTGGGCTCTCAAAATGAGATTCGTCTTGATCTGGGCTGTTCGAGTGCTGGCTCACCTGTTCGAGTGCTGGCTCACCTGCCTGGTCAAACAACCCTCCAGGCAACCCTGGTTGGGAAAGGCTGTTGCCTCATTTTATGGAGAGGGAGACTGAGGTCCACAGAGACAGAGAGCTTGCTGAATGGGGGTTTGAAAGTGGTGCTTCTGAGCCAAGAGCCGTTGTTCCAAACACTGTGCAGTGAATGAGTTGGGGTAGCAGGTCCCAGCGATTATGCAATCTCTTCGTAGGAGTGAAGGCACCTACCACCCCAGATTCTCCAAGGGATCAGAGACGGACCTCTAGTGAAGTCCCAGCTCCTCTACTTCATGACTCTGTGAGCCTTGGCCAAGTCACTTCCTCCCCGTGCCTCAGTTTCCCCATTTTCAAACTAGGGGTGTGAATGGAACATCCTCCGAGGCCCCTCCCAGCCCTGTCATTCACTCCTTGGATCCTCCCACTGGATCCTCTCCCCGACCCCTTTCAGCTTCCCCACCCTCACTCGTCCTAGTCCTGGCCCCCCCACCACCCAGCCTCGGGAACAGCCACAGGCCCCACCCGGCAGGCACACCCAGTAAGAAGAGAATCTGTTCTTGGCCAGGGTATATCAGGGAGAAAGCCGATGACCCTCAAGAGCTCTCTGTCCCTGTGTCCCCAACACTGCCTGCCCAGTTTTCCTCTGAGGTCAAGAAAGGCCTCAGCCAGACCCTGTCCAGAGGCCCCGGGGCCCCTCAGTGACCCCTGAGCCAGCCAAAGCCTACCCATCCGGCGTGATTTAATTGGTTTCAATTGACAAGCATAACAAGAAGGCTCTTTAAGGAAGCTTCGGAAATGGAAGGGAGGCCATTAGGAAATTTACATTTGCGAATATGATGTTTAATTAGCAATACCAATAAATTAATAGGAGAATCTTGCTGCGGTTCTGGGTTCATAAAACACCAGCCTCGGTCGGCAGAAGGGGAATGCGGCAGCCAGAGGCCGCCTGAGGGGAGAGACCAGGCCGTGGGCTCATCCCCAGAGCCCACCCGGAGCTCTGGGTCCCCAGCCCATCCTTTGGTGGAGCAGGGGGCTGGCGGGGTGAGGGGGTTGGAGGGGGGATGAGGGGAGGGGTGAAGCCAGCCTCGACTGAGGGACCGGGAACTTCTGAGTTCATATCCTGGCCCAGCCACCAGCTCCTTGGAGAAGTCACTCTGTTCTGAGCCTCCAGGTCCTCGTGGGTCCAGTGGGGACAGTGACGATAATGTAATGTGGGTAAAAGCACATGGAGCAGAAAGAAGCCGGCACAGAATAAGACTTAGTTATAGCTGCCGTTCCTGCTATGGTTATTTTAATGGATAACGAATGGGAAGCATCTGGCGTGGCAGGAGGACTTGATAAATTTGAGGTATTTATACCTTGAATATTATATATATACATATAAAATATATTATATATAAATATAGATATTATATATTATATATTATAGGCTTTTACTTTTCCTGTCTCGAGCCCAAGCTGCTCTTCTGGGCTCCGGGGCCCCTGGGATGGTCACTCCAACGGCACTCTCACCTCTTGAGCTGGGCCCCCTTGGCATCACTGGTTCTGTACAGGTCAATGCCACATCTTGCTTATCACCCTATCCCCTGCCCACAGCAGGCAAACACATCTGTAAACAAACATACTCAGCTCTGACAGGTGCTTCCCCCACGTGCAGACCATGGATGGCTCCTGAGTGCTTTTAGTTTTGTTCCCACCTCTCCCCACCCCGCCCCCACCCCGCCCCCACCCCGCCCCCACCCGTGATCTGCTACCTCTTCTCCCACCTGCTGGGCCCAAGGCACCATCTTCTGCCAGGAGCCAGGCTTCTCCCCCTCCCCAAGCACGCCTGTTCCCTCCTGCCCCTAGGTCTCTGTGTATGCGGGGCTTATCTCCAGGTACCCTTCTCTGGCTGATAAATTTCTGCTCCTTTGCAAAGGCCCAGCCTTACCAAGCTCCCACAGACTCCAAGTGAGCATCAGAGCCCGCCCAGGGGACTGGGAACCAGGAAGCTTTAGTCACCTGTCCTCCCCTTCCTCTTCTCTGCCACCACCACGGTGCCTAGCGCTTGTAATGGGGACCTGCCGGCCAGTCCTTATTCAAAGCAGCTGGGACATGCACCCTGATGAGGCTGTCCTCCAGGGGCTCAGATTAGTCACCTTTCGTGAGTCCTGGATGACCCCCTCCATGCCTCCTCCCAAGGAAAACCTTTTTTGGCTGTTTCTCCAGCTTCCATGTTCCCATCTCACTTAGTTCATTCCTTCACCTCCAGGTTTTCCATTACCCTGTAATAATTTGGCTCTAGGTTGTCTCTTGCCCTAGGACTTGGCTCAGAACTGAGCCTTCCATCTCTAGCCCTTTCTAGGAATAGAGTCTGCTCTGCCCAGATGGACGAAAACGCAAATGAATAAATCAGGAAGTGGGGTTAAATGTTACCTCCTCCAAGAAGTCCTCCCTGACTATCCTAGCTCTATTTGTATACCTTGCATGTGTCTGTCTCTCCCACCAGATTGTCAGCCCCTCAGAGGCAGGAACCTTCATGTTTTATTTACCATGACTTCCCTGGCACCTTTCCTGGAGCTTGTCACATGCTATGCTAATATGCATTCACTGGATAAGTGAATGAATGAATGAATGAATGAATGAATGAATGAATTTATTTCTGAATGAATGAGGGACTGTGTGAATGAATCAATGACTGACTGGCTGGAGAGTGAATGATTACACAAGCAAGAGAATGAATGGATGCCATCAGGTTGGAAAGAGCTTCCCAGGGCTGGGGGCAGAGCCCAGTTTCTTCTGAGCCCCGGCCCCCAGGAGGATCTTGTTTCTCCAACTGTTTATTAGGTTGTGTAGAGTGCATAGAAAACACGACAATAATTAAAGCAGACACAACAACAGGTAATTAATTGCATTTCCAAAATCTGATCCATGCATATGAATGAATGGGAGGTCACAGATTCATTCACAGACGCACCCGCACTTCTCTATGCTCTGCAGGGAACAGAGGTCGGGGGTCTATGCCAGGTGGAGCTCCCAGAGAGGGGGAGGACATCCCTGGGGAGGCTGTCTCCTCTTCCTCAACCCTTTTGTTTGGCCTTAGCTCCACAGGTCCAAGGTGTGGGAGGAGTGATGCAGGGAAAATGGGGGGGCAGGAGGCATGTTCCCAGGACTCGCAGTCCCGGGAAGTCTAGTGGCAACTCCCCCAAATTTGAGGGAGGTGGCCAGTAGCTCATCTTGGAGTAGGGGATGGGTCATCAACCCAAGTCTGCTGGCCTCACCACAAGACCCTGGGGTGCTTGCTTGGAAATGCAGAAGCTCATATCCTCCCTTGAATATTCTGAGTCAGGAGGTCTGAAAGGGCCAGTGTCCCTACTTAAATTCTGGAAGCTTTGGGAACTTCTTGCTGGCTAATTGCAGGCAGCGCCTCAGGTCCTCGGTCCAGAACTGGCCTCTCTCCTTACTACCCGCCATGAGTGTCTGGGCCCCAGGACAGCTGTCCTGGAGTCCAGGATGGTGGAGTGGTCACAGCTGTGGGCCCAGCACAGCAACCAGCAACACAGTATCAGCTACCAGTCAGAGGAACTTTGGAGCACAGGGAACAGTGTGGGAGGAGGCCCCTCTGGACCCCAGCATAGTCTCTAACTCATGGTTCTGCTAGGAAAATGTCCCTCCTCCAGGAAGCCTTCTCAGCCTCCAGGTTAATTGAGTAAGTACCCTGTCTTTGGGCTCCTAAACAACCAAGAGAACCCACCGCCCCCCTCAGCACTAATTCTCTCGAAAAGTGGTCTTCCTCTCAACCCTCCAGCAGGGCTAAGGCTGAGTCTGGCCATCTCTGACTCCAGGGCCTCAGTATGGCCTAAGGTAGGCACTGAGGATGACCAGTATAACTGGACCTCTGTCAAATCCTTCAGCCTGTCCCAGAAGGCCCCTGCAACTTTTACCAGACAGGCCCCATCACTCTGACTCAAGCACCCCAAGGACATCCCTCTGGCCGTAGGAGCAAGCTTGGTCCCCATGCCTCGCAACCAGCAACAGATGGAAGATGCTGGATCAATACCGCAGGCGCCCTACCGCCAACACACGCACTCTTTGGGACAGTCCCGAGATGGGCTCTCGTCTATGCAGGAATCCCCGGTGAAGTGAACCCCAGTTGTCCACAGCAGCAACTGCACACGGGCCCCCCTGCCCGTCCTATTTCCCCACTCGCTCACTGTTCTCCCAAATGCCACACACCCAGGTGGTTGGTCTGCTTTTGGGGAAGCCCAAACCGAGACAGCATCCGTGGGAGGACCCTTGCTTACTACGCAGCATTCTCCCGGAGGAGGCTGGGTTGCCCTACAAAACCCTGCGCACCCCTCATCTCACCCGGCCCATGCAAGCCTGTGGGACACCAGCACTGCTTTCCTTCCCAACTTGACAGATGAAGAAAGCCAGGCACAGAGACGTCGGGCTCCTCCGCGGAGCTAACAGAGCAGAGCAGAAGGAAACCAGGACTTGGAACCCCGGGCCGTGCTTGAAGGAGCAAGATTCCAAGGTGAAGGTTGCTTACAGGTTGTCCTCACAACCTTGAACTGTTATCCTCTTAAGAACCTCTTAAGAACCAAGACTGTTGGGTCGCCTGGATGGCTCAGTGGGTTAAAGCCTCTGCCTTTGACTCAGGTCATGATCCCAGGGTCCTGGAATCCAGCCCTGCATCGGGTCGCTGCTCACTGGGGAGCCTGCTTCCCCCCCGCCCCCCCGCGCCTGCCTCTCTGTCTACTTGGGATCTCTGTCTGTCAAATAAATAAATAAATAAATAAATAAGAACCAAGACTGTTCGGGAAGTTCCTGGGGGACTGTACATTTCCCATGTGTGTTGTTACCAGTCCGGGCTCCCCGGGCACTTGACTTTTCAACCTGTTTCTAGTGGCCCAGACCAAGTGCTGGCCTGATCCAGGGGGCCGGTGGTCCAGCTCAAGGTCCACGTCTAACTTCCGGGGCTGGGGTCCAGGACACAGAGAGGGCTCTCTGGGTGGAAGGATGGCGTTCCTCCTCCCCGCTCCAAGTCTCCTGTTCCATTCTAACCTCAGTCTCTGTAGAGTGTTAAGACTGAGTTCAGGTCTGCTGTGTGATCTTGGGTTTATGACGGTACCTCTCTGAGCCTCAGTCTCATCATCTGTAGCATGCAGATGGGGCCTGCAGTCCTTCTTTGCAGGATGTTGCTGGGACTAGTGATCCCAAAATGTGACAGACTTTCAGCAGGGGCTCAACAGATGGGCTGGAGATGTGACCCAGAGGCCCAAGGTCCCAGCCTCTGGAATGGCTGCCCCACCCTTCTGGCTCACTGAAGCTGGACAGTGGGGCAGTTGAAAGCAGGAGGGTCTGGGGGAGTGGGGCTTTCAGTAGAATCTGTTCCCAGTGTCTCCAGGGGCCTGCATGACGGGGAGCTAGATCAGCGGCCGGGAAGCTCAGCTAAGACCTCTGCTCCCCTTCTTATGACCTGCTTGTGGGGAGGAGGCAGTGGGCCCAGAGCCCCAGCAGTCACGGCCGCAGACCCCCAGAGATCACAGCCATCTTGGGGGATACCCCAAGCCTGGCAGGGGCCTGCTCTTGGCCTGTGTCCTCTGCCACCTGCCATTTCCAGGTGGAGGGCTGCCAAGATAGTCCATTCCCCCCAGAAAGGAGCCCTAAGGAAGACACCACCAAGACCCCTGTTCTAAATTGACAGATAGCCTCTGGGACCCAGTGGGCTTTCCTGTGTTTCATTTTAACTTAAAAAAAAAAAAAAAAAAAAAGATATCTTATTGTTCTAAATGTTCTACAGAAACTTGGAAACACTTGTGAAATGGTTTGCCCTATTTTAAAAAATATCATTAACTTAATCAGATAATTATATATTTAGATATTTACCATGAGCTATAGAGACAAAAGTGTCACCAAATCAGTCCTGCTAATTTTTATAAATGAATGAAGTCACGTCCTCTGCTCTCTCTGGCCTTCCAGCTGGTCCTTCTCCAAGGCTGCCTTCCTGGCCCGGGCCAAGTTCTAGTTCAGGAGCCCTGGGGTGGGTGGGCGTGGGCTTCCCCATCCTCCCACCCCGCCCCAGCCCGGGATCCCGACGCGGGAGGTCCCAGGCGCTGCGCAGCCCGCCCCGCCTCCTCCCCAAACTCGGTCCTCAGGCTCCGGGTGGGTGGAGGCCGCCCCCAGCTCCAGACACGGAGGGAGGGAGGGCGGGCGGGCCGGGGAGGGCGAGCGCTGGGCGGCTGGGCCGGGGAGGGGGGACCGTGACGGGGTTGGGGCGGGGGGCGGCGTGCAGGGAGACCGGCCCCGTCCGCCTGGTCCGCGCTCGGTCCCGGGCGCGGCGGGGCCGTGTCCCCGCGGAGCCCGCGGCCGCCGGTAGGGGGCGCCTTGGTCATGCATTATTCATCGCCGAGCCGCCCGCCGCCCGCCGCCCGCGCCGCCGCCGCCGCCTCCCTCGCTTTCCCCGCGCGGGCTGCGGGCTGCGCCGAGGAGCGGGAGCGCGGAGCCTTCACAATATTGTGGCAGCTCCGCGAGTGACGGCTCAGGGGAGGCGGGGGTGCGCAGCCTGGGCGGCGGGCGGCGGGCGGCAGCGGGAGCTGGGGCTGGGAGGGGTCGGGGTGGGGGCGATGCGGGGTCACGCGGCCTGGGGGCGGCGGGGGGGGGGCGCTCAGGCGAGGATGGTGTGTGGTTTCGCGGACCGGCAGGGCTTTCAGCGTCCGTCCCTCCATCTGTCCGTGCATCCGTCCGTCCGTTCGTCTCCCCTGCCTTCCGTCCTTCCTTCCATCCGCCAACCCACACCTAAGGGAGCTCTGCTCTGTGCGAGGTGTAGGGGCTGTAAGGGTGACCAAGGTAGGCAAGGTCCCCATCCTGACAAAACTTCATCTCCAAGTGGGGGTGGGGGGAGAGACTGATAAAATGCATGTAAACGCATAATTAAGATACTTCCAGGTAGTGGCGAGGGCTTTGAATAAAACCAAACACGCAGGCCTGACAGCGGGTGTGTGTTGGAGGCTGTTTGGGTGGTCACGGAGGGCTTCTGGGAGAAGGTGACATTGGTGTAGAGGCCGGAAGAATGGCCTGGAGGAGCCTGACCTTGGCCAGTCCCTGGGCCTCTGGGGTCTGTCTTTCTCCTTGTCCTGCCTCTGGCCTTCTAGGGGTGCTATAGAGAGGTCAACCCCCACCACCCCGAGAAAGGGAGAAGGGGGAGGCCCTGAGGGGACCCAGGAGCAAACCCCCCCCCAACCCCCCCCCTGCGCCTGCCTCTGGGCTGCGGGTATGGCTGAAGGCCGGGCAGGAGGCCAGGCAGCCAGGCCTGGAGCAGGGGCATCTGTGTTGAAAGGCGCCCCCTCCCCACCCCTGTGCAGACCCTGGGCTGGGGAGCCTCGGCCTGGGGTCTTCCGTGAGGGTCTCGCCATCCCCCGCCCCCACCTCCTGGTGGCCTGCCAGGTCCCCTGGCTGGCTTTGGGCCTGCGGGCAGGGGGCATGGAGGGCGTGGGCTCGGGGTCATCACCAGCATCGGATTTCCTTTCACTTGTGCAAAGACTCGTTGACGCCTGAGCACATCAATATCCTTAATGACAGTGAGAGGAGCCGGACTGCAGACGCCCGCGCCCCCCACCCTCGCCCTCACCCCTCCCCGCTGCCTCTTCCTCCTTTTCTCCCTCATTCCCTGTGTCCTCGCTCCCTCCTTTCTCACACATGCCTGGCCCTGTCTCTCCTCTCTCTGTCCTGCTGTTTTTCCTCCCTTTTTTCTATCCTTGCTGGGGGGGGGGGGGGAGTGTCTCCCCTCGCCTCCCCTCTTCTGCCCTCCCCTCCTCTCCCTCTCCTCCTCCTCCCAGGGCCCCGCAGCATTCAGGCATTCACAAACTTTCACCCAGCCGCTCAGGGGGTCCCAGCGGGGCCAGTCCCCCTGTCGTCTGTCCATCCCCAGCGGGGCCCTGACGCCTTCCCAGGAGACAGCATAGGGGAGGCAGGGCCCGTGCAGTGGAGCCCAAGAAAGGCTGCCTAATTCTGCACCCACAGCACCCCGAGGCACACACACACACACACACACACACACACACACACACCCCAGCATGTGTCCTTTGCCCAAAGGCATACGGGCTTTCTGCCTCCCTCTGCCCTGCCGGGTGCTGGGAAATTAAAAAGCCAAGTTTGGGTGTGGGGCGCTGCGGGAGAGGGGAGAGTTTTGGGGAGGATTTTCTGTTTTGTATTTTTTATGACCATATATAATTTCGCATTTCTCCCCTCAGCCCCTGCCTCCTTGGCTCCCAGATGTGTCCCACATTGAAGAATTATCTCTCCTCCCCAGAGTGAAATAAATGCAATCAATATGAGTATTGCTCTCAGGGCCTTGAAATATTACATTAATGTTCCATGTGGTGACATTTTAGCTGGAATTTTCAAATACATTATGATGGTTCAAATTAATATTTATCAGATCAGCTTTTATATTTTGCAAAAGAGAGAGAGAGAGAGAGAGGGAGTGAGGGAGAGGAGAGGGAAGAGGAAAGACAGAGAGAGCATTATTAAAATACAAAATGCAGATCAAGTCTGAAATCGATGGTCCATTTTCCCAGCACTTTCCAGGGGCTGTCTTTAGCTTTCTGGGTTTGTTTTTAAATTTATTGGTATTTCAGGCAAATCTATTGGGCTCCCTCGGCCCCCTGGTCAGTCTCCCTCCTCGCTCCCTCCTGAAGGCTATGGGCCCTTCCTTTTCTGTCTTTCTCTCTTTATTATCCTGAAATGTAAATTACGACATTAGCCCGGTCCTTATTTTTTTTTAAACTCTCCGATGATTAAATCTGCTACACGACATCCTTGTCCTTTCTATAAATTAAATCATCTTGGTTTTGCTCCTCTAGCTCAGGGCGGCCGTCGCCCGGGTGTCGAGGCATGGGGTGGCTGCGGCTGAGCGCTGGGGTCCTTGTCCCCCCCCACCACCACCCCGGGCAGACACCGGGGGAGCCTTTGCGGGGGGCAGGGAGGTTGCCCTCTCGGCTCCCTGCTTTTCTGCCAATAAGCAATGTGAACCGGAGGGAGGAGGTGGTAGCAATCCTGCATTCCACTTTATTTCAGTCCCTTCCAGACTGATTACTCTGTGAAGTGGAAAATCCAGGCAGATTAATGGTTTAATTCTCTCTCTTTTCTTTTGCATTTTCCTCTTTGCCTCCTGTTTTGTTTGGTTTTGTTTCGCCAGCCGCCACCCTCCCCCCTTCCTTTCGCATCTTTTCCCTTCTCAGAGTTGCGTTCGTAGGCGCTCGGCAAGGGGGACCTGGAGCCACGGAGCCACGGAGCCACAGAGCCACGGCGCCACAGAGCCACGGCGTGGCCGGCAGGGAGATACTCCTGCCCCGCCCCCAGCTCGGCCTGGATGGGGCAGGGTTCACGATGCCCCCTCGTGCTCTTCACTTCTTCTCTTTGATGATTTCCCATTTCCTGCCTCCTCAAGTTCTGAGTGAGAGTTTGAACCGGCCCGAGCGTGTCCTGTCGTGTGCACGGAGGTACACACGCGTGCACACGCCCATGCTCCGCACCCCCCAGCCCCCCTCCCCCCGTCGCAGACCACCCGTCCGCACGTGCAGACGTACACAGACACGGCGGGCTCGGATCTGCATAAAGAGAGCTGCCCTCTCCCTCCGATGCCTCCCGGCTGCTGATCCGGCCAAAAGAACGACAGGAAACTTAAAAAAGAAAAGGAGGAGGGATCGATTATTCGACCTGTACTTGAACCCGACTGAAAGAGATAAAGCAGAATTTTCAATAGGTCCCCTGCCCTTTTCACCAGGAGGGAAAGAGGAGAAGAAAAACAAGAGATATTTATATGACAGCAGCTGCTGAAAATAGCATTTCAGAGCCATAAAAAAGGCAAAAAGAAATTCAATGGTAGAAAAGGCAAGAAACTCCTCGTTTGCTCCCCAAAAGGCAAAGCAGGCGGCGAGCGTCTCCGGCTGGAAATGCATGCCTGCCTCCTATAGATCTGTTTGAAATTATACTTGTCATTGAGGGGGAATTTATGCTTCTATTGATCTGCAAAAGGAAAATATTAAATGGTTTGGTTTTGATCTTTCAGTGACCCCAAGGTCAAGGGTAGTAGCGGATTAGTATTCATAGAATTCATCACGGAATTGCAGCCTGCGTCCACTTTATGCAAACACGCTCAAAACACGCCTGCTGAAGCAGGCAGCAAATGGCCAATGACAAGGAAAGAGCCATCGCCCCCCCCCCCCGTGGGGCTCGCCCCCTTCCCCACCCTCCAGGGAGAAGAAAAGAGCAGCCCAGGGGTGAGTGCGCCAGGGACGGGTGGTTGGACGACTGTCCTGGGCTCCTGATAAAGGCGCAGTTCTCCCACTGGGGCAAGTCCACAAGGACGTTCAGACCACCCACCGTGGGGATGATGGCGTGGGGCCGAGACCCAGAACACGGAGCGTGGGGGAGGGCAGGCAGGTAGAAAGGGCGCCCCCCCCTTCCCTGGAGCAGGATGTCCCCGGGTGAGCAGTGACCAGACACCCGCACACACATGTGCACACGCGCTCAGCCAGCGCGAGCCTAGGTCTTTCCTGAAGGGAGGAACATGATGTGCTGGCCAAGAGCTGAGCGTATACTGCTCTCCAAGGGTGATATTGTTTCTCGTTTCCACGCCGAGGCGCGCCCTTAGTGGGAGGCGACCACGTTCCCAGCTGGGAGGGACAGAAAGGCCAGGCACTCGTGCTTGCCTGACCCAGCCAGGCCCTTCGGCTTCCCCACTCTCTCGGTGGCCACAGGACCCGTGTCCAAACGTGTGTGTGAAAGGGAGGCTCGTGGAGCCCCTGGGGACAGGCCCCAAACGCCCCTCCCTGCCCTGCATTCAGCACACAAGTGCCCTCTTCACAGAGTCTGTCCCCAGTGGTGGGAACATTTGGTCAGTAACAGTCACTTGCCAATGAACTAAAAATAACCCACCCAGCGTATCCCTGCAATGGCAGGAATTCTGGCTGGCCCTGGTTCTGCTGGCTGGTCAGGGGGCCAGCGGGGGGCACAGAGCCTGACTCCCGTTGGGGACAGAAGGAACAGACCTTGGCGGGGGGTGGTGGGGAGCGGGCGACGGGGCGACAGACAGGTCCGTGCTTAATATCTTTATGAGGGTTCCAGCTCTCTTGTGCGTTCCCAGCATTCTCATCTCGCTTAAGACGACCGCAACAGGCAGGGGTCTTTAGGATCCCATTGTATAGATGAGAAAACTGAGCCCCGAGATGCCAAGTCACGTGCTTCAAGTCTCAGCTCCGCGCTGATGTCAAAGTCTGCTCTCCTAGCAGCTCTGCTCTAATGGCCCAGCCCCGTTCGGGTGAATCCCAGGGTTGGTTCGCGGTTCAGGCTGGGGGAGAGTGTGAGCGTCTGGGGGAGAGGGGCTCGGAGGCTTTGCAGGGGGGTGGTTTAGGAGCTGTGAGGAGGGAGATGGAGAGGGCCCCGGCCCTGCCTCCTTGTCCCTGTGAAGAGGACAGCGTTCTGCCTATTAATCATGTTTCATTTATATTAGCTTGACTCGATCTACTGTATATTTGAAATGGATTTAATTTTAGATCACGCACTGTGGAAGGGGGCCAGTTTGGTGTAAGGAGCATTATGAATATTTTCCATAAGCTGGATATACATTATCCAGGGACAGATATACGAGCAGCGGCCCAGGGCTCCCGGCTGGGGGAAGGGGGCTGCTCTCTCCTCCCCCCCCCACTCCCCTGCAGCCAAGAGGGCACAGAGCTTTGAAGGGAGCCCTCTGTGCCCCCACGCCCGCAGAGGGTGGTGGGGGTATCTCAGCCCCATCTTTCTCCTGCCTGTGAGCTCATCTCCACTGACCTTGAAGCCGCTGCTTCTCCCAGCTCCAGGCCAAGTTGCAAGCCGGCAGGTGTGTGCAGGGAGGGAGGATCCCCCAGGCACAGGGCCCCGGAGCTGGGGGAGGCAGAGGGTCCCTCCTGACCAACAGGAGGGGGGGGCATGGGAGGGAGAGGGTCTCTGACCTCCACCTTCAACCCCAGGCTCTCGTGAAGAAGGAGATGATAGCTTTGGCCTCAGGCTCCTCTGCTGGTGTGTGGAAGCTTCCTGCTCAATCACGCAGGGATGGGCAGGTCACATCCAACCATCCCAAGACCTCCCCTCCCCCAACACTGGGCTGGGGGCAGGCCAGGGGTCTTTTCCTTTTCCAAGGGCACTAGGAGGCCCCTCTCCAGGAAGCTAAGGCTCACGGTGGGCAAAGTTGGGAAGCAGCTATGGGGGGGTCCTACCCAACCCCTGCCCACCCCCATTGCCTGCCATTAGCCCCCTTGGACAAGTGGGGTCCTGTGCCCTTGTACCTTCATGGTGCGTTCAGGATGGCTCACGTCCCCACCCCCCCAGGACTCCCACACCTGTTAGCTTAGTGCTGACCTTCCCACCAGGGAGCCAGGACTCCTGTCACGCTTTACAGATTGAGGAAATTAAAGTTCAGGAAGGTTGTGACCTTCGCACCCAAACGTGAACCTGGCTGCCTCTCCACCCTCACACTGGCCCCCAGCGGCTTGCCCATCTGGGATCCCCCGCCTCCCCAAGCCGCACCCCCACCTCGGCAGGACCAGCCAGCCTGCAACATTCCCTCCCTCACCACCATCCCTCTCCTGGGAACGTTGCAGGGCCTCCCAGAGTGTCCCCAAAGTTGCCTGCCAACTCCAGTCTGTGCTCAGCCCGGTGGCCAGAGAGACCGTGTTAAAACGCATCACGGGGCCACCTGGGTGGCTCAGTGGGTTAAAGCCTCTGCCTTTGGCTCAGGTCATGATCCCGGGGTTCTGGGATCGAGCCCCGCATCGGGCTCTCTCCTCAGTGGGGAGCCTGCTTCCCTTCCTCTCTCTCTGCCTGCCTCTCTGCCTACTTGTGATCTCTGTCAAATAAATAAATAAAATCTTAAAAAAAAACCAAAAAACGCATCACAGCTAAGTCATACTCTTCTCCTGTACTCTTGGGGTTGACCCCGAATCTGGCCAAGATTGACCCCAAATCATTGGTCAAGACGGCTCCTTGGGGAGTGGACCCTGCCGACGTCCCCAGGGTTATCCGCTCCTCTCCAGCTCCATTTCCGGCGGTCTCCACAGCCTTTCCAACTGTTGACCTGCCATGGACCAACTGTTGACCTGCCATGGGCCACATGGACCACCCATGTGACGGGTCCCTCCATCACAGGCCTCTGGCACAAGCTGATCCCTCTACCTGGATGGCTGTACTCCCCACTTGACCTGCCTCCCTTCTTTTCAACCCTCAGGCTCTCCTTCCCTTTTCCCAGGAAGACCTCGGATCCCACACACGCCCACCCCCTCAATCCGGTCCAAATCAAGCCCCACTTCTTCCCTTTGCGAATCCTACCTCCGTAAGGGGCTATCCGGGGTCTGGCTGTCCGCACCCAGCAGGCAAGACTGGGCATGCGCAGGGCCCGCATCAAGGGCAGGTACGAGTAGAACCCCGTCTTCGCCGCCATCCGCCCATCCATCAGCTCCTCCGTCGACGAGGAATATAATACACCCGTCGCCCACCTCAGCCCGGGCTGGCAGCCCTTCAGAAGTGGCATGCGATGCTTCCCTTATTCATTCTTAATTTAAGGTTTTGTGAGTTGTAATAACCCCCCTTTCCCCCAAATCACTGGGGATGGGACCTCCGTGTCAGCCCAGGCCAGGAGAGCTGAAGGGTAATTGCATTGCACATATGCTAATGGTTGTCTGGAGAAGACAAAGACTGCAGCACTGGGACGGGGGCTTCTCTGTGCTCAGAGAGCCTGCAGGGTGCGGGAGCCTAGGCTGCGTTGGGGAGGCTGGGGCCCTGAGCTGGGAGCCTCTGGGGACCGCGGGGTCCACAGTTCACCGGAGAGGAGAAGCTGAGAGGGACTAGGGTCCCAGTCTAGAGGGTCTGACTGGGGCCAGAAGCCCTGGAAAAGGGGATCAGAACCTTCTTCCTCCAACTCCTCCTCATGCCTCAGCAGGGCCCAGGCCGATTCCCTTTCCTGGGAGGACACAGCCCCTTGAGGGGAAGGAGAATCCGGAACGATGGACATGGGGAAGCAGGGACCACACAGATCCTGCTTCTGCCTCTCACCGGCTGGGTGACGTTAAACAAGCCCCTCAACCTCTCTGAGCTTCAGTTTTCTCATCTTTAAAAGTCTTTTACTAGTATGTTCCTCTCAGTTGGTCCATACGTGAAAAGAGACCAAACTGCAGGGCACTTGGTTCGTGTAGGTCTTCAACAGGTGAACTCACAGCTGAAGTTCGCATAACTATTCATCTGATAAGGCTTTGCCCACAGTCTGTGGTGAGGTTGAGTGTGGGACTCCTGGCCTCCTACCTGGAGGAGGCGTTCTCCCAGGAGAGGAGAGTCTTGAGGCTCACGCAGCCGTTCCTCAGGGCCTTCTGCCGCCTCCTGTCCCGTTATCTCCAGGGGAGCCTGCTCTCTGCTCCTTCACTGAGCTCATCCCGGCCTGTAACTAAATATTTGTTTTCTTGCTTATTGTCTGTCTCTCTCTCTAGACTGTGGGTTTATCAGGGCACCTGGAGGAGAGAGCCGGGCACATCGCAGGTGCGCAATGAAGACTTGCGGGACGAAGGAGTCACAGAAGGAGACCCATGCAGAAGGGCGGGAGGCAAAGTGCACAAGGAGGGGCGATTCAAAGGCACTGGGGGCGGGCGGTCTCCCGGACCCCCTTACTTCTGTCCTGGGCCTCAGGTACAAATCCTGCCCTGCCCACGGTCCTGTCCCTATCTGGTCACCAGCATGGACTTTTCCTGCCTCCCTGTGGATTCAGGAGCTGTGAGGTGCTGGTGGAGGGCATGGGGATGGGGTGCAGGGCCCTTTCCAACCTGGGTTCCCATTGTGTCTCCTCCCAGGCTTTTCCTTTTCTGCCTGCCCAAGGCCATGCACGGTGTCTAGACCCCCTTACCTCCTGGCTGGCTTCTCCCCCAGCCCATGGGATTGAAGCCTCCCTAGCACGGTTCAGCTGTCCCTCCTCAGGGTCTAAACAGTGGCCCGGGGCACCTGAGTGGCTCAGTTGGTTAAGTGGCTGCCTTTGGGTTGGGTCATAATCCCAGGGTCCTGGGATCAAGTCCCATGTCAGGCTCCCTGCTCAGCAGGGAGTCTGCTTCTCCCTCTCCTTCTGCCTCTGCCCCCCTGCTCATGCTCGCTCTCTTTTAAATATATAAGTAAAATATTTTTATTTTTTATTTTTTAAAGATTTATTTATGTATTTATTAGACAGAGATCACAAGTAGGCAGAGAGGCAGGCAGAGAGAGAGGAGGAAGCAGGCTCCCCACCGAGCGGAGAGCCCGATGCGGGGCTCGATCCCGGGACCCTGAGATCATGACCCGAGCCGAAGGCAGAGGCTTTAACCCACTGAGCCACCCAGGCGCCCCAAGTAAAATATTTTTTAAAAAATAAATTAAAAAACCAGTGGCCTGACTTCCCTTCCCCAGAGAGGCTGCAGCCCTTGAACAGAGAGCCGAAGACCAGCGTTTCCAGGTAGGTTTTGCAGGGTGCTGGAGATTTCAGGGAGCTTGTGACAGTGGCCAAGGAGGATGAAGAAGAAACTTTGCCAGCGCGCCCTCCCACAGCCCCAGTCCCACTGCCATAGTCCATGTGGCCCCAAGTCACCCACGTCTCAGGGCCTCACAGACTCTGGCCGCAAGGACAGGCCGGAGGCCGGCAGCCCACCTGCAGCCCAAGCTACAAGCCAGGCGTGCCCTTGCCCTGGGCAGAGGAGGACATAGCGGCCCTCGAGGACTGGCTACACCTCCCTGCAGGGTCCTTGGCAAGGGCCAGGTTAAAGTGCAGCAACTCTCAAAAATTGTGTCGTGAGGCTGAGGGAGAAAACAGATCTGAGGGGCCTGAGCTGGACGATGAGCCTTCCAGCTTACGGGGTGCCATGGGCCGGAGGGACCTGGGGGTTCTGTGACAGGCAGACGGGAGGGAGTGGGGAAAGACAGACAGACACAGAGGCAGAGAAAGACAAAAAGAGACAGATTTATCGAAAAAGATTCAGGGGGGTGAGGAGAGCAAAGAGAAGACCAGGGACACAGCAGCAGAGCCAGAGGGACACGGAAAGATGTCGGACAGAAGGAGGGAGTGGGGCGCCTGGGTGGTTCAGTGGGTTAAGGCCTCTGCCTTCGGCTCGGGTCATGATCTCAGGGTCCTGGGATCGAGCCCCGCATCAGGCTCTCCGCTCGGCGGGGAGCCTGCTTCCTCCTCTCTTTCTGCCTGCCTCTCTGCCTACTTGGATCTCGCTCCCTCTGTCAAATAAATAAATAAAACCTTAAAAAAAAAAAGAAGGAGGGAGCGGCCACGGGTGACTCCTCGGACACAGACAGACCCACGATGAGAGGGACGGAAGCCAAGATGCCAGAGCGTAAGGCCAGCGGGGATTGTGTGTGCGTGTGCAAGGCAGACGGACAGACACAGCGAGCGTCGGGGCTCAGCGGGTCTGCATGTTGGGCTAAGGGCTGCGAGCACACTGCTAGGCACAGAGCCGTTTGGCCAACTTGAAATCTGATGGAAAATTGAGAGGGGGGGCAGGTGTCCTGCTCTCGAGAGAACGCGTGTCCTCCTCATGTTACTGTTCCCGAGTCTGTGATCACATGTGCGGGGTGGGCACGCATGTGAGTGTGTGATGCTGTGCAGGGCTGGGGCAGGGCTCAGTCTCCCCCTCAGCTGTCCCCGTGCCCCCTCGGCGAGGACTCTGTGTGCAGATGGCCCGGCTGGAGGGCTGCAGGGCCGGGACGGGTGGGCAGCCGGACGCACGCCCTCCCCGGGAAGGGGGGGCCCACGAGCTGTCAGCAGCCAAGGACCAGGCAGGCAGTGAAAGTGAACCGCCAAAGGGCCACTTCTCTGGCCGCCGTTCACTTGACACTCTCCAACCCAGAAGCCACCTGTTCAGCCATCAGTCACCCAAGGAAAACACAGCTTTCCTGAAACTGGGAATTGGACAGACAGTCCTGGGAGGGGGTGTGCGTGGGGGAAGTGCCTGCCTCTGCCACTTCCAGGGGGCCCTCCCCTCGGCAAGGCAGCCTGTGTCTGGCCTGAAAGCCAAAAGCAAACAAACAAACAAACAAACAAACAACAACAAAACCCCCCAAACCCCAACAAACTCCACCAAAAACGAAAACCAAAAACTTCCCAATCTGGCACAATTGTGATGCACTGGGGAGGCCACGAGGGGTGGGGGGCCCAGAAGTGCCCACGTGACGGTGGCCTAGCAAGAGCTTTGGGAGCTGCGTGTCCCAGGGTGGGGGCGGGGCAAGGGCAGCATGGGGTGGGGGTGTCTGTGGAGCCGGGCTGGGCCGTGGGGGGCAGGCAGGGCGGCCGAGGCCGCGGAGGGACCTGGCCTGGAGGCAGGCCTGGGGCTCTGCCCAGCGGTGACACCCCGGCCAGGCCCTGCCCCGCCGCACCCCCCCTTCGGGTAGCTTGTTAATTTCATCGTTTAGCCCGTTTATGGTGCTCCCAGTTGCTGTTGCTTTTATAAACAAGCATTTTGGTGACCTTCCCCTCCGGACATCAGCTCCGCAAGAATCCCGAGCCCTGAACATTTATAAATAAGCCTTCTCTCAAGTTCCACAACAGGTGTGACCTCTCCCCCGCCCCCCTCCTCTGTCCTGTCCGAAAACTGAACAGTTTCAACAAGCAAAGGGAAGCCGCCCAGGCTGTCTTAAAGGGGTCGAGTGGAGGCCACAGCGCGCGTGGCTGCAAGGGGTGCTGGCCTGCCTCTTCCTCCACCTCCCCTGCTGGAGGGTCCCTGAGGAGAGGGCCAGGCCGGTGGGCAGTTGAACCCCTGACCCCGCTTCCCCAAACATCCCGGCCCGGAGGCTGCGGCTAGAGAGGGCTCCTCAGCCGGTGGAGCATATCTGAGCCAGGCCTCTCCACTCCGGGGAAGTTTTACCAAACTTCACCCCCCACTCCCCTCCAGGGTCTCCTCCTGCTTTGCACCCCTCCTTGGCGCCACCCTGAGAAACACAGAACATGGTCCCCCCTTTCCTACAGAAAGCTGTCTGAGTCCGGATCCTGAGGTCGGGTCGGAATGGGTGGGCATCTCATACAGGGGCTTCACAAGTGTTCATTTGTTCAACAGGTACTCCTAGAGCTCCTGCGCTGAGCCAGGCTCTGTGCCAGGGCTGTAAAGCCGGAGCAGACTCAGCCTGCCCCCAAGGAGCTCCCCATCTCGCGGGGCAGACAGTAGGGCAGTAAGACAAGGGAGCCACGGGTGCCAAGTCTCCTGATCTCCGTGGGCAGAATGGGTCCTGGGAGCAGAGAAGAGGATCTCCACCTGGTCTTGGGGCAAAATGCTTCCTCGAGGGGCTGGGTCTTGAGCTATCAGGGGCTGGTTGGTGGAGGTGTCAAGGGGAAAAAACAATGCAAGCTAAGGAAACAGGGCAGGGCACAGTAGCAAACAGGAGCACAGCCCTGGGGACACGTGTAAGAGTTTGGTCTGGCTGAGCTCAGCAGGAGTGGCTGGGAAGGAAGGACTCTTACAACCCATCCTACGCATGGCCGGCCCTCGGAGCAGCGCGGGTCCTCAATTTAGAAGCTCCAGAAAACAGGGACCAGACCTATGATCGTGGGTCCCCTGGTTGGGGGGGTAGGGGAGGGGACCTTTAAAAGTTCTTTTTGTAGGTTACATAAGATGACAGATGGTGGCAGGAGGATGATGACGATGATGATAACCAGGAGAGATGATGAGGCAGAAGGGGGGTGATGAGACGAGGGTGCTGGAGGCACATGGGGGTACAGATGTTGATAGGCATGTACCCATGGTGATTGTGGCAGTGATGGCAGGGATTGTGGTGGTGATGGTGATGGTGGTGGTGGGGGGTTGGTGATGGTTGTGATCACAGTGGTGGTGACCATGGTGGTGATGGTGGTGGTGATGGTGGGAGTGATGAGAGTGCTGGTTGGGACCTGTGGTAAGGCTAGTGATGGTGGTGATCAGACTGATCAAAGATGGCGATCCTTTGATGGTTGTCGTGGTGATCGCCGAATCAAACCAAAAGGATTATTTGCCTCAGTGTCGTCCTAGGCAGGAACGTGGTAGATCTTAATCATGCCCGTTAAGAGACTGTCAAGTCACGATTTGGTATGGACGGAAGGTATGGACGGAAACAGGACAAAAAGCAAAAGGATTCGGAGGACTGAGTGCTAGACAAAGTCAGGACTTGAGCGCACAGGGTGCACATCCAGGACTGTCGGCGGAGAGCTTGGGTGGGAGTTGTTGTTTGCCTAGGCCTTGTGTGGGTCCAGGGTGGGCCTCGTGACCTAGAGGACCTGCAGGGTCTGGACTCTCCACAGGGATGACAGCGTGAGCCACGGCGGTGGGAGTAGCTCAGGGACACCAGAGCTGGGGGTTCTGATGGAGGAACCGGGGGCCCTGGGGCTCCTGTCTGTATTAAGGGCCCAAATATTACTTCTTCCCATGTGTCCTGCGCTTCATCTTTTTTTAAATTATTATTTATTTATTTTTAAGATTTTATTTATTTATTTGACAGAGAGAGAGAGACAGCGAGACAGGGAACACAAACAGAGGAGTGGGAGAGGGAGAAGCAGGACTCCCGCCAAGCAGGGAGCCAGATGTGGGGCTCGATCCGGGGACCCTGAGACCAAGATCTGAACCGAAGGCAGAGGCTTACTGACTGAGCCACCCAGGTGCCCCCGAGTCACTACTTTGCGTGGGATTTACTCTCTCCTCTTCTCCCCTTGTAACCCTGTTGACCCTCTCCCCAACCCCCTCACCCTGCCCTTGACCTGGCTAGCACCGCGGGAGGCCTCCTGGGTGAGCAGCCTCAGGGGGGGGTCCATCACCTCCTCTGGGATGGCTGCGTCCTGGTGCTGTACCCTGGCGATCTGTCTCGCTCCACAATTAGACTGAGCGTGGGCTGGCTGTGGGCAGACACCTGCCTTTACCTCCAGCCCCCTGACTCAGGGAGAGCTCCGAAAATGCCATATTTATTGGTCTTGGTCACAAGGTGATTCAAGACCCTCCCCCACCATGCCTGCACCTCCTTTGGCTCTGCTGCTCAGCTCTCCAGTGGGCACAGGCCTCGAGTCTCAAGAGTGAGGACAGAACGTGGGCGGGCCTGGCTCCCCTGTGAGGCTAGGGCCAGTGAAGGGAGGGATGTAACAGCCGTGCAGCTCCTGTGGGCTGAGCCCCCTTTAATGCTCCGTCTGTCCCGAGGGGCTGACTAATGGCTGACTGGGCACCGTGAATTTAACAGCATCAGAACCAAACCAGCCTTGTCTGCCCTTGACTTGTCCCTTCCCTGCCCAGGGACCGGGGCCTCCCTGGGGGCCTGCCTTGGAAGAGTCAGCCAAGCTCAGAGGAAGTGGGGTGGGGGTGGGGGCACAGGCTGAATTTTGGCCGGCAGACCCAGGGAGCAAGGGAGGGAGAGCATCCTGGGCTCTGAGGGTGGCTGGGATGGGTACAGCCAGGCCCCCGACCAGGAGCCCTAGGACAAGTAGCCTCACCTCTCCAGGTCCTGGATGATCAGGTTAGAGACCTCCTTGCTTTCGTACCTCTCAGGATCTGTCAGTGCAAGCAGATTTACATCACCCTGTTTATACCTTCTGGGGGGGGATATTGTAAATACAAGTCCGGGATACCGTTATTGGTCATAACAATAAAGTAGGGCCCCTTCCCCCTTTTGCATCATGCCGCAGAATCACAAAGAGCAAAGGGCTGGAGCCGGTTGCTGTGCCCCAGCCCTCACTGAGAGCCCACGGCAGCCCGTTGTCCTGATGTGGAAACTGAGGCTCAAGACAGGAGCAGTGCACAGTCGGGGAACAAGCCATGCTCGGCTTCCAAGTCCCAGTGACCCTTGGCAAGCCCGCCCCCACGTGGCCTTTAGCTCCCCTAAATCTGTGTCACGGGGCACGGCCCGGTGCGGGACTGAAAATCGCTGAGCTCCTTTGGCTTCATCCATTCCACGAGCGTGTTCTGAGCACCTATAAGTGACCAGACTCTGTGCCCGCTGCGTGAGCCAACATGAGCCCTGTCTTTGTGGCAGTCATGGACAGGGCAGGAGACTCTTGGGGAGGTGACATTAGCCCGGATGACATAAGCAGAGGAAGGACTCAGCCTGCAGGCAACATCCACGCTCCAGTCGGACCATCTGGGGCCACGTGGCCAGGAAGCGACCATGGCAAGGCCACCGTGGGTCTCCGGGCTGCCATCCCTTTCCAGGGCAGCCGCCTGGGCCGAAGCTGGCTGGGCGCTGGAGAAGCAGCACCTGAGGCTTCGTTTTGAATCCTGGTTCCGCTGCTTCCTAGTTTCTTCCTTTTACTGATTTACTTATTCTCCAGGCAAAAAGCTGGGACAGTCGTGGGGCCCATCTTGTTCATTTTCCTTCTCTCAGGAATCACTGTCCAGTCAAAAGGTATAGATAGACCTGCCCAGAGTTTCAAAGGAGGCAGTGATGCTGTTAGGACTAGAACTCAGTGCTCTGGACTCCTGGTCCAGTGCTCCTTCCTCTGTCCACTTCCCTACCGTGAATTGGGTGGAGGATCCCTGTGCTTTGGGCCCAGCTGTGGAACATCCAAGACCTCTGGGGACAGAGGGAATGGGCAGGGAGCAGGGAGCCCAGAGCTCCGTCTTCACAGACACAGCCTAGAGGCGGGTCCACGGCAGATCCTTGTCTCTTTCTGATAAAATAGCAGCCTGTTACCAACCATCAGGACAAGCCAGGCACATTCCGTATGCCATCTCATATAAATCCCACAGCCATCTGGTGGGGTGCCCTTCGTTTGATCAATGGGAAACGAGGCTCAGAGAGGGAAAGTAGCTTGCCTCAAGTTTCATGGTGGGCAGGTGGCTGAACTTGAATTTGAACCTGCTTGATGCCTATGGATACATTTGGTCAGTGAAGTCTCTCTCTCTCTCTCTCACACACACACACACACGTATTAACTAAGCTCCTGCTCTGAACCAGGCAGGGACACAAATAGTCTCCACTCTCTCAAGGAGCCCAGTCCAATCAGAGAGGCGGGCGCTAGACCAATGGCAAACTGACCTCTCGCTTACTTACTATAAACACCAGGTAGCTCATTCTCCCACTTACTCCAGGTTACGACACAAAATCACCTTTTCAGGGAAGCTTGACCATCTTGTCCAAGATGTCCCCCTGCACCCTTTTGCTTTGTTGGGCTTTGCTTTTCCTTGGCTTGGATTGTCTAAAATACAGTATTCTTAACATCTTTGTCTTTTTTTCATCTCTCCCACCAGATCAAACCCTGGCAAACCACAGTTCTTCAGCTCTGGCTCACTGCCTGTTTACGTACAGCTGGTGAGCTAAGAATGGTTTTTACATTCTTAAATGGTTAAAGAAAAAAAATAAAAAGAATAGTATTTTGTGACATGCGAAAATGATATAAAATCCAAATTTCAATACCCATAAATAAAGTTTTATTGGAACACGGCCATGCTCATTCATTTACGTACTGTCTCTGGCTGCTTTCACACTGTAAAGGCAGAGCTGAGCAGTGGTGGCCGAGACCATATGTGGCACTCTCTGCTTGCTGCCCAGCACGCTACAAATCACAGTGACATGGTTACAACTCGATTTTGCCTCTTGGCCCACAAAGCCTAAATATTTACTATCCGGCTTTTCACAGAAGTCTGCTGACCCCTGCATTAGAATGCGAGCTTCACAGGGCTGGGACTTTTTGTCTATTTGCTTGTTACTGTGTCCCCGGCCTCTAGAACAGCGATTGGACTTACGTTCTGGACAGATGGAGTATCAGGACTGGGATTTATCCTCTCACCTCAAGTGTTAGAAAACTGGACAAAATCTACGAAACCATGGTTTTCAGATATTGGACAGCAGCTGGCACAGGATAGTGATCCCTAAGAGGAGGAAAACATGATGTGAGCCCGAGATGACCCCCAGCTTACTGCCTGGAGAAAAGCACCAGGCCAGCGAAGGTGCTGGGACAGGGAAGGAACAGAGGAAAGCCAAGTGGAGCCTGGTGGTCTCCCTGAGATGAGGAGATGAAATTTGGGTTCAGGGAGGCTAAGAGACTGAATTTGGGAGCCAAGTATGGAAGAGGAAGTCCATGCAGAGTGCGTGTGCACAGAAGTGAAGAGAGGTCCTCTCTCGGCCCCCCGGAGTGGAAAGACTCCCCGCTACATGGGGCATCAGGCAGAGTCCTTGGAAGGACATGGCTTTGGAGTGGGGCCAACTGAGCCCCAGCCTAAGGCTTCGCTGAACTGACGTTAACAAAGCTTAAAAGCAAGCCTTCCTTCATGGCGTCAAGCCAACTCCATGCAGTCTAACTTGCCTTGGAACGCAGCCAGTAATATTTAAAGGAATACAACCAAATCCAGTCTCCAGCCATGTCAAATTTAAAATGTTGGTGGGACAAATAAGTACGTGGATGGTGAATGCTGGAAGCTGGGTTCCCCATGGCTAGGGGGGGCAGTTACAGATTAAGGGGAGTTAGACTGAACTCTGTGGATTAGATTAGGTACAGACATCAGTATAAATTCATGTTTGGTGTAATGTAGATACAGATGGAATAATGAAGAACAGATGATCAACATGTGCACATACATGGGTTGTGTCTGATGGAAGGGCCTAGAAACACTGATATGCTAATAGCAACAGACATCCCCAGCCAGATCTTGTTTGTTTGTTTGTTTGTTTAAGATTTATTTATTTATTTATTTATTTGACAGACAGAGATTACAAGTGGGCAGAGAGGCAGGCAGAGAGAGGGGAGGGGGAGAAGCAGACACCCTGCTGAGCAGAGAGCCTGATGTGGGGCTCGATCCCAGGACCCTGGGACCATGACCCAAGCCGAAGGCAGAGGCTTTAACCCACTGAGTCACCCAGGCACCCCAAGATCTTGGTTTTTAATACCACTCCCCAACAAAAAAAGAAATGAGAGATTTTAGGACTGAGGTAGGGAAAACTCAAAATGAGCCAGACCATCTCGTATCACTGGAAAGTAAGGAAGCACTATAAAACCAAAAGTATGAAGTATGTCAAAGGGACATAGGAAACAAACTCAAAGAACTCCCACTAACCCAAAGCAGGAACAATTTGGACAGTAAAATAAATAGTGTGGTATTGGATTATAATTCAAAATATAAAATAAATATGGAAGTCCATACTGATATAAATATAAGGTTGACTGAAGAAAGGGGTGGGTGGAGAATGGGTAAATCTTCCTTACAAAAGAATTCCGAAAAAGGTATATCGATGTCCTTCCTATAGGAGGTAAGGCTTAATTCCCCTTTAGTGTTGTCTAGACCTAGTGACTTGTTTCCAAAGAATAGAGTAAGGAAAGGAAAAAATTGTAACCTTACAGTGGAGAAAACTGACAAACACCACCTTAATCCAGGGATGAAGTTTAACGACACCAGTGATGTCATGTCAATATCAGCTACTCATACTATGATGCCCTAAAACGAGCTCTTCTCCTTGATGATATTCTTCCCAAAGATCCATAACTTCAATCTAATCATGAGAAAAACAACAGACAAACCCAGCTCGGGGGACATTCTATAAGCTACCTGGACCAGTTACTACTCAAGACAGTCAAGGTCATGAAAAATAAGAAGGGACTAAGAAATTGATACAGATCAGAGGACTTTGGGGAGATGTGACAAATTCAGTGGAATGTGTTATTCGGGGTTAGATCCTGGGATGGAAAGAGGCATTAATGGGAAAATTGGTGAATCCCAAATACAGTCTGGAGTTCATTGTAATGTGGAGTTCATTTGTTCATTGTAACGTGCTAATGTCAGTTGCTTAGCTTTGTCTAATGTACTATGGTCATTAAGATGGCAACAATGACAGATATCAAACAGGACATATATGCAAACTTTCTATACCATCTCTACAACTTTTCCAGAATCTGAAGTTATTCCAAAATAAAAGAATTATTTATAAAATGTCTAGCACCCAATAAAAATTACCAAGTAAGCCAAGAAGGAGAAAAATATGATGCACAACCAGGAGAAATTGTGATCAGTAAAGTTCTGGGGAGCCTGGTGGGTTCAGTTGGTAGAGCCAGCAACTCTTGATCTCAGGATTGTGAGTTCGATCCCCATGCTGGATGTAGAGATGACTTAAAAATAAAATCTTAGGACACCTGGGTGGCTCAGTTGTTAAGCGTCTGCCTTCGGCTCAGGTCAAGATCTCATGGTCTTGGGATTGAGCCCTGCATCAGGCTCCCTGCTTGGCAGGAAGCCTGTTTCTCCCTCTCCCACTCTCCCTACTTGTGTTCCCTCTCTCGCTCTCTCTCTGTCAAATAAATAAATAAATAATATTTTTAAAAATAAAATAAAATATTTAAAAAATGCCATTCAATAGAGAGAGACTCAGAAATGTCACAGTTGGAATCAGCAGATGAGAACGTTTAGAATAACTGTTATTAAAAAACTCCCCACGTTCGAGACGGTAGAGGAAAAGCAAAAACATGATGAGGAAAGTTTAAAAATGTAGGAAGGACTCTCAGATTCTAGAGGTGGAAAAGATAGTATCTGAAATGAAAAGTATACTGGAGGGGATTAACAGCAGGTTAGACACTGCTGTTTAAATTCAGTGACCAGGGGTGCCTGGGTGGCTCAGTGGGTTAAAGCCTCGGCTTTCAGCGCAGGTCATGATCCCGAAGTCCTGGGATAGAGGCCCGCATCTGACTTTCTGCTCAGCAGGGGAGCCTGCTTCCTTCTCTCTCTCTGCCTGCCTCTCTGCCTGCTGTGATCTCTGTGTGTCAAATAAATAAATTAGAAAAAAAAAAAATCTTCAGGGGCGCCTGGGTGGCTCAGTGGGTTGAGGCCTCTGCCTTCGGCTCAGGTCATGATCTAAGGGTCCTGGGATCGAGCCCCACATCAGGCTCTCTGCTCAGCAGTGAGCCTGCTTCCCTTCCTCTCTCTCTGCCTGCCTCTCTGCCTGCTTGTGGTCTCTCTCTGTCAAATAAATAAATAAAATATTTTTTAAAAAAGTTTTCAAATTCATTGACTTTAGAGATTCACAGTAGAAATGACCTAAAATAAAATGCAGAGGGGAAGACAACTTGGGGGTGGTGGGAAGACATAACAGAGCCTCAGGGACCTGTGGGAAAACACCAAGAGGTCTAACATACATGTAATCGAGTTCCAGAAGGAGATGGTAGGAAAAGATATTTGAAGAAATATTGCTGAATTTTTTCAAAATTTGATGAAACTCTTAACCCCTCTAATCCTCAAAAGCTTCATGAACCCCAAGAGAAACACACCTGGGGACATCATAGGCAAATTGCTGAAAACTACTTTGTGGTGGAAGAACAGTGCTTGGCACGAATGTTCAATAAGTATTTGCCAACTATTGAAACGGATGAAAATAACAAATATATAGAATGTCAAATAAAAGCTAAGGAGAACAATTAAATAAGATAAGGGGGAAAGGGAGTGCCAGACTCAGGGGAAGGAAGTGTTCCGTAGGGTGCGTCTGATAACGTGACATTGGAGTAGAGCCTATAGGAGACAAGGGAGCAAGAGGCATGGACGGGTGTCTGGGGAAAGAGATTCCAGGCAGAAGAAGAGGATGGCCAAAGGCCCTAAAAGGACCATGCCTGGAGTGTTCAAGGAAGAACAAGCCAGCCAATGTAACGGGAATGAGCTGGGCTTAGATCAGCCCATGAGGTCCGTGAGTTTGGGTTTTGTGGACAAGGTCAAGACGTTGGCTTTTACACTGGGGAAGATAGGGATCTTGGAGGACCTAGAGGAATGGCAGAACTGAATAGGGTTTTAGAAGGTTCTCTCTGGACCTTGTGAGGCAAGATTGACAGGAGGGAGACTGGGGAGCCATTGCAATAATCCAAGGGGGAAATGTTAGTGACCCAAACTAGGGCGACATCCATGCAGCTGGGGAGAGGTGGCGGGAGTCTGGATACGTACCTTTTGAAAGTAGAGACACCAGGATTTGCCTAGGGGTTGGATGTGGGGTAGAGGGAGAGGACAGGAGAGGAAGACTTCAACAGAGCTTTGGCCTGGCAGTCAAGAGGCACTGAGTTACCATTTATAGGAAGAGAAGACTTCATGATGAGCAGGTTGTGGAGGGTGGTGAGAATTGGGGACAGCTCACACAGAGCCATCTCCGCCACCATGGCAGACATCATGGACGCATCGCTGTACTCTTCCTCACTGACCTCAGATACAGCCTCGGAATGCTTCTGAGCTCAGTGCACACAGTGGGCCCCGCTGGTTCACGTAGGAGGCAACAGGTGTAACATTTGACAGTTTGCCCTTGGGGGCCTGATTTCCTGGGTTCAAATCCTGGCTTCACCACTAAGCAGCTTGTGACCTTGAGCAAGTTACTTCATTACTCTGAACCTCGGTTCCCTTCTCTGTTAAATGCTCCCGACTAGCCTAGTGGCTTGGCTGACACTTAGCACATTGAGTTTTTGTGATGATCAGATGAGAGAGCATAGGGACAACCCCAGGCGCTGAGCCGGGGACATAGTGAGGGCCCCAAGGACCGTGCTGGCAAGGGCCAGTGTGACTACCCACAGGCTCTTCAGGACTTTGCCTGAGGAGGGGCCCCCAGGAGGGGGGCGAGGGGGTGACAGAGGGTGAGCGCTCAGGTTTGCTCTCTGGCCTGTGGGTCCTTAACGGGAGGGCTAGAGAACCCCACACGGGCCCGATGAAAACTCTCCCATTTTTGGACAGAGTGGGGCGTCGCTGAAATATAAGTCCCCGTTGGAAAATGTCCCCGCTGTGAGCCCTGCTGGGTGGACTAGCTGGCCTTCCTTCTCCTCTATTGAGCGGAGTCGCGAGCTAATAAATATTTCAGGCCGGACTGTATTCAATCCAGCCCTTGTCCCGTTTGACGTCTGTTCTCTCAGCTTTCAGAAGGAGACAGGTGCGGGAGGATGAAAAGGGATTTCATTACTAAACATCCCCGACTCCCGATGTGCAAACACGCGCTGAATCGTACACACACCCACTGCCCACAGTCATGCACACCCTGTGTGCCCACGCCCGTGTGCAGGCGCAGCCACGGAGCCCTCGCACACCCACCCGTGCCCACATGTGCACACCTGCCCAGCACTCGCACAGGAGCTCCACATAGAGGCATACGGGCAGGCTTTGCCTGCGGTGGGGTGTGCGCCCAAACCAGGACAGAGCCCCTGTGGGTGTGAACGTGAGCGTGTTTGCAGTCCCTCTGGGTGGGTGTGCATGCACGCATTCATTTCTCACATGCTTACACAGAAGGGCACACATCTGCGATACAGCCGCTCGGGGACCCGTGCTTACACACGCACGTGTGAGAGGTTTTGCTGAGAAAAGAAGCATGGCCAATTTGTGTCGCGAGTAGTTCACCATAAGGAAAAATTAGGCGATTTAGGTGATGGGAAGGGGCATGGAGGCCTTTCATGTTGAAAACTTGTATTTTTCCCTGACATGTTACTGAGCACGTGTGCGCAGCACACGGATGAAGCCCTGAGCCCCCAGACCCGCAGGTCCGCCCGCGAAGGAGCCACGCCCGGGATGCACGTCCGCTCCCTCCCCCACCCGCGGACACTGTGTCGCACACACCCACAGTAAGCGGGCCTTTGACTCGCCACACTCTTGTGCTCACAGGCATATCAGTTGTGTACACACCAACACACACACACACACACGCACACACACACACCCCTCTGCGGGCATCTCACGTTTTCCCTCCTCCCTGAGAATTGGCGCACTCTTGCTACCCGCCCTCTGGGCGACTGGGAGACTCCGAGGCCAGGGGGCAAACAGAAAGGGTTTTCAAAAATGCATGACCAGGCATCTGGGCCTGATCTGGAGAGAGGAAGTCATGGCTCTGGATCCCATCTTCCTATCGAGGACTGGAGGGAGAAGGCATAGGGGTTATGGGGAGGCAGGAGGCAAAGCCAGAGGCAGGGTCCTGACTAGCAGCCCTCGGGTCTCCCCCAGCCGCCTCCCCAGGGCTGGCCTCACCGGCCCAGGGGACCAGGCCCCAGCTTAGAGCTTCTGGGGATCTCATCCCCTAGACCCCACCTGAAGATCTAAGACTGCTTTGCCCTATTCATGCCTTCGCTCATTCATAGACGGGAGAGCCAGGGAGCACCTTCTAGATGTCGGGAGACCTGAAAACTGTTATTTGCTCTGCGCTAGTGAGGAGTCCCTAAGGCCCTGAGCCCCCGACCCCACGCAGACCAGGCTTGTGGTGGGTCAGCTTGAGCCCTCTGTCAAGCAGAACCCAATCTTGCTTCTTTTCCCAAGCAGGGCCCTCGGCAAGCAGGCAGGGGTTGGGGAGGGGGGCTTTCAAATAACCAATCAGTAGGCCTTATGGAAATATATGCAAATGAAAGATGCAAATCAGCACTGAGCCTTTTTGCATCTGCAGCCAGCCCGACCTGCCCTAGGTGAGCACTTCCTTCCCTCTCACAGGAAGGATGGGAGCTCCAGCGGCGGGAGGAAGCAGGCCTCTGGCTGCAGCTAGTTCCGGGGTCCCTGCCTGCTAGCCTGGGGGCCATCCCCCCTCCTCCCCACTGCGGGGCCCAGCCCGCTCCCCTGATAGGGAGTGGCCCTCCTCCTCCTGCTCCGGCCTCAGCTGACCCTGTCCACACTCAGCCACACCCTGTCACACTCACTTATGCAATAATTTGTGTTACCCACGTAAGTGTTCATCGACATCTTTGCACACTTTCACTTTGTCGCATGTACCTACACACAGTCACGTCTTTGTATCTGCACATTCACACACACTTACCCCATAGCACAGTTGTCTGCACACACAATCACTTGCACATGTTAGCACACACCCACTCGCACGCCTGCACACGCCTAACCTTGAACTCGTGGGAACCTATGGACCTATAACCCATCCAGGCCAAGAGTCCGGGGTCCTGGGAGAGGCAGCTGGGTGGGGCCGTGGGCAGACTGGGTGCTCAGACCAACAGACAGACAGACAGACCAACTTACTGACTGACCTACAGAGACCGACGACGGGAGGGCTGCTTCTTGGAGGCTGCCCAGGAGGCCAGCCGTCAGGGCCCAGCGTGGCGCCCCATGAGTTTCCCTGAATGGATGGGGACCCCCCACTAAAAACACCCCCGACAGCCTCTGGGACAGACAAGAGGGTGGGTGCTCCCTGGGAATTCCTCCCTCCGGAAGTAGTAATTGCGGGGTAGAGAATTAGATAACCAGCACCGCCAGGAGTGGGGGTGTGCCCGCCTTGCCTTTGTTCCTAGAATGAGTATGTGGGGGATGGGAGAGAAGGAACCCAGCCAAGCTCAGGGGGAGGTGTGGAGGGGAGCGGGGTGCCCTCCTCTCTCATCTGCTGGCACCAGCAGGACCCAAGCCCACCAGTGGGGGAGTCCCTGGGGACCTGCTGGGCCTTGGAGGGGCCTGAGAACCGCCTCATTGCCCTGGCCTTCCCCTGGGCCTTGCCCTCCACGCTGTGCACTAGAGAAGCGGCCAAGGGCCCAGGAACAACACGGACCTGAATTCAAATCCTGACTCCTGCACTTTGGGCTCTGTCACCTTGGGTGACGCCCTGAACGCTTTGAGCCCCTGACCCTTCCTGGCTGGCTCGGCACTCCCAGGTCACGGAGCACTAACGACAGTGCCCACGCTGACCCCGTGGCCAGGCTGGGCAAGGCCCCAGTGTGCACTCTCAGCAAGTCCTCCCCCCAACCCCCCAAGGGCATGGGGAGGCCATACCAAGAGCCGGGGTCACACGCAAGCAAGGGGCAGAGCTCGGGTTTAAGCCAGGTCTCTGGGACACCCCGTGTCTGCCGGCGGCCCTCTCCTGGCCCAGCAAAGGGCCTTGCAGCCTCCATGACATCCCTCCAAGGAGAAATCTTGGTGGCTTGTCCCCCAAGGAAATGAGGCCACCGCAGCCAATGTAGGCGTAGCAGGCAAGCCACCTTTTGCAGCCTCTCCTCGGTCCCCATCTGCTTCGGGGCCAGGCACCCTGCCCTTGGCCCCGGGGCGTGCAGGAGCCTTTACTTGCTCACCGGGAGGGCTTCTTCTTCCCAAGGACCCTCCCAGGCATGCCAGGCCCACGGCAGAGACTTGATCTCTGAGGCTCCTCCTTCTGGGCCTTAGATGAAGGCAATCCCTTTGACCCCTCCAGCCGGGGGTACTTTCTACTCACAATGGCCCCAGCCTCATGGCACAGAGGCAGTCGCTGAGCCCAGGGATGGGCAAGGGCTTTTCTCCAAAGGCATCCTCGGGGCTGCGGTTTCCCCTTCCGTTGCAGGAGAAGGTTGGACTCTCTCCCGTTCCTTCTAAGATCCTCCTGAATCCACCCCGACAGGCACCTGGTGCCTCAGAGCCAAGCTCAGAGCCACACAGAAGGTCTCCCAAGCTGCAGGGGGAGGAAACACACCGGAGACCCCTCCAGAGATGGGCCACACCCGCACCAGCTACTTCCCCGCCCTTTCCTGTTCTCTGTCTGGTTCCGCAGCGCTGGGGTGGTCTCGACGGCACCATGTCCTCACGCCTGACCTGGGACAGGGGAGCTCAGCACCCAGCACCTGGGCCATGACTGACGGGGTGCTCCCCTTCTCGAGCCTCAGTGTTCTCATCTGGAAAATGGGGGTGACGAGTCTACATTTCCGGGGCTCAGAGGCCATGCGCTGGATAAATGCATCTGCAAAGGAGTGTGACAAGAGTCATCATCAGCGCTGTTGTTAGCATGTTGTTTGTTCTAAGCACTTCACCTGCGTCCCCTTCTCCAGCTCCCCCCGCCCCAAATCCTATGAGCAGGCACTCTCACCAGCCATCTGCCGTTCCCTCTGCCAGGAATGCCTTTCCCTCAGATCTGCCTGGGTGGCTCCAGACTTTTTTGGGGATTGATCACCTGTTTCAAGTTGTAACCCCTCACTGCCCTTCCTTGGCTTCCCTCCTAATCCTGTGAGGTAATTAATTTCTTTGTCTTGACCATTGTCTGTCTCTTACACTAGGATGTGAGCTCTGTGGGGCGGGATCTGTTTTTTCACCCCATTGTTGCTCATCTCATGCCCAGGGCTGTGCCAGGCACATAGCAAGTGCTCTGTGTATATTTAGTGAGTAGACACCCATTTTACAGATGAAGAAACTGAGGCCCAGAGTGGTTCTGTGCACTGCTCCAGTGGGTGGTACCTTGAGCCAGAGTACAGCCTTCTCTGGATTCCCCGCACCGCGAGAAGCCCACCAGTTCCTCCAGTCAGCCCAGTCTGGCCTGGGGCCGGTGTTCCCCCTCTGCCCTTCTCTAGGTGGCAGTGGTGGTGGGCTGACAGTCCCCCCCCAAAACCCCTAATTCTGTCCCTCCTACTCTCCCTCAGGGACCCGAGGTTGGGTGGGGCGGCTGAAGGGTGGGGAGGAGCCTGACCCCTCCCCCAAACCATCCTGGGCCGCCCCCCACCCCCAAACCCCGGGACTGGAAATCTGACACCCGGAGCCCATCTGCTGCCCTCCTGTCCTCCCGCCCCTGGAGGCCGCTGGGCCGGCGGCTGCGGAGCAGTGATTGTTCAGGGCTGAATGGGCAGGCCTGGCGCCCACACCAGGTGCACCATTGTGAGGGCTCTGACACCTGCCTGGTGGGGCACGGGCTCCCCGAGCAAGGACCCTCGCCTGGCTGAGCCGCAGCCCACCCGCCACCAGGGGTCGAGCTAGGGGCTAGGTTCCCGCTGCTCTTCCCATGGTAGAGCACCCCAGCCACACCCTGAGTCCCTGCCTGAGGTCTGTGCCTCCAGCCCCTCCAAACCCACCACCTCCCTGGTCCTCTCTTTGCCTCTGAGCCCGTATCAGTGACACCATCACTTGCTGGCTGTAATGGGCAAGACACACAAGGGCTCTGAGCCTCAGTTTCTCGTCTGTAGAATGGGGATAATCATTGGACACACCCCATAGGGGCGTTAGGAAGATCAAAGGCAATACAGTCCGTGTCATATTGAATACCTAGTGGGGACAGAGAAAAGCCATTATGATTATGAAGACCTGGTAGCGTGCAGCCCAGAACCCAGGGGAGCCAGTCTTAGCCCCCAGCAGACCCAGCCAAGGGACCCCCCAGCCTACCCCCCCTGCCTGCCTCCCCTTGCCCGGCCTCCCGCCCGCTCTATGAAAATTTAATGCTGGGTAATGACAGTCTGGGCTAATGAAAGAGGCTTCTCTTCTGGCAAAAAGAGAAAAACAAACAAAAATCAACAACCTGCAAGGGGGCATTAACTTTTCATGAGATGCTCTCCCCACTGACACCAGCCGCCCCCCTGCCCTGGCTCACTCGGGCAGCACCAAGCCCCCTCCCTCCTTCCTTCCCTCTCCGAGCTGGGCTGGGCAGCCTGCAGTGGGGGTGGGGTAAGCCCGAGGGGGCCTGGCTCTTTGGGAGGCCCCTTCTAGGGGGAGCTTCTCCCCAGGACATCTGCCAACTTTGGGGAGAGAGGAGAGCCCCAGAGGGCTTTTGGGGTAGGGCTCCAGCCCACAGAATCTTTTCTGGGCAGTGGGCAGGCATGGGGGTGCACAAGAACCCCAAGTGGGTGGGAGGGAAGAGGAAGGGCTCACGGACACCCCGCTCGCCCGCCCCCACCCCTTCGCCATCAGTCGCCCGCGCTGCACGAGGCCACGGCAGCTTGGATGTCTGCTGCCAGCCAGGCTGGAAGTGGTTAGAGAAAAGGGCACGGAGCCTCTTGCGCTGCCTTTCCCTCTCTTTGTGGTATCCTGGAGAGCCATTGGCTGCTGCCTGTGATATCCTGAGAGATGCGACAATTAATTTTCTTTTAATCAAGGTCGGATGAAGTAAATTGGCGCGGCTCTGCAGCCCTTCATTTTCTGTTTTTGCAGTGATGCAAAACAAATATGATCAAATTATGCTCCTTCTCACCTTATTGAATTAGGAAGCATGACTGATCAGAGGGAGTGGAGATGGTCTAGACCATGGAGCACCCCCTGGCTCTCTCCCCACCCTGGCCTCAGTCTCCCTGGGCTCATGGGGACTCGGAGCAGGTTTGCCGCCCGCAGAGACAGCTCCGGGCGCTGGAAGGCAACACCCCGCGCGGTCTGCGCTCGGTGAACTAGTGATTCAATGAGTCCACAAATGAATGAGTGAGTCAGTGGGTGAGTGAGTGACAGATGTGGCCGAACATCAGGGCCGACTCAGGCTCAGAGCGGGACTCACTCGCTAAAGACCGGAGTGACGTCTGCCTGCTGAGGTTCTCTCCGGAACATCACCTCGTTTGCTCGTGGCTATCTGAAATGATCTTGTCGACACATGTATTGCCTGCGTCTCCTTCTCGGGTTTGGGTTCCGGCAGTTCAAGGCCTTGTCTGTCTTGTTCACCATGAGTCCTGGGGTCTAGTACGTGTTCGCTATCAGCTGAGTATCCGAGCGGGTTTGAGTCATCCTGATGGCATGGCTGGTCTCCTGGTTCAGCAAGGGTGACAGACATAGGCAACCCTCGGGCTGTGTCCTTGGTGTCACACAAGGATCTGAACTCAGGGCCGCCACAGTGGCCCTAGTTCTGGGTGGCAGGTGACGTTCGAGCTGGCTCAGCAAAGATAAAGAGGAGGTGGGCCTCAGGACAAGCAGGGGGAGTACTTTCAGGCAGGGTGTATACTGGGGCGTCTGGCCGGCCTTGACAGGGCTGGCCAGCTTGCCGGTAGGAGAGGCTGCCGCTACGGGGACTTGTGTGGCCCTGGGATTAGGGCTGTGCCAGGGGACACCCAGCAAACGGGGCTCAAGTCCCAGCCCCTTTCTGGATCTTTTAGATTTTCTGTCTCCCTCTCTACGGTGAGAATGACAGAGGAGAATTCATCGGAGAGTCATCTGAGGAATGAGTGACAATGATGTCAGCTGTCCCCCCAGAGTAAGCACTTGGCGAATGTCAACCACCGCCATTTTTATTTCTATTAAGAAAGGCACAGGGATGGGGCGCCTGGGTGGCTCAGTGGGTTAAGCCGCTGCCTTCGGCTCAGGTCATGATCTCAGGGTCCTGGGATCGAGTCCCACATCGGGCTCTCTGCTCAGCAGGGAGCCTGCTTCCCTATCTCTCTCTCTCTGCCTGCCTCTCCATCTACTTGTGATTTCTCCCTGTCAAATAAATAAAATCTTTAAAAAAAAAAAAGAAAGAAAGAAAGGCACAAGGGTGCTAGACAGGGGAAGGCCTTGAATGCCACACCAAAGAGCAGGTAGGTATGTGGGCTTCTCAGGCTGCTGGTGAACCCAGCCCAAGACTCTCAGAGCACGGGGGGGATCTCTACAGACAATACATCTGGCAGGTGCGGGGAGAGCTGGCCGTTTGAGCCTCTGCCAGTATCCTTCTCTAAAGCAAAGACTTTCTTAAAAGTGAACGATCCTCCCCATCCCTGAGCGCTGGATCAGCCCCTTAAAAGAGTTACTTTTGCTTAGAGCAAGGAAGGCCTGGTCTGTGAGTCCCAGGAGGGGACTGTTCCCAGTGGAAGGAGCCGCGTTTGGGGAGCTCAGGGATGAGGCGAGTCCCCAAGGGCATGTGGATAAGTGCTGGAACCCTCCTGTGGTGGGCAAGGGCCCTTCTGTGGTGGTTGGGGATGGAGGACAGTGATGACATGGTTGCTTCTCTCTGGGAGCTTCGAGCCTCGTTGGGGGATAAGACAAGCACACGCAGTGGTAAATGCCATGAAGAAACCAACGAGGTGATACACACACACACACACACACACACACACCTTGCAGAAAAGGAGAAAAAAGGCTGAAGAAGTAACCCATCCCCCAGAGTCAGGGACGTTGCGTCCGGGGCACGGGCCTGAGGTCCATAATGGCTCAGGGAGGCATGCCTGGAGGAGGACAAGAACTTTAGACAGGGGTGCAGAGAGGCTGTGGAGGCAAGAACGAGCTGTTCCCAGTGGAAGGAGCCGCGTTTGGGGAGCTCAGGGATGAGGCGAGTCCCCAAGGGCATGTGGATAAGTGGGATTGTCCGTCTCTCACTCCCGGGGCCGGGTCTTCAGTGAAAACACCCATGGATGGTCCTTGGGAGCCTTGCGGAAGCATCCTCTGAACACCAGGGCCCCCGGGGCCACTCCTGCTGAACATTCCATGGTTCTCGGGTTGTAGGAGTAAAACGACTCAGACCAGTGCCATCTCCAGCCAGACTCTGGGCATCCTGCCATCACAGGCAAGATCTTGGCTTCTCGGCTCTAACATGGACCTTGGCTGACTGTGGAACCTTGGGCAGGTGACTTGACGTCTCTGGGTGTGAATGGGATGAAGCCGACGGGACTTGCTGTGTAGTCCCGAAAACTCCTTCCTGTCTTTGCGTCTGCCCCGTCTCAGGGAAGTCACTTAGCCAGCTCCTGGTCCTCAGCCCCCGCTGGGGTAAAGAGACGAGGGGATGTGTGAGCCATGGGGCAGACCAATGACCCTGGGCATCACTCCATGGGCCTCCCTGGCGTGTGTCTGTTGTGCCCATGGGACTGGGCCACAGCCTGTGGGACAAGTCTTTGGGTGGGGACTTTTCCTCACTAGTTGAGTCATCACCCCTGGGGTGCAGCTGGTGACCCAGATGGGGTAAGATCAGGACACATCTTTATCTCTGTCATCTCCGCAGTGACTCCCCTTCCCCTTCTTCTTCCTGTTCTTCTTTTTTTTTTTTTTTTTTTAGATTTTTTATTTATTTATTTGACAGACAGAGATCACAAGTAGGCAGAGAGGTAGAGAGAGGAGGAAGCAGGCTCCCTGCTGAGCAGAGAGCCCTATGCGGGGCTTGATCCCAGGACCCTGGGACCATGACCTGAGCTGAAGGCAGAGGCTTTAACCCACTGAGCCACCCAGGCGCCCCTCCTCTTCCTGTTCTCACCCCCGCACCCCCACCCTGTCATTGGGTGGGCCAGGCCAACACTGCGACTACTCAGCCCCAGATTCCTCCTACGCCAGACAAGCGCGCTCTGGGACTGCTAGGCCTTGTCTCCACGTTCGATGACAACAGTAATAGCTTCATTTCTTGAGGACTTACCAGTTACACACCTCTTTGTGTGCATTGAATCTAATCACTCTATATGCCAGGCGAGGTTGTTATGATTATTATCCCATTTTACGGGGGATGGAAAGGAGGCTCAGAGAAGGTGAGTGGCTGGCCCAAGGTTGCAGAGCTAGGCGAGGTCAGGCGGGGATCTCAGCTGTGTCGCTCTGGTGGCCGAGTGTGAGATTTTCCCATGATGCTTTGTGCAGTTGGCATGCATCACGCCCTCCTAGCTCTCTAGGGGTCCTCCCTCCTGTGCGAGTGCCCTGGCCGGGGAACCCCACGTCCCTGTCCCAGGTCCAAGCCCACCAGGGCTCTCTTCTCTCAGCAGCCAATCTGATCTCTCCCGCCAGTTGCATGGATGGTCTTGCTCATTGTCACAGGCGCCTTCTAGAGCTGCTGCCTGAGTGCACAGGGCCGTGCAGGATAACGGGCGTCTCTCAGTCTGCGATCGCGGTGGAGGGGTGGGGGGGGCAATCCTGGCGTCACATCCCCACACAGGGCCTGGGATGCAGGGAGAAGGTGACAAGAGGGAAGGGGCGGCTCCCAGGGTGGGGGGCGCCCAGCTGGTGAGCGGTGAGCCCTCCTTATCCACCATCAGCGCCACGCTGGTTACCCAGGTTCGAGTTTCCTGTCTCGTTTTCACTCTGGCCTTTGCTCACTCCCGGAGGGGGTGGCAGTTGGGCCAAGGAGGACAGGCTGTGGGGGAGAGAGGATTTCAAGGAGAAATCCCTCCCCCACGGTCGGGAGTGATGCTCTGAGGACAAGGGACAAACACAGCTGGAGCCCGGGCTCCTACACAAGGTCCCCAACCGGACATCGCCTCTGGCCCACTCCCGGGGCTACTTCTCTTCTTGTTTTCCGGATGAAAGTCGCTTTGCTGAGCTCCCCACCCCCCCGTGATTGTTAAGGCCACACGTATGTTTGTCGCATGAGGCTCGGGTGACACAGAAGTAAAACTCCCCCCAAATCTTCCCTCCTTGTGGCTGCCATGGGGGAAGGGGGTGCTGATTCTCTACCTCCGTGCCCACAGAGGTCTTTCTCCACTGGTGGAAACAGGACAATCTGTCTCACAGTGTTCAGACCTGCCTTTTTGGCTTCCAATGTATTCTGAACATTTCTCGGTGGCCATTGAAAGCTACCTAAATGTAGCTTTCAATGGGGGTCACCAGACAGGGGTCCTTGCTGGGCTGTAATTAAACAATCCCTTCATGCTGCACATGGAGATTGCTTTCCCTCTGGCCCTTCCAGCCAGGCGTCTCGGCCTCCACCTCCCCCTGTGCTCCTCCAGCTCCTTCCCCCAAGAAGGGTCTCAGCTCACAGGCCATGATGGTGCCGGTGGTGGGCAAGGGTTCGACGCCGTGGAAGTAGCCTGGGTGTGAATGCAGGAGACCTGGGCTGAAGCGTCACCTGGGGCCATCTATGAACCATGAGGACTTGAATAAGCGCTTTACCTTGATGAACCTCAATTTTCCCATCTGAAAAATGGGGGAACTAGTAAACCCCTCTTTTAGAGCCAATGTGAGGAATTTGTGAGCTCGTGGGTGTGAGCCAGTCCTGGGCATCTGGTGGGGGCCCAGCACGGCAAAGCCAAGGCAGAAGCAGGCCGAGCGGTGACGTCGGGGGGACTCCATTCCTTCTTTCTCACAGCTGCTCATCTTCACCTTTTCATTCTTCGCTGGTCATGGATTTGAAAGGCAGAGCCTTGCTGTTCCCTGAGGGCCCTACCCTGCAGAACCAGGAGGTCAGGATGTGGTCGGCTGTAAGTAGGACTGAAGGTAAATTGGGAGGGACTGTCCTAACCAAGAGGGTCAATGTCCCTAGCTCAGGTGGTGGAGGAAAACAGAGAAGGGCCAGGTGCCCCAGAACCAGAGGCCGGCGGAGCCCCCTCCCCCCCCCCCCGCCCACAACCTTGCCACGGTGGAGGTGGCCACCTGCATGGCACTGACCCTTGAGGGTAGACAAGAAGGGTCATGAAGTCGGGGCAGGTGGCATTTTTTAGAAGACGGCTCTTCCAGAGGGGAGGACTGAGGAGGAGGGCGGGACCGTTTGCAGCTAGAACCCTGCGTCTGCGAGGGGGCTGGTGGAATGAAAGATGGTGGTGGGCTCTGAAAATGTGTGTGTCAGCAGTGGGCAGACCCCGCCAACGCTCAGAGCTGCCAGGCCGGGAGGCACTTTCAGGGCAAGCGGAGAAAGAGCCAAAGAGCCGGGTCGAGCGATTAATCTCCGGCCGAGCCCGTTCACACCCCAAGAACCCGCATCCCCTCCAGCCACTGCCGAGGGAGGGGGCACCGGGGATCCGGGGGTGCCTCCGTCATTCTTCATCATCCCCTTGCCATCCCTGTCTCCCCAGAAATGTCCTTCATCCGGCCCGCAGGGTTCACGTCACCCCATGAAGCGCGGGCTCTGTGCCACTGTACACTTCGGAGAATCATTAGCAGAAATCATTAGCTAGAATACAGCCTCCCCCATAAATCTCTCCCTTGCACCTGGGTCGTTTGTCCGTGCCTAATTTCCATCTCCCGAACTTTATGATTTGTCCCTTGTTTGATGAGAGCTTCTCCCATCAATTGTGCCGTAAGTGCTTGCAGAGAAAGACCCCCCGCACTGACCCCATCTCAGACGGACGGGTTTGGGCTCCTTGCCCTGCGTGCTGGGTGGAGGCCCCCTCCCCAGCCCCCTCCTTGGCTCGTCCCTCAAAGGGCAGCTTAAAGACGCTGTGCCCGCAGCCTCCCTCGGAGATGGGAGGCAGAGCCGGGCCCAGAGTGCGGCTGGGACAACCGGAGGAGAGAGGTGGGAAGGGCTCCTAGGGGAGGGGTCAGGAGGCTTGATCGTCGTCTCTGCCTCAGCTCACCGTGTGACCCCAAGCATGTTGCTTTCCCTCTCTGAGCCTCAATTTCCTCATCTGATGCACGAGGATCAGTGCTGCTCGTCTCTCACGGTTATGGGGAGAGCTGAGGTCATTCATTCATTCCCTTGCTGATTCACTCACCCATCTGCACACATTCAAAAACCTCTCAGTACATTCATCCTCTCTGTAAGCACTGGTCGGACCCCTGCTGTATACCAGGCCGTTCTGCACGCAGACAGGATCAGCAAAAGACTTGCCAGCCGCTGGAGCTGGAAGCAACCTTGGTGGTTAAAAGCCGGAGCCTTTGTGTCCAGAGATGTGGGTTCTGAATCCTGGCTCTGCCACTGACTCTTTCTATGACCTTAGGCAAGTCATTTGCCCTCGGGACATCTCTGTTCCCTCATCCGTAAAAGGGAGCTGCTGTGAGTGACAGTCTGGAAAGCATCTAATACAGAACACATGCTCGACTGTGACTCCTGTTGCCATTGTTGTCTTGTCACTCTGAGGGCACGAGGAGACAGTGGAATTCCTAAGCCACGTAGGGAACGAGATGCTGAGAGAAATGTAAGTGTGGGTCCAGGGGATTCTTCCCTGGGAGGGAGCATTTATTTATATTTTTTAAGATTTATTGATTAATCTATTTTAGAGAGGGCGCGTGCTCAGGTGCATGGGGCAGGGAGGTGGGAGGGGCAAAGAGAGAGAGGGAGAGAGAGAATCCCAAGCAGACTCCCTGCTGAGCACAGAGCTAGAGTCAGGGCTTGATCTCGAGACCCAGAGATCATGACCCTGAGATCATGATGTGAACCAAGAATCAAAGAGTCGACGCTTAACCGCCTGAGCTACCCTGCCTCCCCCAGCGCCCCAGGGAGGGAGCATTTAAAGCCTTGCCTCACTGCGCAGCTGAAGGCTTCAGAAATGATGGATGAAACCCAGGAAATGTGCCTGAGGGAGAGTATGAACGCAACTCAGATTTCCAGCCCCCACCAAGGAAGGGTGTTCCCAGGGTCTGTCCTCCCACAGCCTTGGGGACCCAAGGAGGCTCTCACTCCCCTGGCTAGGGTGAAGATGTGGAGTTCAGGAAATTGGGAAATCTGGCCGGTGGGCCCTTCCGGAGGCAGATCTGGAAGGCTCCCTAGTCATGACGCATGTATCTCTGGGTTTTGGGACACAGCGTTAAGCCCTGCCCGCCCACGGGAGGGAGCTGGAAGAAGCTAAGGCCTCTGGGAGTTGGGGCAGGGCTGGGGAGGCAGGGCACTGGGAGGAAGCTGTGACTTCCATTAGGCCGCTGGCAGGGGCAGGCCATGCCTAGGGGAAACTGGGGAGGGGAACACCTGGTTTCATTCTGGACTGGCCTCACCTACAGGGCAGGGAAGGGGCTCGGCGGTGATCACTGTGCCTGGTATTTGCTGGGATGTCCTTAATTCCTACTGTGGGTGGCCGTTGGGTGTATGCCTTGTGGCCTGAGGGGAGTTACTTAACCTCTCTGAGCCTCGCTCCCCTCCTTTAGCAGAGGGGATGGTAATCTCACAGACCCCTCGGGCTGCCGGGAGAGTGGACTGTAAACCACCCCGGATCAGTGCCTGGGCCATAGTAGACACTAAGGAAATGGCAGTTAGCGTCACCAACCCAGAAACTACCCTCGCTAGAACATACCTGCTTTATTGCCTTCTAGCAAAACTACAAAGGACGCGATTGTTATGCCCATTTTCAAGGTAGAGAAACCCAGACCCGAATCGTCTCCGAACGGACACGTTTTCGAGCAGCCGGCTGGTGGCAAAACTGGGACCAGCACCTCCGGCTCCCGACTCCCAGCTCTCGGTGCCACCCGGCCGCAGACGGCCCGGGTGTCTGGCCCCCGTGCACGAATTCCCAGGAGCTCCAAACAAAGAGCCCGGGTTCGGATTCATCAACACACTCCCACGGGGTGACTCACCTGGGAGAGCGAGAGAGCAAAAGCAGAACACACCTGTCCCAGCACATTCCCGCCCCCTGGCCTGGCAGCAGCAGCTCTGCTGACCCGAGGGCCCCGGGAAGGGGTGGGGGTGCAGAGGAGGAAGTGGAGGAAGGGGCCCCACGTGGGCAGACCACAGTGGTTTGGGGTTGCTCTCTCCCCCGGCCTGAGGGTCCCCAGCGCTCTGAAGGCCTGAACCCTCAGGGATTCCCAGGGTAATGCCCTCGGCCCGAGGGAGAGAGAGTGGACCTGGGGGGTGGGAGTGGGACGTGGGGGCCCCCGTGTCACGGGCTGGGAAGCAGCTTGCCGGTTTTACAGGTCACATTATTTTTTATGGGCATCCTAAAAAGAATGTCAGGCACTGGAGGGTGTTTTTCCCCTTCTCTCTCTCTCTCTCTCTGACGCAGATCACTGCAGGATTTTTATCGCAGCCCTGGCCGGAGGAGCTGGGCAGCCCCACTGGTACCTGCCGAGCGCCGGGTCCCAGGAAAGCTGGGCAGCCCTTCCTGGGGGGAAGGGGCTAGTACTGCGGCTGGTGGGAGCAGCCTGTTCCCGCGCCCCCTTCTGATGGAGGGGCCACAGTCCCCCCACCTGGCTAGGACATCAGCCAGAGTTAAAAGCCCCCTCTTCCCCGCTCCACACCCACGGAGTCCTCTGATGGGAATGACGTGCTTCCAGCATGACCTCTCCACCCTGCTTCGCCCCGTGAAGCTCCTCATCCTTTCCCAGTGACTCGATTTCCCCTTGGGGCCACCTTCAGCTGATCTTGCTCCCAGAAAGAGGTCCAGCCCCTCCCTGGCCCCAGAAACTGGTTTTGGGGGCCCCAAAGTCCTCCCTGAGCAGCCTCATCTCCTTCACCTTTCAAACAGGTTGTGTGTACCTCAAAGGCGTTGTGTCTGGGCTTTTGGCCTTTACCCTTAATCCCCATTCTGGAGCAGACAGGGAGAGATCCAGAAGACAAGGGTGTAGGGGTAGAGGAAAGGTGCACTTAACCAGAAGAGGGATATTCGAAGGCTCTTGGAGTCCCTAGGGCATGGTGGGTGGTGGCACTGATGTGGGGTCCCACCTCCATTGCGTAACAACTGTGAGCCTCAGTTTTCCCATTGCTCAAATGGCCTTACTTCATGAGGTCGTTGGAGGAAGTCACCGAGTTCACAGAGCCTGGCCCCATAGTAGGTGCTCAATAAATGCTAATGCCCATAATTAGTGTTATTCTTCAAGTCTGGGTACATCTGAGCTGCTGTTCTGTGCCTGGGGACTCCAGGGACAGGAGATGTGGCTGACGTGGCAGCAAGAGACACAGAGGTGACACAGCAGGAAAACACTTCAGGCCACGATACCAGCGGCAGCAACGGGGCCGGGGGTGTGACAGCTCTTTCCTCTGAAACGGTTAAGAAAGAGGGGAGACTAGCCAAGAAAGCAAGTGCCGCCCAGGAAAATTAGGCAGTGGGCCTAATGAAAACCAGGCAGCGGGCCAAGTCAGAAATGTGACCTTCCTCCTGCCTCTTCTCTTTCTCCTCTCTGAGCCTGGGGTGGTCTTTGCCTTCAGTCGGCCTCCGGCAGGAGGTACCACCAGGTCGGGGGTGAGGATGGGGAAGCAGGGCGTGGGGCGGGGGAGAGAAGACCGTGGGGAAGGGTCTGGGAGGTGGCATGGGACCCATGAGCGGGTCGACCAATTCTGGCCTTAGAGTCAGACAGGTTTTTCGGGCCTGCTGGACTCCCAAAGAAGTTTTAGTTCAAGTGCATCGCTTTATCCACAAGACTGAGAAGACCCAGAGGGGTGAGGGCTTGAACGGCAGGCAGGAGCAGAACCCCAGCTTGAGCCCCGGCGCTCAACATCCTCCTGACCTCGAAGCTCTGGGCTCAGCCAGAGGGATCCAGAGGCCTCTAGATGCCTGGCTTTCTCAGGCTAGGACAGCTGCATCCCTTGCATGTGAGGTCTCCAACCTTCTCCCCCAAAGAGCCACGAAGAGCACCCCTAGCCTGGGCGAGCTGACAGTGAAGCCTCAGGGGTCTCCCCAAATTAAAAATTTGACAGACGTCTGAGAGGCTAACCCATAAGGGATCTGTGCTGCTTAAATAAAAGATAATGCTTCTTCCCACAAGCCCCCATGATTCCCCGCCCCAGGCCAATTTAAGAAAGTGATGTGTTGGGATGATACACTAAGTTTATCTTGCCGATTTGTGTCCCCCAAGCGTGGGGCAGTAGCTCTGCAGGGGGACGGTTCCCCTGGCTAGAGACGCTCAGGGTTTTCTGGTCTACCCTGGACACCAGCCCCTCAAGGACGGAGGAGTCTGTCAGTGCTGTTCGCTGCTGTGTCATCAGCGGCAGGAACAGCACTGGTCCTACAGTAGGTATTCTGGGTATGAGGGAGGGACAGACCAGGGAAGTGACATTCCAGCCGCAGTCTGAGGGATAAGGAGGTGGGAGAAAAGGGACAAGCCCTCGAGGCAGAGGGAACAGCATGGCTGGAGGTCTTCAGGCAACCAGAGCCCGACAAGTGAGTGAGTGTTGGAAGAGCAGACAAGGCAGATGTGACTGCATCCGGACGTGGTGTCACCTTGGACAGGTCGCTGGTTTTCTCTGAGCCTCAGTCCCCTGGACTGTCAAATGAGAGAGTAAAAGGGTCCACATCATGGGCAGCCCGGAGGACCCAGGCATCAGCGCACGGGGCCAGCCCATGGCCAGTCCTGAATATCCAGTGGCAATACTATTACTACTAATAATAATTTGACTAATAATTAATGGTAATAATAGTAATTATTGTTCTAACTACTACCAAGAAGCTCTGTTTTTCATTTTAGACCATGCCCCCATGCCCCATCCTAAACCCCGGCCAAGCCCAGGGGCGCCCCCTTCCTGTCCCCGCTCCTCTGGAAGGTCGGGCCTTCCCAAGGTTATCTCTGTTTTTCTCTGGATTCTGTGAAGTCGCATAGGTCACACTCTGGGGCTGAAAAGTGTTGCTTTTTATAGCCTTCCCTGATGGCAAGGAATGCCTGTGGGGCCCGTCCTGGGAAGTCCTGTCCTGGGGCAGAGACACCTCCAGGGGCAGGGGCCCCACAGCCACGCCAGCCAGGAGTCTGGGGCCCTCCCAAGCCAAGCACACACCCCCTACCCCGCCACCGCTAGGTGCCAAAGGGGCAGGGAGGCTGGCCGAGAAGGCGAAGTGCCCTGGACAGAGAGCTAGGAGTCCCCAATTCCAACTGTGGTGTTCGGGCGAACCATGATCCTCTCTGGGTTCAGTTTCCCTATCTATAAAATGGGTCTACTGGGCCTTGCCCGCCTCGGGCGGCAGCGGTGAAAGGTCGGGAAGCTTTGGAATGAATGGGGCAGAGGGTCAGCGGTCTCAGGACCAGGACCTTGGGATGGTAAGAGGGAGAGGGATAAGGGACGAGGGAAGCCGTGGGCAGGCCCGTGTCCGTGTCAGAGCCTCCTTCAGTCCTGCCGCGCTAAAGGGCTTGGCGGGAGGAGGGAGGAAGTGTTTCTGTGTCACAGGCGCGCTGCCTCCTTTACCTCAGTTAATCCTCCCCCTGAGCCTCGGGGTAGGAGCAGTCGTCAGCGTGGTTGACAGATGGGGACACCACGGCCAGCAGAGCTGGAGTGGCTTACCCACGGCCACCCGGCTGATAGGGCGGAGCCAGGATCAGCATTCCGTTCTGTCCCTCCTTTGGGTCCTTTAAGCAGGCAGTCCCCCGATGATGGCCGGCGCCGGGGAGAGCTGTGTCCCTGTGCCAAGCCCGCAGCTTGCAAAGTCCCTGCCCCCCCCCGCCCCACCCTGTTCTACCAGGCGGGTGCCCGCAACCCCCTCGCCAGGCTCTGCCCAGAGTCTCCAAGGAAGGGGCTTGGTTCCGGGGTCCCCGCCAGGCCCAGGCCAGAGGGCTTGCTCAGCAAGACCGAAGCTGCTCTTTGCTCCTCCTCCACCCCTCACCCCGCCTCTGCCTCCCCCTCCCTCCTTTTAATCTAGTTCTTATCGGGGATGATAACATTCAGCAATAATAAACCCGACTCCACTTTCTAACAGCTGATTGCCCCACGCCCTGATTCAGCGATACCATAGCCCAAGTCCCGGGCAGGAGACCTCAGTCCGGCCCCGAGGCACCTGAGGCCACTTTCATCACCCCACCCCTGGCTGGCTCCCTTGGGTCCTCTGGGGAAAGGATGAAGCCTCCCATCTCTCGAAGTATCTCAGAGCTGCTTCCTTTCCTCTGGGGACCTAGAAACTCACGTGCGGTGTCCGTCTGTCCATCCCCCTCTCCAAACACAGCAAGGAACAGCTACTGTTAACCGAGCCCCTATTTGGGGATGGGCTCTGTGGCAAGTATCCGAGCATTTTCTCCACAAATCTTAAATCATAGGTATTATTCTTAACCCCATTTTACTCAGAGATGAGCCAACTAAGGCTCAGAGAGGTCAAGCAGCTTGCCCAAGATCACGCAGCTGCTCAGGGACAGAGTCAAGATTCCGACTCATGACTTGCAGACCGCCTCCTGCCTGTGGGAAGAAACTGCCAAGAGGCATCCTGGCCTCCCGTAACTTGGGTGGCTGAACCTGAAGGGAGACAGCCCAAGGACCCCGCTTTTTCCCTCTCTGCCCTGAGAGTGGGGGTTCCTGCCACAGCCCGAACCCGGGCCAGCTGCCAGGGCTGAGCTGGGGTGCCTGCACCCTGCGAGGACCTTTGTCCCTTTAATAGGTCCTTCTTGGTACGGGACGTCCCAGGGCAGAGGGCGCAGCCTGAGCGCCAGGCCTGGGCAAGCCCTGCCCAGGGCACTCCCCATGCTCTGGGGCTCGGGGGAGGGCGCCCACATCTTTGACTACAGACACAGTTTTCCTTGCTCCCAAGAGCTGGGGCTCCTTGGCATCCCCAGCCAGAGTGGGGCTTAGGGGGTCCCAGGCACGATGGTGGCCAGGTGGGCAGCCTGGATCTTTCCTGAATAGAATTCACAGACAAGACCCTCAGCCCCAAAGTTTGTGCCGATGCCCCCTTCCCCACCCTACCCTGTTTTCAACCACAGCCCCTGCTCCTCCACCCCGAGCTTCGCCCTCACCATACCTAGAGAGGGCCCGTCTCCAAGGCTCTGCTCCTAGAGTCTCCCCAGAAAGGCCTCTCCGGCTCCTGCAGGTCACAACCGTCCCGCCCCCCCTACCCCCTCACCTCGCCACCAACCCCAAGCCTGCAAAGCTCGAATGAGACCTCTGTGCCTTGTGCAGTCCTCTTTGGTCACGTTCACCGAGCCCCTCCCGTGGGCCAGTCCACTCACGAGGCTCTCTGGGTTGGGGGGTGGGAGAGAAAACAGCAACACACAGCCCAGCCTTATCAGGGTATCTCCTCGTACATTCCCACAGCACTTTTCTAAGTAGCACAAGCACCCTCCCGTGCCCCCAGGTCCCCAGGTCTCTAGCCCCAGGGGTGCAGCCACCCTAGGTTCAGCCCTGGTGTCTGCTCACAGTAGGTCCTCAAAAAGTACTTCCTGGGTGAAGAATGAATGAATGACCTGGTACCTGTGGGTTGGCGCCATTCCTTCTCCTGGATGCTAAGCTTCTCGAGCGCAGGGACCAGGTGGTCTCACACTCAGGAAAAGCAGGTGTCTCCGGCCTAAGGTGGTTAGCTAGTGCGGTGTCTTTGCAGAGCTGACAATGCAAGAGGAGGGGGAGAAGGCAGGGGAGAGAAGGGTTAGGGGCAGGGAACAGAGTGCCGGGAGACCATTCCTAGGAAGGCCATGCCATGAGCCAGGACCAGGACCAAGATCACATGGCACTTTTGAGGGAGAGCAGAAGGTCAGTGTTGGAAAAGGGGAAGCCACGGAGGAGAGAGGAGAGGGCAGGGTGGGAGAGGGAGGCTAGACCCCACTAGGTGGGACCTCGTGAGTCGTGTGATGGAGGCTGGACTGGACCATCGTACAGGCCCCGGGAGCCTCTAATGGGCTTGGGGCCCTGTTGCACCGGGTGCCGGTGTCCTGTTGGGCAGCTGTAGGATTCCTGAAGAGCCCGAAGGCAGCTGCATTTTCTGCTCTTCCTTCCTCAGCTGGGACGGTCTGGGGCTTCCAGATCTTAGCCTCCGGGGATGCTTGGGGCTCATTCAGTCTTGTCTTCAACTTCCACATGGGAGCGCTGGGGGGCCCCAGAACTAGGGCCAGACTTGCACAAGTTTGAGAAGGAACTGGGGGTGAGAACCTGGGTCCCAGGCCTCAGGCCAGGTCCCCAGGGAAGGGTGGTGGGCACCTGTGAAAGCAGGGGTGCGTCCGGACGCACATGCTCAGGCCACAGGCAAGGTGGTCTTGAGTGGTCCTGGCAAGACCAGGGCATTTAGAATAGTCCAGAACTGGGGGCCGAGGATGAGAAAAGTCTTTCCAAGAAACGGGGGGAGGGAGAGCATGTAGAGGACCAGGTGTGCGTGTGCTGCGGGATCCCCAGCCCTGGGGGACCCCTGCCAGCCTCGCTGCTTTCAAAGAGGCAGCCTGGGTCATAAAGTAACAATGTTCTTACTCGAGCTACAGGGGTGACAGCACGGCCACCCTCCGCCAAGCCCCCGCTATGTGCCCAGCACTAGCTTACTGGCCCTCGTGATCACCTGTAAGGAGGTCGTGTCATTGCCTCGTCTTCCAGGTGAGGAAACAGAGGCACAGACCAGTGACATCTTGATGTGACAGCCATGAGCGAGTCAGGATTGGACCCTGACAGGCCTGACCCCAGAGCCGTCTCTTAACACCGCAGGGCAGATCCGGGTTATGCCAAGTTGTGGGTCGGACAGGCCTGAGCCCACGCCACGCCACTAAGTGACGATTGTCATTTATCTGGCTTCCCGAGCCTCAGTTTCCTTCCCTCTGTTTCCCGAACGTGGGGATGAGGATGAGTTGACCTCAAGGAGCTGCTCTGAAGACAGGGAAGGTGATGCATTCCGAGGGTCTGGAGCAGGAAGGGCGTCCGGCAGCCAGCCTGGCCCTGCCCGGCCTCCGTCGGTCGCACGCACCTGTCTCCGGGCACACTGTCTCTGCTCCACGCCCATTTGCATGCCAAGCCGCCAGCCTTGGACGGTGAGCTGGGCCCGCCTCCCGCCCTCCCTCCTGTGCACAGGCAAGGGGGAGAGGGCTGGGCCCTGGGGCGTCCTACCTGGGCGCTGAGCAGGGGGCTCCTGGCTGGGGCAGGGGGGAGCGTGGGCACTGGGCACAGAAGGAAGCCATGCCCTCTGAGGCCCCGAGAGTTCTGGAGAAAGGGCAAAGCGCCCCCCCCCAGATCCCCCAGGCTGCTTTCTCAGCCCTCTGTAAAGGTGTTTCATGAGCAAACAGGTATAAAGAGGAGGCCCACTTCTGGGAAGACCGCCTCCTCTGAGATGCCACATAAGCCATTCCCTCTCTCACCCCCGCCACAACCGGCTTTGGTTTAGATGTTGCCTCTGCTGAACGCTCTGGGCCTCAACCTCCTCCTCTGTAAAATGGGCTGAGACTTCCTTCCTGCAGGGTTGCGAGGCTTCAATAAAAGCACCAGGAGGGACAGCTACTCCAGCTTAACCAGATACCGTCCTGCCTCTGCTACAGGGCTGAAGTTCCTCCTTCTGCGCACCTTGGGAGCCTGAGGACCTGTTCTTTTGCTCCTGGGGGTCCAGGTGGGGAACAGAACCCGGGCGGGCCAGCTCCTGCCTCTGCCTGTCCTTGGGGTGGCAGCGCAGAGACGCGGGCTCCCCTCCCCAGGGCCCAGAGGAATTTGGACAGCAAAGAAAAAACAACAAGCCCCAACCCAGTGTTTTGTATTTTTGTCCTGAACAATGCTGTTTCTGGGCTGGTTGCTGAGCAAATATTCCAGGAGGCGGGACGGACAGCTGACGCAGGTTGGGGTATTATCAGAGCTGCAGCCCTGGTCCCAGGGCCCTGATGCCTCCAGATTCTTCCCCGGGGACTCCGGGTCCCCCTGTCTGCCCCTCCCAAGTCCAGTCACCTCTGGGGAGGGGCCCTTAGGGTCTGGGATCCGAGGAAGCCCTGACTTGAGAGGAGTTATGATGGGGAGAGCAGGATTTCCCCCCAACACCAGACGTCCCTCTGTTTCCACCCTCTCGAGGGCACTTGGGAGTTGACAGACTGCCCCAGTTTGCTCTGGACTGTGGGGTTTCTTGTGATGGGACTGTCAGTGCTAGAACTGGGAGAGTCTGGAGCAAACCAGGATGGCTGGTTCACTCTGCAGGGCTCTAAGCGTTGAGAGTCCACAGGGATGGCTCCTTGGAGATGAGGAGGAGGAGGCTGACCACATCCGCTACTACCACTGCCACCATTTATTGAGTGACGGCGACCGGGAGGCCCATTTCACAGCTGAGAAAACGGAGGCTCAGAAATTGACCTGCGTGAGGCCATGCAGCTGGGAAGGGGCAGTGCAGCGAGGTAAACCCAGTGGGTTTCCAAAGCCCTAGCTTTCAGTTACTCTCGGCCCCATCTGGGAGATTGACCTTGGCCAACTACAGAGGGTAAGACCAAGGTCAGGAGAGGTGGAGAGAGCCCTGTCTTTAACTGTTCCCTCCGTGTGGCTGGCTTTATGGTGCCCTTGCCTACCCGTCTTGGGAGGCCCGGACGACTGGAGGTCCCACCCCTGACAAACACGTACCGGCTGGTTTGGGGCAAGAAGATTCTCCCGGCTTATCTAAAGGGTCCCAGAAATTTCCCCAGATGTGGGGGGTCAGTGTGGCCCCTGGAATCTCGCTTTCCTTTGAGAGCCTGTTGTGAAGTCAGACAAACGCAGGCTTGTTCATCACGGGTGAGTCACATTCAGGGCTCCGGCCACGACAGGGTCCCAGAACTCCAGCTCCCACGGGGTTCTGAAGACCTGAAGACAGGGCTCAGACCTGGCCTGGAACCCCTTCTCTGCAGAGGCTGGACCCGGGGCTGCCCATGGAGCCCCCTCCTCTCTGTCCCCTATACTTGGCCGGTGCCTTGGCCTCCGTGGCAGGGAGAGCGCTGGCGCTCGCTCTGGGGGTCTGTTTGAGGTTTCCTCCAGCGGCTGGTGGCGGCGGGTACAGCTCACTAATTAATTAGCGCTTAAGTACTTAGCATCCTTCTGCATCGTGTCAAACGAGGATTTGAGTCTTAATTCCCTGTGTAGGTAACGGTGGGAATGTGCCTGGGAGAGCGGTCAGGACTTAGAGGAAACGCTTCCCCTTGCTTGGTTGCCAGCTGGGAACACCGGTGCTGCAGAGGCAGAGAGAGACCCAGGGGGCAGAGCTCCTGGACCTCCAAAACCTCGTCCACCCCCACACCCACTCACTTACCCCCATGGCTGAGATCAGTCACAAGGTGGGCTCTGCAGCTAGACAGTCTGGGGCTGACTCCCGGCCCCACTGCCAGCGACCCGTGTGCCCCGAGGGAGTCACTTAATCTCCTTGGGTCTTGTTTTGTGTCGAGGTGATGATCGCTGTACCTGCCCATAGGACTGCAGCAGAGATTAAACAAGCTAACTCGGGGAAACTCCGCAGACCGTGGCTGGCCTGTGGTTGGCCCCCCACGGAAAGGACCTCTTCTCTTTCATTCAGCCACTCTCTTGGTTGTGTTTTTATTTCTCCCGCAGACATTTCCTGGGCACCGCCCAGCACAGGCCTGGGTGCTGAGGGCAGGGTTGCACAAACCTCTCCAAGCCTTCGTCAGACCACCGGTAGAATGGGGCTGATGACAGACTGTCTCAAAGGGGCAGAGGGAGGCTTCAATGCAATGCTGTAAGTCAAAACCCTCAGTTCTGGGCCTGCCGCAGGCTGAGCCCCACGCGGCTGGGTATGGGTGGGAGGAGGGGGAGGAGGTGCTCCAGGAGAACTGAGGGGCGGGGGGCTGTAGGCCAGGCAGGTGGTCTCTACCTCCATTACTCAGAGCCCAGATTTGTTCCCAGGACCCACCTGGAAAGGTGCCAGGCTGGGGGCAGGGCTGGTGGGACTGCTTGGGAGGACTCCCCCACTCAGGGCCAGGACTTAGGGACGTGGCTTCAGGTCTCAATGGGTCCTTGTCAGGGGAGCCATGGGCAGGTGTCGCCAAATCCAGTCGTTCTTTTCCAAACACATTGGCATGGTCCTTCTCCCTCGGCATCCCCTAAAGATGCTGGGCCCCACAGATGGTTTTCATTCCTTGCTGTCACGGAAGGGGCATCAGTAGGGTCTCTAGCATGACCCCCTGCAATGGTGGGTCTTGAGGGTGGGGGAATGCATCTCAGCCCCTTAGAATGTTAGTTGACCATCCATGGGTGCCAGAGAAGGTCCCAGGCTACCCCAGTGTAAGGGAAAGGTATTACCAAGGGGTGGAGGTTGGGGGCTGCTGTAAGGCAGAGTAGGGGAGTGGTCGAGGGAGGTGCTCAGAACTGAGTCTGAGGTTCTCTGGTGGACCACATGGCTCTGCTCTGTGACCAGAAAAAAGCCACACAACCTCTCTGAATTTTGATTTTCATGGGTGGAAGGAGGGTGGCAGGTCCCGCAGGAGACGGCGTCTCCAGTCCAGTGCTCTGTAGATGGATAGCATGTCAGAAAACTTCAGGGATTGTGTTATTTAGGATCCAAAATTGGCTGATGGTCCTACGGAATCCTTTATCTGTTACAGAAATCTTTACAGAGACTCAAATTCAGCTGCAGCCACTGTGGTCCTCACACAGTCTTACCCTTCATGAAAATCCCTGCCATATTTGCAGGACCTACTATGTGCCAGGCACACGCTAAGTGCCGGACATTCCTTCTGTCTCGACTCCTCACCATGGACCCCTCATGGGAGAGATGGGCGCTCTTCTCTCCTCTCACCGATGAGGAACCCAGGAGCAGTGTGGTTAAGTCTCTCGACGAAGTTCTTTCAACTGCTAAGGGGTTGAGCCAAGATTCCAACCCCGGTCAGCCGCCCCGAGCCCTCAGTCCACCTTTACAGAGTGAAGAAATGAGCAGATGAATGCGGGGTTCAGGGGCATCATTGGTTGGAGGGTAATGAGTGGGCCCCTTGTTTTCAGTGACGCTACAAAGGCAGGGGGCGTGGGGAGAGAGTCCCCCATGGCTTAGGTTGGTCTCAAGCTGTTACCTGTTATTGCACAGAACTCCAGAAGCTTAAGAGAAAAGAAATGAGGAGAGGAGAAGAGAAGAGAAGGGAAAGGAAAGGCAAAGAAAAGAAAAATCCGGAAGGAAGGAAGGGCCCAGGGGAAGGAAGGAACCTGCCCAGAAGGAAGAGAGCAGAGCTCCATGGCCATGGCCAGTGTGAACAGTCACTGAGTCCTGGAGGAGCTGCTACCCGCTGGGCACTGGGGGAGGGGCTCAGGACGCAATGCTCCTTGGACCCGACATCGTCCTGCCCTCGGGGAGCTTCTGGCACGTGGCAATGGCGGAGCCTTGCACAGGAGGGTCTCGTGGAAGGGAACGCATCTGGGGCAGCAGGTCGGGGCTTGGGGCCAACCACATCTCACCCGCTCTATGTGCCCACTCTCTTCTGGGAGATGAAGGGTTTGAGAATGAGGGCACGGTCCAGTCCCATCGCCTTGCTTTACGGATCCAGACCAGAGCCTGGAGGAAAGCGGATGGAGACACAGTAACAGACTGGGGGTTGGAAGAATGAAAGCCACAGGACAGCCTACAAGCTGCTCCTTGACCAAAAGGATAGCTCACGTCCACTGTGGGGTGCTGAGCGCCCCCACATGCTTTATTGCCCTTGGCCCTCCAAACAACTCCACTTGGCAGCTGAAAAACGGAGGCTTAGAGAGGTCACCTTGCCCAAGGTCAAACTGCTAGTAAGGGGACCTGAGATTCGGACCCCACAGTGTCTGACCGCAGAGACCAGGCGGTCAGCGTGCGCTCTGGGGCTTCCCTTCCTTGGGTTGGAAAAGCTCCCCGCAGTCCCAGTGCACACAGCATGTGGCACAGGGCAAGTGGGGGGAAGGCAGAGGCGTGTCCCCAGGCTGGTGGCTGGTATCTTCTCTGCAAGGCTGCCTGAGCACGCGTGGCCCCAGCCTCAAGGCAATGGACAGAAAGGGGAGATGCGGGAACAGAAGCGCTGGGAAACTCACCAGTCTCTGAGGTCACGAGAAGCTTGGACAACCTCTCTGAGGGTTCCTGGCAGTGTCCTGTGGGAGCCAGTTCATGGATTTTAATAAAAAAAAAAATCATTAAAGAAGTTAGGACGATGGAGCGGTGGTAAATGTAAAATATTGGTGGTTCGACAGTGTATCTCGAGCAGCCGCGAGCAGAGTTCGTCTTGACAAGGCAGAACTCGGTCCAAGAAGTAAATCATTTTGTTTTCCCTAGATGGCTCCCCCTAAATCTTCCCAGGATGTCTGCACCCAGTCTTCATTGACCCGAATACCTGGGGCCCATGAAAACCGGGGCTACACCTAGCCGAGAAGGCATCCAAAGCCTCGGCGGAAAGAAAGGTCTGGACCCCCTGTGGTAAGGGCGCCCTAGAGAGCCAATCCTCCAGACACCCCCAGCCCCCTAACCTTGGTTATCCGCACCCATAACCATAATGCCAAGGTCACTTCACTTCCTGGACATTCCAAGGGGTATCTTGTTCTCTTGTTCTCTCCTCCCTTTGCCCTGGGGCTCCCCGCAGCAAAGAAGGCACCACCACCCAGCCACACTCCTTCATTCTGCTCCTTCCTTCCTTGGGCGAGCCATAGAGAGAATCAGGAATGAGCCGACTTAAAGGTGTTGAGGAACCCCCCAACCCCGCCGCGGGCCCCCGCGGGCTCTGCCAACTCAGATCAGATGAAAGTCAGTTGCTGCCCAGGCCTGGACCCGGCCAGCTGAGACAGGGTCTGAGACTAGAGGGAGGATTTCCAAGGTCCCACCCTAGCCCCCAGCCCCCACATCCAGGGTGACTTCCAACAAACCACCTGACCCCCGCCCCCCCCTTCCCAGCTGGGAGACAGGGAGGGTGACATTGAGCGCCGGCTCTGGGGCGTCCTAAGGGTTAACTAATTAATGGTTGGAAAGTGCTTTGAAAAAATAAAGTGCTGGATAATGGGAAGGGCAATTATGTTGGGAGAAACTCCTAATTTGGCTGGAATTGATGTTAATGATAAAGTATCTGAAACATGTAGCAAGCAGGCGTGATTGTATTTTATATGACAGAGAGAGACACTCACACGCAGGGGACATGGAGAGCAGTTAATTTGGTTAAATAAAGTGAAAGATAAAAGGAACGCGGACGCCACAGAACTCGCTGTTTATCTGGACTTGGTGTAACACTTTGGAATTGGATCGGGCCCTTTGGCTCTTATTTATTTGTTTGTGATCGACATAAATGGGGAAGTGCTGGGTTTATGGCTCCGAAAGAGGCCACGTAAAGCAGGCTCTGATTAGGAGGCCTCCGAACAGGTGCCGGCTGCGTTCCCAGGAAGGAGCCAAGGTCTCCAACAGGGAGTCAAGGTGGGTGAGGATGTCCCCACTGCACCCCATCCTGGAGGCAGAAGCCTCGCCCACCAGAGCTGGCGGGGGGTGGGGGACGGAGATGACCGCCAGCGCAGAAGGAGAAACCAAGAAGGAGAAACTGAGCCCTCAAAAGAAGGGTAAAGAATATTAATCACTCTGGGAACCAACATTTAGGAGGGCTTCGCTCTGCTAGGGTACCACTTTCACCACCGTCTTACAGAGGACAAAACAGAAGCTCAGAGAAGTGGAGCAAGGTGCCCAAGGTCACACAGCCAGGAAGGAGCGGGCAGGGAGTGGGGCTCGGGCAGCCTGACTCTGGGAGTAAAACCCCATGGTCGTGACTTTTGGACTTGATATTCACAGCTCTGCTCTCCCTGACTGGTTCTGCTTAAGCAGGGAACCAGGACAAGGAAATGGGGGAGACACTTATAACACCTGTCCTGTGAGGACAGAGCGCCAGGGCCTCCTGGCCTACCTGGGACCCTCTTGGGAGGGTCTGAGCCGTAGTTTTGTGCCTGAGAGGACAGCATGAGGTTGCCCCAGGGAAGAGCAGGAGCCTTGGTTTCTGGAAGGTCTGTGAGGTCCCCGCAGGTCCAGATTAGTATTCAGTATTTATAATATTTCCATAATGGTAAAACAAAAGAAAACAAGCAGAGAGAATGCATTTTTAATCACCAATCATTTCTCTTTGTTTGTTGTGAATGAACAGCGAGGTGAAATAGTATTTCATAATCACCCCATTCGAATTTTCCTCCCCTCAAAGCACCGAGAAATCTCTAAATAAAATAAATAAACAGCCAAGACCTTAAAATAAATTCCAGAGGGCAGAGTGCTACGTGTGGGTTATGACAGCTGCGAGGAGGCAGGGGCTGGGGGGTGGGGAAGGAAGGACAAAGGGACAGGGCCCTTGTCAATTACCTGGGAACAGACACCCGGTTCTAAGTGACCCACAGGCAGGGTCAGAATAGGAGAGGAAGTGTTTGAAGACCCAGAGAGCAGGGTGGAGCTGGAGCAGACTCTCCACCCTCATTTCCTCTTCTTTATTCCAGAATTTTCTGCTCCTCATCCTCTCACTATCAATCAAGGGAACCCTGTCCCCTGCCCCTTTGGAGCTTCACAACGTCCCTCTCAAAAGGCTGCCCATCCAAGGGAGCTTCTCTGTGTAGCGTCTGCCTGTCCTCTGAGCTAGTCCAACCCTTTCAGTGGATAGAGGAGGAAACCATAGTAAAGAGAGAATGAAGGGACACGTCCAAGACACCCCAGCAAACTAGGGGCAGAGCTGGACCTGGAACTCTGGGGGCTTGATTCCCTGTCAGGCCACCTGTCATGTACTTGCACTTGAAGTTGACTTTTCTTCATAGTCTGTTCCTGGTGTTTGGTTTTGTGCATCTCAGCATCCCCAGATACTCAGGTCTTAGCAAGGCTCCTGATACATGGGGCACTCACCAGGTGTTTGTAAGATATATGGATTGGTGAGTGGATGGATGGATGGACAGACGGATGATGAACGGATCGTTGGATGGATGGGTGGATGGTGGACATGGATGGATGGATGGATGGATGGATGCTGGATGGATGGATGGACAGACGGATGCTGGTTGGATGGATGGATGGACAGACGGATGATGAACAGATGGATGGATGGATGATGGATATGGATGGATGGATGGATGGATGATGAACGGATAGTTGGGTGGATGGGTGGATGGGTGGATGATGAATGGATGGACCGATAGATGGATGGATGGATGGATGGTGGATATGGATGGATGGACGGATGGATGGAAGGATGATGGGTAGATGAATAGAGTCTAAGCTGATCTGGTCCCCTCACTAGCCATTAGCTTACTACCAGATAGATAAGCCAATCACAGTTACATCACTTAACAATCACTTAACATCTGGGGTCTCCACCAATTTCCTGAAGGACACCAGAAAAAAATCACCTACTAGCAAGTCAAATCCCTTCCAGGTAGAAATTTGAGGCAGAGCTCTGGGACCAAGAAGGTGCTATGTTCAAGTGAGTCATGTGGTAAAGAGCATTGGTCTGGGGTTGGGGGACCGGAGCTCTGCTCCTACTCTGTCACTGACTTGCTGCATGGTCCCAGGTGACCCGTGGCTTCCTCCCTCTGGGCCTCAACTGTCTCCTCTGGAATGCCCTCTATTAAATGTTCTAGGATCAGAGTCTGGTCCCTTCAAGGCAGACAATTCAGCCAGAACTCGGAAGAACTCTATCTCCTGTTCTGTAGTCTGGGCAGTCCCTCTCCATCTGTCCCAGACTCCCCCTCCCCCCGCATGTTTAGGACCATCCCTTAGCCCTCTCCAGCCTTTTCCTTGCCTGGACAGTTGGAATGGGGGTAGATCAAAGCATCAGGATATTCTCAAAGCTGGGCTGTTCTGGTCATAGCCAAGGCCCACGCTCCCTCTGAATCCTATTGAAAAAATAATAAAAAGGTAATTACTTTGTCATTACTGAACACTGGTTTGTCTTTTTTTTTTTTTCTTAAGCCATGACCATAAATAACCAGCCCATTACCCTTCAGAGTGGACACACATATCCATACAGGACCTGCTCCTTCTAGAGGCTGGCCATCCCCCCATGCCCTGGTATATACCTACCACACATCCACACACACGTGTACATCAAACACAGGGGCGCTGCTCGTTCCCCAGACATTTTCCAAGCATTTTGCTAGATTATTATAATACTGTTATGTGTGAATCCAGGCTAAGTGCTTTGCATGAATTACCTGCATTCATTCTTCTGACAGTGCTGTGTGAAGCAGACACTGATTGTGTTGCCATTTTACAGATGAGTACTGTAAGCTGAGGGAGGTCAGGAACCTGCCCAACGTCATGAGGCTAGTACGTAGTAGGCTAGTCAGTAGCAGAGGCAGAGTTTGAACCCATGTTACCCAATTCAGAAATCCACACTCGCATAGACCCATTATTTAAACACAGACTTAAAAATCACATACGTAGTCTGCTGCAAGAAGATAATTATAATACAGTGTGACAAGTATTGGCACAGAGGAAACAAGAGGGTGGCGGGAGCCCAAACAGCGGCCTCCAAGCCAATTTGGGGCAAGGGGACATCCGGGAAGGTTCCCTGGAAGAGGTGATACCTCCTTTGGTCCTAATGGGCAAGTGGGAGCAGGACAAGTAAAGAAAGGGAAGGAAGGCCTTCAGGGCAGGAGGAACAGCTTGGACAAAGGCCTGGAGCTCTCAGCAGCTCCGTGTGGCTGGAACAGAGGCTGTGCAAGTGCGCCACAGACAGAATGTCGAGAGGGGAGGCTGGAGAGGCAGGTCGGAGTCGCTCACATCCTGGCCAGGCCGGGGCAGCGGGCCAGCCCTCCCCCACCCACATTCAGCTCCCTGGCACGTCCGTGTGACACGAAGGCACCTCCTCAGCAAAACAGCTCTTTCCTGCCTCCCCGGCCAGCCCCGCCCTCTGAGACACGGTGCCACGGGCGGCGGCTGGCACCTGCGCAGGTGCCACGGGAGGAAACATGGCTACTTCCGGAGTCTCAGAGCAGGTTCCCCGGGCCGTGGTCCCGCCACGCCGACCTCACGCGGGATCACATCCCCGGGGGCCGAGGCAGCCCCGCCAGGGCCGGTCCATTCTGCTCCCGCCCCCGGAGGACCGCGCTGATTTCAGATCTGGGCGAGGCGGGGCAGGAAGGGGCACGGGCGACAGGGGCGCACGTGGGCCCGTGGCAAGAACGCGCTCCGTGGTGGCCGCGGGAGCGTGGCTTTTGCTCCAAGCACAGGTGGGCCCTTCTGCTTCTCCATCATGGGGTCTCCCTGGCTCCCCAGCGTCCCCCCTCCCACCCCGGGCCAGGCCTGCCCCTCCCCGGCAGGCGTGGGAGGGGTCAGGTGTTGCCCGTGGATCTGTGGGTAAGAGGTGATGTCAGCAGTCAGCCCTGCCCTTCACCTGGTTGTACCTCTCTGCGTTCAGGTGTCGCTGACAGCAGGAGCTCGATCTTGTGGTGTGCAAACAGCGCCCGGCCATACCTCTGTGACCAAACCCTCCTTTAAAGGGACATGGAGTTCCGCACGTGTGGTCACCCTCAGACACACACTTTCCCCTCGCAGATAAAATCAGTCGCACACCTCACTGCTGGGCATGAAAGTCACTCCTATCCACACACATCCTCCAATCGCCCAGGCCCACCGCTGGGGTGGTCCCCAAAAGAGGTAGGGGAGGGGGAAGGGGGTTCATTTAAATTCATTCTTCTAGTGTTTTTTTTTTTTTTTAATCCAAGTCACATCCAAATACATGACTTTCTGAATTCTTTTTTTAATTTTCTGCATGATATTTCTATGTGTATTTTTCTATGTTTCCTGAACCATTAGCACGGAATGTGAATTACCCTTTTCTTCAGAAACGTAAAGCTGTCTTTTTTTTTATTTTAAAGTAAGATGGTTCAGAGGATATTAAAACGGAAACGGGCCATAGACACCAGAAACCCTGGGATCGGAAAATATTTCCTACAAGGGAAAAAATTAGTCACCTGCCATTCTCCTGTGATCAGGCAGGGGTAAACACAAACCCCTCAAAAGTGACTTAATTAGAACTGGAAAGAAGAAGCTTGAACGGGAGCTCGGTGAGAGGCCAGGCAGGGAAAGCGAAAGCAGGTACAATGTGTGGATCCTGAGCTCGGAAAACAGATAGTATTTATGGCACAGAAATCCCTAAGGCTCCTCTGTCGAGAGAGAGGTTTCTGGAAGGTGTGGGTGCAGAGAGGTGGGAGGCAGCCAGCGCTCATCTCTGCCGAGGCTGAAAGACTGAGACAGGCCCCACCCCTCCGCCCCCGACGGTTGAGCGGATGGCCAAGAAGCCTGGGCTCAGGTAGATGTTCTACAAAAGGATTCTGCCCTCAGCTCCGGGAGTCTGCCCTTCTGCTCATCTCTGCCTGAGCTTGCAAGTCTGAACACGGCCGCTCAAACCCTGAAGCAGCCCCTGCTTGTGGCCAGCATGGTTCTAACAAGGTTCATTACCAGAATCACAGACTCTTTCACCCATTAAATTAACAGGGGTTAAAATTAAAAAAATAAAAAAATAAAAAAATAAAAGGAGAGAGCGAATACCAAAGGTTGGAGAGCTTCCCGGGAGAACACGGCCAGTGGGAGAGCAAATCCACATGGCCTTTCCCCAGAAGGGGCAACTGGCAACAGGAATGAGAAGCTTGGAGATGTATGCACTTTTTGACTCAACATTTCCATTTTAAGGATGGTGCGTGATTCTTTCTGGACAAGGATATTCATTAGAGTTCTTCAGAATATTGGAAAGTATTAGAAGGGCGTCTGATGTCCAAAATTTCTCAGAGTGAGGGACTGGTTCTGCAAATTAGGACACCCTCTACAATCCAACCAGCAAGAATCGTGGCATGGAAGAGCAGCCGGTGGTTGCACAAATGTCCACGCTCCGTGCACGTGGCAGGCTGACACACAGCCACCGCCGCGGACAGGTGTGTTTGGCGCCATTCTGATTTTATAAAACAAAACGCAGCGAAAAATCACAAGCGAACGAAGCAAAAAACCTAGACTGGCAGGAAGTACACCAAAACATCCACAGTGCTTATTCATGGATGGTGGGATTACAGATGATGTAAATTTTCTTCTTCCTGTTTATCTGTGTTTTGTGACTTTCCTACGCTAGACACGTATTATAAATATATAGTCAGAAGCAAATAATCGTGTACTTTGCAAAAAGAATGAGGAAACCGGGGTGGGGGGTGGAGGGGAGTTGGAAGGATTTGTCAAGTTCATCGACTTGGATGGCATTCAGGAACCACGCTTGGCTTTTGGGAAAAAGACCCTCTCCCATTCTCCCTTCCCAGGACTCCCAAGAGAGGCATTTGTAAATAAAAGAAATGCACTCAGCTTTTTTTTTTTTTTTTCATTTTTAATTACAACTTGCCCAGTAATCACCATAATCACTTATCTCGGACATTTGTTGAATTATTCAGTCACTAAGCATCTATTGAGCGCCTACTGTGAGGCTAGTACCAGGCTAGGCCCAGGGACTCCAGAAAAGAGACCTCGCCCAGGAGAGTCTCGAGACCAGGAGCAGCTTAGGGAAAGGGAGACCGAGCACATAGTCTGCAATTTTTTAAATGAAAAATCATCATTCTTCGTCAACACTTATTGAGTGCTTACTGTATACAGAACCTAGCACTGGGTCCTGAATCTCTTTGGTTCCTTTTTTCGTCTTTTACAACACTGAGATACAATTTACAGTTAAAGGACAGATCTGTTCTCTTTCCTCTCTCCTCCTCTCCCAACGCACTCACCTTCAACTTTCATCTCTTTATGAGCTCAGAGGAAGGGTAAAAAAAATGCTTGTTGCTCTGGGCTAAGTCACCTCCCAGCCCAAATGTGAAAAACATTGGCTCTGGGTTCACAGCCCAGTTCAGCCTTGGGAAAGTTACTCTATGCCTTGCCCTCCTCATCTGTATAATGGGTATATTATATAAACAACCCCCCCTCCTCCCTACAGCTGTTGTGAGGGTCTAATAAGATGACCCAAGCACTTAGCCTGGTGCCTGGTGCACGACAACCACTCGGCAAATAGTAACAATTGGTGTCCGGCTGGGTGTTGCTTTCCGTCACTGCAGAGGGGTCAGAAACCCAATGACTGTGACCAGGAGGCTGAGCTATGATTGCTTCTTTCAAGTCTTTCCCAATTACACAGACTGAGACAGACCAATGTCTTTGTGCAACAATCATCAGGAGACTCCTGGGTGCCAGGAACTGTGCTTGTCTCTCTGGCTTCTGCCAAAAAGGCCCAGATCCTCTGCTCAGGAAGCTCACAGTCCAGTGAGGAAGTTGGTAAGGGCAAGAGGAGGGGGTCTTCCCTTCGAGACTCAGAAGAGGCTCTCAGTGGAGACAGGGGCTAGATAGATGACCTCCATAGGGTCCCTTGCTGACCCTATGGAGGCTATTCTGCTGGGGTCTGGTTTCACAGAACCTACTCTCTCCCCACTGTTGACCCCTGGCCTCAGGTCAGGGAGTGGGAAACTCGGCAAAGCCCCCGTGCCAACCTGGCAACTTCTGGCAATTCCTGGGTTGTAACAGCTCCTCCTCCTTCCCCTAAACTTTGTCCTAGGAACTTGGGTCATTCTTTTCCTGCAGCATGGGCTCCTCAAGGACAGGGACCGTGTAGACTCCTCTTGATCTGGTGCCTGACTCAAAGAGAGTGAAGGTCTTTTATGCACCAGGCACAGTTTGAGGTGCTGAGGACATGAAGGGACACAGAAAAAAGTCCCTGCCTCCCAGGAGCTCCCATTCTAGCGGGGGCAACTGGACAGGAAATATGAGAACAAAATGAATAAGCAAAATTATTGTAAACACTCCAACAGGATAAGGCGAGAGAGAAAGCTAGAGAACTACTTCAGGGAGAAAGCCTCCCTGAGGAGGTGACACGTGAGCAGAGACCTAAGTGATGTCAAGGAAGCAGGCGCAGAACGGGCCTTCCAGGCAGAGGGAACAAGTGCAAAGGCCCTGGGGTAGGGATAAGCTTAGTTTTCCAGGACAGCAAGAAGCTAGTGTGTCAGGACAATGTGACTGAGGGGAGGTCCAGGGACAGGCAGTGTTAGATCTTGTTGACCATGGGGAAAAGTTTGTATATAGCTCAGGACATGCTAAGATGAAGCAGATGAGGAAAATAGCATGTGATTTTAGTCTCTGCAAGGCTAGTTGGGAGGGTGGGGGGGGGGGGGAACAAGACAGCAAGAGGCTTGAGAGACCAGGGCCACGTTTTAGGTATGGTGTTCTCTCTTAGTCCCTTGCTTTGTTTAAAACAAAGATTTTTTTGAGTTGGGGGGTGGTCTGGAAAGGAAGAGTTAGAGTCCCTGTTCACCTCACCCCAAAGTCCTCCTCCCCTCTCCCACTCTTGTCACTGTTTCCAGCTTCCCCCTCCCAGATGAGGTTCCTTCAGAGGAGGTAGACCCCCCCTCCCCCAGAGGACAGGAGAATTGTGAAGTAGCTGAGAAAAAAATGGATGGAAGAATAAATGTCTTAAAACTTTGGTGCTTGAGACACAGCTGTTGGGAGGGGGATGAGGCTTCTAGTGAGAAAGCAGGAAGGCGAAAACTAGCCATCAGACCTTTGTGTCTTCCCTGGGAAGGACCTGCTCTTCACCGGCAGGGCAGGCGGCAAAAGACCCCTCCAGCCGTTCTGGAGGAAGGAAAGGACAGAGGAGAAGAAGGAAAGGAGAGAGGACAGGAAGAAACGAGAAGTAGAGGGAGCACCGGATGTCCCAAGGAGCAATGACAATTTCTGGCATTTATCGATCACTCTCTTGGCTCAAGCACTTTTCCTGCATTAACTCATTTTAGCCTCCCAACAAGCCCAGGCGGCAGGACTATTATTGTCCCCATTTTACGGTTGAGGCAACTGAGGCACAGAGGGGTCATATGCCTTACTCAAGGTCACCCCTCTGGTGAGTAGCTAGGGTCTGACCCCGAAGTACAAGCTGTGAGCCACTTCTCCATATAGCCCCAGGATTGGAATTAGCCTCAGATGCAAAGCTAGAAATTCTCCCTCACCACTACTCAGGTCATTACCCTCATTGTGCCTCAGTTTTTCCTTCTGCAGAATGGAGGGATCGGGCTTGAGATCCTTGGGGCTGGGTATACCGCTGAGTCACCAGACACAAGGGTCTTATGTGTGGTAGGCCAGGACAGCAACTCCTGAAACAGGAGACTGATCTGATGGCATGGGGTGGTGGTAGAGAGTAATGGGTCAGTGGTCCATGGGAAGTGTTAATTATTGATGTGTTGCTGCGTCCTGTTAATTACAGGGTTAAAGAGGGGAGAAAATTCTCTGAACCTGAGAGGTGTGTCTCACCCTCAAATCTGCCTTCCTGTGTGGACAAATCCCAAACATGGGATTCTCAGACCCGTTCCAGGTGGGAAGGAGACAAGCTGTACTTTTGAGGGTTTTTTTGGTGTGTTTTTTTTTTTTCTCAGCTGGTCCAAAACAAGTAGAGATCACTTGGCAACTATGGGATAAGGGCATGGTTGGGCCTCCTCTCCCAAATCTGGAGGTTTTATTAGAGAACAGGGCAAATCCTGGCCACTTCAAGGCCAGAGGGCTATGGAGTCCCCAGTCTCTATGCATTTACCAATAAACTTCCAGTTTAAGGCAGGGCATGGAATGCATCCCAGCGGATGTCTCTGTCTCGGGCAATTACCATCCAGGGCTTCTGGAAACTTTGGTCCTGAGAAGCTTTGCCGAAACCTTGCAGATTAGGTCCCAAAGTCTACCAGCCAGCACCACCATTTACTAGCCTGTGGCATTTCCTCTTAGTTTAATGCACTCTCCAAACTGAGGGTCACACTTTGAATTTATTTTCATTTATTCAACAAATCGTTTAGTTATTTCATTTACTATGGTGGTCAATTTTTCACTTCTCTCACCACCGGAGTGTTTACCCATTTCTTTCGCTTCTTATGTTATTTCCATCATGTCCTTGTTCAGAAAGAAAACCAGGTACAGCGACTAGCTCAGTCCTGGGACAGGGGTGGCCTGGCGGAGAAAGGCAGGACCAGAGCCATGGCGCCAAGACTGCTGCTGATCTCCAAGCTCAGCCTGGTGTGGCCACCTCAGACCAGCTGGGAGGTAGGTATGGGGACAAAGGGAGAAAAGGCAGGGGCTTCTGCAGTGGGGTTGGAAGGCCCCCCCTCCCCACAGAGGCCGTCTTCCTTCACCTGGGAGGGGTAAATTAGCTTTCCTAAAAACACGTTATCCAATTGCCTGGCTTTATTCTCTTCACGGATCCTTTCACTTTCTGAAATAATATTATTCATTTGTTTTAATGCTCATTACCTTCTCGCCTTCACACCCCTCCACCCCCAACCAGGTTCATTCTTCTCGGCCTATCTTGCTCACTTAAGGATTTATTTCTTGCACAATGGACTGAATGAAAAACTCCCTTGCAAAGAGTAAGTGCAAAGCAGATACCAAACAGTGAGAACATCACGTTCCTTTGGGTTCGACTATTCTAACATTCTAACTTGCAGAAAAGAGCTAGGTCTTCGGTGGGAAAGCGGGAAGCCGACTGGCTCTCCGGGATCAGAACAGGTGAAAAGTAACCCACTCTGCCCCTTCTCTCTTGTCCCCAGCTCCTCTCAACTTGGGGGGGGGGGTGCGGAGAGCTTCTCCAGCCGCAAAAGGGAGCCCTGCGCTCAGATCCTCCTCCGCAGGCCGCGTCTCGCTCGCTGCGCGCACCAGCAGGGCTCAGCCCGGGCGGTGGGTGGGAAGAAACCGGGAGGGGAAGGTCTGGGGGTGTGAGGGTGGAGCGGAGCCCGGCCCAGCGATCCGGCCCGGGTTTTGCATGCCACCCACTCGCCCGCTCGGCCGCGGAGAATTCCATAATCACAGCGGGCGAGAGCGGAGACTGGGAGCGAAAAATCCGGGATCCGGCAACTTTGGGCAGCGCATGCGCGCCCGCGGCGCTCCATCCCAAACACACACACATTTTTCCCCCGGACTTGGAAAGTCACCCAAAGCCGCCCCAAGTGCAGGTAAGAGACTCGGCGCTCTCTCCGCCGCGGCCCCCCCACGCCCCTCAGCTCCCGGGGCCTCCCGAGGTGCTTCCCCGCCTCGCCCCCTGTCCCGGTGCAGCCCCCCAGCCCCGGGGCTGCCGCTTGCAGCCGGGAGCGGGCGAGCGAGCGAGCGAGAGAGCCAGCCAGCCAGCCTGCCTGCGCGCGGCGGCTGCCACCCAACTCCGGCAATGCGGGAGGCAGGGGGCACGGAGGGCTGGCATCCGGGCGCGGGGCGGCGCGTCGCCCGCCGCGGCCAGGGGAATGCCCAGCGCGCGGCTCGGGTAGAGGGGAGGGCTGCTGCTCCTGGGGGTCACTTACTCCAGCTGAGGGGGCGGCGGGGTAGGGGAGAAGAGGGGGAGGTGCCAGGCGCGAGTGCAGGACTTTGCGAATAGGGTGGGGGCGCCCCCCGCGCTGCAGGCTGGGGGGGGGGGCAGGTGCTCGCCAATACCGGGTAATCACTCCTTCCCCCTACGCCCCCCCACCCCCACCCCCGGCTGCAGGGGTTCGAGCGCCCGTCAGGGCAGAGAAGGAGGCAGGCGTGAGGGGTGCCTGGGGTGACTTTGCAAGACTTTGCCCAGGGGAAGGGGTGGGTGGGGAACCCCTCCAGCCGACTCTTGTGCCCCCATACCAGGGTGTAGGTGCCACCGGCAGAGGTAGGCAGTGTTCACTTAGGCGCGGGGTGCCAAGGGGTGCCTCCGGGTGGGAAAACGAAGGCGAAGGGTTGCTTGGCTGGGGGGAGCGGCGCCCCCTTTTTCATTCGTGCCTGGGAAGTTTGTCTCAAGTGCGCTGCTCCGGGCGCGGCAAGTGGCGCTCCTCACTCCCCCCACCCCCACCCCAGGCTTCCCGGGGCGCAGGGCTGGCAGTGCTGGACACAGGGAGCCGGGGCACCGGCTCACGGCCATGCGGCTGTCCGCCAGAGCCCGCCTGGGTCCGGGGAAAAGTTCGGGGGAGTTGCCGCGGTTGTTGTGTGCGCTGGGAGAGAAGTTGCGCCCGGGGATGTGGGACTTTGGGCTGGCGGGCCGGCAGGCGGGTAGAGCGGTGCGCTCCCAGGGGCCTCAGCCGAGGTGGGAGAGGGTCTGGCGGGCTGTGCCCCAGGGTGGGCTGAGGGTGACCCCGGGGCTTAGCAGTTGCGGAGAGGAATCCGTGAATCCAGGGACGCGCGGCTGAAATAGGCACGAGGGGGAGGACAGAGAGAAGAGCAGCTCGTGGGGGAGCAGGGGGGCACCGAAGGGAAGAGGGCTGGACGGACCACTCGGTCACTTGGGGTCGACCTTCAGGGCAGAGGAGCGCGTGGTGTCTGGCGGAGGAGCGTCGCGAAGCGGGGCTCCAGGGGGCGCGCCGGAATGGGGGACCGGGTCGGACCGACGACAGTCAGGGAGCTCCCGGGGCAGGGGGCCGAGTCGTGCGCCCGGGGTGAGCCGGCCGGGCGGAGCGGCGGCCGGTTTATTTTTACTCGGTGGCATTTGCAGAATGTGCAGCTGATGGCCGTCGGCCGCCAGGAAGTTTTGCTTTCTGTTCTTTCTCTCTTCCCGAAGCCAGCGCGGCCGGGAGCGGGCGGACTGGGGAGCCGGGCCTGGGAGGGGAGGGGGCGGCTGCCGGGGTGGCAAGGTGCGGGCAGGGGCGCGCTGGGGCGGCGGGCGGGGGCTGACCGGCGAGGGCGGCGAGCGGGCGCTGGGTCGCTGCGGCGGAGCATTTGGGCGAACGTCTGTCCCCAGCGCTGGGAGCTTCTCGGCGAGGGGAACAGGTGTATGCGCCGTCAATCACGGCGGGAGGGACACTTCGGGGGCGTAGATTAAGATAATAATAATAGATTTTTCTCTAGGGGGTGGGTGCAGATTCTTCTTCCAAGTCGTCCCCGACCCAGGTCCGAAGTTGGGGGAGGAGAAGAGTGCCGAGGGAGGCAGGGGGCCGCTTCTCCCTCTACCCAAGTTCTTCCGGACCCAGCCTCAGCTTGGGAAGCGGGCCCTGGGTGCGGCGAGGACCTCCTTCCAGTCCCGCTGGGGAGGGTGCGGGTGCGTGTGCGGGTGCGTATCATTTGTCCACCAGGGAAGCAGCGAGAACACCCCTCCATCAAGCCCGGAGCTCCCCCAAACCCAGCTGGATCAAGGGGCGACGGGGGGGGGGAATTATGCGTCGCTGTCTCAGCGGAGTCTGGGGGCACGACCCCCCAGAGCCTGTGGTCGTCCCGCCAACACCCGGTACACTCAAAGAGATGGGGGCGGCGAGGGGGGAAAAGGCCAAGGGTAATCGTGAAGCAAAGTTGGTAAATTTAGGACGTCTCGGAGCTGGTACAGGCGCTCGATAAGAGCGCGCGAGGGGGACGGGGAAACAGATCGCCGGGTAAACTGGCGCCCCCCCCCCGCCCACCCCACGGCGCGCGCGCGTACACACACACACACACACACACACACGCACAACACACGCGCGCGTGCGCGCGCGCGCACACCCACACGCACACACACCCCACACACATCGCCGTCCTAAAGGGAGCTGTCCGGGCTGAGCAGGAGCAGCTGCGCCGGGCGTGGTGAGGGGGGTAGTTGGTCCCCGGGGGCTGCGCCCGGGCTGCGCTCCACGTGCCCAGAGGGGGCGCTGGGCTGTTCGGCGCCCGAGCGCAAAGCTCCGGGTTTGCGCCTTGGTGGCGGCCAGGAGGTGCGTCCCGAGCGGGCGTCGCGTCCCGCGCGATCTCCCGCGACTCGCGCCAGCTCCCCCGACGCCAGCCGCTTTCCCACTTGCCAAACTTCGGCTGTACGGTGTGCCCCTCACTCGAGCTCTCAGACCCTCTGCAGGGCAGGATGGGGAACTTTTCCCTCCCCGTGCGGCGGCCACCGCCTCTCCGGGGATCCCGCGAGCTGGAGAGATAGCCCCCCCCCCCACCCCCATCTTGTTAGCCACCTTAGAGGCGGTTAACGAGAGTTTATGGGGAATATTGTTGAACTTCAGTAATCAGGTTTCCAGCGATCTTATGCCTCCTGTTTAATTTATTAGACTAGTTATTTATTCTGTTGATGATAATCTGTTGCTGGTTTCTATGGAGATGTTAAACTGATCTCTTTCAGAAATCAAACTCCATATGCACTAAAACGTTTAAAGGGGCAGTGCCTCTCTCTCTTTCTGTCTTTTTGATTTTTGTTTTTTTAGACTTTGCACCTTGCAGAGACTTCACGTCTTTCCCTGAGTCTCCGTGCATTTTATTTCCTTCTTACGAAGGAGAGGAGCCGGGAGGCTCGCGCTTTGTGGCAAGTACAGCTTATTATGGCTAGAAGAGAGCGAAGGCTTTGATCCCGAAGTTGCATCATCATTTAAAACAGATCATTTCACCCCCATCTTCCCCATCGTATAAGAGCAAAATTCTTTCAAGATCAAAGAGTTCAATCTAAAACAACAAAAAAAAACCCAACTATTGTTTAAAAAAAAAAAATAGGAAGTCAGTCGAATGTGAACCTCTCCTTTGTATCTGCTCCCCTTGTGTTGAAAGAATTTTTTAAATAAGAAAAACAAAACTTGTAGCTCAGCTAATTTTTCATACTTATTAATAGTTTATCTGCTCCCCCCCCCTTTTTTTTTTTAATTTAAAAGGAAGTTCAAAGTTAGATTTCTCTGCCTGTGGGGGTTGAGGTATATTTGCTTCTCTTTTAGATCCTGACCATCTGTTTTTGGAAAATTAGCCTCTGGGAAGAGGGGGAAAGTTTCTACTCAAACTTAATGGAGTACTTTAAAAAATTTTTTAAATATCCAAATATTTGACAGTCCTGATTTCCCCACTTTTGGGGTAGGAGGAAGATCAGTAACCTCTGTCCTGTGTATAAAAGCATATCAACTTTTTCTCCTTTTCTTCTCCTGTGTTCTTCTCAGGTATTTTTTGGTCGACTCCTGACTTTGAGAGGGTGGGTGCAGTGAATTAAGAAAGTAAGGCAGAAAAAAAAAAAAAATTATCTTGGTCTGTGACACTCTGAAAAATTGCAAACCTACTCTGAACTCAGTATTTATCACGCTGACAGATATGATACAAAGCGATTGCATTTCCTAATGATCCTCTGGGACTAAGTTGTAGGTAAAACCATTTAATGCATTTTTAATTTTAAAGTAAGGCCCGGGTTCCATTTTCTTGGAGGTGGGGGGAGTGGATGTCCCTCTCTGGAGCTGATGCTTTCTGAGTATACTGTTTTGCTTTTTCAAGAACAGTCCCCCCCACCTCCACCCCTTCGCATTTCCATTTAGTTTGGGGAGGGGTGAGGCACACACAGGGCATTTGGCTTTCATAAATAAATTTATATCTGGCCAGAAGGTCCAAAGCTGAATAAGAGCACACTTAAAAAAAAAAAAAAAGAAGAAGAAAGAAGCAAAAACAAACCTCAGACTCCACCCCTGCTATAGGAAATAAAAGAGTCAATACTTGACACCCCCCCCCATGCCATCCTGGTTCTCTTTTACATTATTATATTTTAGAAGGGGGTGGCGTGGTTGTTGCTTCTCAGCTCAGAGGAGAGAGGAGCCGTTGCTGCTCTTTCCCCCTTCGCTATATTTTAAAAATTTGTTTGATTTGGATTGCAAACAGAACAGGCTTACGGGAGAAAAGAGCACTGTGGCTTTAAACTCAGGAGTTTGCATATTCTCCTTGTATCTTTCCCCTTTGCTAATTATTGTGTTGTTTTCAGAGCAAATATGTCATATCCATGGCGACCGGGCAGGTTTATTGTCTTTCTGAAGCAATAGCTCACATAAGTAATTAATGACTTTCTTTTTTTTCCTCTGGCTTAGGTTAAACAGATCATTCAAGGAAAGTCATATCTCTCTCTTCTCTCTCTCTCTCTCTCTCTCTCTCTTTTTTTTTAGCCCAGTGACATAAGAACATGAGTTAGAACAAGAAAATACTTTAACCAAGAAGTCAACAGCTTATTTTCCCCCATTTCTTTTAAAAGCTGAAGTGTCAGCTTTCAGACATATGAGGCTGTCATTCTGGCAGAGCCGCGAGCCGTGTAGAGTCCACGCCTGGGCTGGAAATCCATTTGAAGGTTGTACAGCAGGGGAAGTGTTGGCATGGTGGGGAGTAACCTGCAGGAATTTGCTTTTGAGGTGGGGGGGGAAGCCCTCCAAAATGAGTATTTCTCCTGTATTTAGCAGAATTTAATTAAATTGTTTACAGGAAAGAATTAATGAGTTGGTATTAATGTGTGCCCCCCCTTTCTTTTTCCCAGTCTAGTTAATTGGAAAGACAAAGTTTTCCTTTTTTGATTCACCTTGAGCTTCAGCTTTCTCCAGCCTTTGTCTCAAGTGTTTTTTCCTGGAAAAGTACTTTTTGGAATCCCCTCTGGTTCATATTTCCAGAATTATAGTGGAGGGGTTTTTTGTTTTTTCCCCTTAGACCCATAATTCGAAACTCCTTTCTCCTTCTCAGGAATCCACGATGATGATTGACTGTGACTTGGATTTTTTTTCACTTTTTGGGGAGGGGGTGGCTTTTTGAGGATGTAACATATAGACGGCCTATCTCCTGTTATCAAGAGACAGTGTTATGGAAGGCAGAAGAAATGTTTTCCTTTAAAAAAAAAAAATCACCATGTATATTCCATCCTTTTCAAATAGGCTTTTTTGCTAATAAGAAGTCTTATGATGTCACTCCTTAACTTTAGAAATACACTAGATGTCCAACTGATACTCTCCAGCAGCTCTCTTTCCTGCCCCCCCCCCGCACAGACGTGCATTAATTAAGCATACTTGTACTGTGTCCCCCTACCCCCTTTTGAAATTCCACGTATCGCTAAGGTTTTGTGTGTGTCCTTAAGAAAGGGGAACGAGATACAGAGAAAAGCATTTTCATGATATTTATACTCAGACACAATTAAAAAGGACACCCCCCCCCACCATTTGAAGTAAGTTAAAAAAGGCCGTGACTCAACTGAATGAATCTTGAGGCTTTTGGCATTAAAAATAAAAATATAAAGCAGAAGAGAGATTTCTTTGGTATCTGGTTTCTGAAGAGCAGAAGAGAAGGCCAGGCGAGTCTGGTGCTGAGACTCAAACGGAGCTGTAATTGAGCCCGTAACCTCTTGATGTCTATATCAGAAAAGCAGACAAGAGCAGAGGGAACCGAAGAGAGGCAAACAAGCCTTGTAAAGGAGGGAGCTCACCGGGAGATGCAGAGAGAGAGAGAGAGCGAGCGCGATCCGGGTGGGGGGAGAGATTTAATTTATAGACATTTTAAAAACTGTAATTTCATTAGGATCTGTTCTTCCCCTTCTCTGAAGGGCAGCCCGGCAGACCGATAAGGCCGGTCCCTCTGCTGGGATGTGTGGTGTGGCTCGGTGGGCGCGAACTTGGACATCATTTTCAGCCTCTCCGGTTCCTTTCCTCGTTGTCCCATATTCTAACGGCTTCCCTGTTTTGAAATTAGAAAGTCGCACAGGGCCAGAAGTTAGCCGTGGCTTCTGGGTGCCCGGGGACCGCTCCCCCACCCCTACCCCGTGGGTGCCATGCCGTTCCTTGTGCGGGTCTGTCTCCCGCCTGGCCTTTGGCATTCTGTGTGTCTTCTGTCTGGCACTGGGCTGCCTGTGGTTCCGGCTGCAGGAAGCCACTGGCGGGGGTGGGGGGGGCATCCCAGCTCTGTCCCCCAATCCCGCCGCAGTCAAGTTCACCAAGTTAAGTTGCTGTGGGCTGGGGCGGGGGGGGGCGGGGGGGGAGCTGAAGCCTGTCATAAATTCTGCAGAAATTAATCAACCGTTTAAGAGCCGGACATTAACGAGGTTGTGCAGGCAAGCCGGGCCCTTCTCCAGTTCCCCCAGCTCAAAGTCCAGCAGAGTGAGGGGTGGCCTGGAGGGTGAGGAGTGGAAGGGGGAGGGTTGTGTGTGTGTGTGTGTGTGTGTGTTTAATCTCAATAATTGAGAACAACTAGGGAGAGGGAAGAAGAGAAAGGGATTTATGGAATATCAATCCTCAAGTGCCCTTGGTCCATATTGTCGGAATTTTTTTTCCTTTTGGTCTGGATTTGTCCTGTGTGTCTTTGGTGGAAAAGACATGTAGAGAAAGAGAGCAAAGGGGGGAGGGGAGGGAGGGATAGAGAAGAGAGAGGGAGAGAGAGAGAGAGAGAGAGAGAGACGTGTGGCTCCTTTGGAACTCATTATCATTCTTAATAAGCCTTAAGGAATAAAGAAGAGCGTGCAGTGTAAATGCTGGGTAATCCTAACACTTCTCAAGGTGAGAGGAGTCTTGAGGACACAGAAAAGAGAGAGCAGAGGAGGGGGGGCAAGCAGTCCTGGGGGAGTGGTGGGCCCAGCGTTTGGGAGTTTCTGTGGGAGGCCTGGAGGCTGGGGTGGGGGGAACCCACAGGAGCCCCGCCAGCCCGTTGTCTGAGAGGACACTGGGGATCTCCAGGAGAGGGTGACTCGCTGAGGCGAGGAGCAGGGCTGAGGCTATCATCGGCACTGGGTCTGCCCTGCCTTGGGTTGGGGTAGGGAGCAGGGGCACGGGGCCGTTCCTCTTTCCCGGGCCCTGTCTCCCCCGCAGGCTCAGCCCCTGGCGCCCTGGCCTCAGGTCCCTGGAAGAGGAGGCAGGGTGGCTTGTCCTGCTCCCTTGGGCTCCCCTGCATTGTCCGCCCTGTTAAGCGGGAGGGACAGAGCCGCGGCCAGAGCTCAGATCTGGACACTAGGTGGCTTAGAGGATCTTCGAGGTTTTCCAAGACAGCCGCTGGCTTCCTCTCTCCTCCCCGCTGGTGGGCTCTGCCGTGCCTGTCCTCTGTCAGGCCTGCGGCTGTCCTGGCACACTGGCAGGAGGGTGAGTGGGCCTTGGCACAGGGGCTTGGCACAGCTCCCGGGGCCAGCGCTCCTGATGATCGGCTTCCCGGCCAGGCGAGGAGGAAGCCCCCGGGGGCCAGAGAGGCAGCTGGTCAGGGCCACTGGAGAGGAACAGTGGGGGCATGCAACACTGCTGAGCCCACCGTGCTAGTGGTCTGGGAGGGTGTCTCTGCTTCTTCCTCTTTTGAGTTCATGTGCCCCCTCTGAGAATCCTCTTCATAAAACAAGATCTCCTAAGCATAAATACTGCTTATTGTTTGAGGGGTTTCACAGGTCTTATAAACCCAGCTAAGGACCCTCTAGGGTCCCTGGCTCTGGTGGGCTTCTTTCCAATTCTCCAGGACTGTTTTTGGGGGGTGTGGTAAGGAAGTGAGGAGCCCATTCACACCCCTGCCTACCTCCATACTGGGGGAGTAGAGCCACGTCAACTGTGATCCAGGGTCTCCTGCAAGTGGACTGGGGCCAGCACTCAGAGTCCCGCCTGAAGAACCCACACCTGCTCAGGTAGATTCCCCTCTCCGGGACAAAGGCAGCCTCCCCCCTCATCTGGCAGGCATACTATAGGATTTCTAGGGTTATCTGAGGAAGGGTCTTAGCCAAGGTCATGTCCAAACCTTGGATGATTTTCTCTGGGGACAGAGCAGGCAAGAGATAAAATTCAGGTTTGACTTACAGTAGGCAGGTTGTGTGTATGTGTGTGCGCGCGCGCGTGTGTGTGTGAGAGTGTGTGTTTTAACTCTGTGTTTCGTTTGGAAAGCAACTTCTGGGGAGCATGCAAAAGGGGGTGCGTGGGAGTTGGAGATGAAGGCTGGTGACTGAGCTGGTGTGAAACCCGGAGGGAGAGCAGGACGGGTTAATGGCGGGTGGATTCTGCTTTTCTGTTGTTTAAAAGCAGTAATGACCAAATTGCATGCCCTGCGTGTGCTCGCTGACGAGATTTACCGAAAGGAAGGCGCACGGCTTCTCTGCTGGTCTCGGGGTGGGTAAGCGCGTGTGTGCATGTGCATGTGTGAGCGTGCGTATGTGTGTGTGTATGTGTGTGATGGGAAGGCGGGGTGGGGGAATCAGCTCTGCCAGGCTGGCACCCTTCCCCGGCACTAATTGCTGGCAGAGTACCCACGGGGGCCGCTCCAGTGTCTCCAGCTCCGCCTGCCCCCCTCAGCCCTGGGGAGCTCAGCTGTGCAGCTCACTCGCTATGTGAGGGCCATTTCCGGGCCCACTAGTCCCAGAGGCTCCTTTGGGAATTTCAGGGAAATCTGATCCCTCGGGGGACCATGGGCCGAGCCCAGCATCCCTGGTCTGGCATGAGGGGACGGGGTGGGACCTGGGTGGTCCGGAGCCCTACTGAGGCCTAGTTGTAGGGGTCAGGGGACCGCATTCCCAGTCTGGCTCTGCAGTAAATCACTGTGTGGTCTTGGGCGAGTCATTTGACCTCTCTGGGCCTCGGTTTCCTCTCTTATCAAATGGCCTCCGACCCAATTTCCCTGATAGGGTCGCTCTGCCGGTCAGCTGGCCTCGTAGCTGTGAACATTCGCTGAAACCGTGAAATGTGATGGAGAATTGATCACGGTCCCGTCAAGCGCAGGGTGCCCCCAGCATCAGATGAATCCGTTTTATGTAGTAGGGTATCAGGGATTCCAGAAAGCCAGGGGCCTGGACATGGTGTGTGCGGTGCTGGGGCTGCATGTTTGTATCAGGTTGTGTTTTTTGGTTCTCATCCTCGGGAGCTTGGGGCTGAGTTGGGGGGCAGGGTGGATAGCTGCTTTTCAGGCAGGATGAGGGAATCCCTTGAAGAGCTGTGTATCTTTATAGATCATGCATTCTGAACCTAATTACCTGGGGATCAAAGTCATGTCCTTACATCAGTTATTTAACTAGCCTGTGCCTCAGTGTTCTCATCTGTAAAATGGGGATAACACTGCCAGCCTTGTGGGGTTGATGTGAGGATCTGATGAGCTGAGACTTGCGAAGTATTCAGAACTGGCCTGGCCCCTGTGTGTGATTCAGACTCGCATGGGAGGGAGTGTGGACACACCTGCTGCCCACCAGGGCGTGCTGTGGGCGAGAGAGAAGGGAGAACCCACTCTCTATATCTGGGGGCTGGGACTCCCGAAGGTGTGGGGTGCCATGGTGTTCGTTAGAAATTCTGAGTTTGCATTTTCTCTTTTGGGGCTACCCTGAGGCCTCCTGGTGGTTTTGGCGACGAGTCAGAAGGTGTCGAGAAGCGAGATTGTGCCCACCTTTGGCTTCCCACCCCAAATGGGAGAGGGGTCATTGGTTTCTTGTCCTCCATGTGGCCAGAAAAGATGTTTCTGGAGCTGGGGAGGCAGGGAGGCTCATCACAGGAGCTTTTGGGGACGGGAGGCAAGGGGGCTGGTGGAGGAAGCCCCTGGGAATGGCTATAAGGTGCTGGGGGCCCGCGAGTTTCATGCAAAGAGCTGGCGGGCCCTGGATGCCAGCGCATGTGGGCTGCTGTGGCGGAGATGACATGGAAGACGACATGGACAGCAGAGGGGTAGAGAGCCTTCTTTTGGAGTCAGGCTGGACCCAATGCGAACCATGTTTCTCTTGCTTAGGCAGATTAATTTCTCTAATCCTTTGTTCCTGCATCTGTAAAATGGGGCTGGAAAAGAGAAAAGGACAGTAGTCATCGCCCCCATTCACTGAGGTTTGACTTGGAGAAATAATTCCATTATTTCTGGAATTCACTTAGCCTGGGGAGCAGCACACAGCGGGGACTGCGGGGTCAAAATTCGAGGAGCAGCGGGCTTTGAGCCCGAGCTGATCCCTGGACTATCTCGCACTGAACGCTAAGCTCAGTGCTCAGACAGAGGGCAGAGCTGGAGGGAAACAGGCATGGTGGGGATGGAGCCCAGGCTTTCCCCCGCTGCCCTTGGGTGGTCCTGCCATGGGGAACAGCCCGGGGCCTGAGGAGATGGGGAGGGAGGGGCCGGGAGAAGAAGCAGAGGTGGCTTGGAGGTAGTGTGACCTAGGGAGCCAAGGACCTGGGGGCTGCGAAGCAGGGGGCACTGGAGGGGCGAGGGGCACTTACAGAAGATGAGGTGTGTGAATCGCCACCAGCCTCTCCCATTTCACTGTGCTATGCCAAAACACCCCGGTTCTTGTTTCACTATCTGCGATCTGGGAGCAGGTTAATTTCCATGACGAACTCCAGGCCACGTGCTCAGAGGATTTATCTAATTAAACTGATGCTTTTTTTTTTTTTTTTTTTTTTTTTTTTGCTAAGAAAGAAAGGACAGAAGGGAGGGAGTAAAGAAAGATAGGAAGAAAGGAAAGGAAGAAGGAAGAAGAAATGGACGGAGAGAAGGAAGGATGGAAGGAGAGGAAGGGGAAGAGAAGAAGAAAGAGAAGAAAAGTAAAAAGAAAGATGGGAGCGAGCGAGCGAGGGAAGGAGAGAGAGAAGTTGGAGGCAGACCTGTGATTTTTGGAGGGCTCTCCCAGGATGGAGGAGAGGCTTGGTGTCTGAGCAGGGACCTTGCAAGTGGGCCCCACTTCTGTCTTTTGACGCTTTTAAGTTTATTTCCCACATCGCTCTTGGCTGGGAGCGAAAGGGGCAGCTGGGGGGATTCTGGATCTGGACGGGCCAGTCCGGCGGCCCCTAGCCCACGTGGCAATTGAAACGAACTGAAGTGAAAAATTCAGTTCTTCTGTGAACTAGCCCCATGTCAAGTACTCCACGGCCACTCGTGGCTACTATGTTGGGCCGCACAGATAAGGAGCATTTCCAGCATCACTGGCAAGTTCTGTTGGACAAGGGGGGTATGAGAGGGGTGGGAGCTTCCCTCCAGTGGGCCTAGGCTAAAGGGATGCAGGAGCCCCCAGAGGACAGTGATGGAGGCAGGGGTTGGGCTCCCAGCCTGCAGCCAAGACCTTTGTGGTGCTGGGCCCTCCTCTTCTCTAGAATCCCCTACAGGTTTCCTCTCTCCCAGGACAGGGCAAGATGGTGGGGGCTACGGTTGGCAGAATGGGATTTAAATTCTTTTCTCGCTCGCTGTCTTTTTGACTTGGGGCGGGGGTCGTAACTGTCTGATTGTGTGGACGCAGGCTACCAGGACACCGCATCTGCTCGGTGGGTCTTTGGGGTCATTGCCTGAGCCGATGGGTGAGAGCACTTAGTAGAGCGCTGGGCTCATCGTGAACACTTGGAAAACTGGGACCCCGGTTTTTATAATAATTATATTATTACTGTTGATATTATTTTAATGTGATTATTGGAGAGCTTTTGCAGCTGCCAAGTTCTTAGGGACATTCCCAGGCCACATGCTAATTTCTCTACAATCAACACTTTCCAGAATTAGGTTAAATGGAGCCTACCCCCCCATACACCCCTCCACCCCCCGACCCCCCACCGCCCGCCCCGGCCAAAATCCCTACCTTCTGGGAGCCTAAGTTGGATCTCTTTCCATCTCTCCCCATCCCTTCTTTTTCTGGGCAAAAAGAAGAGTTGGAACTGCCCTAGAATTAACTCTCGTAAGCCTTTCTACTTGTGAGACCCCTACTTTTCCCAGCACACAGAAAATTGTGCCCATGCGTGTGTGTACACACAGACACACAGACACACACACACGCACACGTGCGCGCGTGCACACACACACACACACACACACACACTTCTCCACTGGCCAAAATACATTTAAAAATAAATAAATAAAACAACCACCCAAAGTATTAAAATAGGGGAGAGCAGATGTGGCCCAGGCGGGGTTGGTTGGATTGTTTGGGGCTGAGGGTGGGGGCCGTGGCCTCTGGGAGGGACGTGTGTGTTTATTCCTGGACATTGCCCAGTGCCCTGTGTGCTAATATGGAACTGAAAAGTCCCCTGTATTGTGTAGGCTCCTTTCCCCGTGAAAAGGCAATTGAGTCAGTGAGTTCTGAATGGATTGGAGCTGACAGTAAATGAGAATTTGGCAGTGGGTAGAAAACAAGCTCCCCCACCCCTGCCCTCCACCAAACGCTAATTCACTCGTCCCTCCCTAAACCCCCAAGGCTCGTCAGGTTTTTTAGAGGATTTTGGGGGAAAAAAAAAATCACTGTTTCCTTTTGTACATATCCACATTATCAGCAGGGGTTCGGCCCCAACCTGCCCACTTCCCCAGGGATGGCCTCACCCCCTCCCTGTCGCCTCGGTGGCTCCGCCAGTGATCCCGAATGAGTTAAAGGCTGAATCAACTCGAGACCCAGCTGTACGTTTTACTCTGGGTTCCTGAATGAAGCGATGTGCTGTGCTCAGCACGATTGGAGACTGTCTGCCCCGGGTGGCCCACCAGGCCCCCACCCTGCTAGGCTCCACAGGCTTCCACGGGACCCGATCCTGGCCACGGGGGAGCCTTGTCCGGGGGTCCCCACGTCCAACCTCCATGACAGACCTATTTGAATTTTAAAAGAAAAGGGGCCTCATCTTGAGCTGGTGTCACACCTGGTCTGCAAAGAAGGTACACAGTTTCGATGGTTTGGATGTACCGTGGCCCTGTTCTTCCCCCGCAGCCCCCACCGTATTTCCCCTCTCCGCCACGCGCACACTAGTAAGTTGGTCAACAAACATTTACTTGTACTTGGCCCTTGTGATGGTCCCATGTCCCTAGACCTCCCCACTTCCACATGCCCAAGAGAGCCAGGGACGGACATAGCCACCTTACAGGTTTAAGATCTGTATGTTTCTAAAGCCGTAGCTCATTCACTCGACCCTCCTCCTCTCTCGGTGGGGATGTGCAGTACCTCTTCTTCCTCGGGGGCAAGAGGCAAGGAGAAGCACTCATTTTGGCAGGATCACAGCCTGATTTGCGGGGTGGGTCCTGTGTCCCCCAGGAGCTGCGGATGCCTCTCAGGAGGTCCCTTTCTGGAAGAGGTCCCGTGGAGTGTGGGAGAATGGCCCCCTTGCTGAGGCACTGTGGGATCATTGAATGCAACGTTAAAATTCCTAGTTCCTTCTTTATTAGTACTGTGACTTTAGGCACGTCCCTAACCCTTGCAAGGCTCAGTTTCCTTCCTTGTAAAAGGAGAGCGATCATAGTGCCTCCAGCATTCGGTTGCTGCTGGGATTAAATAAAATAATGCTGGTGAGGCCCTTGGCGAGAGGCCTGGCGCCTTGAACTAGGGGTAGCCATGAGGGCGGCCATCACTATGATGACTCCTCCCTCCCCGTCTGTTATCAGGAAAGCGGGAAGGTGGAGGACTCAGGCCTGTTGCTGTATTCAGCTTCCAGGACGCCCCGGGCCAGGCTGGAGCCTTGGCACCCCAGCCCGGAGGCCATGGCCACCAGAATTCTGCCGAAGCATACTTGCCTAACCAGCAGAGTGAACATGAATATGAACGAGTCGGCCCAGTACAGAGCACTGGAGGGGAGCAGGGAGAAGGCTTGCCACACGCAGGGCTGAGTTCACAGACCCCCCCCAAAGTGGCAGCCCCTGGGCTGGCCTGGCCTGCCTGATTCAGGGAGGTGTGGGCTCCCAGACGCTGGCACCATCTTGATTCACCTTGGCCTCCCCTCTGCGGTCGGGAGCATGGCCCTTGCCCTCCCCCAGGAGCAGGTGGCCTTTGCAGCCTGGCACCTGTTCCTGGACGGCGGCTGCCAGGAAGGTGCAAACCTGGGGATCGCCCAGTGTGTCTGCCGAGTGAGTCCTTCCGCGAGGCCAGTTTACTCCCTGGAGGGGCTCGCCTGGGCCTGACCTGGTGGAGGAGGTCAGAGCAGGGCTCGTGTCGTCGTCCCCGAGACCCCCTGCCCTGCAAGCCCTCCAGGTGAGTCCCAGGAGGGTCCCAGGAGAACTGGGACCAGCAGCCTGAGGGCTGTGTTGGGGACTTGCTGGGGGAGTGCCGGGAGCCAGGAGAAGGGGTGAAGGATGTAGGAGGAAGGTGGAGAGGATGCGGGTGAAGCCTCTTGCTTTTGTCCCCAAGGGGCAGCAAGCAAGCGGAGGTGATTTTACCTTTTCAGTTTATTAAAAGGGGAAAGAAATAGACATTTTCTGAGTGCCAACCAGGTGTCAGATGCTGGACCGTGACGTTCTGTGGGACTGAAGGACACAGGGCAGGTGGTGGCTCGACCCCTGCTGTACCAGTCCTGAAATAAGGCTCAGAGAGGCTAAGTCGTTCACCTGAGATAACCCAGCTGCCTAGAGGAGAGCCAGCCTTTGAACGCAGGCTGATACGATTCTGATGCTTATGTTGATTCTGATGATTTTTTGATGTTTTTCTCCATGTGCTTGGAGAATATCACCATATTTTAAATAGTTTTTGAGAATAAAAAAAGGGAAAACATTCACTCGTAATTTGACTATTGTAATATCACCTCCTTTTAGCATTTAGTATCTTCTGGTGTCTTTTTCCCCTCTTTGGTGACTGTCTATGCTTGTATAATATACATTTTACATAATTATAATCATGAGAGAATATGGTTTTAGTTGAGAAGTAAGAGGGTCTCCTGAGCTGGGGTCACCGGGGAGTGATTGATTCTTAGCAAAATGGAAACCTGGCTTTGGCCCTGAGCCATCTTTTCCGTAACGAGGTTCCTGAAGTTGCATCGGAAAAAGCAAACTGGGTGAATGGAGAGGCAGAGAAGACCCTTGCGTTCCCTCCTGGGCTGATCGGGCGCAGTTAAGTGGTAGAATTTTCCTTTTAACTCACTTCCTCCTTGCTTTTGACAAATGGGAATATTTGTACCATTTTCCCGAATGACCTCCTCTCCTTGGGGTAATGAGAAAATGAAAGTCTTTGCTAAGTGCTTTGCGATATTCAGATATAAAAATGGAGAGCGGAGTGTTGTCATGGGCCCTTTGCTGCCAGGGCGCTTTATAAAGAGGAAGTACGGCTCGTGGGGGTGAAGGTCAGCATCAGGTTGAAGGCCGTTGCTGGAACCAGCGTCTCCCTGGGCAGGAGGGCAGAGGCGTGCGTGGCCCCGTACAGGATGGGGAGGGTTTTGGTGGAGCCTCTGCCTGTCTAACAGGTTCACACTCCAAGGCCAGGGTGATCCAGATCATTCGGACAAAGCCCCCACCGCGGCCACCAGTATGTGGCTAAATGGTTCCATTCATGGAAAGGTCTCCTGCAGGCCCCCTTCTCCCCCTCTGGCTTCCTAGCGTCAACCCAAGAACAACAGGGCCGAAGAAATACTGTGTCACCTCTACAGGTAATAATGTTAAAGATGATTTCGAAACATGGGAAAATGTTTATTACCTGAGTGAAAAAAAACAAACAAACAAACACCGAAGGCCAAGTATACGCCACTATAGAAACTATATAAAAATCACAAATGCATACGGACGAAGCTTGGAAGGTAATCCTCCAAAATGAAAATTACAGCGTGAGCGGTGGGACCACGGTGATTTGTTTTTTATTTCACAACATTTTCTTTAAATTCCCCCCTGTGATTAAAAACCAACAAAGCCAACGTGGCGGCCCAAGGAGGGAGCCCGGGGAGGGGGAGGGGGCGGGGCAGCGCCAGGCGGGAGGGCGCCTGCTCCCACGGCCCCCGCAGGGTGCTGAGCTCACCGGCTGTGGCAGCGGCAGAAACCTATGAGATCTCCAGAAGCCGAGGCGTATCGGTGACTCAGACCTTCGTGTTATGCTGTTCAACAATAGCTTTTGTCCTTTGCCCAAAACCCTAGGCCAGTGTGTTAAAAAAAATTATAAAATTATAAGATAGTTTGTACTTTCCTTCCCAGCCCGTGCTGGCCTCGGGTGCTTTATTTATTCAAGGTGGGGAGGCAGGGAGGGCGGGGTGGGGGTTGAGGGGCAGAGAGAAAGGAGAAGAAAAACAAGGTAGAACTCGGACAAGGCCCAAGAAACGTTTGAGGCTCACCAACAAACTTTCTTTTGTTTCCCCCTGGGGAGAAAAAAATAAGGCGGAAAAAATGCAGAGGACCAGTTTGAACCAAATAAAGCTCCTCGTGTATTGTGCATGGGGTTGTTTCTTACAGTGGGTTTTGCCCTTTGTTAAGTAAGAAAGCTATTGCATGAATCTCATCTCTGGGCCAGAACATGATGAGGGCAGGAACCGAGGGGCCTGAGCCGAAAGGGCTGGAGCAAGGACAGCCAGGTTGGGCTCTAGTGAACGTCAGTGTTTCTCTTGGCTCTTCTGGCCAATCATGCCTAACTGCTAAAAGCCTTTGCCCCCACTGCTGGTTGTGTTAAGGGAGATTCCTACCTCCTGGTGTCCCTGAAGCAGCTTTGTGCGAGTGGGGCTCAGAATTCCATGTGAATCGGGAATAAGGATGAGTTTGGCTTGGACCAGCTTGGAGCAGAATGATCCTCCCAGTGTCCACTGGAAGAGGTTTTAAGCTTGAGATCCAGGAAGAAAGACCTTGGGAGGGTAGAATGGGGAATGGGGAGGGGGGCATGGGTGATTGTGCATGTCTAATAGGGTGTGAGTGATATTGCGTGTGGTTGTGTGATTATGTATGTGACTATGTGTGCATGTGCATGTGTTTCCCCCGGCCACTTTTTTCCCTAGTTGTAATGGCTGGGCTAAGCAAGGCTTATGGGGGAGGGGGGCTGCTTTACATCATTTTTTTTTCCTGTATTACCTTGTCTGCCTGCCCCAAACCATTTCTCCTAATGAACCCCTCAGGCGATCTGGACCCTGGGCGGATTTGTGATTCTTTCTTCAAGAGTAGTTCAAAGGATTCCATAGGCATAATCCAGGTTCTTGGCAGTGGTTTGACCAGTAAGAGAAAGGAGTCTTTTGGGTTAGAGGCAAAGACGCAGAGGTCTGTGGCAGCCTGGACTGGAACTCAGGTGTCTATGTCTGAGGCCCTACTGGGGCCCCGGCCCTGCCTCCCCAGTCCCTCCTCGTCTAGGCCATATTGGGATTTGCTGTTGAGGTTCCAGCTTTAATGGGCTTTCTTGATCTTCTAGTCGCAGTGATCATGCCTGCGAAAAAGGCAGTACAGATGCTATTGTGCCTCTTTCACAGATGGAGAGACTGAGGCCCAGAGAGGAGAGGCACCTTGTCCACAATCACACAGCTAGTCAGTGACAGATCTGGAACCAGGACAGTGTTTGGGGCCACTTGGAAACATGGTCATCTGTACCAGTGGCTCGGGGCAAGGCTGGCTGGTCCCAGACAAGGAATTCTGCTTTTTTCACCTCTTCTGGGAAACAAAGGGACCCTCTTGGAGCATCAGACGCTTTGTGGCTGTGGTTGGAGTGACCGGTCTGATTTTAGGGTCTGTCTCTGTGGAAGAAAGAGCACTGGAGGGCAAGCCCCCTGCTTCTGTCACTGTGAGCAGCCACGTCCCAAGCCCTCAGCTTTGCTGTCTGTATGCAGAGTCAGAGGCTGTCCCCAGTGGTTCCCGTCCTGTCCCACATCAGGACAGCTGAGCTTCCTGCCATAATCCAGTCCCCAGCCATGCCACGCAGCAAACCCTCTCCCACAACCTGTCAAACGAGAGGCACCAGTCTCCTCAGGGCTTCCACGAGCTCCTGGCCCCTTTCTTATGCCAAGAAGAGCCTCTGCCGACTTGTGAAGCAATGCCCCGGCCCATTCCCCATGCACCTGCTTATTGATAACCGCGTCTCTGAATGTGCCTTGTGTTCGAGCCCTTTGGTTTGAACTTGCTGAGCACTGAGAGGCTGGGGCGTGAGGAAATACGAGCAGGGGAGAGAAGTGGTACCCTCTGACCAGAGGCAGCTGTGGTGAAGGGGGTAGGCGCCATGCCCAGGGTGAGCGCCATCTGGGCGGGAGGCCTGGCTTCCAGCTGTGGGGGCTCCGGAAGGGCAGAGCCTGGGAGGAATGATTTTGAAGCCACTACTATGGAGATTAAGGGGATGAGAATGTAAATCTCAAGTAAAAAGGTAATTGAATGTAATAGCAAACACTGCTCGCGCTATGTTAATTTTAGCTCTTCCCCTGGATACAAGGCGCTGTATTAGTGTTTTATTACCATTTTGTTTGCACTAATAAAATAGTAAAATTTATTTCAAGGAAGTTGAAGGATGGTTTTACAATGCAAATTTGAAGAAATTGGACTTTTCATTTATGCCTCTGCTATTTTAAACCCTGACGGGTGTAAATTAGCTACAGGGACCGAGCAGACCCCACTGATGGGGACTTGGGAGGCGGGAGCCCTGGCAGAGGTTCCAGACTCCCTCAGAGCAGGAAGCAGACCGCGTTCCACAGAGAGGCTGGAGGGGCACAGAGGTTTTACTGGGTGGATGGGGAGATGGGTGAGGGCGTGTCAGGTACGAACGACTCTGGGGGTAGGCAAGCATGTCACTCACTGAGCCTGTGGGGAGACACACGTGGCCACAGACCTCAGGGCTGTGTCTTTCCTCTCTGCCCTTTGGCCTCCTTCCTGTCTTGCTTGACATTGAGCCTCGATTAACCAGGTGACTCCTCAGAAGGAACTGAGCAACTCTTTCCTCTGCGCCTAGAAAGGAGGGGTAGACCAGATGTCTGGTCCTTTTTTTTTTTTAAGATTGTATTTATTTATTTGACAGACAGAGATCACAAGTAGGCAGAGAGGCAGGCAGAGAGAGAGGAGGAAGCAGGCTCCCTGCTGAGCAGAGAGCCCGATGCGATGCGGGGCTCGATCCCAGGACCCTGGGATCATGACCTGAAGGCAGAGGCTTTAACCCACTGAGCCACCCAGGCTCCCCCCCACCCTTTTCTCTAAGTGGCTGACAATTGAGGGGAGTCATGGGGTGTGGGCGAAAGACCTGAGGCTAAAAGGAGCTTGGGGAAAAGGACCAAGGCAGGACACCAGTCCATGTTCCAAGGCATGTTCCCCTTGTCTGTTCTTCCTTCTGACCTGTGCATACTTAAGAGAAAGAAAGCAAAACGTTTTTCGGTAAAAGCCAGCATCCCATCAGGTTGCGCCCAGGTATGGTCATATTCATGAACAGAAAGGCTAGAAAGCTGAATTAAAAAAAAAAAAAATCCAGTTGTCTGAGTTTTAGGGAACATGATGATGGCATAGGAAGGTGGAGAAGAGAAGGAAACAGGAGATGGGAGAGTTTCATTTTGAGTTTTGGGTGAAGGCTTCAGGTTGGTTCTTGTTTTATCCAAACCGGTTTGTTTATCTCTGAGAAATTATCAGCAGCAGTGGCCCGAAGCAATGCACTGGGGGACCAGCTTCCAAAGGGTAGGGACCCGAACAAGTGTACCGATGTCTGGCGAGGTCTGTGACACGTGTTGCCCAGGGTTCTCTGGCCGCCTGCCTGATGTGGGGGAAACTGAGCTGGTGACACTGGTTTCCAGCCCCAACCCTAGGTCCTATGGGTTTTTTGTCAGTGTGTTCTCTGTCTCTCATCTGGGAGTGTAGTGTGTGTGTGTGTGTGTGTGTGTGTGTCTGTGTGTTTAATGCAAAGATTCAAAGTGTTGATACTGGCAAGACCAGAGCTGAGAAACTGGAGGAGAATGGTGGCAGAAGGCAATCGGAAATTCCTTTGACTGCAGACGGTGTGAGCTCTGGGTGTCAGCACTCTGAGTTTGCAGGGAACTTGGCACTGGAGCAGAGGAGGGTGGGCACCAGCTATGGTCAGGCCTACAGGGTCATATTTGGAGCAGACTGGGGTGCCGGGAAATCACCACGGGTCAGGCTTCCAGCAGCAAAGCCAGCACCCCACACTGTTTTGCTTAGGGCAGGAAAGTTCTGCATCTGGGCCTCTCAGCTTCCTTTTGGATCCAGGGTCTGTAGGTGGCATTTCTTGGGATCATGGTGTTCCTGCAAAAGACAAGGGACTCCAGACCCAGCCCTGTAACAGGCCAGGAACCTCTTTGTTCCCCTGTTGGGTGCTGCCCAGGAGGCCCCGGTGGCTGAGGGGACAGAGAGGGGGAGGACCTGAGCTGGCTGAAGCAGCCAGGGTGAGGACAGCTTTGAGAGGGTTGCTGAAAGAAACCAGAGATGAGGACACTGAAAAGAGGTGCGACTTTGCACTTTTGTTTAAAGATTTTATTTATTTATTTGACAGAGAAAGATCACAAGTAGACAGAGAGGCAGGCAGAGAGAGAGAGAGAGGGGGCTCCCTGCTGAACAGAGAGCCCGATGTGGGACTCGATCCCAGGACCCTGAGATCATGAAGCTGAAGGCAGTGGCTTAACCCACTGAGCCACCCAGGCGCCCCAGACTTTGCACTTTTGAAATAGTCTCCGATTCTCAGGGAGCAGGGAGGTGCGCTGCTGTGTACCCAAGCATTTAGAGAGTGCATCAGGTGGGGGGGGGCGGGTTACACTCTGGGTGGATTTCAACCCCAAACTGTAATTACATCAAGGAGCAGACAGAAATGGGAAAAGCAGATTAGTGGTGTGGCCTGCTTGCGCCTAGCGGTGGAAGTGGCTCCCGGAGCCCCTCTCAGGCTCGACCTTTGTGCCACGATCCTAGCCAAGGTGGTTCGCCCCCGACCACCCCAAGGAACAGCCAGGACCCTGGGCACCTCTTTTCTGTTCGTCTGCTCTTAACGGCCCCCAGGCCAGCCCTGGAGAGTTGAGGCTCCTCCGTGCGGCTCGAGGGCTGCTGCCTGTGCTCCCTGCTTCCTCTCCACGCTGGCTTCCGCATGTCAGTTCCAGCCTGCAATAGAAGGACCGGACTTTCTTCTCAGCGCGAGGTCTGTGCACGTGTGTTGGAGAAAGAGAGTGACCCTAGACGACACTGCGGGTCACTCTCATAGGTGGCATTGGTAAGCCCCAGAAGCTAGCTCCCTGTCTGCTGCTTTGTCCTGTTTGGTTTGGGGGAGCCTGTGGCCTGGTCCACAGCGTCTCCCCAGATGCCATTTTAATCGGGTGAAAAGGTGGCCAGAACTTCTAGGTCTTTGGCCCACAAGCCCGTGACCCTTCCTGTCATCCTACTCAGCCCCCTGGGGTGTGACGGTGGCATCCCCAAGTATTGCAAACCCCCGGCTCACCTTTCTCTTCTCCCTGCCCCCCTTCCCTGCACCTGTCAGCTGTTTCATTGACTGTCTGGCTTGGCTGCCACCCATCCTACCTCCCAGGCCAGCTCCTCCCCCGCCCCCCTCCCCCCAGGCCCACACTCCCTCCCTTCCTGTCTCTGCCCACGTCTGTCTCTACCTGCCCGTCGCCGGCACACCTGAGGATCCGAGGCTGCCTAACGGAGTGTGGGGATGGTTCAGGGTGTTTACCAGACAGCAGGGATAAGGTATTAAATCCTGTTGCTGTCTTCCCAGGGCCAGGTTCCTCAGATGGTTTTCCAAATTCCTAATCTCGGTGCCCACATCCCTGCCCAGCCCATGTTTGATGGGAGCTTTCCTTTCCGATTGAAGCTGAACTGAGCAGGATCTGTCGCGAGGCTGGGTCTGGCTTCCCACCGGTGCTCGATGACATGGAGGGCCAGCCCCTTCCTCTCTGGTTCTTCCTTCCTTTCCTCCTTCCTTTCTCAGGGAATCTTAGTGAATGGGGAGGCCAGGATTCTGCTGCCAGGTGTTCCAGAGCCTTCTTGATTGCCCCTTTCCCCACCAGTTTTGTCTTGAGGCCACCTGCTGTCATCTGGGGGAGGGAACCCCAGAGTAGGCTTAGGGTCAAAAGCAAGGAGGACCCCAGCTTGAGGACGGTCTGCGGTGGAAATGAGCAGGTGAACGAGAGCCTCTCCCGAGGACAGGACATCGTTCGGATTCTTCCCACTCAGAATACAGAAGGCCAGCGTGGAGTTCTGCTCACCATGCTAAGTAGCCTGGTTCGCCCTAGGAGACAGTCCGCAAGGCAAACCTGTTCCTCCATGGTGTCTCCACGCTGGTTTTGGAGAGGCAGGACTAGGGAGGCTGTGTGTTCCTGGCAGCCCTAGTTAAGCTGGCCTGGCCTTGGGGAGGAGCAACAGGAGGGCTCAGAGACTCCCCAGTGAACAGGGACAGTCAATCACCCGGTGATGTTCACTTTCTGATCTGGGGCAGAGGCGGCTTCCGGGGATCTTCCCTTCTCTGGGACATCCAGGGCTTGTCTCCCATTCCTGCGAACTCTGTCCCCATGCTCAGCCTTCTCTTTTGGAAACTAGGCTAAAGGCGCAGATTAATTTACTCTCCCCATCCACCGCCACCCCCATGGCTGGGAACTTTCTAGGAAGGGAGAGGCAGGACTTTACAGCAACCTTCAGAAACGTCACTGGTGGTGGCAGCCTGGATCTACCCTTCCCGGGTACCTGGGACTGATGGGTGTGTCCTGTCTCTGAGCTGCCACGTGACCTAGACAGACCCTTCCAGTTTCAGCTTCTCTTTCCCTAGCGGCAGGCTCCCTCTTCTTTCTCTCCCCTTCTTCCTCCGGGCGGGCGTGGGGAGATGGCTTGGTTTTCCCTCACTCTCCAGGTGGTCTACCCTGGATCCTGCTGCAGATTTTCCGGGGGTCCACCCTGTCCCCGTTGCCTGGGCAGTCAGCCCTGCGCTGGGCTTCTCTCTCCCTTTCTGAGTGCAGGGCACCGACAGGAGCAGAGGGATCTCTGGGGCCTGGCAGAGAGGGGTTTGCAGGGCTGGGGACAGGACAGAGGGTGTGGCATACTGGGTCCTCAGCCAGGATGCTCACCAGCCAGGCTTCTTCTGTGATCTTACAAGCTAGGCTCCTAATTTTATTTGGGAGTATTCTTTTTCTAGAATGTGTTAGGCAAGGATTAAAAAGTGGAATAGGTAAAAAGGGGGCCAAGAAGTTCTGGAAGATGACAGTTGGGCAGTCGGGAGGAGGAGGAGGAGGGAAGCGGTGAAATTCATTCATTAGAAAAACTTGTTTACTGGCTTTGCTTAGGCACCTCCATTTTAAAAGTCTACGTTTACAATAAGTCGCTAATTAAAATACAAAGTGAAGCAACAGTTATGTTTTTTTTTCCCTTACACTTTAATTGCATGATTTTTTGTGATGTAATTTCTGGAAACACCCAGTGTACCTCACAGGGCTGATTGTTTGATAAACTAGAAGCACCTGAAACCAACCCAAAAAAATAAATATATAAATCCAAGGGGATCTTAAGGTAGATTGGAAATGACCGAGAACGGCAGACAGCAGGGAACCGAAAATCCATAATAATAAAAAAAAAAAAAAACCCTTTTAAGTAAGGACATTTATCCTGCCTAGCCCAAAAGGAGAACTGGTCTTCCCATCTGGGATTGTTGGAAGATAGGGGGGAGCTGAAATGGAAATGAGACCGAGTGGGGTTATCACTCTCCCGCACCCCCTAGTTGGTGCTATGGAAAAAACCCAAAAACCACTTGGACTCTTCCCTGGTTCCATTTCTTTGCTGAGGCTGCTTCTTTCATCACAGACCTTTCAAGAGGATTTTCATCGTCCCCCTTGTTCTGAGCCTAGATGCAGTCCCAAGAGGGAGCAAAGGCAGGCAGTGGCTGCCCCCGCCCCACCCCGGGAAGAACAAGCCTCTCCATGCTCACAGAAGGAAGACAGGGTGTCCCCAGGCTTGGGCCGCAGGCCCAGAGTTCCTGGCTCTCCTAGAACGCAGTGGGAAAGGTGATCCATAGTAAGAATGGTGGGCACTGTCTTTTGCAGACAGCCCTGTGGCCTGCTGCCTTCTTTAAGATGCAGACCTGGGGTGGTGGTTGCAAACCTGCTGAGAAACCTGTTAGGAACTGACTCTGGGGTGGGGCTGGGAGGAACCCAGATCCGGCTGGCAGCCTGGCTGCTGGAGGAGCCTAGGCCCCAGTGTGGTCTGTGGGCACCCCCCAACCCCCGCCGCCTCAATGTTGGCATCTGGGCAGTGGGAGCATGAGGGACGGAGGGGACCCTTGACCTCACCTCCTTCTCTTTCTCCATCTGAAAGTGGGAGGCCCAGTTGGTCAGGGGTCCCAGAGATCTCTCTCTACACTCCCCACCAGGGGAGGAAGGATTTGCCTCTTTTTAGGGTCTTAAAAAACACATTTTTCTCCTTGATTATATAACGCATGCTTATGGCTCATTGGAAAAATACAAAGAAAGTGTAAAGAAAATAATTTTAAAATATGCAGTGTGCTCGTTAATCACATGAACTAGGAGAACAGAGAGACCTGGGTTTGAAACCTAATTTTGCCACCACCCGGGCAGGGCGACTTCGGGTGGGTTACTCAAGTTTGCTGAATCCCAGGGTCCTCGCCTGTAGAGTGGGGATCGTGGTCATCTGCAGCTTGGAAGTGGGCAGATTCAGTGTGAGGATCCGCATAAAATATTGAGCACCGAGCCTGGCACCCAGCGCCCGTAAACATTCACGATTTCTGTTATTGTAGTTAATAATGATTATTCCACTGCTTTGGGATAATAGGCTTTTAAATTTTTTATTAAGAATTTTTTTTTTCCCGACATCGATGAAATTCTCTGTCTAACCCCGTGCGGCCCAATACCGTAGCCTCTAGCCACGTGTCGCTGTTTAAATTAAGTCAAATACAAAAATTAAGCGCCACCGTCGCAGCCGCCGGACTTCAAGGACTCCGCAGCCACACGTGGCCAGTGGCTGCCCATCCTGGACAGCCCCGAAAGTTCTATTGGACCGCATTCTAAACAACAGAGCCATCTGAGTTTTCTGGCTTTGGGTAAATGGGTGTTGATGGGTGCATAGTAGTTTGTGAGGTGGGAACCGCCCTTCTCATTGGCTTGAGGCTTTGTTCCTGGGGTGTTGGAGCATCCTCTGGGCTCTGATTGGGCCTGCTGGGGTTGCCCGGCTCAGGCGCTGTGGCGCTCTCTGATTGGTGCTAGGCAGCAAGGGGTTCTGGGAGGAGCAGAGCCTTGCCTGCTGATTGGCTCCCGGTGGTGGTGCCAGGGCAAGGGGCGGGGCTCTGCTCGCCCCCAGTTGGTCCTGGCAGAGCAGGAGGAGGCTGCCTCCCCTGAACCCCCAGTGTGTGCCCCTCGGGCTGGCTCATCCACAGCGTCACCTCTCAGTTCCCAGACCAGGGAGAGGAGGAACGAGTCCGAGGTAGTAATAACGAGCAGTAATGACCCATCCTCCACTGAGTGGAGAATCCCAGGTGTACCTCGAAGCCCGCCTCCCCACGCCGAGACCCCTCCCCCACTCAGGGAGCCCCCAGGGAGCGGGCAACCTTTCTCCGTGGGAATGAATGTTGTGGTTGGGGGTCCCCAGCGCAGGCCTCCGGATCCTAGTGAGGGTCTTCAGGCTTCAGGAAGGGCTGGGACTAAAGGTGGGGGGTGAGGTGGCAGGGTGGGGGTGCTGGGGGTCCCGGCCCGGGGGCGCTCCAGGAAGACCTCGCGATGGCAGGTGGCATCCTGCAGCGGGGTGCTGGAGGGAGTGTGGGGGTCCCGGGGTCGTGGCCCCAGCCTCTCCTCCAGCGGGGTGGTCCACGCCCCGGGCACGTGGCTGAGGGCGGCGCTCCGGATGGGGGCTGCGGGTGGGCAGGACCGGCTCGGAAAGTGTGATCCCCGGAGCGGTGGGCAAGACAGATAGGCAGAGTCCAAACCGGACCTGCTGATGTGGCCCTTTCTGCTCGCAGCGGATCATAAAATATGGCTCAGATTTTCATTACGGGCTCTATCGATTATCTTCTGGGACGGATGAATTATAGAGAACATTAAATTTTTTTTTAAAAAGCAAGTGAGAGAGGAAATATCTGAATGAGTTTGGGTGGTCGATGGCAGAAAGGGCTGAGCCACCAAGCCTGCGTGGCCTCCGTCTCCGGAGCAGAGAAAGGACCAGACCGCTCAGGCCGGCAGCCTGTGATTCCAGCCTACACCTGCCATCGGGGAAGCCCGTGCTCCCCTTTGCTTCCCTTGCCTGTGCCCCATCCCTTGCAGGGATCTGGCTAGCTTCTGGGAAGGCAGACAGTTGGGCTGTTTGCAGGGCTCCGACCCAGAAGAAAGGCCTTTCCCAGGCTTTGGGCCTCTGTGGCTGGAAGGTGCTGCTGTGTTCCCTCCAGGGAGGTCTTGCTTCTAGACGTGCCCGCGTGGGCACTGGGGCGATCCAGAGGGCCTCCTTTAGTCAGGACTGGGATAGGAACTCCGGAAGAACGTGACCACCTCAGCTTTTCCCTGCTGCTTGTTCCTTCCGTCTGCAGTCCCTGGCTTGGAAGATTTCTGTCTTCCCTTTGGAAGCTTGAGAGAAACAGGTCTGGGTCCCACTGCTATGCACCCAGGGATCCAGTCTGGAAAGAGAACCACCTGGAAGCCCATCCCTCCCTTGCTCCTTCCCCAACTCCCCCCTGCCTCTCCTTGTCAAGCAGTATGGTGCAAAGGTGGCCGGCAGGCCTGGGTTCAATCTGCTTCTGAGTGTGTGACCTTGGGTGGGTCACATGCCTCCCTGAGTCTTAGCTCCTCAGCTCTCCAGTCGAGATGATAACCCACCTCATTGGGTTCCTGGGATGATACGTATAAATGGGCTAAAATCCTTAGTACATACTGCTTAATAAACATCAACTGTTATTTTCCTGCACTGCAGCAGTCTGGAGACCCTTCATCCCCGCCTTCATTTAGCTTTTTTGATTTATGATTCCATTTTACAGATGGGGAGACTGAGGCACAGAGAGGTTAAAGTCAGTTGCCCCAGGTCACCCAAATTGTAAATGGCAGAGCCTGGATTCCTGACTGACGGCCTGGCTCTGGGACTTGTACACTAAACTCCCGTGTCGTGTTGTCCCCAGGATCTGGCAGGGGTGGCCCAGATGCGTGTGCCTGCACGTGTGCGCTGACACGAGCTTCAAGAGCCCTGCCATCATGGTGGTCTCTGACCAGCCCTTCCTCCTGACCCTCCACACTTCATGGGGCTCCTTCGGATCATCGGGAAGCCCAGCATTTTCTGGGGCCCTGTTCTGTGTGGAGTGTCCTCTCCCTACCGCTGCACCATCCCCCTCATCCTGGCTTCACCTAGGCTGCCCTGAAAAGGTGGTGGTTTCCATGGATATCCGGCTCCCTCTGGCGACACGCCCTTTTTGTAGAACTCTGTTCCCTAGAGTTGATTGTCTTTGGCACACAGCTCTGTAAACTCATCCAACAATTAAAAGGGAGGAGGGGCGGAACAAAAAGGAGACGGATAGTAACTGGGGTGAGCGAGGCAGGAGGGGCGTCCGAGGCGTGGGTCCCCTCCCTCTCCCCCAGTCGGCAGCAGGACAGCACCTTAAGTGTCACATAAGCAGCTGGCCAGGAGTTCCGCTTGCGGGGTTCTGAGAATTCAGAACTCCTGAGTTTCCTTCCATTTGAGCTGCACGCTTGTCCCTTCTTATTTCTCCCTTAGAAATCGAGGGGCCCGTCCGCAGAGCCAACGTAGCCATCTCTGGTGGCCACCTGAAGTCCTGAGATGCCAACTCAGACCAATTTGAATATTTGCTGCCCTTGTTTTGGTTAATTGTGTATGTGTTTGCTCTGTTTGTGTACCATCAAATACCTTCTGCTTTGGGCGGACCCGTCGTAGGCTGTGTGAGATCACAGATGAAAAATGCAGTGAAAAACACTTTCGTGCCACAACACATCATGTAGGATTTTTGTATTAAGATGTGGATTTTTTTATTGTTTTTTTTTTTCCCCTTTTCCATACAGCCTGAAGTTGGGCAATGTACATGTCTGTGTTTTTGTTTTCACTCCGGGTGGTTTGTGAAATCTGCTCATTAAGGCTCTGTCCTGCCCCCAACCTGGCCTGATCTTTCCACCCTTTATCCTCTCGGGTGTAGATCTTTCCCTGTCACCTCCTGTTGTCTTCTCTCCTTTCGGGAGATGCTGGGTACCCTCCCCATATGCATTCACCCAGATGATAATCAGAAGTTCCTGTGTCCCTGCTTCTCAGTCCCACATCTCTGTGGCAGAGGGGCCTGGTAATAGGAGGCCCCTATGTGGAGGAGGCAGCAGAAATCTCTGTGCCCCTCCCCCCCCACCGCTCATTCCCCACGGTGAAGCCCCTTAGGTTGCCCCCCCCAGCCCCACCGCGTGCTGCTTTGGAGAGAAGAACAGAACCTTCTGACTCAGAGCGGCCTTCTGGGTAGCCTTCCTGTCCCCATCTCACCAAATGACAGCAGTGGGCGGCTCAGCCCCTTTCCCCTCCAGGAGGCCATGCCCTTGGCTGGGACCCATTTACCAAGTAGGTTCAGGTGTTTCTCCTGCTCCGCTGGCACCTCCCCATAGGCCTCACCTGCCCCCATTCACAGCCCAGCCAGAAGGAAGCACGTAAGCATGACCTTTGTCTTCCCTCTGGCTGTGACCTCTGGGTGCTTCCTGCTGGCTTTAGGGGGTTTGAGGGAGAACTGTCTGGGGGCAGGAGGACTGAGATCCAGGAGCAGAAAAAGCCTTAGGTATGGGTCGCTGCTGAGACCAGGGGTGGGGACAGAGGAGAACTTTCATGTGAGTTGGGCCTGGGAGCCTGTCAGCCCCAAGTCCAGGCCCGAGCTGTGTGACCTTTGGCAAGTCACTTCATATCTGTGTGCCTCCGTTCCCTAATCAATCCACGGGGACCCTAATCCTTCCTACCTCGCGTTGTAAAGATTTGGCAAGATCACACGTGTACAACACTTAGCACGGGGCTTGGCGAATAGAAGGCATCATGTGGGCCTGTTGGCAGAGGGTGAAAACCACTCAGCTGGTGTGCCCTGCACTCCCGGCATGCTCTCCGTCACATAGTAGCTGCTCAATCCATTCTCACTGGCATCAGCCGGAGGAGGATCAGGTCAGCAAGCACTCCCCTTGAACCTGGGAGTTGTTCGTTCGCAGTGCTAATGGAGGAACGAGAAGATCTGGATGCGGGTGGGGGCTTAGGGGAACCAGAGGGAGCGGAGCAGGAAAAACGGCCGGAGGAGTGTTCTGTCATTAGAGAGGGAGGAAGCTGCGCCGGGCCCATCTGATTGTGACGTGAGATCAGGGACATGAGTTCAGTTCCGCGAACACCTACGCTGCCGACCATGGACCAGCTGTTGTGCTTAAATGCTGGGGCCACAAAGATAATTAGGACCTGCTCTCTGCCCTTGAGGAGTTAAAAACCCAGTGGTGGGGACAGACTCGTGAACAAAGTGCTTTAGTCCCGTACAGATTTAAATGCCACAGTGAAGGATGCGTGAGGAACAGAGCAGAGAAGTATATGGACCGCTTGGAGCGGATTCTGGAAGGTTACCTTGAAGAAGTGTGGAAGGAGAAGGTGGTGGGAGTGGAGAAGTTTCTGGAGCGCTCTTAGCACCTTGCCCCTCTCTTGGGGATGCCCTACCACAGCCGCTATGTAGGAGGGAAGAAGGTGTGAAGAAATGGGGCCCTGCAGAGGTCTATAGTGGCCTGACTGGGATTCAGACCCATGTCTTCTGATTCTCGGCCCAGTGTTATTTCTGTACCTGCACATGGCTTCTCACCCCTTCACCCCAGAGCCGCTGGCCAGAGAGCTCTGTCCTCTGGGCTCTCTACCTACTGACCGAGATTCCTGCTGCCACCATGGCCCCGGGGGCCTGTGCCGTGGGAGGGCCCCGTCCATGGCAGGCCCCGAGGCCTGTGCCCTGGTTTGGTAAATAGGTCAGGCCACTTGCTCGGGGACAGTCCCTGAGCAAGGCCGCACCCTGGCAGGGCTGGAGGATGGCAGGAATGGGGAAGACTGAGGAGGAGGGGGAGGACGAGCCCTGGCCACACCCTTTCTTCAGTTGTTCTTGCTGCTAAGGTGAGAAGCTCCCTCTGCCCTGGGTAGGCCCCTACCTCAGCTGGAAGAGGCCAGACAAGGGCCCCTCCAGGGTCTAGAAACCCCTCTTCTCCTGTAACTAGAATCCCCTTCTAAGCCAGGGCATGAGAGCCTAGTATTGCTCCCATTTGTGTGTGATCAGTCTCTGGTCTTTCTTTTTTTTAATTATTTTTTATTTGTTGGTTTGTCAGAGAGAGAGAGAGAGAGAGATCACAAGTAGGCAGAGAGGCAGGCAGAGAGAGAGAGGAGGAAGCAGGCTCCCTGCTGAGCAGAGAGCCTGATACGGGGCTCAATCCAAGGATCCTGGGACCATGACCTGAACCAAAGGCAGAGGCTTAACCCATTGAACCACCCAGGTGCCCCCAGGCTCTGGTCTATCTAGAAAGCTCCTTGCCAGGAGTCAGGGAGCTGGGAGTACTTTTCTTGACCTTTTCCTTGGGAAATGTGTATGTTTGCAAGGGGAGAGTGTGGGCCACCTGTACAAGGAGAGGCAGGGGCCATTCTGATGGCATATTGGAATGGTGCTGGAGCACCCCCCCCCCCCCGCACACACACACAGCCCAAGAATGTTCTGGGGGCAGGGAGCTGGAGGTGGTCTGAGGCACCCCTTTCTCTCTGGCTTGGAGATATTTGGTTGGTGGGTGGGCTGCCCAGAGCTCTGGAGGATTCTGGACCAACAGGCAGGGGAATGTCAGAGCCCAGAAGAGTAAGTCTCCCAGTGGCCCTGAAGTTCCCATTAAAGTGTTTTTTCCTCTTTTTTAAAGAAAAAAATATTCCCAAACTGGAAAACAAAGGAAATCCACTTCCCCCAAATCACACGAAACTCACATTAGGGGCCTGGCGGGAATCCATGGAAACCAGGAAACCCGCTGTTAACCCTGTGTGGTGCCGAAGGGTGGGGTGGGAGCCAGGCTGATTCAAGCCCCGGGGCCACTGTCACTGGCCCATCACGGTGGCAGTGCCCCAGAGCAGAGGCAGGGGGGAGCTGCTGCTGAGACCTCTCACCTTCACAGCCCAACCAGCCCTTCCACTCCGGGCCCAACCTTGGGAGATAGGAGAGGAGGGGTTCCTGCCCTCCAGGGAGGCTCTGGGATCTGAGGGCTGGGTCATGTTGGAGAACCTACTGGGTCGCTGCCCACACCACACAACACCGTCAAGTCAGGCTGAGCCCACTCACACACTCTGGGAACACATAGGCACCCTGGATGCTGCCATCCCCCAGCCAAGGGGGGGAAGGAAGGGACCAGAATTTCAGCCACCACCCTCCCTGATGCCAACCCCATGTGCAAGGGGGTGGGTGTGGGAGCAGATAGAGAGCCCCCTTGGGGATTCCACACCCCACTCCCATCCATGCGGCCGGACCTCTGGGTCTGGAAGCTTGTGCACCGAGGTCAGGTGCCGTGCTTGTGTTTGAACGCACACTGGCTGATTTTTCTAAAAAGGCTGAAAATATTTACAGATTTGAAGTTGAAACGCAAACAGGAAAAGCCCTTTAAAAAGTGAGTGTAGTGGATATTCAAAACAGGAATCACCATGGAAACACCACAATATTTGCTTAAATTGACACAAAGGTTGCCGGTAGCAGGGCACCAACTTTCTTTGGCCACATTTTTTTGGCCCGCCACCTATGACACGAATCTCCGCAGCCCCTCTCGGTATGTGCCTGCGTCCTCTGTTCTGTTCAGTGGGGATGAGATGGCACAGGGCCAGCACGGATGGCGGGGAGTTGGGGGCCGGGGGGTGACAGAAGAAACCAAACTGACCATCCGGGGTCGTTGCAGAGACACCTGTCGATTCCGTTTTTAGAGACTCCTACACGGCCGCTGGAGGGTCATGAGAGCAGCTGGGAGCTGGTCTGGGGAAAGTCTGGAGGGAGCAGAGGCTGGGGAGCCCAAGGCTTCGTGCAGTTGTGTGACTCTGATCCGGCTTCCAGGGTCTGTGTGATCCATTGTCAGGCTGACCTTCCCCCTGGGGTGCGGAGCCTTGGGTGCGATCCCTCTGTTACTAGCCGGGGTGGCATCTGATCGGCCTATCATGGTTCCCACCTGTCTGATTCTTTTGTTTGGTGGCACAGCTGCTTAGCGATTGGCTAGTGATTGTGCAAAGGGGGCCTGGTCGTCGGGTCCATCACCGGACGTAACACGGTGATGCGGTCTGCCCACTGGCAGGCAGAATCCGAGGCTCTGTTACCAGCAACTGCTGACAGGTTACGGTGTGAGATGTCGGCATCACGCCGTCTGTTGCCCTCTTCTCTGGAGTAGTTTTGTGGGTCTCCACTGTAGCCTAATAATCTGTTCTCCCTCTTCATTCTGGTAGGCAAACAGAACTCATTGACTGAAGGCAAAGACTCCTTCCATCTCACCTGCCCTTTCAGCCGCCACGGTTGTCAACCCCCTCCCATAGAAGGGGATCCTGTAACCCCAGCATTGGAGTGGACTTCGGACACCGGCCTCTTGGGATGCAAAGGTAGCTGCTCCTAATGCCCAGGATATGGCTGGGAAATGGGGGCGGGGGCTGTGCTTGGCCAGTTTGGGGGTTCCTTCTTAGGAGAGGGCACAAGGAGGCCCTTCTCAGAGGGTTCTGACCTGGATGGCGGCAGCTCAGGCACCCTCGGTGCAAATAAGAAGATGTAGGATTGAGGACAGAGCCCTGGCCTAGGAACAGGACCAGACGTATTGGCCCTGGCTTTGACATTGAGTCTCTGCTTTCTCCCCTCCAGGTCTGGTTTGGCCGTGGGTAAAATAAGGGTATTAGAATAACTGGCCTTTAAAATCCTCCCAGCATTACCTGTGTATGACATTGAATGGTGCCAGCAGCACGCGGGTGCTGTAGGCGAGGCCTGTGCCCTAACAGACAGCACTCCTGGAGCTAAGTGTTGGGTCATTTCTGTGCATCCTCTCTGGGAGCCATAGGTCTGGTCCGTCTGCGTGTCCAAAGGCCACAGAGCCGCTCTGAGCTCAGGTATGACTTGTGGGAGCTCTTATGGGTGGTCCTCCAGCCCAGGCAGGACCTTCCTGAGAGGAGAAGCCACAGGTGTCTTTTTTTGTTTTCCCCTAGAGATTTTATTCATTTATTGAGAGAGAGTGTGTTTGTGTGTTTGTGTGTGTGTATATGCAAGCCCAGGGAGGGGCAGAGGAAGAGAGAGAATCTCAAGCAGACTCTGCTGGGCACAAAGCCCAGAGCCCAGTGCTGGGCTCGATCCTAAGGCCCTGACATCACGACCTGAGCCGAAATCAAGAGTCTGATGCTCAGCCAGCTGAGCCACCCGGGCACATCCCACAGGTGTCTTTTGATCCAGGCTCAGAAATTGCCCCTCGCTGAAGGCTGGTCCCTTACAGCACGGAAGGGTCGTCTGTGAGGCTAGTGCGGTCAGACATCTCCCCGCAGGCAGCAGACTTGGTGGGTTTTGTGGTGGGAGGTTCCCACACAGCAGGTGACTTACCATGTGTTCCTCCTTGTTCAGCGTTCCCTCGGGGTCCCAAGGAAACCAGTCCAGAGGGGTTGGGTGCTGATGAAGTTGATGGGCATGGTGTTAGGACAGGGGCCAAGGTGGAGGGTCTAGAAAATGGCAGGGAGGGCAAGGCTGTAAGCCACGCCTTCTCCGTGCACCGGATGGGAGTCAGCAGCCCCAGCTTACTTACCAGTTCCGTCCCTCCCCGCGGGTGCCATGGGCAGGTGTGTCTTGCCCCTCCCTCCATGGCCAGGCTCTGCAACTCTGGACTTTGAACTTCCAGGGAGGAAGCACTTGGCAGCGATGGGTGCGTTGGTGCCCACTGGGGTTTGAGAGGTCCCTGAAGCTGTGGGCCTGCTTCGTTCCGGGCCGTGCCACCTCAGGGACCTGCAGAAGCCTTGGATACAGAGCAGGGATTTCAAATCAGATGTAAATGTCGCCTTGGGTTACTGCAGTGGAGCAACTGGGTGGCGGAGACTCTGCTTCCTGGTGTCTAGAATGCAATCACACGCCGGGAGTTGGTCCGTCTGCATTTAAGATGTGCCGCCATTGTCCTCTGATGGCAGCGTCGAGACTGTTGGCGTCGCGGTCTTGCTGGGTGTTTGGCATGTGTACCTCGATGGCTCTACACTTCTTGGGTCCTTCTTGCCTGACTCGGCATCTCTGATGATCAGGGGTCCTGGGAAAGCAGGCCCATGTGTCTTCGAGCCTCTGGCTGGCCTCCCAGGCCCCGCCTGGGCCCAACCCATGAGCAGGTTGCCAAAGTGCGTGTGGCCCTGCTTTGAAGGGCGAATGTTGCCTGTTCTGTTCTCAGTGGCAGGCTTTTTGTTTTCTTCGTTCCCTCAGCAAAACATGCCTATTAGTTTTTCCCTTTCTGAAGTTTCCACTCACTGTTGACTCCCAGGGGCCAGGCTGGCCTAGGGGACGGGCTTCACGAGTCCTGTGGGGCTCCCGCATCCTGGCATCGGCCGTCTAAGGCTTCATAATAAAGCTTGGGAACTCCGAGGACCCTGAGAGGGAATGTCGTGGCTAAGCCGCTCTGCATTCGCCCACCTCTTCCCGGGGACTGGGTTTGGCCACAGGCCCGCGTCCTCTGGGACAGGGCTGATCCATGGTCTCGGAAGGGTCCTTCCTCACCACCCTGGAGTGTGGGCCAGGAGCGAGTCTACACTCGGGCCCTGTCCACAGGCCTGCTCCTGTCTAGTTCAGACTCTTCCCATTTCTGGCTGTGCCATCTAAGATCTGGTTATGTTTAATCAACAGAAGCCGAGGGTCTGTGGTCTTCCAGTCATTAGGGGTAGAGTGGAGAAAACAGTTCGGACTCTTACGGACATCACTCGATGTCCCGAGTGGCCCTTTTGAGGAGGAGACAGGCAGCTGAGATGGAAGGAGAGGAAGTGGACAACCATCGGAGGAGCAGGCAGAATATTCCAGAAAGAAAACAACTGGTCAAAAGGTCCTGAGGTGGTCTGAGCTTAGTACATTTGGTAACAGACAGAAGGTCCTAGAGGCCGGGACGGGGACCTGGTTTGTAGGCGTCGTGGAGCCCAGGCAAGCTGGCGTTTTATTCTCCAGGTGACAGGAAGCTGCTGGAGGGTTTTCGGCGCGGAGGGAAAACGATCTGGGTTTTGCTTTGAAAACTGGCTGGGGCTGCAGTGGGAAGACTGGATCACACGGGGACGGGGAGAAAGCAGGAGGCCCAAGGGGGGCTGCTATGGGCGCTGACGCCAGGAGGTGGGCCGCCCGGAAGGGCTCAGGGTCCATGTGTTGAGGGGGAGGTGAGGAGCACTTGCTGTGGGAACGAACGGTGAAGAGAAAAGCCAGGCCAGCCCCAGATTCTGGGCGCCCCAATGTCGCCCTGCATCTCCTCCCCTCTCTTGCCCCCATCCTGCCAGGGCCAGGAAGTTCCCAGGCCTTTCAGAGGCCCTGTGCTTTGTGGATTAGGGAGAAGCACCACCCGGGGCCGGGGCTGGTTGCTGAGAGAGCATGGTTGAGTGGGTTAGGCACATCTTGGCCGGCACTGTGCGGAGGGAAGGCCAGAGGCCCGCTCATCTCTGGCATCATTTTCAGCTGCGATTTCCAAGCTCGCCATCCTTTCGGCCCCGAAGACTGCACTGGAGCCTGGTTTGTGCCTCTGCTCCGTGGGCTCGGTGCTGGGTCTGAGGTTGGGTCTAGTTCGTATCGCTCTTGTCACTGCGGTCTTGAACAGGATCTGTGTTTTCAAGGGCTGAGCATCTGCGTACCCTCCCCCAGGCCTCCGGTCACCCAGGACCGAGGAAAGGATTTGTCTGAGACCTCATTTCCGCTGGGGCCATCTCAGCTTCCAGCCCCAGTGTGTGGGCAGGGATCCTGCAGTCCTTGCATGTGGCAAGTCTTTTCACAATACACGGTGTGGATTCCCATGGGTATCCCCCTAAGATTTGACTTGGGCCACCGTCTCTTTTCTCTGGGCCTCTGATACAAGGCTCGACTCTCCTGGGTCTTGGTATCATCTGCTGGGGCTCAGGTGAGACAGGCAACCCCAAACAGCAATGCTATCACAGTGAAGCGACCCTGGGCCCTCCTCGCTGAATGTCACGCATCCCAAACAGCAAGCCAGAGGTCTGGCGGGAGGGAGCACGGAGATGTCACAGCCGGCTGCGGGCGCCCCAGTGAGTACTTGCCCATGTTGGCAACATATTCCTAGCCATATGGGCCAGCTCAGCCCTCCAGGAAAGCTCTGGAGGCTTGACCTCCAGGGGGAGTGACAGGAGGGAGCAGAAGGGCACGCTGGTGACATCTCGCAGGGGGTGACAGGGATGTCCCGAGCGGGCAGCTGGTGCCTCCGCCTGGCTCTGAGCGGGTGGCAGCCAGCCTTCCTGGGTGTGTCTGCCAACATCAGAACGCTGGGCTGAGCCCCGGGGGAGGGTGCATCTGGGCGGGCAGCCGTGTGCGTCTGCGTCTGCGCGCAGGGGAGGCTCTTTGGCTTTCTGCCTCCATGGCCTGTACTAGATCCATGGCCTTCACTCGTAACCAGACTGGACAGTTCTAACTCCTTCCTCCCAGGCTCGGATCTGATGTGGGGCTGGCTGCTTGAGGCCAGCAGCTGGGCTAGGGGGTGATCAGGAGAGGAGCTGGCTGCGGGACTCTGCCCCCCACCTGGGGCACTTTACACCTGGGGGGATGGCTGAACACAAGGCTTGGGAAGTGTCATCGACCCTTCTGGTTTCTGTCTGGGGTGGGACTTCAGCCCTGATGTTGTGGACTCCCCAGCCCTGGGCCTGCTTTCTCAGTTCTCCCTTGTCTCCTAGCAGACTCAGAAATCAGGAAGCCCCTGGGTCCCAGGTGCAGACCCAAGGGGAGAGGGATGGGGAAGGACCGGCCGCTCCTGCCTGCCTGGAGCTACCTCGGAGCCTCTCTTCATTTGGTGATGCCCATGGCTTTGGGAGGGTTAATGTATGGTGGACAAGGCAAGAAGCTCTTCTGCCCTGCTTCCATCCTCATGACCTTGGGGCCTCCACAGGGAGAGCACTCTGGTGGTGTTGGGGGACCACCATCGGTCTGCTCCCAGAGAGGAAGCCCGGGGGGCTGTGAACACGTCATCCTCTCTGGCAGATCTTGGGGCTTCTGCAGATCTTGTTCCCTATCTTCTCTGGGCTCTATTATTCCAGAATCTACCCAGGTGTAGAAAGGTCTAGAAAGCCCCCCAGCCCAGAGGACACCACACGGAGGCCTGGGCAGCCCAGTGTGGAGATCCTTGTGTGGCCACTTCACACCACCAGCTACTGCTTCTCTGCTAAATTAGCTCCGGACATGTTCCTCACCTTCCACTCCCCACTCGAGTTTTCTCTCATTTGGTTTCCTGGCCCCCAGGGAGCAGGTGCCTTTTCTGTCCCTGAGCCTCCATATGGCAACCCGGGGTTGGGACCCCTGTGGCCAGGGCGAGTGGAAATGGGAAGGTGTAATTAATCACTAGTTTCTCCTCCAGAAATGCTAATCGGGAGAAGCAATTAAAAGCAACTTTTTTCCCTTAGTAATCTGCGCTAAAAGCTGGTAATGAAGTTTAGGGCCGTCGTGACTCAATATTTCAGCTTCACCGACTCAAGTCAAAACAATCCAAGCCCAGGAGTTTGCCGGCAGCCGAGCCGGGCATGGGCAGCAGCTGGGAGTCCCTGCTCCCTCTCCTCTTCCCTCATTCCTCACTGCCACCACCCGCACCCCCGCTTCTGGGGCAGAGCCGCTAGCAGGCCCAGCTGGGAGGGGAGGGTCTGGGTGGCAGGGAGATGGGTCCCCGGGGCCATCCCTCAGGAGACCCGGAGCCGGAAGTGCGGCTTAGGGAAAATGATAGGACCCGCTGAGAGGAACGCCTGCCTCAGTGGGGCAGAGCTGGGGAAGGAGGAATCGGGGAGGTGGGTGCCCGGGAAGCCCCCAGGGCGGCCCAGGGTTCAGCCACAATCCGCTCAGAGCCGGAAGAGGTGGTGGTCCAAATCTCGACCTTCAAGCGCAGTCATTCATTCCTCATTTTCATTCATTCATCAAGCCTCACCGAGAGACACGGCGAACTGGACCCGAACCACAGCAGTGAATGAACAGTGCTGTGGGATTTGTGCTTTAGTGGAGGGAAGCCAACGACAAATGAGATAAAGAAATGCGGTATTTGTAGGATGGTCACGTGCGTCCAGGAGAAAACCAGCAGGTTTGGAGAATAGGTTGGGGAGAGCGTGCGGCGGGAGTGGAAGGGATGGCTTATAATTCTAGGTGTGGCATCTGGGGGACACAGCACTGGGATGGTGACATCTGGGTAGGGATGGAGGAGGTGAGGGAGCAAGTCCCCTGCTTAGTACCTGGAAGAAAAGTGTTGCAACAGGGGGAACAGCACGTGTGAACTCCCGGGCTCAAGAGCGGCCCAACTTGCTGAAGCGCTGCTCATGGGGCAGAAGCCACATGAAGTCATGGGGGTGTGTGGGGGACCCCAGATCCCACAGGCCTCGTCGCCATTACCCCAAGTGAAATAAGAAGCTTTTGGAAGAGTTCCGGGTGACTCGATCTGATTAGGCACAAGCTCTTTATTAAAAAGCAGGACCCAACTGTCACCGACTCCTCCTCTCCGGGGTCCCTAGGTGTAGTCCCTGGGTGCATTGGCACCCACTGCCTCCTGGGTGGTCGCTTCTGAGCAGGGGAGGGGAGTGCCGAGGGCTCTGTTGCAAACCACCCTCCCTAGGCTCTGCCTGCCCCCCTCAGTCCTCCTCAGGGAGCGGTTCAGAAACAGGCTCTTGTCACTTTAAGCAGCCCCCCGCCCAGCTTCCCTGGCCTGCTTTATCTGAAGTCCAAGCGCATGTTGTTCCAGGACCGATCCGCTTTAGCTAATTAATAATCTGACAGGAGCCACCCAGGGGATTAGCCGCTGAGCTGAGCTCCACCAAGCCCCAGCAAATGAGCCCTGTACTCCTTGGGGACACGGAGGTGACTTTGAGGGGTGCAGGGAGAGGGGACCCCCACAGGTGAGCCGCGGCACCAGGCTGTGCTGTAGTGACCACTGAGGGGAGAGGCTGAGGGCGGAAGTGGGGGGACAGTGACAAGCAGCCTCTTGAATGGATGGTTGTCCCAAGACGGGCCGGGATCTCCGTTCTCCCTCACTGCCCCCTGCACCCCTGCAGTCCTGCTCAGCCACCTGCCAGGTGTTCCTGGCTGAGAAGTGGGAGAGGGGCGACTCCGCAAATAAAAATACAGGCTGGGGGCCAGACTCCTGAAACTAACAGAATGCTGTATGTTTCCAAACTGGAATTCAAATAAAAACTGAAAAAAATAATAATAATAATACAGGATGCTCCGTGAGATTTGCATTTCAGATAAACCACAAGTAAATTTGAGTAGAAGCATGTTCCGTGTAATACTGGGGACGTACACCAAAAAAGTAGGTGAGGTTTATCTGAAATTCAGATCTCGCCAGTGGTCGTCGTTTTCTCAGACGGTCGGTCCTGAGCAGGGAGGGACGGAGGCTTCTGGGCTCTCTCCCAAGAGCAGCCTGGAGCTCCCCCTGGAAGAGGTAGCACCCTTAGGGAGCAAGGGAGGACCAGGCCAGAGACCTCCACGGGTCTGCTGGTGCAGGACACGGAGGATGGAACAGACTCCTGCAAGCCAGCTGCTTGCAGGAGTCTCTGACCTATATTTGGGCCCAGGTGGCCCTTGGATGAGTAGAGTCCAAGTGTCCTCCGAAGGATCCATGACCTCCGGGCCCAGAAGGATGTCCCATGGCTGCTTCCCCCTGGTGGGAGTCGGGGAGCGATGGCCGGGAGGGGTGCTGATGGCTGGAGTCTGGGGCCTCTCCAGAGGGGAAGGTGTGAAGTTGCTGGGGTCAGCTGGGCTAGGTGGCCGTCCTTTGCTAAGGGCACCTGTCTGCTCTGAGCCCAGGAAGAGGTCAGCAGGGGGGCCCACTGGGTGGGCAGGGTCAGGCCAGGTCAGGCAGGAGGTCAGGGACAACAGCCTGCCCTGCAGGGCCCCCGCCAGGTTCCAGGACCTCGGGGCACGGGATGGAAATGCCCATGTGCAGACCTCTTGGGGCCCACCCCCAAGGCCACCGAGCCGCCGAAGCCAGGGTAGCCTGTGATGTCATGCTGGGGTGGTCTTTATTGGAGTCCGTCCTTGCTGTGGGGTCCTTCCTATTCCCTGTCATGACCCTTCTCACCCTGGCTCCGTTCCCAGTGGTCAGGGCGCTCAGGGCGGGGAGAGGGGCCCACTGCCAGCTGGTGGTAGGCCAGCCGCCTGCAGCCAAGGAGCCCGATGCCAGGCAGGCGGTGCCCCCGAGGTGGGAGCGCTCTCACTCCCGCTCCCTTCCGTCCTCTAGGAGGTAACGGCAGCCCGTGCCCTCGAGGCCGCCTCTCCCCCAGCCCCTGGGCTGCCCTCCTCCCAGCCCTTCCCGGCACTGCCAGCTGAGGAAGCTCCTGGCGCAGGAGCAGAGGGGGCTGGGGGTGCCGAGCCGGTGGGAACCTCTTCCTCCTGCCGAGCTCTCAGCCTCTTCCCCAGCGTGCCCGGCGGTTTGGCCCTGTTTCGCGAGCCGTCTGCTGCCCGTGCTGCCTCTGACCCACATCGTTAGCATGGGCATTTATATTTCATTAACGACATTAAGCCCAAATGGCATTAAAAGCAAAGCTGGTGATAAATAGCTTATTAATAAACAGGGAGTGCTCCGTGCCGCCTGGCCTCTCCCAGCCCCGGCGTTAACCCTTGCTGCCTGAGATAATCGTGTCTCGTCCCAAAGTTCCTCTCCCCCAACTCCACTGTGGGCCTGGACGATGCAGCCGGGGGTCCAAGGTCTGGCTGCTCTGAGCTGGGCGCCTTGTGGGGCCCGAGTGGGCCAGTTAGGGGTCACTCAGGCTCATGCAACCTGGCCAGACCCCTCACAGCCTCGAATCAAATCGTCACTGCCCTCTCTCTCCTCTCTAGTTTCAATTCTGGGCTCAACACTTCGGGAAATGTGGCTTTTCTAGGCCATAAGCTCAGATCGACCCCTTCACTCTGTAGTTCTGAAAGGAGGCACATAGAATGTCTGGAATCCAAAAGAGTGATGCGCCTGAAAATGTTGCTAATAATAATAATAATCATGACAATGATAATCACAGTTGGCACCTCTGAGGGCTGAGTGGGAGCAGGCCCGTGACCCCTCCTCTCCCCTGTAGCAGCTCTGGCCTGCTCCCTGCGACCCCAGGGGTCGTGCAGCTCAGGTTCATTTTACAAGCGGGAAAACCAACGCCCAGAAGAGTGGGTCAGGTTCACCAGCCAGAGTCCACCTCACAGGTGCTAGCACTGGGGCACTGGGTGGCCTCCTGAAACAGGGCCATCCCCATCCCAGGGCCTCTGGGACACAGCAAGGCTTCTCAGCCTCGATTGTCCGTAGCTCCTTGCCCTGGGACCCAGCTGTTCCATCGCTTGATGTCTGGGTGAGTGTGTCTACACAGGCTGGCCACCAGTGAGTGTTTTGTTTCTGATTGGAGCCATGTCTCTATGGTGTCCTCCTCGGGCAGGGGAGAGCGGACCAGCCAGCTTTGATTGTCGGGTTTTAAGTTAGTGGTTTTGGAAACAGAGTCATCTCTTAACACTTCCAAGAAATAGGGGCAGACTCAGCCCTGGGTCCCCTACCCCCTTGCTGAATTGTTTGAAGGCAAGAAGAGTTGAAGGCAAGAAGAAAGTGGAGTCTTGTCTGAGCTTTGGCTCCCCTTAGAACTCTCTTCGCTGCAAACAAGGATCAGAGTTCTCATCGTCCTCCGCATCCTCCTGGGGCTCTCTGGGCCCAGGACAGGCTGAGGCAGAGAAGGGGTTTGGAGGGGGGGATTTATGCAATAGAGAAGGGGAAGCTGGAGGCAGGGTGTAAGGTGAAGATGTCCTGTCATTTTAAGGGGAGGACGGGGCACATCGCTGGGACCATCTGGTTCTGTCTGGAGAACACATGGGGAAGATGGAGAGTGAAATAATTAGCAGGACTCCCGCTGCCTCCTCTAGGAGCTTCGACTGCTTCTCCCATCCTATTCCCAAGCTGGGAAGGAAGTTGGGAAGCAGTGGCCACAGGGCTCGTCCAGAAGGACTTCCACCTATCCCGATGGCTGGAAGCCTGTCTAGCCGCGCAGAGCAAGGCAAACAGGAAGGTGCCAGCAGGGAGGCCCACTTGACCAGATGGTGATGTGGGGACCACCTTGGAAGGTCAGATTCACGCCTGCTTCTCCTCCTGGAAAGGCCTTCCAGCTTGCTCTGGCCACGCAGGCCTTGACCTTCACCATGGGCGGTAGCTAGGAAGAGTCATGCTTATCACCTGCTTTACACTCTGAGCGCTCAAGGCATATGTATTAAACCAGTAACCAGAGAATCCAGCAGCCCGTGGGAATGGGCCAGCCGGGCCTCATGCCAGGGGTCAGACGAGAGACCTTGGGCGGCAGAAGGGGCTCGTGGTGAGAGACAGGCTTTGGAAGCGGGCCCACCTGGGCTGCAGTCAGGACCACCTTGGGTTCATGTGTGGCCATCACGTCACCATGCTCAGCGTCAATGTCCGCCTCTGTAAAATGGATGTGACAGTCCCCTCTCTGCAGGGGTATGGCCTCTACAGTGCTCACAACAGGGTCTGGGCCCCTTAGATGCTCCTGCCTTCGTTGCTGGTGATAAATAGCTTATTAAGAAACAGGGAGCGCTCCGTGCTGCCTGGCCTCTCCCGCTGGTTATCGCCCATCCCTGACAGTCTGTTCGAGAGCTGAGAAAGGAAACTGGTGAAGAACACAGCATATCTCCAGCAGGGGGTCGTCTTTGCAGCAGGCAAGGGCTGGCCCATCCATTCGGTGGGGTTTCTGGAGCACATCCTCCTAGCCTAGGCTTCGCAGAGGCGGTGGGGGGTAATGCAGAGGAAAGCCAGGAGAGCGCCGTGCTCCCCACTCAGCCCGAGTGCCCATTCTGGTAGGAGAACCAGGTGTGGGTGTGGTCACTGGGGTGACGTGGGACAAAGCAGGACGGGGGTCTTCAACATGGTTGTCCCACTGCCTTGGATGCCAGCAGTGAGGCAGGGTCTTCCTGTCCCTCCCTCGGATGTGCCCAACGGTCGCTGGCTGGCTTTAGTTGGAAAGCCCCCTCACCATCCTGCCATGCCTCACAGGTGTGGGGTCAGGCCACCTGATCCCGCCGGTGGGCTTGAGGCAGGCTGGGGCTCATTACCCTCCGGGGTTCTTCCCCAGCCGCCTCTCTCCTGCCATGGGGACCAGCTGCTGTTATGACATTGATGCCAGCCGGTGCTTTGGCCATGGTGGGGTTCGTGCTGGCCTTGCTGCTTAGCACGATCCCCCCGCTGTGGGGTTTGCTCCGGCTGCTGAGTTGCATCTGGTGACAGGAGGAGGAAGAGTATGGACACCTTTCTCGGCACACCCTTATCTTCTCTTTTCTTTCCAGACCCACAAACCCAGTCCAGGGTCCCCTGTGTCCTCCAAGGGCCAGGGCAGGGCAGGGCAGGGGCTTGGGGCAGGATCACGGGGTGGCCAGTGCCACCTGGAGCCCAGGGGCCATGTGTGTTTCCCTTGCCTGGGCACGTTGTCACCCCGAGGGTTCCTGAGAGCACGCCGTCACATGGAGGGCCCGGGTGAAGAGAGGCCTTGGGGCATCTGCTTTGCCTACATGACCTCAGGGCCACCCAGTTTCTCATGGACCCAGGACAAGGATCTAGAGTCACAGATGGGAGGACCGCTCCGGGGAATGGGAGCCGTGTCATGTGGGTAGATTCGTCGGTGGCCAATGAGCCGGGCCTTGTGACTTGATGGGCACATCTTTCAGTGAGTCAAAGGTCATTCCAGACCCAAAGCTTTACCTCTTTCCTTGCTTCCTCACCTCCAGGGCTGGTAGAAAGAGCTTCCCTTCCCTTCAGCCTCATGGCGCCCCAACGCTGGGGGAGCCGCCTCAGGCTGGGGCCTAGGAAAGCCCTGGGTGAAGGACCCAAGACCAAGCCTGGCCCTCACCTGGGGTGTGCCATGCTTGGCTTCGTGCCTGCCCTCACTATGGGCAGTGCCAACACTCCAGTGCCCGCCACAGGAAGGGTAGCCTTCACCCCGAGCCCCTGGCCCTGGGAAGGGGGAAGGGGCCACACGCGTCATCCCTCCTCGGGGAGCCTTCTCCTACGTTCATTTTCCTTTTGCCACTATTTTTTCTTGGGGTCTAATTAAAGACTTGGAACCATTTACAGCCTGTGGTTGGCTTTTTATTTGGGTCTTTGGCAATTACCTCCCGCCCTAAAATAAGTTTCGATGGAACAGGGGTAAGATTTTTCTTTTTGGGCAAGTTCTCAGCTTTAATTTCGCCGTGTGTACGCACACACATGCGCGCCCGAGTTGTGTGTGCGTGTGTGTGTATGATAGAATGGAATGAAGCCTTTCCGTCCTCACCATTCCAAATCCTGCCTCCTCCTCCTTCTCACTGCCCCCATCTCAAGTGTCCTGTGGCCAGAGCAGAGCCTGGACAGCAGGAACAGTATGTCCTCAGCCTTGCCCTGCCTGGAGGCGGCTCTGTGACAACAGGCAGGTCATCTGTTGACTCTGTCCCAGTTTCTTCAACTGAGAATGGGGCCAGCGGGTTGGGCATATGGCACAGGCTTCCCTACCACACTGCTTTGAAAGCAGACATCTTGCCACAGGGAGGAAGGTCATCCTTGGGGTGGGAGGAAGCCGCCCCCAACACGAATCGACCAGCCTCACTTTTCCCTCTTGGTCAACACACCTCATGTTTGACAGGATCGTGTAATCATGTTCCCAAATTTCTTCTCCCCACTCTGCCCATCTTGGTTCCCCCGGCCACCGTGAGAGCAGGTGTGATCACCCCGCTTGATAGGCGAGGCTCCCTGCCGCCAGAGATAATAAGTAGCTTTTCTGATGTCACTTGGCTTATAGGGGGCAGAGCCTTGGGGTTCTAATCCAGATCCTCTGATCTCCCAAAACCTAGGACCAGCTTCGTAATTTGAGGGGCCCAGTGCAAAATGAAAATATGGGGGCCCTTGTTCTAAACTATTAAGAATTTCATGACAGGGGTGCCTGGGTGGCTCAGTCAGTTGGGTGCCCAACTTGGTTTCGGCTCAGGTCATGAGCTCAGTGCTGGGACCAAGCCCCATGTCAGGGAGTCTGCTTGTGATTCTCCTTCTCCCTCTCCTTCTGCTCCTCCCTTTCCCTCTTTCTTTCTCAAATAAATGAATAAATCTTAAAAAAAAAAAAATAGTGATTTCATGGCAGTGACAGCATGTGCCCTCCTGAGCATGGGGCCCTGGGTAACTGTGTGGGTTGCCTACCCAGACAGCACCCGCTGTCTCCACCCCCTTGAGCTCCCTTCTCTTGTTTGCCAACACTCCTGCCTGCGTGGTGAGGGGCAGGGAATTTCACAAGGGCTCACTTATGCTCTGGGTCCCCAGCCAGTGTGGCTTTCTCCTGCAGATGGAGGGGATTCTGCGTTCTTCTGATTCTTGGCCTGTCCTGCCTGACCCCTATCTTATGAAGAACCATTGCCTTAGCATGGTGCGGGCTTTCTGGGGTTCCCTGAGTCTCTCAGGGTCCTCCAGGCCTCCTTAAGTTCTCCTGAGACTTTAAGTCAGTCAGAGGTGAGGGGGAAAAAGAAAGAATAAAGAGAATTTGGTACAAACTCCATTTCCATAGGGTGGAGGGAAGATTCTGGGCATTGATCCTCCAGGCCCCTTCAGGAGCTCCACAGAGCTCTCCTGGTCAAGTTGAAGCAGGTGGTGACTCACCAAAGTATCCAAGTCGTGCTGGGCTCCGATTGCCGCGCTTGGGGAGGAAGGTCAGGCGGCCACTCCTGGGGCTGATCTGGAAACTTCCTGGAGGGTTGTTGGGGACTTGGAGTAGCCACAGAACATTGTGGGGTTCACCAAAGTTTCCCAATAATGGATGGACTGATAGAGTGCCCAGGCGGGCACAGGTCCACACGTGCAGTGGGGTGTGCGTGCGCTCAGGTGAGGCCATGGCTCTCAATGTCCCAGGCCGCCACTTGAAGAACCGAGTGAATGGCTATCGCCGGCTCCCCCAGACAGAGCGGCCTTTGCCTGGCTGTCTGGGACCACACTCCTGTGACATTACATGCTACCCCCTCACGTTCATTCTCTCTCCTACTAATGCACCCCACCCACCCACCCCAAGAAGTCTGGGGACCAAAGTCCTGGCCCCAGGACCCCCAACTCCAGCTCGCTCTGGCACCGCCTGCTTCCTAGAAAACCTTATAGATTCTGGACCTTGGGCAAACTTCAGGATGAAATGTGTCCTAAAAGCCACAGCAGCTGGTTTTACGGGGGGGGGGGGCAGTTTTATCTAAAATGGGGGGACAGGGTGCAGGTGGGAACCCCATAGGCTTGAGGTCTAAGGCAGTTTGACGATAGATAGGAGGGAGAGAGTGCCCGAGTTTCCAAGGACTGATTAGATGGCATGCCAAGTGTATTAAATTTTGCAGACATTTTAACAGCAATATGCTAGATAGTTGGGTGTCCCCCGAGGCGGCTGGATTTTTTATATCCTTCACAGAAGGTCGGAACCCTCTTCTGCCTGCCTCCCCCCTCCACCCCATGCTCCGTGCTCCTCTCTCTCTCTCCCTCCCTTCCTTCAACCATTTTCCTTGCTCCTTGCTCTCTGCTCATAGAGAACCTAAACGACACCTCCGATCTCAGCCCCATAGGGCATTCTGTCCTTCCCGCCCTCCTGTCCGGAGACCAGGGGTCTCCAGGGAAGGGGACGGGCACAAGCGAGGGGTTTGATTTCTATGTGTTCTCCCCTTCCCCTTCCTCCCCCCATTTTGGAGACTGTCGTAAGACCCACTCCTGCCACCCTCCTTATTTTTATAGGGAAAAAAAAAAAAGGCAGGAAAAGAATCCATCTGGCATATGAATAATTGAAATGGCTCAACTCTGTTCCTGTTGCTACTGTCTGTAATCGGCCCCTGGGTCCCCGGCCCAGCCCCCGGAGTATGGGTCTCTAAGCAGAGGGTGTGCGGGCATTCTCAGAAGGTTCTCGGTAGACGTCCAGGGCTCGGCTGGATTTTGAGCCCTTTCTCCCCGAAAATCCACAGGGCCGAGACAGAGACATTTGGAAATGTGGTTTTCTTCTCACCACCCAAGCCAATAGCCAACCCCTGGCTACAGTCTCCCCAAATATCACTCAAACTGGACTGGGTCCTTTGGCCCTTGGGCCTCAAGGGACAGTTTCCCCTGACCGTGATTTCCTTCAGGGCCCCCCTGGAATTCTGTGGTTGATGCCCAGTCTCCTCCTTTCCCTAGCCTCGGCCTCTCTGTCCTCAGCTGCAGGGGACTCCTGTCTCGGGGAGCCGCCCTCCGCCCTCCCTGCGTGCTCTCTTAGCGCTGTCTCCGGGAGACTGCCACCAGCCTCCCCCCTGCCCCCGGCGCTGACCCCGGCACCTTGATTCACAGCCCTTGCAGGCCGCACCCCTTCGCCTGCCCCCAGTTTGCCCAGCCGCGGGCTCTGCTGTGGGATGCTGCCCAGGCCGGGAACCGTGAAAGCCAGACCTGGGTAACTTTCTTTCTACAAGTTGGGAGAAGACCAGGCGGCAGCAGGGTGGGCCGGGGAAAGAAAGATAATGGGCTCAGGCCTGGCGAGAATGGGCCGCCTGTTCACTTTCCAGAGGCCGGGCCAGCTGCACACCAAGCCCCCGGGTCCGGACGGAGCATTCGCCCGTCTCTTTAAAACCATTTAGGGGAAAAACAAAAGAACTTTAGTGCATTAATTCTAGATGAAGATGGGTCTCCAGATGACAGGCTGATCTCCTTTATTCCCCACAAGACAAGTTCCCCCTCGCTCACCCTCCCCCCTCCCTCTGCCCGGTTCTTTGTCGCCCTCCACGGTTTGTGCAAAGCCGACAACGGGCTTGCTACGAAGCGTGATGGTGCTCTTTGTGTCTGAAAAGTCAATACTTTTGTCTGTCTGTTTGGGACATCATGTTTGTGTCATGTGTGAGGTATCAACTTGCAGCCCTGCAGCCGTGGTTGTGAAGTGTTGTGAGCCAGTGTGCGGTTCAGAGCCACCGAGTGGCCGTGGGAGGGGCAGGCACGTGTGTCATCGCATACGGCGTGGTGGCCCTTTCCCTGGAGCTTTCTGGGTTGGGCACATTAGGGCTCAGAAATATGCCCCCCAGAAAGAGGGTCTGAGCAGCACTGTTCTAGCTCTTTCCCAGGTTCAGGGGGAGAAAACACACACACACACACACACACACACACACACACACAAAAGTGCTCGCTAAGCAAAAAATTCAGATGAAATTCAAATCAGGTTCGTTAATATATAGCTATATTTATATATAACTCTCTATATAACGATATATATGTGTATAGTTGTATGTATGTCGTTTGTAAAGACTCCTACACATGTTATAAAAGCTGCAGAATGTCTGGCATTCCAGGGCCTGGTACAAATAATTAGATATTTATATCCAATAAAACTGGTTTGATGGGGAAATCATTTCCCTCTGCCTGGATTCTCAGTTGAAGACGAGTTTCGGTGGTTGGGTTTGTTTTTTCCCTGACAATAAAACCAGGGCTTTGGCACCAACCGAGGTACTTCCGGTAAATATCTCAACCTTTTTGCACCATGGCTTCTGCTAGGCGGCCCAGCGCGTCAGCCCAGCTCCGCTGTTCCCTCCTGCCCTCTCATGCGCACCGGAGAAGCCCGTGTGTGCCGAGCCCCCTCCCTGCACGCCGAGCCCGGGCCCGCGTGGGCACTCGCATACCTCGTGTCTGCTGCGTGTCCCTGTCCTCTGCCCTCACCCAGCCACTGCCTGGGGGGCTTCTCTCTGTTCTTTGCTCTTTTTTCCCTTTGAACAATTCTCTGGAATGGGGTTTCTGCCTCATTATCCCTTAAAGCCCCATCTAAGTATTTTTCTGATTTCATTAAGGCCCTGTTACCCCCAGTTTTCAGCTTCTCTTCCTCAGTCTCCTGCTTCTAGATCCTTCTCTCCCCACTTTCCCAAGCCCTGCTTAACCTCCTGGCCCATTCAGGGCCTCTTCCACAGCGTGAGGCGGCCTGGGGGAGCCCGTCTGCCTTACCTCCCCGGCTTGGGGAGAACACCCCCCGCCCCAGATTCTCTTCCATCTGTTACACAGTTGTGAACAGATGGAGCCAAAAAAGCCAAGTACGAGCGCGGCCTCCCTCTCCCATTCTACAGATGGAGACCTGAAGCCCCGCGTGGCGCAGGCGGGCTTCCTAACTGGGACGGGGCAGAGCCGGGGTGGGGAGTGTGACCCCTGGCCTTCCAGCTGTTTCTGGGAGTGGGACAGACCCACAGGCCGCACCACCAGTTGGCAGTCGTTTCTGTGAGACTTTGGGCAAGTGGCTTCACCTCCCCTGGCCTTGCTTTTCTGTATTTGTAACTTGGAACAGGTCATTCTGATGCCGTAGGGTCTCTGAGAAGAGTAAAGGCGCCAGGCACTGATGAGCCCCTAGGTGGGCACTCGGCCTGTGGGCCGCCCTTCCGCAGAGGGTGGTGGGAGTCAGTGTTCACCGTAACTGTGAAATGAGGACCCGTTGTGACACGGAACTGAGGCTTTGCCCGCCAGGGGTGCCCACACACAGCAGGGTGGCCTTTCCCCCTTTCCCCCTGAATGGCCGAGTGTCACCCCTTCAGGAGGCCCCCAGGTGGATCAGAGCACCTTGTAGCTTCCCAGAGCTCAGGCCCTGACCAGCTTCAGCCCAGAAGGAAAAGCCAGGGACAGTGGAGGAGCTGGCGGACCGCAGGTGCCAGAGGCCTGGGGGTCTAATCCGGAGCGGAACCCCGGGGAGTGGGCACAGGGAGTTGGGAGCGATGACCCACAGCGGCGGTTCAGGGACTGGGCGCCCGTGGTTTTGACAGAGGCCTTTCAGATCAAGAATCTGAAGTCTCTTGAAGGGTCTCTGGAAAGACCGAGGGGCCAGCAAGGCTGGGGTAGGGGGACTGGGCTCCCTAACGGGGGGAGGGTTGGGGCGCTCTGGAAAAGGTCTGTTAGCCCAAGTGGGAGCAGCCGAGTTTAATTACAGAGCAGCGAGTGGAGTGAAAATACGCCGTCCTTGATGTGCAGCTGGGGCTGCCGAGGAGCGGCCAGCGTGTCCCCCGCCCCCCGGCACCCTTCCCCCAGCCCCGGTGCCCTCCGCCCTCTCCTCTCCAAGGGCACTGCCCTCCTGAGGTGTGTGTGGCTGGTAGTTCCAGGCCCCTGGGAGGATGTTCCCGCCAAGTGACATACACAGAGGGGCACCTGCCCACTCTCTCTGCGCCCACACCAGAGAGCAGGAGTGACCCACGTGCACACACACCCAGACGGCTCGCATGTGCGCATGTCTTTGGTGACTGTGGTTGAGTGACACACTTGATATAGAGCCGACTGGACCCTGGCCTGGAATTAGAAACTACCCATCAGAAAATTCTTGGGTGTCTTGTTTTCTGTTGTTCCTTCCTTTCTTTTTTTTTTTTTTTTTTTCCCTCTGACACCCCCTCCAAAATGAAAAAAAAAAAAGAAAAAAGAAAACTCAACAAGAAGCAGAGCCCAAGCTTCCTGTGACTGGCTCTCAGAGAAGCCAGTCAAATCTCCCCTCGTTGAGAACATTTTGACAGCATAAAATTGCTGCCGGAATGTGACTTTAGTGAAAAGTAAAAAAAAAAAAAAGAAAGAAAGAAAAAAAAAAAAGAAAAAAAAAATCCTTCCTTCATGCATATGGAGTTTTTTGGAAAAAAAAATGGTATTTTAATGCTTTCTATTAAATTGGGACTAAAAGTGGTGTCTTAATTTGCATGCATTAGCATATTTGCATATAGATCACTGAAATGGTAGAAGAGAGAAGAGCCTTTAAATGAAAATTCTTTTAAAGGCACAGGCCTGCCTCCCTCTCCTGCTCCCTCTGGAATTCAGGCTCACTCTGCCTCTCACCTCCCACCCCACCCTTTGTGTCTTCGTGGCAAGCGGACAGGAGGGTCAAGGCCGTCCATCTCTGGGGCTGGCCTGGGGTGGAGTCAAGGGGCCCTTGGGCATCCCCTGGCCTTCCAGCCTCCCAGTGCAGGCAGGACCCCACGCGGGCCACCCAGTTCCCTTCTGTCCTGGCGGCGGCCCTGGAGGAGGGCCCTGTGTTCACAGCAACAGGGCAGGTGCCCTCATGTCCCTGGTCCTCTGCCAGCCATTGTCCTGCTCCCTTCATTCTGCCCCTCTTACCCTTTCCCAGGCCATGGGGATGCTCGGCAAGCCTCAGGGCGCCCGTCCTGCCAGCCACTGGCTTAAGCCTTTGGACACCTGGCACCAAGGGGGTGCTCCTTCTGGCATTTTCTGCTGCGTCAGCCCCCTGGGACAAGAGCTTCCCCACCTTCCTCAACTGGAAGGCCCAGGCTGCCCTGTTCCCTTTTATCTTTCTGGTATCTGGTTTGGATGGCACCTCCTCAGAGGCAACTCAAGTAATCCCACCTCTGTCCTCTGTCACTCTCTGCCACCGTCCTTATTTTATTGTCCCCCAGAGCTCAGTAGTTTTTGGTTCACTCAGTTATTTGTTCCCACCCTCCCTCCCCACCCCCTCACCAAGGCTAAGCCCCATGAAGGCAGAGATTTGGGTCTGTTCACACCTGTACCCGTAGGACAAGGTCTGGCACATCGTGGTGTTGAGGAACCGTTTGTCGGATGAAGGAGTAGGCGCCCGGACCCCAGCCAGGGCTGAGACCACCCCGGAGTCTCCACCAGCTGAGCACAGCGCCCCCAGCTGCTGAGCCCAGCCTGTGCGAGGGGCGCTCTGCCCGGCAAGAGGAGCGGGACTGGGAATTGGTCAGCACCTTCCAGTCTGATATGAGGCCCTTGAAGAGGGCGTGGTAGCCCACTGGACAGGCTGGACAGGAGGTTGGAGCCAGACCCGACCCTAGAGGACAGGCAGCCTGAGTGGCCTGGGTGCAACTTCTGGCTCAGGGGAAGAGTGGGGGCCGAGAGAGCTGGGGTCACCTTGTGGCAGCCCAACCCTACAGCTGCCAGACTCCCCCCTGGGCTCCCTCACTCCAGGTGTGGAAGGTGGAGGCCCCCCCAGAAACTTCAGAGCCAGCAAACAAGAACCTCAGCTTTCTAGAACCAGCTCATGCTCACCGGCTGGTCCTACTGTGGGTGTTGGAGTCCTAGGGAAACCCCGCCACCCTCTGCGTCGCCCAAGGGCCAGCCAGGGAAGCGAGGTCTGGCTGCTGAGATCTGCACGTCCCGGCTTCACCACTCTGGTGGGTTGGGCTTTCTGAACGGCCCCTCCAGGCTGATGGTAGGCAGGCCTGGGCGCCATGCCCAGCCCGAAGGGGGAGGGCCCAGAGGGGTGAGGGGGACGCCCAGCCTTGGAGCAGGGCTGTGCCTCCACCACTAATGAAAATCGGAAACCAATTGAGCAGGACAGGGTGCCCAGCCAGCAGGCTGTGGGAACGAGGGGCCTAATGGATGTGGCTGGGGGGGAGCGGATGCCTCATTGATCGCCCAGTGGCTATATTTACCCACCTTGGGTCTGTGGCCCCAGCAGCTGGATGGTGTAGGGATAAATAAATGGCCGCTGAAATATTCATGAGCTGCACATGCACATCCGTGGTCAGGGGACCGCCAGGGGCCTTCTCTTCCTCCCTCCGCCCCATCTCTCTGCAGGGGCCTTTCAGGAAATTCCTCCCACCTGGGCCAGGTGAGGTGTGGCGCACCCAGCGGGGTGCTCAGCCCTGCCAGGTACCCTGGGGGGAGCACCTCACTGCGTGTTGACCCCTGCCTTCCCTTTGTCCCCACTGTCGCTCCCGTGCTCCCATGTCCCTGTCCCTTAGTGACGGATTGGACACGTCAGGCCGTGTGTGTTTGCTTGACCCTCTGTGTCCTCACTAGACCGTGCATTCCTCAAGGACGGGCTTGTGGCTCCATTGGTCCCTGTGTTTCCCACGTGACCTGGCCCGGTGCCTAACACGGCCTTGGGAGAGGGGCATTGCATGTTACAGGTGACAGCTCAGAGGTGGCTTCAAATCTCAGTCCTGCCCTATCTGCAAAAGTGGCTTAACCCCGCTGGGCCTCCGTTGCCTCATCTGCAGACTGGGATCACAGACCGTGTTGCCTGTGCCTCTTAAGTGTGGGCCTGGGACCGCCTGTCTCAGGCTCTCGGGGGGACAGGTTAAAAACGCGGATTCTGGTCCCTCCAGATACAGCATCAGATTCTCTGAAGCCAGGGCCTGATGAGCCTACAGGTTTAAGGAGGTTCTCCAGTGAGTCACTGATCACCAAAGTTTGGAACTCCCAGTTTATTGCCTCATGATACCTTTGTCTGGGTAGCAAATGGGGCTTTCCTCTGGGAACCAGAGTTCTACGGCATGATTCCCAGAAGCCAAGAAACAAGGCCAGGAGCAGGAGGAGGGAGGCCCAATTCTAAACCCTCTACCAGCAGGGGGTTGCCGATGAGCACCTGGCCCAGAGCTAGTGCTCAATGGCAGGACTGGCCCTCTGCGACAGGTGGGTGGCACCGGGGCCCGGGCACCAGAGCAGCATGTTGCTGGCAGAGCCCCCAGGGGACATGCCCATGGTGCTTTTTGCTCTCTGCTGTTCTTCCCCCATTCAAAGAAGGCAGGGTCAGCCTGCCCTGCCCTTGGGGAGCAGGGAGCGGGGTCAGCAGGGGACTCCCTGACCAGAGCTGGCTTGAAAAGTTCGTTTTTCAGCCACATGTGCTTGCTGCCCACCCCCCACGGTCTGTCTCTGGATACCCTGGACACCGACAATGAAGGCTGCCCATTCGGTGCAGCGCTGGCCACGCGCGGTTTGCCTGGCAGGTGGCATGGGGCCTGTCCCCTGGTAGGCAGATGCCTGTGACTCAGAAACCATTTGACCCCATTTAACTGAAGAGAGGGAGGTTAAGCCGGCCATCTGTGGAGGGTTCTTCGAGGGCTCAGGGCACAGAAAGCGGGAAAGTCATCTGGGATGGTTAAAGGTAGAGAACTTCTGTCCCCGGCACTCAGCTAAGAGGCACCTGCGGTCCCTCCTCCTCGCTTGCCTGCCCCCTCCCCCAGTCAAAGTTTGATCCAAACAGAAGCAAACTTTGGGGACAGCCCTGGCACTGCGTGGAGCCAGCTGAGCCTGCGAGTGGCAGCAGGAGCGGAGGGAGGCAGCCTCGGCAGCCCCGGCGCCTGACTCCGCCGGTCCCCCGTCCCCTCCAAGAGCTCCCCATCCGCGCCCGCGTTTGCAGGCGCCTCTCTCGGCAGCTCAGAATGCAGCTTGGGGCCCGTGGCGGCTCAACCTTTCCCTCTCCCAGAGCCCCGGTCTAATCAACCCCTATAATTTATGCAGAAAATATGATTTATATTTAATTTCACCACACTTGCATTGTTAATTTGAGATGTAATTAACCCGTCGCCATGACAACTAATTTTGTGATGCCGTAAATTACCGCCGTCTTTTCATCAAAATTCAGTTACTTTGGCTCCTGTGTGCAATGTACTGATGCAATTAGGTTGCTAAGGGCAACTCAAAAGTGTTCAATTTCTTTTGTGCAACTGCAATGGGGTAGAAGCTCCCTTGCGTCCTCCCAGGGTCCCGTTGGCCATGGGGCGGGGAGTTGGGGGTATGTGGCCTGCCCTAGAGGAATGTCGTTGGAAAGCCGGACTGGGTGGGCGCCTGCTGCCCCCACTTTTCTCCCTCCCACCCTCCTCTCTCCAGTAATTGTTTTTAAACAGTGACCCCTGGACACATGCCCCTCGTGCCCCACACAGGACCCCAGAGCGGGCAGGGGGACTCCCTTCCAGGCCCCAGACCCTGTCCCTTACACTTTGCTGTCCCAAACATATTGGTGCTCTAGTTAGAAAAAGAAAACCACCTCGTCTTTCTTTTCTCCTGGTGTCTAACTTGTTTATATAGATCTTCCCTTCTCCCTCTCTCTCTCTCTCTCTCTCTCTCTTTTTTTCTTTATTTAAAACAAAAACCCTCTGTGTTGCTTTTGTCACGTTAATTCCCATTTTGCCAACACCAGGGGCCCAGGCAGACGAGTTACCAAGGAACACAAAATTTTAATTAGTGTATTTTAATCATTCAGGCTTTCCGAGCTAATCCACATGCCCTAGAGAATTCCCGAGATGCAGCTCTGCCCTGCTTTACCATTTATTGTTGAGTCTATTATAATTACTGTTAGCAGGTGGGGACTGGGAGATGTTTATTATGAGTTTTTCATCTTTAGTATAATTACCGAAAAAAACAAAATAAAAAGATGTCGTTGTATTTTGTTTCCTAGAAATTTTTTTTTTTTTTTCCAGGGAAGGGCATGGCCGTGGGATTTTTTTTTTTTTCCCCTGCTTCTTCCCAGGCAGGTGACTTGGAGCTTCCATGCTGGAAGATAACATTCATCAAGATCAGCACTGAGTTGTGCTTGATGCTCCACAGACCCAGGAGAGGTGGGCAGCCGCCACCTTTGGTTGCCATCTGCCGGACCAGGCCCTGGGGTTGAACCCTTCCAACCCGAGTGTGCCTGCTGTATGGAAAGGGTCAGGGTTGAGGCTGACTGGGCCAGGCAGTCTGTCAGTGCTCCCACCCAGCACTGGCAGCTTGGCCTGGTATGGACCAGTCCGGGGTCTGCTCTGGGTGGACTTAGCAAGGGAAAGATTAGAACCTGGCATGGTTGTAAATAGAACGCTTAACATTTATGTGGCAATCCCCATCTCGTGCTCTTTACCGGCATTATTTCACTTAATTCTTTAGCAACCCTTGATACAGATACTAATATCATCTTAATTTATAGGGGAGGGGTCAAGGCTTGGAATCACAGAGCTAAGAAGTAGGCTTCAAACCCAAGGCTCCTACCACCTACACTGTATTGTCTCTTCTGAGCAGGTCCTCCAGATACCTTCCCTGATTGCCCAAGGCTGTGTTCGGGTTCTCTTCCTGCGTTCCCACAGCTTTGCATGCAAGGTGTCTGTCCCAGTGGCCTGGTTCCTTCTCTGAGAGTGAGATCTGTGAGGGTGGAGGGCTTCCTGCCATTGTCCCTGATGGGCTCCTAGCATGTAATCTGGTGTCTGGTGCAAAGCCAGCTCTCATGGCTGGCTGTGGGATGGATGGGCCTACAGGTGTGTCTGGTGGAGTGCTGTACCCTCACCTCTGTTTGGGATATCAGACCCTAGATGTTTGGCTGGTTGACTGTCCAGAGACTGCCTCTAAGATGCTGCTCTCAGCAAAAACCATAAGGCCTGTGGGTCCCCTAGCTTTAAATCCTGGGAGGAGGTCATGACCCGGGGCGCCAGGTCAAGTTTGGGCGCTGGCCTGGGGACTTTGTGTGTGAGATGAAAACACATAGTTTCAGCATTCACATCCCCAGCGCCCTGTGTTCTGAGGGTACCTGGGGAACCCAGCCCCTGCCCTTTTATTTTCTTTCCCCTCTTCGAGATCAGTTTTCAACTGTCTTTCCCTCTCAGTGATGATTTTGAAGTTTTCCTGGAAAATTCCACATCTCTGCACCAGAGCCAAGGTTGGGGCTGAGGATGGTTGGTTTTCCCAGCCAGAACAGAGGAAAGTGAGCTGGAGATTGCCTCTGCTCATTTCCAGCCTGGTTACCCATGGGGACCAGTGGGGGAAGGTAATTAACACGTCCCTGGGAAGGGGCCCGGGGCATCCTGTGAATTGCACACTGGTGGCAGGAATCCCTCCCTGTTCAGCTCTAAATTCTTGGGCACCCCCTCCACCAGCTCTTCTTTACTTTCTGATGGAGCAGTGGGGCCCAGGGTGTGTTCCCTCCCCTGTAGCCCGGATTCCCACGCCGCCACCGCCGCCACCACCCCCAGCCCCACCTCTCCCAGGCCAACTCGGAAGTGGCTGCCTCCTCTCCCTCGCCCTCCGCTCACTCGGGGCCTCTGAGTGGCTCTTCTACTACCTGCCAGGACCCCCTCACCCATGTCACCATCCCACCCAAGGTTGTGTCTGTCGCCATAGGATGCAGTGTAGAATTCTCAAACGCCCTTACTGAATCCAAGGCCAACTGTGGGGGCAGAGAATGATTCCTGCCGGCGCCCTGCTCCACAAAACGTGACAACACATGCCCTCTGCCCTCTTCCTATCTGTTTCCCATGCCCTAAACCAGTGGTTCTAGAACCGTTGGTCTCAGCGCCCCTTGATGCTCTTAAAAAAGTATTGAGGACCCCAAGGAGCTTTGGCTTCGTGTGGCCAATTGCTATGGATATTCATTGTATGAGAAATTACAACTGAGAAAAAAAAATTCGGAACTTACTAATTTCTGTAAAGATAACAGTGGTAACACATTAATGCGTGACTTGTTCGTAAGCCTCTTTAGTGTCTGACTTAACAGAGGACAGCCGGGCTCTCAGATGTGCTTCTGTCTTCAGTCCTGGCTGATACATTGTTTTGGTCAGGCTGTGGAAAAAATCCAGCTTCCCACGGATGTGTGTTTGGCAAAGGGAGGACTATTGAAGTGGACTTTGCAGATCACGGTGGCTGCTCTTCTTTGCTATTACACTAAAACTCGGCCAGTGGTGGCTTCTCAAAGGTCGGGTGCAGTGTGGAATCTTGAAACCACGGCTCTGAACTTTGCGCACTCTCCCATTAAAACCCACTGGTCTGCCTTGCACTTTGAATGAATCATTTCCCAACGCGTGATTTTGTAACCTGTTGCGTGGGTCATTCAGAAAATACTGGTTCACTGAGGAATGCAGATCTTCTGAATGTCGACACGTTTCATGCCACGATGTTCTAGAAAATGACATTCCTTGGTATCATCACCGGTCTCATCGGAACATGTGACTGGTTGAGTCGTAGGACACTGTCAGAGTCACAGTGCCTGAGATTTTTATCCAAAGTCTCATTTTCACTTGAAAGCTCAGATTTTATTACTAGTGACAAATACTGTCAGTTTTGTTTCCCCTTTGAAGTGACAGTCTGACTTTGTTCACTTTTGAGAAAATGTCTGCCAGATACCCAAATTCAAAAAAGTCAGGGTTTGTCTGTCAGTCACTCTTTCAAGTTCAGGTGGCGTTTGGTGAAAAAAGTGGCTCTCAGCGTCGTCACGAGAGTACCTGTCCTCGAGGCCAAGCCCTGGATGTCAGGACACAGCAAGAGCTTTGTGTGTATTTCCCTCTCCATCTCTCAGAATGTTAAAAAGACATGTACTCCGGGGGTAAGATTTCATAAAAATTAACAATTCTTTATAGCTTCATCAAGGACATTCTTAAGCGAATATAGCTCTTCTTTCCCAGCAAGGGCACAGCGATGACGACCACAGTGACCGCCGGCACACTGCTTGGTGTGGGGCACCAGCGGTTTTACCTGCCACTGCTTCCCCCCCTTAATGCCCGGGTTGCTGCAGTGAGAAAAGCAGTTACACCTTTCCATCTTTATGAAAAGTTCTCAGGAACCCCCAGAGGCCATCGGGCCACACTTTGAGAACCGTCACCCTAAGACAGCCCAGTGTCCCTCTCTCGCTCTCCATCTCTGTCCGTCTCTCTGGTCAGGGCTGAAGAAAAGCGTTTTGCTCTAGCATCTTGTCTCTCCCATCAGAAAAAGCTAAGGTCTTGGCCAGATTCAGCCCCTCCCTTGGGCCCCCTGGGGACAGGGTCCATCAAGAGCTGCTGTGGGGAGAGACATCAAGGAGGTCCTGGCAGGTGGCCCAGGGAGTGGGACAGGAACCACCCTGCGGTCTGTGTCCGTGGACACTGGCACCCTCCTGGCCGTGGCCTGAATCACTCCTACAGGGTCTCCTTCCCCCCAGAAAACTGTAGTCCTGTAGCCCCCTGTTTTCCCATTAGGGCCCAGCCTGTGTTGAGCTCTCTCTGTCTCCACCCCACAGCGGCCCAGTTTCCCAGCGGCCACCTGCCTTCATGCTGGGGGCTGGCGGGGCGGCATGCAGGAGCCAGAGGCAGGCCCCCGCCCCCTTCTCCTCCCTCTGCTTCCCCACTTGGCTTCCCCCAGCTGCCTTCCAGTCACCACCCCGCCCCCGCCCCAGCATGGCAGCCTGTCCGAGACACTGGGTTTTGTCCCCTCCATCCCGGCACCCTGAGAGAGAGGGAAAATAGCTGGCCTGTGAGCGGTGGGGGAAGGCCTCTTGTTTTCACCTCCCAGTGGCTGGTTTTCTCAACTTTCCCATCCCAGCTCCTGAGGAACAAAGGGCCTCCGACTCCCGTGTGCTGGGCCGGGCCCAGTGAGGGGACTCGCCAGCAACTCTTTATTGAGTCTTCAAGCGCTGGCCAGGCGCTCCATTAAAAAGCCATTCCCCTTTGTGCTGCCCGGCCCCCAGCTGTCCCCCCTCTCATGTGACGGTCGGTCACAGTTGTAAAACAACAACACACAGAGTTGGCAACTAACGAGGCTTTTTTTCAAGCCAGGGTCTCCATGGCAACCCCCGTCAGTCGCCCCTCAGGAGCGCTTTAACCTGACCCAGAGGGGGAAATAAAAAATAAAATAATAAAAAAAAAAGCCAAGAAAGAAAGACTTGGAAAGAGAGCAAGAAGCCAGTAGACAACTCGGGGGAAGGCGGGGGTGGGGTACAATTCAGAAAGTTTCTGGGGTTTGCTCCCTCAGTGGGAACACAAATGAAAATTTTCTCTGTTGGGTGAGTTGTCCCAGTGACTGTAGGGGAAGGATATTCATTTTAATTCTTACATATAGTACCTATGTTGCAACTAATTTGACAAAGGCTTCTGACATCATCCCATGGTCCATAAAATGGTCAAAGATGGTTGTCTGTGGACAGAGTGGGAGGTGGGGCGGTCTTCTGGGCTGCCATGGTGAAAAGATGGTACCATGGGCCCAAACACGGAGATGCCCTGTTTATGGCCTTGAGCCAGCAGGGAGAACCATTCCGAGCCTGGCTGGGGTCCAGCAGAGCGTCTGAGCTCTTCCACGTGCGGCCGGGTGCCAATGAGGATGGCCCATGGTATGTGGTGGGCATTGCGCCAAAGGGACATTTGGGGGCCCCTGTACTCCGTGCCACGCAGGGAAGGAGCAGACATACCCCTGTGACGTGTCAGGGAAAGCCCAGAGCGACAGGCGGTGCTTGGGCCCCTAGTTCTTCACACGATGCCATGCCAGCAGATGCCCACTCCTTGGGCACGTGGCATCCCGCCAGGGGTGAGTTCAACCTTCCACGTGTTGGCATGGTGCCGGGGGCACGGAAAGCCTGAATTCTCACCCCCCCCCCACCTCACCCCCTGATACTCATACATGCTGTCTGGCCGCTAGCCAGGGGCTCCACAGGTTCCAAGGTCTGCACAGTCTGGGCACGGGTGCAGTCTGGGCACGGGTGGCCTGGCAGCTGCTGCCTGGCCCTTCTGTGCTCAGGAAACAGGCAAAGGCCAGCTTCGAGGCCCGGACCTTCTCTCTCTGGGATGCCGACCATCCGGAAATTGGGGCCCCAGGTCTCCTTTCTCCACGGGAGTGGGGGAAAGTCAGAAGCTCCTGGTTCCCAGCATCTCAGGAGGCTTTTCTCCTTGGAGTCTAAGAATCCAACTTGGGTCTGAGGGGAGTGAGGGGGGGGGACCCAGGAGGGCAGAGCCTGTCTGAGAGTGGGCCTTGGGTCTGCATTTGTTCAGCACCCTTTGGCCATGCTGATTCCTCAGGTCCCCGAGGATGAAAGGGCTGGGGTTCTGGAGTCTGTGGGCTTCCAGGAGGCTAGTTTTTTTTCTGGACTTCTAAGGCCTTGCAAAAACCTCGCACCCAGAATAAGCAAACAACCAGGGGTTGCGGGTGGATGGATGGATGGACGGATGACCTGGCCAAAGCATGGGGTCCCAGGGCCTCTTCCTATACTGGGGCTGTGGGCTGGGCTTGAAGGGCATATGTAGGCCTCATGGCCTTGTAGCCAAGGCTCTGCATGACACCGTGGTCGCCCAGACCTGGCACTGCTTGGGCCCCATGCTACCTCGGCCCAGTTCTCCCATGGCCCTCTCGCTGCCCCCCTGCCCTCCCTGACAAGTTGTAGGCCTTGACCCTGGCTCCCACCACTCCCCTCTCTGCCTTCACTTTAGTGCTGGGTCCTTCACTCACACTCGTGTGCCCTGGGGCTCTGTTCACAGGCAGGGCCGGTAAAGCCACCCCCCACCCAGCCGTCACTCCTTCCTTTCTTCTAGCTTTGGTGATGGGGTAGGGGGGAGCCCCCCCAGGGCCCACACAGCACTATTTACATGACATCTCAATGGGCTTGGCGGGGGTTGATTCCTACACCTCTCTGCCCCCGCTCCCCCGCGCCCTGAGCCATTCTCCCCCAAGATGAGAAGGCCAAGGGAGCCACCCCAGTTTCAGGGCAGGCCCGGTCCAGCCTGTCTTTGGCCTCCCTTCAGAGCTCTGGATCGCTGCTGGCGTGAGGACCCTCCAGGGACTGGAACAGCCTTGGCCGGGGCTCTGTCTTTGCTTCTCCTTTCCTGGGTGCCCCGGGAAGCTCCTACAGGGAAGGAATGCGAGCAATCTGCTGGTGTAGTAAGCTGGCTCGGTACCCAGGCAGGGGCTGCTCAGTGCCAGAGCCTAGTAAAGAAGCTGGCGAGGCTCCTCTCCCATGCCCAGAGCTTCCTCTGTCCGGACTGGCACGCGGCCTTCAGCCAACCCAGGGCAGCGTGGGGAAGAGGTGGCAGGGCAGGGCCCAGCCTGGCCTGCCTGGAGGACCACACCTCCTTGCCACATTGCACTAGCCCCCGCCGGAAGGATCATATGGGGTGGTTTTGTCGCACTGGGGACAAGGGGCCACACGGTGCAGGCTCAGCCGGGGCAGGCTGGGGTCCCAGAACTCTCTGGCTGTTGGTCAGCAGAGGCCAAACGGGGAGGCGTGGGGGGGGGGGCTGGCTTCATGTTTCAGAGCCTCATTTCCTCCTCAGTAAAATGCGGAGATGAATACCCTAGCTCCTGTCTCATTGAGTGAGGCGGTGGGTGTAAAGGGCTTTGACCTGCTTGGGATACGGTAAGCCCTCCACACACGTGAACAAGGCGCAGTAGTGTTTGTAGCTGTGACAGTGGCTACCCCAGAGGTGGTGTGAGGAGCGGATGTGCTAGAGCCCGTGAAGCACTTCATACGCTGCCTGACAAACAGCAAGCTCAGCAAATGTTAGCGGTCACCATTATTATTACTATTATCATTATTATTTCCTGGTGCACTGAGGTGGATCCTCTCTCATAGGGCACACCCCGTACCGTGAGCCCTGCTCTTGCTACTGAGGGATTCTGAGTTGCTGCCCCCTGCCGAGTCTGGCTGGTCCTTCTAGAATGTTCCGTAGGTCCCCTTGCCCCCACATTTACTCTCCAGCATCTGCCCCGCTGTCTTACAAGGCCATGCCCCCCGGGCCCTCTGTCACTGTCACCCACTGGCCCAGGATTCCCCAGGCACCATCCCCCTGGGCTTTCCTGGCAGAAAGGGCTCCCCCAGAACCCCACTTCTGCCTCCTAGCCCAGCCTGGCCTCCCCCAGGCCTGGAATCTGACTGGGTATTGTAACATAGTAGCTGAATGAACTCCAGTTTCAAAGGTTAATATCAAAATCTGGAGTGGATTACCTAAAAATTACTTACAACACCATTAAAATTCTGAACTCTTTTTGTTGTGGCTGTAAATTAATTTAAAATGTCAGGTTTTTTGAGAAATCCAATAAGAAATTGAGCCAACAGAGCAATCTGCAAACTGTCTGGCAAAGAGGAAAGTGTGTCTCTTCAATCGACAAGGAAAAATATGGAGCTTAACTGGAACCATATGGCTTAGTACTTGAGAGAAATCTGCTGAAGAGGGAGGGCGGGAGGGGGGAGGGCGGTGGGAGCTCAGCTGACAGCCACACACAGGCAGCGGGAGGCCAGAGGGGAGCACGGCCAGCGCAGCGGCTTTGGTGAAGCCGAGGGGCCTGGCAGGCACCTGGCACGCGGCCTACTTGGCTGCCCCCTGTCCAGGGTCACCAGGCTGCCCCAGGCAGCGACTTGGTCAGCCCGCTGTCTTAACACGTTCCCTCTGCGTCCATCCGGAGCTCCCTGGCCCACTCGGGAAGGCTACCCCACCTGCAGGGGAGCCCACGTCCCCTCCTTCCAGGGGACCGCGGGCATCCAGGGTCCCTGCCTGGGACAGCCACCTGTGTGTCTGAGAGAGCCGCCCCTCCTCAGCCCTCTATGGGCTTCCTCCAGGCCAACATGTGGTCCCCATTACTCCTGAATTCCCCCAGATTTACAACACATTAAGTAATTTGTAGGTTATTTCAACTCCAATCTGCCAAAGTTGAGAAAATCAAAATGAAATTCAAACCACAAGGGAACTTCAAAGAAAGAGGAAGATGAGAACACTGGAGTGCAGTTCTCTCCCCCAGGTTCCCCTGGATCCTCGTACGGCGTCCTCTGGGGGACCCCACCGCCCGTCTTCCTCTACTTCCCCCTCCTTGCCTAGGCACCCCCCTCTAGATAGGGCAGTGACCCCTGTTTCCCCTCTGAGTGTGGATGCGGAAGTCCAGGAGCGGGTTGGGGGCTTATGTTAGCTGGTGTTTGGGGCCAAGGAGAACCCCCCCCCCACATACACACAGACCCACAACTGATAGCCCCAAGCTCCCCACTGCTGATTGGGTTATTCTGGAGCTCCAAAGCCTGTCTCTGCTTTTCCAGCCCATTTTGGGGGACTCTGCGCCCGCCCTCACCCAGCTCCCCGTGTGCCTGGGACAGCTGACAGCTGGTAGGTACCACCTGGCCCCTCCATTTAATAGCTCAGGTTACCTTATTTTGCTTTCTACCCTTTAAAACAGCCTTGTAAATAAGCAAACACTCGGTGCCAAGCACCTTCGGCACTTCGCCAGGCTGGTAAATATTTTAGTAGTGACTTGGTAACAGTTGTGTTCACTTTGATTTCCTCAGAAAGGTTCTTGGTGCTGGGGAGGGGGCCGCGGCTCTGGGAAATGATTTGCTGGTTATTTATAGTCCGGCTCTGACCATGTGGCCCTTGCTCTAACCCCGTGGATTGTGTGCTGGGGTATTTTTAACGTTAGTATGGCGTTGACGTTCTACCCTTTACAGCCAGATGGGGGGACGCTTCTACCTCTCTGAAAGTGACCCAGGGTGAAAGAGCTCCTAGGTCTCAGATTGAGAACAGATTCTAGACTCTTCCCTACCAAGAACCTGAATGATCTGGGAGACCCTAGGAGACACCAGGATTGGGGCTGACCCAGGCTGATGTGGTTTGGACTTGGTGAGAACCCCGAGGTCCTGGAAAAAGAGGGCTATGGGGAAGGAGGTACATGAAGCCGAGGCCGTGCTGGACGGGGTGGCCACCTGCGGCAGCTGGTGTAAAGCAGACTCGGGGAGCAGCCACATTGCGGATGGAATTTAGGGGAAATGCAACCAGCAGACAAGTTTCCTAGGCTTCTGGCTCTGGACCCATACCACTTGGGGAGAAAAAGTGGGAGACGGGGCCGAGGAAGACAGAGGGAGGGAAGGTGCTTCCAAGTTGGTGCCCTGGGGTCCTGTCCTTCCCGGACAAGGGCACCTGTGAAGGGCAGGTCCTCTCTGCCCTGTGCCAGGAAGCTGGTCTAGCTTGACCCGGATCCAGTAATCATGCCTTCCATAGGTCAGGCTGCCGTGTCCAGCTGGGCGTGTGCTGCTCCCAGGCTGGGCACCGGGGGAAGGGTGAGCCAGTGGGCTGGGGGGCAGGCGTCTGACCTTAACACGATGCTCAGAGCCACGGCCGTGTACTCCTTTGTTTTATGGGAAGGTTTACTGGACAGATGGGTTGGTTTTAAAGGGATTCTAAGTCATGGCACCGTGAGACCATATCGCTGTTCCCCACACCCCAGTGCCCCACTGGCTGTGCCTGGGAGCGCCTGTGGGGTGGACATATGCAAAGTCGGAACAAGGCCTGTCCTCTCTCACCGGGCCAGTGGTGGAGAACAGACCAAGGGGAAAGCGGGCACTTCCGGCCGGGGGAGGGAGAGGCTCAGTGTTCTAGAAGACCCTTTCTTGGGTTCCCCACTGGCCGGTGGGGCGGTCCCGCCTGGGGTGTACGGGCAGAGCACTCTTCAGCTGACCAGCCCACCTGCTGCCACTCCCCAGCCGCCTGCCCTTCCCCCTTTGGCTCCTGGCGCCATGATGCGCGCCTCCCGTCTGCGCCCACGCACACCCCATTGGTGCTGAGCCGCCGTGGGCGCGAGTCAGGTGAGCGGCAGACGGAGTGGCAGACCCAGCTCACCTCCTTCCCCGCAGGACTGGTGCCAGGGCCGCGGTCTTCCCGGAAGGCTTCCAAGCTCCCCCGCACGGCATCCTGTTGAGCCTGTTCCTGGGGTGCGGGGGCAGGCCTTTTGGGGGGAGAGTGTCTGCCCTGCGCTGCCCTGGCGCCAGCTCTTCCTGGAGGCCCATGTCGGAGTTGCCGGAGGCAGGCAGCTGGGCCAGGGCAGGAGCCGGGGACGTCGGGGATGGGAGTCAACTGGGATGGAGCCACCTCCCTGTCGCCGCCACCGCGGCCCAGGCCAGAGACAACTGCAGAGCCCTGGGCAGATGTGTGTTGGTGCCCACTAGGTGGCTGTGGCTTCAGTGGCCCTCAGGGGCACTTGACCTGCAGGAGGCCCACAGAGTCCCTTGCTGTGTCCTCAGCTGTGCCCAGCACTCAGCGGTGCTCAGGGACCCACATCGCTCTTTGGCCTTGCCCACCCTGGCTCCCCAATCCCTGTTCTCAATGTCCTTGGGAACTCGGTGGGGTTCTAGGGAGGAGGCAGGAAGATAGTAGAGGCCTTCTGAGTGTCCAGAATGTTTGAGCCCAAATGGCAAGAGACCAGCCTTCCAAGCTCCTGAGCCACAAGGCAATGCTCTCTGGTCTTCCCTGGTCCACTGGCCCCTTGTGTGGGGAGAAGTGCACCACACCTGGAACCCTCTTGTTCTTCACCTGGTATCTTGAGCAAAAAAAAAAAAAAAAAAAAAACTGTCTTTACCATTTCCGTTTGGCCTTTGGTAATAAGGATGCCCGTCACCACTCATTCCCTTCCCCATTCCCTCTAAAAGAAAAGGAAGTCCCATGTCCTCCTGAGGGGTCTAAGTGGCTTGGAGGTGCCTGGGCTGTGGCAGCTGACCCACCCCCTTCAGTGAGGTCACCAGGTGGGGGCTGACATGCAGATGTCTGCCTAGCTGGCGTGTGTGCCCAGGCATTTCAGACATTTCCGTAGACTCCCTGTGTCATCTAAGGGAGGGTGCCATGCCTCAGTTTCCCCAGGTGGCTTCTCTCAACAAGTGCTGTGAGAAATATATCTGGAGAAGCAGGAGAAGAGAGTTGGGGTTGGGCATCTGCAGGACCCAAAGAAGCTCCCACTCCTTCCTCTAAAAGCTTCCTAGCAGGAGGGAGTAGAAAGCAACAAAGCACCTGGCCAGGAGTGGGGCAGAAAGGTGGCCTGCCTGAGGCCCGCCCCAGCCTATCAGACCCAGCAGACCCCCAGCCTCCCGCTCCCCGGTTTGCAGGCCAACACCTGAGCGAAGCGCACATAGGAAGGGAGAACCACTGGCAAAGTCCTGTAGAAGGTTAGGGTCACCGGCCGCCCCGTGGGACCAGAAGCAGGCAGCTGGCCCCAGACATAGGTCTGGTGGGGAGGGGCCACACAGACGGGCAGCCGCTCTGCCCTGCTTCTCCCGGATGCCTACATGGATGAGTCCTGGTTTCGAGCTCCCTGAGAGCCAGGAATGGAGGAGATCCTATGAAAATGATGATATGTGACAATCAGTCACAGCAATTAGTGTTTTGGTTAACAGGCCTTTTTTGTTTTCTCTCACCCAGACAGAATGTCACAAATAAATCCTCTCCTGCATTTGCATATTAATTGGATCGGAGACGTCAAGCATCTTTCATTAAAGAAAATGATCTGCATATTTGGAGACATAAAATAGTTATTTTGATGGGTTTTTTTTCCCTAAGATCAGGGGGTGGGGGAGGTAGGTGATGGGTGCAGTAGAAATTGAGGTAGAGTGAAGGCAAGCCAACCCCTCTGTCTGAGTTAACCCTGTGCGGGCTGGAGTCCTGGGCCAAGCTTGGGCAGAAGATCATTAATATGTAAATCAATCCAGGAGACCAGGGGCCCCAAGGCATCTCGGAGTGGCCCAGGAGCCCGACTTGGCCTCTGTGCAAAAGGGACCCCTATCAGAGATGTGGGCAAGGAGGTAGGGTGCCATCCTGACTATCGTCCCGGGTGCGTTTCCCAGGGGCAGGGAGTAGTGGGCAGAGGGCGTGGTTCAGTGCCCACCTGTGTCTTGGGGATCTTGGCTTTCTTTGCCCAGCTCTGTCCCCCCTACCACCTTGACCTCTGGGTCAGCTGCTTCTCTGGCCTCTTGCTTTCCTTTCCCCTTGGCTTACCCATCTGTGCCTCCTTTCTGGCATGCTCTCTGACCTCGGGCTTCCCTGCGCCTGCCATCCTTCCTGTCCCCACATGGAAAGTTTTCTGGGGGCAGCAGAAGCAAAGCCTGGAGTCATTATCACAAGCACTCACTCGAAATAACCCAGAAAGCTGCTGGGCCCATATTAGGGCATGAGTTCCCCAGGAAAGCTGAGTGAAGGTAGAGTTTTTGATAGGCAAATGTGACTCCCAGAGAGTCAGCCTGGTTCCCCCCCCCCCACCTTCAACTCTAGGTCCTTGTGGGCTGGGCAGGCACCAGGGACAGCCTCCTCTAGACATTTCAGAGCTCCCCTGGACTCTTGGAGGAGCGCAGCAGTGAGTCCAGTCAGCAATATCAGATTTGCTCCCCAGTCTCTCTGCCCTCACTGGGCCTAAAGCCACAATCCCTTGTGTTTAGGTGATGATGATGATGATGATGATGATGGTGACAATGATGACAAGGTTGATTGCCACTACTTTTTGCACCTAGGAAATGTGCAGACACTTGGCTAAGCGTGGCACTCGTTGTCTCCCCGAATCATCACTGCTACTATCAGCCCATGCATTTGATAGATAAGGAAACTTGACCTCAGAGGGACCGGATAAGGTCCGCACTCTTCACACAAGCCTGTGGGACCTCTGGGCCGTGGGGACCAGTGGGGTCTGGCTCCTGGTTTGACGGCAGCTGACTATAATTCCCACATATGAAATCAGAGGACGTGGGTTGAGACTCTGTCTCAGCACTGCTGCCTCCTCTCACCCCGCCGAGAGAGGCCGGCCCGTGTTCACAAGACTTGCAGGGGGCTGACTGCTGGGGGTTCTGTGGGCCCCTGAACCGGAGGGGTCTGTTCCAGGCCCACCTATGCTCCTGGTGTGCGGTTTTGCTTAGAACTATGAAGTGCCCACTTACCCTGTTCCCACACCCTGCTGGTCCTTGCCATGCAGGGCCCTGGGCTCTTGGGCTCCCTAGGGATTGGGCTGGCCCTGAGGGCGTGGTCAGCTCCCTGGCTGAGCTGAGAAGCCACTCACCTGTGCAACTCCCCCCACCCCACCCAAAAAGCAGGCCAGCCTCTCCTTACACCCTGCGGTGGGCCCGAGCATCCAGTGGAAGGCTATTGGGTTGGTGTTGCCTGCCCCACAGTGCTGCTTCTAGGGACCCCTTCTCCCAAGCACCCAGATTCTGAATGTTTGGTGTGTGCAGCCTTGGGCCATCACCTTGAACTTCAGGGTTCTTTCGTTTTCACAGTCTTCCTCTACTAACCATGGTGCTTGGGCAGAAACAGTGCTCCTGGGTCTGGGGGGAAGGTACAGAGGTATGGTAGAAAGAACCAGGGCTTTTCATTCAAAATGAATCAGCCTGGACACTGGCCTGGCTGTTTTTTTGAGCTGTGTACCTTGGGCAGGATTTCTCCCCTTGCAAAGAGGGGGCAGTCATTCTTCCCAAGGAGTAATCTGGCTCATCTCTGTTGAGGGCCCAGACATGGGCCTGGGATAAGACAGACACCCCACACATGCCAGCTAAGGGGGCAGGGGCTTGGGTCTACTGCCCACTCCTCAGGAGGTCGAGACTTTGGAATGGAAGCGATCATTTCCCAAAGGACCTGGCAGCTTTGCCCAGCTTGTTCCTTTTTCTCTCTGGCCATCAGCAACTTTGTCAGCATGTGTTTCCGGCAGGGCAGATGGGGATATCTCGTGGCCCTCAAATTTGGGGTTCTTGGAGAAGGAGCATTGGGTGCCCTCCTTGAAGAGCCCGCAGACAGGCTGGGTGTTTTATGGAGTCTGGGGGAGTCCTGCAGCAGCGTATCTGTTAAATGCCAAGAAGCCAAGTTGGTTTAATATGATTGTAGCTGCTGCTTTGATAAATCAAAATAATTAAAAATAATAAATTTGATTCCTCAACCAACAGGCTGTGTGTGGGCGCAGGGCCTGGGCTGCCGAGCTAGGGCCAGGAGGTGGGAGGGGGCCGTGGGACACAGGAAGGCCTGTCTTTGTGGGATCATAAACGAGGAGGTAGACGTGAGCTTGGCAAATCAATTAGGGGAAGAGGGTCTTTCACTCCACAGAGCTGTTGGCCAGCCTGGGCTGGAGCCCCTGCTGGGGCCTGCCACTGGCTCTGTGGCCTTGGGCCAGCCTCGGTTTCCTCGTCTGTCCCCCACCGCATGGGGCAGTGGGAGGAGTCGAGCCCTACATTGAGTGGGGTCCAGTGGCCCTCTTGGTCTTCCTTTTACAACACTTTGTCACTACCGTGGCCCGGGCACCCCCTTTTGGCAGTGCCATGGCCAGGGCACTCCACCTTGGTACTCCTGGGGCACCCCGTCTTGGGCAGCACCACGGCCGGGGCACCCCTTTTGGTACTGCTGTGGGCACAGTGACTGGACATGTTCATGTCAACTGAGCAGCCTTGCTGGTCCGGCAGCTCATCAGGACCTCTTCCTCCAGCTGCCGGCTGTTGTCCTAACACAGGATTGTTCTGTTTATGAGGACGTCCCCTGCTGTAGGACCTTTCTATTGATAGCTTCCTTCTGCTTCCAGAGTTGGGGCAGGAAGTACATGCCACTCCCTGCAGACCCGGGTCCCTGGTCTGGGTGCCGGCCGCTCTGACATGGGTGGGTGGGTGGGAGTCGGAGGGGGCAACTGGCCCCTTGGCTTCCACCCTGCGCCCTCTCCCCGACCCCCCTCCACATCCTCAGACGCTCTATTTGGTGTCTGATCCAGAACAGCCGGAGCAGCTGGAAATCTGAACTGAGTGGAGGGGGCAGGGGCCGGTGGGGCGGGAGGGACAGGGTGTCTGTCTCTTTAAATGCACTTTGTGTCAGTGTGATAAGGAATTTGATGGCTTTATCAGAAATACCAAAGCTTTATTTAGCAGGGTGAGGCTCACACCACTCAGCTCCACACAATCCGCTGATAAATTGCAAAAAAGAAAAAACCCAACATCTCACCAACACCCAGCACGGCGAGGGAGAGAAGGCCAGGCGGGCAGGAGGGCAGAGGAGCCAACTTGGACTTTTGGGGGGCTGTGGAGCTGCACGGGGTGGGGGGGGCTGGTGGCAGCAGTGGGAATTGCAGGCGCTTTCTGGAAAGTACTAACAGGCAGGTGTTCTTCCATTCTCCACCGGTGGCCTTTGTAGATGTTTCTGGTTTTTGGCAAAAGTGCAAGAAGTATCTTCCTTCTTCCGGGGAAAGGGCTGGTGAAAGAGACCTTTCGTTCTCCTTGGCCACTTCTATCTGTTCCTCCTGTCCCCCTGCCGTCCCAACCCAACTCAGTCTCTAGGCGAATCCTTCGAGCTGAGCTGGTGAAGGCAGAATGCAGGAGAGACCCTCAGGCATGGCAATTTGCAACTCTGGAAAGGGGGTCCATCCGTCCGCATGGCCGAGGAAGCAGGGGAGGGGAGGATCCCTGCCCAGGGTCAAGTCTCTGCCCAGGTCACAGGAGGAAGCTGGAGGCGCTTTGGCAGGCCTCGCCTACTGCAACATTCCAGGACTTTCCAAGCTCTCTGCCAGTTGGGTGGCTCTGGGGGAGCCCCCTATCCTGGCCACTCGAGATTTCTGTACCTTCTGGAGGGGCAGCAGAAGGACAGAACGACATTTCCACTTCGGTCTCTTCCTCCTCAAGCCTTCTCTCTACACCCTGTATGTTTCTTCTTGCCCCTTTCTCTCGGGGAGCCCCTCCCTGAGCTGGCTTTCTGGCTCAAGGACTGCCCCTGTCCTCCCCTTGCACTCAGCTCCATGTGCACCTTTCGGTGTAAGCAGATGGAATTTAAGTTGCAGTCCCTACGACACCTCTGTGTGTGTTCTCTGAAGGTTGGGCCTACTCCGACTCCTTCCAGAAACGGAGGCAGGTACCACCTCTCTGGGTCCAGATGAGAGCCACGTGGAGAGGAGTGAGTTAGGTGCTGTGTGTAGTAAAAAGGAGGCACCTCTGTTTCTGCAGCTTCCTGGGGACTGTCCTCCGCCCAGCTAGCACCGCTCCCTCGCTGCTGAGCCCCTCACCCCTTTCTAGCGGTGTCATGGCCTGGCAGAGCTAAGGGATCAGGGTGGTCACCACAGGCCCTGCCTATCCCCGATCCATGGCTGCCGCAGCCCCTTTTCTCTACCCAGTGTCCCTCTCAGTGCCTCAAGGGGTTGGTTGAGGTGGGGACATCACTGCTCACATAGCTGTCCCCAAACATGGCTAAAGGGCCAAGGCTTCCAAGGGCCCTCCTAACTGGGTGGAGGCTGGCTGAGGCCAGAAGATCCTTCAGGAGCAGTTGTGGGGAACCCAAAGTCAGGCTGACCCAAGGCAAGGGGAGGCAGAGTTTGAGAACAGCTCTGCCCTAAGCACCCTTCACCTGGAGCCGAGGAGGGGCCGTGCCTGTGTGCTCTCTAGAGGCAGTTTCCCAGAGGTCACCTGGCCAAGGTGAGGCCAGCCAGGCCGAGTGCCGCTACAGATAGTGGAGCCCCAGGATTAGCCCACTGCCAGGAGAGGGGAAATGCTGGGCGGAGAAACAGGGGAGCTTGGAGGAGAGGGGGGAGCTGAGCTGGCCAGGGAAGGGCAGAGGGTGGAGGAAGCTGTGGAAAGGCCGCAGCGGGGAGACAGACAGGAGGAGTGAATGGAAGTGACAGGGTCAGGCCAGACCTTTGTCCTCCAGCCTGATTAGAGAGTCTGCCCTGGATTTCTGAAACTTTGGGATGTTGTCGGACAAACTGAAGCTTAATTCTGTCAGAGCGCTAGGGAGATTAGAATTGACATCCCGGGAGCACATTCCTGGCTGGGCAGAAATCCAGCCCCCGCTGGGAAAAACCTGTGAAAGCATGGCCAGCCCAGGGGCGGTGGCGGGGGTGCCCATCAGGCCCAGTGGCCACCTCAGCCCTGTGGGCTGGAGCCAGGAGCCTTTGGGAGGCCGGGCTGTGTCGCCGGAAGCCTCAGACCCAGCGGACACAATGGAAGTGCAGCAGAGCCCCTTCTGGGTCTAAACCCTGGTTGTAGGCCTCTGCCTAGTGGTGCCACCTTGGGGAGAAAGCTTAATTAAGTTGGTTGAACCTCAGTTTCCGCATCTGTAAAATGGGACAAGTCTGCCTGAATTTTCCTGTCCTTTGATGTTGAAGGCGTAGCCTTGGGAAGGCTGAGAGGAGGGGGTCAGTCTTCCCTGGCTGAGCTCCCCAGTGCTGGGCGGACCCGGGGAGTGCCATTCCTGCAGGATGCTGCGGCATGCCAAGCCAAGGTGCCCACCCCTGCACCCAGGAAGGCTCTTCCAGCAGCCAGTCCCATCAGCCGTGAGCAGCCCGCAGTACCTCTGTGCCCTGTGTGTCTAAGAGCTCCCAGGAAACCCCCTCAAACCAAGTGAGCCCAAGCAAGTGACGCAGGCCTGCCCTGCGGCAGTATCCATCCCATCCAGAACGGTTCCTCTCAGACCAGGAGATGGGGTCGGAGGACCGGAGTGAGGGCAGAGCACCTTAGCCCCAAACCAGGCTGTTTGTGGAAGAACAGAGTACCCCTCCTCACTTCCCTTCTGATTCTAATGACTTCTAAATATTGGTAAATATTTTGGCTAATGCAGGCTCTCATGGCAGAGAGCAAAGCCGTCTGCAGTTCAGGACCTACAAATTATTTATTAAAGATCTGAGATGCGGCGCAATTATGTGGAAAGAACCCCCAAAATTAAATAAATAACTAACAAAATAAATAAATAACAGCCACACTGGCCGCTCGCAGGCTTGGGGAGCTGCATACATGATTGCCGTCTTGATGAACTCCCCCCGGATGTAATGAGCTGATTTTCTGCTGTTAATATTGCATCTGCTGATGAAGGATTCGTTAGGATAATGGAACGAAGCTAAAATATAAATGACTCCCTGTCAAGAAGCAGCTTTTGTTTGTTGATCTCCTGACAGTTCCCGGGCCAAGGCAGGGGTTTCCGGGCGCACACGCATTCAGGATGCGGGCAGGAGGGCGGGGCGAGGGCTCGGGAGGCTGCCCCCAGGGCCCGGCGCTCCCGATGTCCCAGGCTTTCCCTGCCAGGTGGAACCCCATCCTTCGGTGGGGGGGGGGGGGGCCCTTAGCCCTGTGGGTGGGGAAGTCCTCGATCCAGACCCTCCTTCCCCGCCCAGAGGGCAGCGTGTCGTGTCGCACCAGGCATCTGAGCAGAAGCGGAAGTCATCGGGGGAGCCTGGCAGAGGCTGCTGGCCAAGGCCATGTGCATTGGGCTCCGCTCACCAGACGGGACGCTCGCGTGTTCGCAGGAACCGGAGCATCCGGGATACAGAATCCTGGGCTCTTAAGTGACGTAGGCTGCTGGGAGGCCCACCCCTGGAGCCACCTTCGCCTTTCCACATTGTCTTTTTTCCCCTTGGCGGTCATAAACCGCATCTCGCAGAGGCCTAGGAAGTCCCTGGGCAGGGGCGCCCGCCATTCTCGAGAATAAGGGACCGTCTGAGTTGTGACAATTGACCTTGTAACACCCAGGCTGAGCCGCCACCCAGGGGCCATCTTTCTCCTTTCTCAAGCTGCCAGGACTGCTTCTGCCACCATTTCTTTGGCTTTCTTCTTTTACCTCATTGAGATAAAAGGGACGTCCCCTAAAATTCACCATCGTCACTATTTTAAACCGTATGATTCAGTAGCATTAAGCACCTTCACGGTGTCGTGCAACCCTCACCAACATCCAGTTCTGGGAATTGGTCGTCACCCCAGACAGAACCCCATGCCCGTTAGCGGCCACTCCCCAGTCCCCTTCGCCCTACCCCTGCCAACCACCCACTTGCCCTCTGTCCCCATGGATTTGCCGGCTCTGGATATTCCACGTACTCACAATGGGACGATCCGAGCCCCCTGTGTCTGTCTTCTCTCCCTTAGCACGTTCTCGGGGTGCGGCCACACTGGGGTGTGTCTGAGGACCCCGTTCCTTTCTACGGTTGCCCGATATTCCGCAGCGTGGTTCGCCCCACCCCGTCCATCCCGTCATCCGCTGGTGCACGTTTGGGCTGCTGTTTGCCTTTGGGCTCTTGTGAGGAGAGCATCTGTGAATGTCCGTGTCCAAGTTTACTTGGGTCCATGTTCCATTCTTTTGGGCTTATACCTGCATCTCCCCGCAGCTTCTTCCAGGCGGGGACCCTGAAAGGTACGAACAGGGAACGTAGCTTGAGCACTCCCCCCCGGTGTGGGACCAGAGTGTGGCGCGTTTTTTCAGCAAATCTTGGCCACAGCCGTGAGCACAGAAGGTCCGTGAGGACTGTCTTTGGTTTCCCACAGTTCTCTAGGCCTAGGACCGTATCCAGCCTGTGGTGCGTACTCAGGGGAGACTCAGGGAACCAACTGCCTTTGAGGTGGGCACTTCTGCTCCTACTTTTCATTAAAGGAGCTGAGGCCTGGAAAAGGTTAAGCAGGCTGGCCTGCCAGACCCCATGGTTATAAGTGACAGAAGCAAGATTGTAGTCCCTCCACCCTGACTCTGCTCTTGCTCCCATGTGCTGGATGTTTTTCCTTCCACATGCCTAGCACCGCACCCCATGCACACCATATGCACTCCCTGAATTTCTAAGACCACTACAGAGCAGGGGACAGAGAGAGATCTAGGGTCATTTCACTTGGCAGAGGGGCTGGGCGACGCCCAGAGCAGGTGTTGTCTGTCTGTGCATCTATGTGGCAGCATGTGACCGTCTTTCCAAGGAGGCACTGCCTTACCCTCATTGAGCTCTGAGCTGGCAAGGACTGGATTGGACATTGCCGAGCACTCTTCCCAGGAAACTTTCTTGCTGATGGTCTGGCCAGAATGACTCCTCGCCTTGACCTTCGAGGCTCTCAGATGGGGAAGCACGTGCAAACCCCGCTACCAAGCTGGCTCCCTCTGAGTAGGGAGAGGATGTGCTCCACCAGGAAGACCTCAGGCAGTTCTGCCTTCAATGATCAGGCAGGGCCTCTGGGAAATGGAAAAGTGTCTTCCTCTCGTGGGGTCTCAGGAGGGGTGGGGAGGCTGGCTCCTCTTCTGGAAGCCTGAGTATCAGGCAGGGGCCTCCCATCCCATCACGGGCTGATCACATCACAACCCAGCATTTCTGAGACAGGAAGAAGAGAAACGGCAAGCCAGGAATGGGGATTTTCAGGGCATCCTCCGGCAAAGGGACCAAGGCCTGGGCAGGGAACGTGTAAGGCGGAGAGGGTGAGCGAGAGGCCCTGGGGCTGGTGGGAGTCAGCTGAGTACTTTCGTGCTTTTCATTTATGTATTTATTAAACATATTTCTTGAGCCAAGACTTGACAGATCAAGGTAGGAAAACCCCTTTCTTGCCCCAAAACGACCGGACCCTCTCTCCCTGTTGACCCTGTACAGATTTTTCAGGATTCTGGCCAAATTCCAGCCCAGAGTGTTTGGAAACCAGTTCCCCACTCTCCCCACCCCCAGAACCCATCCAGAGACCTGCTCAGACTCCTGGTGCTGGGGGGCCCACCTCCTGCCTGCCTTGGGGTGTTAGGTCCCTTTCCCTAAGAGGGGACAGATGCCTGCTGGATTGTGCAGAGCCCTTGGACCCCTCTTTGTCCTGCTAACCACTGTGTAAAAGTTTCAGGTTCCTTTGACCTTTCCGTTTTGCTTGGTTACACTGCGGCTGTCCCATTGACCCACATCCCCTGGCCTGTTTGCGGGGTAACTGCTCAGCCCCTGCCTGCCTGTGGCCTTTCTCTCCCTGGCAGAACTTTCCATTCTTTCTTTTCTCCCCCTCTATTCCTCCCTGCCTCTCTCTCTCTCTCTCTCTCTCCCTCTTTCACTCTTTTAACATGGTTTTCCTAAAAAGTTTTTTAATCAATCAAATTTGAGGCAGAAAATAGGTTTTGTCACGCCTGGTCCCGGGGTGGTGTGGCTCTCACTCAGGCTCCTGACAGCTCCTCAATGCAGGAAGGAGGCCAAACAGAATATTTCTCGGGGAAAGTGCCCGTTTCCATGACACTGCCCCTTGTCTGTGCTGCCCCCCTCCTCAAGCTGCCGGCTGACATGGCCTCAGCTCCTGTGAAAGGGCCGTGGAGAGGGTGTGTGTGAGGATGGGGGCGGGGGCAGGGGACGCATTGGGGGGGGGGTAGATGGGGGCCGACAGCTGCCCCGAGCCGCCATGGCCTGAGAGGGTTGGGGAAGCAGGTAGGGGCGGCAGGGGCCGAGGAGCCTGGCCTGGGGCTGCATAATCAGCAGAGCCTCATACATATGGTGCTGGGGAGCTGTGGGGGAGACACTGCGAAGCCAAGTCCGGGATAGTCGGTGGCTCCAGCCAGAGGGGACTACAGCTGGGTGAGGCCTCCTCAGGTCCCGGCGTGCTGGGCACGGCAGCTTCCTCACACTTCCCTCTGCCCCTTCCCTCCTCGCCTTGCCTGTCCCTCCGTCTCCTCACCGGAGGCAGCCCCCCTCCATAGCTCTGGCCTCCATCCAGCCCGCCTTCCACCCTAGGACTCCTTGGGCCCCGAGGAGCCTCTAGTGTCCCCCCCCCACCCCGCTACCGCCCCCGCCCCAGAGCTCCCCGCTGGCCCGCAGGGGTCTCCCCTCTCCTTCCCATTTCCCTCTCCCCCTTCCCCTCTCAGATGTCCACCTTCTCCCTCTCTTCCACTCTCCTCACTCGCTTTTATAATTAATGATTAGTTTTAATTGGTTTGCTTAGGCAGCCTGACAGCAAATTAACAGAAGCCAGCCCAGGGCTGCCAGGCTCGGGGAGAGACCACCGCACTCCTGCACTGGCCGGGGGTGAGGGCAGGCCAGGCGGAGCGGGGGGGGGGTGCCGTGGGCCGGCCGGCCGGGCTCCAGGAGCACCGCGCTCACAGCCAGGGCCGGGCCGCACCGGGCGCACAGTGGCCAATGGGGAGAAGGCAATGGACTCTTGGCACACGAGGCACATAACTGGCAACTTTCTCTGGGCACTTCTGTTCTTCTCCTCCTCCTCACACCCCTCTCGTGTTCTCATTCACAGATGGTGTCGTCCACATCTGCGGAATGAGGGCCAGGTATAAAGGGAGGCCAGGGGCCCTGCCTTCAGACTGGGGTGGGGCTGGCTTGAGTGGGCTCCCCCCCGATCCTCACTCGGGCCACGGGCCAGTGGGGTTAGCGGCTTGACACCTCTGGGGCCAGGCTTCTGCTTTTTCACATGGACAGGAGGGATCCAGTCTTCCGGCTGTTGGTCTGGTTAACTCAGCTGCCTGCCTCCCTCTGGAAGCTCCAGGACCTGGTTCTGTATCTGATTTCCCGGGCACCTCGACCCAGAACGCAACCTTTCGGTCCTCAGTTTTCCGGTTGGAGTACTTAAGAGAAAGACCATCGGATGGGTGGATGGGCCAGAGGGGCAGTGGCGGACAGCTGGCCAGAGGAGCAGTGCGCGGACAGCTGGCAGAGAAGAGACGCATGGGCCATGATCCCTGAGCACGCGTTACTTTTCTTTCTCGGTCAAACCTCGAGCTTCCTGCTCTACTCTGTGTTTTCGCACACTGTGTCTTTTCCCTGGCCTTGTAGAAGCCCTTCCTGAGCCCCAGCGCTCTTCTGATCCTCTGCGGGGCCCTGAGGGTGCCTGGCCACTAGCTCACACAGGCCAGACCAGACATCAGGGACAGTGGGGGTGCAGAGAGAGACAGGAGGAGATGCCTGGGAGCAAGGGGGGGTAGGGGGGAGGAAGAAAACAGAGAAGTTGAACTTCTCAAGCTCCCCCTGGGGTTCCAAAACGCACCCAGCCGCCCCACTGCTCCTGTCTGCCAGGCCACCTGCCCCAGGGCCTGTGAGAGGCGCCACCTCAGGTTGGGGCTCCACGGGCAGCATCCCTGCCCCTCCCCCTTCCTCCTCCCCACCCCCCCGACTCCCCCCCCCCACCCCCCCCCCGGGCCAACTCCCGCAAAGTTTCCTGTGATTGTTGTGTGCGATCGGATCTGCAAGTTGCTCTCTAAGCTTCTTGTCACATTTTGACTTAATGAAGTGCAACTGCTGAGGGATTTGGGTTCAGAGCTCCGGCCTCCCTCGCTGCCTTGTTGTCAGAAAACAGGGGTGGTTGGGGACGGCAACACCGTGCTGCAAGTCGTTATCATTCCGGTCAGTCTGTTTAACACAAAATTAAACAAAGAACTAATTAGTGCCTCATGAATTAATAAATGCACAGTTGCAGGGGAGGATGGGAGGGGAGAAAAAGGTGGTGGAAGGGAGATACTGGAGTTACGGGGTTGGGGGGCTTTGGGGGTTCAAGGGAGGCTGGCCAGGGCACCCGGAGAGATCTCAGGCAGCAAGTGTGGGATGGACGCGCGGCCGGGTTCTGACAGCCAGGTCTGCCCAGAGTCTCTCAGCCGAGGCCCAGCTCTCCAGCCCCCGCCCTGCGGCCCCGCCCTGCTCGGCCTCTGTGTGCCCCAGCTCCCTTCTCTGGCCTCTTGCTCTTTCCACTCTCCTACCTCAGAGCCCTCCCTTCCTCTCTACTGCCCCCTATCTCAGTGGACCCCCGGCCTCTCACCCTCTGTGTCGGGTGGGCCTAGGAGGCACCCCTGGGGGCGGGGGGCAGCCTTCCCAACAGCCCAGCGTGCCCCAGAGCCCTGTGCCTGCCAGGGTGGGTTCTGCCTGGGTAGGCCCCTCTGCCCAGGCAGCTCAGCCAAGGCCACGAAAGCTGGCAGAAGACCCAGCCCTCCTTAGGAGGACTTGTCAAGTACAATTAGCATTATCTGTCTAAATATGTCCTGGGAAAGAGAGGGCAGGCAGCAGGACTGGGTGGCATTCCGGGAGCCCTGTACAAGGTCACCTCACCTCTTGCAATCCCCCCAATCTGATTTGGGGATTACACAGCCTAAGGAAATTGGTGTTATTCCTCTTGCATCATTGATAAGCCACAAGTGAGGGAGTGGGGAGGAAAAAACGTAATAAACAGAAAAGTCTTCCCGAGTAGGGGTAGGGTTCTGAGGCCTCAGGGCCGGAGGGTGGAGGTGGGAGTCGGGGTGGGGACTAAGGGCTCCTTGGGTTTTTTATCCACATCAGGAGTCTGTCTTCCCAAACTCAACTCCGGGCAGGAGGGTCTGAGCCTGGCAAGCTGGGCTGAGTTATATGTTGGCTAAAGATCCTCTCCGTTGTTGGACCATGTCCCTTTCCTTACATGGGCCCCTAACGTGGGCCCCCGGCGTGGGTGGGTTCGTCTCCTTGGTAGGACCTCAAGGTAGAAGGTACTGTCCTAGTCTGTTCCTGGGAGGTGAGGCTTCTGGGTGATGTGGCCCCTGGTCCATCTTTGCCCTCTGTCTCTCACTTCCAAGTAGTGAACAGCTTGCCTTGTGGCGTTTTTATTCCCAGGGGCTGGGGAAGAGAGTGAAGGCATGGGTGCTGCTGTGCTCTGCCGTCCCAGGCCCCTCAGTTTACCACTGCACCCCGCTCCCCGGCCACCAACAGACTTCTATCTCTGTCTCCGCAGACAGGTGTGCAGTAGGGTGTGACTGTTCCCTCTTTGGTTAGGGGTGTGTCCTGAGGGCCCTATTTCCCCTGGCATCAGCTCCCACTGCTTTCTGAACTTTTTCAAATTTTGGTTGGAATATACTTAAATGATCCAAAATCCATTTTTGACCCCCTTTGCCAGTCCTGGAATATCAGCCCCTTGGCCCGTCGTGTCAGGGAGTCCTTGGGCACACAGCAGGATGGAGGGCACGCACTAGGCAGTTGCAGGCATCCTGCCTTCAAAGACTAACCGGCCTTTTTTTCTCTCCCTCCCCAGGATGAAGTGACGCCCCTACTGTTAAAGAGGAGCCTCTAGGACCCGCTGCGAGGTAAGGCCGAGACCCTCCCCCGATATGCTGTCCTGTCTCCTGCACCGGAGAGCTGGTGCTGGAGTCACTCAGGGCCGGGTCCTGTCCTGTGGAGTACCCAAGGGGGACTGGGAAGATGGAGACAGGATCGGAGCCACACTGCCCATTTGAACCTGGCCAGAAACAATAGCCCTGTAGGAACGTGTCAGATTGGCTTGTAGGCTGGAAATGGGCCAGGGGCTCCTGGTTAGTGGACTGTGGGCATGGAATGTGTTCGAGGTGGTGTGGGGCAGAGGCCTCCCTGGTGCCTGGGTTCGGTCACCCGTCGGTGCCAGCCCCGGTTCTGCACAGCACCGTCTGCCCACTGTGGCAGCCTCTGCTGGCTACCTCTGGAAGCTCTGCTTCTAGCTCTTGGGGAGCCTCATGGACTTGAAAGCCCTAGAACTCCAGCCCTGCCTCTCTCCTTGAAGCTGCAGGTCCCCGGTGGCCTCCTCCCCTCTCCGTGAGTGGCTGGTAGGGAGGAAGCCGTAGATCCTGAGCCCAGATCTTGCTGCTGACCTGCCCTTCCCAGACCCGGGGGCTTCCCCCGTCTGGCTGGGCCTTCACAGGCTGTCTCAGTCGTCCCCCCCCCCCCCCTCGCCAGTGGCTCGAGGAACCTCGGGGGCCACCGGGCCTCGGCCCCAGGCAGCGCGGTGTCAGAGGTGACCGGTGGAACGCCAGTGTTATGTAAATAGCGGGACCCGCCCGGCGGGCGAGCTGGCTGGCTGCAGCCATCCATCATCCTGGCTTGGTGGGGCGGGGGACAGACAGGGCACCGTGCGCCTGGCTCCAAACCTGTTTGTTTTCCCTTTGTCTCCCGCATTTCGGGCCTGGCTGTGACCGGCTCCGGGTTTTGTCCTGCTGGCCCCCTCCCCCGGGAGGATGGGGGGAAGGGAGGAGATTCGTGCGGCTCCCACCGCGGCATCCCTTTCGGACTTCAAAGGCTCCCCCAGCATTGTCTGTGCCTGCGGGCAGTGGCCCTGAAAACGTGATCAGAGGCGGCCGGTGTAGGGCAGGCCCGGCCCGCGCCCTGCGCTCTCGCTGGGGCCCGGAGATTCCTCCCTTTGCCGCCAGCTCCACCCTGGTTACAGCCGTACTCCCCGGGCCTCTCTCCTCGCCTTCCTCCCCCTGGCGTCCCCTCTGGCCAGGCTGGCCCTCCGCTGCCCACTCCCATCCCCTCTTTGCCGTAGCGCAATGCCTCTCTTGTGGTGTCGAGACTCCTAGAATGTAGAGAGCTCCAAGTCACCACCGCCTGCCCCTGCGTATCATCCATGAGGATCCGAAGCCAAGTGAAGGGCTTCTGGGCAGGCTGGGTGCCAGACCCGTTTCGGGGACATGGGGTTCCCCCTGTCAGCACCTGTTCTTTCTCTTCTTTTAATCTATCCTCTGCTGATCATGAGAGCCTGACTTCCACCTGAGGCCTCTGCCCAGCCCTTCCCTCCACTCTAGGCAAGGTCCAGATCAGATACTCCTGTCCCCAAGCAGCGGGACAGCATCCTGGATCTTGAAAATCAGCCCTAGGTGCTTCTATTCTCTGGAGGCCCACTGCCTGTATTTGTAAATAAAGTTTTATTGGTGCGTAGCCACACCCACTCATTTGCATATGGGCGTGGCTGCAGCTTACTGTACAGTGGCAGAGCTGAGCAGCTACAACAGAGAACATTTGGCCCCCAAAGCGTAAATACTTTCTAAGCCTTTATGAAAAAAGATTGCTGTCTCTTGACCTCTGCTCTTTTTTTTTTTTTTAACTGGCAAAATATACCTAAAGTGAAAATTACCACCGTAACCATTTTTAAGTGTAGCGTCTCCTGGCGTTAAGTCCATAGCATTGCCTGTCACCCGCCGTGTGCTCTTGTCTTCCATGGGATTGCTCCAGGGGGTTCCAGCAGTGGTGTGGGAGCCCATCCTGGGGGCTGCGGGCTACTTGGCAGACCTGGTCTGCTAGGGGCTGCCCCCCCTGTCTCTGCCCTCCTCAGGGCCTTGTCCTCTGCTCAGTCCTACCCACCTACAAGTCCAGGTTTGCCTTTCCTTTGACAGCCACCATTTCCTGAGAGCTTGGCATCCTATTCCAGGAGCCCAGCGTAGTCTTCTGCCTTCACTAAGCTCTCACGTCCAGTTTCCTCTTCTGTAAAGTGAGCAGAATAGCTACTTTTTTTTTTTTTTTAGATTTGTATATTTATTTGAGAGAGTGTGCCTGTGGTGGGGGGGAGGGGCAGAGGGAGAAGGAGAGGGAGAGAACCTCAGGCAGACTCCGCACTCAGCGCAGAGCCTGATGTGGGACGCTAACAGGATGGCCTGAACTGAAATCGAAACTCAGATGCTTAACCCATGGAGCCACCCAGGCGCCCCCCAAAACAACTACTTTTGCAGACAAAATTAGGGGGATGAGTGAGTTCACGTGGCCAAAGGTGTTTGGCCTGGGCCTGACCGGTAGCAAGAGCTCACATTCCCTCCTTCCCCCGTAGCTTTTCACCTCCCAGAGCCCTCGCCATCCCCAGGCAGGTTCTCAGGGGTTCCCCGCCCCTGCCCAAGGACTTATGGGGCTGACTTCTTGGGGAAGATGAGTCTCCTCACTCCAGTGGGTGCCCTGGAAAGAAAAGCCCCGCGGTGGCAGGCTGAGTGGCGTTGGGGTTCCCAGGTCAGTGTGGGGTCCTGTGTGCCCTCCCCTGCAGGGTCCTCTGCTGCGGCAGGCTCTGGGAAACCACACACGTTTTCTGAGCACCTGACTTTCTCTCTGTAAAAGGGCCCCGCACCATGTTCTTTGCTTCCCAGGCTGTTGCAAGGAGGAACTAGGTACTCAGGGGAGAGCCGTGAAGGTTGTGTTCATGGGTGCTGCTGGGAGTGAAGCAGGCCAAGGGGAGAGTCTGCATTTGAACCTGGGCCCATTCTGGGGAAGGTGGCAACTAGGCCATAGCTCCACTTGAGAAGGCCCTGGAAGTTGTGTGGTGGGCCCTTGTTGCGTACGGGAACAGGGACCAAGGCAGCTCTGACACGTTACTGGTGCTGTGAGCTGATCTGGGAGCCTGGCTCCAAGCCCTAGGGGAGCCGCTGATGGAGAGGGGGCCGGGGCGGGGGGAGAGAAGGTGAAGCTGGGCGGCAGTCGGAGGTTTGAGGCCAGAGCTTGTCCACTGGCTGCCCACTCTTGCTGCTTCTGCCGCCGGCTCTCTTACTGCCGTCTTTTCTTGGGCTCCCGGCCTTTTGTCCTTCCCTTTCCCCCTGCCAGCATCCCGCTGGTTTCTCTCCCTCTTGGCCTTCCCACCACCCATACCGTCACCCCCAACTCCACAGCGCCCGCAAGCACGCGCGCTCTCTCTCTCTCTCTCCTTTTCATCTACTCCGAAGGCTTTACTTTACTTCCTTGTCACCCTAATTGATTGCATTAACCTTTCAGCGTATTGGATTCCTCGGCATCGTGCAGAGAGCCCTGCGCAATATGCTTATAATCTGAGCCATAATGGACAGTTTACAGTCAACAAGCTCCTTCTCCCTTCTCTGCCATTGGCCCCGTGACATCTCTCTTGCCCCGGCCACCATGGCCACTTCCCCCGTGGGCAGGGGTGGGGCGGCGGAATGAGGCTGGGTGGAAGCTGACACAGCCTGGCTCCCCCCACCCCCCAGGGATCTCCCAGTACCTCCCCTCCTCCTGGCTCTGCCCTGCTGTCCCTCTCCTCCTCCTCGGAACCTCCCAGCCCAGGTCCTTCCCCTGGCCTCTGGTCTTGGAGAATCCTCTCGGCTTGGCTCTCCGCTCCCGGGACTCTGACTAATGAGTGGCTGACAGGACCCTTTTGGATTTGGGGAATAAGGGAATCGCCTGGTTCCACCAGAGGGTTTTCAGATCAAACTGGCGCTCCTTCGCTTGTCTCGGGGGCTTTGGGGAAAGATACTGGTGACCACTTCGGGAGGCCGAGAGAGGGGATGCAGGCAGCGGAGCAGTAAGCCAGGGAGAAGCTTCTGCAAGGCAGGCAGAAGCCTAATGGAGGACCTGGCATGGGGGAGGCAGAGGAAAACGAAAGCTGGCTTCTCAGGTTAGTAAAAACGGGCTCCCTCATGGGTTGCCGGGCGGGCACCTCCTCATCCAGCAATCAGGCAAACGAGCCAGTCCATGCCAGCTGCCCGGTCCTGGGAGCTCGGTGAGCCCCGGCCTTGAAGGTCCTGGCTGGGGCTCCCAGCCCTCAGACCCAAAGCCCGGTCAGCCGAATCTTCATTCACAATAGGATGGATGCCGGCTTGAATACATTAGTGTCAGGCCGGAGGAGCAGGACAGAAGCTCCCCTTAGCCCTGGTGCTACTTCCTCTCTCCCGCACTGTTTCCCCCCTACTCCCCGCCCCCACTCTCTGCCCATCATCTTCTTCTGAGCACCCCCTCCTGCTGTCACTCCATCACTCGGAAGGGCAGGCTTTGGCAACAGGGGGCCGGACTAGATCCTTCCCACCCTCTCCCAGGGATTTTGGGGGTGGGCAGAGGGCACAGCAGGGAGAAGCCAAGCAGCGAATTAAAGTTTGGTGATTGTCAGTGTCAGGAGAAGCTAAATAACCCTGTAACTAGTATGAAGGTGAATTCACGGTCTGCTGCACATGGAAAATATGAGTGCTCTGTGAGACGAGGAAAGTGAGCGGCAGAGTCTGCCTGCCACGGTGGGCAGCCTCCTCTCCAGGGACCTGGGCAGAGAGGCAGGAGGAGTGCCATGCCCTCTCCCATCCCTGCCAGGGAACAGCCACCCGGGACCCCATCCACGCAGGGGCGGGTGGCTCAGCTTGCTCAACGACCTGCTGGACCAGTGCTGGGGACCCAGGTAGATGTCTGTTGGCACCCAGCCCAGGGCCCGGGATGCCAGCCCATCCGGCCAGGTCCGTGTTCATCTCTGCTCACCAGTCCTTTCTGAGTGCTTACTCTGTGCCAGGCTACATGCTGTGCCCTCTACCACTCTGTGCAGTGCTATTGTTCTCCCCCCCCCCCATTTCATTCCCACTTTGTTATAATCCACTTCTCTGAGCTGTAATTTACATGCCAAGTGTACAATTCAGTGGTTTTTTAGTATATTCCCAATATCGTGTGATCACCATCACTATCTAATTTTAGAATATTTCCATCACTCCAGAAAGAAACCCCATACTCATTAGCAGTCACTCCACATTCCTCCTTGACCCCCAGCCCGAGGCAGTCACTAATTATTCCCTTTGATGCTGAGAAAATGGAGGCTCAGAGAGGGTCAGTGATTTGGTCAAGGTGGCACAGCCAGGGAGTGAGGGAGCGGGAGTGTGAACCCAGGTAGTGGGTTCCTCCAGAGTCAGCGCTCCTTGAGGGACTGTCTGCCCATGTCCTGGCTGCCCCGGCCACCCCACCCCCTCTCCCCCGCCACACGTTTCTAACAGCCCAGGCTCAGGCGTGTACAAGCACCATGCAAACACGTAGGCCCAGGCAGCAACACGCATCTCTCTCCCTAGGTACCCTTGCGAGCCCATACAGAAAAATCTCACCCGCAGAAGGACGGCCAACGTCCCCTCCTCTAGCACCTTCTCTTCCCCAGCCCAGCTCCTGGAAGGGAGGGTTGGCACAGGATCCAAGGGCAACAGGGGAGCTGGAGTGGCCAGTGAGACCTCGGTTGTTTCAGAGTTTTAAAAGGAGAAATCTCCACATCTCCTGTAGCTGATTGTTGTAACTAAAATCCAATGCCAACACAACATTCCAGAACAGGTCCCGCCCGGGTTGGGGCCACAGGCTGGGCCGTGTGGTGCCCACAGGGGAACTGGAGAAGCTCAGCACCACATCACACTTACTCTCTTTCTGTCCAACTCTCGCTCTCTCCTTTGCTCCTGTCCTGTCCTCCCCCCGCCTCTTTCTTCTTTACACCCCCGCTGTCCCCACCCCCAAAGCTGCAAAAAGAATTTTTTTTTTTTTTTTTTTTTTTGGTGGCCATACTCTTGACTTGCAAAATTTGGACATTAATCTGAAACTCATCCTGCCTCTGATAAGAGATGAATACAGGAGGAGACACAAAGGAAAGGCAGACCAGAGAATGAGTCTGTTGGATTTGGTTTGGGGTTTTTTCCTCCTTCTCCTCTCTCCCTCCAAAGCGGAGGATCCGGCCCGGCCAGTTTGGATATTTATTAAGAAAAAGCCAAAGATAATTAACTTTTTTGTTTTTGTTTTGTTTGCGGGTGCCTCCCCTGCTGGCACTCCTGACTGCCTGGCAAATTAAAGCTTCTCCCTGCTCCCAGGGCGCTGGGCTGCTGGCAACTCGGCTGTTGGCTGCCCAGGAACCGCCCGGCCCCTCGGCTGCTGCCCGGCCCCTCGGCTGCCGCCCCAGCCACCCACCTCGGGGGTCAGACCTAGGGTCACTCTATGCCGCCACCGATGCCACGTCCCCAGGCTCTCCTGACTTCTAGAGCACCCTTTAGAGCTGGGTAAGTGGGGGAGAGAGAGGAGGGCTACTGTTGGGGTTATGGCCACCACTTCCCTAAAAGGAGAAGCGAGGGCTACCCCTGGGCTGGGGCATAAGCCCCTTGGCCGGCTCGCGGCTGTCCGCTTTCCAGAAGAGGGCGAGGAGAACAGAATGAGCTGCAGTGGAAGAGAGGCCAGGCTGGGGCCAGGCCCACCCCCAGCTCTCCTAGGAGGCTGGTACACTGCCAGGACCTATGGGCCTTGGGTATTCTTCAGAGGAGACTCAGGGCCACGGAGCCATCCCGCCATCACTGTCTACCCTCAACACCGGCCTCATCCCACTCCCACCTCTGCCCCAGCCCAGGCTATCCGGGGGCCCCGCAACGTGGTGAGGGTACCCTGTGCTGCCGCTGGCCTGCCGCCCTAGAACATGCAGAGCCCCGAGGCCAAGCCCCAACCTGAGCCTGAGCCCTGTCCGTGGGCCAAGAAGGTGGCAGTTCTAGACTGTCTCCGTGGGGGGACAGAGTAGAGAGTATCTCGGGAGACGGGACAGCCAGCGAGGAAGGTAGGTCCTCCCTAGGGGCCAGCCAAGCCAAAGCTTAGAGTTGGAGGTGTGGTTTGTCCCTCTGCTAAATGAATATGCCTCAGCCCCTCCCCGGGCAGAGACCTCTCCTCCATGCCCCTGGCTGCAACCCCAAGTGGGCAAGTAGGCAGCAATATGAGGTCCCTCTGGGTGGGGAGCCTGCCTTGGAGCTGGGTACAGAAAGGAGGGCATTCTTTTTCAAGGATTTTGCTGGCCCTTTTTTTTTTCTCTGAAATATAAGGATGTGCAATTTTTTTGGTTTCAATTTAGCATTGGAGAATTTTATAATTTAGTAATTAAAATCTCTGATAGGCTTTAGAAATTGCGGCTAATTGAATTTAATGGGAAGATGATTTTCAATTTTATTTGATTACCGGGACCCCTGGCATCGGTATTTATGGGAAAAAAATGGGAAATGTGCTGTGTGGGCTAAGATGGCATAATTGAATTAGGGATAATCGGATTTCTCCGTCATGAATTTCACTATAATTTTCCTATAATTTTCCATTAGATATCTAGTTTACAAATATTCACAAAGAAATGAAGCTCTTTCGGAATGGAGATTGCTGGCTAACAGGATTACGGGGCCGAGCGCGCGGCTGTGCCAGCCCCATACATGGGCCATAATGCGATCCCTGTATTTGCCTTATACTTAGCCTAAGCCTGGCCTCGGCCCCTCACTCCGCCGCCCACTCCCCTACTCCTCTCTGCATCCCTGTGTGCCCCCTGCCCGGACACCCACCCATCCCTGGCCCATGGCCTCTTGCGGCCTGGCGGACCGTCCCGTGCCCGTGCCACAATGTTTCCTGCCCACACTTTGCTCACTCGACGCTCTCCCCGAACCCTCCCTCCGTCAGCCTGAGCAGTGCGCTCACACGCAAACACACGGACTCCATCGCAGGTGCGAACATGCTTGTTCACATGCACACACAGCCCTTTGGCCAAGGCTTCCGTGCCCTGGCCCAGTCGCCTCGGAGGGAACCAGTTTATTGGGATCCTGGGGTGGGGTGCAGGAACAAAAGGAGCTTTGTTCAAGTTTATGTGAAAGTTACAAATTCAGAATGAGAGCAGATAAAGCCTGAGATACCTGGTGTGTAAACAGGCTGGTGAGTGAGAAGGCCCCGGGCTCGGGAGGGATAGAGAATGAGTGGGCACGCTCTGGGGGTGTGAGGGGACTGGGAGCCAAGCGTGGAAGCCATCCTGGGGAGAGCTGACAGTTTTCCCTGGACTCGTGTGAGGGGCCCGGTGGCTGGGATTTCCCGTGCGCAGCTCCGCATCTTCTCTTGGGGACGGGATGGAGTGCGTGAGGAGGAGCTGGGGCCTCGAGACCGGGAGGAATTGAGGCATTAGGCTTTCCGTGACCTGAGTCCTGGGCACAAATGTCCTCACTGTGGCCTGGCCTTAGGGTCTAAGAGGTGTCCCCTCATCGGGGTCCTCAAGGCAAAAATGGGCCATAGCCTCAGAGATGGCAGAGCTCTGGGCCTCTCCCCTTCCTACAAGCACACACCCGAAGAGAAAGAAAGAGGGAGAAGTCTGGGGACCCCTCCATTATGCAGCCTCTGACTCATACCTCATGACCTCGATGCCTCAGCCTTCTTCTCAGACTTTCTTAAATCATAACACACCAAGATGGCCTCATTCTCTGGGCCTCTCTGGCCTGTCCTCTGCTCTCGGGCGAGGCCTCTTAAGCCTGTAGTGGCTGATTGCGCCTGTCGCCTTGGCAGAACAGAGGCTCTTCGGGCCGCCCACACCCCCCTCCACCACTGTGCCTGACGGGTGCCTCCAGCTTTTGTCCATCAGAGGCCCCAAAGTCGCTGCACAGCCAACCCTCTTGGCCTTGTCTAGGTAACTGGAAGTTACGCCCTCCCATGCCCCGACCACCAGCAGCAGAAGCCCAGAAAGATACTTAGACACAGCCAGGAGGTCATGTGGGTCACATATGCAGGGGGCCTCCATTACGTGCGTCATCAAATAAACCCAGAAATCACCCCTCCACTCCTCTGTGACTCTTACTCTGCCTCACCCCAGCTGCCCAGGACTGGGGTTTGGGACTGAGTGTCTGTTGTTAAAACCCAAAGCTGTAAGCCTTGCTTTGGAGAGTCGTGGGTGAGAGCAGCCAGAGGCCTGTGTATACTCTGGAGTAGTCCTGGACACGGAGATGTGCTCCCTGAGATCCTGCGTGGGGAGCAGAGCTCACGGTCTTCTGTGAGTGATTGCCCTATACCAATGCTTGTCCTGGTCTCCAGGTAGCTTAAGGCTTGGTTATTCAGGGTTTTAAGGACGGGGGACTGCCAGCAAAGTGTCTGGGCCTCTCTAGCTACTTTTCCTACATAGGAACAGGGCAGGCGTGAAGGGTGGAGGGTTGCATGTGGCAACCAGGAAAGGTGCTTGCCAAGAAGGCATCAGGGAAGGCAGTCAAATAGGGAAGAGATGCTAACTCCCTGTGAAGCCATTTGGAACAAAAAAAAAAAAAAAAAAAAAAAACCAAGGAGAAAGTGGGAGAACAACTAGATTGGTTAGTCCCTGATTTTTTTGCCCCAAGCTTTCCCTGGGCTTCTCCTTTTGCAAAATAGAAATATTGCAACAATAGGCCAGTGCCATTTTGCTGAATGCTGCCCAAAGACCAGAGAAAACCCAGGGTCTAGTCCCTTGCCCTAATTGGAGGCAGTGTGGCCTTTCCTAAAACAGGAGGAGAGGAAGGTGGCAGCGTGGAGACACAAGGGACAAAGAGCTTGTGACAGTGAGATCTAGGTACTGTACTAGCAACGCTGCCCAGGTTCTGCCCAGGTTCTTGCTCACCGGACTGCCTCCTTCCTGAGCCCGCCCCGCCTCTCCCCACCACGACCATTGGGTAACTTGGATCACTAAAATTTAAGGAATTTCAACGTATCTGGCCCTAGCAGGGATGTCTGGGCACAGAGAGACCCACCAAAGTACTTTCTCTGAGGAAAAAGGAGGAGGGCCAAAGAGAGCACAGGAACCCTTGTCCAGAGATGAGATGGCAGACAGGAAATGCGGCCATTGCCCGAGGGGCAGGTGGCAGGAGGCTGGGTCCTTGGTTCAAGGGTGCCTTTCCCCTCCATGCCAAGGTTCTTAATGAGGCAAGAGGGTGGAAGGGAAGCCCAGCTGATGGCATGGATCTGTGGTGGGAGCTTGACTGCAGGCTGCCTAGCGGAGTGAGGTACTGGCTGCCCCTCGGGGCCCCATAGCAGGGCTGGGGGGCCGAATTCGGGCAGAGGAGGAGGAGAAAGACCCCGGGCCAAGAGCAGGGATGTTTAGGCGGCCTGGGTCGGCTCGGTAGGCGCGGCATCAGCGCCCGTTTCAAGGCACAGCCAAGCCCAAGTGGTGGAAGCTAGGGGTCCTGGCTCTCCGTGGAAGCTGCTGCAGGTGGCAGGCAGAGCTGCGCAGGGCCAAAGCGCGTGTCCTGTCCCCCTTCCCGCCCCCCACCCCGCCAGGCCCACCTCCCGGTAGCCTCCTTGCGACTAAAGAGCCCGGCCACCACCCCCACCATGACAGTCGGGTATGAAGGGAAGCACAAGCCCTGGTACCGCCTCACCCAGAGCCCACAGGGCGCGCGAGATGGAGCACGGGAGCGCGCGACCGAGCAGGCGCGACCCCGAGGCGCTCACACCTGCGTCCGCCCTCGCGGAAAAGTTTGCGCGGCCGCGCGCCCCGCGAGCCTTGGGCCGGCCGGCACCCGGAGCGAGTCCGCGCGCGGCCGCCGTCGAGGGGCGCGCGCGGGGCCGGGACCCGGGCGCGTTCGGGAGCGAGCGAGCTCGCGGGCCCGCCGTTGTCCGGCCAGAGTTGGCTCGGGGACGCGAGTGCCGCTCGCCTCGCCCCTGCTGCCCGGGTCCGCGCGCTGAGTCCCCGCCTCCCTCCTTCCGAAGTCTAAGGTTTGGGGAATCACTGAGCCAATGAGGCGGGCCGCCCGAGCGGGTGTGCGGAGCCGCGCGCGAGCGCGCACGCGGCGGGGGCGCGCGTGCGGCGCGGCCGGCGGGCGGGCGAGCGCGCGCCCATTCACTCCAGCACCGCGGCGGGCGGGCGGGCGCGCGCGCGGGCGGGCCGAGCTCTGCTCTTTCACCTGCCGGGGCGGCGCGGCTCGGCCCGGAGGAGGCGGCGCCGCGGCCGCCCTGCCAATCACCTCGGCGCCTGGCAGCGCCCCCGGCCGCTCCCGCCCGCCCGCTCCCTCCTGCCAAACTGTTACCCTGAGTGTTACCGTCAGGAGCAATGACATCAGGGCTTTAAAACAACTTGTTATTCGGGGAGTAATCAGTTGCAATTAGGCATTAATTAAGTATTATGAAAGTTGATTATTTAAGTGAATTCGGCTTTCGACTCTCCGACTATGGTGAGTACGGCAGTGGGGCGGGGGAGGGCAGGGGGCGCCGCCGCGGGGCTCGACCCCGGCGCGGGCGGGGGGCGCGGGCGGGGCCGGGCCGGGCGCGGGCGGGGGGGCCCCCCTCGGCCTCTCGGGCAGCTCGGGCCCCCCGACCCGGGCCGCGTCTATAAATAGTTTCTCTTTTAGTTTAATAAACTCGAGAGCCGAGAGGAGCTGCTCCGAGTGTGCAATGCCGGAGCGTGAGAGCGACGGGGGAGGGAGGGAGGGAGAAACTTTCGCTCTCCCTCCCGGGTCCCCCTGTCACTGCCGGCCGGGTCCCGGGGACTCGTCCGGCCCTCGCTGGGGGCTGCGGCGAGCGGAGGGGGGCGGGAGAGGGGCGGCGGGGGCCGCTGCGCGAGACTAAACAGATGTTTTTTTCTTTCCCCTTCTGTTTTTGGCGTTCCTCGAAGAGTTTGGGACCAAAGAGAGGAGAATGGATCTTGGTACAGGTACCGGCGGTGGGAACGAGGGGAGGCTCTTTCACTTTTCTTTCGGTTCTTTTACGGAAGTTAGTATTTTTAGCCCAATGCAGTAGCAGCTGAGCAGGGGTGGGGGCTGGCCTGGAGAGGGTCCGGCGCCCGCTGCGCTTCTCGCTCGCCCTGGTTTCTGGATTGCGAGGCTTCGGATGATATTATTGTTATTATTTGTTACTTGCTTAGTGACTGTGACTAATTTGATGCTTGTCATTATGAAAGAACAGAGGGGAGAGGGAGCTGGGGGGCACCCAAAGAGAGGATTTAGGGGTTTTTTGTGGGGGTTTTTTGTTCTCCGTGTTTTTTGAATGGCTCCGTGTTTAGTGTGTGGTGTGTTTTTCTTTTTCTCCTGCAAAGATTGTGTGTCAGGCTGTGGGGTGTGTGTTTTTATTTTTTTAGTGGGGGGTGGTTTAGTTTTTGAAAGCAGCGTCCTGTTGGGAAAGGTGGTTAGTCTGGTTTCGGGGCGACTGTCTCAAGGTAAAGGAATTTAATTTATTTGGGACAAGGCTGTGTCGGATGATCAAGCTGCTTATTATGGCTAATGAGTATTTTTCACCTGAGAATCCGTGGGATGAGGCGGCTGTTATCAGTTCAAAGTGAGGGGCCCAGGACTCTCTCCCATCCCCCTTTTGAGCTCCCCCCAGGGGATACACCAGGCAAACTACTAAATGTGGTCTCTGGGTTTGGGGGGCGCCTAGTATGGCACCTAGGCTAGGGTTCCAGATAGCATGATGCTGGCCTGGAGCCATTTATCCTGATATGTTGGTGTTTTTACTGGTTTTAATCTAATTTTTTTCAATATTTTGCTTCTCCTCCCATCTGGGGCTCCTGAGGGGGCACCTGAGGCCAGAGTGAGGTCTACCATAGGCTCTCAATTAGCCCTCTTTGTTGAAACCACACTGTGACCAGGACCCTCGGATCCTAGCCTGGGAAAAGCCACCGTCGTCGTCTTAAACGTTTTTGAAAGAAGTCCGTAAGAAACAGGCTTATCATTCATTGAGGCTGATCTCTGAACCCTTGTGTCTCATTTATAGAAGGAGAGGTGGCAGTTGGGTTGCTGTTTATAATGGGCTCAAGTTCATGGCATTGCCCCTTGGGACCCATGAGCTGACATTTGACCTTCTGAGGTCAAAGGGGAGTAGGCAGAGAGAACAGGAAGGAGGCAGCACTGTGGGGCCCAGGGTGGGTGACAAGGTGGTCAGCTTTGGGAAGTGGGTGTGTATTTTGTGGGGAGGGAGATGGCTCAGAGTTTTGTGGCAGTGTCCAACCAGGTGTGATCTCGGGTAATCGGATGTGGAGGGCCTCAGGACCTCTGCGCCCAGGGAAGGTGTAACACCCCCTGCTGGGCAAATCAGTGAAGGTGTCTAAGGCCAGTGCTGCCACCCTGCCCCTCCCTGGCCTCCACGCCCCAGAGAGGCAGTCCACCCCCACTCTAATCAGGTGCCTCATCACCTCCTTCCCTCGGGCCCCACCCCCTTTCTTCAGAAAAAGGGCCCCCACCCAACCAGCCAAGAAGCAGTCCTTACAGACGGGCCTCTGCTTGTGGGCGGGCACAGTGGACCTGGGCATTACTCAGCTGGAAGGTGGACCCTCCCCATCTTCCTCCCTCTAACTTGGCTGCCAACTAGAGCGGGCGTCCATCCTCCTGCCGTTACGCCAAACAGTGCCTCCCAGTCTGCTGTGGGCGCACGACTCCGAAGCCCTTCTGGAAGGTGTCCCGGACTGGAGAGAGAGCCTCCCGAGCCTGCGTGTGCAGAACCTCTTACAGCATCTCTCCTGGGCCTTAGGGAGACTGACTTCTCCCAGCACTCCAGGGATAGGCTCTGGAAACTTTTCCTAGAACCTGGGAAGAGCCACTGAGATGGACTGCTACGTTCTCTAGTTGGAGCAGGGCTAGCCCAGCAGGACCCAGACCTGTACTCTGGCCACTCAGTGAGGGGAGGTTTGGGTGTCAGAGTTCTGACTGCTTCCTGGAGGAGTCATCTGGTGAGACTATCTCAGCCTTTTCTTTGAATTTGGAAGTTTTGCTTAATTTCAGAACTTCAGAAGAAAAGCATTTTTTTCTCTCTTCACAAAAAAAGGGAAGCAGGTGAGAACTCTGAGATCCCCCTCAGAGCCCATCTCTGGCTTGACTCCGTGCTCACCTTCCCTCAAGATCTGGAAGGTACTTCTGGACCCAGCCAGGGCCTGGAGTTTCAATACTGGCCAGGGTTCATTGCTGGGACTGTGAGGGGCTCTCTTCTTTGGGGGGACCCTGGACAGCTTCCACCGAGAGCTTCTCTAGCACAGGACAAGACTGGAGGCACAAGCTCCAAAGAGGTTGCTGACACCAGGGACCCTACAAGCATTGGATTACGGGTTAACATCCTGTCCTGCCTCGGACAGGTCCAGGTCCCGAAGCATTCCGTTCAGAAGCCATTCAGTGGTGGCAGAACCTAGGCTTCTCAGGAGGGGACAGCAGGACCTCAGGACCCTTAGAGGCCATGTGGACCCCTGTTCCCCCACCATAGTTCAGCCATAGTTCAATCTGGACGTCTTTAGCAATAAAAAATGCCGATGTCGTCCTAATTCACCAGGCCCCGAGATGACAGCAAATTTACATTTTTTAATTAAACTAGCAGCCAGTTTTTATGAGAGGGGGTTGGGTTATGCAAATCAAATGGTTGTGTACGGAAGATTAGGAGAGTTTGGGAATAAATTCCACAAATGCTAATAAAAAAAAAGGAAAGGGAAAGAGGAGGGAGGGAGGAGAGAGAGGAAGAGGGGAGGACATAGTTCCATTAGGCCCTTTTAGAGTGATTTCCCTGGGGGAGGGAGCCGGGCAGGGGAGGGGAGGGGGGAGGGAGCTTTCAGACACAGGTAAATCCATCCTGCAGTTGGGAAGCTCCCCAGGGTTAGGTCCCACTAGGCTGATGACTTGGCCCAACAAAACTGGAGGCCGGGGCACAAGGGCCGCGAAGCAACAGTGAAGCTTTGGGAAGGACCTTGCCCTTGATTCTCAGGGTCTGCTTGTAACTGCCCTCACTCTGCCCAGGGAGAGCATGAGAAGAAGAGGAGAGGCTGTCCAGGGCTAGAGCTGTATGTCAGGATCCAAGCTAGGCCCTGCCAGATCAAGGGCCAAAGAGGCAAGAGACTGAGTTCAAGAGGACGGCCACAGATGGAGGGCCAGAGAGGGGTGGCTCTGTCCACTTGGTAGCCTTGGGTCAAGGTGAGGTCAGTGGGAGGAATCGGGGCTCCTCGCTGAGCCAGGCCTGCTTCTTTTTCCCTCAGATAAGCTCTGCTGGAACTCTGGGCCAGGACACCCCTACCCCAACCCAACCCCCACCATTGCTTCCCAGCCCCAGCCTCAGCGGTGGAGGAAGCCGGAGCAGGTTGTCCTCAATTTTCCTTCCTCAAGCCTTTCCTTGGCCAGATACACCCACTCGACCAGTCTAAGCTGGGGCCAGTCCCTGCAGTCAGGCTGTGCACCGGTTCTGCCAGTCTGCCGCGAGGGGTAGGTGCCATCTTGGCAGGAAGGAGCCGTCAGAGCCAAGGACAGAGTGGGCTGACTCGGAAGTAGTGAGTTTCCTGGTACCATTCAAACAGAGGCTGGCTGTGACGTGTGCGGGGACTGGAGCATCAGATGACCTTTAAGGTCTCTGGCTCTCCAGTTCCCAGCTGGATCTTACTGGGAAGCTTCAGTGGGGGCAGTTCATGGCGCGGTGGGGGGGGGGGGGAGCAAGGGGGTGGTTGAGGGGATGAGGTGAGAAGCACATGGTTTGGGCCTTCTCTTTGGAAGAAGGCATTTGAGACCCGGGGCTCTGGACTGCCAGGAGGCCCTCGCACCAACCCCGGTCCTGGCTGTGAGACATCAGAGCAGAACACAGGATAAAAGCGCTGGCGTAACCATTCTTGCAACACGAGGCAGAGGCAGCAAGGGCAGATAGATCTGGAAGGATCCCTAGAAGGGCCCCACCCTGGGCCGTTTATTCCTGTAGGGACCAGCCAGGAGAACCCATTAACTCTCCTCTCCGACAAGGGCACTGTGGCCACTTAGCCAGACCGCCTTGCCGCCTCGCCATCGCTGCCACTGTCCGCCCATCCCCCACGGCCAGGGAATCTGGCTGAGTTGCAGCTTGGGTTTTTATGATGGAAAAATAAAATAAATGGAGACACCTTTGGAGGGCTGAGTCACGCAGCAGCATCTCCTCATTAAAGCTGCTGCCCCTGGCTCAAGTCCCTGGGCTGGGGATCGGGTGGGGCCCGGGAAGATTCTGGGCGCCAGCTTCTCCACCTGGACCCTGCCAGGTTAGGGGTGCGCCTGTCCCCCCATCAGCTTTCTCCGGCAGCCCAGCCATGCTTAGAGGGGTCAGGCCGTTTCTCCTCCCAACCCTCAACCCGGGGCCCTCAGCCTTGTCCTCTACCACGGCCCTCTCCGAGCTGGTTTTTAAACCTTGACCACCCTGGTGGGGGACGCATCTCCTTCTCATCTTTGGGGTTGGGGAGGGCAGTGGTGGAGGAAGTTGCTCTCTAGTATTTCCAGCCTGTGGGTCCC